>NC_135120.1:10857793-12107793 GCF_050908995.1 Andrena cerasifolii | reverse complement strand
ATTAGCTAGTCTTCTGAATTTATGTAACCAAACCTGTGAATCACGCGTTGAATTACAAGTAGGTTTTTATGCGCTGAGACTTGGGATGGCGTGTGGAAGACACGAGTTTGCTGTTTTTCTTTTCTGCGGATCACGAACACAGAAACAACGCAGCGAAATATATCTGGAATTCATACACTCTGCTGCATTAATCGACTTTAGTGCATTGCATCAGCAATGCAACCTCGAGTACCTATGCACTTTGTAGCGTGATCACGTGACTCTTCCACATCTGTCGCGCAATTGCATGCGAGTGCAAAATACGCGGAATCGTTATAAAACGTTTCTGGCTTTCTAGCACGTAGATATGTACACTCATTTATCTAAACCAAAAGATGAAACGTTTGCATATGTATATATGTCCACAGCGTTTCTTAAACCATTCAGCGGAAAAAGGTACTGTAGGCAGTGGCGGATTTAACAGGGCGGTTGCCGCCTAGGCCCCTGCACAGAAGGCCCCGCAGGGCCCCACGACCAAAAAAAAAAATATGATTAGGTATAGGTATCCAAACACCACATTTCTTTCCGCGTTACTACACTTGGTCCGTTTTTGGTAAACTATCTCTTCATTTTCCCGAAAAAATGGGCCCCTGCCCACGAAGACCCCTAGGGCCCTATATTCCAACAAACATTATGATTTTAACCAAACACTATATTTTTTTTGTACTACTACACTTACCCCGGTTTTAGTAAACTGCCTCTTCATTTTCCCGAAAAAATGGGCCCCTGCCCACGAAGACCCCTAGGGCCCTATATTCCAACAAACATTATGATTTTAACCAAACACTATATTTTTTTTGTACTACTACACTTAGCCCGGTTTTAGTAAACTACCTCTTCATTTTCCCCCAAAAGTGGGCCCCTGGGCCCTTTTTCTTAAATCGGCCACTGACTGTAGGTACCTATACACCACAGTAATATTCTTTTGAAATATCTTTCTCACGAAAGTTTACACATTTCCACAGATAACCATAAAATTCTTCTATAGTAAATTTCTAGAGAGTCCTCTTAAAATATTTTTCCACCAAACTTCGCATGAGTTTTTTTTAAAAAAAATGGTACCTATGTTTCTTGAATATTTCCTATTGAAATATTCGCATTGGGAATTCCGTAATTGTATGCACAGTGGGTATTTAGGTGAACCAGACAATTCTAAGCGACACGTGTTCTCGTAAATGTACAGTTTAAGTGATAAATAGCCAACGCAACGTTGGATTCCTGTTACGAGCTGAAGAGAACGCGCCTTTTCGACGTTCTTACGACACGTTAAAGTGTTTGCATGAATGATGATATTCAGCTTTATCTTTCGTAGTAGAGCGTACATACTTATCTAATCGCAAATAAAACACACACACACAATACGTGCGCGGGACTTCAATAAATTTCCTGTGGTTTCTACGCGCATGTCATCGGAGTTGCAAAAACGGATGTATCCGTAGCAACAATGATTTTTTATGCCAGATAATTAGTCCCCCCATAGTAAATACAAAAATTCTCAGCACTCTGGTTCACTTAATCGCGTGACAATCTGCTCCCCCATTTAATTCGTCAATTCGTGCTTCACCGAAAACGATTGCTAACTCATTGGCGAAGCCTTGGAATCAAACGTTATTTAACAATGATTCAGTGAAACCTTAAACGATTCACATTACTGTACTAAATTTAAAATGAGTACATATATGTAGTCCCAATTAACTCTCATTGACTCTCGGGATTGGATGGTGACGTTGATCCCTAGAAATATTGCACATCGTGCGGCGCATTCTGTGTAATCGTATAAATTTTTCATGTTAGACTGTTGAACATCTGTAAGACCATTAGCTCCGGGTCATGCGTGCCTTAAAACTCTTTCACATACAATTGAGGGGCTCAGTGGAAAATAGACACATGCCACATATGCATCAATTTTCGTTTCTTCGCACCATTAATTCGTTCTTGCAATGCAGTGTCACCCCACCACATCTTTATATTATAACATATAAGTTTCACCGAGCAGAGTCATATTAAATTTTCTTCACGCTGTGAAAATTAAATAATACTAAATAAAATTTGATAATACTTGTCATTTACCACGCAATTCAAGTACCGTTTAATATCAGTACAATTTCGTGCCGCATTTTCTATGAAAATGATTTTTCAGCTAAAATTTGACAATAGTTGTCATTTACCCTCTAACTCAAGTACCTACGGTTTAAATTAATTCCAATACCGTACCGCACCTCCTATGAAAACAATTTTTCCTTCAACCTGCTGTCCTCTAAAATCATAAAACGATGGCATGCGCCTGCGTTCCACTGGGCCCCTCAATTACAAACAGTAAAATTTGCATCTACCATTATGAAGCAACCTCGTTGCAAATTAAATCGCCCTAGCAAACTTGGCGAGATCTAATTGCCGCTGAAAATTCACGGAACATTCAAGCCACCCCGAACACTCGAGCGATCCCGATGTTAACGTTCACTTGGAATCGAGTACAACAGACCAGAAGAAAGCCTCCGCGATTCCTTCTGAAAGTTCTTTACGTGCCGCCACGCTTATCTGCATGCAGCGCGCTGAATTTATCAGGCATAATGGTATGCAAATGTAGGTGTCCACTGGCAAGGATATCGCGTGCGTTTACCTTCGCGGGCACAAAGATCGATCGCGCATAGAATGGCGTAATTTTAAACGATACCCGATATATAACGTGGCTTTTTGTCGCCGCCTGAAAACGATCTGAACCAGTATCGGTGTTACGTGCCCGACTTTTTGCAGGAAGATCAGGTATGCGTGAAATATTTCGCTGAAATAGAACGATATATCTTGATTAGCGCGGTTAATACGTGCGGTGAAACCGGAGCGCCGGCCGAGTCTCCGAGATATGGACTCGAGAGCAAACGAATTTTCAAATCCTCGCGAAGGCTAGCTTTCGCAGCAAAATTGTACATGGTAGTAGGATCTACGAAGATTAGGTACTTAATTCAGTATACATTTTTTCTAAATTTTTAAATAAGAATTTAAGAGCACTTTAGTTAATAATATCGAATCTTCTGTACTGTGATTTTCTATTGGAATTCATACAGGTTCTAATGTTATTAATAAGATGTATTATAAATTGTAGATGTGTTTATACGTTCGCGATTAACTAGTAATACATTCGGTTACGAAAATAAATGAGATTTATAATATTTTTCCTAGAATTAAGTTTCTCGAGAAATTATAGTGTTTCTCGAGAAATAAGAAATAAGTGATTATAAAATTTCTCGAGTAGGAACACTAGCCGTGGCTGATTCCAGAAATGGATCCAGCCTCGAAAGAAGAATTCTTCCACAGACGGTATTAAAAAGGAAAATAATATTCAGGTGCTAAGCGATGAAAAAAATCGCGTCCCATAAATGGTAACTTGTAACGATAGAAGTACCCGTGGGTGTTCGAAAGAAAAGAAGAGGCTCACTTTTACATATAGCAGAGCGAACATAACACTAGCCTTCACGCGTTGCGTTGGTATCCCTCGTCTACTTTTATAACAGATACATTTTAAGATACAATCCTCCCTAACGGAATTATCTCACAAGGGAAGATCCCTCACCCGGAAATTAAAAAAATTCCGAAACTTTGTGAATATCTAGAGAATTCCCTCTTGATTACAACGCAATTTTTCTTTGCTGCCCAAATTCACTCTAAGGGGGTGCAACAGACCCCTGGAAATCCGGTTGTTTCCCGATTTTGTGTTATAACTCGTGAACTGTAAAATAATTCTTTTTATCAAATGATAGATCTAATGAAAACAAGTAACTTTTGTCTTGAAACTTTTTTTCTATCTCTTACAGTTCGCGAGTTATAACACAAAATCAGAAAATAACCGTATTTTCAGGGGTTAATTTCACCCCCTCCGAGTGAATTTCAGCAGCAAAGAAAAACTGCGTTGTAATCAGGAAGAAATCCGCTACATGTTCACAAAGTTTCAGAATTTTTTGAATTTTCGGGTTCGGGATCTTCCCTTGTCAGTCCTGCTGCCGATCGCAGTTTAAGCTCCCCCCCGTTCGGCCACTATCGGGCAACGGGGGAAGTTCGACGCGGTACAGCTGGCAGCACGGAAAACGGCTATTCTAATCGGCGATATTTGCGGAGCCACCCTATATATAAAAGCGCTCGTGCGGACACAAGGATATCTGAACGGTCTCGAGACACGTTCGCGTGACTTCTACTTCTAGGAGACCAGTGAACCCACGGTGCTGGCGATCGAACACGCTCTATCATTCGTTACGCGGCCAACGTTCCGTGGCCCCCGATATAAGCGCGCGTGCGCCCTCCGCGCACGCGCACAGGCCCCGGGCCGCTCGCTGTCGCCGCGGTCGCCTTTGCGCATCGCGTGCACGCGCAAGAAGCGTCTGTAAACTGGTCAGCATTGACCTTTTTAATTTGATTTCACCGCGAGATAAATCCGTCGGACGCGAGCCGTTCCTGTGATTGCATCATGCCCTCGGGATGCAACGCTGTGTGCATGGCATCGCAAGCGCGCGCTCGCCACCGGCGCAACGTTATCGAGCTCCTCGGCGCGACCGAGTTACCAACAGCCCAGGCCGAGACTTTCCGTTTCGTAGCGCGCGGTACACCGAGGATCGGAAGAATCGGTCGACTCGGGAAGGGAGTCCCCGCGCGCTGTGCTTTGTAAATGGGGCCTTTCAGGAAGCAGATGTCCCTAAACTTTGCGTGGAAGAATGGGAATCGACTTGGGAGACCTGGGAATTAACCCGTGAAACGCTTAGCTGCGAATTACCCCCTTATTGTTTTCTTTGCTCCTTTTGTTCTCTATTCCTTGCTGCGGAGAGTAATTTGATCCTCCGAAGGAGCACGCAGTGGAAGGGGTAGTCGTGAAAGCTTGGCGAGAGGGAGCCCTGTCTTCGCCGAGTAAGAAATAGTAGATAAGTGGAATAAAGGAGTAATAAACACTGATGGCCGCTAAGCAAAATGATGACGCCATTCAAGCCTGCTCTATATGCCGCTTTTTCCACTTGTTATCACAAGTATTTCTTACGTTGCAAGGCTTTTATTACAGACTTCGGAGTCCTCGCAGCGTGGGTGTGCTAGCAAGGATCCTGCAGCTGAGGTTCTACTTCCCGATCATCGATGACTCACAAGTGAAGTTCAGGCAACCTATCCGCGTGGGTTGATAATGGTCCACCGTGAAGTTTATATTATACATCACGTGGGACCACCGATCATTCACAATGGACTATTCATTTCCTGCCGCGTAGGTTCAGTGGTCACCCACAGTGGACGCTCCATTCTTTAGCCAGCAGGTCATCGATGGGCCCACGAGAAAGTTTACACTCCGTGTGGGTTACACCGAGGAGATAACCAGTCTCGAATGATCGGAACAATGGATTACACATTCTGATTTTAAGAGTTCAAGGGGCCCTACATGTACTGCGATCAATTCATTCCCGCAAATTCAATACAAAGAGCGCAATAAATTTTTATGAATAATCCTTCCCAAAACCCGCGATACTATTGCCAAATCGACTATGCAGATCTCTATGCAGACCTCTTGGTATTATTGTTCCATATTCAAAATCATTTTTATTCTACAGACTTTAATTTTTTTTTTTTTTTTTTTTGGGGGTACCATTTTCTGGCAAATTATACCGCTACGTTTACTGGACACCCTGTATGCAGGGCGTGATTCGACGGGACGCGTGTTATGCGTGTCGCGTCAGTGGAAGCTCGCGAGAACTCCAGACGTACTCGCGTGACTTATACTACTTCGAGACCGCTGAACTCGCCCCGGTCGACAATCGAACGTTAGCCTGCCCAGCCTTCTCCCCCTCGTCGACCTTGCTATATTCAACCCTCTATGAACACGGAGGCGCGTGGGTGTACCCTGGTACTGTTATGTTAATATATGCCAGTGGTTTGCACGAGTGTCGCGTTCGCTTCAGCGAATGTCGTCCGACAGTTCTCGCGGCTTTCCTCGTGGCCTCAGACAAGCCACAGTCGGAAAGATGGTAAAATCCAGTAAAAATTAGACTAAAGGACATGCAATAATATTCGCGGAACGTCTTAGAATGTATTGCATAAAAAATAGCATAGGTTTTTTTACACCTATCTTCGTAGTTATAGAGATTGATATTTCGCGTGTTTCTTATCGAGGTTCCATCGACTAATTTCAAATTAATACCGTGTCTGATTTGTCAGAAGTGAAGTGACTCCAGTCTTGTCAAATTTGTTAGATACAGAAAATCGAAGGAGTCCCTGCAGAGAACACTTTAGTGGTGAAATTAAAAAAAATTCATTGGGAAACGTTCTACGTGCCAATGGTAATACTATATAGAATTTTAATGCAATTTCCCTTTGTAAATAAGTTACCAATAGTGCTGAAAGATGGTACCGCTGGTACGTCCAACGCCACTTCTGTAGAAAACAGTGTAGAGCCAAGCGGCTAGAGACAAACAAGATTGGAAACTTACAGGGCTAGCAAATTTAAACGAATAGCACACTCAGTTTTCTCTGCAACTAAGAGGTGCCACAAAAAATATAAAATTTCCTGACGCATTTGGGTTATTGCATATTTAGCAATCAAAACAAATGAAAAATCGTAAATGATTTAAAGTCCTGGAAAATTTGATCTCTGGCGCTTATACAGTGTTCTCTACGAGAACTCTTCAATTAAGGGAAACGTTTGCGATTGTAGCTGTTGCGGTGTAATTTTGAAGATACTTGCTTGAGAACCTCTGCTTTACAGGATATCGCCGTATTTCACCGCGCACCATCCTTTGCGCGAAATCATTCACGCACGCGGACCGTGCTCGCTGATAGCAAGGCCATCCAAATTTACTGCCCGGCCAGGTATCCAATCTGTGCCCAGCTTTTGATTTACCATTGTAGATTGCGGCAGACAGCTGACTTCCGGTTCACGCGCGAGCACGCTTTATCACGGATTTTCGATCGTAATTTTCAAGTTCACTGTGAATGACGTTATCTTGGCTGCGACGCATGTAACTCGATTAATCTTCGAAAAGAGTGATGACACATTTCGACGCAACTACTGAACTAGTAAAACCAGAGGATCCTAAGGACGCGGGAACTAGATAAATGGAATTCATCAAGGGGTTAGACCACCTCGGCCTTCTAAGTGACAAATTTTTCAATGGAGATGGAGACATCTTTGAATAATATATACAATTTGACGAAAATGTCAAATGCGTTTCTCTCGGAACCACGTTTTCCGAAACGGTGTGCGCTGTAATTTGAGTAAAACTCTATGGATTTTTATACAATTTTGTACAGATGTTCTTAAATGTATTATCTATCGTTCGACCGTCAATTTTTTCGATATTTCAATTTTTACCTGACTTATGCGTAAATAAAGTCCATTTTCTTACGCACGAAAATTAGCCTTTTGCTACAAAGTGTAGCTATTTTGTTATTTTTCAACCGATCGAAAAAAATGACGGGCAGGCGATAGAGAATACATTTAAGAACATCTGTACAAAATTGTATATAAATCCATAGAGTTTTACTCAAATTACAGCGCACACCGTTTCGGAACACGAGGCTTCGAGAAAAACGCATTTAAAATTTTCGGAATGTTTTGATATTTGAAAAAAAAATTGTTATATATTATTCAAAGCTGCCTCTACCTTGGTTGAACAATTTTTATCGATAAAAGTGTCTTTGTCAATTAGAAATAAATTCCCAAAGATGCGATATTTCTAATCCCCGAAAAGCTGAGAACCTAAATATTTACACCCTTCCTTGGGTACATATTAAATTGCCCATTTGACGAAACAGAGCTCCTATTCTCCCAAGAAAGACACTTTGACAGACCGATTCTGAATTGCCTATTATATGCATACGAACAGGTCCACTTCCGGCGGATGATGTTACCCACGACACCAACATATGCGACGTCTTTGTCTCGTTATGAAATAGTGTGAACGTTACGATCATTTCTATTACCGTTTGCACACTTTTTCGTGCCCATTCTTTGGAGTATCTATTCTTCCATCGCATGTCCGGCCTAACAGGTCGAATTCTTCTCTCTGACCTCCGTATCCGGGTTTATTATGCTCCCAGCCCATTATTCATCAAGAACAGATTCCTGCTGTTCACCCTTGTTACTCAAGTTCGTTCTCTAATCGAATTGTAATTTCGTTGGAAATGTTTATAGTGCAATACAATTTTAATTGTAGTTAAAATCGTATAGTCCCCTGGGTATTGTTCAACAATCTCGCTAGGATACGGTTCATTTGTTGGTTAAGCAAACAGCATTGCTGCGATGCCACTGCCAAGTGGATTAGCAGCACGCTGCACACGTTCCACTGAAAGTGTCGTCAGAATCTCTCCTGGATGGATGAAACCCGCGTCCATTGATTTCCCTGTGTTTCAATGAAATTACACATCTAGATGACGGCCAGACACGCACAAGGCTGGATGAATCATCTGGCGCCGTGGAAGAGATTCGTACTTGCGGACTGTAGACGCACTGTCGATTGCCTAACGTTATTACGGACACACGCGCCACTTATTGATGCGGCAAATGTAGCCCCTACTTTGCTTCCTGGGTCACTGGTGACCCATCGCAGTAAGTCGGTCTGTAAAGTTTCTCCTTTTCCTCGAGAACCTCCCTTTACTGTCGCGTAATATTACACCGAAGCGGCTGGGGTGCCGCGTTGATAAATGAAATACAGAAATATTAAGGGGGAACACCACTGTGACAAAAGTAAGACATTTTTGAGAATTCTTTCAGGAATAATTTACAGTTTTAATATAAAATTGTTATTACCTAACTTTAGTACAATGTCTTAAGAGACTATAACAAAAGAAATGAGTAGAAAAACATGCATCAATTTTAATATATTAATTAATCTTCTAGACCCCTCTCGCGCGCTGGTAGAATGTGTATTACTATGGAACAGCAGGTCCGAAATCAAATTTCATTTTTTATTTATAAACTATGTGAGGGTAGTTTCCGTCGTAGGTGCCGATTTGTTAAACAAATTATTTTTGTAAAAATGGCGCGCTTTAGAAGAAAAGATTCGAAAATCCGCGAATAAGATAGACAGTTTTTCGAGCGTATTTAAAAAAATTTGTTTTCGATCAAAGAATCCCTACGTGCAACGGAAACTACACTCATATAGTTTTTTTAAAAAAAAATGAAATTTGATTTCGAAACTGCTGTTCCATAGTTACATATTCTACCACCGCGCGTGAGAGGTTTAGAAGATTAATTAATATATTAAAATTTACGCATGTTTTTCTACTCATTTTTTTGTTATAGTCTTTTAAGATATTGTACTAAAGGTGGGTAAAAAAAATTTTACACGAAAGCTGTAAATTATTCCTGAAAAAAATTCATAAAAATGGCTTACTTTTCCGGCCGTCACAGTGGTGTTCCCCCTCAATAGGGGTGGGCATTTATATATTTTTCTGAAGGATATTGAGAAAGCCGTGTGTGTTCTGGTTGAAATGACTGACAGTGCGCATGAAGCACTGAGTTTTGAAATTTTTAATTTAGGAATAGCCTTTTTGGAGTTCAATAAAAATGGCACAAAATAGACTGCTTTTAATAGTAATAGCAAAAAGATGATCGCGAAGAGAATTAAACGTCACGTAGGTAACGGGTGACCCACGAAACGAACCGGAAGTCCATGTTTTTTTAAACGACATTCCCCCTCCGTTGTTTAATATTGAATTAGACACGCGAAATGTGACACGGTTGACTGAAAACTTACGACACCCCTGTAAAGCCACTTTTTCTTTTGAAAAGTATTTGTGTTTTTGTTGCCGGCTACTCGGGTAAAGTGAAATGCTGCGTGGGTCGGCGATGACTCATAGGATAATACCGGATGGCAAACTTTCTTTTTAGCAGAGCCTACATCTTCCGTTTGATATTAAACACGGATAAGAGAAAAGAAAAGTGAGACCACTTACATCGAATTAGCTACTAGAACGCAACCCATTGGCCTGTTTTTAAGAATTTCACTCGCTCCCCTTTCGAGCATGTACCATCGCGATACAAGAAGCAATGGGTATTCCGACAAATTCCAGCACAAATTGCAAATTACATTTGCCACGCAAACTTCGACTTATTCATTCGCCCTCTTCAGAACAGGACTCATAAACTCTTGTTACACCATTTAGCATAACTAGAAGATAGGAATTCGCCACAGAGATACGTACAATCATCGCATCATGGCCTTAGAAATTGTCATAAACGTATGTAGAGCAAACTTTAACTTAGAACTACTTAAGGGGACTACTTAGACAGTCAAATCCCGCGAAGATCGACTATTTCTTTGCAAATTAATTACAAGGAGATGAATACAAATTGTGACTAGTAGTTTTAGGTTGTTTATTGGTACTATAAACCGTAAAAAAAATATTTTTGATAATATATACATATATAATGTATACGCGTTTGTCTACGGCTTTGCAGTGATTACAAAAAAACAGAGGTTCGGATCGACTCCAAATTTTTACAACATGTTCAAAATATATTCCTTGCCGTCCTGAACCTAAACATTAAAGTGCAAAAACTCTAGTTTCTGAGATAAAAAAAGAAACAGCCACACGTGCACCCCGCAAATCGACATCTACCGTAAAAATCACCTTCTCCTAGTCGCCATTTTAATAATTTCGGTTCAATTAATTTTTCCAAGGTTCAGACCGCAACTGCAGGTTCCAGAAGAAACATATTCCAAGAAAACCGCTGTATCTTTATTTTTAAGCTCAATATCCCTGCAAAACCAAAGACACTTTTTCTAAAACACTGCATAATCAACCTCGCGCGCCGCCATTTGTAAAATAGATATGTAGACAAAAAAAAATATTTTTCTGCTCTACGTGGTAGTAATAAACACTGTGTAAAAGGAAAAGTCTGTGCTTGCTTTCATGTGCTTGTAATTAATTCGCAGAAAATACTTGATTTTCGAGCGTTTTCACTGCCTAGTCCGCTTAAACCGAAGTTCACTCACAATAGAATTCTATACAGGGCCATGAAGGGCTGAGGGTCTGGCCGTACCAAGGTGAACAGGTATTTGGGACCTCCATTACCCCCTAATAACCAGCAGAAACAGATGCGGGACACTGGAGCGTGCCCCATGAAATTTTTGTTCCACCCATTTGACCCAAGTTCTCGTCAATCACGTGGGCCAGAATGGTGATGTACGCGCATCTGGAGAAGTCATGGCGACTATAGGTACATGTACACGCTACGTCATGGAAATTTCCTCGTCCAACACCTTTCCTCTGCCCCTACCCTCGGTTTCGCGTCCTTTCTTGCCGTTCCCCCTTCCTCCTTCCCGCAAACCCTCCCCTCCTCTCTATTTCACCGCTCCCCTCCCCTCTTTCGCTATTCTCCGTCTTTCCGACTGCGCCGCTCCCCCCCCCCCCCTTCACGCCGCGCCGGCACCGTAGTCCTGGTTCCGAGGCGCTCTTGCTGGGCGATTTGAACGCGACGACGGGCTGTGCGCCGTTTTCCGCGTCCACCTTCCGCGAACCCAATTCAACGGAACGACGGATACATAACGTGCACGTGATACCGTTCGTTTCCGTCCTCCGCCATGAAGTAGCGAGCGGTCACGTGCGTAACGTCCTTGTCGCGGGGGCCTTCATAGGCGAAGTTCAACGCGGCAATCGACTCGATTGCGTGCGAGTCGAATGGAAGAAAGTGCCGTGGGAATAACAGTCACGCGTGTGCGCGTTATTGTTACGAAAGATTTCAGCCAATGATCCCTGAGATAATACGTGACGCGAGCCGTGCCACCCATGCGTAATCTATCCTCCATCAAAGTCGACACTGGTATTAAGGACCTGTGTGTTGTGTCTCCAAGGGCGTGGACTCTGATACACCGCTATTTTCGCAACTTAAGATCCTTTATGACCCCGCTGTATTCCTTCAGCTCGCGTTACACAATCTCTGGGGACGATTGGAGGCCCGCTCGCCGCTCGTGGTGAACGATAAACGGGAGTAACGATAAGGCAGGTATAAACAAGCGGAGTAACGTTTCAGGGGAATGTGCTGGGCGATCGAGTTCTGCGTAGTCTGGAGAAGAAGCTAGTTTCGGTTACGAAACAAAAGGGTCGAAGGGCCGGCGACCGGGGCACCGCCGCGCTCAAGGTAGGTCCGTGGGTCTTTTTAAGTTTCTGCGACAAGGAGGGGGGAGCGGGCCCCGCGTGAATAACGAGGGAACTTAGCCGGAGAAAGAAGGAGAGGGGCCGCTGAAAGGCTCCTTTGCGAGAGGCGGTTTCTCCGAAATCCTGTTGCCCAGAGAAATCTTCCTTCCCACCGGCCCCTTTGTCCCGTGTCCTCGGGCAGACCGGCAAGATCCGCTGTATTACATGGGAAATGTAACCGGTGGGATCTTTCCTCCGGCTAATGGCGAATTCCCTTCATCGCGCACCGCGGCGCGGACTCCTTGCGCCGCCGATTGCCTTCCATTGTCGACTCGTGTAAATGGAAACGAGGTTCCCTCCTTACATTCCTAGAGGGATCAAGCTTTTGCCCTGCGATGCCACAGCTATGCGTTCCAGTATCTTCGCGGGGCGCTCAACCGTTTATGCTTCGCAGGCTCTCAATTTTTTTTTTAACTATTCATCGAAATTATGATTCTTGAAATCTTTCACGAGTGTAGTTTCGTGGAGGTGATAAATGAGAAATGAAATTTATTTTTTTACACCCACGGGCGATAATAGGCGATGAGGAAAGTTAATTTCCGGGGCGAGGGTAATAAAGGAAATTGTTGGATGTGATAAACGATTGCAGAATTGGAGTGAAGATTAGTGATTCGAATAGACGTAAGAAGGACTAATATTGATCCTTTGCGCTCCAAGTGTGCCTCCCAGGCACGGCAAAGGTTAAAGGTGCGTCCATACCAAAGCGATTTACCTGGTTTCGAACCGATTTTTCCGGGGAAAAATAAAGTATAACCGAGCTGTCATTGGAAAGGCAGAAAACGCATTATAAGTACGAAGTAGCTATTAAAAAATTTAAAGTTCCTATATTTTTCTAAACGCGAGCGCTCATGTGAGCCTGTTGCTTAAATATAATTGTTATTGTGACAAGGTGCCAATTTCGGTGGTGTTTATACCTGTGATATTCATATAATCCTGTTATGTATTTTCTTATGGCTAAATAAACATATTTTACAACAAAAAAAAAGGTTAAAGATTCGTCCTGATATCGTTAAATGTTGTAAAAGGGGAGGAATTCGCGGTTTCCTATGGTTAAATGAATTATTAATCCTGAAATCACTATTCTATATTGTTTCCTATTCCAATGTCCTATATTTAGTAAGTGCAAAGTATTAAGCAAAAGATTTTTGATTGACTGTTGGCCCAATAAGTTGTGCAATGGTTTAATTTCTAACGAATGGAGCTTTTGTTAAATAATGCGTATGGAAGGATCGATTAAAATTATTGACAACCGTGCAAGAAAATCGATTGGAGTGAATCGAAACTATGAAAATAATTTTTAAGTTAAATTCGTACAAAAGAAAGTTCTACTTTTTCGTTATCGAGTATGATTAATTACGTCGTTATCATTGATGAGCATAAAGCAACATTTATCGTACATTTATATCAGACATTATTGATCCTTAGATAGTTCAAACAGAAATTAAATCCCTGTTTGTTTCATTGCCTCCATAAAAGTTGTTATATAATAATTAATCGATTTCTTTAACACGTGTTCAAAAGAAAAAATTCAGTCACCCTCGATGCTTTCTACACCTCGGTAATCTATTATCAAAACGTAATCTATCGACTTTTAGTTATCGAAATCTGTTATACAGATATGGACGATTTTTAGACGGATATCTTTAAGCGGTTGTTCCTTAACGATTATATTCTTTAAATGATAATGTCAGATGTTAATGACATCGTCTTTCTTATCCTTGTACAAAGTGTTTCAAGAAGTACTTATCAATTAAGTTCCAGTACATGCAGTGCTTTATTCTTTTTAAAGATTTGTTTAAAGATGATAGGATTGAATTCCACGCAATTAAATCTCAATATTATGAATAACTTTTATAGTATAGATATAGATAAAAAAAATTGAAACAAATCTAGAAATCTAAAAATATTCTCCAGTTCTTAATATTTACAAAATCGACCAAAGGAGGTTAAAAAATAAATCTTTATCTCCAAGTGGATGAAAGGATTCGCTATAGTAATACCAAAAGGAAAAGCAAAATCTAATATTAAAATTGTTTGCATAGATACACAAACGTATCATATTTAAACTTTCTTCTGGCCACCACAATATTGAAAATAAAACAGTTTAAATAGCGTATCAAATGGCCCCTTATAAATGGTCGGTACAGATTTACATTTAAATTAATATTTACAGACTTATCTATGAAATTTCAATCTGGCATCGTACAGTAGATCCAGAACAGCCACCCAAATACTTCATAAAAATTCATTAAATTCTCTAAACGCTATGAAACCTGGAACTCATCCAATCGCTGACCACCCCTAACAGTGAAACTCTATTCTAACGAGCCTTCTCGAAGAAGAATGCATGTCGGAAATATTTTTCAACGGCCGCTCAATTCCAAGGTTCCGGGGTAAGTGCTGTTCCTCACAATTCCCTTACCCAACCTCTTAACGTTAAGTCCCCTTGACCGGATCAAGAAGTACCATTTCTTCAAGAATCCCGTTTCTACGGAAACAGTTTCTTAGAAGAAGTGTTTCGCTACTGATAAAGGCACGATTGGACAATAAAAAAAATTGTATTCAATTGAGCCAAGTTATGCAGAAAGCTACCAGCCCTCAATCATCTGAAATTGAGTAAAAGTTTGAAGATTTTAATTATTAAAATGCTAATTCAGGTTGAAATGACTCCTTGCTTAATAATTGTATAATGTAAGAGTTGTTTAATAGGTTCACAATTGATTGCAGAATAAAAATCACAAAATTATGGGATCCGTACTGTGTTTAACTAATTTTTTATCATTTTGAGGATTAGTAGCTTTCTGCACAACTTGGCCCAATTTTCACCTAAAAACAATCTAACGGTGTACGAGATTTCTGCCGAGCAGGTTCCCGAAGCGAAATTTGAACAATGGAATATTAAATAAAACTGAATTCTCTATTGTCCAACGTAGAATTTTATCGTGCGATTGAAAAATAACAGAATGGCGACACTGAAGCACAAAGTTCATTTTTCCGCAAGAGAAAGTTCTTTATTTACGTTTTATCCTTTATCAGTACAGCGTCGGGTTGCTATCTCTAATATCTCCGTCTTCATTCAAACAAGCACTCCTTCTTCGGCACCTGCTAGCCGGGTGACCCAACGGGCTCACCAGCCATCGCCCGCCGCCAGGACGGTTTAGTCTCATTCACCCTCTTCCAAGACCTCACGCAGCCCAAGTCCCTGTCATAAAATCCTCGGAGGCAGAACAGCACGAGGCTATCCGCCCCCCGTCTCCACTCAAAAACACGTTGACGCGCACTTGAACCCCAGATGCGATCCACGGACCGAAGAGTTCATCTAATCGACGAGGAAAGTCAACGATCTGTAATCGAGTTGCAGAGACAGCTAGGCGCGTTCATCTATGATCGATCGGGGTCACGGTAGAAATTAGAAGTCACCGCAAGCGACCAAGGAGTCACAATCATTCGATTTACACTTATCCGAAGCAAGAACTCCGGCAAAATCTTGAATTTACGAAGATTTTTGTATTTATGTAAACAGCGGCTGCGCACGAAGAATGATCTATGTGTTTGGATTTCGGAGTACCGCGAAATTAAGTCGCAAAATCTTGGGAAATTCCTGAAGAAACCGTTCTTCTATATTTAAACGCTCCAATTTCGTGAATCGCCGACTTCGCCTCGCCGCACGAATGTTTACGGATCCTATATTTTTATTACAGTTTAACTGCAATGTATTTTTAACATTCCACCGGGATCACCTAGAGTTCATAATTATACTCCACGATAGAAAAGATGATTCTATACTTCAGACCAGGAAGTTTCGTGTTACTACACGTTTAGGAGTCAGTTCAATGTTTTATTAGCGTTCAATAGAATCAGAGTGAAAATTGTATTTTTGATTGACCCTTTACGCGATGAAACGTAACTAGCCCTGAAGATTCACGCTGGTTCGCTCGATTACCCCGAAGCACGGTGCCCCGGGATCAAAATGAATATCACATCCAGGAGGAATACAGGCAAACTCGGGAGACAAAAACCGGAAAAGCGTGAGTTAAAATTAATGATACTGTAATTTTTATACGTTTCACTGTACTTCTAACCTTTTCCAAATTAGATTTTTTCCCTTTGGATTTCCAGCTGTGAAAATGCTCGAAGGATTGATCTATTTTAACATCGGAAATTGTTTACTACTATCAACTAGAAACTCTGCAAAAAGTATTAGACACACAAAGTGTTTCCTGCGATAGATATTGCAATTCAAGAATTAAGAAAAATGGATGAATGCCTTTCCCCTTTTCTAGCGAGTTTTTCCAGCTAATCAGTGCGACGAATGTTTCCAGATGATAATAGACTTCTTGAAACTCGACGCGGCTATCGATTGTCACTATCTGCGAAGAAAATATGTAATTTTCCATGCGCTATGGAGCTTTCCATGTGGTGATTGTACCTGGAACACTCGTCGCGTATCGCACAAGTGGATTTAAGGGCCTTTTCACGCGAGGCGTTTCGAAAAGGCCATTACTGATATCACGATAAAACGCGATAGCAGATAAGGGAGAATAATTATCATAAAAGATTCGGATGTCCTTATCTCTGTGACTTACGATCAAAAATACCGAACGCCACGCACTTCTACTCCTTCCAATTACATTCTTCCCGCCCTCGGCGATGGTGAATCGACCCATTGATCGATTTATGCACTCACGTTTAAATGTATAAATTTAAATAATTCTACATGTAAATGCAAGTCTCCCGGAAAAATCACAAATCATGGAAATACTTCATTACACACTCCCAAAATTCAAATCGATCAACAAATCGTGATCATGCACGGTTAAAAATGTTTACAGGATTTTCTGTACAAATAAAATATCTAAGAATTGAAAGCTAGAAATTACTACAAACCGACTGCTTATTTACCACAAATTCGAAAACCCGGTTCTCCAAAGAAAATACTCTTTCCAACTATCCCTAGCGGCGTGGCAAAGGGCGAATTCCACTTACGCCGAAATCGCCCCTGATTTTCATTAAGATAGGTGTTCCTATACGCGACTGGACGCAACGTCAAGAATTTCGAAGTCGATTTTCTCGAAAATGAAGCGCAATATCAAAAAATTTTATTCCTTTCCCTCCATTTATTTGATTATTATAAATCGAAAAGAAACAGTAACATTTTTTGATATCGCGCTTCGTTTTCGAGAAAATCGCCTGTGAAGTTCTCGACGTTGCATCCAGTCGCGTATGGGAAAATCTAGCTTAATGAAAATCACGGACGTTGCGGGCGATTTAGGCGTAAGTGGAATTCGCCCAAAAGGGGACCACTTAAATCACCACAATCCACTTCGTTCTGAATTCGAAAAAAAACCGTACATGTCAGTCAACCAGCATTATTCTCCTCCATTGAGTAGAGAAACAAGTCCGTTTAGAGCAGAGGTGCACGCACTTAACAATACTGCGGTTCTCCTCACCGATTCTCACCTTAGCAACGGGACAGGCGGGTTGCTCGCAGCTAGGCGCTAAAAACGGCTCCCTGTGCACCTCTGGTTTAGAGGATCGCAAAAGTCGCAGGCGATCAGGTGGCTTTACGAGATTGGGTAATAATGGAAAGTGGCCACGGCGAGGCACGTACGAAACGAGAAGGGAAAAAAATAAATAAACGCGACGATAACGACGAGCGACGGCGCGCGTAGAAACGCAGCTTTTCGCGCGCCGCGACCTCCTTTTATCAATTCCACGTGATGCTTAATTCAGGTTGAAATGACTCCTTGCTGAGTCAACGCTTGATGCCGCGATAGCGATATTTCATGCACGAATTTGCTGGAACGAGCGCCGCACAGGAAACCAGAACGGCCACGGGGCAAGCGCATGCTCGAATAAAGGCGGGTTCCCATTGTCCATTTAGCCAGCCGCTGGTAAGCGTCCGAACATTTTTCCGTGGGATTTCTCGCAGTATTTACACTGTCTGGCATTGTGCCGAGGAAATCCAACGAAGAACGTTCGGACGCTTACCCGCCACTAATTGAGGATAATGGGAATCCACCTTAAACTTGCAGAAATAAATCACAGATGTAGATTACTGTATTTTTATCAAAGGGGGCTCTTTTTAAAGATCGAGGATGCGCGTTCTTGATGAGCCGACAGTTTGTCTCTGCGGAGACAAGTATTTCTAGTCGATCTCTGGATTGGAAGCGATATCGATATCACTGATTAGCGGCGATAAGATTTAAGAAAGCACTACACACTCGTTGTCGAATAGAAATATTGATTTGTGGAAGTGTGTATACCTATATCTCGCCTTTTGTACCGTAATGCACTTATCTTTATTACTATATCATATTTGATTATCTAAATTTTTATTTTATACACCCCTAAAGCGTCATAAAAAAAACATTGTTATTCCTAAAGTCGAAACTGATTTGATAGGCAGTTCCCGAAAATAAAATTTGAAACTGATTATCAAAGCGATTGTTACCTCGTGCATTGATTCTATTATTACCTACATCGAACGTAATGAGCAAAGTGGTAAATATTTCTCAGCACATTAAGATACTTGCAACGAAGGTAGACCGTCTTCAAAAAGGGCTACACGAGAATTTAGTACATTAGGATTGTGCTCGCTACGCAAATGTTTGATTCCTTAATCGCTGCTGGTTTGCTTAGCATCTACGTCCTCGTGTCTCGTTTTCAATCGCGACGACGGTGAATGCCTTTTTGAGCCAGTTCAAAAATATCTCCAGCAGATTTTCCGAGTCGCTGTTTTAACTCTAAGCGACTCTACTAACGAGGACGAAATAATCGAAGTATAAGTCTACACTAGACGTTAAGAAGTAGTTTCGAAATATTCTTACTAACTAAAAAGAAAATTGGGAAAAAATTCAGAAACTCTCCATTGGCAATTCGATGCAGCCGACGAAACGATCGCGATCCAACATTCCCACTTGGAAAGATAACGATTTCGATTTTCCACGCGATGTCACGCAGCTATTTATAAGCGGCCGCGGTCGGGCGCGCGTTTCCATCGGCTCGATTTAATTCATTCCCACGCGATCAGATGACCGCCTCTATCGACAATGTAACCGTTAATCCGCGATAAACCTGTTTCGTCAGCGTTTCGCTACGAATTTTTAACGAGGCACCGTTGCGCAACGCAAACACCGCGAAGACAATCGCGGGACAACAATCGCGACGGTGCTATCTCTGTCGCGGGTGAACGCGGAGCCGTGGATGGAAACGGGAGCAACAGGAAGCTCGCGGAAGAATAAGATGGTAGGCGAAACTCACCTCAAATTTGCCCCCGTGAACCGGCGGCTGGCCGTGGGTCTTGTGCGACATCCTCGCTCAAAGAAAAGGCCTCGTTCGACCGCGGTTCGTACTGGTCCGGTAGCCTCTGGCAAGCCTCGCGCGTTTATTCTCGCTCTGACTTCGAGTTTCAACGAAGCCGGGCCTGGGAGCGTCGAGATGTGTGCGTCTCCTCTCCCGCTTGAGATCGCTCGATTCACTTTCGGCTGGCTCGAACGCCGCGGTGTACAAACACGAGCGGCCGGCGCACAACTACGTGACCGCGTGGCGTGGCGCTGCGCGATGCGGACAAGGGTGCGCTGGTGCAGGGAACTGCGTATACACAGGGGGCCCTTCTCCTTGGCGCGAAAAACTAGACTGTGACTTTTCCAAACGACAACAACCGGCTCGCTCGGCGTACGCGCTCGCACTGATCCTCCTTCCCTTCTTCCGCGACTTTCTTCCACGCTTTCTCCCTGCCCTCGGTCACTCGACCGCTCGGGGGATGCACGCTACCCGAAGGATGCACACCCGGCTGGCGGGGGGGGAGGGGATAGGCCGCTGAATAGGCGAATCGGCTTTGTTGCGAGGGGTGAGGGTGGGGGGAGAGCGAACAGGGTAGGGAAACGTATTCAGGGATAACCGAGTGTGATCTGGTTGCGGAGAGACGCCGCGAAGCTGATTGTGTTGTTTCAGCGGACACGCGGTGGAGAACAGAGAGGAAGGTGGTAGAGCCTCCGGGGCTGGAGGAGCGGTCGCGAGCGTCGAAGAGACACGGCTAGGAATGACGATCCACAATGTGGAAGGCCCGCGGTGCCGCGCAGCTCGCTCGCCTCGCTCCCCTCCCGGCTCTTTTTCGCCACCGCTCTGTGCCTCCTTCGTCCCTTTCCTCCTCGCCGTTGCACATAGACGCACGCACACAGCCACGCGCCACTACTGAACGGCGTAACGGCTAAGCTCCTCGGTGACTATGCTTTTTCCCCTCCGCTCCGAGCCAGCAACCTCGAACCCCCACTTGCACCCTCCCGCGATCACGGTCACGCTCACTTCTCCGGGTTCTCGGGCGACGTTCGCCACCTCCATCGGCAACCACCACCACCACCATCGGCGGGTCGGACGACGTCGTTGCCACCACTTCCATCGTCCTGATCGTCGACGTCGTCTTCTTCTTCCTTTGCCTTCTAACTTTCTCTCTTTTACCTCTCCACCGCTCTGCGCGGCGAACGGAGTCAAGCACGGGCCGCTGTCTCTTTCTATCGCTTCTAACTCTGTGTCCCTCTCTCTCTCTCGCTCTGTCCTCGTCTGCCTCTATGCCTGCCGCCCGTTTTTGCCTCTTTCTCTTTCACCCGCCAGTCACCTTTTTCGCCCGAGATACCCGCTCGCCGCTACCATCGCACATGCCAAATCCATTTACGTTGAACGCGTTTCTGCATCATTATCCGGCTATCGGGTTTATAATCGCGTTGCGTCTACGAACAGCTCCGGCCGCCGCAGGATCAAGGTTAACGCTGTTGATGTCGGCGGAGCGCGCATCCAGCGCCGCCACACGGTTCCAGTGAATATATTCCGTTGCGCGGGCGCGCGATTTTTCCTACAGCCCGGCCGACGATCGGTCAACCTTTAGTCGATCATAAGGAAATCGTCCGGGGAACCGTTCTCGGGAATAATTCGTCGCTCGATTTAAACGACTCGCGGGGAACACGCATTAGCATCTCTTTAAGATTCACGTCGAAGTGAATCGGTACAGTTGTTGAACGAAAAAAAAAAACGCGCGCGCGCGCCTGACCAGGGGCGTCTCTAGCTAACGCACGGCTGGCGGGAATGCCTTCTCACGGGGCACCCGGGCCTCGGACGTAATAAAGCAGCGTGTCGAAGTAACGCGAAATTGCGAGAATGCTGCAACATTATAATCGTCGAGCACAATAACACTGTGCCCGGAGATCTGTGCACCTGACCAGTGTCAAAACACGTTTATCGTTATCCCTCTCCTCCCTATTTCCAGGAAACCGATAAGCTATGCGCTAAGAGAAGTCCCCGGCTAATCTCAAGCAAGTTTTTTTGCTTATACTTTTTGGCTTATCTTTGCGAGTGTGCGGGAATGAGATCGAATAGGATAGCGGTCGTGGCACGTAAATGGTAACTATGATCCATGAGATATTGAATTTCTGTATTAAAAACGCTTGCTAAATTTAGAATCCTGCAGGTACTTTGAAAACTGAAAAGCCCACCAGCTATCTAATCACACGCTTCAAATTAACCTTCGCGGGGAACGAAGCACAGAGAATCAGCTTCTTGAGTATCGTATAGCTCTGACGTTTGACTACTTGTCCTCTGTTCTTTGAAACTTTATGTGGAAAATTTAGGATGTGGCAAGAATACATCTGGATTTTCCTTTGAAACAGGTTCACTGACATTCTCCTTTCTTCGCGACGCTTTCGTCACTTTCGTGATTAATGCGAGGAAGTATAAAGGGGAGAATCATTCTCCCATGGAGGATAAGGAGAACGCTAAGCAGTTTAGAAGCAATTACAGCAATCTGCGACTTCGGTTTTTCGTTTGCGCGTGGTGACGACTCACGCGACACGCGGAAGGCAACTTGGAAATCGCGTGGGACGAATTGAGGCTCGGAATCGACGGCTACTGATTGCCAGCGAGCAGCTACTATTTTTTTAGATCTCCCCCTCGCTAGGAAGGAGGAAGACCGTTTCGTAGCGTCACCGTGAGTCAAAGCAACGATTACGAAATGCCGGTTCATTCACGCGACTTTCCTCAATGCCTCGCGTGATTTCCCGCGAAGCGCGGGCAGGGTTTCGCCGTCTTTGGCAAGGAATCAGACGCTTGTTTCGGGATCACAGTAGATGAGTCATCAATTATGGAGCGCTCTAGTGGCCGGTGACGTCCTAATCGTTGCAACAATCCTTGATTGATACGGAAGTACTCGCTCCGGCGTGACGCGCCAATATGAGGTAACTGCTGATAACATATGTTAGAAGAAAAAAAAAAACACGTCCATTTAGTATGGCGAAACAGGTAACCGACTCGCACAGGCGTAACAGCATCGCCACGTTGCTCCGCTATCACCTGTCCGTGCGCCATTCCAGAATAACGCACATCCAGTTGTTCGTAGACTTTAGAATAATTATATAAAGGCCAGATAAAGTCTCCGTCACTCAAAGTAATTGGAGGATTATTAGTGGCTCTTTGTGGTTGCGTAATCTTTCCCCAACAAAGGGGAAATCTAACATCGTGCCGGGATTATTTTAATCGAGATTTCGATGCGCTTACAAAAACTGATTGACGCTTGAAATCTGATAAATCGCGATTGAGTTATCGTTTCTCATACTGAATTTCAGTTCTGCGAACGTGTATTCTTTATGCCGCCGATGATTCACCTAATTTTGCAGATTTCCCGCCTCATCGACACCGTCCGAGATAACCGCACGCACACGTGTCGCTGTGCGAAATTAGACCGTTTTTTTTATGATCTCATAGTTATTTATTTCCAAGCGATTCCAATTCGTCCGGGGATCAGGGTTAATAACATCGTTGACACCTTGTCCGTGGCGCGCGAAGATTAAAGTGACGCGCGTTAATTCCTTTCTCTCTCTTCCCGTATGCCCCTCGAACGCTGACAAATCGTATTTTCCCCCCTCATTTCTCTCGCTTCGGAATGCGCGTGATATCGTTTTACGCATAACTAGCGGCTTCCGTTAACGATATCGATAAACGTATCGTAACGGATGACGTTTGCTCCGCGGCGTTTATCGGAATGAATTAAGAATAGTGCGCCACGCTAAAGTTTTCTGTGAGATGTCGATGATAGAATGTAAACACATTGACGCTTTGAGAGACACAAGGTTTTGGAGGGTGGCCCTTTAAGGGGACTAGGCAGTCGAAAAATCGATTGTTGCACCATCATTGTTTGGGTGCAACCAAAATCCGGTGACTTCTTAATTTTTTTTATGAAAGTCTCGAATTTTTACGGACCATATCAGAGGTTTGCGCCGAAATGACACATGTTCTACGCATCCTGTAATTTTTTTCAAGTCGATTTGAACCTCAATTTGCTCGCAATCAGGAAAAAATGAAGAGAAGAAAATATTCGAGAAAAACGCATTTAAAGTTTCTGGGCAAAGGCGACGCTATAGGTTGCCGCTTGACGTTTTTAGCTGCCCAATCTACAATTTTGCGAATTTTACTATAAATCAAACGGCATTGTATTCAGAAAAGATAGTACTTTCGGAAAATGTAATAAAAAGAATCGATTTTTCGACTGCCTAGTCCCCTTAAGAGGAGAATTCTAGTCTTTGGGTTAAAAACATTGCAAAATTTAGGATTTTTTTTTTAAAAAACCAGCGTTTCGATTCATCTGAAATTTGGATCATGTTTTGATGCATCTTTGAAGAAGCTGTAGGTTTTTTTGTATTCATTTTTAACCATAAATATAGTAGTTACGCCTGATCGACCATCGTGCCGCGCAAAATTCGTCGTCCGTTGGTGTGCACGATATTTATCTACCAGGTAATCTGGAGCAGAAAAATGAAACGGCGTTTTATTTCATACATATGTAGCTTGAAACTGACGAACCAGCAAAAAACAAAAAAATTTATTTAGCATTATGGAGAGTTTTCAAACTGAAAGGTCTGAACCTTTAATTTTCGTTATCCAATTTTGCGCCAATTTCCTTACGTAACAAAAGAAGCGCAGACCTTAGCAGTATTCTGATTCAAGAATTCAAGCTACATATGTACAAAGTAAAACGCTGTTTCATTTTTCTGTTTCAGATTACCTGGAAGGTGAATATCATGCACACCAGCGGGCAGCGAGTTTTGCGCGGCGTGACGCATAACTCCTATATTTATTAATAAAAACGAATAAGAAAAAAACTGCAACTTCTTCAAGGATGCATAAAAACGTGGGCCAAATTTCAGATGAATCGAAGTGCTAGGTTCTTAAAAAAAAAATCTTAAACTTTGCTATGTTTTTAACCCATAAAATAGCATTCCCCCTTAAAATGGCCAGGCCGCAAGTTCAGCGCAAAGTTTACCGAGTGAACTTGCTTGGTTTGTTTGCAAAGTACACATTAGGATGCTCTCAGTCACTCAAAGCACACCGACGCTGCTCAGAGCGTTAATTGTAGCGCGCTGTATATTTTCCAATATTCTAATCCTTGATATTACAAGGGAGGAATTAAAGCGGAGGAAAAGTGCTTCTTTCGGCGGACCGCGCTGGCAGAAATCGGTGCGCGAAACGCGGAAGGAGGAAACGAATTAAACAAAATTAATAACACCGATAAGGGACGCGCGCGCGCTTCTTATCGCTGCCCGATAATCCGAGTGCGCCGATGACGATGAGGAACGCCGAACGGCCGTTCCCGCAATTGTCAGAGGTGAAAGAAACGTCTGGCGGCGAATCGCGCGAATGGAGGAGTCAACGACGCCGTTAACCTCGATCCCGGGCAAATAAATCGGCACCGATTCGCGCTAACCCCGAGCGATGACAATGTCGTTCGGTCGGCCGATCCTAATCGCAGCGGCGGACGCCGCGTTCCGTTTTATTATTAGACGATACGCGACGGCCGATTACGCGAACATTAAACCGGAGCCAGCAAGTAGCGGGCTCGAATAGGGAGTAATAATTAAGGACCGCCGTCGTCCAACTGGTTTCAATCTTAATTCTTTATTTGACGAGGACGTGGATAGGGACCGGTGTGTCTCTAGGATTCCATTCGCGAGATACACAGCCCGCGGTGCAAAGAAAAGGAAACACCACCGGGGTTATTGCGCGGGAACGTCGGCGGACACTTTGTAAGGCTACTTGCGCGCCAACTGATTACCCAACATTATTAAATTTACGTATTTCTGGGTTGTAGTTACATTAGAGGGTGGTTCGGCGGTGAGTTGGCCGCAGGGTCCATTTCACCCTATAATTTCTTAGAATTAAAAGTCTCATCTTTTCCGCGAAGTGGGTAATACGAGTAACAAAGAACGCATGTAGCTTGATATTTGTAGCCATCGATCATTCTTGGGAATACTTCTTCATTATCCAGTGACAAGAAACAACGCAGAAAGATAAAATAAAGTATTACTTTGCTGATTGCTAATTTAGTGCGAGCTTCTTAAAGCGACTGCCAATCGTTGCCTGCTTACAGGATATAACATATCGATAGCTATCGGCGTGCTCCTTCTTTTCCAGCCTCTTTTTACCCGTTTTTCTGCTTCCTCGCCAGACCCTTGGGGCGCCACGAGATAATTGAGGAACGATTGAAAATCAGCCGGCGATTCTTCGAGCGATTAGTCATCGAATCTACACGGTCAATGACTAATTGTGAGTGCATTCGCTTCAACGGAAATTTACCACTTCCTATCCGAACACGATAAAGGGTAACGAAGCAGGTCCGACCTAAAGGAGGCTGAAGCTTCCAGAGGAGATAATGGAAGGGAATCGTTAAGGGGAGGTTCTGGTCTAAAAGTCGATTTTTTTTTATTTCATTTTTCGAATGTTCAACATTTTAGGAAAACGTGTTTAGAAGGATTTTTTGAAATTCGTTATATTCCCGAAGGTATACGCATTTGAGTAGCGGCAAATGCATGGGCAACAACCGGCTACTCGGCGCCCACGTAAAACTTTAAACGCGTTTTTCTCGAAACAGTGTTCTCAAAACGGTGGGACCTGTATTTCCAAAAGTTATTATCCGATTCGACTGAAGCTTTTTTTATTTTAAAGAATATACTTCTGGCTAGGAGAGAAACCAGAAAAAAATACAAAAAATTGAAAATTTATAACTTTTAAAGGCGTTGAAAGGACGAAAAATATAGTGAAAAGGTGATTTCAAACTTCAAGTGTCGTTATTTTCTAAGAAATGTAATTTTGTATTTTTTTCTGGTTTCCCCCCTAGCCAGGTCTATTCTTCAAAATAAAAAAAGTTTCAGTCGAATCGGATAATAACTTTTGGAGATATAGGTCCCACCGATTTGGATGATTTTTTTGACGCCTTGACCTTAACGACTCCCCACTGCCGTCTGCAATGATTAATTATAAAACAAAAAACATATTTCTATAATTGAAGACATCCTTAATACAATGCAAAAAGTCCCATTAAATTATATATAGTAGTTTTCCTTTAATGGACACTTATGAACAACTGAAAAATATAAAAATGGAACCCAAAAGACAGCCGGGATCTTAGGATCACGATCCCGAGATTTAATTCCCTATTCGTGTTGTAAAGAATGCAGATAAATTCATTGAACCTTGTTTCTTTACTGATGGTGGACTAAAGAATTAACACTTAATTTTCTCGATTAAACTGTTTTGCGCCATTCCCTGTTTTTTCCCTTACCCTTTATTTGAACCTTTAAATTGTACACCCCTAACTCCACGCTCGGGGAAAATTGCTACGCCGACCCTGGGTTAGCTCATCCCCTTTGGATGAAAATTTCAACAACTCACACCCTTTCACATGCTAATTCTGTTTTTCGTCGCGAATCGTGGGGTCCTGTTTTGGACCTTGTTTCTGGGTCGCGAATACTGCATGAATTGGAATTAGGCGCCCGTGTCGGAAGCACCGTGTAGTGACTTCTTACAGGCCAGGAGTAGTGCTTACTGCTGCTTCTTTGGGTTGGGAAAACGGACCACGTGTTACGC
Source organism: Andrena cerasifolii (assembly GCF_050908995.1). NCBI lineage: Eukaryota > Metazoa > Arthropoda > Insecta > Hymenoptera > Andrenidae > Andrena > Andrena cerasifolii. Next base: position 12,080,688 of record NC_135120.1, on the reverse strand, counting down.
CACGCACATACTCTGATCACATTTGAAAAGCATGACTCTGACGCACCAGCATGTCCTTTCATATGCAAAATCATACCGTTGCGTCCCTTTATGAGCGACAATTGCCTGCCATTGATGCACCAGTACGGATATTTCGCATTCAAGACTGCGACACATCAACGCTTTATTACGTTTCTCGTACTTCAATGGCACGCCCGCGTGAACTTAGAATCCCCCTCTTTTTCTGCGCGTCAAACGGAAAAAATAAAATTATAGGGAAATGATTTGGTAGTTGCAAAAGGGGCACTCGCCCCCTGTCTTTCTAGAAAAAAAAATCGCTTATTTGTAAAAACTCGTCTTTATTAAGTTGATACTAACAAAAGTGAATATTTTTAAATATTGTTTATAAATATTTACTTAAATTGTCACTACAAAATGGGTAAAAAAAACAAGAGGACTACTCCACTCACCCCGCGTGTTTCATGATCCGATACGTCGATGTCATCGCCAGGGTTGTTTTTTCATTACTACTTAGATACCTATTTTTTTTTGTTCTTTACCGTCACCCCAAAGTTACCGTCCCCCTGGAAAAAAGTCTGCGGACATAATATTGTAGAATACATCTCCAAACTGCGCTTACACACGTTAGATAAACGTCGGTATCGATTACAGTAGTGGTGAAAAGAAAGTTTAACTGCTGCGTAGCGATGATACAACTTTCATCGTGTCACCAATTGAATCAAGTGCCCCACAATCCCCGCAAGGACACCGTTCTCGTATTGACCCAATACGCACGCATGGCACACCGCAATCGAAGCGCCGAATTCGATCGGCGGCCACCGAAGGGAATTAAACGCAGCGGCGCATATTTTCGCGTGACGCCTGACAAAAGCCGAGGCTGCTAGATACGAAACGTCGACCCGGTGGAGCATCGTCACGGCAATACGATATCGCGTTTGAGATTTGAATTTTGCGACGCGTACGTCGTAGGTAACACGAGACTCGCCTAGCTCCGTTTCGCAACGTATTGGCGCGGCAGGAAACTTTCCACTCCGGGCTCCGTCCGCGAGGGTTTCGCGGAACCTCGTGGCATGCTCGGTCTCGTTTATTTTGACCCCCGCCCGGGGGAAGACTAGGCCGCGAGTCTTCCTCCTTTATTTACCCACGACCTCGCTGGAGACGCGCTCGCTAATTCGTTATATCCAGGAACCGAGCAAAAATGTCCCCGGCCTTTGAGAGCCTGTACCCGCGGAAGCGATCGATTTCTGGTGAAAGTGAGCGACAAAGTTTCTATCGGGGATTTTACGGCGGGAAAACTGGACCGCGCGAGTGCGATCGCGGGGGACGAGGGACATTCCGTGCTTCGCTTTAGTAAATTGGTAAATGAATTGCCACGGAGCGCTCGGCGTAATGTGCAAAAGTCAAGGAGCCGATGTGTTCGATCCAGAAATTCTTGTATTTTTTAAAGTGTTAATAAAGGAGCGTGGGCTTTAATGCTAGGTGCCCATAACTTTTGCTGAATTTATCAATTTCTTGTCAAAAATTACGCTAGAAACTTATTCGAAATCTCGGTGCAGTTTTTCAAACACGTGCCACTGGCCGAATGTTTATCTTTATTAATAGAATGAACAGTTTTATAAACTCAAGCAACAAAAATAATCAACTTCCATTCATAAAAACGATTTATTTTTAATATGGAGAAAAGTACGATTTAGAAACATTAATTCTAAATGTGTACCCCGTACTTCCCTTTTCCAAGAGGATCTAGTCGCGGATCATCCCCTTTCATTGATATTCCCGGTCAGGCTCCAAAACAGCCATCAAAGCTGAAACTCCTTACATTTACATTATTATCTATATATATATATGTATAAAAGAAGAAGTCCTGACTGACTCATTCATCAACACCCAGCTCAAACCGTTTAACCTAGGAACGTGAAATTTGGAAGGTACATTGTTTTTGTGACGTAGGCGCCCACTAAGGAAGAATTTTTGGAATTCCGTCCCCAAGGGGGTGAAAAGTGTTTTCACGGATATCTCAATATCTCTTAGGCCCGATTAGATATCAACTTGGTTTCTCCTTTCAAAGGTTACCCACACAAATACCTAAAAACCAATTTCAGGATTTTGCCCTAATCAACCCCTAAGGGGGTGAAAAGAGGTAAACTGTGTTTCACGGACTTCTTAATATCTCTTAAGTCCGAAGCGAAGCGCGAGATATTTTGCTAGTAATAAATAAAAATAAAATAATTATGATTTTCTGCTTCTGTTTCTTTCCTTCTATTCCTCACTTCCAAATCGCATTCTTTGTAATTATACACGCAACGCGAGTGAACTAAAAACGTACCAATAATACTAATACTGATTCGTGGCATCCCTGTCTGGACACAGTGATCAATCCATCGAGGCGCTGTACGATTCGTAAATCATTGTCGGTCCCGATTGGTACCGCGTTCCGTGGCGTGATGTAACCCATCGAAAGGACGCGATGCCCCCTTCGCCGGCGAACGCATGAATCGCCAACGATCGACGCCGGAGATATTGCTCGGCTACGTACGAAAATCGGACGGGGAGTCTGTCCGGGGCGCCTGGCTGTCGCAATCAATGCTCGCGGGACCTGTATATAGGTCGTGGTAAGATAGATGGACACCGATGACGCAGATACATGCAAAAAGTCCGCGAGGGTACGAGGACTGTGCTGGTACTTCTCCCACGCGGACCTATCGACGAAAAACTCTCGCGCCCAAGTTTTGTCCTTTGGCCCAGATTCAGCGAAATCGCCGGCACGTGGTAACGGGAATTTATTTCAGAACTACCCCCGCGAAAACGCTTATCCTTGAGCCTTGAACTTTGTTTTCGCAGACTGTCCTGGTTAAGCGCGCCATTCAGTCGTTTGTCGCTACCGCTGTTTGCGCTGGCTCGTCTGGAATGCTTCTGTGGCTCCGCGCAACGGATCGCACGGTTTCTTATCGATTGTAGTTTCGCCGTATATTACGCCGCGCGGATATATTTGCTCGCCGACTCTTTCGGGACGAGGTAATTAACGCCGCACCGGCACGTTCGGCTTATTAGACCGTTCGCACTCGATAAAGTTCACCCTTGAGCGTGTTGGTCGGCGTGGAACTTCTCGGGGGGGCGATCGACATATTTTTGTGAAAATCCACTTGACGGAAAGGGTAACGCGGCGCCGCAGAGGCGCCCTGCCAGTTTTATAAGAAACTTTCAATGGCGCCGCTACGGCGGCCTTCCAGTGGACGAGCTTAGGGCTGCATTCTTAAATGTAATGTCACTTTCCTGGTCACCGTCGCAACAAGTATTTCAGCTTCTGAAATATGGGTGGATTCTCTGAGCAGATTAATTGGCATACAGTGGTCGAAAAGAATCTTTGAAACTGTATTGAAATCGTATTTGAAAAAACGGATCCAATACTTTTTCTCGAGAAGTGGACCGATTCAGGTGAGATTTGGAACAGAGGTTTTTGTCGGGAGTATTTAGTTTCTGTGGTAGGGTTTTTTTTTTAAATCGTATATTTTCTATCAATTAAAGAGGATGATTTTTTACTGCAAAATCACACATCTGTTTCCAAGTGGCAGCCATTTGGCAGAAAGTTGACATTTTAAAAATCGGCTGCGACAAAAACTAAGTAGATTCTTTTATGTATTTTAAGAGAAATTATTTTTATCTTATTTCGGACAAAAACTATCGGAGATATTTTGGGTATCGCGGAAGCTGTTTTGAACAAAGTGCCTCGCGGAAATAAAATTGCTATTACATATTCAGTCTTCTTAGTTTTCCAATTAAATGTAGGTACACAATAGTTATATTAAAGTACGTGCTTTAAGATGCATATAAAGATTTTTAAATTAAAAAACATTTTCAGTGAAAAAAATATTGTCAAAGTGTTTTCTTTTAGTCGTAGGCAGTGGTGGGTTTACTACGTTACATCGAATTTACTACGTGACACGCGTAAAAAGTGTAATTAATTGTATAAAATGTAGCTTTATGTATTAAGTTGGTGTGGTCTATTTCAAAAGCCGATTTAGTTAATCTATAACTACTCCGAATGGAACAACTTAGGTATCTGATTTTTTTAGCCGTTCGCCGTTTAAACTGTCTGTCGATCATTAGTATCGCATCCATGTATTAAAATGTGCAGAGTATGCGCAGCAAAAATAGATCGGACAAGTGTTTATGCCCAAGCCCCACTTCTCCACCTCTGTTCTATAAAATGCATTTGCATAAACATCCGCAGTAAACTGATCACAGTTGCACATTGTAAAACGTTACATCGCTGCGATATGTTTGCGGAGCTCGCATCTTCGAAGATTAATTCCTTTACCGTAAGGATTTATTGCACTTCTCAGCAGGATAATGGAGATCGATGGGTGACCGCTCAAGGGTCTATTGATTTATTGATTTATTGTTAGCTGGCGAGAGATAAATTAAACTGACATCGATATATCTGTTTCCTGTAATTTTCAAGCTCCAAAAAGCTATCCACGACCCCGCGATGCATCCCAGGCTGCAATGAATTTTTAGTTTCATACGACACATTTAATGCCACACAGCTGGAGGAACGTTTACGTAATCCTGCAGTTTTATTGCATAACAAGCGACGGAATATTTTGACGTTATTTTCAGGGAATTATTAAACAGTCGGTCAATATCGATTAAATCAGCGATGCAACTAATCCGTTAAATGAAGTGGGAAATAATATCCGCAAGTTGTCTCGCGAGCATGGGGTGAGGCTATGGAAACGGTAAAATTCGATTCATGGCACGAGGGATTTAAATTAGTTTACGATGAAATGAAATGTACTGAATAAAATTCCCCGGCATTTAAAAATTCTCTTTTATCTGTTCAGGGGTGTCCATTTGGAAACAGCCAACGTCGCGGGCAACTGGACGAGGGGTGCATCGATTCGCAATTACAACTGGTCGCCGTTTCGGCGCTTTCTGCGCGTTATCTTTGAAAGCATCGGCACGCAGTTCGCAGCACGTGCTTATATTGCAGTCATAAACGTGACTTTGCACTAGATATACGTAGTAACGAAATTCGACCTTGTACTCCACTGTTGTATCCATTTTAACGCCGCTGGTTAAGCCTAACCGCGAATGCAAACACTTTTTTTTCCCACAATTAAATGTTAATGAGTCAGTTATTTCGCTGCTAAGAATAGATTATGAAGTTACTACACTAGTTTATTAGAAACTTATGCAAGTCTCATTGCGTCGTGGTCGAGCGAAGATTAAAAAATTTATCGAACAGATTAAACTGGTTAATTACGTTAGTGGAAAAATGATTATTACTAATGTGAGTTTGATAAATGCTCGGGAAGCTGTGGCAGATAATTAGTTTGCAAATTATTTGAAGCTCTGACATTGAAGAATAAATTAATGTACTTGTGTTCAATAAAAACGATATACAACGGTGTTTCACCTACCCCCACCCCGTAAATTTAACGAGGTAAAGAAAACCAATTAAAAATAGGTATTGCAGAATATGATTAATAATATTAAACTTAAGAATATAACTAATAGTATTCTAATTTAATAATATTACAAAGAAAACCGTGGCGACCCACGGGTTGGGAATCACCGATACAGAAGAAACGTATTTTACTCCTGTTTGATTTCATTTTGAACAAAATTATCAACTAATCTTCTACACGAAAGAAATGCATGGAACCTTGCGATGTTTTCACTGAGAATGGTGTATTTTTCAGAAACATGAACTTTTCCGCGTGAACAAATTGCGCTAGTTGAAACTCGTGTTCTGCGAGAATACATTCAATAGGTGTGCAATAAATTATGTTTTACACACCACGTTACGATCGTAAATCACTCTTCGCCGATAATAGCGTGTGTTCTAAAGAAGCAAATACGTTTCCTTGCTACGAAACTGCGGACACGTTGGTCCGTTAATTTTCCAAAGGCAAATAACTTTTCACGCTTGCCTCGATCGCATTTCGAATAATTGTACTACTGATCATTTTGGCATTTAACGCTGTATGGATTATTAATCCGTTTAACATTCGGAATTTCTGTAAGTAGAAGCTGATAAAGAATAATTTCGTCGCAATGGAAAGCGCATATTTCTTTGTTTATATATCTTTGCCAGGCCTGTGTGATGAAAATTTTATTCATTTCGTATGAATCCTACCGCAATATCGAAGTATAAAGCAAATCGCGCGCGTACGGACGCAATAAAACTGCAGAAAACGTAGATGGACGGTCTATAAACGGCAAAGTTTGCACTTTCCGGTATATTATCAGTTAAGAACTGGTATCTACGCATTCTTCAACGCAAGCATCAAGAATTTCCGGTGCGCGCGTGCTTTTTCCATTCGTCTAAGTTCCTTCTAGTATCGAAGATTTATTGCACTAAATTTTTCAGTCGGTAGAATATTTTACTTAAGTCAACAGTGCAACGTGTATTATCACATCGTTTGAAAGCAGATTTTACATTCAAAAATAGAAACGACTCGTAGTAGTAAAAGAATATTCAAGATCATGGGAGTATCGTTAATATCCTCGTTTATAAAAATAACCGTCACTTTGCAAATATTATTTCCATTTATCGAAGCAGCGCCAAAATGGATGATCGTTTTTTTCAAATCATTTAGGGAAAGGAACAGGTTATGATAATGTTTTAAGTTTGTGCCAAGAAAGTGTGACAAAGGATACATTTCTTCCCCCTATGTTGGAAGTGCCAGGTGATATCATAAGTTGATAATCTCATATTTCACTCCGCGAAATGAAAATTAGTATTGGCGAGTCATCGGAATTCCTTAACACCGTTAAGTCGTCTTGGAAAATACTGCAATCCACTTAGCATAATTCCAGTATTAATCATCGATTTCATCAAGCGGAAACCGTTTTTGTTACACCTACAAGTGCGCCCATATTTTCTAATCGCATAAAAATGTACATATTATTGGAAATCTAACGGCACAGAGAAACATAGACGAGGGAAAGAAGTTTTCAACGATCTATCAGATTGAAGCAAAGTTATACTCTCAACCAATACAGTTACTTTAAATGTCCTTCGTCACAATCCCTGGAAGGGAAAAAAGGGCGCTCATCGGGTACAATCATCCAATTCAAACATGACGTCCAAATCCGTTTAGGATTCTTTCGCCACTTAAAAGGACCACAATAATTCCTTGAGACATTCTTTTTAAATGGGCGATATGTTCGCTTGGTAAAAAGGAATAAATAAAATTCACGAATCGACGTCTTTATTGAATGTAATACTCTTTTATCAGGCAGTCTAAATGTTGCTAAGAACGCCACAAAGTATCTATCTTATAATCGATGCACCCCAAAGTTCCAGGACTTAAAAACCAACACCACATCTGCCACAATCTGCAACTCCAACACTCCAGGACTCGGTGGCCTACAGGACCACCTAATCAGCGTTATATCTAACATGTTATCGCCTAAAACGATCATAGAATCCAACGCTCGGAGGGCTACTTAAATGGCTCCCTTTAATCGTCCCCCGCCAACGCACCACTGTTAGTAAGAAAACACTAGCAGCTAACCCCGAGTCAGTCAGTGAAGCCTGAACGCAAAACCTCAGGTGAAAACTCGCAATCCGTCCGTTGGATTATTAAAAATGAGAAAACTCGTCCTTCAAACGTTAAGCGCCGCTCGCGAAGGGCCGTATATACCACATAAAGGGTTAACCCTTCTGGCAGAGGGGCCAGCTTTGCCCGTGAATAATCGTATCGAATACAAGCGCGTGCCTACAGTTGGCCGAACAGCGCACATATCTAATACGAACGCGCGTAATTCTTGCAAACGCTATGGCAAACGTCCAACGAGGCCCCTTAAGCCTTCTTATCTTGGGAGGGGACCAGGCCACGCGGGCCCCTCGACCCCCGATGCGTACATTTCCCGTCAAAAGCATTCTCGGCTCGCCTGCAACCGTTGGTCGCGCACGAGCGCTTATCCTCCAGACGTTCCGACGACTGTAGCGGGCTTAAAATTCCTAGCGCAATTCCGAGATGAAAATTTCTGTCCTAGAGAAGAACCAAAACCCCACCCCTCCTCTTTCGCATCACTGTTTCGTGGCCGACCCGTGGTCTCGCAACCGCCGTGTCTCCCCTGCGGAATTTGCCGCGTAGCAGGCGTTTCTAATTATACAGTGCTTTTAAATTGGAGCTGGTACACCGTGGTTTCCGATAAGGAATTTTCGAACGAAGCACTTCTGCGGCTGTCCACTGATATTTCGGCTGTGATCTTGCGGTCATACACTCCGCTGCTATGGGAAATGGAGAAGCTTCTCTGTGCCTATTTCAAAGGAGTTCAGTTCCGATTAAAGTATACAGTCCTGTTCTAATAAAAAAAATCGATTTACCGCCGCAGGTGTGTATACGTTCCTACGTCTGCAGTTACAGTTGCTTCGCGACGGAGACAATAGGCCTATATTCACAGAATTGCTCAACTCTTTCTGTGATAATTATAGAATTCGAACGCGAGGATGTATAGCCGCTCGCACTAAAAATCGTTCACGGTTTGGGAATTCAGTTTGTGTTCAGAAAGTGTGCGGAAAGTTCTGCTTCGGATAGAAATTTCATTTGTTACAGGCGCATCCAGGTATTAGTCCCAAAACGTTCCACGAATGGGGGCATTTCGCGTCGGAAATGGCGATCTTGACTCACAGTCGTAGGAAAACCTTGCTCGCGGTTCAGGCTTTATTGAGAGAAGGACGGCAATGAGCGTTGACTACGCGTTTAAACGACTTCATTGAATGCCACTCAAACGAAATCAATGACATTCATTTTATTCCACCGTATAAAGGCCCTTTTTCTTGGATTTTAATAACATATTACAGTGCAATGCCGGTTCAAGTAGGCATCGATCGCTGGTACCGATCATTCGTACAATCACGAATACGTTTGTGGTATTACACATTGAGCGGTTGTTTGACAATCAACGAGAGTTGGGCGACGTCGCGGGGCGACATAAACATTTAGTACTTCGTAAATGGACAATTATAGTATGCACGCTATAAGATTCTGTTATTTATTGCACACGCAAGACGTGGCCCGTAATTACCGCCCGTCTTAAAAGGGATGTACTCAAATTACTAGGTGACCCGGAAAACCGCAATCCCGACTAATCAAAATTAATCGATTGAAAAGGTAAGAACGGCCTTCGGTTTAGCCTCCTGACGGACGCAATCTGGTTTTTAGGCGCGGCTACGAAGCGTCTACAAGACGGTGGCAACCGACAACCGACTGCTTCAGTGGAAATTTCCATTGCAGTTGGCATGCTGTGTGGTGTGACTGTACAGTCTACCATAAAAGTAACAGCTTTCTTCTTTCGATCGTTACGCTTGTTAAAGGAAACCATGCCTTACTTCGTCGGTATAAAAATCGATACGTACAGTTGCAACAAATTCAGAAAAATAAAGCACATGGGAAATAATGAAATCACGTTCCCATTGTTGACTGCATTTTTAAACCACCCTCTCGAACAAATCGTGGTTCACGTATAAATACTACTCTACCTTTTGTTCGACTTCGTGTAAAAACGGATATATATATATGTGAGTTTAGAAATATAAAGGTGTAGAAGCAGATACGATAACGCCAAATAAAAAATTAACCTGGTGAAGAATGGCAGAATTGTAACAAGATGCGTGAATATGGAAATATTGAGAAAAATACTGCGACTTGGAAAAGTACTTAACACTTTTGGTTAACGCTGATCGTTGCATCCGATCGACACTTTTATATAATTTATACTTTCTAGAAAATGTAATTTTAAGAATCTGCTTACAACGAACAATTGTTTCGTAGATAAACTTTGTACGTGTTTAATTGTATTTTTAATTAAATTGGAGTGGAATGCACGAAAGAAGTGATGCATAAAAGTCCACGTGGCGAGTCACGTGTCGTTGTTACATCACGGAGAATTCGTACGTGATGCTCAATAAATTACTCTCACTGCTGTATCGACCTCGATTATCTCATCCCTCCGTACAATCATAAATACAATGTACATATGTAGTTTCGTTCCTTTTTCCCACTCCTTCATTCCGCATTCTTTACGATATCTTGCCATTGTACGCAAAGCCAACGCAACACCGAACGATCACGAAAATATACATCACCATCATCCAAATTCCACCTTTCCATCGCGAACAATATATCTACGGAAGACTACATGCCGCGTATTTGTCACATAAGCACTAAATACGTACATCGCATGTAGAAGGTGAATTTTATGAGAATAAAATAGACCTCAAATTATAAATCAATAGAAGAGTGCACTTCAAAATTATTAACGGATCCAGGGAATACAAATTCCCTTCAACACATTGGTGAGAAGAAAGGGGGAAGAAATTATTATGATTTCAAAACAGGGAGATTCATTTATTTATCAGTTTTAACCGGTGTATAATTATTACATCCTTGCGAATCTTCTGTATCCCTTTCAACTATCAATATCGTCATTAGACATTTTTTAATAAAAACGAAGGGGAAAAAATTATATTTGAATTAATTCCATTGTTATTAAATTTGTTTACTGCGCATATATCTTAAAAAACTAGAAATAGTTTTGTTTATAATATCTCATAACGTAACGTATCATAATTAAGAATATATAATTTCAGAGCCATGATTACGATTGATAATATCAAATGTGAATTTACGTGACATGTGTTTGACAATATTTAAAACATATTCCTTAAATAGCTTTACTTCCCGGTTACCTCATTTTTAGATTCGGTTAGCGTACAACCCAGTAATTGATTTAATAAATCTTAACTCGTGCCTACTTTAGCAAACAAAGTTCAACAAGAATGTTTGGTATTTAACAAAATGAGAAACAAGGCTAAATTTATGAAAAAAAATTTCTAGGTTTTATCGAGTGCTATCGCTACAGTAATGGAAACGTTTAAAGGGTATAGAGAAACAGAAAAATTCCCCTAGTGGCAGCAGCATATACAGGGTGCCTTCCGTTTCGCGCATGCGTATTTGTCTCTTTACGTACGCTTTGAAATACGTACCCGCGCGCTACATTGGAATCATTCGAGTAATACATATCGAGCGTTACTGACGTCAGTCTATAATTTTACTACAATGACAACAAATACAGAGCTATGTGTGAATACATATTCTACCTTTAAATCATGTATTAAATTTTAATAAAAGTGTTCTCAGTCAAGAGTTATGATGTTTTTAAGAAATGGGTCTCATATTTGGCCACTTTACCCTACGTATTGGAGTATTCGAATTCGAAATACAGAAGAGCACGTAAAGGGACAAATACGCATGCGCGCATTATGTGCATTGGCTGCCCCTTGTTCGATATAGTAGTTACTGCATGCATCAAGCGCTAGAAGTTGGAGGATTCTAGGGAATTCTACGAATTAGGTTATGCAGTCTGTTCACTCACCGTATGAACTCCCAATCACCATTGCCTGCAGTCTATGCACTCAATGCGCGAAACGAAAGGCACCCACAGTCAACTCACTCGATTCCCGCCGCTGCAAATCATGGACATAGGAATATAGGGACGGAGGAATAGTTGCGACTTTAGGCGAGGGGAGTGATACGTATTTGAGGGAGAGGGGGGACCTGCATCTGCCTGGATTTGATTGGTTGCATTCTACGCATGCTCCGTACCGCTAATTATGACAAAGGGTTTGCTACAGATTAGTACATACAGACGTCTAATCGTAAATATATACCAAGGAAGTGATTATTCACGAATATAAATTGTAAAAATAATGAAAATTGAAGAGAAATATGCATCTATAACTATTAAAATATATGAGGTGAATACGCACTGCATACCACACTAACAGAAACGCTTCAAATATGGCTGCCACTATCCTTACTTGCGACGCGACAAACGTTCATCGTTACACATCACTGCGCTTGTGCGAAGCAGCAGCCAATAGAAAAAAGGCCTCATCGCTCCTCCCGGAAGGATATCACCCCCCGCAACTATTCCTCCGTCCCTATATTCCTATGTCCATGCAAAAACTACACATAGAAGTGTGCGTTCAGCGTTTACAAGCGCGACATCAGCGCCGCTCGCGACTTGACTTCGAAGCTCACCTCTGACCACGGATTTCTCTGGGAGTGCCGGGCCCCTGAACAGAACGTTCGCACGTTATATCGCAATTTATCGAGTGATAGTCATACGAAATTTACCTGCAATTAAATAGCACATTTATCCAACACGGTGGCACGATTCGTCTACAAATCGCAGGAATTGCTTCAACAGAATCATTGCGTTCGCTCGGTGTATTTAAAATCCAAGCACTGGCGTGCCATGCTGCCCGCAGTGCTGGCAGTTGTTTTTCGAACGCGGCTCGCAATCAGTTCCACAGTTCGAAATTTACAAACTTTGAACTGTTTACCAGGAAGTGTTTGCCGCCCTTCCCGTCTCCTCTCGCGTACAAATGCAAATGACATATAAAGGATTTTTACGTACCGCTGAGTCAGCGGATCGATGCTCATAAGTTACGCTCATGCGGACGCTTCTTATCATTGAGGTAATTGCGATACGGAACACGATCGATCCGTAGCGCGTGTCGTAAAAATAGTGGAACTGGAGCTACACTCTACGGCCGCGTGTATTATTCGGGAAGAACGATAATCAAGCCGATTAACCGATGCGAATGATATCTCGTTGAATCCTGTTACTGTGCCCCGCCAACAGCAGTCTGGATTTCTGCTATTAACAAAATCGAATCGACTCGGATGCCCCATCACCTGCCACGCAGCTACACGCAACACGATGCGACGATACGATGTCAATGCTGTCAAATTATCGTTTTTCGAATGGAGTTTGTGTGCCAGTGAGCCATAGACAGAAGGGGAACCGTTCGTTCACTAAAGTGCGATGATTAACACGTGCATGCGTCGAAAACGATCTCGCAATGTAGTGTTACAGACAGCTAATAGAGATGCTTTGGCAAAATCAAAATTCTGTTCAGTTTAGTGGGATTCAATGTTTCAGTTGGACATCTGTGTTTCTTTGAAGGGAATCGTATGAAACAGCCAGGCCCAAAGATGTCCACGTTAAAATTGAGCATGCAGGACAAAAAGGACTTGGATAAGTTCACTAAATTCTTGGCATTAAAAACAGCCCAGATTATAGTGCAGTCGAGGTCAGGAGAAAAGGTCAACACAAAGTGCAAACCAAATTCGTCTGGAACAGATTGGGTAAGCTCTTCCCTTTACTACTGTTTTATTAATAGTTTACGAGTTTCTTGTCACCTGCTCCAAAATTCTTTGTCAAAGTCAACTTGCTTCTCCTCTTTGTTACATTTCAAATGCACTCTGCTATTCTCTGCATATACGTCGTGCATTGACTTTGTCTGGCGTTAAAGCAAACAACAGTGTATGTCGGGCACATCTGATATCAATATCGAGGCAATGAACCCTTAAATGGCATAACGTAGAAGTAGATTAACCCATATTACAATTCTCAAAATATACATGTGCATAAGTGGTTTTTCATTTGTTTTCTACGCTTTGTGAACTTTGCAGTAGTCTACATCAAAGCTTCTCATTTTTTTGTATTTCACAATTTTGGTTCGATGTCACTGCATAACATATTTGTACTATTACGTGTATTTACCTTAATGTTTTAAACCAGGGTTGACTAACTGGTGGCTCACGAGTAGGGAATTCTTTCCCGGGATCCCGGCTGTTTTTTGGATTCCATTTTTATATTTTTCAGTTGTTCATAAAGTAATTTATGTTTTTTAAAATTCAAAATTTAAAATTCTCGGGAGAAGTTATAACTTCATATATCAAATCCCGGGAGTTTTAGAATATAAAAAACAGCCGGGATCTTGGAATTGAATTTCCTACTCACGAGCCAGCAAGGGCACCTCCGCCTTGCTGCCACGCTGAACGGCTCCCTTCATACCTCCCAGACTCTGACGATCGCAGTCAAAAAGAGAAGGAAAGAAAGAGGAATCGACTGCGATCGTCAGAGTCTGGGAGGTATGGAGGGGCTCGTTCAGCATGGCAGCAAGGCGAAGGTGCCCCTGGTGGCTCGCGAGCCACCAGTTAGTCAACCCTGTTCTAAACTCTAAAGCGAGCAGGTTCCCATCCTCAGATGGGGGTTAAATAAGCAAACTTCTGTATCTGCTCCAAACTTCCGATTCTCGTTCGTTTGTGTTTAAATTTTTACAAAATGTTTGATCAGAAGAAAAAAATGCTTTAGAATGGTATTCCATTTCTGTTGTACATGAAAGAACATAAGTTTTTTTATAGTGACTTAACTGAACTCTTTGAACAGTACAACGCAGGTTGTAGATTCCTATCGCAACATAGTATTTAAGCGAAGGCATAGAATTAATGTTTAAGCTAATTATAATAGATCAATGGATGTGTTTGAAGTTTTCTACATACGTATCCTTTCATTGCATAGTTCAACCTAGCTATTCATGATGTGCCAGAAGTTTTGGCTGAAGCTAAAAGGGCGCTGTGCGGAGAAATAGTAAATTCGACCATACCCCTGTGCATTGAAATCTCGTTGAGAACCGTCGAAGGCGACACAATGGTTCTAGAAGCATGGAGCCTCGGTGTTTTACCAGAGCACAGTGATCCCACTGTAAGAGTTACGTACACAGTCTATAACAGAATGGGTATTTTATTGAAATCGTTGCTGTCTGTATCAAGAATCACTCCAGCTTACAAATTGAGTAGAAGACAATGTCCAGATTCCTACGTTATTTGTTATAGGATTTATATGGGAGAACCTCAGCTACATACATTAGGTACGAAATCGTAATATTTTACATTAAATTCTTGTTCGATGTATGCTTTCCCCGAGGCGCTACATAATTATCATTTTAACATTCTTATCCCTAGCACTAATGCCAGAAAATCCTTTTCCGCAGGCGATGATTATGAGAATGTCAAAGTAGGTCAATTGTGCACACCGGTGGGTACGATCCGCTTATCAGTTTCGTATAGGACGAAAATGTCTATATCGCCTACTCATACTGGCCGCGACACCATAATGCTGAAGAGCGATCATTTTCATTCTGACTTGAGCCCTCGTCACGCAAGATACCAGCAGAGGTAAAGCGGCGTAACTCCTGACCATTCGATTCTGTTTGAAGAATGAATGTGCTTCATATGATTTCTCTTATTTACATTTTAGTGAAGAGACGTCCAAGTCCCTTAGCGATACTATCAAAGTAGGAGCGTTTGTAGTTAATAAGCCTGTTACTGTTAACGAAGAGGACTTTGTTATACCAGATGTACCTTTTAGTTCTTTGTTAACGCCAAGACAGACTTCGCCTCCTCCAGTCTCCGCCGCTGAGACTACGAACACAAAGACTGCAACAACGACTACTACCACAGATAGCAGTAATGGGAATAACGAAAGACTTACAAACGATAACGCAACGTCGAAGTGCAACTCCCAGAACGGGTCCAGGAGAAGTAGTTGCTCAATGACCAGTGCCAACGACGACTTTATTATGGTAGATTTGGTAATTAACGTTCCTACCTACGCTCCTGCCTTTATTCGTGATATGGTCTGCCTGAAATCTGGTAATGTAATTCCAGAAAACGCCGTTCGCTGTCACTAACACAAACAGCGACTTGGGGGCATTTTACCGCGAATGCCAGAGCGCGCCGCAGCTTCAGGCCTTTATGGAGGAAAGGACGCTTGCGGAGCAAGTGGGGGATCTCACTAAGCAGTTGGAAACGTTTGAGACGAACATGCGGCGGTACGAAGATATTCTGTCGTCATTGTGTCAAACAGAGAATAATAACTAATATCCCAGTCTGACAATGCAATGGTTAGGTACTTCGACGAGAGGTGTAATTATATACAATCTACATATAGTATCTTGTCACAGAATTATGCGATTATCATTACACACCGTAGGATATTTCAACAACAACATTTCAATGAAACTTTTGCGCCAAATGCTTTTAACGCTTGCGATCACTTACGAGTACATTCGACCTAACATTTAAAGAGAGCTCATCGATAGTATTGTTGATGTATGTGCATTTGGCTTTATGTGTGTGGCTTATTGATATTTTTCTTTTATCAATTATCGATTACCGCATCAATACTTCCCGTTATAGCGTCTGTAACAGAAGGCTCTTTTCACCTGCAAATTTTTCACGCCGATTGTCTCGTCCACCATCGGTTTGTAACTTCTGTTCGCGTAAACTACATCCCGTAAACTCTGTCGTAAAATCGTTGTATGCTGTTTGTTGAAGGAGTTCATTAATGGAATGCTAATCAGTGAGCAACGTCAACCATGGTTAGTTAATATATTTTGAGACTTTAATTAATTTATTGCTTGTACATAGTGTAAATTGTGCTTTAGCGTTGTAATATTAATTGATGATTATAAAAGAATTATACAACTTTTTCATGTTTTATTAATCCAATCACTTAATAAATCAGGCTGTGCTGGCAATCTGTAAAATCTATGTGCGTCGAACTATACATGCGATCCTCGATTATGGTTTTTATAATCAGTAGTGTGTAGTCATAAGCTGCCGAAGACTAATAAAAAGTATAGAAAAGCTGAAACGTTTAATTATTTTTATACAGTCACGTAGATAATAAAAACTATTATCTTTAATATACGGTAGTAACAATTCACTCGAGGAGTTTCTTGTGTAAATCAAATTTTATAATACTCATACTAAAACATTAACTTTCTACTTGCTCGACTTTAAGTTGCAAGTCATCATTGTAGAACTCCGTAGATAATATGTTTCGGACGCGTTTATATGTAACATGCTATTCCCTTACTCAGAAATGCAAAAGCTTTATCTTCTAAAAAGATAAACCTCCCGTTTTTCTATCATTGCAATAGCTTACGAGACAAAGAATTCTCGAAGCTGAACGCTTAAAGTAGCAGTTGCATTCTCATCTGCAATTAGTTCATGTATTGATTTTTTTTCCTGCGCAGAAATATTTTAGGCGTTGCAGTGATATTCATTGCGTTGTGACATTATAGTGGAATTTGCTTCGTAGGTGCATCCGAATTATTAAAAGGGACAAGCTGGAATAAAAAGCACGACGAATGACTGTTATCTTTTGGGTCACGTCAAACGATGATTGAAACATGGCGGACTCAGCGGGCAATTGGTGTCTTATTGAAAGCGATCCTGGTGTTTTTACGGAATTAATAAAGAAATTCGGTATATATCGAGCAGTTTTACGCAAATCTGACACGCGTTATGTTTATCAATCCGAGAATAATTCGCTTACGCTTCAGCTAAAGAAAATCTGGCTTTATTGACAATTACTTTGTTCGCGTGCATTTTGAAGTTCCCTTCTGAAGTTACATATTTGTAACTTGTTTAACACGTTTCTGTTTGTATGTAGGCGTCACAGGCGCCCAGGTGGAAGAATTATGGAGTTTGGATGATGAGCATTTTGATAATTTAAGGTATTTCATTTGCGTGACATAACCTATGTATTAATGCATTTTAAATATCCATTGAATCTGCTTGTAATCCCGTAAAGTTCTCAAGAAAAGTGAAACGTACAAGTGTATAACGTTCGACAACTTTTATATAATTTGCGATACCTTTAGCGGGCAACGAAAAAGTTACTATTCATTGGACCATCGAGTTTAATCGAAAATATATTAATTTTATATTGTCAGTTATTTTATGCTTCTTTAGTACTGTATAATGCTTTGTTTCTTAGGCCTATACATGGCTTGATATTTCTATTTAAATGGGTCCAAGATGACGAACCTTCTGGGAATGTTATCGAGGAAAGTTCGTCTAACAAAATATTCTTTGCGAAACAGGTAATATTTATTATCCGTTGCAACATTTGTAAGACACATAAATCAGTTAATAAAGATTTCTTTCCATTCTAGGTGATTAACAACGCATGTGCAACGCAAGCGATATTAAGCGTGCTGTTAAATTGCGAACATAACGATATATCCCTAGGGCCGAATTTGGAAGAGTTCAAAAATTTCTGTCAAAGCTTTGACGCCAACATGAGAGGGCTCGCTCTTAGTAATTCCAACGTGATAAGAGAAGCGCATAATTCATTTTCGAGGTATCTCTCGCACAACAGCATGCTTACACATATGCAGGGTTCGCAGCGATTAATTGCAGTGAATGGAGGGGGAAATACCTACAGGAGTGGTGGTTATGTGTGCGTGAACTGACGCCAGCGCCAACGCGAAGCCAGCCACGGCCAACCAGCGTCGACAACCTATTTTCCGTCGACACTGAGGGCAGTATTCTCAGTCGCTACTTATTCTTAAGCAAATGCTTAAGCATTCCGCATCCTTTACTAGCTACTAGGTTAGTAGAGGATGCCGCATGCTTAAGCATTTGCTTAAGAATAAGTAGCGATTGAGAATACCGCCCTGATTGTCCGTGGCTGGCTTCGCGTTGGCGCTGGCGTCGGCTGGCTTGGCCCTCCTGTAGGTGTTTCCCCCTCCATTCACTGTAATTAATCGCTGTGAACCTGCACATATGTTGACGACACATGCGCAAATTATTTAAATTGCGCGAAACAATTATCTTTTGTTACAGACACACATTTTTCGAATACGACTCGAGACAAGCATCTAAAGACGACGATGTATTTCACTTCGTCAGTTATGTACCGATTAATCGTCGATTATACGAGTTAGACGGATTGAAAGATGGACCGGTGGATCTGGGTCCGTGTCCACCCGGAGATCAATGGGTTCAAGCAGCGAAGCCTATAATTCAAAAAAGAATAAACAAGTAAGTGTCTCCTTCGGACGGGACTCGAACCCGCGATCTTCAGTTCCGTTGCGCGCTGGCCAGTCGCCTTAGCCACCTCGGCTACCGCCGACTCCCCCCCGGTCTTGGTCATTCCGTGTCCTCTCTTATGGTGGTGGGGGGTTCCTGATCCCACAGGACTTAAATACTTCCTTGGTTTCTTTTACATACTAACTGTTTAACGGCTACTCGCAGGTATAACGAAGGAGAAATACACTTTAACTTAATGGCGATAGTGTCGGACAGAAAATTGCTTTACGAGCGCCAGCAAGCCAACACCTTTGACCCAGCAGAGTTCCATCGTTTAGAGACACTGATAGAACAGGAAACCCGGAAATCGGAAAGATATCAGATGGAGAATATTAGAAGAAAGCATAACTATCTGCCGTTGATAATGGAGTTACTCAAGATGCTCGCTAAAGAAGGTAAACTCGTGCCATTGTATCAAAGGGCAAAGGAAAGGGCGTTGGAGAAAGAATCGAAAAAGAGCAAACAGGAACAGAAGAAGAATTGAGTTTAACTTCCACGGCTGGATGAGAAAACTCGCGAATGCGCGTATAATTTATAGGCACCGGCAAATAAATTGTAACGATTTCTTTCCAAAAATAAATGTAAATATGAAAACCACCTTTTTCTTTTCATCATGAATTTCATAAGTTGTATTATTCTCAAATAATGTCATAGAAATTTCTGCGGTTTAATAAATGATTTGATAAGATACTTAGTATTTTCAAGCAACTTTTATACGTGTATATTTTATTACGCTTTAATATCGTCACTTTCATCTTCATCTACAATGTCAACCTCCCCATTATTATAAGACAGCCTAGGAAGAAATTTATCAGTCTGCTCGTTTCGTATCTCGTGTATTTTATCGTGATACAAGTATCCCACAATACCTGAAACGGAAGAAATTAGAATTACCATTGCGCAACGAGACCGCTCGATATGTACAAACCCTTTCGTGCTTGCGAACTTACCAGGAAAGTTTTTCGAATTCAGTCTTGTAGTGGCTTCTTGTACAAGATAGAAGAATAATTTACATAGGAAAACAGTGGTAATGCCTTCGAAATATTTCACAACATTCGGCCATATTATTTCTCGAGTACTGGAGATTCCTTTTCCGTAAATGTACTCGATCAGCTTAATCTTTATGTCGTTCAAATAAATACGCTCCGGGCAGAATAATTGCATATGCAGCTGGTGCATCCAAAATACTTTTAGTATATTCTGATCTATGTTCAGCTTCTCTTCTAATTTCTGCCAAACTGGTTTAGGAATGCTGGCGTCCTTCAAATCTTCCACCTCCTCGCATAACGTTACGTCCATAAGAGTTTTTATAAATTTGCTAATTAAAGGTACTGTCCATATAACTTCTGGCACCGGTTGCTCCCTGCTCTGGTCTTGCTGTACCTTCTTCAGCAGTTGATATCGCAGCCGAACTGATTCACTCGTACGACCTAATACTTTGGCTAGCTCGGAAAACGCGCAGTGTCGTTTGTTCTCTTTTACGTGTTTGCTATTCAAATAGGACAAAATCTTTCCATCTTCTACTGACGTGTACCTATGGAAGAAATGTACAATTGACGCTTGAATTGTAATATGAAGATGATAAACGAGCAATACGATGTGAATATTTAATATTGTACCTTTGGAAAGGTTTCTTGTGATTACTATTTCTATACAAAATTCGGAATCTTTGGTACACGCTGTACAGTGTTCTCCACGGCAAACCGTTTGCTAGGAATTGAACAAACGCTTTCCTTTCTCTCTTGCTTTTTACAGTAAACTTACTATCTTGCCTCATGTAACGAAAGGGTTCCGTGTGTTTTGGATTCCACTTATGAACCTGTGTACAAGAAACTTATCAATCGAAGGGATTAGACGGTGATCTGATTACACGTACCTTACAGAATGCTTCCCAATTTTTTATGATAATTTCATCTTCTTTAGGTGAAAATACACCTTGCTTCATAGGGCCGTATTTAAAGAATAACTGCTTTTCCTCTAGCGACAACGGTTTCGCGCCCGATGAATGTTCGATCCTGTGCTGCGGTGGTACTTCATGCATCATTTTTACTTGTAAAACGTATAATTTCTAGAGGTAATAATAAATTAATAGAACGATTGGTCAAATTCAAAATATGGATTAACCGAAGCAGTTAAGCTAAATTTCCACCTGCTTGGAACTGTCATCCAACAATTCTTCGTTTTCAGATTCCATGTTAATATTGAACTCTCCTAAGATATTTTTTATAATATCGTAAGTCTCGTCGTCATCTTCGGTATTCGAGTCTGATTTTCTGATACGTGTGTCGTTGAGTCTCATACGATTTGTACCATTATGCTGGTTCCTTCTCCTTTTCTTCGAATTGAATTTAGCTTGTGGTTCCTCTCTTATTAGGTCACTTTCGCTATCTTCACTGGTCGTGCCCTGCTCGTCGTTGTCAGCAATGTAAAGGGGATCCATACGCGGATCTCTGGATAGTTCCAAATTGTATTCATTCTGCAGGTTGTCATTGACGGTCGAAGATAAGAAATGCGTACACAGTTTTGTGTCTTCGAAGTCCATTATAGAATTCAAGTCATGTAACATATCGATAGCTTCCACATCATTTAAATCAGTATCGTACAATTCCGACTTAAGCGAATCGGATAACAGCTCGTAATCGTCGCTGTCGCTGCTCATTTTTCTTTTCCTTTGAGTTCCAGAGTTATTACTTTTATTCGGATGATGTCTCTCTTTTTTACACGACGAAGGTGTTTCTGGTAAGCCTTTGACAGTCTGAGAATGCCATTCTATCGAATTTGCACCTAAACTGCTAGGGCTGAATGTTTGTGCATTATTTCTGTTTTCTGTTTTAATATTACTCGTGTCTATCTGTTCGTTCGTACCAACATTTTTCTTTGGCGTAACACGTAAATCTTCTATTCTACGAATGCTGATTAACGATCTTTGGCTGTCTGTTAACTTACAACTATGGTTGTTATCATTTACTACTTCCGCATCTTCTTCTTCATCTTTTATTAGATCGGACAATGGATCATTGGTTTCTGAGTCTTGGCTACTGTCCCTAGTTTGAGAATGATCGTCGCTATTATCTGTTTTAATAAGGGTATCTTTTACACTAAAGTTTTGAGTAAATATTCCTGCATTTTCGTTGCTATCACACTCTACGTTCGTGTCTGCCTTCTCATGTGACGGAAAATTATTCTTTGTATCATCGCTAGATTCATCGTGCACCTCTATTTTACGCTTCTTTAGACGCTGCAAACATTTTGCTTTTAGATTTGAAATATCCCCTGCCATTTCTGGAAAATGCTTGCTACAAAATAAAAAGAATCAGTGGTTTCATCAGAAATATTACCATAATTTCTTGCAGTATTTAACAGAAACTGCTTTCTGGTTCATCCAATTACGTAAATTCCAAGCATATAAATTGTCTATAATAATTATTCCAACGAAAAATCGGCGGACACCCTAAACTCTTTAGCTTTATTATTGCCAGTGAGCATTACTTAAAGTGATCAGACGTCCCGCATTTGAGCCCTTTGTCCCGCAAAGTGTCCCGGATTGGACATGTAACCTTTTACATTTTCGCAGTGGCACGAAATTACTGTAAATGCTTTAATAAACTACGGAAGAGATCTCCTCACGGATCTGTTAACCCTTTTTTTTGCTTGCTTGCTTGTCCCGCATTGGAACAGAAAATATCTGGCCACTTTAGCATTACTTTTACTCTTCTAAATTGGTTTCTAAAAACATTATAACAGAAAAGATGAAGAAATAATGTTTATGTGCTAAGGATATTAAACGTTCGATGCATCTTTCTTCATATTATATTTATCGCGACAGCGGGAACAAGTAATAGAATTCCGATTTTCAAATTGGAATAACTAACCTTTTCTGTAATTACACCATGCGGAGATATTCGTGGAGATATTCGTGGACACATTCGACTGAACGGACAGAAACGATTCATTTCTCATCCCACCGAGGTTTCATTTACCGATAGATATGTCGATAATGTAGGTTACGCAACGAACGTTGATATTGTCACAGACGAAGTATAAAATAGACCTATCAAGCAATGTATTTTTGTGTTGCCGGTTTGGGGGTCCTAGGACCCCCTTGCCATTTTAGTGTCGCATGCAACGTTACCGGTGAAGTCTCAAAACAGATTGTAACGTTACGCGTGGTAGGAACTAGAATTCAAGAAGTGTAAAATTAGGTCATTCGAAACCCGCGATTTGCAAATGATTCTGTTAGCGTAACAATTTAAAAATCATTTTACGAACGTATTCCGCTCAACGAAAGAGAAAGAAGAATCATAAAACGAAAACACATTCGTTCTTCAACATAGCTCTACACTTTGTCCGTGGTATGTGTATAATTTTCCTGTCCAAAAAAAAGTAATGATCAACCATAACAAATAGAAAACATAGAAATATAATAAATTTATTCTTTCTATAGTTAAGTAATTTGTATTTACAGATTTTTAATACAAACAGTCATGCTCCCCTACGTCAGAAGTGATGAATAACATAATTGGAAATAAATTACTGACTATAATAAACAAAATTCCGTTTCTATTGCGTAAATGTGTAATATTAATTTTCCACGAAGATCGGGTGATTGTTGTCTATTCCATTACTGTATCATGAACATGTGAAGTGAATGAATATACAATGTTTCGAAAGATGCACCTATATGATATAATGAACCTAATTAATTCATTTCCACTTCTCCTTGTTCTTGTTCATCATTGGACTCCTGCATCTTTTCTTCCTGCTCCGCAGCTTCCTCCAGTTTCTTCCTCTCCTTGAGCCCAGCGGCAGGTGATCTTATGAGCGACAGGTCACGCTGAACTTCCTTAACGTCTCTTTCTCGTTCTAATTCTCGCCCTTTACGTAACCTTTGCATTATGTGCAGATTCTGTCTCCTCTGTCTAATTGTTTCTACTTTCTTTATAGCTTCGATCGACTTATTCCATAATTCTCTGTTGTATTTGACAGGAGTGTTTCTTCTCTTTTCAAATTCAAACGATGGGTCCACTGTCAACTCTTTGCCAACAGTCTTTCTGTACGCCTTGGTCCATTTCACCTTCCTCGGATTCTTCTTCTTTTTGAAAGCGGCATGGCATTTCGATCGACAAAACTTGAATATCTGTAACAAACAGGAGTTAGGGTAGTTAGAATACATTCGCGTACTTTTGTTCAGATGCTTTCCGACCGTACACAACCTAAAAATGATTACAGACACAAACTTAATGTCTTCAAATTCTACTACTTCTAAATTATAAAATACGAATATTCCGTGCAATTATTTGCTTAACGAAATACCCACCTTGCAATCATTTCTGACAAACTGAATCCCGTGACCCGGATATATCCGGGACGAACAAAAATAACACGTTTCTATACGCATGTTGCAAAAGGTTATGAAAGGGCTGAGTAAAATTGGAAATCAGTCATGGCACACGTTCGCAAAATAAAAATACTGTTCGATGGCAACGCCGCCAGTGAAGTATTTCTGGAAGTATTTTTTTCAAAAACTTTATGTAAAAGGTATTTTAAAAAATGCTTCAATTTCTGAATGTATATTTTTATTAGCGGCGGGTTCGAATTTAATTTTTGAATTCTCGAAACTCTCGAAACATTTGAAACTCAAAACCCTGGAAAGTGCTGGATTCTGTTTTGTAAATATATATGTCGCAACTTTGCGATTTCCGTTCATTAAATTTGTGTGTTACGTGAAGTTAGCTATAAGACAGGGATATCAATTTTGATGTGGAGCGTAATTCAAAATCCTTTTGTAATGGGAAGATTATTATATGTGAATTTGAAGCGAACGGCACATCTGGAAGGTTTTAGGCGGAGTCGAAACGTCAGACGCGAAGGGAAGCAAATTTCCAAAACTCATAAATATCTAACGCGCATTGTTATTTTTTGAAGGTCTTTATTTTTGGAATTCTCGAACGTGTTCTTACCATGCTAATAGCTGTACTCTAATCCAGACGGCGTACGAAGTCCTGGGATTGTATTCAACAGCTTTCAAAATTGCAGTCGGGCGCAGATAATAAATAGCTTTATTTTACTTTACACATCTGTTTGCCAGATTTCGCTGAGTGAGCAGCGGTTCGTCTCGCAAAACTCCTAAAATACTATCTTCACTTTCGATAATTGCCGGTGTTAAAGAAGAGTAAAAAAACTCGGTTTGAGAAAGTCCGGAAGGCTATAAAGTCATAAATCTCAGGCGTCGTCTTCACGATCCTACCTGCTTTCTCATTTAATTAGGAAGCATGCTTCAACCACCGCCCAAAAGTGCAGGGAAGCGTGAAGGACGACCCATGCATGGAGAGATGACTGAAGGACAACTCACCGATGGAACCTGGAGGATATCATCGTTTTGATTGGACGAAAGGATCCGAGGAGGAACTCAGAAGGACACGCCAGAATTGGAGGAGTAGAGCGAACGGAGGTTACAGGCGAGGAGTCAGTTTGTAAGAATGTCAGATCGAGCTTACGAACAAGCTTGCTAACAACTACTGTCTTACATTAAACACGTTGAATTTGAAGTCAGTCTTATTTCATCTTTTCGAATTCCCCGCGCAAACTCGCAAGCTGAGTTCTTCAGCGCTCCACGGGCCTTGCCTTTTACTACAAAACCCCACGAGATCACGCAACAATTCATTGATTTTATATTCTTTCTTATCTGACTTTCGAGAGTTTCGAATCACGAAAAAAGTGCAAACTTTCGAATTCTCGAAGCTCTAGACTTTTCTAGGTTTCGTGGGATTTCGAAGTTTCGATGCTTCCAGAAACCCATCCCTAATTTTCATAACACAACTGTAGTACAGAGTTTATTAGAACTATAGCTTATTAGTTTATAGAACAAATTGAAAGGCCCACTCCACTATTTTAGTTACGTAAAAAACAGTGATAAATTTAATATCCAAAAATGGCTGAAATGGAAACCAAACAGGTAATTATCATTTATTTGTAATACGCATTGATCGTAGCAATATCGCATTTATTAAAAAAGTGTAAATTGTCGAATGGGCGGGTTCTGCGCATTATTGTTGTTCGACATCTACAGACTCGTATGAACGATATACGGCAGAGCCATCTGACACTGTACGCCTTCGAGTGCCAGTGAGTGCGTGTTCGAGAAGTTCACTGTTCACTCCGTTCATTTTTACCGTGCGTAGTAATTAAAAATGAACGTCGTGGCGAAGTCGACGAACGTGTCGCCGATTTTAAAGACGGTGACGACTGTTGTTACGAATGGAGGGAGGCCAGTACCTGGAAGCGGTACCGTTTTACGATCAAAAATTGTCGTGAAGCCTGCCGCCAGCCGAATGCTTAATGAAAGTCTTTCCGAATCTCTTTTATCCGGACCTTTGCGCGTTACCTCAGGAATCACAGGTTCGAAACCTTTCATAAATCTCATTACCTCGACTTTCAAATGTTATTTCAACAAATTGCGATTTTGTATATTTCGATTATATAATCGTATCCTGCACTCGCACGGTACATGGTTTGCAGACCACTGTACTACCGATCGAACTACTGTCCAATGAATTTCTCACGGAACTTATAAAGTTAAAGCCTTCTCTTTACTCCTCTCGGCTTTCATTTTAATCAAACAGCTCTATCAAAACATTTGGCTGGCGAGCATGTTCTTATTCGAGATAGGAGACAATATCTTCATCGCTTTGCATTGTTGTAGCGGGCGTACAAACAGTGCAAAGGAGATTGGCTCATACCGACGTACAATGGCCAGACTTCACACCGTACAGGAAAGAGTCTAACGTGGATCCGACTGTTAAGAGTACAGATAAAGCAAGCCGCAAGACATTCTCTTATGTCTTGGCAGCCAGTAAGTAAATACATTTCCCTTCCCTCGCGTGCCCCTTGAGATTCCGTTGCATTGTTTTCATTTGTTTTAAAGCTACTGGCGTTTGCGGCGCCTATGCTGCTAAAGGACTCGTACACACTATGGTAGGCTCTTTGAGTGCTTCGGCAGATGTGTTGGCGATGGCGAAGGTAGAAGTTAAACTTGGTAGTATTCCCGAAGGGAAAAGTGCCGTTTTCAAATGGCGCGGCAAACCTCTATTCGTCAGGCACAGGTAAGTAGTCCTGTACTATGATTTCTCTATACGACGGCGTTTATATGGGTTAAATACAATGTGTGTTTCGTAACGATGCTAGACTGCAGAGCGAGATTGACAAGGAGGCAAAGGTCGATATCTCCACTCTTCGTGACCCACAGTTGGACGTGGATCGTGTGAAAAAACCAGAGTGGTTGGTCCTTTTGGGTGTATGTACGCATTTGGGTTGCGTGCCAATTGCCAACTCTGGTGACTTCGGTGGCTACTATTGCCCGTGTCACGGTTCCCACTATGACGCCAGTGGGAGAATTAGGAAAGGACCGGCACCACTGAACCTCGAAGTCCCATATTATGAATTCATTGATGATAGTACATTGATGGTTGGTTAATGCGTTAGTACTCGTAGTCAAATAATTAAATTATTTATGATAGAATGCTTCATGCGCAATTTCGGCTATTGATTGTAAATTTAAAAGAAGTGTATTTTCTATGTTCCGGATTATCGAGGTATTAAAGTATTACCAACACGGTGGAGCTGTATAAATAAAAAATAAAGCTTAACCGAGATTACACCAGTTCGCTTAATTTATTTCCATTCAGAGATTATCATTTATCTAGTACCAGCGGCCGAAGTCGTGATGGAAAACACCGGTTCTCGTTAGATCACCGAAGTCAGGCATCACTGGGCGGTGTACTGGAGAAAGATGGGAGACCACCCACCTTTCTCCTGATGCGCCGCTGCTGCTGGGACCCGAAGGAGAGAGGAGGGGAAAAAATGGGACTATAAGTTCGTTGGGCAATATAGGCAAAAATAAGCTTGAAACGCTATCCTGCTTAAAACACAGGAAAACAATAAAACAACATTTATCTAGTCAACTATGAAGTGTCGTAAGAGGGAATGAGAAATCCAGCAAAATTTCGTAGGATTACTTTCAGTGGCGGGTTTAAGAAAACAGGCTCAGGTGGCAAACGTTCTGAGGGGCCCAATGAAGAGGTAGTTTACTAAAAATGGGCCAAGTGTAGTAGTACGAAAAAAATGTGGTGTTTGGAACCTATACGTAATCACACTTGTTTTGGTTATGGGGCTCTGCGGGGGCTTTTTGTGCGGGGGCCTAGGCGACAACTGCTCATCAGCCGCTGTTAAATCCGCCACTGGTTACTTTTCAGTAATAATCTATAATAATCGTGCAACATTAATGGTAGCATTCAACGTGTCAGCGATCGTGTCGCTAAACTAGAATAGGTGACGTAGGAATCGCCCGACATGTAAGCATCGTCTCTGTTGAGATATTAAAGGTGAACAGTATCTTCCCGCTTCCGCGAGGCGGCGCCACCTATTCTAGACAAAATTTTCGCTTCCGATGCGTGACAAGGGCGTCTATGAGACCGACAATCTGCCGGCCGGCTCTCTGTTTTCAGTCGCCTTCGCTGCTGGCAGCGTACGGACGGAGTTGAAAGTTTTTTTGTGAAAATCGGTTGTCTTTCCCCACACTGTCACCACTTTATCGCTATTGTATGGACGATGATACGGAAATCTCTAACCCTCCGACGAGTGAGTTTTGTGATTTGACAATTCGGAGCAAGATAATTGTACTGTCGAAAATGAGTCTACCGTGTGCATGGTACCAGCGTTTAGCGGCACATCGCGGAAGGGTTAGAATCGAGTAACGTTTCGCACGAAGTATCAGGGTGACACACGAACGATTTGGAAACGGAAGAATACGAAGAAAAAGAAGCGGGAGACGGATGCGAGGGAAACCGATTTTCGTAAGTTCTACTCGTTTCATCTGCTATCACCGGCATTGTCTTACTGTACATTACACACGCCGGTCATTTGATGTTCACTTAAAGCATGACGACTTCCCAAACAAGCATGTTAATATACTATATCAGCCATATTCACGTCTCAGCTCAGGTTGTCAAATTGAAATACGAAAATTTAGCGCGTTACATTGTCCCGTGACATTAATCGACTTAATAACAATTTGCATTCCATGCTGTTTGGAAACATTTGAACTACTTCTAATCGCATTCCTATTGATGCGGGCGATGTTTGTCACAAAATCTTGAAAAGCAGATAAACAACGAGTTTGAAGTCGAAGTACCAAAATTAGTGATAATGAAACATTGAAGCGTGCCTGCTAGATAACTTTATTATTGCATCGATGAGAATTTGGTATTAAGATTTCCTCGAATATCTTTCGTCGTGGCCAATTCCTATTGAATGGATTTCACGTGTATTTCGGCACAGTTCCTCGCACGAGTCCAGCCCTAGAGAACCGTAAGGAACAATTGTTTTTGTAACCTTAGCAAGGGTACTCGCGCGTGTGTGTATCTGCATGTTTGGTTCCGCCGGTACCAATGACTTCTCTCTACATTCGAATCACAGTTTGCATTCTGCCAACGGCTCGAGCACATAGTTTTTGCCACGCTACTCGCGTGCCTTTCGGTTCATGTAAACAAAGGCGAGATCATAATTGCTCGAGACGGCCGCCGCGTTAAGGCCAGCCCTGCATAGCGGAAGTCGACGCTTCTCGGCATTCTCTTCCTACGTATTTTCGCGTGTACATTCTCCCGTCGAAGTTTAACCACCGATACGAACAATCGGCACGCGCATAGCAGCGAATCGCGAGTGAGAATTGCAGCGGCTGCGGCACTCCTGGTTCCAACGTTCGGTAAGAACAATCGCTAATTATGCCTGGATCTCGCGACATTTCTCCAAATAACATTTCTAAAGAATGAATACCATTCTCGCGAAAATTCATCCGCGAAGCTAAATTCCTACGATATATTACGAACGTGACTCACACTTTTCACGTGGATTAGTTTCCCGCGTTTCCCTCGCGATTCTTGGAAGCGATACTTCCCTCCTGAATTCGGACATCGAAATTCCAAGTGGATCGTCTTTTCGACGCCAATTTCGCCGACGATAAGTTCGGGTGGCCCCAAAGTTTGTGCTGGGCGAGCGGCATTTCAGTTACTAGAGAGTTAATTACCCTCCGGCTAGCATCGTGCGGGGCCCGTTCCGAATACGGGTAACAAAGTTGCTCGCTCGCTTCGCACACTTTATTATTCAATGTTAAGGGAAAGAACGGTAGAGAGAACGTGTTCCCTTATACCGATCTGGTTCGCTGCAAAGCCGACGGCCACCCTCCAGAATTCTCAATACTCCCGGCGTCGTTATTGGGCAAAGTTGCAAGTGCAAAAGGCGCCGCCCGGTAGGCTTTTTCAACTCGAGCCTCCCCTCCCCCTCCCGTCGCGTCCTCTCTCTCTCTCTCTGTCTCCCCCTCCTAGCTTTTCTTCCCCGTATGCGCCTCTGCGTTAGCTACAGCGGAACGGCGCGCGTGTACCGGCATTCTAATTCTTTATGCAGCCGGCCAAGGAAACTCACAGTAGGAATGCAAGGAAGGGAGGTTGCAAAATCCAGTTCGGCTCCCCCTCCCTCCCTTCTTTTTCTTTTTTTTTTTTTCTTTTTTCTTCCCCGACGAGAGAGGCTGTTCCGTGGCCTGCATTCACGGTGACGCACTGGCCGGCGCGCGTGTGCGCACACACGTATCCGCCACGTGTTCGTAGCACCGGGCACAGGCCGGGAAGCCGCGCTCGCGCGTGTGCGTGCGCGCTTCCGAAAGTGAGTGGGACACGCGGGCCTTCGCGCTGAAGGAGAATCAATAGATGTGCGTTGCATCTTGCCCCTCTTGTCCCCCATTTCGGCTGCCTACCCCCTTTCCCCTGTGCGCCACCCTTCCTACCACCGACTCGACCTTCGCACGAGTGTGCCACGCCGTCCGATACGCGCGCTCCTCTACGCCCGGAGCATCCCCTTTTTCTCCGCGATTCATTATTTCGTTTAAGGTGCAGCCGAAACACCGGCTCCGCTGCTACCTCCTCGGCAGATTCTCGCTGTCCGCGCCAATCGATTCGGCGAAATTCGAGCTCCTCCGTTTAGCGCGCAAACGGGAGCCACGCTCCACGCTCTACCGGGGTGCAACGCGCTTTTCTACGGGGAATGATAATACCTAGGTGTAAGAACGTAAGTAAGGGGATAGATAAGCTGTTACGTGGGAGCCGAGATGGCGGAATTCATGTCCACCTTAATTTCCAGAATTTAGCGGGGCATTCCCTGGTTTCGAGCAGAGTTGGGCAAAATGTAATCTAATTACAAAGTACGATTAAACTGTAATTGTGTAATTGATTAGACATTAGTTTCAGTAATCTTTCGTTTAGATAGTTGGCAAAACCAAATGGTCAACTACCTAAATTAACAATTACAGAAAATAAAGTGTAATTAATTACACAATTACAGTTTAATCGTAATTTGTGATTTGCAATTAGATTACATTTTGCCCAACTCTGGTTTCGAGGAACGTCAGTTTTCTTAGTTATCGTTTGATCGTGGTTTCTCTCCGATATCCTGCGTAGTAAATAATTTTTAAATTAGGTAACGGGAGACGCAGTCACTTGGATTTCCTTGTTTATTTCGGAAATTATGAGGACGCGTTCGCCGCGAAAAGTGTGCACGATTTCGTTACAGCTCCGATCGATTTTACGCGGCGTTTCTCCTCCGTGTCTTACTACCCTCACTTTTATCATGCAGATCTTATCCGCTCGAAACTTGACACGTAAATCAAGATATGCCGGCGGATAAACAGCGATTGCCATGTAGTCCCACAAAATAGAGTATACCCGGTGTACGCTTAGGCGCCGACTGCCCAGTCACGTTGATTAGACGCAGATGTACCTGTCCGAGTGGCGACCACTCTTTCCGTCCGTTCGCTGAATTATTTACGCGAGTCGTCGCTTAATAGAGCCCGCACTGCTGTATTTCTTTCTCTGTTTAATCTGTCCGCACTATTCGCAGTACTTTACTTAAGACTTAAGGGGTAATGCCACTTTGGGGCCCGGAAAAGCAGCCTGATTTTGAGAATTCCTTAAGCGAGTATAGCGAATGGGATTCAAAATTTGTCCGGAGGCCTTTATTGTACATACCTTGAAGTGCGATCACGGGGTTATGCCTAGTAAGCTGGCGAGAAAGAACGCGATTTTCGGGAATTTTTTGTGGAATATCTACTGTATATTTGTTTGCAACTATTCGCTCATTTTAACAGTCCATGTGTGCAGCAACTCTCAGTAATTTTGTTATAGAAAAACATTTAAAAAAATGAACGAATAACAGTCATTCTCGCGGAAGCTGTTTCGATATCGGTGAGCAAGATATTTCAGAAACCGCTGTACCGATTGGCCTAAACTTTTGCATACGTCTTTTATATACCAAAGACTAGTAAATGAACGAAGGACTTTTTATTTGAACAAAAAACCTATTTTTAATTAACGAAAAACGAACAATTCAGACATCGAAAAATCGTGGTTTTGCTTTAAACGACCGTCACTTTGTCAAAAATCAGCTTTTTGAGAAACCCTTCGTCCATCTACTGAATTCAACCGTATATTAACAGAATCTTTTTGAATTTTACACGATCCGTCTCAGAGAAATCGTGCTCACCGCACAGCGCCTTTGTCAAAACAGCTTCCGCGAGAGGGGCTGTTATTCGTTCATTTTTTAATGTTTTCTGTAACAAAATTACTGTTAAAATGTACTGTTAAGATAAGCGAATAGTTGTAAAAAAAATATACACTAGATATTCCACAAGAAATTCCCGAAAATCGCGTTCTTTTTCGTCAGCTGACTAGGCACAACCCCTTAATAGTCACGCGCCACAACTTTGCATCTATTCCTCTTCTCTTCGAATCACTTTGCCATGAAATGCGCAGTTTACCAATGCAAAAAGATCCTTACAATGTTTCTACTCTATACTCACTAGCAATCCCACCTAACATTTGAAAAGTCAGACGTTCATATATTTAAGCAACAAGTGTAACGGAAATAGGAAAACGGCTCGCAGGTATCAGCAACCCCTGTTCCCTCGCTGCAGTTCGATGCACCGCGAAGTGCAGAATAATATATACTCACCCAAGTCTCCCCGCATTTATTGATCTATCCACATGCGTTTATCTATGTACCGTTACCACGAAATTCGGAGGGTTGCGCGGGGTGCGAGTTTCAACGTGGTTACGTATATACACGCATAGAAGACAGCAACAGGGTTACAGCGCCTCAACCCTCCGCAGCTTCCTGCACCGAGGTTCCTAGACCAAACTAGTTTCAGATCAATTTCCCTCGTGCCACTCCACTCGCTCTGCATCCCTCGGCGAACAGAGGGAAACAGTTTTTAGCTTCTACATTGCCTCGGGCGTAGTTTAGAAAAAGCGCTGGTTGCATTCGCCTGGCGAGGGTTGGCACGCGTATCGTGGAGACCGGAGCGACGAGGGCCGTGAAAGAGCAGCGAAAGCGAGCCCGGGTAATCGTAATCGCGCGAAGCGTGGGCGAGCTTGGGGTCGGCGGGGAGGAGAGAAAGGGCGGCACAGGTGAAAGTGAAGCGAAGGTGGTCGAGTTAGAGCTGTGTTTGGGAGGGTGAAAGGAGGTTAATGATTAGTTCTTCCGAGGTCGGGGGCTGTTGCCGGGTGCAGGTTGCCCAGCTCCCTTCAGACCGCCCCCTTTCACCCCACCGCCCCCAAGGACACGTCACCCCGCTCGCCCCCGCCGGTACCCTCCCGCTTTTTCGCCCTTCGATCCCCTCCGCACTCACCGATCCTGACAACCTCCAAAATTTCAGACCCTACCACCGACGCAGCTACGCATACCGGGGGAGGGGTGTGAGAGCTTGCAAGGTTGTTCTCCCCTCCATCCTGTCGCCGCTACCTCCAGGAACGTACCTAGCGCGCGCGAGGAATTCCCCGGCGGAAGAACGTCTTCTCTACCGCCCGTGGAAATTTTATATCGAACCGTCGCGTTGCAGCCCGCGAGCGCGTGATCGCTTTGGCGAAAAATTTCGCGGGCGGCTGCGAAGGGGGCACGCGGTATGCGAGACATCACCTTAATTACCAAGCGATTCGAGTTATGCGATACTACAGGGTGAAAGGGGATCCCGGTGGCGCGCGTCGAAATTCCTTCGAAATCGCTCGTCAAATTTTAACCATTCGGGTTACCCTGAGACGATTTTTAACGTGGGTTGGGAGTTTTAATCATTGGAAACGAAAAGACGACGAGGATCTCAGCGGTGCGCTTTCTGCTTTGACTCACGAATTTCGTCAGCCAGAAGAGGGGAGCGTAGAGAAGCGCCTCATTGTATTATTCTAAATGTGACCGTGGCACGAGCCGCGACCTTATCGCGGCCACTACGAGAACGCGTAGCTGAGAACGGCCACTCGTAATTAATATGTTGACGTCAGAAGCTGGCCACCCGTAAACCGAGCGCACTCGGTGTCACCTGCTTAATCTGACTAACAGATCGCGTTTGGAGTACGCATCTCGCGCACCCGGCGCTCCACTGAAAAATAGCTACCAGGGTATCTGGGCATCGTCGGTATACATTAAACGCACCGAGCGGATTTCGGGCCTCGAATTTCGGATCGAGAATGCCATCCGCTGACTGCCGGCCTCCGTGATTTCCGCGAAAGTGAAATCCTGGGTAATACAGTACAGAATTCCCCGCGTGATGCACAGTTTCGATCAGCTGGCATAGCCCGCGTGGGCTCGCGATTCGAGCGGACGAATTTCCTCCCCCGCTACGCCGCGCGATCAACGGAGCAGCCGCGTCGATTGCATATGGGACATTCCATGCGAACTCGGACAGATTTCGGAGTATGTTTTCGTAGATTGCTGAAATTTGAATATGTTGTAGCCTTTAGTGATGTTTCAACGTACCTCGAAGGATTTTTCGAAATTTTCAAAAATGTCGATTTCACAGCTGTCTGAAGTTAAGTGCTAACTTTTTTCCAATACATTATAGCTATGGAAGTAGGAAACGGATGGAGATGAGCTTTATGGTGCTTATAGAGATGACATTGAAGTTTTAAGAAAAAATTATTTCAGTTTAAATTTTTTTTTTTAACCATTTTTGTGCAATTATTTTAAACAAATGCAGGTTTTTAACGTCGGACGCGATTTAAAAAATCTGAAAAAATAGGAGAATATAGTTCTATCCTTCCCCTTGATGGACAAATTTTCAAAAATATGGACATTTTAAAATTGGCCCTGTAAATATTGCCGAAAGTTGACGCTGCGTCGCCCAGCACCGGCTCGACTGGTCGGGAAAGAAAGAAACTCAATCTACTAGATAGATAGTTCAATATATTTACTTCATTCCTAACCTTGTGTGGCCTTGAAGGACATAGTGTACCATAGGGTTGAATTT
This sequence comes from Andrena cerasifolii, assembly GCF_050908995.1. Lineage (NCBI taxonomy): Eukaryota > Metazoa > Arthropoda > Insecta > Hymenoptera > Andrenidae > Andrena > Andrena cerasifolii. Next base: position 12,045,594 of record NC_135120.1, on the reverse strand, counting down.
GTCTTGACAGTCGCTTTCATATTGGGTGATCAAATATATAGCATTCCATTTAAAAAACTAAAAGTCACCCTCGTTTCAAGGAAAATATTGCGAACACCAAAAATTCAGATACCTTATTATGTTGGATATAAAGAAACAGTAAGAGCTTTCCTCCTTCAGTTTTTTTTAAATACTTACTATTTTCGAGAACCCTGTATAAGAATATCAGGTATAGCCGCTTGGTCGCTGCGAGTACCGCGGTGCTGGGCGACGCAGCGTCAACTTTCGGCAATTTTTACAGGGCCAATTTTAAAATATCTATATTTTTGAAAATTTGTCCATCAAGGGGAAGGATATAACTATATTCTCCTTTTTGAGATTTTTAAAATCGCGCCCGATGTTAAAAACCTGCATTTGTTTAAAATAATTGCACAAAAATGGTTAAAATTTTTTTTTTTTTTAAACTGAAATAATTTTTTCTTAAAACTTCAATGCCTTCTCTATAAGCACCGTAAAGCTCATCTCCATCCGTTTACTACTTCCATAGCTATAATGTATTGAAAAAAAGTTAGCACTCAACTTCAAACAGCTGTGAAATCGACATTTTCCAAAATTTCGAAAAATCCTTTGAGGTACGTTTAGATATAACTAAAGACTGCATCACATTCAAATTTCAGCAATCTACGAAAACTTCCTCCAAAATCTGTCCGAGTTCGCGTGGAATGTCCCATAGCAACGGTGCGTGTTTCGTCGATTGGAGCGTCGGTACGCCCGCGTCCCATCCACTTTTTCGTCCAGCAGCGCGCTAGTCGAATTATCTTATCGATTCGGTGAACGTTCCTCCGCGGCGTTCGCAGGGGAGGGTACCGAAAAAAAAAATTCAGGGCGGAGAGGAAGAAAAAAAGAGGGAATGGAAGAAAAGGAACGGAAAAATGAAAAAGTTAATCGCGCTCGCCCTCTGCAGCGTCAGCCCTGGCCGAGGCCGCCCTCGTAACGGCCCCGAGGACTTTCCAGCGAAAGTGATGGCTGCGGCTGGCCGGTCGCCTGCGTAGGAGAGCCGACCGGGGGTGGTTTGTGCGTCGCTCGACCGACGGCGGAGGCGGCTGTTCCTCCACCTTGAACGCGGCAGGGGCGGCGGTAGCGCGGCGGCGGGGGTCGGAGGGGCCCGCTGGTAACCTTGCAACCCTCTTGCGTACGTGGAGGAAGGGGAAGTGACAGGAATCCCGGGAGGAGCGGTGGGTTATGGGGTTGAAGGCAGTCGGGGGTGCAGCCGCGCAGGGCGGCAGTGACGGGCGTGACGTAGTCGGAGGAGGATGTACGCCCCTGTCGGCGAGGGCCACGGCAACCAACAACCATCTCTGGTCAATCCATGGTGGCTGCATCGGCCAGGTACACACCGTGCTCACCTGTTCATTCTTCTCGAGCCTATCTCTCCCGAATTCTCACCGACCACCACGCGTCGCCGTCGACGCGAGGATCCCATCGATCGCCGATCGATTCCACCGGCTTTCTTCGTCCATTTGCCCGCGGTATCTTGCATGGGATCGCATCGCGCATCGAGTGTGTTGGCCCCCGTTGATCGCGTTTCTGCGCGTTCGATCGGTACACGCGTGGCTAGTTACCAGTAAGTACTCGTGCTGGGGGATCACTTCTGGTCGATCATTGGTGCCTCCGATGGTTCTGTGACTGATACGTGGACAGGTAACTCCGGTACTTTGGGGAACCGGCCGACGATTTGGGAAGCTTGTTTGGTAGTAGCGTATCTACCTGTTGAGAGTAGCATTCGAGAGTTTAGTAGGGTAAACTCGGGTAAGTCCGTGATAGTTTTAGAATTTGTCTCTTAACGGCTAATATTCACATGTTCTGAAGGTCAGTGTAGGATATAAGGATAGGTCAGAAGTCGTACGAACAAATAAAAGGTTAACAGAAATTTACTAAGTATATTTAATTGATAATATACAAAATTAAATTTTCACGACATACTCCGCTTACTCCGCGATAGCTCTGGTAACTCCGTGACAGTTCTCGCTGGCCCGATATATGTTCACCAGCTACTTGTTTATATTATTTTATATTGTTGTTATTTTGTGTAGGGCAAAGGCGGGTAATATGGAACATCTGATTGCAAAAGCTTGTCAAAAGTAGGGGAATTTATTATTTTTTTTTAATAAAACTGACATGAGGGGACGAAGGAACTAATGCATAATCATGTTTACATAATGAAATGTAAAAAATCCAATTGTTTTGAAATTATAATTAAAAAACTGAAAAGAGTGAAAATCGGCCGTTCGAAAAAATGGGTTCTAATACGGAACACCTAGGAAATTCGTGAAGAAACTCAAAATCTTTACTTTATTTTTATTAAGTAGAAGATACAAGTAAATAAATAGACATCATTTTTAGAATTTATTCCTGCTTTCTGCGTCTCCTACACGTTGGGCACGTGAATAACATATCAGAATACGTCGGGAGCCCCACATTCTTCGTGTGCCCACAGAAAGCAGCGAATACATTTTCTCTACTTTTCATTGCCATTATTTTTATAATTACATCATCTATGTTACTCGGCATGTTCCATATTACGTACACACATGTTCCGACAAGAAATTAAGAATTATGCTAAGAAGAAACTAACTTTATTGGTAAACTATTGTTGAATAATCAAGAACCCACATATTTAATGATAAATTATATCAGAATAATACTTTGTAACGTACCTTCACTACAATATTTAACTGTTTGATGCACTTTTCAGAAGCTTTTACACCTCACGAAAAATATAATTTGTCAATATCATCGTCTATTGTGTTTAGAAATCTAGTACACACAATTGCCTGAAGAGTTCGTTATTTCTTTATCGAAATTTTACGAAGTTCCATATCACGTGCCGTTCCATATTACCCGCCTTTACCCTAATCAATCGTTTCACGATCTTTAGATGTCCGAGATGTAAGGAAACATTGTGTCTGCTATGGACCATGAAAATTTCTCAAACAACGCAATCAGAAACGCAGTTTCAGGCACACGAAAAATAAGAACTCAATTATTTTCATTAGCAAAAATAGCCACCGATGCCTTACTGTATAATAATTTCAAGAGTAAGTCTTGTTAAAGTGCCACCTTATCGTCACTTACCTGCCGTTTTAATTGTCTATTTATCTTCCAAAGCACATATAATACATAAATAAGCGACCGTCCACAATTAGCACGAAGAATTTCCGAACTAATGCGCCGCTAGAACAAAAACGATTCTTTTATCGCGCCATAAACTAGAAGATCAACGCTGTCTAATAGTTCACGGAGTAGCCACCGTCACGGACTAAACCGAGTTTACCCTACGTTCAAAGATATTAATTGCGAACGCCGGTAGATACCTAAGTGCACAAAAGAGGATTCATCGCATGGCTTCAGCGATTTTCTCTCCAGACCGAAATCCATGCATTTCCTATAGCAACGTGTGCCTCTCCGCTTCGTGGGAACCCGTGCTCTCCACCGTCCACTCTCATTAACCGTTCGTTTCGGTAAATGAATATAGCTACGCGCGTTCACGTTCGAATCCGCGTGACAATCGAAGTGCACGTACATCTCTCGTTTCCTCTGCTTAATCGTATGCAGCGCGCATGCACGTGCTAGGCGTACGTTCACACGCGTGTGCGCCCCGCGTAACGGTGCCCGACGGAAACTACGTTCGTTTCGTGGCGGTCCTAAAGGGACCCGCACAGTTCTATTTCTTCCACTTGATTTCTTTCCTAGCGCTCCCACAAGGTCTAGCGGCGGACAAAAACGCGCGGTCCGACTCTCGCTTCCTCCGCGCCACAAAGGGGTATCCCACTAACGACTTAAGTAGAAGAAATGTACACGCGTTTATTCTACCGCAAGAAAAAAAAAGAAAAAAGAACAGGCAGTTTCTCAGGCGGTTCTTAGGGTTTTACGCATTATCCTGATTTCGGATGGTGCGAAGCAACAGACGATACCAAATAAGTTAGCTTCTTTTTTATAAAATAATCGGTCTCTTTCGATCCGCTGCGGATTGTGAAATTCGAGGATTCAGTAACCCATCAGTAATTCAGAAGCGGAGGACGATCTAGTCTCCGTATAATCTATACCGCACGGCGCAACTCGGTGCCTGGCGGTGAAACGTAAGGTCGGTACAGGCTCGTAGCAAAGAAGGGGTTGCGATCGGCGCCGGGGGCGGAAAACGCGAGAGAGCGAAAGGCAATAGCGACGGCTCTTAGGGCTGCCGAATCTGGATGGAACGTCGAAGGTAGAGCATCCATCGCTACAGGCTGTTTGCTCCTTGTTTTCCTCCTCGGTTCCCGCGCGAACCGTAAGACACCCTCCCCCGTTTGATCTCCCCAATTCCTTCTTTACGGGTATCGCCCACGAGCCTGGTGCCCCGCGTTCGATTCCGTCACCGTTTCCCGCGTCCTCGTGGCACCGATCCTCCTTGTTTCGCGCTTTACGCCTTGCCGAAGCGCCGCGGCGGTCTTCCGTAAAATCCGCCGCTCCAGATCGACACGTGTCGCGAGCGGCGCGCAACCCTTTCGCTTCGACTCGACCCGGTAGATTCGCAGCTTTTGGGAAATTCAGAGACCTGGGAGATGGTTAGGAGGATTGGATGATTAACGAATTCGATCGGAGCAGATCGATCGGGTCACTGGAGGCTTTTTCGTCAGTGCTTGCGGGCTGCTTGAACGACTGCGAGCGAGAATTTGGGGCTTCTTTTTTGGGGTTGATGGTGGATGCAGGCATATGTAAATTGGAGTGATTAGTTAAGCCTGTTGCAGCAATGCTTCACAGGTAAATACGGGGGCAGTTAAATAATTACTGTGCCAGAATGATAAATTGTATCCTCGCACGCATCATGACCAAGTCCTTGCATCGATTTGTAAGGACTGTCAGAGGCTCGGTTGCTTTCGATTAAGGGACACCTGCTCCCACAGCACGGCGTTAACGAAATTCCCTATTTGTATTAATTTGCCTCTCGTTTAAATTCTCAAGTATTTCATCCCCCGAGAGTATTCATCCTTTAATAATTATACCTGAGGAGAATATCCTCGTACACGGTCACGGACCCGTCATTTCATGCCGATACTGTCCCTCGTAGGTATTACGAATCACTTCGGTGTCTTATTAAAATACTTCTCTGCGCAGACGCTCGACTTCACAGATTTTTCAGCGTTCCTTCGTACGAAGCGAAATGTACACTACGCCCGGCGAACACGTCTGCATTTTCGGGGCGAAATTTTCATCAGCAACCCTTTCTCTGCATTTTCTCTACCCCCTCGGCAATTATTACTGGGATTCGCGCAAATCTCGTCCTTCTCTCTTTCCCGGTTTCCCTTTCATTCAGGGGCAGAAGCGATGGGGGATGGTCGGATAAGGGGGGAACAGTGCTGCGGTAGGCATCGCTGGCTGCAGTATTGACTATACTTCAGGGCCAGGTCCTTCGCAGAATGTATTTTCCACAACGTTATCACCCCCTCGTACCACGCTGCTTCCTCCCCGACGCAACGTTGCAAGCCTCCTCGAATTTCGATAGGGGGGAATGATAGGAATGGTAAACACCTAACTCCGTTTCGACGAAGATTACCTGGTGTGTTCGAAAAATTATATTACTTTCACCACACGAGCCTCAGATCGATTCATATCGGCGGAATTAACGTTTCATAACAATGAACTGCACACAGTTGCTTCCATCTGCATAAAGCTATTAATTTATTCGAAGTTACTTCATAAATTCATCGAGTGCAACTGTGGCCTATGGCCTCTCAGTAACGAAGCCAGCACTCATTTCCGCGCAAAGCTGCCCAATCTAAAGTCATTGCAGCTCTAGGCTACCGACGCAGGCTTGAATAATAACGTCGAGTTGCAAATGCGGTAGATCCATTTCCAAAGAAAACTAACACCTTTCGGCAGCCGGTGCCTTTGACTGATCCGTGGTAGTGGTTAATAGAGTGGTTTATTAAAGCCGTGGCGTGGTTCTCAGACCCATTGAGCGCGGTCCAAGCGGGGCCCTTAATTGAATCGGCGAAATAATTCGGTTACCGTCTACACAGCCTAATGCACTAATGCAGTTTTCTGCCCGAGAGAAAAAACAACGGCAACTCTTCCCCCGGAGCACTCGCTGGGAAACCATCTCCGCCCTGTTGCAATTCACTAAACATTTTTTCCCTGGCAAATGCAATTTCTACCCGGGGTAGGTGCTTTTCGAATACATTGCTTCTACTCGCAGACGGGGGGAGCCCTTTACACGAGTGGAAGTAATGGTGTGGTTAATTCAAGTAGACGAACAGCAGTCGTTGAGAAACCGTGGCGATAGTAGTTCTACGTATTTGAGAGTGAAGGCAAGCGTCTGATCTATTAGAAGCTGAGCTTCTTGCTGGAAACACTTGTCAGATTTTTAGATATCGCTAGGTGTGCTTCGTTCTTCTTTCTGCGGTGTTTATGCTACTCTTCTTGAGAAATCGTGAGCTTCTGTGTGCCTATCCAGTAGTTTACGAAGAAACGTCAGACCTAATCCTTTTATTCTTTTGGGGATTAATCTTTAGCAGACGTATCAGGGAATTGACTTCTGCTGATTAACAAATATTTCGAATTTTCTGTTTCTTGTAACGCGATGACCATATTTCGACCAAGTATTCCTGGGTAACTATGATCGAGCTCGATGACACGAGTGGAGATCCGACGAGGAATATCGCCTACTCTGCGCCACGCGTCACAACGTCGCGCGTGCGTAGCGTCCGGTGCGTGAATATGCATCACATTCGTAATTTCGACCATCTGGAGTATGTACGCGTTATTGTTAACGGTATAAAGCTGCAATTAGCCAACGTGAAGTGGAGCGATTGTCTTCTCAGTCGCGTATACGGTTAAAGGCCGTCGCGCATCTTGGCTAAGCGCGGCGAAGCGAAAAGCTTATAAGCAATTGATAACCGAAGCGCAGCGACAAGTAATTAATCCTATTATTAATTTCTTCGATTCGCTTCGCTGCGCCTCGCCAGAATGCGCGACGGCCTTAAAGCCGGGGATCCACCTAGAAGCTAATGCTGTGCGATGCTACGCCATGCTACGTTTTGAAAAAATTAGCTTCAATAAATTCTTACGGAACCGTTTCCACCAAATGCTAATCTAAAACATAGCGTAGCACAGCTTAGCTTCCAGGTGGATTCCCGGCAGCATCTGCATCAACGTCGAATCTCCTTTAGTTCCTTCAACGTATCAACAATCTAACTTCCACAAAATGTACATGCGAGAATTTTCCCGAAGCAACGATCACGCGGCACCTGGATCTATATAGATAGAAGCTTTTCTGCGGTTAGAGCGACCACGGGTTACCGTTAGTTGCCACAGAAAATGAATGGACGCGAAAGGATAATCACGTAGGGCCTCCAATTCAATTTAGACTTTCGACGAGTGCCCGTCCCCTGTCATCCCTTCGCGACGCTTTCCACACCGAATCCCTAAAAATCCATACAACGCAGCGTGTTTTCTCCGCAGCCCAGACCCGGTGACATAATACGCGTCGCCATAGGAGAACCGTCGAATTACGGTGCTCGGCCACGCATATACACACCCACGTACACGCACGTGCACACCTACGTTGGCGTGGGCGCTCGAAATCAGCGCTGATATCGCGCACACCGGCTTGCGGAACGCGCGCCGCGAGGTTGCGCGTGCGCTGCAGCGCGCACGCACCCCCGCCGCCCCCGTGTGCACACGCCCGGCCGTGTTGCAGCGCGCAAGCGTGTGCGTGTGCGTGTGCGTGCGCGCGCCGCTGTGTGCGTGGCCAGGGGCGCGCGTGCGGCCCCGCAGCGACCTTGAGCCTCCTCGATCCTCCCGCGAGTCACCCCTCCCCCGCCGCCCGCGCCCTCCCCCCTCCCCGCGCGCAATATCTCCCTCCCCTATCGCCGTTGCCGCAATTGCTTCTCTCTCTCTGTCCCTCCCTCTCTCCCTCTCTTCCCACCCTTTCGCTTTCCTTTACTCTTCATTGCCACGCAGCCAGCGATGGGCTCGATCCGTCGCACAGTGGGGAAAATTTTGCGATTTTATGGCCAGAACCGCAATAATGAAATTTTCGATTTTTACAATATTAATGCAAATGTCGATTGAAGAACTGTATCTATTTTCGTGGTCAAAACCGGAAAACTTATTTTTAATACATAACATTCGGCACTTTTACGTTCCGATATACGAGGAAATAAATTAGCCGGAAAACAGTATTTATAAAAATTACGAACGATAAAGATTTTTTTATTATTTACATTTATACACTTAAGCCTATGAAATTATATGCCCTTGAAACTAGTACTCCCAGTCGGAATCGCTTTTTTCTTTGTCAGAGCATGCCTCTGCTACAGTGCAGCAGGGCATAGAAGAAGGGTTATCGCTTCTGGTGGCAAGCTTTTTAATTTTTTATCGGCAAGTTTTCTTAAATTACTAATTAGTGGATTTGACGATAATAGAAGGCAATTGAAAACATCCTCCGTAGTTTTTTCCCTTGAGCATTTTCGAGAAAAATTTTGTCGGTACTTTTTAATATCCTCATTTCGTGCTTCTTGAGCTTCCTCCGAAAGCTGTCCAATTTGAAGGACAGAATTTTCGATTATGTGAGAACGATGAATTAAAATTTTGTGTACAGTAGTAGGCAGCATGTACCACGGATGTAATGCAACAAATAATTTTGCCGTTTCTACAGCATAAATTTGAAATTTTTTAACATCTACTGCGTAACCACTTGATATTACTTATAAAATAACATGAAATCTATTAATACAAACAATCAAACAGAGGGTCAAAGCTGAATTAAATCGTTTAAAAAAGAATAAAATGGTTATCACAACATCGCATCCTTTGTGATTGTACTACAAGTGTGAAACAGCATAAAAATTTGTTCCTTTTCCTTTTATTAGATGCTAAGTAGATGCCAATGTTCCCCCAGTTTACGGTACAAGTGTAAACGAAGTATATCTCTGCCTCAATTTCACTTATTCTGTAAAGAATTCTCCATTTTCCTCCTATTTTGTATTATTTCCAACTGGACAATAATTACTCGAGGTTCACGAAAACACTTTTAAACGAAATTGCTCGGAAGCCGGTGAAACGGAGGAGCATGTTATTCCCATCGCTGAGCGCCACGCAGCACCGATGCCTCGAGCGCCTGAATTTCCATCGACCCTCTCTCTCTCGCTCCTTCCCCACTCGTTTTCGTACCCCTTCCTTTCATTACTCTTTAGTGTTACGTGCGTCTTTGTCTCCCTTTCGGCAGCTCTCTCTCTCGTCCCCCGTTAGGACTCCTACGCTCTTTTCCCCTGTCCCTTCTACCCCCTCGCGGGCCGCGACGCCTCTTGCACGCACGCAATGCCGGGGCAGGGAGTGCACACTAAATTTTGGCGGACCAGGGACGTACGCAAGCGGTGTTCCGCGACGGTGACACACTCCGGGGCGTGGAGTTGATCGATTCTCGAAGGTGGAGGTCTGACGAATAGCATCGGACTTATCACGCCTCACCACTGTGCCCAGTGGGATCCCGATTCCACGCTCGTCTGAACAATAAGGGAGAATTCTACTTAACTGCGCCGCCCCGACACCTCTGCGTCTCTTCCGATAGATCTACCACGCCACGCGACTGTACGATTCCGTTTCATTCCCCTTCCACGCTCTACTCCGCGGTTGCAGCACCGAACCAAACGCATGTCTGGCTAGTGCAACCTTTAAACGCCTCTGGAGACGATTTCAGTCGGCGACGGTTCGCAGCAACGGTTCCCGCGCAGCCCGCGCCAAAACGTTCCGAAGGCTTTTTATTGTCAGAACGGAGAATGACGCGAGCCGGTCATTTCGTCCCGATTCATTCAGCCGCTCGTAAATTCGCCCCGTGACCTCGACTTCACACGCGCCGGTGTGTGGCTGTTGCGCGTGGAGCAACTAGAACAGGACCGGCCGCGTCGCGTACAACGATGACGTCGGGCAATCGCGATTCCATCGGGAATTCGACTCTCCAGCCTCGTCTGGAATGAATGCCTCTTCGGGTGATCAGCGGCCTTATTACGCAAGGTGCGACGCGCACGTGTGTTTAGAGCGCATGGTTCACTTATTCATCGGTGTACACAGTCATTCCCGTTTGCTTTCCAAGTTCCAGCAAAGCCCGAGGCAAACACGCGAGCCCCGCGGATCTTCGTCACTCGAACCCGACTCCGCGCGATCGCAGCAACCTGCCGGGCGCAATAAATCAATGCGCGGTTTGCTTAGCCCCGACGCAGGGCCATTTCGAGTGGAAAGTTTGAAGCGCGGCTTGCGCGAGTCCCGTAACGCGTCCCGGCTAGCACGATGTGCCTTGGAAGTCGAGTTCGTTACGCTTCACTTTCGCGGACGTTAGAATGCGCTGAGTAATGTGGCCGGTTCGTAGTTCCTCGGTGTAACGGATGAACGAGGGATCGGCAAGGTGTATCAGCGCGAGGTGTTTATGGTGTACAGGCTCATCGTCGCACAGTGGTCTGTCCAATAACAATCTAGCGGGACGAAGACGCAGGTCGTACATAAATCATCAGTTTGGTGGAATTGTTTATTATTTGTTTGGACAACACCATTGTTTTACCACCCTTGAAAGTTAAAAGCCAGCCTTCAAGGGTTTTTTCAAACCTAAATTCGTATTCTGGGGTTTCTTAAAATGTAGAAAGCGAATATGAAGTGTGTTTTGTAAAGTAGAATTGTTTACGACCACGTTATTTAGAATGAATTACACATTTCAGCTCCTAACATCATTTTTGAAGAATTATTTTAATTGCGTATAGAAATTATGTAGAGTTGCAAATATTTACAGCTATAACTTGTGAATATGTAGTCTATAAAGCAAATAGAAAACAGCATAAACATTTTCAGGTTCCATGAGGTTCCTGGAGCTTCTCCAGCGAAAGCTATTGAAAAATTCCATCAGTTTTATGATTATATTTTAATTCCGTTCGTTGGAAATTAAAATACTCATGGCTGAAGCTTGATTTACTACTTGTACCCCTGCAATGCATTACTCAAAGTACTAACAATTTAAATCGCGATACAATTGAGCACTTCTGATACTGACACATTCTAACAGTCAATTTCTAAGTAAACTTTTATAAAATACGCGTAAAGTTGCGTACCATGTCACTCCGACATCTCTGACTCAGTATTTTGTGTTACGACCAAGATTCATTCATTTTGGATGGTCACGATTTTGGACTTTCGTTCCGCTAGACCATCAATACAGACCACTGTGCGTCGTCGGAAGCCATCGATACTGTGACAGTATGATTCGCTTCCTTTGTCCGACTCGTGAATGAACAAGGCAAGAAAATATTTCAGAGCGCGCTGCATCTGTTCCACGCTTTCTTCCTTTGATTTCTCTTCACTCTGCCCGATCACGACTAGAAACAAAGAAGCTCTTTCCCACGACGATTCTCCACAGAGAAACTGAGCTAGCGCCCGAATTCGATTTGAAGGAGCGCCCGACTGTGCGCCCAATCCTAACTACAACAGCGCCGCAAGAAATCAATCGAAACCCGGCCGAAAATCGCGCCTTTGGAAACTACCGACCATAAAACGACCAGGCCAAGCAAATCGCCCGGTTCTGAAACGAATCGAAGCTTTCACGGTGCATCTACGGGCGGCCCTGCATAGTCCGCGCCCGATTAAACTTTCGGCCAGCAGTGACGTAATCCCGCGGCCCCGTGGTAACGGCAGCGACCGTGCAGCGAGGATCCCTTCCACGTAGCGCGGCGTTCTTGCCGAGTGGCGCCACGTATCCGCGTTTCGGCCCTGGCACGTGTTAGATTAGAAAGTGGCGGGGATACGCGCGATACCTTAGAAGCGTTAGGGAGGCTCGGGGGAGGGCGGAGTGCCGGTGGCAGGGGTATCGGTGAGCGTGAAAGAGCGACAGCCAGGGAGAGGGTAAAATTCGAGCGAGAGACAGACCGGGAAACGAGCGTGAAAAGGGTGGAGGAAGATAGAGTGGCGCTGGGAGCAGCGAGAAAAGCACACACGATGGGGGTACAGAGAACCACGCCAACTAAAGTTCTAGCCTTAAGCAATCTCGCCCCACCCTCCGCCGAAAAAGTCGAATCTTACACCCCCCCTCCTGCCGAACGTTGCGGTCCCTCCACCGACCAGCCGCTCCTCTCCTCCCACCTACGCGACCTTCCCTCTTCCTCGTGCCGTGGCTACCGCCACCGCTCCCGCCCCCGAAGCACAGCGTCGGACTCACACTATTTCGTCTAACCGCATTTGCATCGGCACCGATGACCCATATTCACGTTCTTCTTTCCACCGCGACACGGCCACCACCGCGTCTCCGCCCGATCCTCCTTCTCCGTTCAGCCGGCGGCTCGGTCGCTTCACGCGATCACCGTACGATCCCTGCCGCGCGCGTACCAGACCCGGCCGTGTGTCGTATCTGTCCTACCCGTGGCCCCCCGAGACAGTTGGACAGGGACGGCAGACCGGCCCGCCGCGAGAGACCCAGGGAGAAGGGGTTCGGAAACGGTGAAAGAGAGACAGAGGTAACCGGCGCGCGGACAGTTACGCGTGATTCGTTACTCGATGCGCGATGCAAGTCGGTGACTCGATTTCGGCCGGGTAGAACGTACACTCCCGGGTGCCCGTCTCAGTGTGTACGCGACCAGTGTTCAGGGTACACTGTACGGCAAGAAACCGGCGGAAAAGTACCTGCCGCACTATCGTTCCAGCCACCTCTCGCACAGCGTTAGTTGCCGGTGCGGTAAAGTGCAGTTGCGAGCGGGACGCTTTCGGGGATCATGTGCCGCGTGGACACGTGCACGCGTGACCGGTGTACAGAGCGCTCTGTCCGTTGAGCCCGAACTCTCCGGGTTGGTTAAAGTGGTTCGGCCGCGAAGGGGGACAGCCACGAGGCACGGTGCCGAAGTGCGTTCGCGGGCTTACCGAAGTTGGTTCGCTCACCCGATGCATCATCGCCAACGCCGCTTTCCTTGAGCCTGCTTCCAGCGGACGGGTAATACGGTCCTGAGCACTGGTAGGTTTCGTCCGCGGCTTTATCGCGCACCGCGGAAATCCGGTACAAGCTTTCGTGACACTGTAGGACGCGATCGCGCCTGCGGTTAGCCGGTCGATCTGGTCGGGTGATTCGCGGCCGCGTCTTGTGGAATCAATCTGGAATTTATCGCGCGTGGACAGGGCGATGCTTTCGGAGCTGCAGCTCTGCGACGAATGTGCCACGCATCACTCGCATCGCGACGCTAAAGGAATGCTACCATCTCGGTTAAGATTCGACGGTGCGCGCATACCGAAACTTTCGGTAGATAGTGGCGCACTGAGGATTTAATCTTGGGGGGAGCCGAGTTGAACGGATAAAAGTATTCGCAATTGAAATTTATTTACAGTTGCCTCTCACCCTCCCTCTGGCTGCGCCACTGGCGTGGCGAAGATACCCCTGAATCCCTGAACATACCTACCCTTCATGTTGCATTTCGAAGGAAGACTGTATCAAGTGTTTTCTGTACAGCTGGACGAACTGTTGGGCACGAGCGTGACCAAGGAGGAAAATACGTACACGAGGGTGGCAGAGGCAGGGGTGGCGAAGGTCACGGGGTCGGGCCTAGGGGTGGCATCATGGACTCTCACCAGCATCAGTTCTGTCTCAAGTGGAATAGTTTCGGTAGCAACCTAGCGACAGCGTTCTCGAATTTGTTCAAAAGCGAGAGTCTCACCGATGTCACCCTATTCTGCGAGGGTAAGTCTCACTTCCAGCCACAATTTCTACCATCCCGCTTTCCGTAACAACACCACGCGGCGACTCGAGCAACGAGTCGGGATCCTTCTGCACTTAACAGGCATCATTACTTTATAATTCGCGATCCCGCGAAGCGACTCTCCTGTCAAGCCGTTGTTAGTTGTCTCGTTAACCAGCGGCTTCTAACAGATCTAAACTGATAGCTTCGTGCAACGGCACGCTCCATAAAACTTCGCTGCGATGCGTTCGTACTTGAACTTCGTGCGAGGCTGCACCAATAACGCGCAAAGGTTCGAAGGCGCTCGAGAACAATTACCATGCGCTTATTTCGAAGCGATAAACAGCAGACGCAAGTACCTATCAAACGAATCAGCGTTGACAACGTTGCGCGTGTTCCCGATGTTTCTCAATTACACGAAATAAAGGAAGAAGGCGAGCCTGAGTGCTGCGTGCCGTCAGCGTGGTCCCGGGGTTTCGAGTAACATCGGCGAGATGCTAGCGAACGGGCTACCACCACGTCGCCATTTCCGTCCCTTATCGGTCGCCAATGAAAGAGCGAAACTCCCGTCGAAAGGCCGCCGACTGGCTGGCCTCCGTGTCTGACCAAAGCGGCGCCACCACTCCTTGCGCGCGAATACGCTCACCTGTCGACCTCTGGATGCAGTTGCACACCGCGGTGCACGTGTGCGAACTGCAGGCGAACTGCACCGGCCGCGGATTGGCCCGCTGCTACCCCCATCCCGCCCAATCGCGCGGGGCTGGTCTCCACTCGCGCAGAGTCAGTCGGCGTGCATGCGAATCTCGGCTTTGCACATCGGGACACGTGCATATATACACTCGCGCGCCAGCGTGCTCCTCGCTCGGCCGCCTATACTTATCGCGAATACACACGCGTGCGACGCCGGCCTGGTGTGCGATTTCCCCCGGCGAATGCACATTCTCGTTGGATTCGTCGCGGCGAAACCGCAGTCCGCCGTGGGACGCGGTGCAACGCGCTCGGTGCATGTGCATCGCGGCCTCCGCCCGTCCTCGCGACGCTCTCCGGCGAGCCCTTTTCGCGGTGCATCGAACGTGCTCGGTGACAGAAAGCTTTTGGAGTGGAGATTGTGTTGCAAGGGCGAGGACAGTGTCTTCTTTTTCATCGATCGGAGTGGTTACTCGCGGCGCTTCGCGGATTGTCATGGGTACGTTGAAACTTCTGCTCGACGGGTTCGATCATAGTTGGCGGCGAATCTGCTAAGTGCAGGATTAAAAATTGGTGGTGGTGAAACGGAACTTTTCGTGATGGAACCTTCTTTCTGAATACTTCTCAGTAACGTCGGGAATACACCGGGAAGCTAAGCTGTGCTATGCTATGCTGTTTTAGCTTAGCTTTTGGTGGAAACGGTTCCATAGCTTAGCTTAGCTATGCGATGCTATGCTGTGCTATGCTACGTTTTAAAAAAATTAGCTTCGATACATTCTTATGGAACCGTTTCCACCAAAAGCTGCGTTAAAACATAGCATCGCATAGCATAACTTAGCTTAGCTCAGCTTCCCGGCTTAATGGGCAGTCTTTCTGTCTTTCGACGGTACGCACAGTGGGGAAATTTTGCGATTTTATGGCCAACACTACAGAAATTAAATTTTTTAATTTTATAAATTTAATATAAATGTCAATTGAAGAACTATATCCATTTTAGTGGTCAGAACCTCGAAACTTATTTTTAATATATAAAATTCGGCAGTTTTACGTTCTAATATATGAGAAACTAAATTATCCGAAAAACAGCACTTACAAAAATTACGAACGATAAAGATTTTTTTATTATTTACATTTATATACTTTTTTCTTTGTTAGAGCATGCCCGAAGCTACAATTTTAGATTTGGAGTCCGCACCCTCTCCCCAAACCTCATCTCGTTCGGCTACCGGTCCCTTTCGGAATAATTTATTTATTTACTTGCGGGCGAAGGCCTGTGGTGTCGAGTAAATAAACAAGACGAAATATAAAGGAGAATTTGGAAAAAGTCGACAAAGTCGTTGAAATCATTCGCAGTTGTACAAAGTCTATTCATACAATCGTTTTTTCCTAAGTTCGTTCGATATGTGACAATATGAAAAAGTTGCCTAGATCTTAAGCGTATCCTAGGGACATAGAATTTTAAAAGTTCCAGAATCCCTGTACAATCGATGAACTGATTAAGGGTTTCATAAACTAAGACCAAGTCTGCCACGGTTCTACGTTCTTCCAGAGTGTTGATATTTAAGGTATTGAGAACGCCATCGTATTTGTGACAGGTTATAAACATCGGTTTATTGATTTTGAAAGCGACGTATCTTAGAAATTTGTGTTGGACACCTTCGAGCAGTTTGATATGATTTGATTGCGCACGGGTTCCATACTTGCGAGGCATATTCGAGGTGTGGTAAAACTAGAGCCGAATACAGAATTTTAAAGGTGTGTAGGTTTTTGATAATATCCATTTTCGGTTGCCCGTTTTTCCGGGAGGTCCCTGGTCGGGAAGTGATCTACTGAACGGGTTCAGTTAAGGGTCACTTTATCAGGGGGAAGCTTGTAGCGACAGCTAACGCGAATCTCGCATGCTCGCCATTGCACACGGTTGAATAGAGTCGATATAAATTATTTTATCAGCGGCAGAACGATAAAGGTAAGAGGAATACGCGTGGCGTAATCGGTCGTGTCAACTTTATATTTATCATGGCTCGTAGCTGTGCGCCTTCCGGCCTAAAAATAACACGTGGACGTACATGTTCATTCATAATGCATCGACCGTGTAGCGCGCACGGTGCAACGGGCAGTACGCTCCATTCTGCTGTAGATCGGTTTCCTTCTCGATCGGAATTTAATTTCGTTCGCCGGGCCCCGGCACGGAATCGAACGATTCTTTAACGAGGCCCCTGCATCGATAACGCACGGCCACACGCCGGCGACTGGTCTCCATTCCCAGCTAAATAATTCGTAGAGTTCGTGACATTGAACCGCGAACAATTGGAAGGAGCGGTAATAAGCTGGGACGAATGATTCCTCTGCGCCTGAATCGGGGCTGATTATGCATTCAGGGTACGTGACTTTGTCGTCGATATTTTGAATGTTAAAAATCCTCGGTACGTGGCTGACTTGGGTATAGTGCACCGTAAAACTGTCGCTGGGAGAATAATATCCAGATACCAAGTAGTGCTTTCCACTGTTTAAGTACAGAAGAATATAAGAAATACACCAAAGTACACTCACCAAAACCAAACGCATCTCGAAATCGACTGGAATCAGTGGCGCAGGGGTCCCGCACCCAAAGATGGTTAATTTTTTTATTTAAATACAATTTCGAAACACGAATGAAAGTTAAAACAAATTATTCGTTCGTTAACCCGAGTTCACTTCACTCGACACGTGACGAATAATTTTTTTTATAACTTTTATTCCTTATACAAAATTTGATTTACATAAGAATTTCGCTCATCCTCGCAGCCTCCAAAGAAGCGGCTTTATAAGAAGAAAACTGAACTAACAAGGGAAGATCCCGAACCCGAATATTCAAAAAATTCTGAAACTTTGTGAATATGTAGGGGATTTCCTCCTGATTACAGCGCAATTTTTGTTTGCTGCCCAAATTCACTCGAAGGGGGTGCAATTAACCCTTGAAAATTCGGCTATTTTCCGATTTTGTGTTATAACTCGCGAACTGTAAGAGACAGAGAAAAAGTTTCAAGACGAAAGTTACTTCTTTTAATTAGATCTACCATCTGGTGAAAAAATTATTTTACAGTTCACGATATATAACACAAAATCTGTAAATAACCGGATTTTCAGCGGTCAATTACACCCCCTTAGAATAAATTCGAGCAGCGAACAAAAATTGCGTTGTAATCAGGAGGAAATTCTCTACATATTCACAAAGCTTCAGATTTTTTCGAATTTCCGGGTTCGGGATGTCCCCTTGTAAGTAACATTTGAATCTTTAAATAAATTTTTATAATCACCTAATGAATTTTATCGAACTCGCGTTAAAATCATTCCTATCCGTTCAACTCGGCTGCCCCCGAGATTAAATCCCGAGTGAGCTGACTCGAATCGTAACCCTCGATCAAACTCCTGTTTGCCCAGCCAAAATTGACTCACCGTCCTGCAGTCAATGTAAGCGAGCCCCACGCCGAGCAGAATGCTCTCGGGGCCCCGCGAGATTGCGACGTCAATAGAATTCGTGTACGATTTATCAGCAGGACACGATAACGGTGCTACACACCAACACGTGGGGCTAGATATTTGTTCCTTTATCAGGCGCGCTGAGTAAACAAGAACGTGCAATTTTCGTGGTAAGATTGTCGGTGCTTCTGTCTCTGCCCCGGTCGCCGCGAGATTTCTGGAGGCACCGCCAGTCTCGCCGGCATTCCCCGCTGCATAGACGGTGCAGTACCGTTACCGAAATCACGAATTCCGTGGTGGATATTCGTGTCAGCCCGGATCGGACACTTGCCGGCGGGCTTCCGTTAAGTGCAGCACGTAGAGAAAGTTGTGAGCAGTTCGATCGACCGACTAATCATTATCGTCTGCCCCATGACCATACGGTTGGTCGCTTAATTGCTGAGTTGGCCCATCGCGTGCCACGGAGCAGCCTCTTTTCCTCTAACGGTCTTACGATCGATCTCGATCACTCCGCTGGTCTGCCCTCCCCCGATCCCATTCCGCTTCTACGCAATTCGTTTTCTATTACCGGTTCAAAGCCGACGTAGTGCTTACTCTGCCTATAATCTGTTTTTGAATCGAATCCATGCCTTGAAATTATTTTCAGATCTTTGGATAACACAATATAAGTGTTCGAAGCAACTTGAAAATCTGCATTAATTCTTTGCGATCGGTCTAACCTCGCATGAACATAAACATTTGCCAGTCTATACGAGCTTTGTATTAAAACATTTAACAGTAAAATTGGTGGCATTTGATACTCATATTAGTTCCTCATTTGCATTTACTTTGTCGAAATCAAAAATTTATTTTTGTGGTTTTGGCCATAAAATCGCGAAATTTCCCCACTGTGCGTCCGTGCGAATTACACGAAGCCTTCTTTATTTTCTGTATCGAAAACTAAAAGAAATACGTCGACTTGATTGTTTTATACGAAGTAAACCACAGTTTAAAAGCGTATCAGCCAAGTACGTTAAGATTGTATGTTCCTTTAGTAATGTGTGCATGCTATTGTTTATTGCTGAATGATAATATTTTCTAATGTATATATCGCAGAAACTATAGAGGTACCATTGGAGCAAAAAGTCCCTGAGACTGAAAAAATATATTTTATTATTTATTTTCATAATTAGATGGCCAAAGTATAAAGAAATGATGCCAACGTCTTTAAACAGTGTTTTTGTTTTAGTTGAGCGATTTTTTTTAGTTTATACATTTTTAATTTTTGTTAAAGAAGTCACGCTTTCCTTTCAATATTGCATACCAAAAAGAATTGGTTTAATAAATATTTGTTGATTTGATAAGAGTTTTTTAATTAATTAGTTTAATATTACACGAAAAGACATAAGGACTTCCTACCCTATGCAATTGCCATTTTGCATCGACAAACATTTTGTGTTATAACTCAACAGAAAACAACAGTATTAACAAACGAACTTCATGAACGTAAAGCATATAAGTTATAGTTTATACAAAACAACACCAGATATATCTAGATTGTTAGTACTAGATTTTACACAGGTTTATACGAAAAACGGGACTTCTAGCCCCACCCTGCCCTATATAGCTAGTAGGTGCAGTGGACAATGCTATTAGCCGCTAGATATTTTCGTTTATAAAATGAAAATCACGAGAGGGCCAAAATTACCAGCAGCATGCCATAATACCACCTTCTCCTCTAGATATTCTCTGCATGCAGTTCGCAGCGGCCACCGTCCCGCGATGTTGGGCAGCTAAAGTCCACCGCGCGATTCGCGATAACCCTTTGCTGGCCCCCAAGGAGCGGGCACTTCCGAAACGATACTCCGTACGTTTCTACGAGTGCGATATGAATTCTCGTTCGCGCGTGCAACGATCGTTAGCCGATTCCCCCGCTTCCTCCATGCCGAGTCCCCTGTCCCCGTCCCTGATACTCGTTCTAACGCTTTCTCCGCGCGACCACGCGCGTGTCCTGGTTTCACGAAAACCGCCGCGGAACGGGCGTGCTCCTTCGGCGAAGGGAAAGGAAAAGTTTCCTCTCCGGGTCTCCCGAAATACCGAAGGCCGTGGCGCTCGCCCGCTGGAAGGCGAAAGTCGGCGCGAAGCCCGCTCCCCGTGGCTAGAAACGGGGGAGAGGAGTAACTCGATGCTGTGTCGCCTCGTGAGTGGTCTTTCTTCTCGGGCTCTGTAGAGGGTGAGAACCTAAAAGGAAGGTCGGTAGGTGGGAAGGGTTCAAGGACGAGTCTCGCAGGGAAAGGGGAGCGCGGCGCAGCGCCGCGCGCGTAACTCCGGGCAGAATCGTAATTGAGCAACTCAGTGCGCGCCTTCCCTGCGCTCGATGTAGGGACGCGTGTGCGCGCCAGCGTGGCTATGCGCAACGGGCGTACATGCGCGTGTAAATCGTTGGAAAGCTTGAAGGAAGCCGAAAGTAGGCCCTGGTTTACAGTTAGATCTAACAGTCCTCTTCGGGGCCTCCTCTGGCCGCTTAGGCGATGCAGACTGCTCGACGGTGTTGGCCTAGTGGGTAGGGATGAACCGATGTCGCCAGGGTATCGATACTTTTACTAGCTTGTGTCGAAAGGAAGCATCGATAGCTATTCAGTATCGAACGAAAATTAGTAGATTGCTCTTTTTTGTTGATATGTTTTATTAACAACGGTGTATTTTATTTTACTTTCGTTTAATGGGGAGTACCCTTTAGTTGCAAGGAAGCATGTAAGCAAGTATACTGCGTTCCATATAAGAGCGTACCAACGCCCCTACCGATTTGCGACCGATCTGCGCAGCTCCCACGGATCTGACACACGCGATTGGTCGTAGCACTTTCCCTGCCGGTTTACTACCAATCGACAGTGTATCCCTGCGCGAAACGAGTATGCTCTAATGTGGAACGCAGTGTAGGTAAGAGGCAATCTGTATAACGGCGGAGAAAAGAATAGAAAAATATACAGTGGTATGTGTAACGTACTAAAAGAATGCAGAGAAGAGAAAGGATAACTACTTACTTAGTATTTTATTAACCAACATTTACTTGACGTATAAAATAATAAAAAAATAAATCTTTTAATACAGTAGATTTGCGATACCAAGTAGCTATCGATACTAAAACTAGGGTAACGGTACCTAATATCGCCTAGCAAAAGTTAAATCGCTGTCAGTTGAATAATAATTGATAGTTTTGCGTGCAATTCGTTGCAAATTAAAGAGAAATTATTCATCTTTCATTCGGCATAAGTTAGAATCAAATTTTAATTAAATTCATTTGTGATAAAATAAAATTAATTAATAATTCATTTTTTCCTATTTTTGGCATAAATTTCATTCCGATATCTTAAAAAAAAACCCAAAGGCGGGAAATTTTAAATCCGGCCCACTGTGCTACATGAGTACCCGCACGGCCCGGTATCGGTTGCGTGTAGAGCTGCCATCCGTAAAGCCACTAATCTGAGCCAAAGTGCATTAAAACCCCGGTGATTTGCACTTGAAACCCGGCCAGTTTTAACAATTTCTTCTATTAGGTACGACACCCCAAGACAAAAGTTTCTCTAAATTATAGACTGCAACCGCGGTCAAGAAATAAAGATATAAATATTTATGACTTCTTGGGCGAGCAGCATCGAAAAACCCGGATCACTACAGAAGATCCCCCGAGCGCCCTAAAAAAGGGGACAAATCCGGGGAAACTCGTATGGCAGCCCTAGTTGCGTGGGAGCTGCCCCGTGACCTCTGAGCTTGCACGGGGCCTCGCGCAGG
The DNA here is from genome assembly GCF_050908995.1 of Andrena cerasifolii. Lineage (NCBI taxonomy): Eukaryota > Metazoa > Arthropoda > Insecta > Hymenoptera > Andrenidae > Andrena > Andrena cerasifolii. The sequence goes on along the minus strand of NC_135120.1, from coordinate 12,023,962 downwards.
AATGTTGTAACGAACTGGATGTAACGTCGACTCGTGCTCCTGCACGAAGATTCTGGAACGGTTGCATAACGTCGGGCGACGATGATAGACGGTCTGCCGGCCCGTAGAAAGCGCGTGGAGCCGCGAAGTAGCAGCAGCCGCTGCGTACCTACCTGTATAAAAATATTCTGGAGCTGGGATTGAGAGAAGGACCGCTTTCCTGTGAATCGTACTACCTCGCGGGCGTTATCTGCGCGCGAGAAAGCGCGCGCTGCTGGTGCGGCCGTAAGCGGGCTCGTATGCGTGTGTATACGTTACACGAGATTAAGCGGAGTGTGCAAGCGACACGTGGAACGTTAGACCAGAAAACATTCATATACCGTTTGCTGGCATTCGAACGGAACTGTCCCCGGACGCTGTCCTTAGATGCGAGAGCCGATTTCGTATGCGACCGGCAGAAATTTATTTCGGCAGTACGACCTAAATACGGCGGAGCCTCGATTACCCCGACTAATTGGTGGGGGGGAGGGGTCGCGATATTTCGATAGTGGAATGATCGCGCTTTGAAATTACTTTGGGATCGGACAATCTAATTCGGCTTACAATTGAATACTTAGTCAGTTCATTTTAAAACAGAGTTGGGCAAAATGTGATCTAATTACAACTTACAAATTAGGATTAAAATGTAATTGTGTAGTTGATTACACATTATTTTCTGTAATCGTTCATTTAGGTAGTTGACGAAACCAAATGGTCAACTACCTAAATTAACGATTACGGAAAATAATTTGTAGTCAACTACACAATTATAATTTTTATCGCAATTTCTAAGTTGTAATTAGATCACATTTTGCCCAACTCTGTTTTAAGACAATCACGTAAAGTTACCGAAATTAATTTTCTTCGCGATCGTTCGTAATGTCCGGCACAGCAGATAGGAGGCGGCGATCATTATCTTCCGAGCATCAATCGTCCTTATTGGGTCACTGTGTTCAATGCAACGCGATAACGCGCCGGCAGACGTTGCCCCGCGTGGCACGACGGTATCTGGGTGAACCAAAAGGGTCGAGCGTAAGCAGGAAATTAGGTCGTGTCGCTGGTCCGTAGTAGTGTTGCAACCAGAACTCGATCTAACGCGGAAACGCGCACAGATGCGTGCCCCTCGTGCCACGCGTCTGTGTCTAATTATCCTGACGCCGAGCGCGTCTAATTACCCTCGCGACTTCTACTCTCGAATCACCCATCGGTATTAAGAGCTTGACAAATCGTTTGGGAAATCGAAGCGGCACTTGGCTGACTTTTAGGAATTTATTTGAACGTCACACGTGTACAATTTTGAGCTCCCCACGATTCGGGCTCTCCTTGTAGCCTCGTCCATTGATCGCGAGCGAACGCCACACGCGGGCGGCACACAAATAAAATATAACGCGAGTTATCTGTCGATAAGGCCGCCGGGCGCAGACACACTTCCGCTATTTGAATTTCGAACGGTGATTCGAAAATACACGGGGTGGATCCTCGGGCCGGATCGTTGCGCTAGGCGGGTCTATTTTTATTCCACGCGGCATAAAGAAGCCTGTGTCCGAGTACCGCGCTCCGAAACGGTCTTGTTCGCGAACGTACCGCGTAAACATTCATCCGGAACACCTTCGGACAGGTAACTGGCGATGCTCCGCGTAAATACCCGCGAAAACTAGGGGACGTTTTCCAGGGAGGCTTGAAATGCCTAGGTGAAAGACACGTACAGTGGCTCGCATTAATATTCGGACACTTTAAAATCGCATAACTTTTTTAGAATTGGTCCAAACGACTTGAGCTTTTTTGAGAAGCTAGAAGGATTAGTTTGCTAACTGACGCGTTTTGTCGTTTTGGAAAAAAATGTATTTGGTTGGAATAGCGAAAAGAATAGTAAAGGTCGATTTTTAAACTTTTTTTTGTGAGCTTGTAATGAAAATTCAAAAAACCTACTATTGCTAATCTTTTATATGGTAGATATTCCTGCTATTTATCTCGAGAATACCGAAAATACTGAAAGAAAAATTTGCTTTACCCCATCGTATATAAATACTTTCCTACGCTAGGCTATTGTTTTGAAAACGCGTGCGTGCGGGCTGACTATGGGATCCGTGCAGTTCCAAGCGGTGTGCGCTATCGTAAGTTTTATTTTTTTATTAACTGTTCCCAAAAACTCTCCACTTTTTTGAAAAAGGCGTTTATTAGTTGAAGACTTAACGAATCGAATGGTATTTTTTTTCAAGCCGGACCGTGGGTGGGAACGACGTCAAATCGCGATTTGAAACTTTCACATCGGTTACTGTTAAGTTTATTAACAATAAACAAAATATTTTATACACTGGTCGAGAAAGCATTCCTTCAGTTTTAAAATGAGCCCAAGACGGTGGCATTATCTTTAAAAATTACCGAGATATTACAGTTTAAGTGATGACGCGTCAGCCGATTTTGTTTGAATTTTCGAAACCTTGAGATTAAATATTTCGGGAAACTATTTGACATAGGCCGTTGAAATTTAGTATACTTTGTTTTTGCAAGGTTATCGACAAATGCTGTAATTCTCAAGAGAATCGGTGAAACTAAATTTTTCACCTACCCGTTTCGACGTGGAATAGCTCATGCGGGGATGGAGTCGAGTTTAGAACGTGCGAGTGGTGGGAATTCGAGCGGAGAAAGATTCGGTGAGACGGCGTTGAAGAACCCGGCCCGAAATCACAGAGAGCGTAGCACAATGGCAGTTTAAAGGCTCGATGTGGGACCGATATAAGGGGGATAGCCGAGAAATGGGGGGTGAACGTACTTGACTCGTAAACTCGTGAACTCGGTCGGGCAAAGTGGATTTCTTAGAGTCAAGGTTGGTTCTGATGCAACAGGATGGCGGCCATTGACACTGTACCGCGTTCTCTCTACCATTCGCATTCGAATAACGCGCGAATCACTCGCCAAGCTTAACGACCCGAGCTCCAAGGTGACGATACTGTCATGGAATAATCGCGTTGCGTGCTCCCTTGGACAACGTGCATCGGCGGTTCGTACCTGTACGCCTGCTGGGAAGCGAGGACTTCATTTCGAGATTGGTCGGTGACCTATTCTTTGTCCGCGTAAGTCGACGACTTCTCGTTAGGTACGTGACGTCCATAATCAGAAACGTTTGCCGACTCAGCCGGGCCACATTATGCGAGTTTGGAAGTTAGGAATTCGTGGAATATTGCGGGCCACTAGCGGCATTCAAAGTACCGTAACTTCGCAATTACCTGGCGAGCAACCAGTACTTGTTAGAGATGCTGCGCGTTAGACGCGGAACAACGCGAACTTGTTTTCGGGGAACCGTGATTTTAGCAAAGCGACGCGCGGTAGAGGCTCAAAGAGAGATTGAGATAGGGTAACGGTACCTAATATCGTCTAGCAGAAGTTAGATCCCTGTTAATTGAATAATAATTTGTATTTCTGTATGCAGTTTGTTTCAAAGGAACGAGAAATATTGTTCGTGTTTCGCGTGGCGTAAGTTAGAATCGTTGAAACTTACAAAATTTTAATTGGGACTCGAAAAATGTAATACATGCAAAAATCGGGTGCTGAAAAAGGGTACCTAATATCGCCTACTCAAGAGATGTTAATTCATGCGTATATGAGTTTTTAAAGATATTCTCACATGTGCTTTTATTATTCCTGGCTATGTAAATGTTTTTTTTATCAGGATTAGGTGTAAGAAAATATAAACTAACTTAAGCTTGCTAGAACATGCATACTGCTTTTTAGAAGGGATTGAAAAAATTGTGGAACTCTTATTTTTTAGAAAATTCTGTTACAACTCCGATGTTTTGTTTAAGAAATTATATGTTTCTGAGGAATTTTTATTGAAAGAAATGTTACCCTTAGGAATTTCTTTAGAAAGTGTTCCCATGGAACAGATATTTTAGAACCTATATAATAAAAGTTACATACAGTTTTTGTAAAAAATTCTAGATTACCATATGTGGAGAAGAAACGAAGGGAATCTTCAAAAAATTATATCTTTTACAAATTTCAATATTAGCAGCTAGAAATCTACAGAGTTGTTACTCAGATATAATATTTGGAGAAAAAAAAAAATAGTTTGTAAATCGGCTTTGGAGAAAAGGTATTTATTTTGCAAATATAAAAGGTACAAGCCGTCAGAATCAGTTTATTGGTGGCGATATTAGGAACCTGGGCGGTATTAGGTACACATTCACTCTACGTAAAGAGTAATCGAAGTAAGGTAGTTCGTTATGAAGAATTGTATCTCAAAATTGATATCCCGTAGATTGTGGATCTGCTCGGAATTCTCAGGCTGCCTAGTATTAAGTTTCTCCTGGTCGTCTAATCGTCGAAAACACGGGGTCCGTTCGAGTATCAGTGGGATCGCGGTCGATCGAGCATCGTGGATGGAAAACACTGCGTCGAACGTGTCGGAGCTAAGATTTCAAGGACCCACCGTTCGTTAGTATTACAAGGCAAACGCAGAATTGCGAAACTCCACGTTGTTGATAGCACTGCTGCCGTTATCAGATTACTAGGGTATTACATACCATGTGGCACCGCAGGTAGATCGATAACATTATGCGCTGGCCTTTTCGGAGAAGGACCGGTGGGCGCTGTTGAAATAAAACTCGACTGGAGTTCGTGCAGTCAAAGATGGTATTCGGCTGCGGATGTGCCCGAGTGCAGGTGGCCACGTAGTGATAATTCGAATCGAGAGTCAATCATCGGCCGGCAAAGTGGGTCAATGACACAATTACACAACTACTTCGGCTTACACGCTCGTGCGTGCATTTGCGGACTTTGTTGAAGCAGACGCAACGCGTACAAATATAACTGTAGAAGAGCCCACGTCTCTTGCAAAACCTCCACGAACCTTTCGACAAATATCTTCTCTGCTTCTCCTTTTTATATTTTCGTGCAAGGTAGAATCATTCCGCACACATCACTGTGAGCGTCGTGCACACGGCTATCAGTTTATAAAGAACTCGTGCTTTTCATATTATCATGACCGAAGTACTCCCATGTTTAACCCTTAGCATCATGATTTTTTATTTCGCCCAGAAAAACTCTTATCGGTGTTTTTCCCACGCTTTATACAAATGAAAAAATATGGGTATGACACCAGGGTTACACCATGCATAAAGGTACCTATGCATTATACTGTTGATAGTGTTATATGCATTATTATGTTCGACATGAAATTTATTCAAAAAGGAAAACCGAAGTAACTGAAAGAAAAAAAATTACCATTCCAGTATGGTCCTTTCAGTAGCCCTGGCGAAACTAACAAGGGAACATCCCGAACCCGGAAATTCAAAAAGTTCTGAAACTTTGTGAATATGTAGGGGAATTCCTTCTGATTACAACTCAAATTTTCTTCGCTGCCCAAACTCACTCTAAGGGGGTGTAATTGACCCCTGAAAATCCTGTTTTTTTTCGATTTTGTGTTATAACTTGTGAACTGTAAAATAATTTTTTTACCAAATGATAGCTCTAATTAGAAGAAGTAACTTTTGCCTTGAAACTTTTTTTTCATCTCTTACAGTTCGGGAGTTATAACACAAAATCGGAAAATAGCCGAATTTTCAGGGGTTAATTTCATCCCCTCCGAGCGAATTTGAGCAGCAAACAAAAATTGTGTTATAATCTGGAGGAAATCCCCTACATATTCACAATGTTTCAGAATTTTTTGAATTTTCGGCTTCGGGATCTTCCCTTGTAAGAGTTGTAATCAACAATACGAGACAGAGTATCACAGTAGAATTTCTACGGATGTGTTTCTGCTGTCAGGACACTTGCAACATAATGGTAATAGTAAAGTAACGCTTTAATGTTCACGAAAAAGGCCCCAAATGGCCGCACGATAAGCAAACTGTTAATCTGTGCACAGCAATAAAAGAAAAGTGTTTTAATTACAAGATACAGATTGTAAAGTGACATGAAATTGATAAACTGTAATTGTTGATGTTCCACTTGCCAACCGATACTACAATTTCTGGTTGCACATGGTCTGCCCCACAATTTTCTTTAAAGTGAATTATTTACAGTGAAAAAACTCCATCGAAATTGTAGTAAAAGAAAAGAATTATTTTTTAGTTTTTAGTGCATTTTCAATAAAATCGTTTAACATAACATTTTTTCTTTATATATTTATCTTTCAAATCCTGTAACGCGGACGGACGTTACACTATGATACTAAGGGTTAAAGAATTAGAGCGCTGCTACTGAAGAATCAGCGATCACTCGGAACCTTTTCGCTGCCTAATATGGTTGCCTAATAATATTCTGCTCCGGAACACGTAGCCGCTGGTCGTTCCCGCAGCGAAGGGGGTTAATACCGTCATCGTCGCTATGATTATCCTCGAAATCGCTATAATTAGCGTACCGCTAACAGTTCCCGCAACCAGGGCAACACGCCCCATTGTCATCAAACATAGACTCCACGTGGTTACGCGGATGTTCCTCGTTGCTGGGAACCGTCCACGTGCGGGCACGTGCGTATTACCTCAACCGTTTCCCCTAATTCGAAGCATACAGGCGAACGATCAGAGAAATACTGAGAACGAAATAAAAAAAAAGTAAAAAATAAAATTAACTAACTCAAGTAAGAACTTAAGAAGCAACAGTTAATTGGACTGGTGGCGCAGCTCGCCGATGCAGAACTCTGGCACACGTGGTCGCTCCTCGATTCCTCGCGCGCGATACGGTCTCAAAGCTCACGGCCGCCCCCTCCACGCGCGTGGGTTTTCGCGCGTTCGATTCCGCTCCTCGACTCCTCCGGGTCTCTCTCTCCCGTTCCGTGCCCCCTTGGACGGATCTCTCGCTGCCTCTCGTCGTCATCGTGCAGCAGAGGAACATGTGCGAGCTGAGCGACCTTGGTCCCACGCGGCCATTGGCCGGAACCAAAGGAACCCGGCCGCGCCGATTGGCCCGCTCGCCACGGCACCGTGCATGTGTTGCTTATCGCGGGCGTATGCCACCGCGGCGGAATCTGGCGGCAAAATTTAGGCACATAGACGGGGAACTAGCTCGCACGCTCTGCATCAGTGACCTTGTCGGGGCATTGACCGCAGTTTTCGCCCCCTTTCGGTCGCCTTCCTCTGTCGCTCGTCTTTCCATCGAGCCCGGCCTCCTTATCTATCTCTCGAGTGTCACGTACCGCCGATGGGCGACCCGGAGAGGGAGCACGGTGGGCTTTGGGGGATGCAACGAGATCGCCAGTACCTGGGGCATTCACTATTCAGGGATTCGTAGATTTCTTTCGAGAAGCAATGGGATTCTAATGCTGAGTTTACACCTGACGAGTGCTCGGTCCAGTGAGCCCACTGGTCGTCCGAGCACTCGTCTGGTCTGAACGCATGTTCTAGTACTCGGCAGGGTAAGACGGCGGGCAAATCGGCCGAGATTTTCACTCGGCCGAGTACTTAGCAGACTGAGTGACTCCGCCGAGTCACTCGTCAGGTGTAGTGTTCCTTCTCGAGAATGCTTTCTCGAGAAATTTTATAATTGCTTATTTCTTATTTCTCGAGAAATACTATAATTTCTCGAGAAACTTAAGTCTAGGAAAAATATTATAAATCTCGTTTATTTAAACACATCTACAATTTATAATACATCTTATTAATAACATTAGAACCTATATGAATTCCAATAGAAAATCACAGTACAGAAGATTCAATATTATTAACTGCTGAAGGTGCTCTTAAATTATTATTTAAAAATTTAGAAAAATTGTATACTGAATTAAGTACCTAATGAGTTTCTTGTGGCTATTAAAGAAGAAGTATAGAAAAAAGGAGATAAGTCTATTGTATCCCGTATAAAATTTTTGCATGATCCAGAATTTCTTCCAAAAGGGTTAAAAGACGCATTTAACAGCTAAGATAGATATATACAAAACGTCAAAGTATAACAGTAACAGATTTTGCCACAAAAAAGAAATAGATTAGCTGACGCTACATTAGACGCACTTTGCTATTTAAATAAATAAATTTACCAATTATATTTAATGTCTATTCTTCATTTCCACAAGTTTTGTATAAATTAGACAGGAATAATCATTTAGTTAAAGTTTTCTTGTGTTTTTGATAAATACTATCAACATTATTCCAAAAATATAATTTTTACAATATTTTTTTCAATCTCTCGAGAATTCTCAAGAAACACGACCTCATTTCTGATTTCTCGAGAAACCAAAAATATGGTCAAATCAGGAACACTAGTCAGCTGTAAACCCAGCTTTGCGTACCTAGGCTTTGGGAAAAATATTCGATACTTTCGATGCTTTCCAGTCGAAGCTCCCCTCGAGATGGGAGTCCCTCGGGGTGAAAGCGGCGCAGCGGAATTTCTCAGAATGCCTGTGCGTTTCGCGAACTCGGTATGGCAGCGAGTCGAAGCTGCGATAAAAATCGCCGCGATTCTCGCTGGGAGAGGGATGAGATGGTTAATTTATGCCGCTTCCGGGTTCTCCGTACAGTAGGTACGTTAGAAGACGTGCACGGAGTTAGAACGATCGCACGCGATAGAGGAGGAAACGATGACCATCGTAGGAAACTGAAAACCCTGGCTCGTAAAACTCCGCTGCCTGCTGGCCTTGGTGTATGAATAGATTGCCCGCAAAGAGTGCATTGCTCCGTTGCGTAACGAAGCGCGTGTTATTTGCAAGTAGCCTCCGCCGAGAAGGCTGAGGATATCGTAGATTAATTTCTCGCTCTTCGGCTGGCGGGTTTCATTAAGAGATCCCTTCTACCGATTGCTCCACTCCCGGCGACCGTAGCGATCCTCTATTTGGACCTCGGAGATTACACGCGTCTCGCGACGAAACGCTTCTGCGAACCGTTTTCGCGTTCCACGCGAATCTGCTCTGTCACCAGCTGCAAGGCTGCGCTCGTTTCTGCAGAGCTAAAAGAGCGCAAGTTCATTCCGGCCCGGCAATAACAATGGTCCTGCTGCATTAAAGATCCGATCGGTGGAGTTTTGAAGCCACGCCACGAATTCTTCCGCTGCAGCTATCGATATGATATAACGCGTGCGTATCCAGCGGTATTATCGCGCGATGTAGAGTGGGCTATTAATAAGAACGATTAAAAACATTATAAAAATGTCGCGCGATAATGTAAGTAGCTTGAACGATAGCGCCGCGAAATAGCGGCATATAAACAATGCGAAGGATCCTAACATTATCTGTTTACTGGCTCATTCAATTCGAGACTTACTCCCGCGGCCGCCCGATTTGATCACATGACGGCTCAATTGCACGCCACAAACACGTTACAGGGACCAGTGGTTACGCAACCGTACTCCCGATACTTTTGCAACGCGTATCTTCGTGTCCCCTAGAGGAAATTCGATGGATTATTTGAACCTTCGAGGTGTAAAAAAAATAATTGAATAACGACTAAGATTAAGACAATTAGTGGGAGAATAAAGTGGAATGAATAAAATCGATTTAAAGTGGCGTTATCGATTGAGAATCCTCCTCAAATTCATTCTACTATTATTTCTCCAATACAAGAGATTGCTGATAGTAAATTTGTAATTGCTGTTGCTCCTCAAAAGGATATTTGTCCTCCTGGTAAAACGTAACCTAAGAAATGCTGTTGCTATCGAAATATCGAGAGCATCCTAGTGAATTTCTCGAGTAAATACCAGGCAACTGGGATTCCGCGAGGAGTTATTTTATAATAAAATTCCTAAGTGTCTTATTTTATTTATGAATTTCGAACCCTTCGTGTACAAGAAGAAAGACTCTTGATATTTAATTGAGAAACGTTGCATTACAACCCACTTTCATCAATAGTGCCATTCTCTGTGTATAAAAATTGGTTACAAGCTGCCAAATTAATTATATCGTCGCGCGGTACAGAAAGTACCCACGTGTCCTTGGACAGATGATTAAGCTGAGATACGGTCGTGTATTGTGCTCGCTGCGCCGAGCCGCACAAAGGATGCGGGAATGCCACGCGCGTTTCCGGGTCCTGGCTGCGAGCCGTTGGCATAAACGATGGCATAAGCCACGAACGCGGTACGCAAAACGCCCCCACACGCACACGCGACTCGGTCGTTGGCCCCTGCACACTAGGATGTATATTTGGCTCTCGGATACCTGTAACGATACGCGCGGTCCTATATTCGGCATGCTGCAAATGCTCGTGCCCTTTTACACGTTTCTGCACGGACCGCTATCACTGGGCCGACCTTTTCCTTTCCAAATCTCGCTGGTGCATTTTCTCTAGCGAACTAAGCACGTCCAACCGAGGCGGCTATCAAAGTGTCCCTTCGTACGAAGTTGAAGATGTTTTTAAGAACGTCCTTCAAAATGCTCCGTGCACAATTGATTGAATATTAATTAGATCGGTAGCGAGCGAAGATGATTAATCCCTATTTTGTACGCGTTGACTTTCGAAAGGGTTGCCTTCCGTCAATGGATCTTCCTAATATCAAGGATACTCGGAGAACCCGACACGCTTTAGTTAAACGAGCCATTCCGAAGGGCAGGTGGTTTGTGCCACCTGGCCAGGGCGCTTCTCGCATGTCTTCTTTTTTTTCTGCTGCTTGATTTCGTTATTCGGAGGATATCGTGTTATTGCGTCTCCTCGCATCTTCCTCAATTCAAGTGTAGCTGAACCAGTGACGAGGTTTCTGTGGAGCTCGTCAGGTGTGCCGGGCGGGAGCGGTAACACGATAGACCGTGCGTCAGAAGCGGTACGTGCTTCCTTTCGTTTATTACGCCACGTCCTTTTAATTCCTTGCATAGACCTACAAACGATATCCTTGCTAGAAGGTGCGCTGTTTATTTTCCTCAATCTGCTAACATGTTAATTAATTTGGGAACAAAGGTGCAGCTTCCTTTTAAATTTTTATAATCAGCTTGGATTTCGGGAATTCAGCACGGGGGGTTGAATAAGAAGTTCTAACTCGCAGAATATTGACCAAAAAACGGTGGGATTTTAATTTTTTTATTTAGTGTAGGTACCTACTATCAATTGCGATCGCTCTGCTCGAAACTAATGTTCAAAGGGGCACGACGTCGGAAATATTTTCCTCACGGATTTGTTCTACAACCTATACGGTGCCATATACGTTAGACGCTCACTATATCGTATTACGCGCACGTTACACTTGCCCGCGTGAATTGTAAATTACGGAAGACCGTGTCCGAAGATGACCTAGATACCCAGCGGGCTGCAAGAAAGGACATCGACGTCAAGCTGGCATGCCTCGGGTTCTTTATGCTCCCTCCGAGAGGGAAATAGAGGACGAGTGGAAAAAAAAAGGGTTCGACGGTCACCACTTCCTTTGCACGCCAAAATTCCCGCGGTCTCCGGGGACGATGAAAGCCGTGAGAAAAAAAAAGAGTCCACCGAATTGGAACGTGCTTGTACCCGAAAGTGGAATGTTCCGTGGAAAAACGGGTGCTCCAATCTCGTTAAAAAGGAAGCTGTCTCTTTCTGCGAGCAACCCTTCAGCCCTTAATTTCCCAGGTCGCTCCAAATAATCGGTACATTTCATATTAATCCTCGTCGCGCGCGTGTGTATTTCATACTCGGAAGGAAGTATCAACGCATCGTGGCCGGGTTCGAAGAACAACGAGCGCCATGCACAGTGCGATATCGAGTGAACCTCGGCGTAGAACCGCGGCGAGATAAGCTTTGACTGATGTGTCGTTCATGGGTGTTACAGTTAGAATCAGCCAACTCTCCCCGAGCGATATTCTACAAATCCACGAGCTAACCCAGACCTAACCCGGCTAACGAACCTCTGTTTCTTGCGTGTGTTTCAGGAGTAACGTTCAAGGCGCATAGGTTGATACTCGCAGCATGCAGCAAGCACTTCCAAGAGCTGTTCGAAGGGATGCCACCTTCTCCCGCGGGACTGATCGTTATTCTCGACGGGACGAGTGCCCACAACATGGCGTCCCTGCTCGAATTCATGTACCGTGGGGAGGTACACGTGTCCCAGGAATCCCTCAGCTCCTTCCTCAAAGCGGCCGAATGCCTCCAAGTATGCGATACATTTCTTCCCCCAAATAATTGCCCCGCGCGGCGGCAGTCACACACGTGTTCGGGCGCCCGCGTACTTTACATTCCTCGGTGAACACCTTCTTTTATTTTTGGCCGCGATTAATGGTCAGGAGTTCCTGTTTTAAACGCGCAAGCGAGTCGTGAACCGCGGTGGATTGCGTTACAGCACGCTTCTCCGGCGTTCAACGTCTTGCAGCGGCAGATAAAATGTCTGGCGCAATGCTGCAGCGCTGTTCCTCGCACGTACCTTAGCCAGCGCCACGCGAAGCACGATAACGGGGAATATCGTATATCGAGAAATGCTCCGGTGCATTCTTGAGGGGAGGTTCCGGTCTAAAAGTCGATTTTTTTTTCATTTTTCGAATGTTCAGCCGTTTAGGAATACGTGTTTAAAAGGATTTCCTGAAACAGTGTTGTCAAAACGGTGGTACCTGTATCTCCAAAAGTTATTATCCAATTCGACTGGAACTTTTTTTATTTTGAAGAATATACTTCTGGCCAGGGGGGATACCAGAAAAAATACAAAAAATTTAAAATTTATAATTTTCGAAGGCGTTGAAAGGATGAAAACTATAGGAAAATGTGATTTCAAACTTCAAGTGTCGTTATTTTCTCAAAAAATGTCATTTTTGCATTTTTTCTGGTTTCCCCCCTAGCCAGAAGTATATTCTTCAAAATAAAAAAAATTTCAGTCGAATCGGATAATAACTTTTGGAGATACAGGTCCCACCGATTTGGATGAACTTTTTGACGCCTTGACTTTAACGACTCCCCAGTGCCGTCTGCAAAGATTAATTATAAAACAAAAAATATCTTCCTGTAGCTTAAGACATCCTTGATACAATGCAAAAAGTCCCATTAAATTATATATAGTAGTTTTCCTTTAATTAATTCCTAAATATCACCTATTTTGGGGGGCTCTAGACCGGTAGGTCCCCTTAAGAATTTAAAAATGGTATTGTATTAACGCCACCCGGTCTATGGCATGTTATTCCACAAACGCCACGTTATCTTAAGGGGTTATTCTACTGTGACAGGAAAAATTAAAGGTTTTCTTTCTGACACAGATTGCGAAGAAAGTAAAAATTCAGTCAATTTGCGATTTAGCACTTTATTTGAGCATATTATAAAGCAGTAAAACCCATTGCAAAAACATTAGAAAGTTGAATATATTAACCGTGAGACGACTAAGGTGAATGTCCCAATTTCTGCTCGCTGACTTTCTGCAGAAAAGTTTTTACTAATTAGTTTACAATTTACAATAAAAAGCTGATATTCCAAAAAGCGACGGTCAATACCTAACGACTGTTATGACGAATATCTGTGGAAATTTGTATTGCAATCGCACCATTAGAACCCGAGAAATCGCGTACACCGTTTGGCTGTTCGCGAAAAGCTGTAACTTCCGCGCAGTCGTCCCACGGTTAATATATTCAACTTTTGAAAGTTTTTGCAATGGATTTTATTACCCTGTAATGTGCTCAAATAAGCGCCAAACCGCAAATTGATTGAATTTTTACTTTCCTCACAATCTGTGTCCGAAAAAGCCTTCTATTTTTCTCTGTCACAATAGGATAACCCTTTAAGACCTTCGCGCGATTTAGCGAAGTTCGTAAACAATGGATAACCGAAGCGCAGCGACAATTAATCAATTATTATTAATTTCTCCCGCGTTTCGGCAAAATGCGCGACGGCCTTAACGATAGCTCTCGGCATCTGTAAGCCAAGGATGGCCCGCGCCGCGTGAACGAAGCTCGTAGTGCGGATAGTCGGTCGCGCAGAGTAGCTTAATCCTCCCGTAGTCAGTCGAGTCTCGAGCGGTGAACCTCGCAGAAAATCGTCCTTCCATTCGGTGCAACAACTGAATCATCTGCTCGGTGCAATCGCAGGTAAAGGGCCTGTCCATCGAGCACGAGAAGCTGGCAGTGGCGCAGAGGCACGCCGCGGAGAACAACTCGTCAACGGACGCAGGGGGTGGCGGTGGTAGTGGCAGTGGCGGTGGCGAGAGCAGCGGAGGCGTCAGTGGTAGCGCGAGCGGTAACGCCGGGGGTAGCGCAAGCGGCAGCGTCGGTGGCAGCGGGGTCGGTGGTATCGGTGGCGGCGGTCTCGGCGAGGTGAGCGACTTGAGCGAAGCGGGTGAAGCAACCATGGTGAGGAACACCATGAAGAGGACCCCCACACCGGCGCCATCGCCCGCCCCTGCCTACACCGTGCCCAGCCTCTACTCTACCTCTCACTATTACGAAAGCCCGCCGAAGAGGCTGATGAGGTAAGCCCTTTTACCGTCACGAACGGCCCGCGTGAACTTTTCAAACGTAACCACGACCTTCCTACCTTCTAATGCCGACCGAATCGCGGCTGACATTCCACTGCGTTCCAATTAAATGTGCTAATGCGTTTAAGAAACCGGCGTGCTCGCTGCGGGGATGTCATTTCATTCGCGTCCCACGCGTACCTACTCCGTGAACGATGCGACGTTTTCATTGTGGAACGAAGATCCCGGTTCGGTCGTGCTCGACTGTCTGTTTGGAATTATTTTCCAAGTACATATGCCTTCTGGTATCACGCGCCTCTCTTCGGGCTTGGATATTTTTAGATCGCCCAGCGACGTTGATACCCTAGGAAGGGCGAGCGTGCTACGCGACGGCACTGCCTTCCGGCCCGCATCCGCGCCACATCCGCTTCTGCTGGAGAACCACTTCTATCAGCCGTTCACCCATCCCTCAGAGACGCCCGCGCATCCCCACACCGCGCCTCACACGCCGACGGAATTGGAACAGGAATTGGAACGAGCGAGGTCCGAGGAGCGTAGCAATTGCGATCTCAAGGAAAGCGTGGCCGAAGGTACTATCCCGAGTGATGATTGCATGCTACTGTCTTCGATTTTGTTGAGAGCGAAGAATATTCGTGATACTATAGGACACAGTTTTGGGGGGTGATCGAGGGTGGACGATAGTTGTGAGAGAAAGGTAACTACGCGTTGACTCAAGCTTGCCATTTTCGTCCTTGCGTAGATCTTCGAATAAAGCAAGAACCGGTGGCGCTGACCGATCGGGAGAGGGCAGACAAACTGGCGGAACGATTGGCGGGGGAGGTTTATCCTGGTGGAAGGGGTTTCGACAGTGGGCACTATGGCGCGAATTCGGACCACCTGCAGCATGCCGCGCAAATGGGCTCTGCTTTGGTACCTTTACCACCCGCTCATCCGCCGACACCCGATCTGAGTCCTGCGCCCACCACCCCCGCTATGTGGAACACGAAGATCAACAAGGCTGGCACCGTCACCACTCCCGATGGTGAGTGAAATTATTCTATGGTACTTTTATAATGTAGCGATCAAGCATGAGTTGTCGTCGAGACAAAGCTGGGATTAAGGAACCTGCGGAAAGAATTGCGTTCACTTCTAATGGAATTGACTATGAGGTCATGATAAATTAGAATTCTGTCTGCTCATGGAACTGAGGAGGAAGCTCGTAGACTAAATGTTAATAGGCTCTTAATTTACGCGGTTGTATATTCAGTGGAAGTTGAGAGAATTTCAAAGTCAAAGGGAAACAATGTTTGCCCCGAATTTTTCAATCAGTCAATTTTCAATCAGCTGTTTTTTAAAAAATATTTGTTAAATGAAGTCGCAGAAATTCCGAGATAAAGTTTGAAAAATGTAGAATATATGCTCACTATTGAAAATTAACATTTAAAGTATCATCAGGTTTAAGGGGGTATTCTAGTCTAGACACTCCTTTTTAAAGGTGATATTTGGAAATTAATTCTGGAAAACCTATCGCACCTACAGGGCAGGAATTTTGCACACATATTTAGTAGTGTTTGAACTATCAACACAAATTTTTGGAATTTTTGAAAAAAATGAAAGCAAACCCAGATGTATCTTTTTACACAATGTTTATTATTATCATAGAGATTGAAAAGAAGTTGGTATGAAATATACATGTGCTTTAAAAATGGCGGTGCTCGCTGGTAAACATTTTAATGTTTTTCTGTGGTTTTGCCTTAATATCGGTCTTAAAATGTGACGTAATCCGATTTCAAAGGTGTGATTTCACGATTACGTGTAATTATCGGCCACGGTAATTCTGTCGGTTAACGGAGCCGAAATTGTGCCAGCGTATTATCTGGGCCAGTGCGTCGCCAGAAGGCAAGGCCTTTTAGATCTAATGTTACAAAATGCATGGCTAATCGTTGCATCATCGGCTGCACGTGGAGCTTTCTGGATGTTGCAACCCGTGTCTCTCGTCGTGGTCCCCTTCTAGCCGCGCCACTCTCTTCGTCGTTCACGAAGTGTGTGGGATAGCGATTCGGAGCAGTAAGGTGGAAAAAAAAATCAGGCTCGAAACATTCTTGAGCTAGAGTTTGTTTTTATTAGAAGTATCAGTGGCGCGAAGGCTGAAACAGGTCTGAAAAAACAATTTCTCACAAACTCGTAGTACAGTCCCTTCGTAAAAACTTTGATTAAAGCACCTTACAAAACCTACACAGACTCCGAGACAGTAAATCAGGGCCGGATCTAGCTCTTCTGCGGCTCTGGACAAAAATGCTATTTGATTTAATTAGAAATAATTATTTTAAAATACAATCTTTGACAGCGAGTGAAAATTTCCGTAGGTACATTCCGAACAACAGAATATTTATGCATATTATATTTTTTATAAAACAACAGCCTTTTGTTTTATAAAAAATATAATATTCATAAATTACCATTTAACGTAGATCGGACCCTAGATTTACCAGCCCACGAAACTTGAAAGATATCTCGAAGGACAGGCAGGATACGAAGGACTTCAATTCAAAGTCTAATCATTAAACTTCCCTCCACCGAGTTTCACTTTGTCGAATAACCGAAGCAAAATTCGAGCCCCAGTTCTTCACACACTTTCATCACCTCGAGCTTCATTGACCCTCGCATCTCCATCCCAACTTTCCACCCCCTGCGGAGACTAAAGTCCAGCTGCCGAGTCGCTCTCAACCCTTGAACAACAGATTCCCTTCAAGAACTGATACTAACGACAAGTACCTACCACACAGTTGAATACTTACCTACGTAGGGTGGGTCAAAATTGACCCGCCATCCACCTAGCAACGTTTAAAGAACCTCGCTCAGATCGAGCGCCGGCCTCGTGGGGACGGTCGTCCTCGAAATTTCGTGGCCAGTGTGGTTTCTTTTTTACCACGTCGTGGAGCGATCCTCGCTTGGCCGGCGCTCTAACGCGCGGAAACCGGGCAACGACGCCGTTAGGCAAGGATTTACGGCCAGCCCCCGGCGGACACCCACCTGGGCTGGGGACACGTTGTTATACCTTACGACACGCCTCGCCTTCACGGTGTGAACAAAGTGTACAAAGAGGATGCAGGCGACGGTGCAGCCACTGGGAACATCTTTTGCTCCGGCGAGCAAATCACCGGGCGTGACGCCGCGACGCCATCACGTAAAACGGCCCCCGTAGGGTGGCGAGCCACCAACACACCGGCCCGGAGGCCCAAGCATCACACGTACGATACATCGTCGCGGATATCACGCTCTAACCATTTTTAATCGGTGCCTAGATGAGCGGCCAGCCGCGGCGGCATAAAGAAAGAAGCGAACCGGCAACTAATGCAGCACGGTTATTGACATTAACCGTGCTCGAGCAGGCCGCGACACGGGAAAAGGAGGTGCCGCGGGGGAGATGGGTCGGGCCGTGTGTCCACGGAAGAGGAAAAGACACCAAGGAAATCCAAGGGGGGAGGCGAAACAGGGGGAGAGGCCTTTTTCGCCGGCGCGTGTTTCGTAAGCGCACAGACGGCCGGCTTGGACGAATTGTCACAAGCCTGGAGCCGCTTCCGAGGCTGTTGGGATATTCTATTAAAGTACAGTTATGCTAGCTTTGATTTTGTCGTTAGGAGTTAGGTTTTTGTTAGAGGCCGCCGGCCGATCACGCCGCTCGTATCCTTCCAACGGTTCGCTGCGTCCTGGGCGCCGGGGAACAGATTCTCTCGTGATGAAATAACTGGCTAACGAACCAGTCGAACCTCCACATCCGCGTGGCTACGCGGCTTTACTGCGCGGTCCCGAATAACTGTAACGATAATTGCACGGTTTCCGAAACACGGTGGACCCGGGTTACGTCAGGCTTCTCTTCTTTCTTCTAAGAAACGCAGCGACTTTCTCCGAGCGTCCTTCTTTCAGCCTCGGCTTTCTCGAGCCACTGACCATCTAATTTCGAACCTCCGATAGGTCGGCATAGACACTGCTCATCCATCGCTTTTTAATCGCTTTCATTTATTATACTACTTCTGTGCCATTTCGCGCGTCGACGTGGAAGCGCGGCCACATCGCACAGTGGTCTAGGGGTAGCAGGTGACATTCGGCCCAAAAATGAACTTTCTATCGAAATCTACTGAGTGTATACTACTGCCTAAATGTCCAACAGTCCTGAAACTGAAAATATTTATAAAATTTAATAAAAATTGTTATTGGGACGAACACTTAAAGTTGGACATTTTAGAGATAGCATTTTTCACCAGACAAAACTGCTTTCTTGGTAGAGACGCCATGACGACCCTGTTTAATATTTCCTCTCCGTTTTTTTCTAGAATGAAGAGCATTCTTTTGCGTTAAGAATTAACACCGTTGACTAAAAATTATTGTTCGTAATGTATTAAAGAAGTAATGCTCAATGAAATACAGAAAATTGTCAAAGTTCATTACAATTGACAAGGAATAATCTTTCAAGTTCCATCGAGTTCCACGTTCTAACCAATTGGAATATTTTCAGCACACCTTTTACATAATCGTGCAAAAATCATTTTCCCCTTCAGCCCACTCTTCAAATTATTAATATTTAAAACTGTCAGTGTTACGTCATTTTACGTATATACGTTCGAATCCATCGTATTATTATTTTATTAAATATATATATATTTATAAAAAATATAAATATTTATGTATATATCGGGCCGACATGCAAAACGTCCGTCAAATAAATTAATAATAAATGAATAATAATGTTTAACTAAACTGTAGATTTCGTCACAATTTCTAATAATACTATTTGACTCTTCCTTATAATTCGGAAACGAATACCTTCCCCAACATGCGATTCAACTCACTTAAAGAGCATTAAATAAGGTACCAAATAAACAGAATTAATTTTTTTTTAATCACAAATAAGTTAAAAAATTGAAAAATAAGTAAACGTAAAATATATTAAATTATACATCATCAGAAAGGGATAATTTTTTTCTGTTTTTTGGCGCGAATTTCATTCCGAAATCTTTTATAGTTTAAAATTTATACACGAATGTCTCCTATTACCCGTATTCCGACCACTGTGCATCGCGGAGTTAGAAAGCAGCCAAATGCAACGAGCTTGTTTGACGTGTCAAAGTGTCTTGCGAGAGACTTCCTACCGACGTCGCGGGCGAATCGTCAGCGGTGCCTCTTGTCTCAGCATATTCGACACGCCATGGTATTGAATTATAGATGGAAATGGCCCCGGAGCTGCAATCGCGCGGCGGTGCAGCGCGTGACTCCTTTTTCCTCGCAGGTCCCTTCGTCCTGCCAAGGCTTCGGGGAGACAGTGCAATTTCGCGCACGTGCCTGGTAAAAGTTTGATACGAGGCGTGCACGCGCCGCGACGCCGGCTACTTCTGGGTACGCTGACTTCGCGTGGCTCGCTTAAACATTAATTCGTCGTTTCCGACTATTAATTCCGTATGCGGGATCGCCGCGACGTCTGCATGTCGGCATCGAACCGGTCGCCTTTCGTGTTCCGAGAATGTTGGACGATGGGCCACGAAAACGCCTCTTTTGTCGGTACACTTTCGTGCTGCGAGCGCTTCGTGCCCAACGTCCAGAGAGTTTCGGCAATTATCGTGGACGCGACTCGATGAAACTGTTCTGCGTCGTAGTTGCCGCAAGAATACAATCAAATTGCTCTGTTTAATGCGAGCCTTTGGTGTGCCATCATGTAGGGAGCCGTAGTTTCTTGGCGCAGTGGACTTTTTTTGGCGTCTTGGTAGAAATTAACTTCTTCCACTAGTTTAAGCGTACCCTCCGGCCAAAACGCTTGACAAATACGTGATTTTCATGAATTAAAAAAAAAAGAATCTGAACAACATAGAGTAAAAAAGCTTCTCGGATTTTATTACTACGTATTTGAAGAACAAACAAAAAAAGGATTGTCTGAATTTTATCAATTTTTGCATTAGATAGAAAGCATTCATTGTACCACTGTCGAAATTAGAGCTCTTAATGGGCGCCATCGGAACTCGTGACAGGATCGTCTGAAATGAAAAAACTAAAAATATTCTTAAAATATATGTGAACGGCTATCGCCTTATCCGTCTTCGTTGCGAACAAACAGTCCGACGATTTTTAGCACATGTTTAAACACAATGTTGCAAAGAAGCATGTTGTTCTACGCATACATCTGTCCATAAAAAAAAATAGATGATCCAAAATTACTCTTTGTGCATAAGGCGATAACCATTCGCGTATATTTTAAGGATATATTTAGGTTTTTTTATTTCGGACGATCCTGTCACGAGTTCTGATAGTGTCCGTTGGGAGCTCTAATTTCTACAGTGGTACAATGAATGCTGTATATCTAATGCAAAAATTGATATTGGTATATAACCATTATTTTTTCATACACCTTTTTTGCCATATGCTCTAAAGATTCATAAATAAAACCATATATATTTAATGCTTTTGTTTTAAAAAATTCCCAAAGTTTGCATCATTTTTCATCCGTCAAAGCACGAGACCTCTTTATTCGTGAAATTATTACTCCAGTAATAGAAAAGTCCCTACCAAATAGAAATCATGATACGTCAGAGATATATTTGCTGCCGCGGATCCGATATCTCAAATGGTATATCGTACGACCTCAGTATTTATTGCTGTTTTGTCGATAAGCACGAGAATAAAGAACGATCTTGAGCAGCTAAATGGCACTCGCAGTATAAAAGCGAAAATATAACGTTAATATTATTGCTACCACTTCAGTGATAATTTCTAGGAAAATATTTCTTACTAATTAGTAATTTATTTAGCCTTGCAGCTAAAGTTATATTTAAATCGATTGAATCGATTTTTGAAAGAAAATGCTTATATTTCCTTTACCCCTCAATTTGACGAATGCTCCTAGAAATTACAGAAACGTGTGATATCATTTTTACTTTGAACCTCGTTCGATCAAACGAACGATCTTTCGCGCCGATTTAACGAAAAGTCTATATTATTGTGCTCGCTACCTCGCGCGTCGTTGGTATTCATCGAATCCCTGTTACAGTCGCGGTTCCCTCAACGTTGGAGGTTGCTCGCCGTTTAGGCAGCTCGATGCTTGATCACGTGCGAATCAGGAAGGTTCAAGAATACCTAACGCGAGTCGATTTAGGCCACGGGTTCTTAGAAGCGATTAGTTCCTCTCGGTTCTCGCAACTCGCGAGCCTCGAGACCGGGCTTAACCTTCCGCCGCTAGGAATCATTGCACAATGCAGTGCCAGCGCGGAGTCCTTGCCTGGCACATGACATCCCGACTAGCGAGCCTCGAACTTCTCCCTTTCAGCGCTGTATACTCTCCACGGAATTGCGTAGTCCCTTGCTCAGACTCGACAAACAAAAAGCGAACGTTAATTACTCCTACGCCGTGCGTTATTCTTAGCGCACCTACTGGAATAAGTCTCCCCTATTCTGGGACACTCAATACTCGGGAAGCTCCAATACCTCGCGTAAATCAGATAGATACTCTGCGAACACGAAGTGTTCACATTAAATGTCCTCTTTGGTTTACCCATGTTAGAGACTGGATCCCACGTTTGCCCGATCCACTGTAAATCACGCCAGCGTTGCTATATTCCCAAGGCATATTAGCTGCAACAGGTGAATGTCAGGCCCTTCGAGTCGTAAAACTCTAGTGGGAAGTGGCTTCCATCTGAGCGACCTGCGCGGAGCAGAGTTGCTCGCCTGTTTGTTGGGCAACCGGGTAAAATAGAATCTCTTAGCTGCTAACGGTGATCTAGAGGGATTGATATCGAGATTCGTGTGTCCTAAATCGAGAGGGAATTAAGACGCGGCCGATAATCACGCGCTTTCGGAGCGGCGACGATTTTTGGAAAGGTGCGAGAAAATATCAGGTTCCCCCCGTTTGGAGATAAGACACAAGAGGTTCTGGATGAGTTATGGGTATAGGCCGTTTGATGTTTTTTCAAGAGAGGATGCGAAAGGCTGGTTTCTCTATGTGTGTCACGGCCAAAGCGGCTCCGGTGTGTTTTAGAAACTGTTAGAAAAGTGTCGGTCGGCTCTCGTTGCCGCGCTGCAAATTATCGTCGGACGGGGAAGGATTTGTTTGACCCGCGCCTACTTTCATCGCTTCCCGAAACCGCTGGATCTTTCACGGATTCGTGATACTTTCCGCTTCGATTCAGTTCCTCAGCTCATTCGGGAGCATCGCGCAGTACGAAGTAATACAGAGCTCTATCCCGTTAGCTTTCAGGAATTTTGTTGGTCAGCCGTAGTTATCGCCAGTCGTTGCTCTTTTATTTTTAATACACAGCCGATGGAATCCGTACGAAATTGTGAGCGGAGTCATACACGAGCGAACGCATTGACTTTGTCGGAAGTGGGGCCGAAATCCGACATGACAGCCATCCCTAGGACTCGTATTGATCGACAGAACGCGGTAGTAGAATCGCAGTAACCCGAATTAGAGGCGCGTCTACTCGACTTATACTCTGAAGTAATCGAATTGCTTCGTACGCTGTAGGAAATCGTTAGTTTCTCTTTCGAGAGTAATCGGGGGAAATAGGAAAGCATCGCTGAAACATTGAAGCGGATCGATCCAGGGACAGTGTCGCTCGATGAGTTCTTACTGCACAGGGGACCTTAAGAAATTAATTCGCGGATCCGTTAACAGTGATAAACTTGCCGTGGAACCAGCAACCGTATATTAAGCAACCTGGTGGCATGCTGAATGAAAAAATTGACGTCAGTGCACGATAAAGCTGTTTAAGAATGCACCGGTCAATCTCGCGCGAAGCATTAACCTCGGTACCTACAATACAGAAATCAACGAATGAATCAGCCGATATTGTGCAGATATGCCACGTGTATTATCGGAGCCGCGCAGATTGCAATGATTGCAGGTATATCTATCGCGGGAGGTGAATATAGACAGCAGGAGGGTGGGGGTGGGAGAGGTTCCTAATCATTCGACTGGCCGAGCGATAGCGCATAATCTTTCGTTTACCTACAACTGTGCGATGATCGGGTCGGCCCGTGGATTACTCGTATTTTTTTATTCGCACGCGTGGCTGCGCTGCACGTATTGTCTCTACGCACGCAAGCAAGGTATTACGCAGCCGGCCCTCACTCACACACTGTCCCGCTGTTAACCGTTAGACCGCCTGATAGGATGGAGAGTGGGTCTCGTGCAGCGGCGAATTCGGGTCACGAAATATTTCCTGATAACACCGTCAGAGGGCCTGTAGCATGGCCCACGATAATGGTAAACGATGGATATCTGGCCGAGCGCACGCTTGCTCGTTCATACCACGTTTCTATCGAGAGCGTGGACTTGATTGTGTGCATGGGCACTTCGATGGAAGCTCCCTAATTAATTGGCGCAAGGAGGGTAAACTCGCCTTACGTGGGACTCGTTTCTTAAGGGGGGAATATTGTTTTGTGGGCTAAAAACATAGCAAAATTTAGGATTTTTTTCTTAAGAACCTAGCATTTCGATTCATCTGGAATTTCGACCATGTTTTTATGCATCCTTGAAGAAGTTGCAGTTTTTTTTTTGTTCAGTTTTAATAATAAATATAGGAGTTATGCCCCACGCCGCGAAAAACTCGTCGTCCGCTGGTGTGCACGGTGTTTACCTGCCAGGTATTCTGAAACAGAAAAATAAAACGGCGTTTTACTTTGTTCGTGTGTAGCTTGGATTTCATGAACCAGAATACCGCTAAGTTCTGTACTTCTTTTGTTACATAAGAAAATTGGCGCAAAGGTGGAGAGCAAAAATTAAAGGTTCAGATATTTCAGTTTTAAAACTCCACACTGCTGAATAATTTTTTGTTTTTTTGCTGGTTCATCAGTTTCATTTTTATTTTCACTGCTTTTAAACGTACTCTTATGGAAAGAGACGATCTTGACAGATAAAACAGCTGACAATATATTGAAGAAATGGAACCAATGCTTTCAATTTTTTTTGTACATTTAGTATATGGATAGATGAAATAAACTGCCTAGTTTCAATTGTTTTCACTACACCATTTTGAAGAAATAAATTATAACTTGAGAAAACTGTGAATTCAGGGCATTTTCACTGGCAAATGTTTACCAAATAATACTTGAAAAAGCATTTGTAAAGTGAAAAATACCTTTCCTGGAGTAAAAATAAGACTCCAACTGTCGTTCGAGTTCCTTACATCTAGATTTACTATGCATAAGACGTAGACATTTAAGTATTTCAAATTTCATATACTTTTGCCTAATAATTGTACGTCCGATACATCCTTAAGAAAATAATAACCCTCGTCTAAGAACACGTGTATTAAAATTCGCTATACGTTTTAAAAGTGAGATATGTATTCTTTAAAAAAGATTTGGTTCCTTCATAACAAAATAAGAGGTAAAATTATACGAATACACAGATAAAAAATGGGTTCCTAATATAAGAACCAGTTTATTTTCCTCCTGAAACTTATTTCTTCTCTGAAAAAACAAAACTCGGTTGATTACGAAATAAAATAGCACAGTCTTCATATTAGGCCTGAATATACCTATGCTGATTTTCAGTAACACAATCAGTGCTCCTTTCAAAACCTTCCGAGGTCCTAAAGTGCCTAAGCTAATACCACGAGCAGTGCAATTTTGTTCGCGATAAAACTTCGGAGCGCTTTAGCGACCCTCTGCGCGCCTTATCTCGCGGCATGGAATTATTTATATTACACGTAGCCCGCGATTTCACGAAGGAGTATTTTAATTTTAATTTCGAGTATTCGAGAGCCACGGCGCCCTATCACAAAGCGACTAGGGTATGTATATCTCGAACCCTCCAGGAGCTTTATTACTATGCTTCTCGCTCTGACAAGTACGAATAAAACAACGGACTGGCGTGCTAGCCCGGCGCTACCCTCCTACGCACAATGCGTAACCCTATCGTCGCTGGAAATCCTCAACCCTCGGCTCCCGCCCTTCCTCTTGCAGTGGCTTGCCCTCCCTCGGTGTCCATTCCCTTCCTGTATCTATCTCTCTTAACGCGAGCCCTCTCTTTCCTTCCCCACGGTGGCCTGCGCGCAGAGAAACGCTGCCGTGGCATCCCGCGTCAAGTTACACAACGAGAGATTGCACAGAAAAAATCGTCTAAACCTGAAACGGAGGATCTATGAAAATTCGTATTCAAATTGTCGCTGATCGCGGCGATTCCCGCGTGGGCTACCTTCGCCCAGCACGAATAAGTAACTCGAGTCCTCCGTTATCGTTGCTGCATCGGGCTCCCAAGGGAGGCGCGTGGCATCGCGCTAGATTCGAAACACGACCGCGAGACCAACGCCACCCGTTCGCGGGGCCCGACGCGTATATTTTGGGGCTAGGGGTGCGGGCAGGGTGGGTAGAACTGGGCGACAGCCAGGCGTGGGTGCAAATTTACTGCAGCGCTCGCGATCCCGCAATGTCGGTCGAACTGGACGTATTTCGTGCGTCAGGAGGGGAGAGATACGCACGATCCGCCCGAGAGTTATCTCTAACAAAACGCCGCGTTATCGGCTTTCATTCGTAGTGAAGCGGGGCGAGCGCGAGTCGGGACGTATTCGTTAATTACGTCTGCGCCGTTTGGTTGACTCGATAATTGCGGATCGATGCGCTTCGACTTTTCCCGGCCGACAGGCACTTATCTAATCGTTACGGTATTTCGGTGTCTTCTTGTACGCACACCTCGGGAACAGTCGCGATTAACTTCTTTCGAGCATCAATCATTCTCCAGCGAGGTAAATTAAATTATCTCTAGGGGATCATTTCCTCGGCGTTCAAATTCAAACTCCTCGCGGAGGAACCCATAATTTCGGGTCCCTACGGCAGGAATTTCGACGGGCCCCTAATTCGAACGGGATCTGGGCATTGCAGGGTGAAAGTTTCGTTTACCTTATTTGCACAACTGTCCACTAGATGAAGATCCAGACGAAACGCTACTCGTTACTGAGAAGTAAACATTCATTTCACAATGTCTCAGCCGCAGAACGAACCACGCGTCGCAACCGAAACCCATACCGAATGTTATTTTCGCTCGCTCGCTCGCTCGCTCGCTCGCAAATATATCGATCGACTCGCCCCGAACAAAGGCTCCGCTTGAATTATTTCGCCGGCGTCGTTGGAATAAGATATTTAGCTGGCTCGAAGTGCGGAATGCACCGAGAATTTCCCGGGCACGGCGTTGGGGTGCCGAATTTCGTGGAGCCGAGCCTACCGCGGCACGCACCAATCAATAAACGAATGCGTGCGTGCACGGACAGCGGCGTGCGCGTGTTGCAGCCGGGCGCTGCGGCTGTGTTAGTGCACGTGCCGCCAAAAGTTCGTGAACGCGCAAGGTTTGCGTGCGGCCCGGCCGTTCGTGTGCGCGCCGCTACGCGCGGAGAGGGGCTGAGCACACATCCCGCCGGCCTGTATACGTGCAGAACGCTTCTGCCTCTCTGTGTGCCGCTCGAGGAGAGCCGGGGAGCCTTTGACGACTCTCTGTGTGTCTCGCGCCGCAACCCATATTCTTCTCCTTCTCTCTTTTTTTTTTTTTTTCTTTTTCGGGGGTCGAGCCATCTCGCGCAATTCCCGCTGCACCGCTGGCTCGTTCCCGAAAACAACGATTTATCGACGTTGAACTCGGTTATCTGAAACGCGTCACTTGGAGTGTGACGCCGGGCGAACGCTTTGCAACGGAGATTGTAGAGCCTCGCGGCGAAGTGGAGTTGCTTTACCCGCGGCTTTTATGTGTTTTAAAATCGCCGGAGTTTGGTCATCGGATTCTCCGCGAATAGAGTTTCGCCCCGCGTCAGGCATTGGTACACATCATTCTCGCGACGTGGAGATAACAATTGGAGCGGCCCACGTGCCTGCATTATCGCGTCGAGCGATGTGTTATTGCGCGATATCTAGGTCATCGTACGATTCGGTGAATTCAATTAGGCATCGATGGAAATTACGCATCGAAGATTTCGTTGAACGGCTATCGGGCCCTACGGTTATCTGGGATCTTTAATAGGCCCGCGGTATCGCGTTAACGTACCGATAACTCGCGAGGAAGGAACAGAATCGAGCCGCCTATCCCCGGGCAGGAAGCGAGCGCGAACGGAACGGTGAACTCGACCTTGGGCTCGGTGACTTCCTCCCCTAGGGAGCGGAATAAAACGATTTCCCGAATTCCGTGCCTGCTATCGCCATAAATAATTCAACGCGGAGGAACGCCGGCAGGTCGTCTTTAGCGCGCCGTCGCCCGGCGAAACCGAAAGTGAGGTGTCAAAACACAGGCGGCAGCGCCAGGAATCATGCCGGCGCGGAAACTCGCGGGCAACAGCGACTTAGAGGGAGCCCGATAGACATATTCCGATTCAAGGAGGCCTCGGAAGTGGACCGTTGTGCAGGTTATGGTTTCCTCTGACTACCGAGGGGGTACGGGAGGGTTGGCATCCCTTGCAGCACGGGATCGACCAGAGCTCTAAGGAAAAGGAGGGTGGACCGAGCTCCCTTGACTTTCACTTGCAACGCACAGGCTGCCTGACATTGATTTTCCTTGCCCCCTAGTCCGAGGAGGACTCTCCTTGCTGCTCTCATCCCGGCGGACCTCTGCATCCGCTAGATATCTTCAATTATACAATGTGTTGGAATAAGTTGGGAGCAAACTTTGGGGACGTTTTAGGGTACAGTGTGCAAGCACACCGGCTACTTCGTTGGATCAATTAGAAATAAGAAGCGTAGGGTCTTTGAAGGCTTCAGGGATTCTGCGGAGTACTCGCTTGGAAATTTCCCTTCGGATGATAACATAACCCAGACCTAACCTAGACCTAGCCAAACTTTGGGGACGTTCGTAGGGCACAGGGTGCAAGTACACCGGCTACTTCGTTGAATCAATTAGAAATGAAAAGCGTCTTTGAAGGCTTCAGGGATTCTGCGGAGTACTCGAATGGAAATTTCACTTCGGATGATGGTAGATTATACCTAATACGTAAATTGAAGACCTTGCAGCAAGAGGGGTGCAGCTCTATATTTACTAGTTTCGAGTAAACTGGAAAAGCTGTTTCTGAAATTATTGCTGTGACATAACATTAAAGGAGAACACTAATTGAAAAATAGATATTTTCACACAATAAGTAGTAGATATTGAGTTGATAAGTTCTTATTTCTATTTTTGGCGAATTTTTCAAGTCTGGAGCTGCACCTGTCTTGCAGCTAAGAGTACACAAAATCGGTCGCTTTTTGATAACTATGCACAGTCAGGAACACATTTTACTGATTTATTGTTGCTTTGTTAATCAAATATGAAAGAAATACGTCGACATTTGTTGCAGACATAAAAATAACATTATTCTTGCGCCTGCTCATCATCGTTATCTGTGGAAATATCCTCATCCCAAATTCTCTAGAAGGGGGTGAAATTAACCTTTAAAAATTCGGCTATTTTCCGAATTTCAGTTATAACTCGCGAACTGTCAAAGACAGAAAAAAAGTTTCAAGACAAAAGCTACTCCTTTTAATTAGATCTACCATCTGGTGAAAAAATTATTTTATAGTTCACGAGTTATAAGATAAAATCGGAAAGTAACCGGATGTTTAGGGGTCAATTTCACCCCCTTCGAGTGAATTTGGGCAGCAAACAAAAATTTCGTTGTAATCAGGAGGAATTCCCCTACATATTCACAAAGTTTCAGAATTTCTTGAATTTTCGGGTTCGGGATGTTCCCTTGTTAGTTAGTATATGTTTACTAGCACCCCTCCAGCGCCACAAATTTTCCCGTGGTTGAAATAATTTTATTCCCTCCCTCGCTACTTTTCGTCGACATGGCTCCTTTGTTTCCTCTCTGGTTCGGAGCTCGCCGGCCAGCCTGCCGCCCGACCGACGACCAATTTGGCGCCACCGAACGAAATGTGTCAAGGACTCGCGATCCACGCTCCTCCGCTCCCGTGTATCCATCCGACTCCCTCCTGCGATCACGAGCCTCGCGTGGAAGAATGTATGTACCAAGCGTTCCGTTCCGACACCGCCGCGGTGTACCGCGGGGTATGCTTCCCCCGGTTGAGGATCGACCGCCTCGGCTGCGCCGCAGATTTGTAGATTTCCCACGAGACCAGGCGGAAACTCTTTTTATCCGGGCAGCACGTGTGCCCGCGGAAAGCGCTCTTTATTTTGGCTCTTCGGGAAGAGTTATGTCATCGGCCTGCGAGCGCCTCTTTAAATTATGCCCACCAGTTGGCTGGTCGCTCGCCCGCCTCCAGTCGCGGACCGCGGTTCACCCGAAAATATCGAACTGACTTTCGTCAAACACATTTTGCTTCTTCAAGTCGGCCAGGCCTTACCGAGCGATTGCTGTTGCTAAGAAAGTTCCACTTGCACGCGCTCGGACACAGTAGGACTGTACTCTCGATGCTTTCTAGACAGGGGCGGTTTTTTTTTTATATACGCTAGGGCGGCGAATTTTGGGGCGAGAGAAATTGAAAAAGGTAGCAGAATGTTTTGTATTTTGCGGTGATTTTATTATTAAGCGATCTTTAAACACAGAGGCTTCAGACGGCTTTAAAAACAATTCACTTTTTTCATGGAGCAAGGTAGAAATAAGGAATAAGTCACATGTGAGTTGTCATATTGAATTGATTTTAAAACTGTCTCAACTCTTTTAAATTTAAATAGTTGATGATATTTCACGGAAACGGCGGCAGACTTGTTAGCCTAGGGGCGTCAAATCTCCAAATCCGTTCTTGTTTCCAGAAGCAAGGGTAGGGTGGGGCTGAAAGTCCCGTTTTTCATATAAACCTATGTAAAATTTAGTAATAACAATCTAAAGATATACGGTGTTATTTTGTAGAAACCGCAAATATTATGCTTTACTTTTACAAAGTTGTGGGTAATAGTGTTATTTTTTGTAGACTTATATCACAAAATTTCCCTGGGGAAATTTTTTTTGGTATACAATATCGAAAGGAAATACTACGGCAACATTTTTTTAAACAAAAGAATGAAAATACAGGACACAGATACAGATTGAACAAAAAATTGCACAGTAATCATGGCTCAACATAAATATATAACTCTCTTTTAAGCACTTTGGCCTTATTTCTTAAACTCAAATTATTTTAATATAAAAGAACAGGAAAATATAGATAATTTATGATTTTACTAATTGGTTTACTTCAACAAAGACAACTACTCTTTTTAGTATTTTAACATGACTTCTTTATCAAAAAATAAAAATACAAGTCAAAGATATAAGTAAAGGACTGTTTTGCCCCAATGGTTTCATGATTGCTTATAGGGAATCGTAACGGGATCAGCGAAGGGGTAAGAGAGCGTATGATGTAATATTCGAGCAATAAAACTAGTAGGTATTATAGAACGATCTTCGCTAATGAGAGGAACAATCCACCGAGAGCTTCAGGCATATCGTAATTCGAGAATCTGAGCAGGTTAAGTCGGTAATCTAATCTACCCCGTTGAATCGTTTGAAGAGCCAGGTGCAGCGGATGCACCTGCCTGGAATTCCAACCGCGTTATGCTTATCACGCGGCTGGAACATTCGAAACAGGAATTGAAAGCTACATACAGCCGCCACTTATCCATCAATCCGCGACATCGCCGTTACTTTCTCGCACCCCCTATCGTTCTCATTTTCCCCTTCGTTAAACTATCGCTACACCCGGGCGGACCGCCGGGAGGAGAAGGACACGCCGATATTGCGTAATTCGAAGGAACGGTTACGTGGATGAGAGAGGAACAGGGGAGACGAGCTGGGGGTAAACATTCCGCCGATAAGATTGGCGATATCCAGGGATCGATCGGAGGAAACTATCGCGGGTTGTGGTAGGGCTGTATCGTGGGTGTCTTTATGTTATTCGTTTGTTCGATCCGTTCAGCTGAAGAGGGAAAAGGGTCAGGCCTCCGCGGGCCGGGTGGGGAACGAGACCTTGGGTGGATGCTGCGTCTCGTAACTGAACCTTTCCATTTTCCCCTCCCCGGATAGGGCGCCGAGTGGAAGCGGGCTGCTTGCGGGATTTCCTCGCCTCCGTGGCCCCTTCGGTCGAGCACGTACGGGAATCGAAGGCCGAATCAGGAGTTTCGTATTTTCCTTCGACTCACCGACCGTGTCTCTTACGGGGCGCCCCCTCCTCTGCACGCGGAATCGACGAAAATCGCGATCGCACGATCGGGTCACGGCGTTGATACGTACCTCTCTTCCACCGGTCCTCAAGTTCACTTACAAGGGAAGATCCCGAACCCGAGGGTTCAAAAAATTCTGAAACTTTGCGAATATGTAGGGGATTTCCTCCTGATTACAACGCAATTTTTCTTTGCTGCCCAAATTCACTAGAAGGGGGTGAAATTAACCCCTGGAATATTTTCCGATTTTGTGTTATAACTCGCGAACTGTAAGAGATAGAAAAAAAGTTTCAAGACTAAAGTTACTTCTTTTAATTAGATCTATCATTTGGTAAACAAATTATTTCACAGTTCACGAGTTGTAACACAAAATCTGAGAATAACCGGATTTTCAGGGGTGAATTTACACTCCCTTAGAGTGAATTTTAATCAGAAGGTAATTCCCTACGTATTCACAAAGTTTTAGAATTTTTTGAATTTCCGGGTTCGGTTTTTCCCTTGTTAGAAATGGTAATAACTGATAGCTACGGTAGGAGAGTAGTGGGTATTAAATAAACTAGAATCACTGAGGATACACGGAGTTGTAATACAACTTCCCCAAGCAGCGCCGAAATAGAAACGCGTTATTATAACGAAAGCTACAGCTCGGTTCGAAGAATCGTCGACTTCGTTTGCGACGGAACCGAAAGTTTTCGAGAATTTTAGCGGGGTGGCATTAGTTTTATATATAATAACGGGAATAAAAAAAAAAGCTGTGATGGACAGGGAGGGATGGAGCATCCGATGGGGTCATTTATCTTATTAAGGCGTTGTAATATTATTATTCTGGGAACACGTGCGAAGGTCACCTTTTACGAACTCGATACACGTATACTGGGGCCGATTATCTTCTTGGCTGGAAATAGGTATTCTCGAAAGATGCACCGTCGGAGGAAGATTTCATCGCGCATTCCGCGCCCGTTTTATACGAGGAAGCGCGCTGCTTCTCCCGGTTGCACTCTCTACGAAAATAATCGTAGAATCGGACGTATAAATGACGCGTTGTTATTGGTCGAGAACGGGCCGCGCACGTAACATTATGTAATGCAATAAAAATACTGCGCGTCGGGCGTATGCCGCGAGTTCTTTTTTTGTTGCAGCATCGGTTTCGCGTAGGCCTGATTATCGCTGCGTATTCACCGACCAATTATGTGTCTGCCTTCCAGGCCATCCAGAAATATCGCCTCTTGTCTCATACCACTTCGCGTCTTGCTTGCTTGCCGTTACTACTGCGTCCGCTGCAACCGACTCCCCGGTTAGGACCGCGGATTCAAATTATGTACTCGGTATATAAATTATGTAACTGATATTTATGAATTGTTTTGGAGAAAACTGCTTTGCGATACAAGAAGGCATCTTTAAACTTGCAGAACATATTTTTCTCAAGTCGATGCATTTTATTATTTAGTAATTATTGCGGAATCTTGTGAACCTCTTCGACGATGTGACTTCTGTTGGCGGCACGTGTTGCAGCTCACAGTCATCCGATTGCAATGAAAAAAATGTTTCTTATAGTTAAATAGTTTACGCTGGGATTCACCCTAATTTAAAGGGAAATATGAAAA
Organism: Andrena cerasifolii; assembly: GCF_050908995.1. Lineage (NCBI taxonomy): Eukaryota > Metazoa > Arthropoda > Insecta > Hymenoptera > Andrenidae > Andrena > Andrena cerasifolii. The sequence goes on along the minus strand of NC_135120.1, from coordinate 11,990,989 downwards.
ATTGAAAAGGTTATAGTGTTTGAAGAAAAAGTAATTTTTTCCCCTCGATAAATTTACTTTATATCGATGAAGAAAAGTATCTTAATGTATGAAGCCGACAGCCGTTCGCGACAACGTCTCGCAGTTTACTATATCCACAGTTTTATTTCCTACGTTAGAAAACAGGGGCGGTTGAATGTGAAAACTGAAGAAGGCACAAGGCGAGAGAGCGAAACAGTGGGGTAGTTCTTAATTGCAGGGTACAGGGGTTGTTGGATAAAAAGAAGTAGGTAGGGTTGCGAGCAACTAAAGAGCTATTTACTCCGAATTTCCACGCTTATCTTCAGGGTACATCAGTACGCTGTTCCCCCAGAGTAGTCCGCTGTCGTAGGGGTGCAACCACCCTGGAACGCGGTATCAACTAAAGGACAAGTGCTTGTATCTAAACGTCGCTGAAATATTCAAATATTCAAGCCAGATACCCGGTATAAAATTCCACACAGTGCTTCGACATTGGCGTCGCTTTGTTAGACCAAAAGATGAGAGGGTGTAGAAACATTTTCGCTGCCACAATATGTTACATACTTCGCCAGAAGAATCCAGGAAAATTCGCCAACGACATATCCGATGCAAATGGGTTAACAAGGAGTCGAATGAAAGGAAGCCACCAGCTAGTGCATTTACTAAAAACTTTCTAGCAGATCCTAACAGTATCAGCTGTCTCTCGGGCGAAGGAAAGAAGAGCAAGGCCCGAGCGTATTTTCGAAAGCTTGGCCCAGGCACGGGAGATCTGTCAACTGCAAGCCGCACTTATCCTATCGATGGCTCGAGCATCCTCGTCGATTTAATCGGTCCTCTAACCACGAAACGCGCCGGGCGGTCCTGTTCGCCGCAGATTGGCTGCCTGATATATTCAGGGGGGAGGGTGTCCCCTGATAATCGCCGATACACGCGAAATCTGGAATCCGAAAATTCGAGGCAGGGCAGATGGCGCAGCCTTTCGCGGAAGCGATCGCTCTCGCTTCTTTTAAAAGCCGACATCGGCGTTTTGCGTTTCTGCATGTCTCAGGGGCGTACCTACCCCGCGGGCTCTCCTCTACCTGCCTCTTCCTCCACCCGCTTCCCGAGCCTTCTACTTCCCTCTCGTTTCCTCCCCATTTCATTCACTCTCCCCTCTCGCCCGTGTATCTCTTTTTCTCCCCCCCCCGCGACACTCCGTCCCTTCTCTCCCGCTTCACCGTGCCCTTCTCGCCGGCTCCGTCAGCTTCTGTCTTCTTGGGCTCGCACATTTCCTCCCCGCCCGGCCTCCCCCCACTCCCCGCCGATTCCGCGTAGAGAGCGTCTTCACGGATTCGCCTTTGTTTCGCCACCGATCCTTTGTGAATCTCACAGTCAGCTGCACGAAATCGAGCCCCGCGGCCCCGTTTACTTTTTCTAGGATGGCCCGGCTCTATTTTTAGCCGCCATCCGCCGAAAAGCCGTGGCGGTTCCGCACGCGCGTACGCCCCCGTCCGTGTGCAGGGCGACGATGAGCCTCGGGGACGTTTCCCGTGGATCGATCTCCCGCCACGGAGGATAAGAGGGCCTCGCGGTGACAGGGAAATTGCGATATCCTCGGCGGAATGGAAAACTCGCTGGGACGGGCGCAGATTTGTTTAACAAGGGATGGTAGGCAACGCGGGGGTAGCAAATCATGCAACTTTGCGCGCAAGTAGAGCAGTTCATGCGTAAGACAAAATTATTATTTTTTTTTTTTTGGTACCGTAGTGCGATTTTGGGGGAGGAAAAGTTCCTTGAAATATATGAACAGTTTTCTTTTCTGCGGAATATCTCGGGAACGCGCAGTGGCCCGGATCCACTTATTTGGCGCCATTTGGGTCTTCTTTTTAAGATGAATGAAATTGACGGAAAAAATAGGATGAAATTATTCCTTTCTAATGATGTATAATCTAATATTTTTTACATTTATTTATCTTTCAATTTTTTAACTTGATTATGAGAAAAAATTGAAAACTGTTCGTTCGGTACTTTATTTAATGCCCTTTGCAGTGGATTAAATCGAATGCTCGGGAAACTTTTCGTTTCCGAGTTATAAGGAAAAGTCGAAAAATAAAGGAATGCAGCCAAATAACGACTTTAAACAATAATATTTTGAGATCGCAAATAAGTGAATCCGACCCACTGTGGAACGGTGAGAGATATCGAAAAGGAGTTTAATCAAAAGATGCATTTTTTTATATCTACAGAAGTGGGTAAAAATAATTCTCGAAAAATCCATACTTTTCAAATTACCCCCGCCACCAATACTTGATTCGATAATTATTTTCACGCAGCTTTGTAGATATTAAAAAAAAACATGCAACTTTTGTTTAAACTTCTCTTCGATATTTCTCACCGTTCTCGAGATATTCGACGATAAAGGAAACTCTGTATTTTTTCAAGGGGTGCTTTCACCCCTCGAGACCGCACTATGACACAAGCAAAAAATATTTTTGCGCTATGAATGAGCTACTCCACTTGCACGCAAGGTTGCATAATTTTCCGAATCTCCGAGTTGCCTAACTTCCCTTGTAAGTGTCCGACATCCACTTGAGAAGTCTCACGCGTGAGAAATTGCGATTCTCCGCGAGGGAACCTGCCAGTCGGCGTTGTGGAGTAGGTGACCAGCAACCAGGGCAACTCGCACGTCGATAGGAACGCGGCGGTAATTTGCTCGCATGATTTCACCGGGAGAATCACGGGCGATAGTTTTTTTTTTTTTGGTAAACGATGCCCCGTGGGATTCTTAGAGGAACGGGAAGAATCGAGAGCAGTCACGGTCAGAGCGTTGACGCTGTCTTCTGGGAGGTAATGATCCTTTCCGCATGGCCAGAGGAAAATAGTGAAGCTTGTAAATGGCGCCATGGACGCGACTCGATCGTGACCGATGGAAATCGTTGCGCTATTCAATGGCCTTACACGTGCCATTGGTTTCGATGCCAATGGCCTGTGCCTTCGTCCTTGTCGAAGGGACCAGTGGAGAATCTCGGCACGCAAACGGCAAAACAAGATGGTCGATTACGCAACTTGTATTCTTCGCTGGCCGTGGGAGAATCTTATTTGGCCGTTCGATGCGTCTTCTGTGGGAGTTCTGACAAATCTTGTTTAACCACGGGCATCCGCGGGGACTTATAAAACCACGCGTCTCCCGTCTAGAAACTCCAGCTACATTTAAACAACTTATTCGACTCTATTCGCATCTCAATCTCTCCACTAAACGCTTAAGGGGACATTCCGGTCTAGAGCCCAAATAAATAGGTGATGTTTAGGAATTAATTAAAGGAAAACTACTATATATAATTTAATGGGACTTTTTGCATTGTATTAAGGATACCTTAAATTATAGAAATATGTTTTTTGTTTTATAATTAATCATTGCAGACGGCACTAAGGAGTCGTGAAAGTCAAGGCGTCAAAAAATTCATCCAAATCGGTGGGACCTATATCTCCAAAAGTTATTATCCGATTCGACTGAAACGTTTTTTATTTTGAAGAATAGACCTGGCTAGGGGGGATACCAGAGAAAATGCAAAAATTACATTTTTTTAAGAAAATAACGACACTTGAAGTTTGAAATCACTTTTCCCTATAGTTTTCATCCTTTCAATGCCTTTGAAAATTATAAATTTTTACGGGCGCCGAGTGGCCGGGTGTCACCCATGCATTTGCCGCTACTCAAATGCCTATAACTTCGGGAATTTTACGAATTTCAACAAATCCTTTTAAACACGTATTCCTAAAACGTTGAACATTCGAAAAGTGAAATACAAAAAAAATCGTACCTGTTTGAACGCTCGGAAAATATGAACTTTTTGTGGATTTTTTGACAAGTCAACGGCTTGGTGAAGACTTCCCTTTTTTTTATTATGCTTACATCTGCTCCCGAGTGCTCACCCATAAGAAGAAGTACACATAATAAAACGAAAAATTAGACAAATCTGTGCTAGAATATTTATTTTATTATTAACAATGAATAATTTAAAATTTATTATCAATACGAACTACTTAAAAAAATAACTTTATTTCTTATAATTGTTTCATATGTTTGTTATTGATTTGCGTTTAAATGTATTTAAAAAATTATATATCTCACTTGTTTCACAAAAGTATGCACGATACGATTAACTAATAAAAATTATGTTCAAAAATATATTTTAATGAATTATTTTATGTTAAAAATTAATTTTTTTGTGTACAAATATGATTAACGTATCAATCACGCGTAAACAACTGTATCTTAATGAAGAATTGTATTTTTTTCTTTATATACTCGTTACACCATGGGACGTTCGCTTCTTCTGTTTCAGGTAAGAAGCTGAAGTGTCCGTTCTGCGAGAGACTGTATGGCTACGAGACGAACCTGCGCGCCCACATACGGCAACGCCATCAGGGCATCAGGGTGCCGTGCCCGTTCTGCTCGCGGACGTTTACGCGGAACAACACCGTCAGACGGCACATCGCACGGGAGCACAAAACCGAGCTGAACATGAAGGCGTTCCAGCAGTCGAACCACTCGGTGTCGGACACGGTGCCGCAGTAAAACGACGTCCTCCGTCGTTGCCCGTCGCCGTCGTGGCCGTCGATCGACCGCACGGACGACCCGCGAGCAGGCACGAAACGTACGGCGAGGAACGCTGCGAAGATGAACGGGAGCACGAGCGATTCAGGAACGGCGGACAAAGGTGCCGCAGACTTCGCCGTTTACCCTTCGTCGTCGGTCAACGCTGTCCCCATCCCACGTCGCATCCGAGACGGCGAGAGTTCTCCCTCGCGAGCAACGCTTCGCTGCAATTGACAGCGCGCAGCTCGGAAGGTACACAGAAGGGATCGCAAAGGGCAGATATCCCTGCGACCCGCTGGGTCATCCCTTGGATCTATTCGCAACAGTCAACTACGCGCCGCGATCGTCTCGAGCTCATTTCGTACCACGATCCGACCGATTGGCTCCTGATTGACTATCGTTACAGCTCGGTGTCTTTGGAAGCGGAGCGACCGAACGATTGGATTTAAGCGTGAATCCAGCTCGCGGGACGGCGCTCCGTCTCGGTTGAAACGCTCTACCGGCTGCTCGGTGGATCCTGGAATCTGTGCCCATAGGTTTGGGCATTTTCGCGCTACGGACTCGGATGCGACAGCAGGCGTTGACCGCGGAAATAGGAAAAAATAGCCTCCGGCGATGGGATCGCGGGGGTATGGGACAGAGACGCTGCGGATGGAACGGAGGAACCGATGGAGGATGGTGAAGAAGCTCGGGTAAACGTCGACGTCCGATTGTACGAGATCGAGAGATTGGTAGGGTGGGAAATGGGGGGGTGGAAGTAACGCGCGTCGCGCCACGGACACGCTCGCGGATACGCTGAGAATCACAAAACTAGTCAATGAAAGTGCAACGTCAAGTAAGAATTATTAACTAATAACGTTTAAAGAGCGCGACAATGGGGGGGAGAAAATGGGGAGCAGCGGGCACCGGGAACAAAACAGGCATAGGCGTGATTAGATCACGTTCAAACGCAGATTCATGCATAAGTAAACGGGGGTTGGGAGGGTTGGGAGGGTTGAAAGACGAAGTTAACGAAGAAGCACGCGTCTCGGGTTAATCGTTTAACCGCGAACGAGATTTCTTTATACACAAATCTCATCTCAGCTGGTTTTCTTTTTTCTTTTTTTTTTACTATTATTCTCTTCACCGAGCGACGCTTTCGCGAGAGCGAACGGGGATCGCCTCGGGCGACGATACCGACCAAAACACGGTGCAAACGCTGTTGCGAAATAGTTGTAATAGAAACAAGTGTCTACTGCCGTTACCTTAACTCAATTATTCGATAGTTGAACGTTACCGGTTGATTAAGGGTTATTAACTGCTCACCGTATCGCTGGCATAAAACGCTGTTACTACCGATCGATACAGAGGAGGATAAAACTGGTACTATTATTGCTGTTGACGCCGAGAGCCTAGGGTCGAGGCACGCGGGTGATATATCCACTAGCCGAATACCACGTTACACGCGTTAGTGCCAAATGAGGGGGGGGGGGGACCTTTTTCTACTCCGGTTCGGAATCGCATCTTCGTTTAATATAATTCTTTTCTACATCTTCATTCCTACCTCGACGAGACGCTGTTTAAGGCTATCCACGGAGACATATCCAGAGGAGGTGGTGCATCACGCCGATATACCGACAGGCATTCATTTCATCCCTTCGTTTCTTCTTTTGTATAGATATACCGTTTTATAAAGGATTTATGAGATTATTACTACGACTCTAAGACGGGCGGGCCGCCGAGTTACCGCGGGACTCTCCCTGGCGGCCGCGAGCGGGAGCAACTTTCTATTATAAACAGCGTCGTTCCCTCGCGGACGTTTTTGCGGCGCGAGACGTCCACCGTCGGGGGGAGGTCGCCGCGCGACCGTTACGTCACGCGAACAATCACTACCACTTTGTTACCTGTTTACAATGTTTAATACGGACTTTTGTCCGAAGCAATAGTCGCGGATCAAGATATAAGGGGATTAAGAGCCAATAGACCAGATTACGAACAGAACCGCATAGAATAATTGCTGGGCCCCGATTGTACGAGATGTGATCAATGCAATAGTTATTATTACATTACCTATAGATAGATTATATAGATACTCCTAGTCAGGATGGCACCACGATATTACTTGTTGCAGTATTTCGACGCGTTTTTATTACGGACTTCTTTTACCTCTCTCTGTTCATCCCTCGGCCCCTTCCTCGCCCCTGCCTCCACTCGCCCCATCGTGCTTCCCCGCCCGTTATTATCATCCCGGCTTCGTGATTTCGTTACAGAGGACGTTTGACTAAGAGATTTATCTCACAACGACACGCCTACCGCGAGGTATCAAAGACAATAGACTATAGAGAATTATTTAGTATATTTAAACGACCGCGCGCGAGCTATAGGATATACTACACAGAGATACGTAGACGCAGGGATATGTCCGTTCAATATTATTTACCCTCCACGCTTTCCCTCGATTCCTCGTCACCACCCAGGCCCCAACTCTCCGCCCCGACTCTCCCATTAATTATCGTTCGATTTCGTTCGTCCTTTTAAATACGTCTTGAATCGCGAGCGACTTCGTCCGCGTGTTCTGCCAAATGATGATACGTATGACAGTACTACCTCATCGTTTTTATAGTAACGCATAAAAACAAAGCACAGGGAACACTTGAGCGACCACAATAATATACCTGTACATTCCGTACAGCCGGCCACTACTCGTCTGGTTAGTGTCGGGACTATTCCTCTGCTGTTATACCCCCCGGTGAAGGGGTACGGAGCCACCCGACCCCGAGGCCCCTCGCGCCGATCCCTCCGACCGGCGCGACCCTCCCGGTTCCGCTTTACATCCAGCGACCTTTCTCGGAAACGAGGCAGGGCCGCGTAGAAGGGACCGGGAGGCCCTCGGGATCGATCGACACACGTGATATATAAACTCTACATATTCTATATATATAATATATAATAGATCCGTTTTTTTACAAAGCCGCATTATTACATACGTATAACTATGTATAACTGACGACTAGAAACAGTGAGATACCGTGAATCGTATGCATGTACAGGTGTGTGTGCCTGCGTGAGTGAGAGAGTGAAAGAGAGAGAGGCCGCGTGATTCAGCAGCTCGAGCGTGCTTACTTGATGAGAAACAATCGCGCGATCACATCGCTCTGCAGCGAGGTCCGATCCCTGGACCGAATTTCGGCCACGGAAATTGAAATAGATCAGCCAAGGTCGCGAGCTAGGTGGAGGCATGTCCACGGCGAACTGGGGGTTGCAAAATGGAGAAACTAAAAAGTATCATCGCGACGTTCGTTACTCGGGAAGGGGGGGGGGTGGGATGTTCTTTGAAGTGGGGCGAAACGAAACGAGAGGGACGCGTGTCCCTTTCGCGGATGAATTTCGCGTTCTCCGATCGTCTCGGCTTATCAGATTCGGCGTTGAAGAGGGCGGGTGGAAAATACGGAGAAGAATTCGAAAAGAGCGGAGGGCACGCAGGGGCGTTGGAGGAGCAAAGATAGAAGATTGCGGGCGGTGTATCTAGCCGAGGGTGATACCGATCCTTTCGGGCGTACGAGTGACTTTGGAGGATGGGGCTTTGAGACACTTTAGACGACGTAAATTAGTCCACGCTTGGGAGGAGGAGGGTTTAAAACGCTGCGGGAAGGGGATTATTCGAAAAGTGTTATGTGTCGTTTACGTATGCGATGATAGGGACATACACACACACACACATGCGCGCGCGCTTGCGCAGGTACACGGGCACACGAAACGTACACGGGATACGTCGCACGCGATAGGCATTGCACGCGCCAGTGCGCGAACGTTCGAGAGTGTAAATAGCTCTAGGATCAGGTACCGCGTACTGTGATTCTTTTTTGTCTTGTTTTCTATTTTTTTTTTTTTTTTATAATTTAAGTCGTTTCTATTGTCAGCTACTCTGCCAAGCAGAAGCGAAGGGGGCGGAAGAGGGAAAGTAATCTTTAGGTCTTACAATGAATTTTTAGCGTTAAGTTTCTTCTACTCTTTGGGACTCTCTGCTCTTCTTATTTCATCTACTTTGCTTTTTCCTTTCATTTTTTTCTTTTTTAAGTACTTCTTCGGCTGACGTTCGGAGCGCGATGCAATTGCGAGGGTCGAGCGTTCAAGGTATTTAGGATTTCGGGGCTAGGAGCCGGGTTTTCAGTTGCTCCGTCGTGCAACTGTGTATATGTATGTACGAACGCGTAGGGGGTTGATTGGCGGGCAATCGAAGGGGGTACGAATGGAGGGGTGGAAACGTCGACGGGCATAATCGAGGAATCGCGACGGAGGAGAAGTTGCGTGGAAGTAATCTGACAAACACTCTTACGTGCTTGTCTCTCTTCTCTTGTTCTTTATTCCTTCTCGAATCGCGTGCCATCGATTCACCTGTTCCCTTTCGTTTCGTACTCGGCGGCACGTGGACGCCATTTTGGGGTTGTTCGTTCCCTGAAGGGGATCATCGAGATCTCCTCAAGCTTCCTCAACGTCAACCACGAATTTCCTCAGCTATTTTCCGAAGGAAGCCGCTAGACGTGCACACGAATATCAATTCAGACGCGAAAAAGACGTAGTTCTACGTTGAAACGCTTCATAAAGATCGTTCGCAGTGAAACAGTGGAATTTTTAATCCACTTGTTTCTTCGACTCCCACTCTTCAATCCAGTGACCAGGTTTACTTCTCACTTTACAATCATTGCGCGATTAATATCCAAGGAAGTTACCAAGGGAACAATCCTGCAGCGACAGGAAAGTGAAGTCAGATTCCAACAAGCCTCCAAAGGGTGCTCCACGGTTGCCTAATTTTCCACGTTGTTAAGTTTCGTACTATCCGACTGTATCCCGGTGTGACCATATTTTTATCCACGTCCCCGCGTCTGCCGTTCAGGCACGCGTGCGCGTGGATAAAAGACACGCATAGAGACACTTTAAACAAACACACACACACACACACACAAGGCATAGAGAGAGAGAGAGAGAGAGGGGGGTGGATAGGCGCGGTAAATGCGTACGCGGTTGCGTGCATATATCCACGTTACGAAGCCACGCGCGAGCGTACGCATACGTATGTACCATTATTGTATCACGGCGTAGGATAAAATGTTGCATGTTGTTTCTATAATATGTGTTTTACGGATTGAAAATCCTTTATAGATGTCGTGTGTGACACAGCTTGAGGGGAGGCGAAGCTTTACACCGCGGGTCCGCCGGGGCGTTCTCTCGCGTCTCCGGGACGTCGCGCGATTTAGCGAAAAGTGACTGCGGAGGGTAGGAGGGTAGTAGGAATAAATGTCTCTGGAGTATCGACGACGGCGGGTGAAAGGCACCGCTCGACGCGCCCCGCGGCCGTGACTCGCGGTGTAAGCGGCCTGACCGCGATTCGAACGAGAGAAGAAAAGAAAAAAAAAAAGACGTGAAAAAGAGTAAAAAAAGAGATCGAGGTGAGCCTCCGTCGCTGCTATTCGGCACGGAGTCGCGCGGGCGGGCAGAGCGTCGAGGGTGAGAGGCGGGTGGGAATGCGGATGGCGGGAGGGTTGTCTGTTTCGGGGTAGGGGGGGGGGAGAGCGGGGTTGCTGCGTGCTCGCGTGGACGCGAGGGATGGTCCATGTTATCGCTGCACATTGAAGAGAGACACGCGCGGAGTGCACCGGCAACTGCTACACTGTTTGATCATCGTATAGTATATAGTACTATACCATAGTTGATAATGAATCGCATAGTACATGTATCGCGCACGCATAAGCATATTTAACGTGAGGAAAAAAAAGCATAAACAAAAAAAGAGAGGGCGGAAAGCGAACGGAGCGGGGAGGGCGTAACGAGCCTTCCGCGGCGAGGAGAGTAATAACGATCTACGATTATAATTGATAATATTGTAAAACCGTAGGGCTCACAGTGTCGCGCTGCGGGGCTTCGATTTCGGCGGCGTGCGGCCCTCGATTCTGTCGGGGCGTGCCGCGACTTATAGTACAAAGTAAACTAATGTTAAGGGGTAAACGATTGAGCGCGGCAAGACGATAGATTGCGGATTTTTGTAAACTTACTATACACGCTGTATAACGTAACACGATACGATCGATGAGCGACGACGGTTTTAAATATAGTGGAAAGAGGACGGCGCGGCGACGGGACCGACGGAAGGGCGGAGGACTCGAGGACCGACCTTTTTACTAAGATCATCGGACACATTGGATTACTCGATCCCGCGCCACTTACCAAGCTCGCCGGATCATTCGACTTCAGCGCACGATTCCGTTTGCTGGCCCGCTCACGGGTGACTAGTCGCCGGCCGCAGTTTCTAAGTGGGAACCGCGCTCGGCGACTTTCATCCCCTCTGCGACGCATGTTATCCGACCGTTGGAGTAGATGGCGGGAAGAGGACCGCGCCGATTTAAGCAGCCACTGAGTCAGACCGAACGCGAGATACATATCAGTTTCAATGAGAAAATCTGGTGCACCCTAGCTCTACAGTTCTCGTGCTATCCCTGCGGCCCTCTTCCCCGCGCCAGCCACGAGGATCGGTTGTACAGTTGGCACTTCTCACCGAGTGGTTCGCAGACAGTTCGTACTGGTCACAGTGTTGTTAGGACGTTTTACGTGTACAGGCTGTTCTGTTCCGTCGTATCAAGCCTATGCCTCTTTGCGGATCTCAGGCGGACAGGGATCGACCCCTTAGCGATCGATTAATTACTTAAGTAACGGTGCCACGCGAACGATCGATGCTCGTAGGAAGCAGACTGTATATATATATATATATATCCTTATCCTAACGCATCCGAACAGAAAGACTGGAGAAACTTTACACTGCCAGGGGCGGTCGCGAGTCCCAGGCCCACCGATCCACGCCGTCCGGCGCCGTCCGTCACAATAACGGATCACAATACTTCGTCAGACACTAGTACAAATGCTACCTCACACACGACATACAGGGTGCAGTAAGAAGAAGAAGAATGGAATAGTGGAAGGACATAAGGAAAGAGAAGGTTTATAAATCTCTGTACATAAGCACAGTTCAAAAGGAAGAGCCGATGCTCCGCGACAGCCGCTGGAGGGTCACGGACGGTTGCCGCGCCCAGGGCGCGCGGAGCGTTCGCGAATCGTAAAGGCGGAGGACGATTGACGACGAGCAGGGTGGAACGACACAGATGATAGTTAAAACAGAAGGTCAGAATGAATTCGATAACGGGGGTCGCCGTTGGCGGCTCGTGCCACGAGTCCTTTTCTCAGGTATATGAAAACCAAGTACAAACTACAAAGTATAATAGTCGGTAAGATTTAAATAACATAAATCAATAATCAAGCGATGCAATAGTCGAGTGTATAGTAGGGATCGTCGGTGTAGCTTCGTTACACCAATCTATTCTTTCTCTCCTTTCTCTCTTCTTTTATCTCTATTCCTCTCTCTCTCTCTCTCATCTTCGCTCACTATCTCTCTTTTATCTTTCATTAGCACCGTGCAACATTTGCGGATAATGACTGCTATCGATTATCGTTACTACCCCCCACCCTGTACCGCGGGTGGCGGTGCTTTCTGTCGCACGAGTATGTCGTAGCTAAGTACGTACGAGGCGGGCGAACGACGCGTCTCCACCTCGGGCATCATCTCCTTCGTTCTTTTCCCTGTTAATTGCGACCGTCTGCTCGTTAGACCTCTCTTCTCCTCCGTGCACCTATCGTCCCCGTTGATTATAGGCTGGCAGGGAAGAGAGGAAGCGGCCGATGAGCGGAAAAGACTCGGAGCACCCGTGCGAACAGGTGCGCCGCGGAGCGAGGGCTAATTAACGCGGAGATTAATTGCCAGGCTCGCTGCTAACCGGTGATTGGGGCTGGCCACGCGTCACACTAACGTCGTTCGCCACCGCCGGGAGTATTTCTCTTTTAATAGACGCGATTCCTTTGATTCGCCAACAATTCTTCGACTCCATCCTCACCGTTCACCGTCGAGCAATCTCTTCGACGTGCTCCTACCGCGACGCAATTGCTACTCCAGCTGGATCCTTTCAGACGCATTCAGACCTCCTCTTCGATTGCCCTGCTCCACAGCCTCACCACGACGAACGTCTTCGCCGTTCTAATCTCTGTTTCCGGGTGTCTAAAGTTCTGTTCAAAGGATCTTGCGTAGTTTCACGCTGAGCGTACACCCTTTGCTTCTCTGATTGCTCCTTTTTACTTTCAGGAAAGCAGAGCTTCAGCTCGTTTCTACCAGTTCGATGGCTTCGCAATCTTCTTCTTCTTTTTATCCTTTTTGGAAGCTTAAAAGTAAACCACGCGGAGTTACGTTGCTATTCTTTGTTTTCTTTTTATTATCTCTGCGAGAGGTATTCGGTTATTTGCATTCGTCGCTTTCGTTTACGCCGCTTCTGCTTTCCACAGCGCTGAGTTTTTATACACGTTCGAAGAAGTCCGACCATCCGTTCGGTAGCAAGTTTCCCCGAAATGCCAACGGTTTTCCACGTCGTTCGACATCGAGCCTCCTGCTTTCCACCTTCCTCTTCATTCCCCCGCTCGCATCTCGATCCCTCGCCGAAGGACCTCCCCCCGTTTCATCCCCCATCGTTCGCAATTTTAGTTTACCTTGTGTACTCGGAACAAACTGACAAACGGGTGGCCGTTACCACGATAATTAAGACGAACTCGATGATTCTAATTGTAAGTTGTATACGAAACCGCTTCTACCTCAGAGACAAACACACCGACGCGCGCGCGCATTTTATACACATGTTAAGCAGCCGTTTTTACATTTATACAAGGTGTATCAGTGCTGCTAGTAGCGCAAGCTTGATTAGTTAACAGTAATCGTAAAAGGCTTCGCAAGTACAGACACCACAAAGTAATCCTTTCTTCGACACTTCGCACGTTCCGGACCAGTTCCATTGTCAATTAGCAAGTCGATTCCCATCGTTAATTAATCGTCACTGCAGTGTAATTCGTTGGACGTCTTAAGGGAGGATTCTCGTCTAACAGTCCCAAAAGTAACTGAAATTTAAGAATTTTTTTTTAGAAAACTGGTGGTCAGATTGGATTAAACTCTTTTGGGATGTAAGGAGGCATCTTTAAGCTTGCAGAAAATATTTTTTTTTATGTCAATCCTTCTTGTTATCACTGGCGGATTTAACAGGGCGGCCGATGCGCAGTTGCCACCTGGGCCCCTGCACAGAAGGCCCCCATCCTTAAAAAAAAATTGTTTTCTGTATTATTACACTGAGCCCGTTTTTAGTAAACTACCGCTTTATTTCCCCGAAAAATGGGCCCCTGCTCAGAAGCCCACTCTAGGGCCCTGTCTTAAAAAAAAATTATGATTTTATCCAAGCGCTATATTTTTTTTCCATACGTTTCGGTACACTTACCCCCTTTTAGTAAGCTACCTCTTCATTTCCCCCAAAATTATTATTATTATTTATTAATTACTGTGGATTCTTGTCACAGAAAAAAAATTCTACAAGTTTAAATATGCCTCCTACATCCCACAAGAGTTTAATGCAATATTAACAATATTTTTTTTTTTTAAAAAATCATAAATTTCGGGGGCTGTTACACGAGAATCCCGCCTTAAGAAACGATTGCTTTAAGAGTTTACATTCGTCACAGACATTTGCCTTAGTACCATTTCTGGTTGGTCCGCGGTATCTGCAAGTTGGGAATTAATTGGCCATGAAAATGCCAAGATTAAATGTTTTTTGGGATGGTTACGTCGAATGAGTCTGCTTAGTTAATCAAGCTTTGCCCCCCCGCGGTACTGAAACAGCCTGCATTTACGGTTCCTTCTCGGTTTTCCTTTCACCTGTCCCGCGAAGTATTATTTTTCGACGCGACTTACACGCCAAGCGAAAGAGAAGGCGGAAGAAAACCAGAACCAAACCACGGGCAACAATTACAAACGGTATACACGTAAATATATGATATAGAGATATAAGACGAGAAGCTATAGCTGCCGCGAATGAATATAATGTCGGTTACACTTTCCTCCATTCACCGGACCTCTCCTCCTCCGCAACCCTCCCACACACGTTCCTCTTTGCAAGCTCTACAGCCACTCAGACACCCCCGGTATATGTAAATACATCCGTTTATATTTATTTATTTATGTTTCTATGCGCTGGACGCGTCTATGTTACACGCAATTGCAAATTAATCGATAACTATTTCCTATTGATAACGAAAGAGTACACTCATTTTTTCAATATAAATATATATATATTTAAATGAATATATATATATATATAGAAATATATATATAGATAGAATATATATATGTAATATTAAGGGAGTACTTGTTTAGATTGGTAAGCGAGCCCCGAACTCGTCGCCCCGCAACGCGACAGCACGTCGAACAACAAGAGATGATATATAAATAAATAAATAAATAAATGTATATTATACGCACGAACGAATACGAGCGAGAGCGAGAACGGGAGGAGGAGGTGGACGATGGCGATTACGTACGTAGATCGCTGGATCGCGCGCGCCGGCCATTCGAAGTTCCCTCCTCGTCGCGCGGACGACGATCGATCCGAGCGCGTCGATCGATGTCGAGGGGAGGACACTTGGGCATTCCGGAAATCTCGAAACGGGGAACACCGAGCTCCAGGGAAGGCACCTCTTCAACTCCGCTTTACTCATTTTTCTTTCCAACTCGAGGCGATCTTCTTCGCGATCTTCCGTTCCGATCGATCCGTTTCTAGCGCGTCGCACGATCGGAGGATCGCCAGAAATCTGTTATAACCTTCGTCCCCTTTTCTTTCACGCTGGGCTAGCAAAGAAGCATGCTTTATTTTCCGAGATTATTTTACGGTGCTCGATAAACGACAGAGTGCCTTCCGCTGGGGACTTTCTATTCCGTAAAAGGATAGGATCCCCGTTGCCCCCGATCGAACACCATCGATCCACGCGCCACGCCCTCGGGCGTCCATTCGACGAGAGCCGATATATATTATTCCTGTTACGTTTATTCCGGGATGGGAGGGAAGGGCGGTGGCTCGCGTCGCGGGCGCAGAGCGACACGGTGGTTACCAATTTTGTTTTTAAGTTGAAAGATTAAGTTTACGTTACGATTATGAGAGGTGAACGCGGCGAGAAGCGCGCGGGACGATAGGCGATAAGCGAGGGGGTTGACGGCGAGGGGGTGGGCGCGGCGAGAGCCTCCCCCGAGCGTGAATGGGGAGCGTGCTAGCCGTTGCTTGCGTTTTTTTTTTTTTTTTCGTGTACGCAAAATGACACTTCGCATTATTACAGAATTATTTTATTTATACGGGAGACCGGTGTGCGCCTGTACGAGTGGAAGCGCGTGAGTGCCCGTTCCAGTGTGCCTGAGCGACGTTTCCGCCGCGGTAGCTGCGGCCCCCGGGTCTCGCGGGGGGCAGGAAGAAGAAGCGCGCGGAAAACGACAGGGCGAGAGGAGAAGCGCGAATGCGGGTGGTGTGCGTGTGGTAGCGTGAACGGATGAGAGAAAGGGAGAGGGCGAGAGAGAGAGAGAGAGAGAGAGAGGAACAGGCGCGGTAGTGGATTAAAGAAGCGAACGAGTCGGAACCCTGCCATCGCGACGATGCCGCGCGGGAACCGGGGTGGAACGGTGGACGTGTTACGATGACTCGGGGAGGACGCGTGGAGGCGCGAAAGAAGAAGAAAGAGAGAGAGAGAGAGCGGCGAATGAGACGCGGAGAGGGAAGCTGGGAGTTTTCGTTTTTTTTTCTTTTCTTTCTCTTCTTCTCCAATCGCGAACGAGGTGGCAGGGGGTCGTGCTACGCCGTTGAGTGTAACTCACCCTTTTTTTTGTTTGTATAAAAATTAATCGAAATTTAATTAGACTATTAATAACTGTTCGATTACTGTAAAACAAGAAAAACTTTACCATTAATTATAAATTACAAAAAATCTGACGCCGACATCTTTTCCATTCCCACCCCTCAGTGTTTCATATTCCCCTATCCGCTGTCGCGAGGATTTGACCGCTGCGAACCTCGAAGATGGACCGAACATTGAAATCACTGTGCGTTTTGCGGCAGAGGCAGTCGTTTAATTGGTCGGGCCCAGTAAATGTTAAATAATCGTACAATTGTTTCTAGCTTTAGTAGCAGGAGAAGACGACGGCGGCGGTTTTAATCAGACGCGAGGTCCATGATCAAGTCGCTGGCGCGCTCCGCTATGGCGACGATCACGGAATTCGGATTGCCGGAGACGGGGGACGGCAGCACGCTGGCGTCTATTACCCTCAGTCCTTTCACGCCCTTCACGCTGCAATTCGAATAAAACGATTTATTTTTTAGAGTCGTGTGCAACGATGCAATGTTAAAATTGGAACTTTAGTTCAATTGTATTGTGGGATCAGGAGTCCCCGTAGAATAAGAGGGAGCCCGGATTAAGAGATCTGGGAGAGTCGGCGTAAAGGTCTGCGCACACATATCAGTTCGGAGACCCTCTTCTTCTTACCACAGACCTTCAGCCGTGGTGGCAAACGCGACTGATCCCCACGCGGACGGCTCGGGTTCGATTCCCGGCGGCCGCACAGTGGTCCGAAATCGCCAAAACGCGAACTAAATTAATAGCGCTTTTATTTCTACGCTTTTCATTATAAAAAGAACGGTTTTGGGTTTTTTTTTACTTGTAGATTCAGATTCTGATAAAGATTTTGATGTAAAAAGTCCATTTTGAATTATAATTTCTTTCGAAATGGTCGTGTTCCTCAAATACCATTAAGTAAAGTTTGTTATTGTAAGTGTACAGATGTGTACAATAATGATAGTTTTACGAATGCGGAATTGGGAAAGATGAAAGAAGAAGACAAAACCTGCTGGTCGAGATGTGCAAATTCTTTCTCGTTTCAGGCATTTGGTAAGTTCCTTGAGCAGACAATGAATTGCATAGCGAACGATCTGTACAAGATATTAAAATCTTTACCGCAATTTTTCGTCGACAACCGCACCAGGGTCGTCGCCCATCTTGCAAGTGCCGCACACGTGGTAGCTCGTTAGGCCAGCCACCCTTAGCACGCACTCCGTGTACTCGATGTCCCGATAATCCTGCGGCAGGTGTTGGCACTCTTCTAAGTCGGGGTGGTGAACCTTCGCCCCGTGCTTGAGGAACTTCTTCGTCTCGAGCGTCCGAAGCGCGAGGTTCACGGCTGCAACGAAATTGCCGCTCGTAACTCCGGGGATACCGAGGCTGGGGGGACTCGCCGCGGCGGAATCGTCCCGCGAGAGTCAACGGTCGACGCCAGATTAATTTACCCTGGTGCGTGCATAACACGTCGTCGTAATGCTGCAGGTAAGCAGGGTCGATTGCCGGGGGATGGCGGATGTCGGTGGACCTCAGTGAAACGCTCCCGCGACTTTTCGGTTGCAGGCAGTAGGAGAGGAACAAGAAACCCTCCCGCGAGCTGTTGTTGTAGGACGGATACATCGATCTGTAAGGCTGCGTAGGTACTTAATTCTACACGTGCGACGCAATGGGGTTGGTGCGTATGAAATTGCAACAATTATTGCTAACCCTGGCCAAAGATTTGCGGCATGTCACAGAGATTCAAATAAGCGATATAAATAAAATAGAATGTGGCCTGACTCGTCCCTATAAGGGGTGCAAAATGGTATTTTCGTCGATGGCATTTTTTAAAATAAAGTTTTAAATTTTAAGTTGTAATGCCCACTTGTGGTGTACAATTGTGGTGTTTACACAAAACTTGTGTACACCCTGTACACGTATGCTTACCTCAGTTCTGTAATTAGACAAGGCCTTCAATATCCTCTCTTCGGTAGAACCCATTCCAAAGAGCATCACCCCGCTGTTGTTCACACGACCCATTCCCATCACAGCGTTAGTCGCATACCACCCTTGAAGTTCCAAAGAGATTACTCTAGTTAAAGAGCTGTTAAAATGTTCTCTCACCCACCTTTTCCGAACACAAAGTAATTAAACACCTCGGCGAGCGTTTGCAGCTTCGCCAACGTGATGCTGATCCTCGCCTCCAGGTTCACGTAGACCGGAAGCAGAAAATGGTCGAACAGATTCCTCCCGACTCCTGGAAGATCGCTCAGCACCGGTATCTAAAAGCACCATCCATTGTTCTCAGTTCGCATCGCCGTTTTCGTGGTGCTCGAATAAAGGAACGATACGCTGCGCCGAATCACGTCTCTCGAATATCTAGGTACTTTGGCGAAGAGATTGAATGATCAATCACCTGAAATTTGTCAAGATTGTCGGCCGACCCGATTCCCGAAAGTAAAAGCAATTGAGGGGTATTGATAGCACCGGCGCAAAGAATCACCTCTTCCCTCGCGCGAATCCTCCCCACCGATCCATCTCTGTAAGTCACCTTGATCCCGTCCACGCTCGCCTCCTCTTTGAAGAGTATCTGAAAACTCCCGCAAAGTCGCGTTCAGAGGTAGGACTCGCGAAGCCTCGCGGTTAAAATAGCATGCATTTGCTCTACGGTTTAGATTGCGTCGTATTGCGGTAGAAAAAGAGTTTTAAGAACATCTATAGCCAACAAACGGGAGCCTTGAAAAATCAAGACAGGAGAGGCCAGGCTTTTGAGGCGTTGATAAATTCAAGGGAACCAAGAATAGACGAATGTCTCACTTTGGAGACCAGCGTGTTCGTCAAGATGTGCAGGTTCCTCCTGTTCCAAGCGGTTTGCAGGTACGCTTGGAACGTGCTCCACCGCGATCCCTTTTTCACCGTGTACATTCCCTTCTGCAGTGCCACGCCGCTTAACTTCAACGACTCCTCCGCCATGAGGAATGCTTCCGTCAGGTACTCCTCCTCCGGACTGGACATTATATTCATGATATCCGACACTCTTTTAAAATACGGAAGCAGATCGGCGTGCGACCATCCCCTGGGCCATTCTTCGTAGTCTTCCGGCCTACCGAACGTGTGCACCAGATAATTCATCTGCCCGCTTCCGCCCAAGCCTTTGCCTCTTGGCACGTTCTGTACCTGCGGAGATTGGTCATTTTATCTGAATAAGTGAAGTAGCAATAATTGAAGCGAGTCCGTCCAGAAAACACCGTAAGTGCCAAAAATCAAATTCCACAAGAAAATGTTTCATTTTCAACTTTCAACTTTCATCTTTAAATTTTTAACTTTCAACTTTTAAATTTCAATTTTCAACATTCAAATTTCAAATTTCAACTTTCAATTTTCAATTTTCAATTTTTGCACTTACAGTGTTTCTTTAATTCCTTATTGCGCCAGTAGATATTGAGAATATTATCCAGATAAAAAACATAAATTAATATATAAGAAAGCAAGAAAGACAAAAGACCAGAGATAGAAATTAGATAGAGCAAAAGTAATTATTGTTATTAATCGCGCCCTCTGGTAAGTACACCATAGGTAATAAATCTTCAATCTAGGAATATCTTTTCTAGCTTTCCAAACTCTGGCGATTTTTTTACGACGGTCGTTCTGCGATTTCTAATTTGAAAATTAATTTTGATTACGTTGTTCCAAAAGCCTGTGGAGGAGAAGCTTTGCGGTTCCGTTGAGTAGGCCCAATCGACTTCGGTCCCCTGCATCATTGGCGCCAAAATTGGCACGGAAGATATCCATCCGAAATAACCTCCAGCCTCGACAAGCAACACCGTTACATTCGAAATCTCGGACAGCCGTGACGCTACCACGCATCCTGCTGTCCCGGCACCAACTTCCCATTTAACAGACACGTTAGTGCATAACTCGCTTCCGTATTTGGAAAAATGTCGTCTTTCTCGAATATCAAAAGGGTAAACAAGTACATGGGGACGAGATTCGATTTGGTTTCTCACTTTATTATAAAGTAGTAGTGGCGGTATTCTCAGTAGCTACTTATTCTTAAGCAAATGCTCAAGCATGCGGCATCCTCTACTAACCTAATAGCTAGTAAAGGATGCCGAATGCTTAAGCATTTGCTTAAGAATAAGTAACGACTGAAAATACCGCTCTAGGTTCGAAGATATTTTACACAGTCAATGGTTCATTGAATATTTCAACGCATACCAATTATTCCTCATTTTCTGAAATAATAGTCCTCTCTATGAGGTGTAGAATTTCGCGAATATTAGCTTTTCCAGTCAAGCAGCAATTAAATGCACGTAATAGTAATGAAACATAGATGTTGCATCAAGCGAAATTTATCTCGCAATCCGATTTGCGTTCATCGAGGTCAGAAGTCACAACAAGCAGGCGCATCCGTATCGACCGAGTCCATACACGGATCAAAGGATTAACCGTTATTCCTTGTCGACACGTCGGCTAACAGCTCGCGTGGTAATTATAGTCACCGACTGTGTCCGACGAAATGGTGTGGCACTTACCGATTATGTAATCGTAATGTGCGTTCGGATGCTCGATAACGCTAACCGGCCTATTGAAGTAGCAATGATAAAGCAACGACACGAACAGCACCACTGTGGAGAGAAGCACATAGTTCCACATTGTGTCGTGCGAGATCACGATCACGGACTACTTGCTATCGGTATCGACGGCAAAAACAAACTGCGAGGAACTGACATAGTCATGGTACACAGTAATTCGAATATTAAATTAGCATTTTCCCTCAAAATCGATAGCCAATTTGCGTTGGTAACAAAGTTAACCGTCTGACCTGCTGCTACCATAGAAGACGTATAAGAAGCATACCTGGTCTGTGGTTGGACGGTCGCACTGGTGCGCACTGAGTGTGAACTTTTTTGTTTCCGACTGGCTAAAATTCGTACTGAGTGCACACCAGTGCGACCGTCCGAATAAGCTATATGTTGTTTCTGTACAGATAAGATATATGACAGACTTTACATCTTATGGGGGTTAGTGTCGCACGAACTGAAATATCGACTGTGTGAAAAATCGAAGATTTTGTCGCGCACTCTGTATTTAAGAACGGTGAGCCTGGGAACTAATACAACACAATCACCGAAGTCGGTAAAGTTAGTAATGAAAAAATCAATAACTATAGGTTCACAGTATAAATTGGTCTGATTCCCGCGTACACTTGTTGTTACTTTTATTGCCTAGTTCATAGTGTGCATCCAGATCGATTCACATTTGCATTTTTCCTAACAATTTTCGCCATATTCAGTTCGAATTCTAACCGCTAGTAGGATTGCGATCGAATTGATAACGTTGCATGCGACACGAAAATAGTAAGGGAGCTCACGAGCATGGACGAAGTATAGGATAGCATCAGGACCTGCATCATATAGAATTCTATACCTGGTCTATGTTGTAATTTTATTTTAAGCTGAATCGATAACGTTAGGTGTGACACGAAAATGGTAAGGGGGCCCGCGAGCCCATCGAGCGTGTGACACAAAATTACATTGCGTGATAGGTCTATCCTATACCTGGTCTGTGCCTCGAGTCCTCCCCCCAGCGTGTAACACAAAATTACATTGGATAATAGGCAGTGGCGGATTTAACAGATCGGCTGATGAGCAGTTGCCGCCTGGGCCCCTGCCCAGAAGGCCTTCCCAGGGCCCCATCTCCAAAAAAATTTATGATTGGGAATAGATATCCAAACATTATATTTTTTCTGTACTACACTTAGCCCGTTTTTAGTAAGCTACCTCTTCATTTTCCCGAAAAATGGACCCCTCAGAACTTTTGCCACCTGGGCCTTTTTTCTTAAATCCGCCACTGATAATAGGGATAGATCTATCCCTTTACCTTTACTGTATCAATGGTACTATCCTACCCCGCTAGCATGCCCACTTTCCGTTTGTTTCAACCGGATTCAACCCCTCCAGTTATCCTCGCGAAATTAATGTCGCGTGTAAGGAATGAATTACACTTTTAGAATTGCATCTTGAAATAGAGAGTCTTGTGGACTATAATTCAATTTAGTTTGTGCCTCTCACCGGCAAATAGATGCTGCACTTCTTGGTTCATGAATAACTCGAGGGCTGGGGAAGTGGAAAAAGCCGAACATGGCGGTCGCGGCGAGCTCCTTCGATAGTTGGCTCAGTAAAAAGCTGCAGGCCTTAAATACTGACGAAAGCGTGTTTGGCTCTTACATCAAAGGAATTTTAGAAGGTGATGAGACGGAAGATGAAAAGACCGAAGCCCTTGAAAGCATACTGGCGGGCATAACGGTGAGGAGCACACGGATTGTGAGGTTAGAATGTGCTTGCTGTTCGTAGCCCAAGTTTACAAGCCGGTAAAGCATAACAGGCGGTGTTATCGTTGCTCTCTCTGCTATCGGCTTGCATGCGTTTCCTTAAACTCGACACACTATCTACCTCGTTTTCGAGCATGCTCGTTTAAATGTGGTTGCCGAGTTCGTTATATTCCCGAGCACTCCAATATAGAACTCGGCAACATTGTGTAACGCGCACCCTCGCAGTGGGCGTCTTCCTTTTCTAAGTTGTAATCCTCTGGTCCTGTCGATTTCCAGGACGATAACATTAGTAAACATGTGACAGAGATCTTGACAGCCTGGGCCGACTGGCTGCCTGTTAAGGAAGTGGCCGCTTCCAAAGAGCCAGTGGAAGATGTGGACGTCAGGCTCGCACGGATGCTGGAATCCCAGTCGCTTCCGACCACAACGCAGAGGAGTTACACGGAAGAGGAAAGGCGAATAAGGGAAGCAATCCTTGCGCAGTACAGCCAAATGCCGGACGAGGAGAACAGCGAAGGCGACGGAGAGGAGGAAGGCGCGAGCGGAGGGGATTGCGGGATCGAGAAGAACACAAATGCTGCGGCGATAGTGCTGCAGGAGAAAGAGAAGAGGGAGAAGGCTAAACAAGACAGCCAGAAGAAAAAGGAGAAGGACAAGGAAGATCGGTACGTTAACTAGGAATCGTTTTGTGCGTAACGATGTAACGGAGAAATTGGATCCTATTAATAAGCATACTTTCTTATTCAGCGAGAAGCAGAAACAGTTGAAAGAGGAGAAGAAGGAGAAGCGAAAGACACAGAAAGGGGAGCGAAGGAGGTAGCATTGGTACAACAGGATTCTAAGTTTTCACCTCAAGATTTCAAATAATCAAACTGAAATTAGCATACGTATACATTTGTGTTTGTTCTCATGCTTGCATTGATCTCCAACAGCTATGAAAATCATTTACTAATACTCCGTTAAGGCGGGATTTCCAATCCGCGATCGGCCGCGGCGGTTGGCGGCGGTTCCACTAGTGCAATGCAGAAGTATGCATCTGTGTATTCGTTGCGAGAGCTGTGAGAGAACTGCATGAGTGTGCGTCTATGTACGAGCCTGCATGGACGGCCACACACTCGTGCAGTTCTCCCGCAGCCCATGCTGTGGTTAGCAACATAACAGTCCCGCGCTCGGCTGTTGCCCGGGTCCCAGAACTTCAGGAGGTATTTGCACCGTAAAGGGCAGGCCTGCGCTAGTGGGACCGCTGCCGGCCGCCGCGGCCGATCGCGGCTAGGAAATCCTGCTTTTAAACGTCTATGCGCGCAGTACTCATTTCCCAAGGGAATACAGTTTCAAACGAATACCAAGCGATATATGTGTTGCTGAATAACGTTAATCATAACTGCAGTATGTTACATTAAATCCCGTGCCTTCTGTCCATTGAAAATCTCTGTGAAACATTGTAATCTCTGAAACGATCTTCTACGTACATTTTCTGATTTTTCATTAAATTTTCTTATACGTTACTTTCTATTTACAACTTTAACATTTGTATTTACGGCTTCATTTAACTTAAATATTCAAGCGAAATTTGTGAGCATTATCTGAATGCAGATAAATGATTTCTTCTTATCATTGCTCTATTTTTAATAGGTAGATTATGTATTTAATACCGGTGAATTAAATAAAAGCTATTTAAAGACCCGCTTCAGGTTTGCTCGAACTATTACGGAGCGTTTATTTTCCTATTGTTTTCCATAATTCTGATAAAACAATAGAACGTATATTAAGGAATAAGGAAAGAAATTCTCAGCTGTTCCGTTATACTTATAAAAATTTAAACGGAAAGTCGGCTGGTACTGTAAACGTAGAAAATTCATTGTACATTTTAATTACTTGAAATGTGCTTATGCTACAATATTCTACGTTAGCAGTAAGGAATTCTAAGTGAAAAGGGAAAATAGATGAGGGAATGTCCCCAGAAAATGAAATTTGTTAGGTTAGACATTTTTTTACTAGCAAAGCACCGAAACAGAACATGAAATACACTTATTACACGTCCTCTGCAGAAAGCAGTTATCAACAAACATTATATATACAAAATTGTATTGAATGTTGAATTGGGCTAGTGAAAATGCGCAGACTGGATGCGCGTGATTATTATGTGGTCGGCTCCTCGAAGTGACAGAAAATATAACCTAAATATATGCTATATGACAACAAATGTTTAGTGGCTATTTCAGCTTCAAAGGCATCGCCTTAAAGTTGCAAATAAGAGGCGCAGGCCTTTCAAGAGGCGTTCGAAAATTCTGCGTCTCTTCGTTAAACAGTCACTGTCTCGAAACATCTGCGCCACTTCTCGCTCTTTGATTTGCTCTCCGGAGACGTTACTTTGTGCCATCTCTTTCGACGGCATGTTCTCCTGTTACAAAACCCAATTTTGTGCATTCTGAAAATGTTCGCCAGATTTTGGCCCAGGTATCAGGAGAACATGAAGCGAAAAGAGGTATTCTGAATTTCAGCTTCGAAGGCAGCTTCGATTCTCTCTCCGAAGACGTTACTTAGTGCCACCTCTTTCGACATCATGTTCTCCTAGTACATAGCCGAATTTTTGTGCATTCTGAAAATTTTCGCCAGATTTTGGCCCAAGTATCAGGAGAACATGAAGCGAAGAGAGGTATTCTGAATTTCAGCTTCGAAGGCAGCTTCGATTCTCTCTCCGAAGACGTTACTTAGTGCCACCTCTTTCGACATCATGTTCTCCTGTTACAAAGCCCAATTTTGTGCATTCTGAAAATTTTCGCCAGATTTTGGCCAATATATCAGGAGAACATGAAGCGAAGAGAGGTATTCTGAATTTCAGCTTCGAAGGCAGCTTCGATTCTCTCTCCGAAGACGTTACTTAGTGCCACCTCTTTCGACATCATGTTCTCCTGTTAGAAAGCCCAATTTTGTGCATTCTGAAAATTTTTGCCAGATTTTGGCCCAGGTATCAGGAGAACATGAAGCGAAAAGAGGTATTCTGAATTTCAGCTTCGAAGGCAGCTTCGATTCTCTCTCAGAAGACGTTACTTAGTGCCACCTCTTTCGACATCATGTTCTCCTAGTACATAGCCGAATTTTTGTGCATTCTGAAAATTTTCGCCAGATTTTGGCCCAGGTATCAGGAGAACATGAAGCGAAAAGAGGTATTCTGAATTTCAGCTTCGAAGGCAGCTTCGATTCTCTCACCGAAGACGTTACTTAGTGCCACCTCTTTCGACATCATGTTCTCCTGTTAGAAAGCCCAATTTTGTGCATTCTGAAAATTTTTGCCAGATTTTGGCCCAGGTATCAGGAGAACATGAAGCGAAAAGAGGTATTCTGAATTTCAGCTTCGAAGGCAGCTTCGATTCTCTCTCAGAAGACGTTACTTAGTGCCACCTCTTTCGACATCATGTTCTCCTAGTACATAGCCGAATTTTTGTGCATTCTGAAAATTTTCGCCAGATTTTGGCCCAGGTATCAGGAGAACATGAAGCGAAAAGAGGTATTCTGAATTTCAGCTTCGAAGGCAGCTTCGATTCTCTCTCCGAAGACGTTACTTAGTGCCACCTCTTTCGACATCATGTTCTCCTGTTAGAAAGCCCAATTTTGTGCATTCTGAAAATTTTTGCCAGATTTTGGCCCAGGTATCAGGAGAACATGAAGCAAAAAGAGGTATTCTGAATTTCAGCTTCGAAGGCAGCTTCGATTCTCTCTCCGAAGACGTTACTTAGTGCCACCTCTTTCGACATCATGTTCTCCTGTTAGAAAGCCCAATTTTGTGCATTCTGAAAATTTTTGCCAGATTTTGGCCCAGGTATCAGGAGAACATGAAGCGAAGAGAGGTATTCTGAATTTCAGCTTCGAAGGCATCCTCGATTCTCTCTCCGAAGACGTTACTTAGTGCCACCTCTTTCGACATCATGTTCTCCTGTTAGAAAGCCCAATTTTGTGCATTCTGAAAATTTTTGCCAGATTTTGGCCCAGGTATCAGGAGAACATGAAGCGAAAAGAGGTATTCTGAATTTCAGCTTCGAAGGCAGCTTCGATTCTCTCTCCGAAGACGTTACTTAGTGCCACCTCTTTCGACATCATGTTCTCCTGTTACAAAGCCCAATTTTGTGCATTCTGAAAATTTTCGCCAGATTTTGGCCCAGGTATCAGGAGAACATGAAGCGAAAAGAGGTATTCTGAATTTCAGCTTCGAAGGCAGCTTCGATTCTCTCTCCGAAGACGTTACTTAGTGCCACCTCTTTCGACATCATGTTCTCCTGTTACAAAGCCCAATTTTGTGCATTCTGAAAATTTTCGCCAGATTTTGGCCCAGGTATCAGGAGAACATGAAGCGAAAAGAGGTATTCTGAATTTCAGCTTCGAAGGCAGCTTCGATTCTCTCTCCGAAGACGTTACTTAGTGCCACCTCTTTCGACATCATGTTCTCCTGTTAGAAAGCCCAATTTTGTGCATTCTGAAAATTTTTGCCAGATTTTGGCCCAGGTATCAGGAGAACATGAAGCGAAAAGAGGTATTCTGAATTTCAGCTTCGAAGGCAGCTTCGATTCTCTCTCCGAAGACGTTACTTAGTGCCACCTCTTTCGACATCATGTTCTCCTGTTACAAAGCCCAATTTTGTGCATTCTGAAAATTTTCGCCAGATTTTGGCCCAGGTATCAGGAGAACATGAAGCGAAAAGGGGTATTCTGAATTTCAGCTTCGAAGGCAGCTTCGATTCTCTCTCCGAAGACGTTACTTAGTGCCACCTCTTTCGACATCATGTTCTCCTGTTACAAAGCCCAATTTTGTGCATTCTGAAAATTTTCGCCAGATTTTGGCCCAGGTATCAGGAGAACATGAAGCGAAAAGAGGTATTCTGAATTTCAGCTTCGAAGGCAGCTTCGATTCTCTCTCCGAAGACGTTACTTAGTGCCACCTCTTTCGACATCATGTTCTCCTGTTACAAAGCCCAATTTTGTGCATTCTGAAAATTTTCGCCAGATTTTGGCCCAGGTATCAGGAGAACATGAAGCGAAAAGGGGTATTCTGAATTTCAGCTTCGAAGGCAGCTTCGATTCTCTCTCCGAAGACGTTACTTAGTGCCACCTCTTTCGACATCATGTTCTCCTGTTACAAAGCCCAATTTTGTGCATTCTGAAAATTTTCGCCAGATTTTGGCCCAGGTATCAGGAGAACATGAAGCGAAAAGAGGTATTCTGAATTTCAGCTTCGAAGGCAGCTTCGATTCTCTCTCCGAAGACGTTACTTAGTGCCACCTCTTTCGACATCATGTTCTCCTGTTAGAAAGCCCAATTTTGTGCATTCTGAAAATTATTCCCAGATTTTGGCCCAGGTATCAGGAGAACATGAAGCGAAAAGAGGTATTCTGAATTTCAGCTTCGAAGGCAGCTTCGATTCTCTCTCCGAAGACGTTACTTAGTGCCACCTCTTTCGACATCATGTTCTCCTGTTAGAAAGCCCAATTTTGTGCATTCTGAAAATTTTTCCCAGATTTTGGCCCAGGTATCAGGAGAACAAGAAGCGAAAAGAGGTATTCTGAATTTCAGCTTCGAAGGCAGCTTCGATTCTCTCTCCGAAGACGTTACTTAGTGCCACCTCTTTCGACATCATGTTCTCCTGTTACAAACCCCAATTTTGTGCATTCTGAAAATTTTCGCCAGATTTTGGCCAATATATCAGGAGAACATGAAGCGAAGCGAGGTATTCTGAATTTCAGCTTCGAAGGCATCCTCGATTCTCTCTCCGAAGACGTTACTTAGTGCCACATCTTTCGACATCATGTTCTCCTGTTAGAAAGCCCAATTTTGTGCATTCTGAAAATTTTTGCCAGATTTTGGCCCAGGTATCAGGAGAACATGAAGCGAAAAGGGGTATTCTGAATTTCAGCTTCGAAGGCAGCTTCGATTCTCTCTCCGAAGACGTTACTTAGTGCCACCTCTTTCGACATCATGTTCTCCTGTTACAAAGCCCAATTTTGTGCATTCTGAAAATTTTCGCCAGATTTTGGCCCAGGTATCAGGAGAACATGAAGCGAAAAGAGGTATTCTGAATTTCAGCTTCGAAGGCAGCTTCGATTCTCTCTCCGAAGACGTTACTTAGTGCCACCTCTTTCGACATCATGTTCTCCTAGTACATAGCCGAATTTTTGTGCATTCTGAAAATTTTCGCCAGATTTTGGCCCAGGTATCAGGAGAACATGAAGCGAAAAGAGGTATTCTGAATTTCAGCTTCGAAGGCAGCTTCGATTCTCTCTCCGAAGACGTTACTTAGTGCCACCTCTTTCGACATCATGTTCTCCTGTTAGAAAGCCCAATTTTGTGCATTCTGAAAATTTTTGCCAGATTTTGGCCCAGGTATCAGGAGAACATGAAGCAAAAAGAGGTATTCTGAATTTCAGCTTCGAAGGCAGCTTCGATTCTCTCTCCGAAGACGTTACTTAGTGCCACCTCTTTCGACATCATGTTCTCCTGTTAGAAAGCCCAATTTTGTGCATTCTGAAAATTTTTGCCAGATTTTGGCCCAGGTATCAGGAGAACATGAAGCGAAGAGAGGTATTCTGAATTTCAGCTTCGAAGGCATCCTCGATTCTCTCTCCGAAGACGTTACTTAGTGCCACCTCTTTCGACATCATGTTCTCCTGTTAGAAAGCCCAATTTTGTGCATTCTGAAAATTTTTGCCAGATTTTGGCCCAGGTATCAGGAGAACATGAAGCGAAAAGAGGTATTCTGAATTTCAGCTTCGAAGGCAGCTTCGATTCTCTCTCCGAAGACGTTACTTAGTGCCACCTCTTTCGACATCATGTTCTCCTGTTACAAAGCCCAATTTTGTGCATTCTGAAAATTTTCGCCAGATTTTGGCCCAGGTATCAGGAGAACATGAAGCGAAAAGAGGTATTCTGAATTTCAGCTTCGAAGGCAGCTTCGATTCTCTCTCCGAAGACGTTACTTAGTGCCACCTCTTTCGACATCATGTTCTCCTGTTACAAAGCCCAATTTTGTGCATTCTGAAAATTTTCGCCAGATTTTGGCCCAGGTATCAGGAGAACATGAAGCGAAAAGAGGTATTCTGAATTTCAGCTTCGAAGGCAGCTTCGATTCTCTCTCCGAAGACGTTACTTAGTGCCACCTCTTTCGACATCATGTTCTCCTGTTAGAAAGCCCAATTTTGTGCATTCTGAAAATTTTTGCCAGATTTTGGCCCAGGTATCAGGAGAACATGAAGCGAAAAGAGGTATTCTGAATTTCAGCTTCGAAGGCAGCTTCGATTCTCTCTCCGAAGACGTTACTTAGTGCCACCTCTTTCGACATCATGTTCTCCTGTTACAAAGCCCAATTTTGTGCATTCTGAAAATTTTCGCCAGATTTTGGCCCAGGTATCAGGAGAACATGAAGCGAAAAGGGGTATTCTGAATTTCAGCTTCGAAGGCAGCTTCGATTCTCTCTCCGAAGACGTTACTTAGTGCCACCTCTTTCGACATCATGTTCTCCTGTTACAAAGCCCAATTTTGTGCATTCTGAAAATTTTCGCCAGATTTTGGCCCAGGTATCAGGAGAACATGAAGCGAAAAGAGGTATTCTGAATTTCAGCTTCGAAGGCAGCTTCGATTCTCTCTCCGAAGACGTTACTTAGTGCCACCTCTTTCGACATCATGTTCTCCTGTTAGAAAGCCCAATTTTGTGCATTCTGAAAATTATTCCCAGATTTTGGCCCAGGTATCAGGAGAACATGAAGCGAAAAGAGGTATTCTGAATTTCAGCTTCGAAGGCAGCTTCGATTCTCTCTCCGAAGACGTTACTTAGTGCCACCTCTTTCGACATCATGTTCTCCTGTTAGAAAGCCCAATTTTGTGCATTCTGAAAATTTTTCCCAGATTTTGGCCCAGGTATCAGGAGAACAAGAAGCGAAAAGAGGTATTCTGAATTTCAGCTTCGAAGGCAGCTTCGATTCTCTCTCCGAAGACGTTACTTAGTGCCACCTCTTTCGACATCATGTTCTCCTGTTACAAACCCCAATTTTGTGCATTCTGAAAATTTTCGCCAGATTTTGGCCAATATATCAGGAGAACATGAAGCGAAGCGAGGTATTCTGAATTTCAGCTTCGAAGGCATCCTCGATTCTCTCTCCGAAGACGTTACTTAGTGCCACATCTTTCGACATCATGTTCTCCTGTTAGAAAGCCCAATTTTGTGCATTCTGAAAATTTTTGCCAGATTTTGGCCCAGGTATCAGGAGAACATGAAGCGAAAAGGGGTATTCTGAATTTCAGCTTCGAAGGCAGCTTCGATTCTCTCTCCGAAGACGTTACTTAGTGCCACCTCTTTCGACATCATGTTCTCCTGTTACAAAGCCCAATTTTGTGCATTCTGAAAATTTTCGCCAGATTTTGGCCCAGGTATCAGGAGAACATGAAGCGAAAAGAGGTATTCTGAATTTCAGCTTCGAAGGCAGCTTCGATTCTCTCTCCGAAGACGTTACTTAGTGCCACCTCTTTCGACATCATGTTCTCCTGTTAGAAAGCCCAATTTTGTGCATTCTGAAAATTTTTGCCAGATTTTGGCCCAGGTATCAGGAGAACATGAAGCGAAAAGAGGTATTCTGAATTTCAGCTTCGAAGGCAGCTTCGATTCTCTCTCCGAAGACGTTACTTAGTGCCACCTCTTTCGACATCATGTTCTCCTGTTACAAAGCCCAATTTTGTGCATTCTGAAAATTTTCGCCAGATTTTGGCCCAGGTATCAGGAGAACATGAAGCGAAAAGAGGTATTCTGAATTTCAGCTTCGAAGGCAGCTTCGATTCTCTCTCCGAAGACGTTACTTAGTGCCACCTCTTTCGACATCATGTTCTCCTGTTACAAAGCCCAATTTTGTGCATTCTGAAAATTTTCGCCAGATTTTGGCCCAGGTATCAGGAGAACATGAAGCGAAAAGAGGTATT
Organism: Andrena cerasifolii; assembly: GCF_050908995.1. Lineage (NCBI taxonomy): Eukaryota > Metazoa > Arthropoda > Insecta > Hymenoptera > Andrenidae > Andrena > Andrena cerasifolii. The sequence continues at coordinate 11,959,383 of NC_135120.1, read as the reverse complement.
CTGAATTTCAGCTTCGAAGGCAGCTTCGATTCTCTCTCCGAAGACGTTACTTAGTGCCACCTCTTTCGACATCATGTTCTCCTGTTAGAAAGCCCAATTTTGTGCATTCTGAAAATTTTTGCCAGATTTTGGCCCAGGTATCAGGAGAACATGAAGCGAAAAGAGGTATTCTGAATTTCAGCTTCGAAGGCAGCTTCGATTCTCTCTCCGAAGACGTTACTTAGTGCCACCTCTTTCGACATCATGTTCTCCTGTTACAAAGCCCAATTTTGTGCATTCTGAAAATTTTCGCCAGATTTTGGCCCAGGTATCAGGAGAACATGAAGCGAAAAGGGGTATTCTGAATTTCAGCTTCGAAGGCAGCTTCGATTCTCTCTCCGAAGACGTTACTTAGTGCCACCTCTTTCGACATCATGTTCTCCTGTTACAAAGCCCAATTTTGTGCATTCTGAAAATTTTCGCCAGATTTTGGCCCAGGTATCAGGAGAACATGAAGCGAAAAGAGGTATTCTGAATTTCAGCTTCGAAGGCAGCTTCGATTCTCTCTCCGAAGACGTTACTTAGTGCCACCTCTTTCGACATCATGTTCTCCTGTTACAAAGCCCAATTTTGTGCATTCTGAAAATTTTCGCCAGATTTTGGCCCAGGTATCAGGAGAACATGAAGCGAAAAGGGGTATTCTGAATTTCAGCTTCGAAGGCAGCTTCGATTCTCTCTCCGAAGACGTTACTTAGTGCCACCTCTTTCGACATCATGTTCTCCTGTTACAAAGCCCAATTTTGTGCATTCTGAAAATTTTCGCCAGATTTTGGCCCAGGTATCAGGAGAACATGAAGCGAAAAGAGGTATTCTGAATTTCAGCTTCGAAGGCAGCTTCGATTCTCTCTCCGAAGACGTTACTTAGTGCCACCTCTTTCGACATCATGTTCTCCTGTTAGAAAGCCCAATTTTGTGCATTCTGAAAATTATTCCCAGATTTTGGCCCAGGTATCAGGAGAACATGAAGCGAAAAGAGGTATTCTGAATTTCAGCTTCGAAGGCAGCTTCGATTCTCTCTCCGAAGACGTTACTTAGTGCCACCTCTTTCGACATCATGTTCTCCTGTTAGAAAGCCCAATTTTGTGCATTCTGAAAATTTTTCCCAGATTTTGGCCCAGGTATCAGGAGAACAAGAAGCGAAAAGAGGTATTCTGAATTTCAGCTTCGAAGGCAGCTTCGATTCTCTCTCCGAAGACGTTACTTAGTGCCACCTCTTTCGACATCATGTTCTCCTGTTACAAACCCCAATTTTGTGCATTCTGAAAATTTTCGCCAGATTTTGGCCAATATATCAGGAGAACATGAAGCGAAGCGAGGTATTCTGAATTTCAGCTTCGAAGGCATCCTCGATTCTCTCTCCGAAGACGTTACTTAGTGCCACATCTTTCGACATCATGTTCTCCTGTTAGAAAGCCCAATTTTGTGCATTCTGAAAATTTTTGCCAGATTTTGGCCCAGGTATCAGGAGAACATGAAGCGAAAAGGGGTATTCTGAATTTCAGCTTCGAAGGCAGCTTCGATTCTCTCTCCGAAGACGTTACTTAGTGCCACCTCTTTCGACATCATGTTCTCCTGTTACAAAGCCCAATTTTGTGCATTCTGAAAATTTTCGCCAGATTTTGGCCCAGGTATCAGGAGAACATGAAGCGAAAAGAGGTATTCTGAATTTCAGCTTCGAAGGCAGCTTCGATTCTCTCTCCGAAGACGTTACTTAGTGCCACCTCTTTCGACATCATGTTCTCCTGTTAGAAAGCCCAATTTTGTGCATTCTGAAAATTTTTCCCAGATTTTGGCCCAGGTATCAGGAGAACATGAAGCGAAGAGAGGTATTCTGAATTTCAGCTTCGAAGGAAATAATAGGAAATCAGGTTTTTGCCGAATTTCTCCTATACTAGGGGATGAAAAATTTTGAAAAAAATCAGAGACATTTCTGTTATCGGGGCACATATTAGAGAATTATTTCAGATTTTGAAATTGAAAAACCAAGCTGTGAAAAATAAAAAACGCCAAAAAATGCTGAAAAATGCCGATTGTGCATCGAAGCAGTTTTGGCACTATAATTATATTTTTACTGTAAGTACGTATGATTGTTACTATTGTTCTGAATTTTTTTCAGATTTTTAAATTGAAAAACCAAGCTGTGAAAAATAAAAAACGCCAAAAAATGCGAAAAAATGCCGATTGTGCATCGAAGCAGTCTTGGCACTATAATTATATTTTTACTGTAAGTACGTATGATTGTTACTATTGTCCTGAATTTTTTTCAGATTTTTAAATTGAAAAACCAAGCTGTGAAAAATAAAAAACGCCAAAAAATGCGGAAAAATGCCGATTGTGCATCGAAGCAGTCTTGGCACTATAATTATATTTTTACTGTAAGTACGTATGATTGTTACTATTGTCCTGAATTTTTTTCAGATTTTTCAAGTCGGTGCGCCACAGTTAAAAAAATTAAAAACCGACTTTTTCGTCGTTTTTTCCGTGTCAGAGTAATGTCAGGGGCATAACAGTTTCAAATGATTAGGTTATTTCAGTTTCTTTAATTCCTATGATGTTTTGCTGTACGCATAACCATTGAAGATCGCATAAAACACTTATTTCATGAAGCAATTCGACATATAAGTTACTCTGACACGGAAAAAACGACGAAAAAATCGGTTTTTAATTTTTTTAACTGCGGCGCACCGAATTGAAAAATCTGGAAAAAATTCAGGACAATAGTAACAATCATACGTACTTACAGTAAAAATATAATTATAGTGCCAAAACTGCTTCGATGCACAATCGGCATTTTTCCGCATTTTTTGGCGTTTTTTATTTTTCACAGCTTGGTTTTTCAATTTAAAAATCTGAAATAATTCTCTAATATGTGCCCCGATAACAGAAATGTCTCTGATTTTTTTCAAAATTTTTCATCCCCTAGTATAGGAGAAATTCGGCAAAAACCTGATTTCCTATTATTTCCTTCGAAGCTGAAATTCAGAATACCTCTCTTCGCTTCATGTTCTCCTGATATATTGGCCAAAATCTGGCAAAAATTTTCAGAATGCACAAAATTGGGCTTTCTAACAGGAGAACATGATGTCGAAAGAGGTGGCACTAAGTAACGTCTTCGGAGAGAGAATCGAAGCTGCCTTCGAAGCTGAAATTCAGAATACCTCTCTTCGCTTCATGTTCTCCTGATATATTGGCCAAAATCTGGCGAAAATTTTCAGAATGCACAAAATTGGGCTTTGTAACAGGAGAACATGATGTCGAAAGAGGTGGCACTAAGTAACGTCTTCGGAGAGAGAATCGAAGCTGCCTTCGAAGCTGAAATTCAGAATACCTCTCTTCGCTTCATGTTCTCCTGATACCTGGGCCAAAATCTGGCGAAAATTTTCAGAATGCACAAAATTGGGCTTTATAACAGGAGAACATGATGTCGAAAGAGGTGGCACTAAGTAACGTCTTCGGAGAGAGAATCGAGGATGCCTTCGAAGCTGAAATTCAGAATACCTCTCTTCGCTTCATGTTCTCCTGATATATTGGCCAAAATCTGGCGAAAATTTTCAGAATGCACAAAATTGGGCTTTGTAACAGGAGAACATGATGTCGAAAGAGGTGGCACTAAGTAACGTCTTCGGAGAGAGAATCGAGGATGCCTTCGAAGCTGAAATTCAGAATACCTCTCTTCGCTTCATGTTCTCCTGATATATTGGCCAAAATCTGGCGAAAATTTTCAGAATGCACAAAATTGGGCTTTGTAACAGGAGAACATGATGTCGAAAGAGGTGGCACTAAGTAACGTCTTCGGAGAGAGAATCGAAGCTGCCTTCGAAGCTGAAATTCAGAATACCTCTCTTCGCTTCATGTTCTCCTGATACCTGGGCCAAAATCTGGCGAAAATTTTCAGAATGCACAAAATTGGGCTTTGTAACAGGAGAACATGATGTCGAAAGAGGTGGCACTAAGTAACGTCTTCGGAGAGAGAATCGAAGCTGCCTTCGAAGCTGAAATTCAGAATACCTCTCTTCGCTTCATGTTCTCCTGATATATTGGCCAAAATCTGGCGAAAATTTTCAGAATGCACAAAATTGGGCTTTGTAACAGGAGAACATGATGTCGAAAGAGGTGGCACTAAGTAACGTCTTCGGAGAGAGAATCGAAGCTGCCTTCGAAGCTGAAATTCAGAATACCTCTCTTCGCTTCATGTTCTCCTGATACTTGGGCCAAAATCTGGCGAAAATTTTCAGAATGCACAAAAATTCGGCTATGTACTAGGAGAACATGATGTCGAAAGAGGTGGCACTAAGTAACGTCTTCGGAGAGAGAATCGAAGCTGCCTTCGAAGCTGAAATTCAGAATACCTCTCTTCGCTTCATGTTCTCCTGATACCTGGGCCAAAATCTGGCAAAAATTTTCAGAATGCACAAAATTGGGCTTTCTAACAGGAGAACATGATGTCGAAAGAGGTGGCACTAAGTAACGTCTTCGGAGAGAGAATCGAGGATGCCTTCGAAGCTGAAATTCAGAATACCTCTCTTCGCTTCATGTTCTCCTGATATATTGGCCAAAATCTGGCGAAAATTTTCAGAATGCACAAAATTGGGCTTTGTAACAGGAGAACATGATGTCGAAAGAGGTGGCACTAAGTAACGTCTTCGGAGAGAGAATCGAAGCTGCCTTCGAAGCTGAAATTCAGAATACCTCTCTTCGCTTCATGTTCTCCTGATACCTGGGCCAAAATCTGGCAAAAATTTTCAGAATGCACAAAATTGGGCTTTCTAACAGGAGAACATGATGTCGAAAGAGGTGGCACTAAGTAACGTCTTCGGAGAGAGAATCGAGGATGCCTTCGAAGCTGAAATTCAGAATACCTCTCTTCGCTTCATGTTCTCCTGATACCTGGGCCAAAATCTGGCAAAAATTTTCAGAATGCACAAAATTGGGCTTTCTAACAGGAGAACATGATGTCGAAAGAGGTGGCACTAAGTAACGTCTTCGGAGAGAGAATCGAAGCTGCCTTCGAAGCTGAAATTCAGAATACCTCTTTTTGCTTCATGTTCTCCTGATACCTGGGCCAAAATCTGGCAAAAATTTTCAGAATGCACAAAATTGGGCTTTCTAACAGGAGAACATGATGTCGAAAGAGGTGGCACTAAGTAACGTCTTCGGAGAGAGAATCGAAGCTGCCTTCGAAGCTGAAATTCAGAATACCTCTTTTCGCTTCATGTTCTCCTGATACCTGGGCCAAAATCTGGCGAACATTTTCAGAATGCACAAAATTGGGTTTTGTAACAGGAGAACATGCCGTCGAAAGAGATGGCACAAAGTAACGTCTCCGGAGAGCAAATCAAAGAGCGAGAAGTGGCGCAGATGTTTCGAGACAGTGACTGTTTAACGAAGAGACGCAGAATTTTCGAACGCCTCTTGAAAGGCCTGCGCCTCTTATTTGCAACTTTAAGGCGATGCCTTTGAAGCTGAAATAGCCACTAAACATTTGTTGTCATATAGCATATATTTAGGTTATATTTTCTGTCACTTCGAGGAGCCGACCACATAATAATCACGCGCATCCAGTCTGCGCATTTTCACTAGCCCAATTCAACATTCAATACAATTTTGTATATATAATGTTTGTTGATAACTGCTTTCTGCAGAGGACGTGTAATAAGTGTATTTCATGTTCTGTTTCGGTGCTTTGCTAGTAAAAAAATGTCTAACCTAACAAATTTCATTTTCTGGGGACATTCCCTCATCTATTTTCCCTTTTCACTTAGAATTCCTTACTGCTAACGTAGAATATTGTAGCATAAGCACATTTCAAGTAATTAAAATGTACAATGAATTTTCTACGTTTACAGTACCAGCCGACTTTCCGTTTAAATTTTTATAAGTATAACGGAACAGCTGAGAATTTCTTTCCTTATTCAGAATAGAATACAGAAATAGCAAACACCCCCCTCTCGCGGTCACCGGGTAATCGTTGATCTATCGGTATTACCATTTCTGTGCAGATAAAAATGGCTGTAATACCGACCTGCCGAATCTGCCAGGTCACGTGACGTGTCTACCCCCTTAAGTATAATATATGCCCAATGGCGCACTCAGGATTTAATTTTGGGGGAGCCGGAGTTAAGTGTTAGCCGAACGGATAAAAATATTTTTGATGCGAATTTAATAGAATTCTTTAGATGATTATAAAAATTTATTTAAAGAATAAAATCTAGTTTTCTCTTTACAAATCCCCTTCTTTGAGGGTGCATGGGCCCCTTGCCCCTCCCCTGGGCGCGTCACTTTAGAAAAACTGCTGGCAAATGAGTGTTCCGAGGTTCATCAGAAACTGTGTATTTAGATCCCATTAACGGAAAGGAAGAAAAGAGCGATCACCTGCAATTCAACTGGAGGGTGTAGCGATCCATTGATCAAACGTTACTCTTGCATTTGTAGTTTTTATTAGTATATATTTACACACAAGATACCGTGTCGAAACCGAGTCATCTTGGTATTGCATTAATAATGAAAGACAAACGCAGTAAGATAAAAACAAACGAACAAATGATACAAAAGATGATGATGCTTTCAGTATCGTATCGTTACATATACTAATGTCATTATAATAATCATTTAATATTTAGCAATTCTTCTCTCTTTGTTCACTATAATTAAATTGGGCAGAAATTGACGAACTCGTACTTACACGATATAACAAGGTCCTCCCTGCTGTTCTCTCTCTACGCAGACTCACGAATTATCGGTATCAGCTCCCGCTCTCGCTCTCACTCTCATTCTCATTCTCTCCTCCCCTCCCGCTCCAGCTCTCTCCGTCCCTCTCTGATAATATCCTTCTCCCCTCTGTCAGGTTTCCCCTCATTTCGTTTTACAAAGCTCATCGCACGCCGAGCGTGCATCTCGATTCGCGATCGACGCGCATCAAAGTATACACCGCGCTAACACATAGCCAGCTAGAAATCACAATTAGAATCGACGCCGTTCGATCCTTCCGTCTCAGGCATGCGGGGAAAACTGCGTTGTTACCAAAGATATACATTTATTGTTACATTTTGTACATGCTTCTATCCACGGGTTACGATCTATGATAGCAATAGAGAAAACTCGGCAATGACGGAAACACAGGATGCGGAGATTTACAAATTCAGTTAACGATCTGTCCCTCGCCGGGCAGCAGCGCACAACTTTATATCGATCGGTCGGGAACAGGCATCCACGATGGACGATAATCGCTGCTCGTGTTCTGCGTTCCTAATTAGGAGAATTTCGACACGCTGGCGCAAGAATCATTTCTATTCGTGATTGTCCTATATGGGTGCTCTAACAAAGGCTCGACAGGCCGGCTTTGTCGATCGAGCCTAATGTTACTGGATCGATCGCCTGTCGATAGAGGGCGTTCGGAGGAAAAGGGACGGTCGGTCGGCATGCACGCACGATTACTAGCTAATTAAATTCCATGGGTCTAATCGCGCCGTTAACTCGATAATTAGTTGCACGCTGTCCAAACAGATGTACGCTAAGAGCATTCGGCGCTGGAGCCTGAAAGAGAGTCCCACCCCTTCTCGCGTTTCCCACCGTACGTAATCTGGATCTTTTAGACTCGTAGACCATCCTCAATTTTTCCGTTACGGGTTCTCCGGACTAGAAAGCGACTGTGTCGTTTTTCGTACACGTTCGTTGGAACCGAGATATCTGGATCGCCGACGACTCGAAAATTCAACCGAATCCGACGATAACCTTTTTCATTTACAACAACGATACGTTCCGTTCAATTAACCAAGCTCGAACACGTCCCCCTTCTACTCGCTCCTTCTCTTTCCCCCAGAGCGAGTGTGCTTCGAAGTTCTCTTCTCGTTTTCTCTACTTTAGGCGTGCCGTATCACGTGACACGCGTCGGCGCGGCGGTCAGTTACGATAGAGATTAGTCGATCCTAACGCGTGTAATTTGATCCCACTGTATACAATAGTGAACACAACTAAAAACTCGAGGGCTGTACAAACCCGGCGCGAACGTTCAAGCGCGAGAAAACTGCGTCCCAGAAACGAAACCCATTCGCCGCCATATTCTCGCGCTTTCGTAGCCTTCGCGTCGAGAGCGTGCTCAATCACCACGATTGAATCGTTCGCGTAAAAACTGACGGCTTGAATGCATTGATTTTTCTCAATATACGCTCTCGAAGCACTTGACCATCGAACACTTGAGCACTACTCCCGTGCGGGATAACAGTATTACGTAGTATATTCTACGAATAAAAAGAATCCTCTCATACTCGTCAGTTTTTTTTTTTTTTCAAGAACGATTCGATTGACGTGACTGAACACTCGAATAGTACTATTTGGGGGGGGGGGTCCAAAGGGGGAGCAAGGACTCCGTGTATAGGAGCTACGTTGTTCGAACGGTCTTGTCTCTATTTATTTCTAAATGGGTACCCTATATTTAACTCGTTTTTTGTCGCTTCAGCGCGAGTTCCTTACCATGTAAAATCGTATATGTATATATGTATACGTATATGCAAGTAGTTTTTACGCATTCTCGCCAGACGCATTCTCCCCGTGTACAGTGTTTTTTCTTCTGTATCTACTTTTCCCTAAGTTTCTGTTCGCTCTCGCAGAAGTATCACCATGCACACTTCGTCGCGTTAACGTTAATTATTTATACACGATTTGATATTCATCTTCGCTATATAAACCTGTGTAGGTGTTTTAAGTGTACGCTGGTGGTTGTTGCCTTAGGCACTACGCTCGCTCAAACACGTTAGACTCCTCGCTCCGACTACAATGGTAACGAAGCGTTCCCTTCGCGGGTGGCTTCCTACCGATGTCCGTCGCACCGTCGACGTCTGTGAATTTGTACCCTCGTTTGTCGCGCGATTCAATGTACGAACTCGAAGGGACGATGTACGGACCCGCGAGAGGTTTGAAATACGCGTTGGTCATTCCTGACGAGGGCCCATTTACCCCGTCCTTTCGATTTCTTTATTTTTTTTACAACTTTGCAGCGAGACGAGGCAGTTGAGAAAATACTTAAATATCTCTGCTATCTCCGGAGGTTGTAAAAAGTCACAGTTCTAAGTTCGCCGTTCTTTCTTTAATTCCGAATCATGCAGGAGTTCAACGGGTTCCTATAAATGTGCGCGAGGACAAAAAGAAAAGCTGAACATACAGATATTTACTTATTTCGTCTTTCTTTTTGTTCTCGCACTGCGTAAAATTCTGCGACGTAGATATAAGTGTATCAATTATTTTCTCTTAAAATACATGCACCACAGAAAGACATCGTCGCCAGTTTGATATGGAAATGTCTTTTTGCGCGATAAAACATCTAAATTGATCCTTTTTAATATATTCACAGCAGACGGTGAAAATCAGATTAAAAAGGGGGCTTGGGAAAAATTTCATGCAGTTCTTTCTCCACGTGCAACGTAGTAAAAAAGAATAGGTTGACCTCAAGCTGCTGTATAATACCGAAATCTCGAAACGAACAATTCACAGTTTCATGTCACTCCGTCGCCTTCGATTCTTCTATTAAGAAATATCGGAGATATTCATATACTCTTCAAGTACCTTATCCCGCATATTTCTCGCGCTTCTTTTTCGTCAATACCCGTTCACGGTATTTCTGGCAGTACAGCTACTACAAATCCAATCGCGTGTATCAACGGAAGAGCTTGCGACGAATAGCTTCTTCGTTCTCACGAAATTACATTCGAGGTGCCGATCGTCTTGCTCGTAGCGTGCGCGAAAGTAAGGAGAAACATGAAAGAAATCGCTAAGCAACGCGGGGCCACGTTAAATCGAAATCAACGAACGTCGGTGCCTGACAATCGAAGTGCCCTTCGAGCGACGAGCTAACAAAATGCAGTTCGGGGGAGGATGATCGTGCGCTGATGTACAAATAGATCGTGAAAAATGTATTACGTATCTCGACGAGTCGTCGTTCTTGCGACGAAGAGTCTAAATAAAAATTCTACGCTGACATTTTGCTTCAGTCTTGTCACGTGAATCTTGTCTTTTCCATTTTCCTTTCTCTCTTCGTTTACACGCTTCGAGTGTTTTGGTAAATTCGCGACATTGAATACGTCTACCGTCGTTGCCCCTTAGGTTCAGCGGCGAAATGCTCGGAGGCGATTTACACGATGATCGTCTATTCGCATGTCGCTGCAACGGAGCTTCTCGCCATCTCTGAATCAGTCGAAACAAGCGAACGAAAACAATAAAGCGGAAGATCGCTAACGAGGAGCATACGCTACGACGTCGAGAGAATGGCCGCGAGGGCTCGAGTGGTCTCTCGTTGAGTTGTAGTTTCGTTTCGGTGGTATCTATGAAACACGAGCCGACACTCGTCTGCCCAGGCATTCGAGCGACGTTAACACTTCTTGTCCCTTGACACGATACGAGCCTGGCTCTCCTTCAAATCCTTCTTGCATATACTAAAGGGGCAGTGGTTGCCAGAATCTTCGATCTGAATTTTAATCTAGATTCGCTTTTTTAAGTCGACGAGTGACACGAATGGTGATTCCTGATTGGCAGAGTCGCTAAACACAGCGAATGGAAAGTGAATGCAGTCAACGATCAATGACAATATCGAGAGCTTTTGCTTAATCGCCGCCAAAATTTCTGCGCACATGTGTGTGTAAAGATTGTAAAGACTTTCTACGCGACTGGGTCCACTCCCAACGGATTCCTTCCTCATTCTTCTCCATCGAGAAACAGAAAAAAGCGAATGCGTGTGCTCGTATCTCTCGGATTTGATGGGGGGGCTTAATTAAAATCTGTACAATACTTATTCTTTATAATATATAATAATAATAATATTAATAATAATAATGTTATCTCTGCGTTATTACTCATGATAGAACGTTTCGTTAATCGTAATTGTAATCTTGCGATAATAGCGAGAGCGATAATCAAATATTTAAGAAAATAAATGATTAATAGTAATGAAATAATCATCCATTAGCGATCAGTTACATCTTAATATCAAGAGATCTACGTAAGACAGTGGTAGATTAATATCACAATAAGACTAATCAGGCCTCGTGAGACTGGGGCACGCTTCGTGGTTTCTTTTCTCCTTTTCCTTTCTTTTTTTTTTTTATTATTATTTCTCAAATGAGTTTACCTCCTCTCTTCCACTTTGCCTTGACGTTTCATTATTAATTCACGACCCCTGTTCTTGGCCGCGGGGTTCTCTCACAGACGACTCAGGTTCCCTCCTCGACATAAATGGGGAGAAACGTTCGATGATGCCTGGCTCCTCTTTCGGGAACATGTATATATAATATATCGTATCGCGCGAGAGTCGTTGTTAAAAACACATTCACCCATACGCTACTCCTCGTACACTTTACAGTAATCGCGCACTTTGCGAATCGGCCGATCCTCCGACGTCACAGAGCAACGCGGACGATTCCGAGGGCGATCGTTCCCTGCGCGTGTCCTCTAGGACCATCGACAAAGCGCGAACGATCCTCTCCCTCGGGAACGCGATTCGCAAAAGACGCGCCTCGGCTAATGTAAATTCTCGCTATTTCTCAAAGGACAACAGGGATGAGTGTCGAGGGAAGGGGATGAAACTCTCTCTCTTTCTCTCTTTCTCTCTCTCTCTCTCTCTCTCTCTCTCTCTCTCTCTCTCTTTCTCTCATTCTACTTGTTACTTTCGATCGACTAAGATTGGTGCATACGTACACGTCGTTACGATTACCTGAGTGACAATATCGGGGCGCTAGACTGCTCGTTCGTTCGGGTGAACGACCACGAGGGACCGAAGACGACCGTGTCTCATCCGGCACGCGCAAAACGCCGGTCGTCCAGTACGCGCCTTCGTCGGATGTCGTTTTTGGGCCTCATGGCTCCGATGCATGGCCGAGGACTGGCGACTTCCTTGCCTAGTCTTTCGGGGCCCGGGGAGGGGTCGCTAACACGACCGGGGCGGGGCTGCCGATCCAGCCAGCCAGTTCTACATGCCTCGAGATTCTCGTTATCCCAAGTGTTCCATTGCACGCGCGCACCGGACACGAGGAGCCACCGCACCCCCTTGGTATTCATCAGCGAACGCGGCCCAACTCCCGCGGTTACAGGATCGATTGGTCTTAGGCTCTGACGGGTGGACCCGTGTTGCTTTATTGTCGTGACCGAATCAACCGTTCGATTGTGTCCCACCAAGAGGATACTATTCTCCTAGAGGAGGAGGAGGAGGAGGAGGAGGCCCTTGTGCGTGTCGGTTTGGGCCCGTCCTCCGCTCCTTCCGCGGTGGCACGCGCGAGAGCGAGGTTCGATCGCGACACGGTACGGCGCGAAAGCATCTAGAAGTGGCTAGCGCAGACCCGACTTCACAAGATCGGCGGCAGGAACGTGCCTGAGTCGTCGAGGTTCGGGTCGAGACTCGCTACTATATCGCCCGTGGACGCGTGCCTCGAGGAGGCGGTGGTGGTGCTCTGGGTGTTGCTGGCTAGCGCGTGGCTGCTCGCGCTGCCGTTCAGCTTGTTCTTCGCCACCAGTCCGGCGTTGTCCGTGTTGTCGCCGGTGCTGATCCTCTGCAGCAGCTTGCGCCCCATGCGCAGACGGTACATGGTGTACGGCGAGTCCTCGACGGTCGTGGCCCGTTGCCGCGACGCGCTCACTGTCACGCTCACCGTCTGCGCGTGCGTCGACTGCGACGAGGTCTCCACGGTGGTGGTGTTCGCGTTAGCGTTGGCGTTGGCGTTCGTGTTGGCGTTCACCGTCGATGAGGCCATCGTCGAGGATGAGGAGCTCACGTGGGAGGAGGAGGAGGACGGGTTCAGCCACTCGTGACGCCTCGCCTCGTCGGGGGTCAACCGCTTGCTTGGATCCCACCTGCCGGAAACGAACGTTGCATCGTTCATCAGTGGATGCCGTGGAGCGGGCGATCCCGACTACTCCGCACGCCAATTCCACGCTCGCAAGGGGGTGAAATTGAAGGACGAATTGGACGATAGCTATTCGGGCACTTACTCGAGGCATCTGCTGACGAAGTCCACGAAAAGGGTGTCGGAGCAGCGCAAAGTCATCATGAGGTTCTTGCTGCCGACCCATCTCTTCTTGCCCTTGCTGTTCGCCACGCATCGAGGGTTTCCCTTCGGGTCTGAAACCATAATATCGGTACTCTGTATCGGGGAGAATTACAGATATCACAGCAACCCCTACAATCTCATGAGGCAGCGTTTATAAATCATTTCCTGCGCGAGGGTTCGCGTGCACTTGTTACTCCACGAGCTCCTTTTTTCCGATAGCAGGCGGTAGGATGCTTGTAAGGGAACTGAATTTAATTCTAAACCCCGCGAATGATTCCCATGCCCGTATCATTTAATGTTCCCTTACCGAAGAAGAGCCTACGTCGTGACGCGCGGTTGATGATGTACTCTGGCGGCAGACCCAGCACTTCCATGATGCAGGCGAGCTGCTCGACCTCATCCTCGCCAGGGAATAACGGGCAGCCGGTGTACAGTTCAGCTAGAATGCAGCCCAAACTCCACATATCGATCGGCGTGCCGTATGGAAGACCCAGAAGTACTTCTGGACTTCGGTAAAACCTGGACTGAAGGTATGTGTATACACGCTGGTGGTTGTAGCACGAGGACCCGAAGTCTATCACCTTAATCGAGCTGCTGCCCCGCTGCATCAGAAGCACATTTTCCTGCAACGAAACCGGCGTGATCAGAAAAACAGCATTAACCAAACTCTGCCTCTGCTCTTATATTATCACGTCCGTTCATTTCGGTTCGTTCGCGGAACCATCGCCGAGAGAAAAGCATTGCGCTCCGCGCCCGACTACTCCCTTCTCGTTAACAGTCGTGGTAATTATTTAAAATTGAATCTTAACGACCGTCGGGTTGAAACTCGTCTTCTACGGATCGGTAGAATAATGAACATCCGCGGCAGAGATTGCGGCAGTGGTAATTAGTCTCGGGATCGAGAGACAGCAGTATTAATAATCAATTATACTTTACACGGGACACGCAGCTCCGTTTAATGCCGATATGGCAATTAAAGGGGCGAAGTGACGAAGCAGCGCTACGATACTTACGGGCTTCAAGTCGCAGTGGATGATGTTCTCTCGGTACAACAGTCTCAGGCAGCTAATTAACGAATTAGTGAATCGTCGTATCAGGCTCAGACTAAATCCCTGGTAGTTATTCTTTCTGATTAGCTCGTACAAATTCACACTGCAAAAAGAAAGGGAATGAACGAATCATGAATATTTAACGTCGAAGCTGGAGACTTTCTTCTGGCATCCTTAAGGGGGCTACTTAGGAAGTCAAACTGCTCGAAGATCAAGCATTTTTTTTCGAGTTAATTACACGGAGATGAATACAAATTGTGACTAGCGCTTTTGGGTAATGGTTAATATTATAAACTGTAAAAGAATTATTCTTTCTTATAATATATACATGTATGTGACGGCGCTACAGATCCGATTCGACTGAAAGCTTTTTTATTTTGAAGAATATACTTCTGGCTAGGGGGGAAACCAGACGAAATTACAAAAATTACATTTTTTTTAGAAAATAACGATACTTGAAGTTTGAAATCACTTTTTCCCTATACTGTTCGTCCTTTCCACGCTTTTAAAAATTACGAACTTTAATTTTTGTAAATTTTACTGGTTTCTCCACGAGCCAGGAGTATATTCTTCAAAGTAAAAAAAGTTTCAGTCGAATCGGATAATAACTTTTGGAGATACAGGTCCCACCGATTTTGGGAACACTGTTTCGAGAAAAACGCGTTTAAAGTTTTACATCAGCGCCAAGTGGCCGGTTATTACCCATGCATTTGCCGCTACTCAAATGCCTATAACTTCGGGAATTTTATGAATTTCAAAATATCCTTTTAAACATATATTCCTAAAAGGTTGAACATTCGAAAAATGAAATAAAAAAAAATCGATTTTTAGACCGGAACCTCCCCTTAAGCAGCTTAATCGCCTCGGTAACGTTGCACGAAGTTAAATATCGACGAAAGAGAAAGAATACGAAGAGTACCTCAATAACTCGAAGGTGATGCACAAGTGGTTCCTGAAATAGAAGTATTCTAGCATGTGTATCACATTGTGCGACGCGTTCGCGTCCAAGTCTTTCTTCCTGAGGTGCTCCAAGATCTTCACCTCGATGAGCGCCTGGTGATGGAATCTCTTTTTGTTCCTGCAGTGGCAGAAGAGATAGAGCGCGTCATTTGAATGAAGGAACAAAAGCAATCGGGCAAGCGGATGCGCGCCGCGAAGAAAGCATCCTACAATCGCGGATGAGCGCATCCGTGCTCGTAATTGAAAGTGATTCAGGGACCGAGCGGATCGGCCCATTTGCTCACCTGATGACCTTGATGGCGATGTACTGTCCCGTCTTGTGATCTAACGCTCGGATCACTTGGCCAAAGCTTCCTTTTCCTATCACCTCCAGGATCTCATATCTGGACAAACAAGCACGTCACGCTTTCGTTTTATAGGTCTGAGACAGCCGTTCGGATAACTCAATCTGCAGCGTGCAACCTTTCACGGGGAATAAATCTTGCCAGGGAAAGCCTCGCAAGACTCGGGACGTGCCGAAATTTTTTAGCAGACATTTAACAGCGAATTTGGTCGCGCAAGTTCGCCAGCGACTTACAAGAATTTTCATTCGTCGATTTAACGCTTGTGTAGTAATTGTAATTATATTAAATGAATGTATAATGCACCGTCAGTGCTGGTACTCTGAACAAAGTGGAAGTGACACAAGGCACTCGATAACTGAAGAGTCCTTGTAGAAAGCGCTAAGTGTTAAAAATCAAATTTTCCAGCAGGGGGAAATAAACTCAGTGACATTAAATTATTTACGAAATTTGACTTGTTTTGATTGGTAAATATGATTAAGCATACAATAACCCAAATACGTCACAAAATTTTCTATTTTTTCCTTTAATATAGTGCAAATTCGTGAAAAAACGAATTTAAAAACGGAACTGTATTTGTAGAAAACCCAGCACTATTGGTAACATATTTACAAATGAAAATTGCATTAAAATTATATACCTACTATAGTATTACCATTGGCACGTAGGACATTTTCCGATAAGAATTCTTTTTTTTTTTTTTAATTTTGACACTTACAGTGTTTTCCACAAGGACTCTTTAATTTGTGCTTCTTCTTTGGCGTTGACGAACGAACGCCAACGATTATGCGATTATGGTACGCAACGCGAGATGCACGCTCGCTAGGCGTAGCAATTAAAAGGAAAGTTCCGAGGGAACATTAAACCGAGGAAAAAAAGGAAAACGCACCTGTACGAGATATGATCGTGGAGGACCTTGTGGTAGTTACCATTTTCGTCGTCGTAGCCGCCGTTTTGGGACGCACCCTCCTCACCGTGAATTTTGTGAGCGAACAGGCCGAGATACCAAATCTCAGAGTATTTCTCGATTTCGGCCCGCTCGAATTCGGTGAGCCTCGAGCCGTAATACTTGACGGCTTCCTGAAGTGTCATTGGCAATCTCCCGGCTGCTTGTTTTTCGCAAAACGAAACAACATGATAACGCACAGACGAAACTTTCAAATTTCATAGTTATTATATTTCAGCTTTGCTCGAATGGGAACAACGGAGTTCAGTGGCGCACTCAGGATTTAATATTGGGGGGAGCCGAGTTAAACGGATAAAAATATTTTTAATAGAAATTCAATAAAATTCATTAGGTGATTAAAAAAATTTACTTAAACAATAAAATCCAGTTTTCTTTTCTCTTTACAAAGCCCCTTCTTTGGGGGTTCCAGGGCCCCTTGCCCCTTCTCCTCTGAGTACGCCATTGATAGGAATTCTCTTTGCATAAAAACGCGGAAGAATATTAAGCTTCCGTTTAGAAAGACTTTCGGATATCGTAATCGTAGAGTAATAATGATTCTGTTTCACGCGAACGTAAATTTAATACGCACGGTATCCGTCGTGAGATGTGGCGTTGATGGAAGGCTCGTGCATCGGCATGTTGTGGATGTTGTTGGTCGTTGAGTTGTTCGTATTATTGTTGTCCGATTTGTCCACCCGCGTCGGTTTGGGGTGAAAGAATGACAGTAATTTCTGAAACAGACGAGCATCCCGTAGTTAGGATACTTAATCGAACTGGATGGTGCATGTATCACATGCGCTTTTTATTCAAATGCCATACGATATTTATACAATTTACAGCTGCAATCACATACAATACTATTTCGTTGTGAGAGCTTCGTCAATTTTCCAGAAAATTTTGCAAAAGAAATAGGAATTGCGCGGTGCAATTTGCGTATACAAAGTTAATAACTGAGAGGCTAGTCCAGGATTTATAGGAGCAAAGCACTTCGTTAATATGTGCTATCAAAGGCGAAAGAAATAGAATTGCTCATATTAATTAACGGCAGGGTTTGAATAGATTTCGAAAATAAGTGTTTCAAACTGTTATATAAAGGTTCTGACTGAAAGAGTTATGAAGAACCTTTATTCGGAATAACCATTATAAAGAATCTAAATATCAGACTATATAAGTATAAGTTACGGTTCCTATATAGCTCTATAACTTTTATTTTCTAGGTTCTATAACTTTTATTTTCTAGGTTCTATAACTTTTATTTTCTAGGTTCTATATAAGTTACAAAGCGGTTATAGAACTGATTCTTGTAACGATTGTACAGAATTTTAGATTACTCTGTGTAACCAAATTGTTTAAAAATTATTATAAATAAGTAAGCAAATATATATTATGTATACAAGTGATCGTTGCATACCGCCGAGTGTATAGATATACATATGTACAAATGTGTACATAATATATATTTGCTTACTTATTTATAATAATTTTCAAACAATTTGGTTACACAGAGTAATCTACAGTTGTAATATGTTGTGATTTCATTTACTGTAAAACTCTGTACAATCGTTACAAGAATCGGTTCTATAACCGCTTTGTAACTTATATAGAACCTAAAAAATAAAAGTTATAGAACCTAAAAAATAAAAGTTATAGAACCTAAAAAATAAAATTTATAGAACCTAAAAAATAAAAGTTATAGAGCTATATAGAAACCGTAACTTATACTTATACAGTCTGATATTTAGGTTCTATATAACGGTTATTCCGAATAAAGGTTCTTCATAACTCTTTCAAGAACCGAAATAATTATAATAACGGTTTCAAGCCCTGATTAACGGTGAAAGTTTTTATGCCCGTGCCTACTTTCGATGGAGTAACTACAGCTGCTCACAGAAAGCATTCAACAGCCGCGAGCTTTCCAGCGCGGTGCCGGGCGCAAACAAGTTCTTCCACGTTTCGGTTTGTTCGTAACTTTCCACTTTATTTATCGAAAGAGCATCGTATTCCACAATCGCCGAGCTTCTCAAAACAGAGGAACAGCGAGTAAACAATGGAGAGCGAGCGATTCCACAATGGACGTCAACGGAAGCGAGAAACGCACAGCTGATTATTTATTTATTTATTTATTTATTTCGCTTATACGGATAAAACCCATTTGGTAACAAAATAAGAATAACTCGATCAGCGTAGAGACACAAGTTACTACTAAAAACACAACAGAGTACAATAAGCATGAACAATAAAAAATAATATGTGGCTAACAAAACCTATCACAGGTAACTACCGCTCTATAGACGCTTGTCCTAAAATTAAAAGGAGATTCGTGGAAAAAAAAACATCTTTGGAGAACAAATTAGCCAGATTACAGATCCTGTTAATGGGATCAATGCTGCCAAATCTGGAGGTGTAGTCTAGAGGCCTAAATAGCAAAGTATGCTTGATAGCCCGTTCCGGAGCATTAAGATTGATTTGACTGATAACAGGTGGGCTGCAACCAATCCATTAATGATCTTAAATAAAAAAAAGTAAAATCATTAACCGTCCCCCTACACTCCAATGTTTGGATACCCAGCCTCCGCTCTTACTAGCCTCTCCACCGCGAGGGCCGAGCTCCTACAGTTCCCAGGACACCCACCCCTCCCAGATCGATTTCGTTTCACGAACCCCTGGGTGTCTCCAGCGAGCCGATCGAGCGCGGCGCGAGGAGATCGCGGAATCCGCTCGAGGATAGGTGGAAATACGCGAGGGAAATTAATGGACGCCGGTCGTGTAACTCTGGCGGAGAACAATGATGCCAGGCCGGCGGCTGATTGTCATTCAAACGGCACGGGCGACCGGTGACTGCCCTTGGCCATACGGAAAGGCGACGCTGCGCAAACGAAACGCTTTAATGCCTGAAAGAGGAGACATAATTGTCGACGTCGGTGCCCCCGGTGTCGTTAAACTTGTCGAGCCCGCGTCGGGGGTCAACATCCAGCCACTACAGGCACCTCCGTCGGCGCGTATCGCGTCCCACTTTCGTGGAGGCTGGCCAGCAACGAGGATTTTCCCGGACGTTTCTCCGCTGGCCAGAAACGCCCTACAAGGGCCATGATTTTTCGCGACCCCCCCGGGCCCAGGTGGAACGGGGGAACTAGGTCGTACGACGAGGAGAAAAGGTGGTTGTTCTTCGAGAGCCATGGCTAACTGTATCTTAACGGCTGCGGTCGTTAAAACTTCGGTGTGTAATTTACGAGCAGCTCGTGACTAATTCGGTTCCTGCGAACGTTCTGAATCGCGATTGGAGGCCGAGGTTTCCGCGCATGAATGACGGTTTTCGGGACAGTGGGTGAGCAGAGGATCGTGCGAGAGTAGGTACTTTCTTTTTTAAAGGAGCGCAGAGTGCAAGAGTGGTGGAGATTGAGGTTTAAGATGTTTGTGCTCGGTGGGACCTGAGGTCTCGCGAGTGTGTTATCTATACATTGATTTCTATTTGTCTATTTGTAGTCGCGTGCCTTCAGGGTAAGAGAGGGGTTGTTACTCAATGCAGTGTTTGCAGTCAGCGGAGGAGTGGGTCTAAAAATATTGCTTGCCTGAAGACCAAGTGGATCCACTCAGAATTATCAGGTTATCATCTAATTTTTCTAAGAAATGAATTCAATTTTCAAGAAATACATAAAAGGACAATTACATTTTTTGTGAAGTAATTTATTATATTCTTAAATAATATAAAGTTTCCTCGAAAAATGATTTTATTAAAACAGTAATAATATTGGAACTTCTATTACAGTTTCAAGCTACTGAAAGGACATTAACACTTTTAACACACAGAGGTCAAGTTATTATACTGGAAATATTTCCGTCAATTTTTGGGATCATTTTAAAATGGATTTAATACGATTAGAAAAAAAATCTTCAATTTGCAACTAAATATCCTGAAAGGAAAGTTTCTTAGCTTTCCAAAACACTCAGGAAAATTTGTCTACGATCGTGAGTTCGCAAGTTGCAGGTGTTCAAAGTGAAAAGTACCTTTTTTTGCTTAGATCGCGAATAACTCGGTCAATAAAAATCGTACAACAAAAACAAAACCAACGAAATTAAAGAGAAATGTTTTCTCTATAAGAGCTCTTCGTGGGATTTACCGGAAAAAATTTTTGACCCGTGCATACGTTGAAAACTAGGCAAAAAATCCTAAACTTCGTTTCCTGCGCTTCATCTTGCTAAAACAGTATCATAATGGATGAAAAAAATGTTGAGTCCTTGATTCAAAAACTAGAAACTTGAAGCGTTAAAATGTGTGTTTTAAATATTTTTTGCGACCATTTTCCGCAGAGATACAGCCACTCCATCGTTTAAACTTACAAATTCTCAAACCTTTTGGTTTGAGTACAATAATTTAGCCACCCACTGTATTGCCCAAGTTAAGGACTTTAACATGGTACGTTAGTTAAATAATAACGTAATATTTGAAGTCTAATACTAAGTTACTTACGCAGACACAAAATGCATGAAATGCAAACAGAATTCTCTTCAGGTTATTAAAAGATTATATCCCGTTAATAGATGAATAAAGAGGTCTTGAATAATTATTAAGCAAAGTCCCCTCCCTATTAACCAGTAACCCAATAACTTCAACACAGGAATGCACGGTATAGATCACTTCGCATCTCCAATTAGAAATCCGCCAGGAGTTCTGCAGAAACGCGAAGCAGCGGTTCGCGTTTCGGAAAACTCCAGGGATTAGTCCCAGCAGACCGCGGGGATCAATTTCTGTCCCTAGTGGCGTCGTGGCTCGCTAACACGAATCCCATAAACAGCCCGTAGCTGGCAACCGTTTCGTTGCGGCAACGTGTAATCACAGGATCGTGCGATCGAGCTGTATTCGCGATCACGCAACACGACGTAGGAATTAACGTCGCCCGGCAGGGCTGCATCGGTTTCTGCATCGGAGGAGCGCTTTCCGCGGGACAGTTTCGTGCACGTGGGGCCCTCGTGACGCTCCAAGCAGACTGATTCGACACCAATTGATCAGGGTTAACGGCGATTAAGATCGGGCGGGTGTTGGCATAAATTTCTATTAAAAGGTCACCGGGAGCGTGCGTAACTGCCGTCGCGGAGGAATGCCCCTTTTCGGAACGACTTCGCTTTACGCCCCGCATCTAAGATCGTTCTCCTCGCGCAGGGGAGGCTGAAGGAATTGCTGCTTTAATTACTACACTTGCTCCGTGTCGTTGACACTTTAGACTCGATGCCCACTTTACGGCGAAGCTTGCAGTGTAATTACAGAAGGCTAGGAAGAAGTTCTGCAGGGACTTGTATTGTAGCTCTCTCTGCAGGTTCACCTCGGGGATTTTCGACTTCATTGCCTTTCCGAAGACGTGGAGCGGGAGATATAGCCGCGAGGTAGTAATACGGGCACGCGAAGGAAGCCAACACCGCGGTGTCCTCAATTTCGGGGCTAGGAACGCCCTGCAGCTTGAACTTGGGACTCTCGTTTCGCAGCGAGCTCGATCGACCTCGCGTAATGAAAAATTATTATCGGCCAGCCATCGCATGGCTCGCGCCGCGGCATCGGCATAAATAAAAAAGCAGACGCAGAGAGAGAGAGAGAGTGGAATAACCGAGAGGAAGAAGCACCCACCTCGACCCGCTCGTATATAAATTGTAATCGTGCGCTGCGCGACTACTTCTCGACCCTTTTTTCCTTTTCTCCGCGCTACGGCGGACTTCTGCCAGGCGACGCACAGGCAGACCCACCCCAACAGCTTGGAAGCATAAATAAAACGCGGGATTCACGACTACGCCAAGATTCATGCAACGGCACGGCAAGCCAAAATCCGTGTTGACCCTCGAGGAGGCACCGTTCCCTTGAGAGGATCCCTTGCTTCTCTGCGCCGAGCTTTAAATAGTCACCTAGTGGTGTAACTAGGGGCAGTCCCAGGTGCCATGGTCGCACGGTCACTCGTGATTTAAATCAAGGCGCTTCTTAAATAGAGACGTGCCGCGGGGTGTCGACCTCAAGGTGTAAACTAACGCTAGTTAAATAGTTGATGCTGCTAACCGTTCGCTGGCTTTAAGTCGCGTTCACGCGTGGCAAGCGAGGGACTCCATTCTTTTTACAGTTGTGGCGCGGGGCAAGTTATTTAGTGTGGAAGTATCTGAGTCTGACAGTTTCCTATAGACTTACAATATTTAATTCAGGGCCGGCTTTCTCTATAAAGGGGCCCGGGTGCAAGACACATTTTGGGGTCCCAAATGAAATCACGAAAAATAAGGATACGTAATAATAACAATAATAAAGTAAATAAAAAATAAAACAGATCCGCGACTCAGAAAGTAGGCCCACATCTTCTCTGTGTTTTCCCTAGGGGAAGATTTATCCCATGCTCTCATAAGCATGCCTGCATGAAAGATGTCGCCGAGAGTCAAAGAGGAAACGAAACGAAGGCGAGCGAAGCGCAGATGAAGAATGGATACCACTCGCAAGAAGGGACTTTTCCCAAGGACGACGGAGCGTTGCAAGTCGGCGGTGCCGGTGTTACGATCTTCGAGAGATAGGTACCTATGTACAATAATTCCCTACATCCAAGTTATGCATGCGGTTTGCCTTGTGACATCTCTCGGCTGCAGCCACGCGCCTTTCTAATGCGATACACCTCTCGAGCGCGACGCACTGCCTCGACCTATCACTTACAGGGTGTCTGAAACGTGCTCGCTGATTTTCTACCGCTGCCGTGCCTAAATCCTCAGCGCAATAAAAGCATAAACTATAAAACGTGTACATTCACTTTTTGGTAATCCTATAAACACGCGTCTAATAAAGATATTAATAAATATTTTAATATAAAAGAATCGGGACAATTTTAAAATTACTTCAATATGACAACTCGCATAAGAGTCACTGCTAATTTGCTACCTGGAACAGAGTGAACTGTTTTTAAGCCTCTGTATTTAAACCTTTAATTTTCAATTTCTTCCGCTCAAAACTTACAACCTTCTTGGCCGTACTTAGATACTAGAAAAAGGATCTGCACTAAGAAAACTCTACGAGAACCTAGCAGCTGAAAAACACTTCATCGTGGGAACAACTTGCATGGCCCAAGCCTAGGGCGCGAATCGTTTACGAACAATACAGACTTCATCTCGCAGAGCTACAGGAATTACAGAACTACTCGCAGGTACCACTGGCGTCGTGTTGCCCCGGAAACGTGCAAACCACAATGCAACTTTCACCGTCGTTTGAATTCTAAGCCCACGCGCGCCTGGCGAATTCCGCTTTTCCACTTGAGGGGACCAACGAAACGACGCCGAACGCGTTTCCCATCGATCGTCCACGCTTCCACCGATCCTCGGGGTCTAACGTCACCGAAATTCCCCGTCGCCCGTGCGAACCGCGACGAAGAGGATGGCGCGAGGCGTTGTTTCGCGGCCACGAGGTACACGTCCTTACCCACGTAGTTTACGTGGGATTCGAGACACGTGGGCGTGCGCGCAAGGTATCTCGGAAGCACGTCAGAAACGTCACCGGGTGGAGAACAGGGGCTCATTAACCTGCGAGCTGTACAGAGACCAGGTGGGATGGATCGCGTCGAGTAATTATAAAAGCAACACCGTTACATGCGCCGGGCTGTGCAACCAGCCGTGAACGCCGCTTTGCCGGTCACAGTGCCACGGCTTTTCGTTTGTAACGCTTGAAAGTAGTATCGGTATTAGCTGTGCTAGGTGTACAGTGATTAACACATTCGGTGGCGCAAGATTTGAAAAATGCGCCTTCAAGTCGGTCAGGCCTTTCGAAAGCGAACTTTGGAGCCTGGTTTCTTCTTAAAGTAAACGCGCGAGGACTCTCGGACAATGTGTTCCATGCTTCCCAAAAAATATTCACGTGAAAAACACGCCGTGGGCGCGAACAGGATGCAGATCTCTTGGAACACGCCGATGCCAGGCGAAGTGTTAATCCAGGTAGAGTGAACTAATTGCAGGATCTCTTCGAGCGGCGTGTAAAAAGATATCGTTCAGAGTACAAACCACCGAATGTGTTTCTCGAAAGGCCTCGCGTGCAAGTGGAAGGAATTTTATTGGAATCACCCATTCAATAATTGAAGAGTTCTTGTAGAAAGCACTGTAGAAGCCAGATTCTATGCTGCAGAAGCTATTGCCATTGCCGCGTAGAGCATTGGGATGCCTTTATTTGAAGCGCAAGGGGAAAACCGAGGAACGTCCATTTTTC
Source organism: Andrena cerasifolii (assembly GCF_050908995.1). NCBI lineage: Eukaryota > Metazoa > Arthropoda > Insecta > Hymenoptera > Andrenidae > Andrena > Andrena cerasifolii. Next base: position 11,934,817 of record NC_135120.1, on the reverse strand, counting down.
GCGATTTGGCGATTTATAGCATATTTTGTTGCTGGCAACTGGGACTACTGAATTGTCGAATCACAAAGGGTTATAAAGTTCAAATGCCCCCGTAAGACAACGTTAAAGTTTTGGTATAGGAACCTACTGGTTTAAAAACCTGTAACAAAACACTTAATTTTTTCGATAAAGCTGTTTTCTGATATTCCCTGTATTTTCCCTCTTACTCTTCATTTTTCAACAGGCGATTTCTTTTTTTCTCACCTCTAGCATGGTTCCATTTCATAAAAATATAATCCCTGAAAAAGTGTATTGCAATCGGACAACAGGGAAGGGTACCGCGACCAGGCCTTAAAGTTTAGAGTTCGTCAATGGTTTGGATTAAGGAATTTCTCAAAACTGGTAGGCCCTATCGAAATTTCGTTCAAATAACATTAAAAGAGCATTCAATTTCCTACAATTACTGTATATATAATTTTGTTGTACTTCTAACCATTTTTTAGATAATAGCTTTTGAATATAGAGAGGTCCGCGATACGCCACGCCTAGTACAACATTTCCCGATAAAGATTTCTTTTTAATTTTGGCCCTTCCAGTGTTTCCTACAAGGACTCCTCGCTTGTTAACGTTATCAGTGTAATATAATTTTCACCGTATCGAATTATCCAGCGCAGTGTACCGGTTACAACCGATCAGTGGCCGATTGTTTACGTAAACCGACAAATGCTGCGGTCTAGACTGATCCATCGATTCCCCAGGACTGTACCCGCGCGCGAGGTAATTTTACACCGCACGGAGTCGCCCCTGAACAAAAGGAAGCTGAATTTTTCATCGAACCGACCAGACGGGACCAACTTGGCGGCGGATTTAAATTTTCACGCTCCGCTCTCGCCGGGGCACTCTCCGCCCATGAATGCTCCTGATTTCGCGGATAATCTGGTTCCCTGAAACTTTAACTCGGACCTCTTCGCGCGGGCAGGCTTTTTTTATCCAACAGCTACGAGCCGTGCCCTCCCCTGGCTACGCGTTAATTTAATCTCCTTGCTGGACAGGCTCGCGAATTAAAGTTTCATTATTCATAGTTCGCTACTGTGTAACGGTGACGTAACAATGCCGCGTGTAACTGTTCATAATTGACTGCAAGGCGTCTGGGCGGTCTTCAATCTTGTAACCGTGGACCGCCGACAATCAACGCTAATCAATTTTCAGCCCTTTCGGCCGGGAGACACTGACGACGCCCTGCCTACGCGAACACAAAGGATCCACGAGTTACGGAGTTCGTCGCTTGAAGAGATGAACGATGGACAATGAGGTATAAAGAATTATGCTCCGCGGTTCGAGGTCCAGCTTAACTATGCCTTCGTACGAACGGAGGGACATTGGGATCGGAATTTTTGGGGAGGTAAGAAATGCTGTACAGTGGTCATCGTAAATTTTAGTTAATTAGAGGAGACTGTCTGCGAGAGGATCAGTTAATTGGGGCTGCAGCGGGGCTTCCGTTGGAGGAAAGTTAAAATTAAATTCGACCGGTCCGCTCGTCGATGGAACTTTGGGCTCGCTTGAGAATGAAGATGTAAATGGGCCACGAAAGGGACTTCGGTAGCGGGTGCCAAGAAGGGAATTTTGCGAACGGCGGTGCATACCAGAATTGTCGCCTCTGGTTTGGCTATGTATCAATTCACCGCCAGCTTGATTAATCGCTGAAAAGTGTTAGGGCACGTCGGGCCATCGAGGACGGTCGTAAAATTGGACACGAGTTCAGATCTCCGTCCCAGAGTCCCTCCTTGAACTTTGCTTAACCAGTTCCCAGTATACCATTAGAATTCCGAATGTGCAAAGTCGGTCCATCGAGACCTTGCGCGATGCAACGATCCATCTCTAACTAGCGAAGGAATATGATTTGTTCATCACACGGTGGATTTTTTCACTGTAACAGCGGGAAAGTTCGCGTCGTAACGAATTATCGATGCCTGGTTCCAGCATTATTCCTCTGCGTCGAGTTGTAAAACGAATATGTGGATACACTTTTACGAATTGGAATTGAAAGAAAGTACTTTGTAACGCTAGCTACACGGCAAAGTGTAATTTAAGGCTGACAGGAAAATCTGGGAATTACCATTCTTCGCTATTTTGCGATTTATAGCATATTTTGATGGTGCCAAGTAGGACTACAGAACTGTAAATTAACGTTAAAGATTTGGTGTGCTGGTTTAAAATACGAAATGTCAACTCTGCGCTGGAACAAAATGCGGGATGTCCCCACTGTTTGCCTAAGTATAAGCTTCTGTCGCCAAGGTGAAACAAGAAATTATTTAAGGAGAAAATTAAATCATTGAAACTTGTTTCTTTACTGCTGGACTAAAGTATTAAAACTTAATTTCTCGATGGAGTTGTTTTGTGTCATTCCCTGTTGTTTCTCCCTACCCTTCAATTGAAGTGTTTCACACGTCACCGAAAGTATTGTTCAAGTGTTTGCAAACGTTTCTTCGAGGGGACTTAAGTCGAAGTATCTCAATAGCCTGAACAATTGGAAACGGTATTTCGTTAAACCTTGCGCCACTCAAAGTGTTAATTATCAGCCCAAGATCTTCGAATGAACCGTCGCCGTCGTTTACAAACAGTACTTCACTTTAGTATTAACTCTAGAACGACACTGACAATTTTAAAGCGTATCTGCCACTCACGGGCGACACGATATTTATTTATTTAAGGGGTTGCTCGCAGTGAGGAGGTGGAAAAAGAACGATTCTTTGGGAATTTACTACAGAAAGTGCATGCATATTTTTATGCAAAGGTTTTCGTATTCAGATGAGGGACACTTTAACGGGTTATTATGTTATGTTTTGGTATAAAGGTATTTAGTTATTGCAAAATTACAACTGATTTCCCGGAAGCTGTTTTTAGAAATGCGTTTCGCGGTGACCAAAATTATTTAAAACTGGGTTATCTGAAATAAAAAAAACGAAGAAGATTTAGTTAGTACAATAGTTTATCTAGTATTTAATCGATTCGTTTTATAAAATAATAATCTGGGACAAAATGGCGGATGTTAAAGTGAAATGATCGATCCTCGTAGAAAAAAAACACTCATTTTTCCTCCATAAAGTGAAACCATTGGAAAAACAAATGCTAGAGAAGATGATGCTGATAGAAGAAACCTACAAAGTTTCGTAAAGATTGTTAAAACGCTTTTTGAGAAATCGTGGTCACCACCACAGTCGAAAAACCCACTTCGAAAGATCTGTTGTAATTTTGCAATAGATAAACACTTTTGCACAAAAATATGCACGTACACTTTCCGAAATAAATTCCCAAAGAATCGTGCTTCTTCCACCTTCTAAATACGAGCAGGTAATTAACACATAAACGGTAATATAAAAACGAAATATTGAGCCTTCAATATTACAAAATTCACTTAACATTCCCGACAAACACTTTCCTATTTGCCTTAAACTATCTTCAGAGAAGATATTTACAGTAAAATAAGAAAATCCAAAATTGGAAAGGAGGGCTTGATACTCTAGCGTCCATTGACGCGTTTGTAGAGAACATTAAAAATGTTTTTGGCCGTGTCGATCTAAAGTTAAAACCGCGTCATGCAACAAACTACACACAGTATCAGTCCATTGCACATAAAGCAACTAAAGTGTCGCATCGTCGACCGATAAGGAACTCTCGCGAATCGACGACTAAAAATCAACGACCCCCGCAAACCTTGATATCCTGTCTCCCATCGTATCAGCGGAAGACCAGGGAAAAAGAGGTCAGTGTCCATCGAATTTTTCGAACGCGAAACCGATACGCCAGTCAAACGGGACCATCGATATCAGTTCGTACGCTATCACTGACCCAGTTGTTAACCCACGGAAGTCGAGGAAAGCGTTGTCGGTTCGCCCACGGCTTACATTAGCCCGCAAAATCGAAAGTTATGGGTTCACATTCTCTCGGGGAACATCCTGGCCGGAAATCAGCTTGCGTTTACGTAAGAACGCAACAAGAACGATCAGCGACGGTGTGTTACAGAAGCAACGGTGGTAGCCGAGTAGCTTCCTGATAGGAAGGAGTTTCGCGCGAAGAGCTCGATTTTTCACCCGACGATGGTTACAGAGGCGTTAAGCTCCGAACTCGCGGCTACATTTCATAATTGCGCGCCGCTAATGAAATCAGGTGAGAGAAACGTGGAATTGCGGCAAGCCTAGGCACGTTATTATTGCGTTGCACTGTGCAGAATAGCTGGGAATCGGTGCACGCGTGCATTTATGGCTAGGGACACTGCTTCGCCTGCGCAGGTTGCATGGCGGTGAGGAATACCTGAGGGGTGACGAGTAGGGGAGACCGGGGCTGGTTGTCGCAAGGGGTAGGTTGACTAATTGTTAATAACTTTGCACCGACATATGCTCTACTGCGGAAATAGTTACTGTAGAAAGAAGTCACTTCTACTATGTCATGCATTTATGTCCGACCGGGGTCATCCTTAAATTACGTAAGGCTTTTTGGAGGGGAGGGGTCGCGAATTTCTTAGGTTTTCTTACAAGGGGGGAGTCAGGTAGCGGCTTACGTAATATTGTTTAACCTAATTTTAAATAAATACAAATTCTATCATTAATGTTCCAGAAAAGTAGTTTTAGATTCAATTTCCCGAACCGAGTTGAATGGATTATATAGACCTTTAAAAGAATTTTAATAACTGATAAAATTAAGTGTAAAAAATATTACGTAAGGAAGGGGTTGGAATATCAAATCTTACGAATTCTTATACTGGGAGGGAGGGGGTAACAATTCGCCAAAATTGCCCTTATGTAATTTAAGGATGGGGACCTACCCCGCGATCGCACGTTTTTTGACAGTTATCAGCGTTTATCGAAACATTGACTACGTAAGTAAATATTTTTTCTTCAAGATTTTATGTTTTCACGCCCTATATAGTTACAATAGAATAAACGTTAAGGGACTGTTTTAAAGTTTGTTTATTAGACGATCTATTGACGTAGTATTTTTGTTTATACATAAATAATTGTAGGTTATATAGATTATTGAAGTCAAAATGATCGGTTGGGGCTGGTTGACTAATAACGTTCATAAGGTTTAAATTGTTATTTTGTTAATCGGAAAGCGATTTTTATTTTTTCTTTAAATTTCACTATGTTATAAATACATTATAATTTATGTTTAAGTTGAAAAAATTTTCAGTTTATTATTAAAAAATGAATGAAAGATAATTAATATTTTATAATGAAACAACTCTTGTGACATTGTGTTAGTTTATGACAATTGAGATAAGTTACTAATAACATTTTCTTAACTGATTGTACCTATGGTCAACCTACCCCATGCTGTAACTGTACCAACCCCGATAATGGGGCTGTTTGACCGGCATGGAAGGTGTTAGAAAAACATTAAAATACCTTAATTGTTGTCATATTAAGTCAACTTTAATAATTTCATCAGATAGCTAAATGTATGGCTTATCAAATAAACTAACCGGTTTAATGATATTTCGTCCACATAATGTATTAAAAATCAAACACTGAAAAACTGGCCTACCAGCCCCGGCCTGCCCTAATTGGATGGAGCTTAATTTCTGTGACGATTCATCCTCCATTCCACGTGCATTTAAGGTTCCATGGATATAATTTAACAGAATGCGATCCACGGCAAGGCTCGATAATCGCACAAAACCTTGAATTTCACACATTTTTTGCACACTTTTGCTCGAGGAATCGACCCACGCCCGATTGTACCACTATTTTTAATAAAAGTGTTATTTATAAAAAGTGTGTCAAGAGACGTCGCCAGTTTCCTATCGCCGCCGAAAGCACGCAACTAGGCGATAACCTGCCTCGCTATCTAAACGAACCGTGCCAAGTAACAAGCAGCCCAGCTGGCTGACAAAGTGCAACGATGAGAGTGTTTATTGCAACGAGACCGAAGCGACGTACCAGACACGATCGGGCAGACACTTCGCATCGGATGTCATCCTGTCATACCTTGATCTCACATTGTGTTACTGTCGCTCGCTCGGTTTCCTCCGGACAAATTATGCAGATTGCTCAACGGTCGAGCGTTGTTTTCCTTGCGCGAAGAGAACGCCCCGTTGCCCGCTTCGAGAACCGCCGCGGTCCCGTGAATAGACTACCCGAAGGATTTCCAGACGAAAATAGTGACGCGCGTTAAATATTGAACAGCCCCGCGACACGAAAACGGAACTGGCTCCCGTGCGTCAAACGGCGATCGTCGTTTTTAAAAGGCGCGCGCGATGCGTCGATGGAGCCTTTCCTCGCGGCAGCGACACTTGGTAAATATGTATCTCGAACCACACCGTGGAAATGTTGTCGCGCGAGTATGGAACGCGTGTGGAGTACTAGGAGCGACGGATGCGAGGGTGCTCGAAAGGCAACGTCGACAGGGTCGTTGGATGAGATGAAGAAGATCGTTGGCAGGGGATGTTGGGTACTTTAGGTTTGAGGACTTTGGGGTTTTGGGATGGTTCGGGCTTGGCGGATGGAGCTCAGAGTTCGCTGCAGGCTGGATGTGAGACTTTGGAAATTTGAAGTTAGGGAGTTTGAAATTTTTGGAGATTGAAATTTGGGATTTTAATTTGGGAATTTGAGAGTTTTAAATTACTCGAGATTTAAATTTGAGAAATTTAAATTTCTAGAGACTGAAATTTCTAGAGACTGAAATTTCTAGAGATTGAAATTTGGGAATTTGAAATTCTTAGAGATTGAAGTTTGGGGCTTTGAAATTCTTAGAGGTTAAAATTTGAGGGTAAAAATTCTTAAAGATTAAAATTTGGGAGTTTAAAGTTCTTAGAGATTAAAATTTGAGGGTTTGAAATTCTTAGAGATTAAAATTTGGGGGTTTAAAATTCTCAGGTATTGAAATTTGGAGGTTTGAAATTCTTAGAGATTGAAGTTTGGGGATTTGAAATTCTCAGAGATTAAAATTTGAGGGTAAAAATTCTTAAAGATTAAAATTTGGGAGTTTAAAATTCTCAGGGATTGAAATTTGGAGGTTTGAAATTCTTAGAGATTGAAATTTGGCGGTTTGAAATTCTTAGGGATTAAAATTTGGGAGTTTGAAATTCCTAGAGATTAAAATTGGGCGGTATGAAATTCTTAGAGACTAAAATATTATATAGAATCTTCAGGATTTAGAATCCGATATGGTGAAATTCCCAGGTTTTGAGAGTTACAAAGATTCAGAGACCTTGAAGTTCCAAAACTTGTGTTCTCGAATCTCCAGAATTCAAATCTCTCGAGGTATCAAACCCTTGGGATAGGGCAGCAGTTTGAAGCCCCTAGATCGAAATTTCCAATTCTAGAATCTTTCAAATTTATCCCTCGGTACTCCAAAGCCTCCAAAGTTTAAAACTGGAGGTCGCGTGACGTTTGATGTTCCCCAGCCCCCAGACTTCTACCTTAGAGTTCTAACATTTTCACCAATCATACAAGGTTTCATCTGCAGAGGCTGGGTGCCTTTCCCAGAGGACTTATCTCTCTTCAGCCTCACTGAACCACACTCCTACGACACACTAAGAAACACCACACTCGAGTGACGCAGATCACGTACAACTCAAAGCGTAAAGGATCAAAATATCTTTCCCTTTCTCCGTTTCAGCGCACAGAACGGCGAATATTAAACAGCAGAGACGTCCTCGGCACCAACCGGCGAATCACCGTGGAGAAAACGAAGACGGGAAATTCGAGTGTTTTCCCGACCATCGCGAATTTAAATAACCCCGGCTTCGTTATTCAAAACTCGCTGCGCCGCTGGCTGGACTCGACTGGAACCGATGAGAAACGGGGAAAAACCTGGCAACGTTACATTTATGGACAGGAGCAGCAATTTCTCAAGGAAATAACAATGTCGAGGGTACTTGTGGCCGACAAAAGCGATCCGCGGCATTATCTGCCGACGAAGGCTGGCCTCGAATAAAACCTGCTAGAAAATCCTGAAGAGCCGCGTCGCGCTCGGCCCAGGCTTCTTTCTTCGCTCGAGAGTCGCGGGGCAGGACTAACCTACGTTTCGAATAATAAACTGGTTTCGGAGTTCCGGTTTTCCGTCTTTCTTCTCGTCTCGATACACCCGGTCGAACCAAGGGGGGTATCGAGCTCTCGCGAGCGCGAGCGCGCGCGTGCACGCGGGCTGATCCTTAATAAGGCAATAAAACCTTTATGCTCATACATGGCGAGACTAGACGCGACCCAGCTACATCTTTCTCTATCGCGTTTCCAACGTGCGCATTCCAACGTGTACGAGCATCCTCCTTGATCGATCGAGGACCCGTCCGACGAGGGCAATCAGCGCGCGCCATATACAGCGCGGCGATAAATATCGGGGACATTTTTTCGGGGTCGACTTCACGGGGCCAAAATATTGTCTGCCCGGGACACAATCGGGGAGTTATGGGTCATTTGTCGTAGTGTTAACAACTGGCAATAAATGCCTCTTTACCGGCATCCTAAAAATATTTGTCGCTTTAGTTGGGTGCGCACAGTGCGGCACGTAATGGACAAAAATGGAAATAATAAATGTTTTAATTATTCCATAAATAAGGAACATGAATGTAAAATATAATATCCCAATAAACCAACAGAGTATCAATAATTATCATATGTTTCTTATAACCAAAAAAAAAACAATATTAGCGTTCTCACGCAGTATTCGTTCTTGTTTGTGATTTTTTTTTAAATAGGTCATTTGAATAGAGGCATGTATAACCTCAATTTCCAATTTGGAAAAACTTTTTTTTGAAAAAAAAAGAGTTTCAGAAAGAACGGTTCAAACTATCCTGTAATTTTTATTCTTCTGTCTCAAGAAGCTATTGTATCACGTTGCCACATCATTTTTGTTCTGCTATAAACTGCTACACTGAATGTTATTTATCGTTTGGTTAAGGAAATCTATTCGTTCAACGAGGACGCACCAACAAATTATTGAAAAGTGGTTTCGTTCTGCATCAAGAGTTTTAAAAGAGTATTTTCAGTTTTAAAATAGCAGTGAAACGCGATAAAAATAATAAAACGTGATAAAAATAATTTGACAGAAAAATGTTTCGAACGAACGTTAGCCAGTATTCAGTTGGCAATAAATTGCAAAACTAGATATTGATAAAAAAACTTTCTATTAAAAAAAAAATCAAGATCACCTGAATTTTTATAATGGAACTGTATGTATATTTTTGTACACACCAATCCCTGCATCTCGTTATTCTCGTTAAAAAAATATCACGCTACTTAGGTCGAAAGCTCATATATTCAGAAGTTACGAGTTTTGTCCGGAACGCCCATGTACGCGCCGCACTGTGGGTACCTTCGAAAAATGTCGAAGGAAAAGGCAATTCTTAGTTGGAGGATTCGCAACACGATGGCTGATGGGAGAGAAGGTGTGAAAGGGCGATGCCACGCGAGGGTTACGATTTTATTAGAAACATAGAGAGGGCCATTTTTCCAAAGTTTGCGCCACTCGAAGCGTCGATACCAGCCGCGAAATACGAAATAATAATTACATTGCAAGAAGCCTTAGAACCCAAGATTTCGATCAAGGAGGATGCAGTTCTGCGTCAGCTAACGCGACGCTGCTAATTACGCCAAGGTGTGTCCATCAGCGTCGTCCTCGCGGTTACCCACCCACTGTGCCCCCGGCCGTTTCCGTGCAAGCGATAAAACTCTCCTCTGGAAACGTGGATTCGATTAAAACCGCGCATGGCGGGTTGACGCATTAAGATTCCGTTACACGCTCCTCTGCGAGGACGCCCTCCCGCCCCTCGACGCGGTGCTCCCGCAAACGGAGGCCTCGATCGAAGGGACAATGGAAGCTGGGAAGACAATCGAACGTCAAGCCCGTGGAAGCCTTTCATTGCCCAACACACGGCACGCAAACACGCCGCAGCTTCTTCTGCGTATTGAAATTCAATCGCGCTGCCGCATCTCGGATGCTCCTGTCGTACGCGGGCGTCGCCGACACAATTTCCGTTCCGTCCACGGGTCAGTTCGAACAGCTGGATTCCCGCCGCGGGGATCGGTCGAACGATCCAGCGAGAGCAATTACATTTCGCCGGTCCCGATGGGCCCGAGTGGCGCCACGCGCGAAAATCGATTTCGATCGCACGTGACCGATCATCCAACCCCTAACCAATGCCCTCGATCCATCCTCCGCATCGTGGGAATGGATCTTTTAATTGCCTCGTCGAGTACTGGGATCTCGTTAAAGATTCCACGATCTTTCCCCCGCGAGGTTAACGCGAGGTTTCTGCGGGAACCAGGTGGAACCCTCGCGTTTCATCGTGAATTGCAAGTTTTGATTTGTTGAGGGATTGGAAGGCGTATTAGTGTTGATGAAATGGGTGGTTCTACATGACAAAATAAGAGGAAGGAAAGCGCGGTGGAGGCTTCGTTTATTAGTTGCTAGCCTCGCTACTCGGCTTCGCCCGAAATTTAGATTCTGATTTTATAAAAAAAATGTTTGAGCCACTAGCTTTGGAAATATTTGCGCCACTAGCTTTGGAAATATTTGAGCACTACTATTTATTTATTTTTTGTGAAAATAATCAGATTCTTCTGGATTAGCTAGGCATAATGAGCTGGAACACATTTTTTACCTCAGAGTTTACTGTTCGAAAGTTTTTAGGCGACAAACACACAAGCACTTTCTGCTTTATATATCAAGAATGGAGTTTGAATAGTCGAGTGCGGAACGCCTGAAGGATGGCAATTAGGCGACCAGCGGTCTACGTTGCGCAGGTCAGTAGTGGGGGCCTGCTCGGTCGTCGAATTGCCATTCTTCAGGCGTTCCAGGCCCCATTTTCAAACATGAATAACTAAGAAATGAAGCTTCCACAGCAATTTCGTTACTCTTGATTTTCGTCCTATTTTTTCACGTAGAATCACCCACTTCATTTTCTCCATCTCTGTGCAGTCACTTGACCCATACACTGCCAGGCAAATGTAGAGCGTGTTGCCCTGGGCGCCAAGACTTTGTTTTAAGGAAAGCGCATAGATTTTCACAATATATAATAATATTTAGTTGCAGACATAGTACTAAAATGGATTTACAGTAATTAAAAAGAAAACACTGCGAGATATCTCGTAGCTGGCGTCACTGAATAAAATTCCTGTGCTGAGTGCCGCATACGAGATATCTTGTATTGTTTTTTTTTTTCAATGAAATTTTTTATATACAAAGAAGTGTTCCTTTCGTTTTGTTTGAATGATCATCTCCTAATTTCATTTGGCGACGACCAATAACACAAATGTGTAACGCTCCCTACTGGGAAAACCTATTGTCGGCTCCAAGCATTAAAACCGAATCATGTAAGTTATTATTTTGATAATAAAAAGTGTTATTGCGTAGATAGTTTTTAAAAAAAAATATTATATACAATTTTCGTTCGTTCTTTCTAATAATTCCTAATTCAAACGGCTTTATAAGTTTATACTTATTCCCTGAGAAATTGCAACCAACATAAACTTGTAGCGCAAAGTACGAGATATCCCGTAGTTGGCAATGAATGGGTTAAGAGGGTTTACGAGATTCCAGATTAAAGAAAGGAGTGGTTGATCTGAGAAGTTATAACCAAGCTTTTTAAACTTTCCATAGACTCTCTCTGTACGATCCCATGCACGCGTCGATGTGGCAAGTGGAAGGGCAAGCGAGCGAGCAGACTATTGAAATAATTGGTCAATAATTACGTTTTGTTTTGGTCAAACGCGAGGGAGCAATAAGCGCTTCAATTACAGCAACTAATGGTTACCTACGCGTTAATCAATCCTCGACGCATAAATAACCGATCACCAGCGAAAGCAATTCTAATTATCGTCTATTTAGTTAATCGGTCTCGCAACTTTCACTTAAAGGCACGCTTCTCGGCCAGCAATTAGATCGCGGGTAATTGCTATAAACAGTATAAACGCTTGCCCTCTGCGCACCCCTTCGATCGCAGATAAGAAACACTTGCAACATGAAATCTGATCGATTCAGAGAGCGTGATTGCTTTTGGTATTGATCTTCTATCTCCTTCTAGATATCGATTTCCTTTAATTGCTCGTTAATTCCCACAGCCCCCGTGCATCGTGCAAGGTAGCAAAATCTCGATTCAACTTTCTTGTCGAAAAGCAGCCGAGTATTAATTTGAATACAGTGGGGGTTCTTTTATTCGAACATGTCGAAGGACACGACCGTTCAGATAAGTGGATCGTTCGGATAATAAGAGTCCACTGATTCCCTCTTTCATCGCGCGTTCGAATACGCTATCTTTTATTTTACTGATCGGATATAAGGAAGCATTTATATGTTTTCCTCGAGAATAAGAGCTCAGCAAGATGCTCAGTGATCCAGGAATATACTGGGACAGAATTGCTTCGAATAAATGGAGTTCTACTGCATTTTGTTTTCGTCGTACGATTTTAAACGACACCGTTTGCGAGGAGATGGTCCCAGGACGGAGCCGGATGCGTCCTCGCGAGGGAAAAGTCGTACGCGACCTTCTTGCGCACGCGAACCGTGCACACGTGACCGGGAACACGTGTTACAATGTAAGCTCCCGCGTGTCGCGTCGCGTTCACACATGTAACCGATGTAAGCGAACAGTTGGAACGCGAGAGGTGCATCGAAATGCGTCGAACATCCCGCGGCTTTCACCCTTTTAGCGTACCCAGCGATCCGTGCTTCTATCGCCATTAAACCGTGGCAGGAATTTGGCAGCCTGGCCAGAAAAGCTCAGACAACAACTCGGAGAATGGGATCCTTCGTCTGCGAAGTGAGATGCGGGCTGAAGGTATTTTAAAAACAGAGCTTCAAAAGAGTGAACAGTCCGAAGGGAAGAAAGTAAGTGGCTTTTCTTTGAAAAGGAAACTACACGGAAGGAACAACATCATTCCACGGGTTCGGCTTGTTTTTGGACGAGGAAGCGCTTCACTGTCGGAAGCACTGAACGCAGCTATGAAAGAATTGCGATCAGTGGCGGATTTAAGGAAAATGGTCCAGGTGGCAAACGTTGATGTGGAAGTTTGGATAAAACCACAATTATTATTCTTTGTTTTCTAAATTGAAATTTGCACGTTTTACAATACCTTATTGTGGATATAACACGCATTTTAAGACTAGGAAGCCTGCAAAAATATTAAAAATTAAAGGAATTACAAAACGTCAAAGTGGGCGCTGCGCAATGCACGCGTTAAAACGGTGAACATCGTAAGTCGAGGACGGATTAATATTTTTAGTTGAAATTTTAACTGAAGCTACAAAACAGTCTTCTTCGCAATGTGGAGCTCGGTGGAAAAATTTTAATAAAAATTCACGGAGTTACGCAACAAATATCAATTTTGAAGGATTTCACTGGAGTAATTCTGTGATAAATGTTGTCTCAAATGTTGTTAAAGTCATGCGATCTTATCGAGCGAGTTCCATATTGTGGAGAAAAGTGTTTTGTAGGTTCAGTTAAAATTTCAACGAAAAATATCGATCCGTTCTCGAGTTACGATGTTCACTGTCTTGAGAAACGTAGCTTTGAGAAAAACGGTTTTTAAACCCTGCCGCGGCGCGTTTGCCTACACTGGGCCGCCTGTTACTTTTTACGCTGTAACTCTGGCGATTTTTCAAATTTTTTAATTAAATCTTTTTTAAAATACTTCTAAGACTTGTGGTTATCATAACCAATCGATACAAAATTTCGATTTTTTGACCCCGAAATACCCGTTGTACCCCCTTAAGTAAGTCTTTGTGGAAAAGAATCTGGTACGTCTAAGGAGTCGTAGGTAGTCGATAGAAAGGCCACGAGAAATAGCAACGAATTCGCTGACGCGACCTACTTATTACTTTTGCAAGGCACAGCGGAGGCTCGGTACAACGTCGCGCGTTTTCGTCCGAGTCCTGACACCGCTGACTCGCCGATTTTCGCGAAGAAATTACACAGCCCCGAGGTGGCTGGTCGCCTTGACATACAAGGAGACGTTCACTCCAGAAGCCGGAAAACGTTGATCAACGCTGTCCCGCTTAACGATAAGTTGCTTCGCAATTACGAGCCTGCGCCCTGATGCAAGGTGTGTTTATGTCACCATTATCACGACCGGCGCACTGAAAGTGCTCGTCCCAAACGAAATTTCAATTAAAAAGGATCCCGCGGCGAATTGATCGCCGGGAGAATAAAACAGAGCGTTGCTATTATCCTCAACATAATTTCAACACGTTTATAATTCAATTTCTGCAATAATTAAATTACGTCACCATTGTAAGTCGTATAAATTTAAATATCCTCCGAACGAAAGAATTTATCCGCGTTAATTGCTTCGCGATATGATAAACTCAACGGCTCGTGCATTCCCAATCTCGACTCTCGCGAAATAAACCCCTATTACAACAATTAACGTGCTCCATTTTTCACTCTTCACTTCTCAGCAACCACCGACGCGAGACTGAAACAGCAGAGGTTCAATGAACCCCTATGCTAAACGAACGACGCAACTATGCTCCTAAGTTCCGTGCGAGGATAAGCGACTAATATAAACGCTTCTCGAAATTACGACGTTTTCATCCAACCAAACGTAAACACAGCTCCGCGGTGGAAGGTGCGTCGAGGGTAAGAAACGCGTCTTTCGTATGCGCCGAGCGCGTAATGCATATGGAAATGCGCGTTGTTCGCCGTGTAAACGCGCGCGAACGAGCTGTGACGGAAGTCACGTGACGGGGGCCCAGTGTCGTGCGGCCCAGCGGAAGCCACGTCGATACCAAACAGCCGTCGGGAGACACCGCGGTGCCACTGTGCGGGGGAGAAGGAAGCAACGTCCTGGCGAGTAGCGTGTTTCGTCCGAGTTTCCCAGCTTATCTGCTTTAGGGATCGGGAATCGACGAATCATCGGAATGGCTCTATTAACCCGGTGAACCCGCGGGACACGGTAACGGGACCCGCGCGACCCTGACGTGCACGTCTTTGATCTAGGTGGAGCGAGATTAATACACGGCCAACCGTGAACCCAGCGTTCCAACAAAAGCGAACTACCAGTTACGCGGCCCCCATTCGCCGAAGGCTCGCGGGAAAGCCGTAATTATCGGGAGCGAGCAACGAGAGGCTGCGACTAGGCTCCGAGCCGCGACGTCGTTTTAATAACGACAAGACGAGGCAGACGCTATTTCGAGGGGCGTTCAGCCGTATCAGCTCGATCCAAGATCGCCGCGGAGAGCAGTCCTCGGGTCTCCCTCGCCGTCTCTCGTCTTTAATTAGCAGAGTGGCTGGCGGCTGAACCACTTGACCCCGCCGCACGTGAACAAGAATCGATGTCATTTGTTCGAGCACTCGGTGTTCATTAAACGCGAAAACCCTGCCGCGCGTCTTTGCGCGCATCCTCTATCTGGGGTAGCCGAGCTCCCGGGGCTGGGACATCCCAGAGGGGACTTCAGAGCTGCATGCAAGTTTGATGATGACTCTGAGTGGTCAGACGAAAGCTACGGCCCCGTAAAAGCAATTACTTTTCTGGAACGCTGATCTTTGCTGCTTCTTTTCGTTCCTGTTCACTTCCTCGCCACGTGATCGACAATTGAGGGGCCGCAGGAAAACAGGTTCGTTACTTTTAGAGGATAGAAAGTTGCAGAGAAAATTGTTTTCGTGGGAAATGCGTAATTGTAATTATTTTAAACGATACTTGAATTATGTTTCTTTTGTACTTCCTAATTGTTTGTTCTATGCTTGTGTGACTGCGATTTGTACTTTTTATAGCAAAGGGTTTATCCCGTTGATACACTTAAATAAATAAAAAAAAAAAATATGATTCTGCTCGGTGGAACGCACATGCTTGTTAGAAATGAATTTCTAAGGGTAGCAAGCAACGAAGCTCGATCCAGGACAGTTCTGGGGTAAGGGCTGAGCGGTTTATCACAGTTCGCATACCAGAAGGCATAGCCTTCCTCACTCCGTGGCCAGATCCTCCAGGGACAGAGTCCCTATTCTTTGGCAATACGGCGTGAGGCCGTTAGCTATAACGAAACTCTCTCTCTGCATTCAAATAAGCAATCCTTCGACAGCCGATAGTTGAAAGACCCAAAGTGGTCGCCAGGACTGTTTAGACTCATGCACCCCCATTCAGGAACACACGCAGTCTAAGTCCCAGTCATAAACCATCGAAGGCAGGAGACAGCGTGGTGCCATCCGCCCTCGACCCTACCCTTAAAATTGGCGATGCTAACATGCTATTATATTAACAGGTGGTGGAATTACACTAGAATTCTTTCCCTGCTTATTCGACAGCAACTTGTCGACGGGGGTTCTATCTGTCACCGAAGTGTTCTTTGTAGCGTTCCCTGCTTTGTACACCGAAGGTTCGAGGACCTTAGCGTTGCGCGAAACACGGATATAGCGGGGACCATTTCGCTGATAACCGAAACTGGTTATCACTAGCCACCGGACGGTGGAAGCTACAGGCATATAGTTCATTGTCCTTTTGTCGGTTAGGACACACACGCCTGCCACCACCACTTACCGGCGACGTTTACACAGGCGTAATTGCGATTTGTATCTACGTACGCGTGCATCCATTGCACGCGCAATAACAAGGAACGCAAGCTCGCCATTGTGCTTCCTACTGTCTGTATTGAATTAGCGCTTCTCGGCCAATTTCAGTGCGAGCAGAGAGCCTGCCAGTTGCAGATAATTATTCTAAGGAAAAGTAGCTGGCTTGCGTTCCTCAACGTAATTCCTGAATCAAGTAGTATAGGTCTGCGCGGGGTCGGACCCAAACTACGCTTCCTCCGCTGTTCATCTCGGCACGATACAGAATATCGAACGCTAGCCGATACGAGCTCATTGATTTACATCGGAGATCTCTGGATGATTCAGGAGAACGTTTTGATATTCTCGGGGCGGAGTGATGGAGTACTAAGACGAGTAATGATTTTCTAATATAATCGGACGCTAAGTGGAAAGCACGAGTGAAGAGGAAAAATCCTAATGCGTATCCGAACGAATTCAATGATAGCTTAGCTGCAAATCGACTTTCGACGACCTTTCGAAGCCAATTTCCGTCCAAGTGAATCACAAATGCGACACACATCTCCTCGCGCTGTATAATTTCCGTGGGCCCCTCGTGCACCGCAACTACCCGGAATTCTCTACTGATTATGGTTTTCCTTGTTCTCGACACGGCAGAATAATACTCGCCGAATCGCGATTCCAGGTCGCCTCGGGAATTATTAGCAGTGCTGGCTGTATCGCTTTCTTCAAACAGGAGATACCGCGTCGATAGCTTATCACGGTGTTTAAATGTACCCAAAGCAACCCACTTTTATACGTTATATGTAATCAATTTCACCGTTCATCGAGAGGGGAGACACTGGGACAAAGTAACATCCAATGAATGCACCACCTCGGACGCTAATATATTGTATCTAATCGTACCACTTTTATAAAATATTCCTCGCCTGACTTTCAGGTAAGGAATTGAATCCCGAGCATTATTTACTATCCCGGGACTGCGGGATTTTTTAAAGTCTATCTCGTGATTCCGGGACTAATCTCGCGATTGGGTAATAGAACATTTCAGTAATTAAAATGATTTATTATGTGCTGAAATTCTAAATCTTTATTTAAAGTAAACGAACTTACATTCTATCATTAGTCTGAAACATAAGCTATCGTTGTTCATAATAAAACAATAGAACAATGAAGAATAACAACGTCTAAATAAGTAGAGTAAACCAACCAGTAATTGACCGCATACCAGTGAATGGCCATTAGGCAAAGAAATGTGAATTATAAATTTAAAAGTTATTATATGTTTATAAATGGAGCGTAGTTGCACTTTTAACATCCCATATTTTTAGTCACGCGTATTAAGCAAACATTAATAAGCACAATTCTTATTAAAATAACGACCAATAATTCTACCACTTCCTTTAAGCAACTTTTCTTTGATTGTTTTTTTTTCCGAAAAAAGGAGATTAATGTAAAAAGAAACGAAGAGTGAATTTTATTCTTTAAATAAATTTTTATAATCGCCTAATGAATTTCATTGAATTTGCATTGAAAATATTATTATCCATTCGACTGTGCTCCCCCAAGATTAGATCCTGAGTGCGCCACTGACGAGCAGCGAGGGAAAAGTAGGGTAAAGGACCCAATTACTGTCACCTTCAGCTATTTTACGTAAAATAACGAACAAATAAACGTTGTAAAGTTATACGCAAAAAGAATTATGTAATTCAACCTATAATCTATACTATAGATTATATTCTATAGTTTATTTATTCGTTATTTTAAGTAAAATAGCTTAAGGTGACAGTAATTGCTTAGGTGTCACGAATTGAGCCCTTTACCCTATATATCACAAAAACAACCGCAGAACGCAGGTTTCGAGTTTCAGCTGTACTTTAGCGCCCGACTCGAAGAAGCTCGCGAGGCCGAGCGATGTCGCAGATGTTGCGCGCTGCTGTCTCTCGCTCGCCGACCTTATAATCGAACGGACGAATGGATATCTCCATTAGCATAGGTATAAGCGCACCCGAGAGACCCACATATGCACGGGCGCATAAAGTCAAAGTGCGTGTGGAGATAGCGGTACCGAGACGTGGCGCGCGCGAGCGTAGGTGAGGCGGACGGCGCGCCTGTGTGCGCTATGCGTTTCCACGAGCCAAAGACACGGGCGAACACTCTGCGCGAAATGGCTAATCAACGCAACGGTTCGCGTGGCCGTGATTTTCTGACACCGCCTAGAGGCCCGTCTATCTAGCCGAGGGACTTGCGCTTTGCTAGTCACTCCGTTCCGCCTGCAACTGGCTTACTTATTGCGCCTCATTGCCTGCGATACGACTGCAGGCAGTTGTGTCCCCAAGGGACAACTTGCGGGGTGCAGGTCAATGGAAAAATTCATTCGCTCATTGTTAGCAAATGTTATGGAAATGCCTTTTTTTTAATACACCTGCTCGTAGTTTTAACAGAAAAAATGACAAAAGGTCGTAGATAGCCAAGGGACTATGCTGCTTTGCTTAAAAAAATATCTAATGTATTTTCAGTTTTAATAAACTCTTGCCCCGACCTAATAAAATTCATCGTGTTAGGTCGAGGACTTAAGGGTCTGAAAAAACATGTATATTCGGGAATTTTTAGGGGGAAAACTTGAAGGCTTTTTTAAGCAAACCTTTGTGTATTCTAAAGTGTACACGTTAAACTACTTGCAGTAATTTTTGCGATGGAAAATATAAATAAATAAACGAAATATCAGCGATTTCCCGCTAGCGATTTTCTTTCAGCAGTTTACGGTGACCACTCTAATTTTTACCTGGTTCATCTGAAATGAAAAATTCGCGGGAATTTAGTTAGTGCATTAAATTATCTAGTCCTTAATCGTTCGTTATCCCGAAAAATTAATTTGCTACAAAGTGGCGGCTTTTCATAGCAAAAGTATCGATTTTCGTCACAGAATCGTTTTCATTTTTTATGTTTCATCTGTAAAATAAGAACTGCGCCACGGAAATGAAAAGCCACGATTAAGGACTAGATAATCTAATATACTAACTAAAATTGGTCGAATTTTTTATTTCTGATGAACCAGGTCAATCAAAACTACTACAGTGGTCACCGTAATGTGCTTAAATAAAACAACGCTGCCGGGAGATCTCTTATATTTTCAATATTTATTTAGATATGGCGTTGCAAACAAATTAAAAAACTTTAAAAGATATACTATCAAATATACAACGGTTTATTTAAAAAAAAAGCCTTCACATTTTTAAAAAAAAAATCCCGAAAATACTTGTGTTTTCAGACCTGATAGGTCTGGGTTATCGAAGAATATGCTTTCTGAATTACGTTGGTCTTATCAACGACGTTCATCTGCTAGACCCCAGACGAGATAGAAAGAGATTTGTAAAGAAAGGGTTTCTACTATTTGGAGGAAGCTGGTGTTTGATAGAGAACTCGTAGAAATCGCTTTTCGCAGGCGCTGAGTGGGGGATTTAGAAAACGTCACAAGGGGATTTTCATCCAAGGATGATGGATCTACCCACAGCGGTGTCTGGCCTGGGTCGGTGGTGACCCAAATTAAAGTCTCTATTTTTAGGGCACTTCCTGCTGATATGCCCACCTAAATGAATCATATGTTGGCACCATAAAGACTCGAAACGATTAATTGCAGCGTGTGTACTTTGCATCTTTCTTGGATTCATTGTACTTTGACCAAGATAACCTTCTGACCCTGCCGCCCCCTTCTTCTCTTAGTGAAATTAAATAAAGCCTCGTTACACTGTCAATCTATGCAACGGCGTTGATTAAGATGTTGCTTCAGGACACATGCATGCTGATTTTTTAAAAGAAGGAACGATTCGATTCACAAGCCCACGTCCTTGAAAGCGGCAGAACAAAGAGGAAAAGTTCGAATCGCAATTAAACGGTGCTGCGCGCCGCAACTTTCTATGTCGGTATTATACTTTCATACGTACAGCCGCGTGGCGCGCTCGTCTCCAACGGAGCCCTATATTTTTTAACGCCCTACTTGATGCACCTTTCATTCCGCGGCAGCAAAGCGCTAAAAAGACTGGCTACCTTTAGAAATCATCCGCGGAGACAGTTTAATTCCGCGATTAACGCCGGGGCCATTTGAAAGCGCCCGGATTAATTGCATACAACCGACCCCCACTCCTCGCGATTTCATGCAACCCGTCCTTCCGCGAAACAACAAGCTATGATTACATTTATTACACGGTTCGCCCGACGAATAACGCGAAGAGTTTTAAGTTACGTTAGCAAAGGGGCCTTTGTTTCCCTCGCCGAATGTATGCCGCGGAGCATATCGCGTACCATGCAGCGCGCTCTTTAAATCGACGATTATTCAACGACCCGGAATTATGCGCTACTTTAGAAGGAAATCCAGCGAGAACGGAGGCACGTAATTAGGCAATGATTTTCGCAATCGCCTCGCAGGTAAACACATAGCGACTCCTGTTTGCGTAGGAACGCGTCCCTCGAAATGTCTGCGAGCTTAGAGCGCATTATCGGTGAGCACGAAGCTTGTACTGAACTTCTAATTGAATTCGTATTTAATTCAGTCACATTTGTGTCTATCTACTTGGAAAGCGTCCACAATTAATTTCTTCCGCGGCTGTATTTTCTTCTGGAATGTATCGAAGGTATTGTCTAAGAGTTGGGAGCGTAGGAGGACTAAGAAGGAGAGAAGCTACAGATCCGAGGCAAATTCTTCACCAAGCCAAGATTAACCAGCGCGCAGAATTGCCCCGTGTTGCGTTACTTTTACCTAGGATCGTTAACATCGGGCAGGTAGCATATTCATGGTATCGCGAAATCCGAGATACAATGCCGGCCGATCGAGTTACACTGCCAGCACGCTTACGGTTTACGCGAAACCTTCTTATGCTTGCATGACTCGCGACACACTGCGTCGGGCGACGTGTCCATTAACGAGGCGGACCTCGGCGTTAGAGGCCGTCCTTAAATTACGTAAGGGTAATTTTGGCGAATTCTTACGCCCCCTCCCCCCTCGCTCCCGGTATAAGAATTCGTTAGATTTGATATTGCAACTCCCTCCTTACGTAATATTCTTTACATTTAATTTTGTCAGTTATTAAAATTCTTTTAAAGGTTTATATAATTCATTTAACTCGATTTCGGAAGGTTTAAGCTAAAACTACTTTTCGGAAACACAGAATTTGTATTTATTGAAAATTAGGTTAAAAAATATTACGTAGACGCTACCTGACTTCCCCCGTAAGAAAACATAAGAAATTCACGACCAACCTCCACCCCCCAAAAGCCTTACGTAATTTAAGTACGACTCCTTATTTCGGTACTAGTGAACATTTCACTACTGGCAATTTTCGGGGAGGTTTCACGTATCTTGATCAGAGGTCGAATGAAACAGTTAAAATTTAAAATTAATTATGAAATAACAGCAATTGCATGACTATTATCTTTTCTGTTGCGAGAAAACTGTTACAAAGTGCGGTGTATTAAGTGAAACTTTTATTCCACACATTTCTGTGTAATTTAGAAGTTCTAGTGAAATCAACGAGCAATTTATTTGCAGATGCTTTTATCGAGCACTGTAAAATTGTATTGGAAAATGTGTCCGCCGAAATCCGTGTTATTTACGCAGGGGAAATTCGGACAAAACCGGGTACCTGGGTAAAACCGGGACGTGCTATTCTTTTTCAAACCGCCTTGAATTTTTCCGCGTGGTCGCAGCGGCGTATTTTCGCGATACGCGTTATTTTATCAACAAAAGATGATTGTGTTACAAGCGTGCTTACTAAGGTTATATCGCCCTGTGTGCTTTCGAAGGCTCTGATCTAATTTTCGCGCGACAAAACCGATTAAACGGATCCCAGCTGGAAGCAACATTCGAGTCGACGGGAACCACGAAACAATCGCTCGCCGACACCCAGAATAAGTCGCTCGCAATTGCATAATACATCGCATTGTGGTTTTTTTCGTCGACGATGTTGGAACGCGAAAGAGAATTCCACAGTGATTCATTGATTCGAGCTAATCGCGCGTCTTGCACCCATCGATCATGCTTTTTCTCGACTAACAGGCGAAAAACCTTAAGTGGATCCATTCAACGGCGTTGTATGCACCCCTTTGTGTACGCTCTTCAATCGGTTTTCCCCTATTTCGTGACACAGCTGGTGCCCCGTGAATCCTGGAAAAATTACATGACCCATGCGGAAAGGACGAACACGCGAGAGCTCCATGGAACCTAATCTGCATATTCACGAGCTGGCAACAGGAAATAACGCGTTTTTTTTGGAAAAGTATGTGACCGCTAAAGTGCCCTTTCTTTATAAGTATCGAATTTCTTCCTTCGTATTTCTTTATAAGAAAATAATCTCTGAAAACGTTTATTGCAATCGGAAAACAGACGAATTTCTGAAAAATGGTAAGCCCTATCGAAATTTCGTTAAAATAAAATTGAAAAAGCATTGAATTTTCTACAGTTACTGTATATATAATTTCTTCGTATTATCTAAGAAATGGTTGGACACACGAGAAAATTATATATACAGAAATTGTAGAAAATTGAATGCTCTTTTAATATCATATGAACAAAATTTCGATAACGCTTACCATTTTTATGAAATTCTTTAAAACTATACTTTAAAGCCTGGTCGGCAACCTTTCCTATGGTCCGATTGCTGATAAACTTTCTCAGGGATTATCTTTTTAAGAAACGGAACCGCACTAGGGGATGAGAGAAAAAGAAATCGTGCGTTGAAAAATAAGGGCCAGCCTAACGACTACCGCCGTTTCACGACAGGCAGAGAAATACACGCGAACCGCTGAATGCTTTCCATTTCCATTGAGCCTGGAAAGTTTTGGAAAGCGGATCCATCGATCACGTTTATCCCAATCCCGCACCTGTGCGCGCTGTTAAAGAGACGCCGAGGTTCAGTGGACTCGGACAGACGAAGGTAGATATCATTTTTCCTCGTATTATTTTCCCCAGCGAAATATCGAACTGAGTTCGGATCTAACCGAACGCAGAAATTGCAGCACGTGTCTGTGGCCATTTTTCGGTAATAATGAGAAAGGAAACTTTTGCGGGGTCTGAAATTCAGCGAGGTCGAGAATTCTAATAATACACCTGCGTTCCGCTCGGCTCTAGGAACAAAGTATCTTTGATCGTTTACATAAGCCGGCGATCTAGCCTGCACGGCCGCGGAACAGACAAAAGAGAATCGCATGACGGATCAGCGCGACGTCTCAAGGAGACAAAGTTCCGATTAGTCCCTCGCCACTCTCCTGATAATCTGCTCGATCTGTTGCGGGCTGCGTTGCGGTCTTATCGTCGCCACGCTACTTACGGCTAGCTGACGAAGAAATTACGCGCGCGAATCGAGGCCGGTTCGCGGAAAGCGCGAAAGTCGCGGAAATGGAGACGGTGATTGCCAAGAAATGGTGATTTCCCTGTATCGACGACGTCTGAAGACCAAGCTCGCGCGAATAGATTGGGCTCTTGTGTCTCGAGTATCTCTCTACCTCTTACGCTCTTTCTAAGAATCTTTTATATCGACTCTTTGCGCGTACAAGGTGCGTTTGGAGAAGTGTGTTCTTTAAAAATTTTGTGACTCAATTGTGGGAAACAGTGCAGCCTTCGAAGCAACAACTCTCGGACAGTCCGCGTGAACAAGACTCCTCTGTAAGTTCGTCTTGAGCACCCCGCGGAGATGCGTAAGTTACCCTCGACAGGGGCCGATCTAACTCTTTAACCACCCTTTATATCTAATTATAAATGATTATTTTAAAATAATATTTTCCAGAGTGAGTGGAATTTTTTGTAGGTATGTGTTGAATAACAAAAGCCATTCGTCTGATAAAAAATTTAGTCGGTGGCTATCGGTATAGGGACAAGCAAGCGTTTAAAAAATAGGGAAAAAATTGTTGTATTCCCAAAACGCATATTAATAAGTAGAAAAACTTCAATTCAGTAAACACATTCTTTTCGTGACAAAAAATGTTCTAAACAGCGGTACTTTATCAGGGCATCACAGTGGAAAGAAAATTTGGAAGATTTATTTTCCCTCCAGCGCAACACATACCACTCGCTTCTTCGTTCCATGTTAAACCTTTAGAGGATGGGGCTGGCCACTATAGTGGCCACCTAAAAATTTCGATACTTTGCCGACCATTTTGGTGGAATATATGCATAAATTTTAAGTAAATAAAATTTACAATTTCAACGAAAAAATCCCTGCCCTCTAAAGGTTAATAACGCGTTTTTTAGACATGCTACATAGCCTATGTCCGTCCTAGAGTATCCAGGAATGACGTGTTAAAATTTTAGAAAGATCGGTTCAATAGGTCTCGACTTTTGCGCGAACATAAAAATCGGCTCTCTCTTTATATAATAGTATAGATACTGTTCTCTTATTTCTGACTCTTGTAAAAAGGCAGTATTCTCTGCACCTCGTTATCTCATGAATTTGAATAAAAAAAAATATCGAAGAATAACTGTTTACCTTGTCATTTCATCGATTTTTTACCACTGTGTCAATTTGACACCGAGGGGCGGATTAGTTTCGTGAAATGGGGAGCGGATGAGGGGTTAAATAGAGTCCTTTACTATCACCCTACTGCACGTTCCTCCCCTTTTCCGTATAATTATCTACTGCACTTTCCACGCGCGAATTCAATCACCGTTGATTCCGCTTACGCGGACATTTCGTCCACCGCAAATTGCGCAGCAACCCCCTTCGACGTGAGCTCCTGCCACCGCACACAGACGCTATGCGCCAGGCACTAGCGGGGCTCCTAATGACGTGCATATCGTAACGGTGCACCGTGTTGCACGTTCCTCTGCACCTCTGCTGTGTGGTGCGTGCGGAACGCGACGGCGGGAAAGAGGATCGCGGCAGGAGGAGGCGCGAGCGACGGGTTCGTTGCGCAACCCGGCCGATGGAACGAAATTCGATCATCTCCGCCGCACAATAACGGCCGCGAAGGAAAAGAGAAAACGGGGGGGCATTAAAGAGACAAATGGCGGTGACGCGGGCGCAATTTGCGCCACAGAGAAACTGGAAACCGTGGCTCGGCCGGCGAGGTCACGATAAGTGAAAGAAAATAATCGCCACCGATCGCGCCCCGGGATTAGTCGATCGAGCTCGATGAAACGTATCGCGAGCGGGAGAGGGAGCTGATTCACGGTGCTGGCTTCCAGGGGCAGCGGAGTGGATGAAGCATCGCGGAACACGAATTGGCCATTGAGCTGCGTTACGATCCTTCATCCAGGGATGACACGTAACAATGGCAATATCGATGAACGATCGAGCCGTTGAATAGACAAGATATTACCTGTCCAGAGAGGTTGAATTCATTGGATGGCGGCCCCCGTAGTGACTTTCAGTTTCTCTCGTTTTGATTAATTCTTTCTTCCTCTTGGAATTCTGATCGAACGTGCGCTGTGTGTGAAATTGGTCCGAATGCAGGTCGCTGGGAAGACAGGTGACGACGTTTCGGAGGGAACGTTGATATTGACGCCATTAATGACTCGAGATCGTTGGAAAGTCGCCGAGCTTCTTGATTCGTTCCAGTTTGAACGGCGGACCGACGGCCCGAGTCAAGGCGAGTTACTCTCAATTTTGCGCACGGCAACGAGATCAGCCGTGTACAATTCTTCTCGGGTACACCGCCTCGCACTTCGGGAGAATTCTCCTCTGGGTTCAATTCGAACAGGATTCGCGAGGGAAGCTCACTCTGTGGTAAATCTCGACGGAAGGCTACTAAATTCGGGGCCGTCTACCGACGCGCCAGAATACCCTTGCCTATTCAGGCCGCGAGCTGAGAAAGGCTCATCAAAATCGGTGTCTACCACATGGTGTCCTCCCCTTGTAAGAGTACTCCCCAAAGTTTCCTAGTCGAGGGACTCGAGAATTAAATTTACACCTGCCCTGATGTGCCTTAACTATCTACCACGAATTTTGAAGCAAACTTATAGGTAATATAGGCACTATCCACTGATTTCTGAAAACCTACACAATTGCATGTTGCATACAGAGCAATACAAAACTGACAAATACAAAATACGGAGCAATTTCCTAGACTGGCTCGAAGAAACTTTTGCTATACCTTATACAAGTTGCGGCCGAATTGGCAGTTCACCCGGGAAGAAGCCTCGTGAAAAAAATATAAGAGTACAGAATAAACTTTCCCACATTCTCGACTACGTTAAATCCCTATTTATCCCTAAACTTTCAACTCCCTCTTGCACGAGCAATCTCTCCGCGCCTGCTCGCGCCATCAATTAAACCACACCCCGTGCACAACACTCTACGAAATGGAAACTTCCTAAAATGGAAGCGGAGGTAAACCCGCGAACGGTACAATCGCGCAGGCAAGTAAGTCGTGCACTGAATAAATTCTTACACGCCTTCGGTGGCCGCGAATAAATTATTAACGGAACGCCGAAAAAAGCTGCGGCCAGACGTTGCCTCGAGCAGGCGGGATCACTTGCAGACGGATGAACAGGACCCTCGTTGAGAACGCCCGGATTAATTGTCGCTCGGATCTGCGGGGCGCGTCCGGGGCACAATCTGTTTCTGGCGCGGCTCCTCGCTCTTTCCACTCACCTCTTGTGACACGGGGTTGTTCTTGTTCCTGCTGCTGTTGGATGTGTTGGATGGGGTGAGGGTTGCAGTGCCGACACCGCCGACCGTCTTTCCGCTGACCTTGGTACCGGCGCCGCCGACATCTTTGTGCAGCGTTCCAGGACTCTGAAATGAAATATCGGCCCCGAGTTAGGACAATGGAGGGCGAGCTTTTTTCAATGACAATGAGGGCGCAACCTGTCCGTCGCTGGATCTCGAATGAAATACGAGGTTCGGGGTAGGGTGGGATTAACAGCGTCGGCCGAGGAGGGATGCTTGCTTTATCGAGTTGAGTGTAATGCCTTGGAGAGACCTTTAAGCTTCCAATGAACCAGCCAGCTTGGAGTAAATATCACGGAATGTATAGCGATACGAGCAAGCTTATCTCGTTGCTCGTTATTCTACTTACAACAATTGCGACCGTTCAATTTCCCCGGCGAAATTATTGCACAATTTCCCGCGAGCTCTGATCCGCCGCGAAGTTTATTTCCTTCATTTCCGCGGAGAATGCCCCGTGACATTTCACGGTAACGCAACGCGCCTCACTCGCTCGCTTTTCTCATCAATTAACGCGGACATTTGTCGTACGATTTAATGCCGCCCGGCCCCCCTTCGGACCGGCGGGTTTGTTCCTGTTAATTAAGGGGCCGCGGCCACTTTTGGTTCGTACGCCGTCTCATTTGCGTCTTGTCGCGGCAGGCTAAACGAGTGGTTTAGTAATAGGAGACAAAGAGATGACGTGGGTGGTTTCGGATGCGACTCGCGTATCTTGCGCGAGTGCACACGTGCGCGGATGCGTTCTCCTCTTTCTCCTGTGTGCGTTTGCGCGCATCATCTCGTCCCCACGTTAGACTGGCCCTGATAAAAAGGCGATAAGCGGGTGGAAATCCGAACAGGACAGCCGGCTACTGTTACCATCATTCACGGGCCGCGATATCATTTAATTGTTCGCGGCCTATAACGTCCCACCCGTACACGCTCGATTCACTCCACGACCTCCGAGGTCTTGGCCGATCTCCTGTTTTTGTGCAGATTTTATGGCTCGCTTCTGCTTCGTATAATTGGGAAATACGTTGCAGCGTGTAAATTGCGCGGCCAGGGGGAAAAATATAGAAATCGGGCGTTTGGATGTGTAATTGACTGCAGCAGAGGGGGGTACTAGTGAATGGAAAGGTAGAAATAAATATTCTAATTATTCGAAGATGTCTACAATCTGAAACGTATGTAGTTACTCTGCAAGTAAAATTTTGAATTTTAAAGAATTAGAAATATTCATGCGTATAATTTAATTGATAATCAAAGATTTTAATATTAATATTTTAAAAGAATTTATATTACAGTGGCTGGATAATTTAGTATACTCAAACAAAATGGTTTGAGATTTTGTAAGTTTAAGCGATGGAATAAAATAGTTGCCTCGTGTTTAATGTTATAATATTATTTTTTAATACTAGTATATGTATTAAAGAATACAAATTCAATGCATTTAGGTAGGGTAGATGTACTGTTTGTGGCCATTGCACTGTTTTTGGCCATGTGCATAATTATCTTATTTTTAAACTGCTTGCACATCATTATTATGTGGAGAATTTCACATCATAAATATTTTGTTTAGTATACCGCCAGAAATATAAGGTTTCATTTATAGCTAATCAATAAATGAAAAAACATTCATGCATTGTTGCTTTAATTACAGCCACGACGTTTACAGATTTTGGTGAAAATGTTTTGAGTATAATAATTTGGCCACCCTCTGTATATTCATTTGTGGAATATATATATAAAAAAAAATTAATTTTCTGTATCGTTCACCGTCGTGGTTACACCTTTGCGCGTGTAAATCGTCGGTGGACACAATCGAAATCGGAACAGCGGCCAGTCGAGGCAAGGAAGAGATATTCGATGCATCGAGCGCGCTTTCACGCCGTAAAGCAACGCGAGGAATTTTCTTCAACCTGGAAACGAGGTGTAACGAATCCCTACGAACGCCTGTCTGGCTCGAATTAATACCTTAATTTCCTAGGCAATTTTAGTGAAAGTGTCACTGGAGGCTATGCGAGATTCTTGACACAGCAACGGATCGCGGCTGGTTCTTCATCAGAATTCACGATTTCAAATTCTAATGAGAGATATTGGTACTATTTTATGTGCCTGCTCTGTAATCGATCATATTTTAATCCTCGGATGGCCGATCGTGAACAGTTATGCGATAGACCGATGTGGGTCACTTCTGACATATATATGTACTTTAGGATTAGTTTTCAGATACCTACTGAATATAATCTAACACTAATTATTTTTTTATGCGTCTTTATTGCGCAATACTAAAATAGGGATAAGACGGAAAGATAAAGAATTAAGAACAAGATCTGATGCAAAAAAATCTTATGAAATATAGAGGAATATATAAAGCAGAAAGTGTTTGTGTGTTTGTCTGTCGCCTAAAAACTTTCGAACGGTAAACTCTGGGGTCACGAAATGTGTCCCAGCTCATTATGCCTAGCTAATCCAGATGAATGTGACTATTTTCACAAAAAAAAAATAAATAGTAGTGCTCAAATATTTCCAAAGCTAGAGGCCCAAATATTTCCAAAGCTAGTGGCTCAAATATTTCCAGAGCTAAATAGTGCTAAAATATTTCCAAAGCTAGTGGCTCAAATATTTCCAAAGCTAGTGGCTCAAATATTTCCAAAGCTAGTGGTTCAAATATTTTCAAAGCTAAATAGTGCTAAAATATTTCCAAAGCTAGTGGCTCAAATATTTCCACAGCTAAATAGTGCTAAAATATTTCCAAAGCTAAATAGTGCTAAAATATTTCCAAAGCTAAATAGTGCTAAAATATTTCCAAAGCTAGTGACTCAAATATTTCCAAAGCTAGTGACTCAAATATTTCCAAAGCTAGTGGCTCAAATATTTCCAAAGCTAGTGGCGCAAATATTTCCACAGCTAAATAGTGCTAAAATATTTCCAAAGCTAAATAGTGCTAAAATATTTCCAAAGCTAGTGGCTCAAATATTTCCAAAGCTAGTGACTCAAATATTTCCAAAGCTAGTGGCTCAAATATTTCCAAAGCTAGTGCTCAAATATTTCCAAAGCTAGTGGCGCAAATATTTCCAAAGCTAGTAGCTCAAAAATTTCCAAAGCTAGTGGCTCAAATATTTCCAAAGCTAGTGCTCAAATATTTCCAAAGAAAGCGCCTCAAGTAGTGGACTATAAAGAAGATGCCTATCAATCTAAAGCTCGTTCCTTTGTATGTTCTGCAAGCTCTGGTAGCAGAATGGTGTTAATGAACGAGCACACCGAACTCTCGTCACGCCAGCATATTCCTCGATCGTAAACTCCGCGCAGCCCTTAAGGTGAAATCGATTACTAAGGTGATCACGGCAATTAAGAGAGTCAGAGGCTTGAATAGGATCCTCTGTAACGTCGTCCGAACGAGCCATTCCACAACGTTGTTTCGCTAAACGAAGTTAGGCGCGTCAGGAAGTAACGGGGCAGCGCCGCAGGTTCGATGTACCTGCGCTTCATTACCAATGTCGAATCGTACGGTGGCCTTCTGTTCCACTAGATCACGACGGGTCAACGGACGATCCAAGAGGATGTATTTACCATGGAAAGTATTTCCACAGCTTTGTCCAGGGGGCTTTCTTTGACAGCCACGCGACGGAACTGGAACAAAACGCGTATCCTGCGCGTCGGTGCCCTGTGCGCTTCCGTTTCCAGGATATTTCTAATAATACCCCTGACTTTACACCGTGCCTATCAATTAGCAACATCTCCCACTGCGTTCCAATACCTTTCCACCTCGATTTTCTGGAAAACGAGGAAAGAATCCTGCCAGTATGTTTTCTCGAAACTTTTAACAGTTAAACTGGTATCAACCCACTTTGCGCTCTAAAGATTTCCCTTAGAATTGAAGGTGCGATAAAACGTTGGCACGCCCGTTAATTGTATGCCTTTTGGTGTGCTAAGTATGCAAAATTTCGGCGCAATCGGATTATTCTGAACCCTGCCTCAAGAAGCTTAAAATTTACAATACAGGTACTGCAAAGTTTTTTTCATTTACTTTTATTTTTTTCTCCACCTTTAGAAAATAATCGTTCACTTGAAACAGAGGTTGCTGGAATGCACAAATATTTTACCGCCACAGCCTAAAGACTGGAGAAATGGAAAACTTGTACCACCTTCGTTCTTCCTTCACTTAACGATATAGCGTTAAGTATCAATAAATTATCAATACGATATCGATAATCGATAGTCCCAACTCCCGAATCGAGCCGAATTTTTGCACACATATTTACCACACTAAGGGGAATAAATCAGGGAGCGTCTCGGACCGAATTTAATTAAACAAAAAATTCATTACAAGGGACACCCTACCCTCGAACCAAGTTGGCACACGGCAAATACAGTACAATTCCATAATACCTAATACCTATAATTCTACAGTGTTATCACGCAATGAAATTCTGTGCCGTTTTGCACGACGACCGCAGTAGCGCGTCAGATCTAATAAATGGCCACAGAATACGATGGAGTATGACACAGAAATGCGTGCGAAAGGCTATCAAAACGACGTCAATGGGACAGCGGAGGCGCGCAGAATGAAATGTCAAAGTAACCGACGCGTGAAATCCCCTTTAGGCCTCGGCGCACAATGGAATCGTAAACGCGACGGCACACAAAGGAGCGATTCCGAGATCAGGAAGGCGAAGATAGTTCTACGACGATGGACGGGTACATTACACTGGCCCGATGACTGCACCCGAAGAAAGTCACGGGACCTCCCCTTAACGATCCCCAATCGGTGTTCGCGCTCCGGCAGTCCTCGTGGATCGCTTTCACGAGCCATTGTCTTCGGGCCAGCCCGCGATTATTCGTTAATTAAGAACGCACCTCGCCCTCTCGCGGCGCTGTCTCAATTATAGAAGAAATAATGAGTCGGCCCGACTCGCGCTACTTTTCTGCGCGATGCGAGAGCCGACGGATAGGAGGATTCAGAGACGTTTATGTAAACTGCAACAAGGTTACGCGAGCTGACCTCTGCCAGAAGGGAATTATGCAACTTTCGCGTCGCGTGAGACGTCAATTTGCAATGTCCCTTTTTTCTCTACGTCCACGTTGCTCGCGCTACCAGCGCGACGTGTACCTCAGTAGAGGCGTACTTCTTTATTCAGGAGTGGAGTTCTAGTGCCTCATAACTATGCATAAGTTTGCCGAATCACGAAATGGGGGAAGAGTGCTTTGAACTGCGACGGCATTGGAATTAATTCTGCTCGTGTCATTTCAGAGATTCGAGTTTTGAAACTTGTGAATAGCTGCTCGTAAATTTGCGTTCGACTTGACCGAGGAGTAATCTTCCTGATACACATACAGAGCTGTTGTAAAAATTCTCAGTAACCGTGCCTGAGCGGCGGTCGATCACCGCGCAGCCAAGCCCAAGGAGAAACTTTTTATAACACTTTTCACGGCAGAAAAAACAACTTTCTCATACACGCTTTTCCATTCAATTTATGCGTCCGATCGAAAGCAATAATTTCTCCGGCTCGTGAAACTGTCGAGAGAGGTGGAAGTAGACCATAAAGCAACTCAATCTCCCATTGAAGATCCTCCCGAGCAGATGCGCGCGGTTCGTGCTCCCGAGCGAACGAAAGAGAGCCCGCGCAGAATAGGATACGCGCGCGTAGCAGTAAACGTAGACGACGAGGAAAGGAGAGAGGACGCCGCAAACCGTGGCGGCTGCTGTAGAACCCTATCATTAGGGCCCTCTGCCAAGGGTCGAGAACCTTAATCTCCGCTGGCCCTCGTGGTTCTCCATTTTTCGCGAGACACCTGGCCACGCGATACAGCAGGTGATCGGATTCGCCTTGTTGGCACACAAAGCAGGGCTCCGAGGCTTCCTTCGCGCTGGAGGGGATCACTTGCGAACTAAGAAAACGATCCGCAGCGGGATTAAGTCGCAAAATCTGGTTCTGTGAATACTCAAACTCAGTAGCGCACTCAGAGGGTGGCAAGGGACCCTGGCACCCCCAAAGAAACAGGAAAAGAGATTAAAAGTCTACAAAGTGTTTTTTTTTTCAAAAGGAAAAGAAAATTAGATTTTATCCTTTAAATAAATTTTTGTAATCACCCTAATGAATTTTATTGAATTTGCATTAAAATTATTCCGTTCCCTTCAACTCAGCTCCCCCAAGATTAAATCCTGAGTGCGTTAGTGTTTAAAGTTGGGAGCTTCGGACGTGTCAGAGCTCGATGATCAATTTAGTCTCACAAATCATTTAAAAACTATAGCATTATTTTCTCCCAATCCAAATCGAACCGAGGCTTTCTTCGTGTCGCTCCACACCGACGTTTAAGTGACCCTCAGCGACGCGTATCTCCCAAGGAGCCTCAGCGAATAAATTCGTATCGCAACCCGAAACGAAGTCGCATAAATTTATCAGCCACTCCGCCGAGGTGATTTAAATCCTGGGATTTTTTTCGACACACCATGTACGGGCCCGAAATCGAGAGCACCACCGGCTCGCTCCACCTTCTGCGCCTGCGTGGACGATCCACTGGATGCGCACAGATGCATCGAGGGAAGAGAAGCCAGAGAGGACGCGAACAGGAATCCCTACCCAGACACGTGCAGGTTAGCAGATGTATCTCGCCCCGACACCTGCCAACCTGCACAGGTACAAAGAGACTAGGAGGTTTAGGAGGGCAGCTGCAGCTGTCGAGCTCTCGCGGCGTTTCGCATAGAAAAACGACCTTTTTCCGAGGGGAAACCTTTTGGAGGAGTCTTCGGTAGACCATTACGTCTGTCCCGGAATGCTCTGCACACTGCGCGTGGGCGAGCACACCGATGGGACGGCATCTACGGACACTCGAGACTTCTTCCTGCACCGAGGAGGAGCTCTCCTTACAAGCGGAACATCCATAAAAGCCCATTTCTTTTTGTGCGCGTTTTTGGAAACTCGGCCGTGCATAAGCAGCTGAAATTTTGCTCCCACATGGTGAATTGCGAGAGCAGTTTCTCGGAGCATAAATCGTCCATTTTCATATATTTCTGTAGAATATTTAAAGTGTAGGAATAATTTTCAACCTCATAGTGTGATAAAAAAAATTCATTTAATTTGGCGCTGTTTTAAACAGCCGCGATTTCGGTAACAATGTCCGGACTTGTTTACATCTGGTTCGGGCGATAGCTACACTCATATAGATAAACAAAATCTTTGGTACTTTCGTTTCAGATGACTACGACGGCCGCAATTCGCGCGCCCGATGGGGCCGGTGTTTTTGATGACACGACCTGCGCTTCGGCGTGTAACTTGTACAAATTTCAATATAACGCATTGCAAAAATTTGTGTTGATAGTTCAAACACTACTAAATATGCGTGCGAAACCCCTGCCCTGTAGGTGCGATAGGTTTCCCAGAATTAATTTCCAAATATCACCTTCAAAAACGAGTGTCTAGAATACCCCTTAATGCAACGCGAGGCATCAAACACCTGGAGGGAATGTTGAAATTCGTAGAAATATATAGACGTACTGTGAATACCTACAGTTGCCACTGGATAAATATAAAAGCTTCGAGAGCCTGAATCTTTAAACAAGATACCTTCTGTTTAATATCGGACACCTGGAGGTCACATTAATTATAGTGATTCAGCGTACATAGTAAATCACGTTTGCTCCGGTTATTATTACAACAAGGTATTAACCTGTCTTCAGACAACTGATAACGCCGCGCAATTGCAGATAACGCCAGCGTTTGCAGTAGACTCTTAATCAAATATTTCTCGACTGTGCACCGTTTATTTGTAGAAATTGGGTCACCTCGCTTGCTCGTAGTCTGTCAAACAAATTATCGAATAGTGGCCGTCGCGTCACTCTTGGAATGCGATGATCATCGCATCGCTCGGAAGATGACGACTATGATGACGACGGTCTCGATGCTGCACAACATTCTAATTCCACTTGTGAACTTAATTGTCACTGGACTGGACTTCCCCATCGCTTCTTTATATTCCCAAAGCCGAAGCTGCGAGCGATAACAGTGACGAGCATTGGAAATCACGGTAGAGCAGGGCGTTTGAACGTACGCGCGGGGCATGCTTCTCCATTAGCGACGGAAATTCATAGAAGTCCATAGAAATGGCACTTTCAGCAAGACTAATTGCAAATTAAACCGTCGAGTACTTTCTCAATGTCCACCGTCTGTAGTGGTTAATTTGCGTGTAAGTGGCTTTCAGGCTTGCATAATGAAGGCCAGGAGGGGAATAAGCTGGCCAGGCAGAAATCCGTGAAAACGGGTCGTTCCTCGGCCAAGTGACAGCGAAATTACCACCGTTTCGCAATACGCAGAGTGATATCGCAGTGGAGGATTTCCCTTTTCCCGATGGAATTGATTTCGTCGAGCGCCAGAAGTTGTGGCGAGCCGTGATCATCGATTACAATGGAGGCGCTTTCCACGGGGGCAGAGAAATTCCGTGAGAATTTCGAAGGATGCCAGTGAGACGACGATCACTGGGTCACTTTTCTACGTTGACCCGTGGGGCCGACTTATCAACGGCGACTGACTGGCTTTTACTTGTGGGAAAGGTGCGAGAGGCCCGCCCGTAAAGCCCCAGGGGCATGGTGAGTTATTGTTTCCTGGTTCGGAAGCGTTTCAGACGATCGAATGGTTTCCCAAGGTAAGCACGGAGCCGGGGATCTTGGAGCCTGATTCAACGAAACTGGCCACCTTTTGGCGCATTATCTGGGTGAGTTGGTATGATGGATTCATGTTGATTCGTGAAGGAACTGGGTCAAGTTGCATCGAGCTGATTCGCGAGGAAAGTGGGTCAAGTTGGATCATGGGGAAATTGGGTCGCGATGGGATTTATATTCAGTGGAGTCGAATCGTGAAGAAATTGATTCCGATCCGGTTCCATTGCATGGAGATTGGATTTGACTCAGTCAAATTGAAAGGAAATTGGGTACGGTTGAGTCAAGTTGCAAGGAAATTGGGTATGGTTGAGTCCAAATGGAAGGAAATTGGGTATGGTTGACTCAAATTGTAAGGAAATTGAATATGGTTGAGTCAAATTGCCAGGAAATTGGCTGTAGTTCAGTCAAATTGAAAGGCAATTGGGTATGATTGAGTTAAGTTGCAAGGAAATTGGGTATGATTGAGTTAAGTTGCAAGGAAATTGGGTATGGTTGAGTCGAACTGCAAGGAAATCGGGTATAGTTGACTCAAATTGTAAGGAAATTGAGTATGGTTGAGTCAAATTGCCAGGAAATTGGCTGTAGTTCAGTCAAATTGAAAGGCAATTGGGTATGATTGAGTTAAGTTGCAAGGAAATTAACCCAGCGTTGGTAAAGTGGGGAAATGTAACAACAGCAGTAAGATGGGGGTCCCACAGACCCCGCAAATAACTTAGTGTATTATAGAAATCCATATCTATAATTAAATATTTATCACCCAAAAATACTTAACTAATTAAACATCTTAAATTTTCAACATAAATATACTCTTCCTAGCTTATATAATGAGCAAACTAAATAAGACTGCCAAGCGTTGTTAAAAAGTTATACTCAATTTAAAATCTTTGGGGTCTGCCAGACCCCACCCTACCAACGCCGGGATAAGTATGAGTTGATTGAATTTACAAGGAAATTGAACTCAGCCCGATCGAGTAAGATCGCGGAAAACTCAGTCAGATCGAATCAGATCTCGAGGAAACTCGGTGAATATATGCGACATTCCTCGAACACCACAGATTTTGAATATCCATGCACACCCTTGTTATCCCTAATTAAACAAAATTCCAAGTTGTAATGCTACAAAAAAATTTCAGCTTGGAGCTGATTTAAGAACAGCACAGAGCTTATATTATCCCCCTTTCCATGCTTTGTTTGCTCAGTAAGTACTCTCGACTTGCTTTTACACTGCTGCCTGACGTTAAATTCTCCTATTTACGATTATTATAAAACTGACTTACGACCCGGTGAATATTTCATAAGTGGCCCGCGGAATGGGTGTACGCGAGAGGCTGGAGCGCGACACAAGGAATCGTAAGTTCTAAGATCTAGGTCGGTTGTCAATTGTCTCGTTAGTCGGCGCACCAGAATGCGGTACGCGCGCAAGTCGACTAATGACAGCAGTGATACACACATCATTAATTATACATATATCCGGCCTGCTAACGCGCAAAATCTTTAGCCAACGATTCTAACAACGTTCCTTCCACTCATCGCTAATTCTGGATCCCCAACTAGTAGCGCACTTCTCGAAAAATAAAATCGATTTCTTATTAAAAAGTCTCTCATTTCAAAAGTTTCTCGTTGCTTGTGCTGCGCTTTGATTAGCCCCAAGCTCGTGCAACGCTCGCGTAAATGTTCAAATAATTTAGCGATTATTTTGTTGTAACTATAGTGCAAACGTGACGCTTATAATAATAAGAAAAATACGAAATAAGCAGAAATGGGGGCATGAGCAGAAATTGGGACATTCACCTTACTCGATTCTATCAGCGATTTCACGAGTAAAAGTTTCTGTGCCTCCTCGTAGCCTGCAATCTTTTAGCGAGACGCGCGCGACACGGGGGATTTCCTAGTCGGGAGCGTTTTCACAAGTACCAATTAGCCGGTGGTCATTGATCGGTGAAACCGCTTCTGGTATTAGCGACAGACGGTTAACTCTCGGTCGATTTCAGAACGTTGCGACACCGCGGTCGTCCGGTCGTCAGGAAAAATCACACGCAACTGTTGCCGGGCACACGAGGCACGAGCAATTAACGATCCCCCTTCAAAAGCACGTAGGCGGTTGAGATCTGAAAATCGACTTACAAGGGAAGATGATCCCGAACCCGAATGTTCAAAAAATTCTGAAACTTTGTGAACATATAAAAGATTCGTCTAGTTTAGTGCTGTTACGAGCGCCTCAGGGTGGCGTAACCCCCTGAGGGGTTACGTACACTTAGAATGGTACAAAAATCGATTTTTCCAATAAAGAATTCGCAGAAGCTACAGCATCAAAGGAAGGTCAATTTTATGGCCTCGGAATCGACGATTTTCTGTGATTTCAAAAACATATGATCTCACTTTAACCTGTACTTTAAATAGTAAACGCTGTTTATTTCTGGAGAAATTTCATTACTTTTTTAATGGTTAAAAACAAACTGTGGCTTTTAAAAAAGAATCGGTATGGTAAAAACTAGATATTGATGTGAGAAATAATCGTGCCACGTTTCATTCAAATCGGTCAAGTAATTTTTTAAGTATCATCGGCACTGATTTAAAAAAACATACCTTCGAGAAAACAGTGTTTAAAGTTTAAGGTATTTCTTTTTAATTTATAGAAAATCGTGAATTTCGGGGCCATAGAATAAAATTGTCCTTCTTTTGATGTAGCTTCTGCAAATTCTTTATTGAAAAAATCTATCTTTTTTACCATTCTAAGTACATGTAACCCCTTAATCAACAGCGTCGACGAAGCATCCCCATTGTCTGAGCAAACGAAGCCAATTTATTTGAATAAATTCGTAGTGGGCTTGCAGAATGGACCCAAACAGTGGATGCACCGATTTACTTTCAAGAAACGAGGAAAGTAGCGCGCGATCGGGCTGGCCGGAAAAAAAACGTAGCCTCTTTTACAATAATAACGGCGTTGAGAAAGGTTTTTCTCGATCCGGCGGAGCGTCGCATTCGCAAAAACGTGGCTCTGCGCGGGCAAGCGCAGAGAGACCCTGCTTCTGTTTCTTTAAAGTGGGAACTGGTCTCGAAGAATGGATCGACCGGGAACGGGGTTATATCGAGCTGCACTCGAGAGAGAGAGCGGGGCTGGAGACGACAGTCGAAAAGGGCATGGAAGGGCCGCGGTGTTTTCCCCAGGGTAACGCAAAGAACGCGTACACGAGTGTGGAAAGGCGAAGCGCCGCGTCGCTTTGACTCGCAGCGCGGCAAAGAACGGAGAGAAAAAGAAAGGGGGTCGTGGCGCTGAAGAGGCGACGTCTGTTCCTCCTGCCAAAGGACAGGGGAGAGGAGCCGAGTGTTTGCTCGAATTATTTTATTGCCGACTGGCGAAAGGCCGCGGTCGAAACGGGGCGAACCCTTCGCCTTCTGTTGCCTTTCGCTTCGTGCCGAGAAATTCGAATTGGACCGCGAGAGAAATGCTTGGATCGTTGGCGGCGGCAATCTGCGGCTGCAAGATTTCCAGGCGGATCCGAGTGTTTACTTTGTTCCGTTTTACTGGCAGGACACATTGTTTCCACTGAGAATCGTGGCTGACAGAATCGATATTCCGCCGCGTGGAATATAAAAAAAAAAGGAGTCTAGAAATATCTCGAGCATTGGAGACCTATTGAGTGCAGAAAATTTGAATTTATAAAGTCATGTGTTTAGAACAGTGTTTCCCAAATTTTTTCAGTCGCGATCCCCTTTTATAAAATTCAAAAAGCCTGTCGAATATAAGGTAAAGAAGACGCATTAAAATATGTATTTCAGAAATTAATTCTAACTTAATAATATTGAGAAAAAAATGTGACCCACAGAAAACACTTCGAGGATCCACAGGTTGGGAACCACTGGTTTAGAAACTAAAACTGAATTTCCACTCCAAGAAGTTACCGTTCGCTAATTCAAATCGTTGCAGCATTTTGTTATTTGCCTGCAACGCGTTTCCAATGGGGAGAAAAGAACGCGAAATGACCCAGGGCTTATAGAAATATCATGGAAATTAAATAATTACGTCGGTTAGATACGCGCGAGACGGCGAAACGCGAAGTGAACGCGGGAGATTAAGCGCACGAAGGGTGTTCGCGTGCAAGTGTGCCTGGAAGTGATCCGAACTGTCGCTTTAGGCGAAGAGAAACCTGCCCCGACTCCTTGTTATTAATCGAAAATTGTTTAACCCGTCTCTAACGCTGGACGTTTATTGCCCGGTAAATATACAGCGCCCGAGCACGTCTGACGACCGTATCTCGCCGTTATCAATCGCGAACGGCTGCGATTCGAGATACACCTCGCTGTAACGCGCGAGTTCTCCCTCGGCGTGCGAGCAATTTAGAAACAGTGAATATTAGGCGACTCCGCCGATGACGGTGATTCAACACAGTCGTTCATTTGCGAAATTACTACGCGTTCTCGATCGACGCGCGAGCCAGTCGGGCGCTATCTCTGTTGTTGCGTGTCTTCGTCGAAAGTGACGCGAGAAATTTAAATGTGTACATTTCAATGGAGTTGTTCGCGCGAAGCCTGTGTATTTAGTCGCTGGAGTGCCACTGGCTGTTACACAAACAGAGCGGAGAATAGATCGCGACTGTGTTGTTGTGAAATAAATTGACAACGCATTAGAAACTCGGCTCCGAGAACGGTGATTGAGTAAAGAGTTCAACTAGACAGCTGTTATAATCAATTTGATGCCTCGGAAAACGGCATGTGTCACTTTCCCACTTTACTGCACGGTCAGTTGACGAACAATCTGAGAATTAAGTGTTCCTGATAAGGACAATTTTTCTGGCACAAGTTCACTCGTCTTTTTCTCTCAACATATGATCCTTAAAGCTTAAAAATTAGGATACTTTGCCGAACACGTTGGTGGTATATATGCATAAATTTGAAGTGAATAAAATTTACAATTTCGTCGAAAAAATCCCGGCCCTCTAAAGGTTAAAGGGACATTTATCGAAGATCGTTGAAGGAATGGCGAAACAGGCCGAGTGTGCCTGGTTCGCCGCAACTAACTGGAAAGGAGACGGCTACACCCCGTCCCACAGCAGAAGCTACTTAAAACCGTTTCCAGTTTTGCATAAAAGGAGATCGAGATCGTGCTCTCCAATTGTGCGCTAAGGGACAGGGGGAGAAAGAGAAGATCGGGTCACCAGCGGCGGTGGAAAAGCGGATCAGAGGCGGGAGGATGGGAGGACTGCACGGCCAAGCCCGTTCGAAAAGGTCCGTGCGCGCGGCCGCTTTCGAAAATTTCTCCCTTTCCTCGAGGCGAGCCACGGAGACTACTCCTTTACTCGAGGTTCCGTGGGGAAGCTGGCGAGACGGCCCTGATGGCCTGTAAACACACGAGTGAAACAGAACTTTCACGGCCACGGGCTCGACCTGGACACTTCGTCACAGGTTACACACGCGGCCGCGCGTGTGTACGTACAGCGCATGGCGAGGCTAGGTCCGGCGGGGAAAAAAACCAGCAGCAACAGAGCAACGGCTGTCCCCGTGGCGGCTCTCCGTGAGAGCGGAATCGGCGCATAAAAAGGGAACAGGTTATCGAATTAAAGCGATACCGCTCGGGCCACGTCGTGTAATTCCTATCCTCGGGCCAGTCCAGGACGATATTCGGCGGCTGCGGTACAAGGACAGAACCAGTCCCCGAGGAGTTCCATTTTCGACACTCGAGACGTTCGAGTGGACCTCGAGCCGGCTAGAAAACATGGCGCCCACTCTCCGCGGAAGAAGAATACACCGCCGGATACTCCGGCTTGTTTACCGTCGACGCGACCACTCCGCCGCGGAACGTATCGACGAATGACCGTACGCCACGGAGGTGGATTTGTTTTCGTTTACTCGTCGACGACGGCTGCCGAGACGCGGGATCTTGCGTTACCGCTTTTCGTTTTGCCGAACCGCTCCGGCTCGCAGAAATTCGATAGTGCGAATCGATCCGGGCGAAAGCTTGTAAATAATACGCACCAACGTTTTCCCCCGACCGGGCGAGAAAAAAAGTGTTTATAAACGTCTGAGGCCGCGGCTCGTTAAAAATGGGTCACTGAATGATTGATTATAAACGTGTCTTATA
Source organism: Andrena cerasifolii (assembly GCF_050908995.1). Classification (NCBI taxonomy): domain Eukaryota; kingdom Metazoa; phylum Arthropoda; class Insecta; order Hymenoptera; family Andrenidae; genus Andrena; species Andrena cerasifolii. Next base: position 11,892,983 of record NC_135120.1, on the reverse strand, counting down.
TACGGCGATTAATCTGTAGGCGGCGGTGGGCGAGTTTCACAGCGGCTGTCTGCTTTATCGTTTACGAAATTCTACGTTAGAGGGAAAACGGGTTCCGATAAGGCCGATAAAGAAAAGCGCGTGGACACTGATTCCGCGTTTCCATTCGGGTCGGTTGCTGTTTCTTTTTACGAGGGGACCTTAACGCGCAATTACGACACAATGCTCCGCGCTACCTAGCAGTATTGGTTATCTCGCCCTTTCCTTCGCCGGTCGATTTATTTAGCTGGGAATAGCGGTGGAACCTCTCGAGAGAGACACGCGCTGCTCGAGGAGAGATAGAGAAAGACACAAAGCGATCGTGCTTCTCGAGAGAGACACACATGTGGCCCCCGTGGTGCATGCGCACGCACGTGTCGCACGACCGTTGAATTTTTCGTCACTTTCGAGAGGTTCCCCGGCCGTGTCTATTCCCACACACCGTGTCCGTTTTCTCCCCTGCAGCAGTGGCAGTGAATTAAAAGCGTTCTATTTATATTTAGACGGTGGATACAAGCAGAAAGAAGACACGAGACCCAGCAATCCTCGCGCTCGCCATGCACGGCGGCAGTCACGTTGCTCGAAACGTTACGCGATTATCGATCGTCTGACTGATACCCGATAATGAAAGTTATTGTTGTACTATCGATAAGGATCGACGTATTTTTACGCCCCTAGCCGGAGCCTCCGGATCGACTCTGGCGGCCGAGCGCGTGATTATTATGTAAATTAAACGTCTGCTTTCCCCGGGCTTTCCAGCTGGGCGAATTAAAGCGAGCATTTTTCCCAGCGAGAAGCCGGGGCGATCGGCTTTGTTTACAGACGTCGGGAGACAGTACGGTGTCTGTTTTTGTTGACAACGCGGAGACGGTGTACAGCGCGTTAGTCATTACGCTTGATACATCGAGAAGTTATTAGATTCTTTTTTAAAATGTAGTCCCGTGGAAATATCCATTTGATAGATTGCAGAGTACGCGATAGTGCGACGGTTGAAATTTGCAGTAACTGGTGCAACGGCGCGCGATAACAGCTTCGAGAATTGTCTTTCGAATAGAATTCTTCCCTTTGCCCCCCCTCGCCGCCGCTGTGTTTCTTCGAACGCCGTTCGCCCGGCTCTGTTAGGGGTAATACTTTTATCGAGGCAATGGCAAACAGCGAGGTTGACACTTTTCTTGGTACGGTTTTACACCGTAAGCCCGCAAGCCCATTGTCCGTTTGTCAATACGGAGTACCGTATGCGCGACAGTGCGATCAGCCTGCGCTTTCATCGCACACATGTCCAGCACTCTGCGTGCATGGCGCCTGTCCCTCTTGACTTCGTGCGATTTTTCATGTTAAATATCTCTCCTTCCTAATCAAAACTTAGAATTTCAATCTAAACTCTATCTAATCTCTGATCAACTTAATATTCTTAGTCACACTACGATTTTTAATTTCAGGTTCTTAGATTTTCAAAATTCTGAGTTATCGCAACTTCAAAAATTCATAGTTACCTAAATTACAAATTACTGCAATTCATAAATTATAAATTACTACAATTCATAAATTATAAATTACTGCAATTCATAAATTATAAATTACTACAATTCATAAATTATAAATTACTACAATTCGTAAATTACAAATTACTGCAATTCATAAATTAAAAATTACTACAATTCATAAATTAAAAATTACTACAATTCATAGTTCCAAAATTCTAAAACACTAATACTTTAAAATTCTAATAGTTCTATGTCTTGAAATAATTTGAATTGGCGTCACGCGTCCAAGGACACCACAATAACGCATTGTGCTCGCATCGTTGGAAAACCGTGCTCTTATGCACGTGTGCGTCGCGCATTCATATTACGAATAGTAGACGAGCGTGAGACTCCTGGACGGACGCCTCCCGGCTCGTGTGTGCATCTGCGTTCGCGTTGAACGAGGTTAACGTTAATGAGGCACAAACATCTCCAGACACCGTGGCCAGACCTTCCCTTTATTCACCCTGCCATGAGCCCTCGCGGCTACGCCGCGCGTGCACGCGGCCGGGGTTCAGATTCTTTTTCTTTTTGCCCCAACGACCGTTGGTTCGTTCCACTCGACCGGTGAACCTTGCGATGGTCAATGCACGCGACTTTGTGTGGAAACGGGCCAGGTTCTGGCACCTGGTTCCGAACGTTTCCACAAATTTCGCAAACATTCTAAACTAAACGCTTCTTAAATTCATCGACGGAGAACGATACTTTACTCGAACGCTCGAGGAATACGCGTGTAACCTATTCGACGGAGATTTCGAAAATTGAACGCACCAATTCTAAAGAATCATTTCAACACGAATACTGAATACGTCACACTGGACGTGTTGCAAGGAATTGTGCGAGGAAAAGCGTGATAAATCCGAGAAGAATATAATATAACCAACATCGCCGCGAAGCTATACACCGTGCCGAGAAATCGGGAGGGAAGATCCTCGGAAGATTGGAAAGGGTCCATTAAGCATCTCCTGGCGGACAAAAGCGCCTCCCCGCGGCCGAGACAAAAGGCGGTAAAAAATGTCCGATATACATACACGGCAGGTAGAAATCTTTCGAGTCCCGTCCACGGTCCCGAAGGCCGTATATCATCGGTCTCGGGTCACCAACAAACAAGACACGCCACATGCCCGCGCGTGTACCGTTATGTTCGCTCTCGAAGCTGGTCCTTATCAAACGCACGGGTATTGCACGGCGGACGGCGACACGGTTACGGGCGATTCCAGATGCAATGCTACTTACCCCGTACAGGGACTTCAGCTTAACGTGGTTGAGCGCGGGCACGTCCACCATGGAACACTTGAGGAGTATGGTGGTAGTTTGGCTGGGCATCTTGCGAGTGTCTCTTCGCTTGTCACGTGTTGCAAGAAAACCGGCGGCACGTCACTACTACCGTGGAAAACGTCCATTGGGGTCCGGCAACTATGATCTATCGTGTCGCTTTACACGAGCCTTAAAACGCGCGACCGGTAGCCATAAAGAGGAAATACAGACGCCCAAGTCCGCGATCGTATTCGCGGCCACGTAAAAGCACACCGAACGATCGAAATAAATGCTACGATACGAACACTCGCGAGGAACGACCAATCGGGGATCGTATCGATCCGATTATCGATAGATCGCCGATCTATTGGCAGTGTAGAAATGGCAGTGCACCGTTGCAGGCTTGGGATCCCGGCGATCTACGATCTCTTCAACCACTAACAACACGATCGTTTCGTTCCACAACCACGCGGCGAACGAACGATTGTAGTTTAGGGTGCTCGCGAGTGAGCTCCCATACGCAGACCACGCGACAGTCTCCCTGCCTGACTGACTGACTGGTTTCACTCACTCACTCCGCGAAACCGAGTGGGACTGTGGGCACATCTCTCCCCACCCCTGCGCCTCTCCTTATCCCTACCGCTGTGGCTCGAGCCAATCGCTGGGTCAAACTGCCCACGCACACGCGTGTGCGTTCGCTGCACACTCTGAAGACGGTGCGTATGGGTCGCGTGCGTGTGAACGCGTGCATTTGGCGCTGATGCACGCACGTTTCGCTACTGCTGCGTGTAAGTGCGAACGTTCTGCTGCTTATGCTCGGGCATAGGGAAGCGTGGAGTGATAATTAACGACAGTTAATTCTGTGGGATTTATTTAGCCGAAAAGAAGGACGGTTCGGAACGAGAGAGATATCGCGTGGCGCGCGAATCGTCGCCGGCTTACGGAACTCCAGCGAAAGCAGTAACGGATTTTTCGTGACGCCTGGGATTGCGGTAATAAAAAAAGCATGGTTTGTCACTCGGCGTTGTGGGATTCCCTCGGTTACGTGGCTGTTTACCGAATACATAGATCGCTCTCAATTTTTACATATACATTGTTAGGAAGTATTTTAGTCCTCTATTAAGACAGTGTGATATTTGTTGAATTGCTTGTAAAGTTCCATTTCTAAAGTCTGTTAGAGATGTAATATTTGAATGGAAAGAAGTGGCCGCGCTGAAAACGTACCGCACGAAGGGAAATAGATTAATGGAACCCAATCACGGCATTATGCAGTACACGGGGTACATTATGTAAGATTCAGCATAAGCAAATATTGCGCTTTCACTGTCATCTACCGTTTCTGCTTACATGATATGGAGGAAGTTCCGGATCTGATCAGATCTGTTTCCCCTCGGTTTACGCCGTAGAAAAATCTGTCGGGTAGAAATGCTTTCATTAGCATTACAGAACCGACCGATGGCGTTGCACGCGGTTGATCGCGTCGATCGAACCGATCCTAGTTCGATTTCCTGGAAAGACGACGCCGTTACTTCTACTCCCGGGAACAGGTGACTCATTCGTAGCATTCGGAAGAAACCGGCAATAATTTTCGACTATCACTTTTATCTAAAGCCTGTCTGAGAGTCACTTCCGAATCCCAGGAGAGGGAATGAAACAGCAGGTTTCGCTGAAATTTAATAGAAATCAATTTATTCAGGCTGCTAACAGAGAAATACGTTTACGATCATATTCAGGCGGAGGTGTTTCCAAAAACCACTCCTTCCACTTGCAACGGTGACGCTTAAAGGTAAACCACTACCCGCGAACCCGGTTCACTCTGAAGGGGCGAAATCAACCCCCAAACGCGTTTTTTCGTTTTTTTAATATAACTCTGTAACGGTGCGAGATAAAACAAAACTTTAAATATAAGAATTCTTCAGTTTTGTATGCCGCATCGCACTGCTAAAGGAAAAATAAAGTTATATTAAAAAACTGAAAAACTGGACAACTTTAAAACCTAACACCTTCTCAGAGTAAATTTCCACAGATCAAAAAATTACATTCTCGCGAAGTTTCGTTAAAATCAGAACTTTTGTTGGGGGGTATCTATCGCATTAACGACGAACGAGGCAATTAGAAATCTCTAATTAAAGCGTTGACTGCTTCGGTGTGAACTAATATCTACAAACTTCTGACTAACATAGTTATAAAACTGAATACCACTGCAGAGGATCCAGAAACTGCACCGTCAACGATCTTCCCGATATTAAATAACAGCAATACGGACCACGTAAACCAGGAAACACACTCCCCCCCCCCCCATTGTTGCGAAACACGAGATAACGGGTCACAGAAATGATTTATCAAGGGACAGAATTTTTTTCTTTCTCGTAGCCGTAAACGGAAGAGTCCAAAGTCACGACCAACTGCGTCTCCCCGTTGCTGCCGCGCGGCGACAAAACGCGACACGACGATAACAGGCGTGTGCATCGGCCGTACCACACGCTAGCGTCTAGCCATGGAACAGGAAGAGCCGGACACGGGCGAGTATTTTTTCCGAAGCGTGCCCGACCGCACGTTACATGCTCTTTCGCCGCGTTTTATCGGCTTAAGATCAATGTGTCAAAGTTATGCCACACATTCGTGTTCGAAGGTGATCCGAGCTGGACGTTATTCAACGAGACCGCACCGTAGGGAAAACCGCAGACAACTCGATCGCCCGGGCAGATTCTAGTTACGCGACAGGTGACGAACTTTTTTTTCTCGCTACGCGCGCCGTAGAGGCGCGGGAGCTTTTCGCGGGCGGGACGACGCTTTTCACTCGGTGACGATCGACGGGAGTGTACCTACCCATTACTTTTCGCCCCACCCGGGAAAACGATTGCTCTGGCTGAGCAACATTGTCGCGGGAAACGCGAGTGGATCAATCCGCGGTAACACCATGATGTAAGAATGCAAGGTGTGCTCGCTGAGCGGCTCATTTTCGTCTTTTACTGCGAAGAAAAACGCGTTTAGAGTTCGCGGCGACGCTATAGGTTGCCGTTTCACGTTTTTAGCTGCCAAATCTACAATTTTGCGAATTTTACTATAAACCAAGCGGTATTTTATTCAGAAGAGACGGAAAATGCAATAAAAATCGATTTTTCGAATGCCGAGACCCCTTAAGAGATTATGCCTACCTCTAAGGTCTGAAGACACAAGTATTTTCGGGATTTTTTTTTAAATTTATAGAGTTTTTTTAATAAACGGCTGAATACTTGTAAGTATATATTTTAAAGTTCTTGCAGTTTTTTTTGCAATGCGATACCTAAATAAATAATGGAAGTATAAGCGATCTCCTGGCAGCGCTTTTATATTTAAGTACTTTACGGTGACCATTTTAGCTTTGACCTGGTTCATCAGAAATAAAAAATTCGACCTAATTTAGTTAGTATATTAGATAATCTAGTCCTTAATCGTGGCTTTTTCATTTCCGTTGCGTAGTTTCTATTTTACACATGAAAAATTATGAAAAATGAGAGCGATTCTGTGGGGAAAATTGATACTTTTGTTATGAGAAGCCGCTATTTTGTAGCAAATTAAATTTTCGAGATAATAAACAGATAAGGACTAGATAATCTAATATACTAAATTCCGCGAATTTTTTATTTCGGATAAACCAGGTAAAAATTAGAGTTGCCACCGCAAACTACTGAAAAAAAATCGCTGCCGGAAGATCGCTGATATTTCTTTTATTTGTTTATATTTTCCATCGTAAAAATTACTAAAAAGTAGTTTAACATGTACACTTTCGAATACACAAAGGTTTGATTAAAAAAGCCTTCACGTTTTCCTCCCAAAAATTCCCGAATATACATGTTTTGTTCAGACCCCACAGGTAGGCATAACCCTTTAAGAAGCTTCTTAATGTTCTCTGTGGATTGTTTTGATCTTTCGTCTGATTTCAAGCTCATGAAGGTTTCCTCTTAAAGATCTACGGTTATTAAAGCGTTTTTGCATGTTTCTACGAGTTTTATTTTGTAAAAATTTGTTTAGAAACACTCGATCGATTCCACGTGCCATCGAGCAGTACCAATGTTCCCACGAGGACCACGAGAAATATGGGTCAGTCACGTTACTTTCCTCCTGTCAGCCAAATATTTATCAGTGTTTCTATCTGTTTTACGAGCCTGCAGTTTCACAGTCCGAGCTGACATGGATTTCGCCTCGAAATGGCTTGGGTGACGCATATTTCACTGCCGATAATACCTGGGCAGCCGCAAAAATTTACTGGAGAAGACAGCAACCCAGTATCGTAAGTGGAACTGGGTAAGTTCCGCATTGACAGTTTGTCAATGTATAGTGCCTCTACGAGCTATAGTGACCCAGGTGTGAGGTCACTCAGCGAGGGCCCAACCGATATCCTGCTGTGTATGGGCTGCTAAACGTGGCCCCCTACAATCTCTTGCAGGACTGTGTTCAGGGAGGATCAGGACAAAACTAAGTGTAACTAAGTTGTAACTAAGTTGTCACTAATTTGTAACTAAGTTGTCACTAATTTGTAACTAAGTTGTCACTAATTTGTAACTAAGTGTTACAACTTCGATTTTAATAAAATAAAACAGAAATTGAAGATACTTTGTATCATTATTAAAGGACACCAATTAAGCTTTGCTACTGGCTATTAAGAATTGTCTCATTGTCAGCACATATTAAATACAAATCCATTTCAGTAAGGTATATGTACTGTATTAGAACAGTAGCAATATAAATTATTTTATATTAATAACTTATTTTACCCCTTAGGGCCCAGTATTTGTCCTGGTCTTCCCCAAACACAGTCCTATAAGAGGTAGAAGGGGGGGGGGGGGCACGTTTAGCAGCCCGTACCCAACAGGGTATCGGTCATTTTAATCCTGCAATGTAAGAAGTGTAATTCCACCGGCTCCTAATATAACCACAAAACGGTGGCGTGTACCTGTTTTCCACCTTCTCTCAATTTCAAACCACCTCCCAGCTCCGCGCGAGGGTCGCAATGCCCAGATCACCTGCGCTCCTCCCAATCAGTGATCTCATCGCGATGCTCGGTACGATCGTCGCGCGTGTACTGAATTTTTCCTACCGCGGACCGTTTACCGGGAGACTTTGACCGTAAGTGGACAATAGGGAGGCCCGCGGACGCTATTATCCGGCCGCGTTCACGAGGGTGTACAGGCGTGGGCGTTCGATGTGTACAACGACGCGGGATTCGCCGGCGTTGGCCTTTGTTGGCAGCCGGGGGAAAGAAAAGGAAACGAAAGAACTCGACGGTGGAGGAAGAGACGGGCGAGGTGCGCGAGCACGCCCGACGAGACAGCTGTCTGACCTGATTCCACGAAAGGGTTTCCAATCATAATGACAAGGTGGGCGAGCGTTTTAGAGAACGGGGCACCGGCCAGATGCAACCGTGAGAAACGCGCTCGTGTTTTCTGTCTGACGAGTGACAAGGGGGGGAGTGACTCGCACGCGCAGGGGTTGAAGAACTCCCTAATATTGTCACTGCGCGCGTGTCTTTGCTAAGTAAAGGCAGGCAGATGGAAAAGAGTTACTACTATCCAGAATATTTTTTTACAGTGGCGGATTTAACCCATTAAGGTTCTACTGCGGAATAGTTCTGTACTGGTGCCACAGAGATTCTTTTTGATGGGAATTAAAATGTCCGCGATTGAGTAATGGAATGTATGAACACGGCATTTTAGCTGTGTATATGTAGTTGTGTCATCTTAAGCGCAGTTGGAAAGCACCTTTATGTACTTGCAGCTCATTTTGATTTCACATCTTTCTTTTTATTTTGTACTTATTATTATATTCTATTTTTTGTGATTTATTTGATTTCATGTACTTGGCGTAATTTTTTCACTTTTTTTTAAAGTTTTTTCTGGGGATAGTTCTGTACTGGTGCCACAGGGACGAAACAATCCACTATGGAACATTCCCGTAGCAACCGATTAATTGTCAGTAGGTATTGTAATTAATTCTGCAGAAAATAAAATGTTAGATAATATTGTTAGTTTTTGACAATTTAATTAATTGGATTCCAAGGGTCAGGCTGAGGAGTTTAAATCGCTTCGCCAAGGTTAAGAATAAAGGCTCAGATGGCAAACGTTCCGAGGGGTCCACTTTTTCGTGGAAATGAAGAGGTAGTTTACTAAAAACCGATCTTCAAAATTAAAAGCCTGTGTACCTAATAAAATTGGTAAGCTTTTAGTATGCAAGCAGTCAACAAAACACCAATGGTCCATTTATGAAAATTAGATAGATTAAAAATTGGTCAACTAGCCCCGGTCTCTCCTATAGTGTTTGGATAATCATAATTTTTTTATGCGAAGATGGCCCAGGGGGTAAATTAAATTTTCACGCGTAAGGAGCTAGCTAAATTGAGTTAAGTCCTACAGAGTATCGAATTAATGATTACGTCAAGGTGGATCGACTTTCAGGCTCTAGCCACTGTCATCATCATACGCGAAGTAACGAGCGTGAAGAATTTCGAAAGAATCCGAGAAACGCGACGTTTATTTGCCGCGGAGGCAGCAGTGATTTCACCTGTACGCGTACACGTGACTGACCGTTAATGACTCACTATCGGAAATCTGCATGAGTGTACGGTACGCGGCTGACTAATTTAATTACCACCTATACCGTTGCCGTTGAGCGAGAACTTTTTCTCCAGTGCCTCGGGGCAACTAGATAAACAGGCCCGACGAAAGAGAGCGGGGATCTAGAACTCTAGATACTCGTTGTCCGACGCAGGATTATTGACCTTGTTCAATTGAAGTGCAACAGGCTATGGAGCCGCTAAATCCATTGGAGCGTCGCGGAGCGAACGCGATTCACCCAGATTTCACGCGGGTGAAAAAGAAAGGAGACCATCGCCAGTTCGCTGGGACCATTTCGGATCGGTGCAGCGCGACGTATAATTGTTCCCCGGCGGACGAAACCTTTCTCTGTTCTGGATGCCACTAAGCGCAATGAAACTGGCCTCGTACTTCCGCGTTTCAACGCGCCTCCCAGCAATTAAGATAAAGAGATCTTTCGAAAACTTTCGGAGAAACACCCAGCGCCTTATCGGCCGCGGGGCACATCGCCGACGGATAAAACGTCACTTTCTCGGAGACAGAACGCGGCAATAAAAGTTTCGGCGCACGGTAATGCTCGTAAACACGCAATCTTTTTGTTCTTCGTATTAGACAGCGATCGGAGGTGTATTTAACAGACAGGAAGTGCGCTGAGTGTCTCACTGGTAGGTGCATAACAAAATACAGATTTTTATACAGTATAAAGACAAAGTTTGGGTAAACCGTTGGTCTGAGAAAGAAACTAGAGGTGTTACGAATATCTGAATAATTAGGAGAATTCGAATATTCGGAGTGATCCAATTTCGGATTGCACCGAATAGGAATTTGAACACGAAATATTTTTGCACACTTTATCATGAAATTCTATTCACAAAATTAGGGTTTATACAAAAACCGACTTTTGAAAAAAACCGGTTTTCGAATTCCACTATTCTCCAAAAACCGGTTATACCGGTTTTGAATTCCACAATTCCCTAAAAACCGGTTTGACCGGTTTTCGATTTTTCACAAAAAGAATATAATTAAAATAGAAAATAAATATTTGTACTTAATTTTAAAAAATTCAGTTTCCTTAATATTATGGAATTACAAAAATGTAACAAAATAAAATATACTCTATCTATACAGAACCAAATAAAGAAATTAAAATAACTAAAATCCGTACAAAATATAAATCTTTTAAAAGGTGGTACCAAATTATAAATCTTTATTCCATTTAGTATTTTTTTGTCTGAAAATATGAACTCATGAAGATTAGTTTTACAGTAAAGTGTTACCTTCTACACTATGCTTGTGCCCGAGGCGATTTCAAGTAAAAAATGTTAACATTTTTAATTAAATAATTCATTTCTGCATATTAATTAAATAATTAATTCATTTCTGCATATTAATTCTAGTATATAAAACCGGGTTTCGAATTTTACAAATCTATAGATAAAAACTGGTTATTGAACCCGCCTTTTAAAACCCGACAAACCCTACATAAAATAAATACTGCGTTCAACTAATTTTTTCTGATTTGTCAGGGTTGGCATGTTTTTGCACAGCTTGGCTCGATTCTCTTTACCTATCAATATAAACTACTCGCTCCTAGAGAATTACATATATCCCGACACGTCCAGTAACAGGGCCATTCGTCTTAATGGAAAAAGAAGGAGATTGGTGGTGAGGATCGATCAGCGTTCATTTCAGATTTGCTCCGAAGGAAGAAAGAAACGCGTCGCTTTCTCCCCGTGATTTATTTGCCACTTTACGCGTTGCTTTCAGTGCACATCGCATTTCCATGCGTTCACCGTTCACGGGTGCATCGACGCCGCTGCACTTGCCGGGAATGCGATGGAAATGCCGGTGCCTGGCTAACAGCCCGACTTACTTGCACTTATTGCCTATGGAATTACTGGCACCTCGGTCTATCGTTGCCGGATCGACGACTCGGGCAATTTCAGGCGCGGGGAGCGCTCCCTGCAGAGGCGGGCTGCATAATCGTTACTTTGATAACAGCCGCCCGGCTGGTCGAGTTAATAACCGCGAGCCGCCTCGCTCTGGATGCTCCGTAATGTTTAGCAGCGTCAATACGCCTGATAGAACCGTGGAAATAACGAATCACGCCGGGGAAACGATGTTTTCACCGACAGGTAGGCGAGGCGTAACGATCAGCGTGAAAATGATATAATCCAGCGAAAGGGAGACTCGAAAAATATCCCGTTAACATTACTTTCTCCGTGGAACAAAGCTGGGCAGGAATTTTCGGCACGGGCATTAAAGATGAACGGGAGAACGAGCACAAGGATGAATGGCAGTTTTTTTTCATTCCCTACCCCATCTAAGTCGCGTGCTCGTTAATCTTGCATCCAAGCTCGAGCACTTGGCTGGAAGAGCCAGGCAGAAAATTGGATTGTATATTATCTCCGAAGTAGCGACTTGGCAAACTTTCACGTTCCCCGATCGAGAACGAACAGATTTCACGACGGGTAGAAACTTATGGCAGCGCGCGAAACGTCAAACCGATCGAACGTGTGTTCATGACCGTGAAACAGTAATGCGGCGAGGATCGGAAGGGAGAGATGGGGAAAAGGGGTGTCCCGAGAGTGGAACTCCAGCATCGCTGTAGGCAAAAAGGTAGGAAAGAGTTGTATTTTTCAAACGTCCGCCTAGAGCCCTACGAATATTTCGCTCACCTATACGCTATAATGTATTCTCAACTAGCTGTAAAAACTTCTAAGAAGCAACACGCTGGGCGCTGGAGCAGAATCTTCTGACTCACAGAAAACTGCGAACTCACGGGAGATAGGTGCCTGCCGCGCGAAATACTCGACACACTTTATGCTTCCGCGAATTCGCGTAAAATGGTAATGACAGAAATTTCGTCATTATTGCTCGTGCAATGCTGGCCTGGCACTCTGTCGCGCATAATGGCGATGCACTCGATGGGGAAAGAAGCGGTAACAGACTCGGAAGCCATTTCGATATGTCGAATACCAGAGTATAATTTAAACGACGATGCCTAACTTACTAGCAAAATACTCGTGTTTCTCTACGATAGAATAATTAAAAGTAATTACTTTTATATCTGTTTTTTTTTTTAAAGTAATTTTTGTACAGTGACCTTTCTTTAACTAATATTCATTTTACCATTTTTCACCCCCTTGGGGATGGAATTTCAGAGAAACACCTACGTCGCAAAAGGAACATACTCTCCGAATTTCAGGTTTCTAGGTTCAGCGACTTTTTACCTTTGCACACTGTAAGCCTGCGATTTCGGTCGGCGGATTAAAAAGGGAGTAAAGGGACTGTGCATCTTCGCGAGCGTACTAGTAGACAGTGAAAGTGTAATTTGCGAACTTCCTCTGCCGTTCATAATAATTATTGGGACGTGGTATTTGATACTTTTTGCTGCTTTTATTTTTCCGACTTCAATTTAAAATGCCAAATAAAGTAAGCTTTGTCCGAGTTCTATTTGCAACATTTCTCGCATTATTATTCCACACAGAGTGGGTGCTCTAATACTTATGAACGCTGGTGTATATCCTCGCGAATTTATGGGATACCTACAGCGCGATGTTTTATTCCGCACGCGCTACTTTCTGCGAAGAATGAAATTATGCCGTGGAATTTATTGAAACGAGGAAACTAGGATAATGGGAATAAGGATGATAAATAGTAATGGGCGGTACACGAAGATTCCGTGGAACAATGAGAATTCTCTATATTAACGCGATAGATATGAACTGTGACGCGGTTGATTAAAGCGAACAGGAGTTAGAGATTCGTCTGTTATCGAAACACAAAGAGCGCTCTTGGATATTCTCGAATAAATATCGTGTTTTTCTCGCGAACGTTTCAAGCATCAGCACCCACGTATCGCGGGCAATTTGTTTTTCTAAATGGGAGAAAAAAAATTCGAAGCCGAGCGCGCGAAACGATAAGGACTTCGACACGAGCGTGTCCCGGTTATTTTCTACCCGCGATTCACGGCGGGCTCGTGCTCTACTACGTATAATTCTCGCGGGTTTATCGTCCCGACGAGTAGTTTAGAAATAGAAGCAGCGCCGGAGGTACGTAAGAAAATTTTCAAAGCGCAAAAACGATGAGTGCAGAGCGACTGAAACGAGCCGTGCTAATGAAAGGCCGCGGAGAGCGAGAAATAGGGCAAAGCCGGAGAACTCATCGGTTACGTTTCGTTTCGAGACCGTGGAATCGCGCGGCTAACAATGAGGGATGGAAACAAGTACTTTTCCTCCCTTTGAAGGGCAAATTGTTCCCTGACCGCGACTATGCACGAAACTTGTGCTCCTTATATAATATATTTGTTAATTTGGGCTTTCAGTGCAATCGAATCTTTGATATATTTGTTAAAGAGAATAAATTCATTGCTAATGCAAAATGCGCAAAATATATACTTTAAAAAATAAGATATCGTTTTAATGTAGTTTGATTTTATACCACTTTTCTCTGAAAAGTATTTTTTTTTCATTATGCATGTTCTATATTTTTTATCACATTTGGCCGTAAAGTACTATATTTTCCCGAAGAAATTTGGTAACCCAGAGGGTTAAGGGGAAACCCCACCTTGAAGCCTCTAACAAAAGACAAAGTTAGGGATTTTTTTGTTCGTGTAAATAAAAATATAGGGCTTGGATTTTTTATATAGTTTTGAAGCAACCTTTGTTCTACTAGATTTTTTTTTTATAATTGTCGACAGTGAGTGCAATTTTGCGTAGGTATTTTTTGAATATCAAAAGCCTACACAAATGTTTCACACGAATGACCGACTAACCGATCTTTCCGCGCAGACATGGTGGTCGATGAGATGCTGCGAATGCCACAAATCCCTATCTATATTTCAATTCTTACAATACATTGTAAAACCGCAACCGGTGCATTCCTCCCGGATTACTCAAGCCGCCAGCCGATCAGCCTTCAAAGCGGCCCAAATGACTAGCATTAAGCTAGAGATTTCCTAACAACAGGAGCACCGAGCGTCCCATTTCCCTCTAATCAAGCGGTGTCACGGTTCAGCAGCTAATTCTCTCGGGATCGCGTTGGGACGACGCGTTACGTAAACACGGCTCGCCCGAGCACGGCCGAAGAGAGCGTAATAACGAATTTTCTAACAAAGCCGTATCGACATCTGTCGGCCCACTTCTTTCTGCGCACGGGAAACGTTACCCACCGCCGAACAGTTTAATGCACGCTCGGAATCGGTTTCTTTGCGCGGTACCGCAAGGAGCGTCGTGGATGCCGGCCGAGGCACGAAGAAAACAGGATATTGCAAAGTCTGCGCGTTGCCATATTGGCTCCCACAATTATTACGCTGGCGTACGCGCTTGATACCGCGGGGATAATTGTCCCTTTCCAAAGAGGCGCCCCTGGAAACAGGCAGTGAACGAGAGGCATACCTCATTTTCCGACTCGGTTAGTCAGCTGTGCACGAATTTCTTCGAGCCTCCAAGGTAAGAGGGTTCGTTGGCGAAGGAGAGATACGCTCGCGTGCAAGTGAACATTTCTTTTCAGGCAGCGACGAGTAGGTATCTTAGCCACGTCGCCGCAGATAAGGATTGTCCCTGGCAACGGATGATATGCGAGATAGCAGCGCGACCGGAACAGAGGTAGCTGCTCCGCGCGTCATCGAAATCTGTCGGTGAAACATAGATCACGTGCAACGATTACCGAGGAATGACTACGAGCGATTAGACCTGCAATTGTGCATTAGCTGGCCTGCCCCGCGACGGAAGTGAGTCACGCTCGGTGTTGTTCACCCATTAAGAAGGTTCGGTAAGCGGATTCGGGCACGGCTTCGGTGACACCGCCGAGAAACGTTTGGCCCTGGCGGTTGCTAGTTTCGTGAAACGTGTCAGAGATAAGGCGTAATTGAAGGGTTAGGTCTGGGTTAGGTGCAGTTCTGGGATTCCTATGAAACTCCGAAGTAATTTATAAAGTATTTGAACTTCTGGGTTAGGGTGACGTTTCTTGGGGCACATCCCGTCTTAAGGGGTCATGCTCGGTCAGGAGGCCGAGAAAAAGAGTGGTCTTTGGAAATTTTTTACCCAAAAGCTATAAGACTTTTCTCAAAAAATCTGTTTTCCTTTCAAGGAAAATTTGCAGAGTAATTGATTAATTCTTTAATAATAAATCAACCAATTCAAAAACTATTTAAGAAAGATATTTCGAGATGCTTAACTATTAGTAATTTAAGCTCGTGCAACACTCGCGTAAATGTTTGAATAATTTATAATTATTTTCTTGCAACTATAGTACAAACGTAACGCATGTAATAATAAGAAAAATACGAAATGAGCAGAAATGGGGATATGAGCAGAAATTGGGACATTCACCTTATTTTAGGCAACTGGAATGTAAATACAAAGCACGCTGTAGAAAAATACTAACGCAGCTGCTTACAAAAATCGATTTTTGTATGGGGAATATCGGGGTGTATGTGCACCCCTATACACAGTTAAGCGCTCGGTGCCGCAAGGTGCCTTTGAAGCCTGCTACTGCATTCAAATTCCGCGATTTCAATGAAATTTTTATGAAATTCTGTGTGAAAAATATCACAGACAGCATTCCTACAGGAATACTTGGGAAAGTTTGCATTCGGTAGCTTTATATTTACGTTTATATTAGCTTGGGTTGTGTTTGCACCCCTGTCCACAGAGTGAAGGTTAATCATTTTAATGGAAAGTATTTTCACTCGGAAATCTGAACAAAGGTAACGTCAAAAGTTTCTATTCCTTCATCCAGTTTGGTGACTAACTTACTAAACGACTCTGACGAAGTCGGTGTGATTTTGAACATAGTCACGTTTCTATTAAAAGGATAGCCACGAAGTTTCCCTCTGCTCTCGAGATTCTCCTCCACGAGTCGCACACGTGGAAACGTGCCTTTAGGTTCGCCCAAACGTTCACCTGAGAGCCCGGCGATTCTCTTCACCTCTTATCGCACGACCCAACAACATCACGTTCCAGTGACGCCGCGTGGCTTGCCACGGAGGATCGTTCAGCTTTACGTAACGCGACGATACGATTTCTGCGCCGCGTTAATGCCAGGCAATAGACTGTTGACAGTCAATGTCTTGGGTGTATAGAGCGAGGTGAGTCACGGCTTCCGAGGAAATCTGTTCTGGCGTGCGTAATTCGCGGGCCGCTGCTGGCATGAATGAATATCCCCGTTGTCATACATAGCTGCGAGGTGAGAGGAGCGCGGTACTTCGCGAAGTCCCCCTTTATGAATGGGCAAGCGACGACGATACGTGCACGAGCATATTCACCGGCACACCGGTGCACCAGTTACACAGGTGAGGGAGCATTGATGCGCGTCGTTGGCACCCGTTGAAAACGGTATTCCGTGTAAACACGCTGGCACCTCCGCGGGGGCATCGGGTGCAGGGTTCAGTGGCTCACGAGGGTCTGTCGAACTTCGCGATTGCTATTGGCATTTTCTTATTTCCGCTACGCAATCCGGTGGCAAAAATTAAAAAGCATTCTAATCGGGTTAGCTGTCACATGTAATTGCCAGTATTGGGAACTTCGACTGTTCGATGATCGATCTTGTAAAATTTCACAGACTATTTAATGACAAAAACATTATTGCACTGTTTCGATACTTGTGTGACACCAGTCCTGTAACGCGATTGATCCGAATACAGAGCTTACTTTAGTAGATGCCGCTCTCACAGTATTTCCCAATTGCCAGTTCCTTATCGAGGTGCTCCAAATAGGATTGCCAACCGCAGGGAAGAGGTGCTATAAAGGGGACAATTTTATTTAGTGCCCATTTCAGATAATATCGCGATAGGTATTTAAAGCGGAAGTCTGTTAATAGAGAGTATGTTTATTGGCCGCCAATAAAAATATATTGCGAACTCATTAATAATAACAGAAAGTAACAGTATCTTCGATTTTCAAGTAACTTGAAAATGTCCTTTCGTGACTAAATAGGCAGGCAGTCTTAAATGGGAGTTAATAGGGGTGCGCGAAAAAGCGCGAAGCGACACCATCGAGCCGCTATAGATCGTTCCAAGATCGAGTGCGCCACTCGTAACGAATTATCGAGCAGTTGTACTCGAGCGCAGTACAGCAGCAACAATTAGAATCGTATGTACCTACAACGTTGCACGGAAATATCGCGCAAAAACGTCGGCCGGAGCGGACGGGGCGCGTGATAAAACGAATCATGCAGCCCCGGTTAGCCCGCGGCGGCGTTCAAGCGCGATCGCGCGTTGCTGTATGCAAACGACATCCAAGTCCTAATCGAGAAACGAAAGCCTAGTTATCCCTATCGGAGTATTCTCGGTGGGAAGCGGGCACTCGTGGACTTCGTACAGCCGTGTGAATGCTCCCGCATCGGTGCATCTTGTCGGTAAACATGTTTAGCGCCCACTCGAGAGCCTCGCCGTGGTTCTCAGCTGCGCAGCTGTCAGACCACCAAAGATCTCGCAGGCTCTTATCACGCGACAGGTACTTCGCGATAAACGGAACGGTGCCAGATTTTCCATCCGCTGTTTCGTTTGGAAAATCTGTAGCAAGTTACCCACGTGAACTTCGAGATAAAGCACGCAAGGTGCGGAGCACGAAATTTCCGTCAGATTTATATTTAGAAGTCCCGAATAAGATTTTCCTTTCAATAGGGATTTTAAATGGAATCTCTCCTGATGGCGGAGTTATTGGATTATTTTTCGGATAAAGGAGCGAGGATCTTTCATTGGTTTCTTTAGTTAGATAACTTTCGGTCAGCTCGACCGTGACTTTCTCTGATTCCTAATTGCTTTAGAAACTCCTTGGATACTTGTTTAATATAGGGGCTGTAAAATTGCGTGCGCAGTGGCTGAGGGATTTTAGTTTCCCTCAAACGAGTCGATGGGAAATCTTAATGCTTGTGCCAATTCGACTGAACTTTTATCCCGTTGTACAAGAGTTAGGAATCGAAAGGGAGGTAGTGTCAGAGGTATCGATGAATCACGGGATTCTCTCGCGTGCAGTAGACGAGGTCTCTGAATCGTTGCATTACGATACAGCGACAGGCGTGGGTCGAGAAGATTCGCGAATCTAATATGCGTGGGCGACGTGCGTGGATGCGATATTAATCGCGCATAAACGAGAATCTCGCTGGATTAGACGTTAACCTGCGAGCGCTATTGCACATGAATATTACAGCATTTAGTTAGGCCATCTCGTCTGAGGCTTGGACACTAACAAGGAGAGTATTTTAGGTGTCCGCCTCCGATCGTTTTGATTTTTGGATATGTTATAGAGGACCGAAAAATAAGAAACACGTGTTTTTTTATTTTTCCCCGTTTTCATATTTGGGGGGTGAAAACTGCGTTCAAAGTTAGGGGTGAAAAATCATTTTTGTGGATTTTTGAAAATGTAGTGAGTCAGTCATATTTCGCATTCAAAGACACAAAATTCGTCCATTCACGCTATTCCCCTATTTCTAATAGTTCTCGAGATATTCCACAAAAATGCCGACAAACGGTTTGCGGATTCGTTTTCAGGGCACGAAAACCTATAAGAAACGACTATTGAATGTTACAAGTCCAGAAGGCTGTCGAACTGCGTAATGACATTATTCAAATCATTCTGAAGTTATCTTAATTAAATAGGAAGAAACTAGAATCTTTGAATAATGTACTTGCATTGTAGGATTATTGTAAGTTTCGTAAAGTTTCGGTCGCCATCGAGAAGTTTCGATGCAGCGCCTACTCAAGGGAGCAATTTTTCGTCGAAACATCCGGCCGAACTTGCAAATTCCATTAACGTCAAGGCTGCAAAAGCCCGCGGGGGGTCACGCGTCCAATCAACGCGAATTCTCAGCTAACTAGTGAATTTATATGAACAAGTAGCGCTACAATTTACTATTTAACGAGCCAGCATAATTGCGCAATTGCCCCGTACCTGTGCAATTACCGATTAATGGAGACGAGGGCGGAATTGGAAATAATGTAAGGTCTGATACCATTTAATGGAGCTCGCGTCCTCCGAGCGCGAAACTTAGGAAAGCTGGAATTTCAATAATGGGAAAACACAAATCGTCTTATCCTTACAATCGTATCTCGTTAGCAAAACAGTTCACAATCCTCCGCGACATTAGGGGCGGTCCTTAAATTACGTAAGGGTAATTTTGGCGAATTCTTACCCCCTCGTAAGATTTGATATTCCAACCCCCTTCTTACGTAATATTTTTTACACTTAATTTTTTCAGTTATTAAAATTCTTTTAAAGGTTTATATAATTTATTCAACACCATTTCGGGAAATTTAAACTAAAACTACTTTTCCGGAACATTAATGATAGAATTTGTATTTATTGAAAATTAGACTCACCCCTCCCCCGTGTAAGAAAACGTAAGAAATTCGCAACCCCCTCCCCCTCAAAAAGCCTTACGATAATAATTATTTCATAATTTAACTTTGCAAGTGAAAAATACAAAGGCAGCAGTTTCTGATCACCTTCACACGTTTTACTATGCGCTATCATAATTCCGCGAATAAATTTCCAAATACTTCATAATTATTTAGTAATTTGTTAGAATAAATTTGTATCATAATAAGCTTATTACTTGATTTATTTTCCTAAACCGATCAGGAATTGGGTTCTGATCAGGAACTGGGTCCTTGCACCCTAAAACCCATCAGAACCCAAAACTCAGAACCCCGAGATATCATTCCGTTGCCGCAGATCGACCACAAAGTAATATCTACATAAAAATATCGCGCAAATGTCAACACTGGCTCCTAGCCGTGCCTCTGGCGCGTACAGTTTCGAGCAGGATCTCTACTGAGCAGTACCATGGTAGTCATGTTTAAAAAACAACGTCGCAGTCCCATTGTTAACGTGGCGTTAGTAATTCCTGATCTAGGCCAGCGACCACGTCACCGAAGGTCGCTGGAAAACGGCAGATTTCGCGATTCCGCCTCGCGAGTCCAAGAAACCACCTTTGGTCGGGGCATGCAACGCCATTTATCGTCATTCATTAGACGCGATGGGCGAAACGGCAGGCGCACGCTTCCTGTTCCAGCGCTAATCGATTCTCATCCGTCGCGAGCCGATACTGCCGCGCGACGACCCATTTATTTGCGCGGGCCGTTCGTTTCCCGCCTCGATTTCGCGAACCTCTCGAACAATCACGACCGCCTGGAGAAAGTTACGGGACAACCACGTTAATTAATAGGTTCGGCCGTGTTGACGTCGGGAATAATTGACGCCGAATCCAGTCGGCACACCCACTTTTCGCACGATCGCTTGCAGTTTCGTTCGACGTTATTGGCGCGAGGGTACCTACGCGCGGGGAAATGTGTAAAGATCGGGGCCACTCGCGGGTTCAATCGAAGAGAGACAAATTGCTGGTTGGTGCTGGCTCAGCGGTCGCGGAAAATCGCGTAGAAAATTGAGCGGCTGGTGCGCACTTAAGGGGGTACACCCGTTTGAATCCTCGGAAAGTGTGTACATTTTGTGGATTTTTTTACAAGTCAACGGCTTGATGAAGATTTCCCGTTTTTTTACTATGTTTACATAGTATTTTGAACTACTTAAAAAAAAAGTTTCAGATAGAAAACTATTGTTCTTCGGAAGTTATGCATACATATCCGAAAGTCTCTCGATTTTAGACGGCTAATCGGTGGGTCTGAAAACAACTGTACGTCGTGTCTGAAATCAAAAACAATAAAATCTTCTTATAAAGTATGTCAATAGCTATCGTCGAACGGGGCCGATTTTGAAAATTTTCCTTTGTTGATCTGTGGTGCCGCCATTTTGTAGTAACAAAATTATAAAAAAAATTGTGATCATACTTCAAGGTATGTGCAATAAACCCCTTCAAAGAGATTTTGCATTCCATTCGCTGTACACGCATAAAAAATTCGCAAAATCAGGCTGCTTTTCCGGGCTCTACAGTGTCATTACCCCTTAATAAAATCGATCCGTTTACGTGGGAATATATATTTTTAACGCGTTGCTTGTGCTCCTTGAAATTCTACTACGAATTTCTCGAGCGTTCCGCTCTGCATCGGCTTTTATTACGTTGCTGTGGCTCGCAGATATAAGAACTGAAATTAGATTCTGTGTGTACTGATTCCGATCTGAGGGAATGTCTGCCAATTGAGATGGCTGAGCACTGGCCTGGGTTTCCTGTAATTCGATGGTGTTTTGCTTTGGATAAGAACTTGACCCCGGGGCCCAAGTGTCGCCACTGCTGGTCGAGCGTTCGAATTAATTGCCAAAACATTCGCGAGCATCTAGAATTCGATAGGCGTGGGAACTGGAAATGGAATTCACGAGGCTGTTGTCTTAACGAGACACTTTCAGCGACGCTGGTTTAATCAGCCGCGGTCGTTATCTCGCGGTGACAGCAAACTTTATACACGACTGATCAAATACCGCGCCTCGGCGACACTAAATCTGCACCTCATATTTACAAACGTATCGATCGCGGAGAAAACCGCCACTGTGATCTGCGACGGGCTTCGTTCTGTCAACAACGAGTATTGTTCCTGTAATTCCTACGTCTCTGGCCTCGCGATTCATTCGTCAATCGCGGGAACACAATGTCGTTTACGATCGTCCAAACGAGTCGTTAGAAAAGGATGTCGCTTATAATTTAGGAATCATTTGTTTGCTTTAATAAAATTAATTCACTGTGATTGTGAATATGAAAATTATGAAGCAATCGTGAATTTTCATCTTGGAAATTAATGTGAGCTTGAATTTTCGTCTGAAAAATTAACAAAATCTTGCATTTTCATCTTGAAAATTAACGTAATCTTGAATTTTCGTCTGACAAATTAACATACTCTTGAATTATCATCTTAAAAATTAACATAGTTTTGGTAATTAGGTACTATATGCTCAATTTGCACTTTAGTTCTTTCGTCAATATACTTCTCAATTTGTTAATTTTTCAAATCAGCCGCAAAATAATTAAAATAAATTATTCCATTCCCTGTTAAATATCCTGCTCACTCGTTTTAATTCTATATATTTTTTTATTTTGAATAGTTGGGTGCGATATAAATTGCACAGAATAAAACTGTGATTCTCCAGTTATTTTGAAGTCAATTAGCGAGGGAATTAACATTTCAATCCCAAAGTTGCCTAATAATAGGTAACTGGATTAATTTAAATATTAAACAGTGTTCGTTAGTGACGAAATTTTTTCACCAATTCTCGCTAAATTGTGGTAACAGCCCATCTGGCTGCAACCAGCAGAAGTTTTCCTGTTACATCGGGAAACGGCTGTGGCCACGAGCCAGAGCAAAACGCACGGAGTTACCTGCCGCGATTTTTGTTGCAGACCGACTACCGGGCCTTATCGTTCGCGTATTTTTGTGCAGAGACACGAGATCTTGAAACGAGGAAACGAAGATAAGCATGGCCGGGATTTATCGTAACAGTGAAACGGGAAATATCCGCGCGTGGGAGAAAACGCGCTCGCGGTAGCAGGGAAATCCTGGAACGAGAACTTTCAGCTGGATTACTTCTCCACGTCTCTGGTAGCGATTACTGTTACACGTTATTTGCGCAAACGATCCGCTTCGCAGAGACATTTGGTGTTCAAAGGACCCTGTTTAGGTACTGAAGCTTTAATACTCCGTGGAAGTTTGAAAGAGAACGTTGCTTTAGGGGCTTTGACAGACTTGGGAAGTGTAAAGTAACTCGTATAAAAATACAGGAAGTTTGTAAACTAATTATGCTCGAGTGAAATATGATTTTTAAAATCGTCAGAAATTCTGGAGGAAGTATGAAATTGCTTTGAAGTTCTCTATAAAAACGAAAGAGCACCATTTGTTCCTAAAACCTTGAGCCTCTTTATTCCACCTCTGTATTCCATCAATTCAGAATTGAGAGCTTTACGCGCAGCAAAACATCCAATATTCGAGATTGAAATGCATTGGAGCTTCGACTCATCTCGTCGATCATTTTAAATAAAGTGTATACGAACGTGATTGCTTTCTGGGATTTAAACCGAACCCACTTCCCTGCGAACACCAAATTATTAAAAATATCAATTAGCAAATCTACAAGCTCCGAGGTAAATTTGGAACCTAATATTTCGAATATTTCCTAAAATCAGAAAGGACGCAAATTATACGAGGTTTATGTCAATCATTAACTCTTAGACAGTAGATAATCTACTCATCCATTTTGACTCACAATTTTATTCATAATATTCATGCACACCTCAGAAGTTTTTACTATAAATTCTGATCTGATTTAAAATCCTTCTCCAAGAAATAATGCTAATAATAAGTAAGAGATATAGTTAAATTTTCCAGATGGACTAAAAATTCACAAGAAAAATTAAAAAAGTTAATTTTTAACTTAATTTTCTTATTAATTTAATTTTTTTAATATTTTTTTTATTAATTTAATTTTTTTAATGTTTTTTAAGCAGTCGATTTTTTAATTTTTTAAAGTTTTATTTAATTTTTTTATTTTTTTTATATCCTATAACATTCGGAACGTCAAGACAATTCTAAAGACACCTGATTTGTCCAAATCGGTGTATCCGTACAGACTCTAGAGCGTAACATGGACATACTATTACCCGGCCGAAAGAAGATCCCCAAGAGGCGGGCTCGAGCATTACAGTCCGTCGCTATGACGATTGATCGAATCACCTATTTGGGCACATTTTTAAAGACGCGGCACACGTATTTTGGTTATTGGCTGAAGTAGGCACATACATTGTCGCACCGCGCGACGAAGAGAGCGCACAAAACACATCGAGATCGGGTGGAATAGAGCGATCTGACCGACGAGCGCCAAAGCAATAGCGTAGGCATCTCAGACGGTTAACCATTAATATATAATAACATAAAAATTTCCTTATTTTTCACAATATATTCAGGAAAGTATTATCATTGGTTTGGTTAGATTTTTCTGATTAAAATAAACCCAAACGCAATGTCGCACAGATTGTTTGAAAAATAAGGAAATTTTTATGTTATTATATATTAATGGTTAACCGTCTGAGATGCCTACGCTATTGCTTTGACGCTTGTCGGTCAGATCGCTCTATTCCACTCGATCTCGATGGGTTTTGTTCGCTCTCTTTGTCGCGCGGTGCGACAATGTATGTGCCTACTTCAGCCAATAACCAAAATACGTGTGCCGCGTCATTAAAAGTGTGCCCAAATAGATGATTCGACCAATCGTCATAGCGACGGACTGTATCGCCCGAGCCCGCCTCTTGGGGATCTTCTTTCGGCCGGGTAATAGTACATACATAGCCTGATAAACACAATACCCTCCTTTGCGTGCCGCAGTCGGGTAAAAATTGATCTCTCATCTGCTAGCCGAGGGATAAACACTTCTGCCAACTTCGAGCACGAAGTCAGTCCGCGGTAGGAGAGAAGATGTTAAAGCGAGCCTGCTCGGTGCTCGTTTAAGTTTGCATTTCGAGGAGGTCGTTTAGAGGCGTGGAGAAAGAGGTTCAAGGAATCTGATGATTTAGGTCTGGCGAAGAGAGCACCAAGGATCCAAAGTTACTGGTGCAGTGTGATCACGGCCATCCACACTGCGTACACAATCCCACGGGCGAAATTGACCGTGAACCTTTCTGACCTACTTGCTTACATAATTGATTCGTCTTCGTTAGCGCAACTCTCGTTGCGCCGCCGCGATGCAACGAAATTACGTGACTATTGGGAGCACGATGCGTCGAACAGTTTACGCGTGCAATTTTCAAAACTCTCCACATCTCTTTGAACTCTGCTGCACTATCCTTCGGGGCCTCCTCGTGCCCCTCTTACCTTTCAGTGGATCGGTTAATCGCGAAATCTTAACCTTCCGACTTTTTCACGTTCTAAGAGAGTGTCTGCTCCTTCAGAGTAGAAATGAACTTGGAGTTATTTTCGCGTTTAAATTCTTCGCTAGATGTGATACTTTTCCTGCGGGTAATTATTTCCACGGTATACTTAGTTGATTAAGAGTTTCTCTGTTTTCGTAACTAGAGTTTCGTGAAATGAAATTGTTTAGATAAGAGTTTCCTTAAGGGTACATTCTCGTGAAATCCCTTACAAAATTTAGGATTTTTTTTTAAAGAAAATCGTAGCACATAGGGTAAACAATTTTTTTTACTGTGTTTCCTCCGATGTAAGCTTAAATGAATAGCTAATAAAAAACGGCGTACATAAAAACAAAATAACTAATGGACGGATCTCAAAAATTCTTTCTGGACTCTTTTCGTTAACGAACTCGCTATCGTATTACCAACTTTCATATGTTTTGGTCCACTCAATTTGATTTTATTCAGTATAAAAGATCACCGGTTTCGGGACACTTGCACTAAAACCTGTACCAATCATCGAGTTTTCATTATTCTGCAGTAACGATTCGTAATATGATAATCATATATTTTAAGAAAAACTTTCGATTTTTCATTTCAGATGAGGTTATCTTGGAATATCATGTACACTGTGTTTTTATCACCGTCAGAGTTATAGCTGTTTATTTACAATTATATCGGAGAAAAAACAACGAAAGAAATTGTTTTGTCATAAAATGTGTATAAATCAATATCAAAAACACTTGTTACCTTATCTGTCACAGTTTACTTTAAAAAAATCCTAAATTATTTAAGGGATTACCTGAGAATGTACTCTTAAGTTCTCAATCGAAATAAGAACACATGAAATAACACTTGGTGTAAGTAATTACTTGGGCCACCTCTTTGGTCCCTTTGGAAATCTGTCGCAAACAGTGAATTACCCAACTGATTTCATTGTAAAAGTTTGAGGCAAACAGAAGTTGCGGTCCAAATTATCAATGATATCCTAGTTGGAACGTTACTCCACTGAATTCCACGCCTCACTGAGAATCAATCGTTCAAACGAACGTGAAATTTATCGTGGAAAGAGACAGGAGAAGAGAAACGGGCTAATAGAAAGGCATCAATTAATCGAGTGGCGCATTTCCATTTATATTCAATCTCACCTCGTAAATACGGGGCCACGGGCACGTTGTTGTCGTTCGGTAAACGTTTCGACGCATTCGTGAACGGATACGTGTCGAACGAACACGGACGTATTATTAAAAGTCCCTTCCTGCTCGACGCAGCGCAACATGCATGATAATCAAGCGGGCTTGTATCGGCGTTTCCCTACGTAGGTGGAAGACATTGTGTACGCGAACGTGTATCGATAGAAAGATAGCGGTTCTCAAAACCGTGGAGGAAGGATTCTTGATCCTCCCAAGACGCGAACTTTGTTCACTCTGCTCTAACAAGGGGAGGACACCATGTGGTGGACACCGATTTTGATGAGCCTTGGCACGATGGATCTATGTCGAAAATAAGTAAATAGGTGTCCGAGTGTTTCTGCAAATGGGCCTTAATAATACAGATATTTACATGTAAATAATAAATTATTAAAAATTTCATAGTGGCCGTGGGGTTTAATGGGTAAAAATCCCACACTACTATGGCACCCCCGAGGGATTTCCCTCTGAAGAAGTCGGGGTGCCTTTTGAAGATTTTCCCAAGTTAAAACAAAATTCTTAAAAAAAAAAATTATAAAAAAAATTGATAAAGTTTTTTTTAACGTGGAGACTTCTTCAAAAGGCACCGCGACCCGTGGGATTTTTACCCACTAAAACCCCGCGGCCACTATGAAATTTTTAATAATTTCCATGTAAATATCTCTATTATTAAGGCTTATTCGCTGAAACGCTCGGAACCCTATTTACTTATTTTCGACACAGATCCATTGTGCCAAGGCTAATCAAAATCGGTGTCCACCACATGGTGTCCTCCCCTTGTAAGTAATCCTCCATCAATTGGAGCACTGGGATGAATATCTGAATCACAATATTCGTTTGTCAAAGGACTATCCTATTAACTGATTTATCAAGATTCTAATTAAATACTTTGTCCACCCAGCATCAATTTTTGAGATTTAAATCAGTTCCACTACTATTTCCAGATCGATAGTATTTTACCAAATAAATGTTCCTCTGAAATCTACGGTGTCTCAATTCTTCAGCCTCGATATCCCAGGGAGATGAATGCAGATGAGAAAGTTCTAGTTAGAGGGACAATGGTTACCCTTACTCCTCAGTTCGCCAGCCCAGCAAATGTAGTCGCTATGGATCGTGAGTGAAATTGAAAACTAAACGCGAAGCAGCAAGAACTCCGTTTCTGGAGGAATTGTAGAGGGAAGAATCGGTCGATCGGGTTGCTGACTTCGGATTCGAATTTACATGCCCCGTTTGCTGTACGGTAACTTCGCTCCCGAGGGATTCTTTCCTCTTAACCTTAGCGTCCCAGTACGGCCCATTGCCTACAGTCTACCGCAGCTCAAGTTTCAACTTAAGTTAACTCACCCTCCCCGCCTCTTGGTACAAAGGTGCACGTTCTTTGGGTCGCCTACTCACCTGAAACAAGCAACGCAAAACCATTAATTGATTGGCCAACGTCTATTGTGAATACTGAATGCCGAATAAATTGCGAATGACGATAATGATGTAACGGCAGGATCGCTCGCGGTGTGTATATAAAATGTACCCGGTTTATGGTCGTTTCGCAGGCATCCGTTAGAAAGGTTAGATCATCGTCTCCTCGGCCGCGGAGAGACTGACAGCCAGTTAGCGATAAAAGAAGGGGCGACACGAGGTATGTAGTTAGATGTGAAGTGACTTGAAAGGGGAGGCGGGTTCAGGGAAATTCGAGGGTTATGTAAAAGTCTCGTTGCGCTGTGGCTTGGCACACATCGCTATCGAAGCGACTTAGAAAATAAAAGAGTGCGCTTCTATGGGCTGTTAACGAGCCCAATCGCTGGTAATTAATCATACTCAGAGTCCACGTGAGATTAGAAGAAACACCAATCCCCTTCCCTTTGTAACTCACTCTGATAAATAAGTACCTATATCCAAAAGAAATGCTCCTTGCTAAATATACAATTACCCCCGATTCAGACACTAAAAAGGAATGCTGCGAACCTTTGTGCTAACCTCGCATCTGCTTCAAAGCTCCTTCGAAAAGGTACTGCGTAATTTGGTCGATATTATTCTTCGCTATCATTTCATTAACATTTCTGATTTAATAGTATTCAATCCCCACTCGAGCTCGACTGCGATCCACCTCAATCCCCGTCCACTTGTCGATCAATTTTACATTCAACAGCCAATTACGTGCACTAAATAGTGCGTTGCCTGACAAGGGAGAGAAGAAAGCGATCCCGACGAGCGCGAAGTTCGCTGCCCGAGCGCAGCGAGGGCAGTATTTCACGCGAGGCCAAATCGCGTCTCTCCCTTGTCACGCGCAATACTTTTTTTCAACGCCTGCACGAAAGGTGTGTTTTTGATAGCCTGCTGAGCGGTTCGCAAAAGTATACCTGCACATGATCGATAACGATTAGTCGAGCAAATGCATCCTCGTACCACAGGGTAACGTCAAACTCCAGTTTCCTTGGGAGCAAAGTGAAAAATTGCGAATACGCATGCCCGTAATGTCTTTTTCCCTTGGGAGTGTTGTATTGCCGTGATGTGAACAGAGCTTCTGATTCAGAGGGAACTTTAAACTAAAGAGACGGGGCGGAACTACACGAAGTTGTTGGTTTTTCTTACAATTTTTATTTATCATCACTGAAAGTTTGAAAACGCTCGTTGAAAAAAACAAATGTAAATCATTTATGTTAGCAACCGAAATTGAAGATCTATTCATTCAACTGCAAGAGTCGACTTTGCAAAGACGTACTAGAGTTGTACAAAATATATTAATTAATTCTATCCGTGCAATATAAAGTTTTTTTTAAATTCTCCCAATTCGTGAGTCTGAAATCTGAGCGTATTCGCGGAGCAGAATGCTTCAGCATTCCATGGGCCTCGATCCCACTCTCTAGAATTGGACGCTGTTTTCCGAAGAGCCACCCAACAGGAGGAAAGTAGAAAACGCGAATACGTCTGAATTTGGTGACTTTGCTCCCGCTCGGCAGGCGTAAAGGAACACCCATTTTCATGCAGGTGTTGAGAGAAATATTTTAAAACAAGCCCCTTCTATTCACTGCAATACGAAATGCTTAAATTTTACCTCCCATTTACCCAAGAATTTATAAACGTCGGGCGATCGGTGATCGGTTTTCTAAAGAAACTCCCACCCCGGCCAGTTTATTGGCCACGTTCCAGCTGGATAATTTTCATAGAGGAGGCGCGCTGCGACGGCTGACAAATTGCATGGACGTGTCACTGCACTCCTCGCCACGCGGCCGATAAAGTTCATTGAGTCTTCGCCACTTCCCGCCGCGTCTTTGTGCCCGCGCCACGGAGAATAACGCATTTCGACAGCCATCTGGACTTGTGACATTCAATAGCCGTTTCTTATAGGTTTTCGCGCACTATAGGTTTCCCCGCGCGAAACGAATCGACGGAGGACACGGGCGGAACCACGGCGGAGCTTCCCGCGAACCAGCAAACGATCACTTTCCGAGATTCGTTTCCTAGCGCGCCGACTAAGAGGCTGGCAATAACGAGGAAAGCTTTCTTCGATTACGAGGCTGCGAAGCCGTCACGTGAGACACTCTCGCCTTATTTGCTTGTCGACCAATTAACTCGACAAACACCGGGGGAAAGGACTCGACCGTGAGCAGTCCTGCTCGAAAGTGAGAGCTGCAACGAGGGGTCGAACCCATATTTATACCGTTTTCGTGGGAAGCTTTGTTTGCAAAAGGTGTTTAACGCGGGACCAAATGCTAACAGTAGCTGGCGATCGTTAAGCGTACTAGGCAGTTGTTCCTGTCTAAAATGAAGCATTTCTGTTTCAATTAATTACAAAGAAACCAATTGAAACTGAGACTTGTTCTTTGGCATGAAGTTTATTAACATCATAAGCTTTAAAGAACATGTTTGTTTAGTCAAAAATATGCATTATATATGACGCTACAGGTGGATCATTAAAGAGGCTTTTTGGAAAAAAGTTTCTTTCATTTTGCAGTGATAACTCAAAAACGGTGGTTCCAAACGATTCGAAACAAATTTGAGCATCTTCAGAAAATGTGTGGTTTCGGACCAGACCTAAATTAAAGTTAATGAAAGCTCTTATTCTTTATGAAAGGAAACTAAACCCCATTGAGACCCATTGATGAGGCTTTACCATTCTCCAAGTCCCAAAAAATGAGGTCTTAGTTTCTTTTCATAAAGAATAAGAGTTTGCATTAACTTTAATTTAGGTCTGGTCCGAAACTACACATCTTGTGAAGATGCTCGAATTTGTTTCGAATCGATTGGAAACACCGTTTTTGAGTTATCACTGCAACACAAAAGAAACTTTTTTTCAAAAAGCCTATTTAATGGTCCATCTGTAGGGTCATATACAACGCATATTTTTTACTAAACAAAAATGTTGTTTAAAGCTTATGATGTTAATAAACTTCATGCCAAAGAACAAGTCTCAGTTTCAATTGTATTTTTTTTTATTAATTGAAACAGAAATGCTGCATTTTCGACAGGAACGACTGCCTGGTATCCTTAATAGAGACTGGAATCCTCTGCTGGGGTCTGCCTGGTGGAATTTCAACTGGGAGTGCATTTAATTATTAAATGCAAGATGCGTGGTGTTGATATTTGGAGGGCTAGGAATCATAGTGGTGTTAGTCAACATTTTGAGAATTTCAGTTAATAACAGTTTGTAAGTCTTAAAGCTCCATCTGTATACTTTCACAGCGAATTAAGTTATAGTTTCATTTTTGACTGATTGTGAGAAATAGGAACACTACTCTTTAGCACAGTGTTTCCCAACCCTTAAGTTGCCATCCTCTTTTAAATCTTACTTAATTTTCACTTTTTTCATCTGTGATTTGAAGTAGCTAAACTTCACTCAAATCAATTTCTGAAGATAGTTTCAGGTTCAGAATTAGAAACAGCATTACTTTGTCACTAGTCGTTTTAAAATTTTCAAAAATTCTAAATTTACCCACAAAATCGACACACCCTAATATATATGTAGAGGTTTTTTTTATAACAATAAACGCAAAACATCATTTTAAAAGAAACACCACTATGAATCTGGGCCATGCATTTAGATTTTGAAATGAATATTAGAGGAAATTTTAGAATAGACAGCTCAACCGAGGAATGGGCTATTGCAAGAATTCATTGTTCACGATTGTCCATGAAGAAATAAAGCATTTTTATTAAGAACCTCCTATCAATGGCGGCTGATTAACAATTCGGTTGAAAACTCTTCGAAAATCAGTCGTCATTTCCGACAACAATCGACTCCGTGAATAATTCGCTGGTCCATATGAAACGTGTATCGCGCTGTCACTTCGACTGGCTCACTATAAGAACTCTCTCTTTAACAGCGTCCATTTAAGCCGCGTCCCAACGTGTTTCGATGAGACGAAAGCTAACGAGTCCCTATAGCGATTTTTTATAAGTCGACGGGCCTCGAGTGACACTTACTTGCGAGCTGACAGTCGATTAACGATGCACTCCCTCAACTTAATCGCGTTTCCCGCAAGTCATCGAAACCGTTCGACCGATCCAACCGCGTTGATTATTTACTCGTCGAACGAGAAACTTCTCTTTGCTTCCTAGTCTGCTCTCTTTTCAACTATGAAGTTTGAACTTTTTTCACTATTTGCCCAAAATTTAACACCTGATCTTACATAGCACTTTAAATATTCTAAGTGTCTTCCTGCATAACAAAGAATTCTGACTTAAATAGGTACACTAGTTTATCCACCCACCACAGATATATTTGATAAATTAATTGAAATAAATTTGGACGAGTTGGGAAACTCTGAAACAACATTTATGTTCCTTACAAACGATCGATGCAATATCATACTTTCCATGTGATAGACATCGATTTTGATGAGCCTTGGCACGATGGATGTATGTCGAAAATAAGTAAATAGGTGTCCGAACATTTCAGCCAATAGGCCTTAATAGAGATATTTACATATAAATTATTACAAATTTCATAATGGCCGTTGGGTTCTAGTGGGTAAAAATCCCACACTACCCTGACGCCTCCGGGGGATTCCCCTCTGGAGGAGTCGGGGTGTCTGTTGAAGATTTCCCCAAGTTAAAAAACAAATTATAAAAAAAAAAATTTAAAGTGGAGATATCATCAAAAGGCACCCCAGATGCCTCCAGAAGGGAATTCTCCGCGGGCACCAGGGTAGTTGTGGGATTTTTACCCACTAAAACCCCACGGTCACTATGAATTTTTTAATAATTTACTTATAAATATCTCTATTATTAAGGCCTATTGGCTGAAACGCTCGGACACCTATTTACTTATTTTCGACATAGATCCATCGTGCCAAGGCTCGTCAAAATCGGTGTCTACCACATGGTGTCCTCCCCTTGTTAGTGCGCAAATAGTGTATGTCTACATTCGTGAAATTTGAGTTTTCATATGCAACAAATAGGTCTTGACTGTTTCTTTACGCTGCATACAAATCATGTGTATATCTACTTCATAAATCTGTCAAAAACATTTTTCTTTATTGTACATCCTCGAATCTTAAGTACACTAAGCCATCGATATGTGCAACTATGCATTATCAAACACCGTGGTACCATATCCACTGAGTTTTCATAAATTCTACTCCCCCCGAGTCTCCAACCCTGCGAACCCACCGAAGCCACATAGTAAAACGACTCCCACGCACCCCAGAAGTCTCACCACCGCTCTACACCGCTGAGAAGATATTCAAATCCCCGTCAGCCGCTTTACAAAGAAATCTCCAAAGAAGCCATCCGATCCCGCCGCGAGATTCTAGAATCCCATTCAGCTACGATTACCAATATCCAACTACCCACGGAGGACGATTGCTCGCGAACAATTTCCACGGTACATCTCTGGACGATTTCGATGGAGGGGGTGTCTCCTCGCGACCCCCTCGTAATTTCCACGATTATCGTATCGCTCAGCCCGTCCCCCGGTAGTCAAGACGGGGCGCCCCGGCGATTCAGAGAAGTTCAATTATCATCGTGAAATGAAAGCAGCTCAACGGTAGCGCTGGCCGTGATAAGTGGCGCGATAACGTGGCCGTCGAACGTCTCGTCTCGTGCCCAACTACTCGCAATAATGCCATTCTTTCACGGGGGGATATATCGGAAAGGTCGTCGCGTATTGCGGATGCCCCATTATCGCTGGCCCCTTCTTACGCCGGTAATAATTATCGATAACGCCGGGCTGTCAGTCTCTGCAATAAAATTCGAGCCACTTATCGTCGTCTCCACCTCGGCTCCCCTTCTAGCCACCGACGCCTCCACCTCGGCCCCCTTCGCGGCTCCCGCGATAAAAGAGCGTCGCGAAAGACGGGAGAGACACGACCCGCGCCGATACCGCGGCCAATCTATCCTTGAGACTTTTTTTTTCTTAGGTATCAAAGGAACCGTTTCTTCGCGGACGGCCCCGTTGGGGATACCCGAGCGAAAACATCGGTTATCTCGCGGAAGGGAATTCAATTAATAAACTGCTCGGCACAGCCGAGCTTGGACGAGTCGATTCGCCTCGTGCTGGACGGGGACTGAGTTTCTGTGCTCTGCTCGCGATGGGACTGATAGAAATGTCGGTTTATTTCGCGCGACGAACACTGCTGTGCACGGGGTGCGCGTGACGTTGTGAAACGGGGGTTCTACCGGGTCTGTGAATGTTGAAGCGTGAGAACCTGTTGCAGAAGTCAACTTGAGGGTGAAATTCTAGGGGGTTGGTTCTTTTCTTTTTGTTTGATGTATATGATGGAAGAGTGAGATGTTCGGACGAAGTATGATACAAGTGTATACTGCGGAATGAAAATTTCAATTTGAGTGGGATGCGGCTTTCGCTGTTGCTCCAAAGATTCTGACTACAGGCTTCTACTGTACTGTGCTAGGTTGGAAAGCAGTGATTCATAGGCGGCATGCTAGGTTTTTAACCCTTTTCGAACGTAGTTGTCACACTGGGTTAGGTTCGACACGATCCAATTTTCAATCTTTTTTTTTAAATCTGTCTGTTAAATTAAGTCGCGAAAATTCTGAGATAAAGTTTGAACATCGTAGAACACATCGACGTGAAAAAAAAAAAATAAGAAAACCCCCGGAAATACAAAGCCCCAGAAAATTTCCGCAATCACCAGTGCACTATCACGATGATTCGGAACGTTATAAACAATGCGATCGCTTCAAGATCAGGGGCGGATTTGTGTACAGCCCCAAACGTTTGGGAGCGACAAATTTCGAGCGAAAGAAGTTAGGAACGGTTTAAACACAATTCACTTGTTTCCGATATAGCGAATTAGCGATAACCCATAGATGAGTTACCATATCGAATTAATATTGAAATTGTCTCGACATTTTCAAATTAAAACATTTGATGATACTTCGCGAAGAGGGCGGCAAACGGTTGTTAGCCTAGGGGTGTTAAGGAGACTAGGCAGTCGAAAAATCGATTTTTTAATGCATTTTCATAAAAAAATTAAGAAGTCACCGGATTTTGGTAGGAAACAACGATGGTGCGCTACCAAAGTCCGGTGACTTCTTAATTTTTTTATGAAAATCTCGAATTATTACAGGCCACATCAGAGGTTTGCGCCGAAATGACACATGTTCTACGCATCCTGTAATTTTTTCCAAGTCGATTTGAACCTCAATTCGCTCGCAATCAGGAAAAAACGAAGATAACAAAATATTCGAGAAAGACGCGTTTAAAGTTTCTGAGCAAAGGCTATGCTATAGGTTGCCGCTTGACGTTTTCAGCTGCCAAATCTACAATTCTGCAAACTTTACTATAAACCAAGCGGCATTGTATTAAAAAAAGACGGTACTTTCGGCAAACGCAATAAAAGAAAATCGATTTTTCGACTGCCTAGTCCCCTTAAGTCTCCAAAACCCACGCCTGATCGAGATGCTGCAGTCGCGCGAACGAATGATTTACGTAGCTGGAAACGCGGCTAAGCCTGAAGCGCCGTGCCTAAGGATGTTGTCTACAGGTTGAAGCCTCACCGTGGAAAACTTGACGGTTAGGAAGTCGTAGTATTTCACCAGGAACTTCATTATGCGGCACGTGTAATTGGCTCCGTTTAAACAGCATGCGTTTCCTACTCGACGGCGGGGTGTTTGCGGTGTACACGCGGCACCGCACAGAACGGGCCCGTTAATTAAACGCGACTCTCGCGCAAACGGCTGGCGTTCGACAGCCGCGGGCCTCGGCGGTCCATTCGTCGAAAACGCGCGCGCGAGAGAGAGAGAGATCGGGGGTGGAAACGTGGCAGATTCCAAATGCGACGGCCACCCAAGATGAACTCTGCGTTATCGTCCAGTCGAATTCGCTTCACCGCGTTGCTGCGCCGCGTGATTCCTCGAATTCAAACGATAACCGTCCGAAGAACGAGGTCCGCGATCTCTCTTTCCACTCCGCTTATCTTCATCGACGTTTTCGCTGGTAACTGTCACCGATCGCCACGCAGACGGAGCCTCAATTAAGCGGGATTGCCTTTGTCCCGGGCTGCGCTCGCGATCCGTCCACTCTTTGCGACAGCAGAAGCGTCCGATTCAGCTCGAGGCGCTGCTGGCGACTCGTAAGATTCTTCAATGGAAGTGGAATCTTAATTGGTAACGATCGCACGAGGTCCGAAGGTCAAAAGAAGCTCCATTTTCGTTTTTCGATACGATCGTTTCGCTTCGATAGTTGGCAGTGTCCCTCGCTTCGCTCGACTTTACACCGCTGTTTGGAACAGCAGATTTTGCAAAGACGAATGCGACCGTTCGCTCACCAAATTGCCTCCTAATCTGTAGGAGAAATAATTAAAGCGCACGGCTGATTAATCATCGCGGTGGTGACGCACAAACCGATTGCATTGTTCCGCGCCGGAACCGAAACGAACGGCGCAAAATTCGCATTCGTTCATCGAATCGCGGATAATCGCTCCTCCCGTTTCCAGATCGTCGCACGTGCAAATACAAGGATCGCTGCCGGCCACTCGATTATCTCCTCGAGGGGTTCTGTATCATCGAGCCGCAGGCAGCGCGCGAAACGCTAATTACTGTCCGCGGAAAGTCTCCCGGCGCCACTTTCCCGCCTCCCAGCGGTCCTTTGTCCTCGAATTTGCGCGCGCTTCGAAGGAAGGCTGGTTTCGCTATCGATTAATCCCGCGGACGTCGCGGCGGGCAGAGTTTTCAACATCGAAACTGGAGCACCCTTGTCGATCCTCTATCGACTGAATCAAAGAGGAACTCTTGAAGAAAGAATTCTTGAAAAACATTGCCCGGAGCGGAGGGATTGAGAGAAAACTCGGTGGATCGAACTTGCCGCCACCATTTAATTCGTCGATTACGTTCACAGGGCGATCGACTTTCGACAGAAACAGTTGCGGCGCGATGAATGATCCTCGAGGGGCAACGGCGACAGAGACCCGCCGAACGTCGCTCTCGTTACAGTTTCTCGTTCGCTGCCGGCGATTTCCCGGCAGATTTTCGCACGATCCGTTCCCGCGGACGCGTTTTCAACGGCGTCACGCACCAATAACCGGAGACTCGTTCTTTCCCCGACGCGAGACGCTGTACAAAAGCGAGTGGCAGAGGAGCGTGCTCTGTTAACCGCGACGCGATCTGCTGGCCGGCCGATTCACCGCGTCCCCCATCGAGGAGGATCACTTCTATTGTCTCTGGCCCAGGGCCGCGCTGGACGTTCACTTCCCGACGCGCACTGGAGGAATTGGAGGGAAGATGGCACGCGGGCGAGCCGATGCCCGCGGGCAGCACGCACTGCTCTCCCGGCTCAGCGGCTTCGACGCAGGGAACCGATGTCCAAAGGGCAAAGTCACTCGTCGGAGCGACACGCACGAGGAGATGAAGGGGAACAGCTGATCGGCAGTCAGATGGTTACGCAATCGGCGTTGTTTCGCACGCGTTACCTCGATCAGCTAGCGCGGCCAGCGAGGCACCAAGCGGATATGTGCACGCATTCCCGTGCGTGCCGCGGCACGACGCGAGCTTACGCAATCCGACTGTGTCTTCTGGGGGACGTGTGTTTATTTGTGGCCCCAGCGTTTCCTCGGCCGCGCCAAGGAAAATCGAAATTCTAGCGCAATCGGTCAAAATCGCTATTCCAACGATTCGGGGAGGTTTCGCGTGGGGGTTGAGAGGTGGAAGGAGGGTTGCAAGGGGAGAGAATGGAGGTGGGAGTTTCGCCCTGCTGGTGGAGGTGCGAGGTAGGCTTTTAGACTAGTTAATTATAAAAATGTTGGCTAACAAGGGAAGATCCAAAAAAGTAAAAAAATTGTTAGACTTTGCGAGTATGTAGGGGATTTCCTCCTGATTACAACGCAATTTTTCGTTGCTGCCCAAATTCATTCTAAGGGGGTGAAATTAACCCCCGAAAGTTCGGATATTTTCTGATTTTATCTTGTAACTCGCAATCTATAAGATGTAGAAATAAAGTTTCGAGACAAAAGTTGCTTCTTTTAATTAGGACTATCATTTGGTAACTTGCAGATCTTAAAGTTCGCGAGTTATATCACAAATTCGGAAAATACCCGGCACTTAAGGGGTCGATTTCACCCCCTTAGACTGAATTTGGGCAGCAAGCAAAAATTTCATAGTAATCAGAAGGAAATCCCCGAAATATTCACAAAGTCTCAGAATATTTTGAATTTCTGGGGTCGGGATCTTTGCTTGTAAGATAATATGACCATTTTCCCCCCAAAAAACTAAAGAAATCTTTTTTTATAAAATCAGAATCTAAATTTCGAGCGGAGCCTAGTAAAGCTACTTGTAAAATAAATTAACGACCATAGCCAATGTGGAAACTCCGCAACGACGCAACAGTACCAGGTCTAGAAGCAGTACTCTCTAACAAACGATGACGAGAACTCGCTGACGGAATGAAACAGAGCGACGACGAAGAAATGCCGCCATGAAGAAAACTGCGGCAAGGCTCTTCGAGAGACGCGGGCAGGCCAGTATAAAAAGGAGAAGTGTACGTTCCATCAGAGACCTGACCTCATCTCATTTAGGCCGAGTGGGGCAGACTCATCTCATTTAGACTACCCAGCGGAAATGAATTTCGTTACAACGACGGGTAGCCTCGCTGGCTCGCAGCAACTGCCCAAGATCCCATCTCACCGTGAATCTTTAAAGGAACCTCCTCACCACTACCCGCAGAAGCACGCGTTCAAAGTCCCCGGAGCCTGGCTGCACGCACAGTAGCCTGCCCCGCTGCGTTAACCGGCCCAGTTCGCTTCACCTTGCACGGTAATCTTGCGCGGCAGTTCCCCCCCCGCTAGGATTCCCCGCGATAATTGGGAATTAATTCCCAAAGAAACTCTCGCCGTAATAAGCTTCTCATGGTAAAAGCGGCCGGCTCAAGGGAACCTGATCAAGCAGCGCGATAAAGGCCGCGTATTCGCGCCATTAATTGGGAGAAAAGTGGAGTATTAGAAGAAAGTGGCCGAGAAAAGAGAAACTCCGTCGTCGCGCGTCATAAGCGAGCGATCCTCGGCTCGATCGACGTTTCAGCGATCGGAGGAATCTCTCGACCACCCTGGGCGCCTTTAATTAAGGACCAACGCGCTCGGCGTCGATCGACGTGGATCACGGGGGCGGGGGATCGATTCTAGGTACGCCGGTTGCGTAATCGGCTCGTTAAATACGCGATGTAGGCCTCAGCGACGTGCCAGGAACGAAAATACCACGGTGGCGACCGAAAATCGTCGCCACTTCCCGAGACCATCTCGACTGGCTTGAAATTGGAGCTGAATTAATCGCGGAGGAGACTCGCGATGCTCTAGGGTGGACAGGGGAATCTCGGGCTTGGATGGATGGTGGTGTTCTTAGGGTTACGTGAAATTCCCACGCACTTCGAAGCGCTTCCGCGAACGCGATTAGGGAAAAGGAAAGTTCGGGGAGGCCGCCTTTTCGGACGGAATGGAGGAATCGAGGCTCGACGGCTTTCACTGGGATTACGTTTTAGGGAAGGAAGCTTTCGGTCACCGATTTGTATCTATGCTGGTCTAGGAAGTACCGGTTAGTGGCTGGCTTGGAGACCGGAGAAATTAAGCCTGCTACGCTCTTTGGGCCTTTTTTGATACTCTGGCTTTTTCCTTTGTCTAGAGAGGCTTCTAATTTTTTTAAAAATATGGGGAAGTTGGTACTAACAAGTTGGAAAACGTAGCAAAGTTAAGGGGGTACTCTTGAAAACATTAAAATACCTTAATTGTTCAATTAAGTCACATTAAGTCAACTTCAATAATTTAAGCTGAGCTTAAACCTTAAACTTTAAGATAGCCAAATGTGTGCATTATCAAACATACGTTACTGCGATTTTTTAATTGGACAAATTCATGTAGTGTTTCATCTGCCATCAAATTGAATGCGGATAAGAAATGACCAAGCATTGGTTTCTCACGTACTTGTTGATGGAACTTTACGCAAATCCTGCGCATACGTACAAAGTAGCGAAAGAAACCTGTTAAAGATCAATCCGTCACGTGCATAGGTCAACGTTGTTCCTACATTTGAAGGTGTTCAATTTATCTGTGAACCAACGTTCCCTGCCAAGCTTGCTCTAACCGCAAACAATTGAATATAGAGGCCAGCGATCTGAACGCTTTAAGTGGCGCAAGGTTTTCAGAAACGCTCCCCTGTTCGCGCGCCAAAGTGTTAGGGGCCCGCGCGAAAGTAATCAGTTCGTTTTTGGCGTTTCCGCGCCATAGTTCCAGCCAAAGGATCGCGCCGAAAATTCCTTCCGGCCCGAGAGGAGCGCGAAAGGGAACGCGTGTGTCTGCTCCGCGGAGCGTGACAGAGGTCGGTCGATAAAACTGCAATAAAGTGCATGCGCAGCTGCGCGGTCGTCGCTGGGAGATTATGCACATTGCTGTGTTTCTGCGGGCAGTGGTGTGCCCGATCTCGAATAGCGATGGGCATAAGACGCATTGGAGGGCACCGAATGTTCCAAAATCTTCGATTCTAGTGGAACCCTTGTAAACCTCCACGGTACAAATTCTCGAATATGCTGAGAGTCCTCAAAGCTACGCTACTTAACGACATATAGTTCAGAGGAGAACTCTAAGCAAACTCTAGTAACTATTAACACAAGACGATACGTGAACACTCAGCGTTCACCACGTGCGGGACTCCTCTGATCGCATCTCTCAACCATTGCGTCCGCACGCCTAAGGGCGTTCCTCGCACACGCTGCTCGCAACACCCCTGGAGTTACCAAATATCATCGCGTTTGCTTATTCAGGGAGACTTCATAAATCTATTTAAGTAACTTCACTGCTTCAACGCTGTAAATAATCCCTCCACTACGCGGAGCTGATACTTCGCGCCAATTAATAACAACGAGACACACAATGTTACAAACAGTTTTGGATAATTTTGCAAGCGACTATAGTGATCATGGTA
The DNA here is from genome assembly GCF_050908995.1 of Andrena cerasifolii. NCBI lineage: Eukaryota > Metazoa > Arthropoda > Insecta > Hymenoptera > Andrenidae > Andrena > Andrena cerasifolii. Next base: position 11,852,279 of record NC_135120.1, on the reverse strand, counting down.
GCCCCTGCACCGTTGGAAAACGTTCAAAGCTACGGGCACGAACGCCCATCGCTACGTCCATGGCCCCACGAGCGTGTAATGGAATTAACCGCGAAAAGACCTCGGTTGATATCTTGGAAGGCCTCCGGTCTGCATCCAGCCGTCTGACACGGATCTAATAGTTTTAACCGCGAAACCGTATGCACCGCGGGACGCATGTCACCGCGTGGCAACGGCGACAACACCCAGGCGGTAGGGAACGCTCTCGAATCCTGTTCTACGAAAATGGCTGATAAGCGTTAACCTGTTAATTGCGAAGCTACTGTGCACAATAGATGAACCTTTAGATTAAGCACTTCACGATAGGTACATGATGCATTCAGAAGAAAAACGGACAAACCCGTATCTTTGCGAAATGAAGTTACTAGCAGTAATGTATTCCAATAGGCTGTACTAATTATATAAAATAGGAAGAATTAATTTTTTTTTCAATTTAAAACCATAGGTATGGTATAACAAAATCACTTGTTGCATTGGAATTTTCTGGCGACATCTGTGTGCAGCACTCTTATTTCTTTATGTAAAGAAACTAAAACCCCATTGATGAGGTTTTACCATCCCCCAAGCCCCAAAAGATGAGGACTTAGTTTCTTTTCATAAAGAATAAGAGTTTGCATTAATTTTAAATTAGGTAAAAATCACTTGTTGTATTGAATTTTTCTGGCGACATCTGTGTGCAGCACTCTTATTATTTATGTAAAGAAACTGAAACCCCATTGAGATCCCAGTGATGAGATTTTACCATCCCCCAAGCCCCAAAATATGAGGTCTTAGTTTCTTTTCATAAAGAATAAGAATTTGCATTAACTTTAATTTAGGTCTGGTCCGAAACTACACACTTTGTGAAGATGCTCGAATTTTTTTTAATCGATTGAAACCACCATTTTTGAATTATCACTGCAAAACAAAAGAAACTTTTTTTCAAAAAGCCTATTTAATGATCCATCTGTAGCGTCATATACAACGCATATTTTTGACTAAACAAAAATGTTCTTTAAAGCTTGTGATGTTAATAAACTCCATGCGAAAGAACAAGTCTCAGTTTCAATTGGTTTCTTTGTAATTAATTGAAACAGAGATGCTTCGTTTTAGACAGGAACGACTGCCTAGTGCCCTTAATATGGGGTAAAAAAGCACATTCTACATCCTTGCTCCCCTTATTCCAATATCCTTCGCTACCTCGCTGCTCCCTGTGCGTTCTCCGCGCGCCCAAGTGTATCGCATAGCTATCTGCATCGTCATCGGTGAATGAAAATCTCCATCGTCCCATGATGTTAATGACTGCCGTCGGACGACCGCTGATAATGTTAGCGCTAGCAAGGCCGCGACGTCAGGTGGTGTTAATGGTAAAGACATTCTCCTTAAGTAAGCACCTATTTTCATCCTACGCTCGACGAGCACTCACGTCGCCAGCCCCGCGCTATCTACGCGAGCTATGTGCCTCACCTATAGGCACAGCACACCCGTGCTTTGTGGCGATTTACTGGGCCAGCAGGCACTAAGCAGCTTAGAACTTTCCATCGAACTTTGCCGACATTGGGTCTACGGGCGGTCTTCGTGACCGGTTACTTTCTTCCGATGGGAAGTCATTTTGCGCGGGTAAGTCTGCGATCGATAACCATCAATAGTTGACGAAGGGATGAAGCGCTCTTAAAACTGCGGTTCGTCAACCTCGATTACCGTCTACCTTCCTCTGTTACTTGCTCAGCTTGTGTCTAGCTTGCGGCAAAGTATTTAAGTCTCGTGGAAGTCAAATGTGCGCGGGGCAGAAATTAATTTTGGCTTGGTGCATATGAAATTGCCGATCGGGGTAGCGTGAAAGTTTCTTTGTTTACGGTGCGGATACAGTACAATTAAGAATCTTGCAGCAAGAGGGGTGCAACTCTACTTTTTACAGTTTTGAGTTATGACGTGAAAAAAAAATCTACATCGTTTGGAGCACGTTTTATGCAAATCCGGTAACAAACGAGGGATTTCTTGCCAATGAATAAATATGGAAATATTAATATTTTTATTATATAATTTTTTTTCTGTAATAACTACTACTTATTGCATGAAAATATATATTTCTCAATTAGTGTTCGTTAAGAAATATTAGTAAATTAAATGTTGTTAATCTGCATTTTTAAAAATATAGTGTTGTAAAGCTCGTCACGACACACACTTTTTCAATTTACAGTTTGTTTATCGAATCATTACTATTCGAGCTAAAAATCATAAACAGCAAATTGTTCATCGTCCAAAATCACTATTTCTTTAAACATAAATTGCGATAACTTGAGTAAATATTAAGGGATCGTTATGAGACTTAAAACGTAACATCAGAAAACTCTAGCGAGGCCGTGAAATGTATGCACGAAACCCTTATGTTAACAAATGTAATAATATTTAATAAAAAAGTAATACTGGACATGACCCATGTTTATCAAACGTTCGCCGTTAATAAGTATCGAGGCAATTTCGAGGTACATATAACAATTATCGTGCATTATTTCGCCGGCAGAGTTGATCACAAAATCAGCATCGATCTGTCTGATGATTCACATAACAAAGAAAAGCGACTTCGCAAAGTCGTCACCTACACGCTTCTCTCTTCCTCAAGCCTAAGAACCGAGATGACCGCCATCAACTCAAAACAAAAGCTTATAACACCCTTTAATTTTCCCCCTAAAAAATCCCTCTGCTCCCCAGTGAAACGATGAATGATATTTACCAGGATATCCTGAAGAGACACCGGCATCAGGGAGCACGTCGACATGTCTACCGAATACTCCTCCTGCTAGCTCAGACCTTCGCGTCTGCACAGGTCCTCGACTCGATTTTCTATCTGAACACACCTTTTACTCAGCAAGCGGAAGGCAACTATACTTTACATTACTTAACAGAAGCTACGAAACTATACAGAAACTCCGTCACTGATGTCCATTGGAAACCATCGGTGGAAACGACACAGGACAGAGTCCTCCGATCCGAACAGTCTGTGCTGAAGCTACACAGCTCGCGTACGCGAAGAATCTTCGGTAAAGTCACAGACGGTGTGTGCTGAAAGAAACCACTGACCGAAACTTTGCCTAGGCGCGATCGATTCGGCGTGTTGCACTGACACGAAGGGAGCTGTGGGACAGTTTTGCTCTAGAGGGAAGAGGACGCGGCCGGAGAGTTTCTGTCGCGAGCGACCCGATGTCCTCGCAATCGGAAGGCAGACTCGACACTGGCACGTCCCGATTCCGCGGAAGACTCCCCCTCGCGCGTTATTAAATTAAACCACGAGGCGAGGCGGTATAGTCACCGCGCCGCCATAATCCAATATTTCGCAGGTAACGGGCGGGAAGCAATAGTGCCGACAAGCATGGACGGGAATAACGCGATACGCGGACCTTCGACGACGTCGACAACAAACAGAAACCTTTGAACGATTCCCGACCGTCAGTGGTCGCAGAGGGCAACCGCGGCCAACGTGTAACGTGCTCTCAGTTTGCTTTTACAGGGTATAATTTTGCAAGGTAATAGCCTGCACTGAAAAGGGAACGAAGGGATTAGAGGAAGAAATTAAATATTGAGAGTTTAGAGGACCTACTAGCTTCAAATTGGATTGTTAGTAAAACTACTTCAGCAAGTCCATCATTGTATTCTTAAATTCTTAAGGGCTAGTGGAAGAAGTTATTTTTTAAATTTTGTGGAACAATAGGTTAATGACGAACCACATGGGGAAACGCTTGTGTAGTTTGCAACAGCTTTCAATTGAGGACCTTGCAGCAAGAGGGTTGCGGCTTCATCTTTGACAGTTTTTGAGTTAGGACGCGTAGTATGCGTTAAAAGAAATTCTACGCCGTTTGGTGCACGTTCGATGGAAATCCGATAACAAATGAGCGACTTATTGCAAATAAATAAAAATAGAAATATTAATGTTAATATTTTTATTACAGAATATATTTTCTATAGAACTAGTACTTATTCTGTGAAAATATATATTTTTCAATTAGTGCTCTCTTTTTAACGTTAAGTCGAAGCAATAGTTTTATAAATAGTTTCTTCTAATTCACTCCAAGTTGGTAAAGATGGAGCTGTCCTTAATTACTGCCTGATTTATTTTAATAAAGATTGAACTGTAAATTTGCAATTACCAAAAACTAAGAAATACGGACTTTGTCAGTTTTACCAAGCCACCGATATAATTACGTTTTTAAAAGCGATCGAAATATATGCCAAATTGTACAGTTAGAAAGGAGCTAAAATTGTTTGTATTTGCGTAATATATACCCTGCAGTGCATCGACAAACTTGTAAATTCGCTCATGACCTCAGCAGTTAATGCGACAAAACCTTAAAAAAAAAATAAATAAAAAAAAGTAAAGAAAAGTTTTTTTGAGGATTATAAACAATCGCGAAACTCTGGTCTGTTGGTACAGACGTGCACACAGAAATTGGGAGCCTCGTTTTTTTCGGGATTATCTGGTTTTCGAAGCAACAGCGCGAGAGGCTCATGAAAGTTCTGGATACGTAGCCAACCACGAGCCTCTTCGTTCCTCGAAGGATGATTCGTGCCGGAGGAGTCATCCAGCGAACCGCCGAGAGAGAGAGAGAGAGAGAGAGAGAGAGAGAGAGAGAGAGAGAGAGAGAGAGAGAGATTCAATTCGATCTCGCAACATCGTTGTAGTCACGCTTAATTTCACGTTGCGAGCCATTAACTACGAGTAACTAGCCCTGGTAACTAGTAACTAGCCTGATTTAAGAGCCACCGCCGGCTCTTTACCTTGAAACCCCTCGGTTTTACCTTCGCGCCAGGTAATGAACGAAAATAAAAGGAGCACTGGCTCCCTTTGAGGCAACCGGTTCCAGATTAAAGCTATCCTTTAAATTCGCCGTTTGAGCGGCAGAGGTACGTTGCACCGCGGCAGGATAAGGGCTGGAGTGGTTGCGCGCCGATCGTTAATAGCGTTCCATCGCGATTAAATATAAAATAGAAGAAAATGCCGTTTAAATACAGCCGGGGAGGGCTCCTCGAGCGTCGAAGAACCGCAAGCTCCGAGATTGAATCGAAGGAAAAAGCACTTCCGCTATTTGCTTCGTATTCTTTTCTACTCCCTTGCGTACAGATATTGAGTTATTTCCAGAGCCGCAGCAGCGAACGTGGTGGTTAATCGTAAACTCTGCTGCGATAATTATACAACTTTCAATGTTGGTATTTTCAGGAGCAACGTCAGAAGCAAAAACTGCCAAACTACTCAGAAAGGGTAGTTTTAAATATTTTTTCCAATTGCGGTATATAACTACGGTCACTCAAGATTAAATAATGAAACTGCAGAGTTCCACCTCGGGAAGGAAGTATTATACATCCATCGCTATTTTTTAATTCGCGCGCGGTGAAATTCGAAACAGGGGCTCCACACGCGCTCCCTTATTTTTCGCAGGGGTAGGGAGGGTGGCGTTGATTTCTTTTTTTCGCGAGGCGCCGCGCACACGCGTGTTCCTTGACAGATGGTCGGCCAGGCACTGATCGCGACGCGTCTATTCGTGTGCACGCGTGGCTCATTTCGGTGGAATATCGTGTTCATCCGCCTCTCGAGAGGCGCGTGCACGCGTATTGTAATCTCGAGCCGCGTCGGCGGCGCGCACGGCATTGTTTGCTCTGGTTGTGCCTCTGATGTAACGCGGATCTAACGCAGGCTGCAGCTTTATCCGCGTCTCGTATCGTCGCTCGCTCTCGTTTCTACGATTCGTGTACTCCGCGAATATTCCATGCGTTTAGGTCTCACGGTAAATCTACCCAAATTAGATACACGTCTGTTCTATCCGTAGCGTGTCATATTTGTCGAAATCGCTCCGAAATTCTTTGTTTCCAATATACACTGCTGTTCATAAGTATTGGTATTAGTATTTGCAGAAAATGTGACATTTGGTGCGGATTGAATAGCTTCCACTGATTTTAATTTAAAATAATAATAATAATTCTTTATTGCACCAGCAGACATTACAACAGCGACAAGAAGATAAAAAATACGTTATCTTCTTGACGCTTGACCACAATGTGCTTTCTCTTCTACATATAGTTATCCTGCTTCCAATTTCTTAAATAATAGGGGAGGCCGGGGCTAAAAGTTCCGATTTCGATAAAACATAAAAAATGACTGGAAAATAATGTAGTAATTCTCTTCACTATTGACTAATTTCTTGTTAAATTTATTATATCTTCTGATTTTAAGCTTGTGTTTAATGTATTGTAATAGGTTTCCCATGGAAAGTAATTTATTTGTGGCTGATCGAAGCGGAACTTCTTACCCCTATATGGGGCAAGTTGTTATCGCATTGGGGTAAGTTGTTACTATGATATAAGAGTTGCCTTTTAATGAAATATTTCATTTTCTAATGAAATAAAGCAGAATTTTATTAATAATGGTTATTTATGAAGGTTCGGACCAACAAAAATGTATTATCTTTAAAAGAAAACCAAAAGCGACAGTTTTTATTTATCTTTACGCATATCTTCGATCGAAGTCGTGTCCCTTTCCGCCTTTCATACATATGTTCGCATCTTAAAGCACAGCGGAAACAATTTATACATTTGCGCAAAGGCCTGTGAAGATAGCACCCCCAAATTCGAATTTTTGGAAAAACTAAACGGCATTCGTTTGTCCATCGTTTGCCTACGTTTGCCCATCAAAAATTTTCGTTTGACCACCCTCCAAAAAAGAGTTATGAACAAAATAAAAAAATTGTCTTCATCACCCATCATGAATGCATTTCAATTTTTTAATAGAAGGATACGAATGTACCCGACCTGACCACGTTTGCTCACTCTCAGATTTCATTTGCCCACCCTCCAGAATTTAAATAAAAAATAAAAACCGCGAAAAAATGGGTATAGATGAAGCGATCGCGTTAAAGTTCGATTATTCTCGAAAATATTATCAAAATCGTTCTTTCAACGGTCCAGTTCGTTAGTTTAGATGTAGAAGAGATTTGCCCATCCATTAATTTCGTATGCCCACCCTTCAGAATCGAATTATTAATGAAGATAGCCAAGAAGTGCGGTACCCGTTGAAGCGATCGCGTTAAAGTTCGATTTTTCTGGAAAATAATATCAAAATCGTTCTTTCAACGATGCAGTCCGTTAGTTTAGATGTAGAAGAGATTTGCCCATGCATTAATTTCGTATGCCCACCCTCCAGAATCGAATTATTAATAAAGATAGCCAAGAAGTGCGGTGCCCGTTGAAGCGATCGCGTTAAAGTTCGATTTTTCTGGAAAATAATATCAAAATCATTCTTTCAACGATGCAGTCCGTTAGTTTAGATGTAGAAGAGATTTGCCCATGCATTAATTTCGTATGCCCACCCTCCAGAATCGAATTATTAATAAAGATAGCCAAGAAGTGCGGTACCCGTTGAACCGAATACCTTTCCGTTAGTTTTTTTTCCGAATGAATTATCAAAATGGATTGTTCTTACCGTAAAGGTTAAAGGTGTTTGGTGACATGTTACCCACTTCAATTTGTATCGCTCATCGAATACTTCACACTTTTCACACATCTGCAGCATGTGCAGAATAATACCAGAGTGGTTTTCTAGTCATTTTTCACTAATTACCGCAATGATATCGCACAACGGAAAATAATATAATGTCACAGTTACTTCACAAACCGTAAATGAACGCACGATCTCGCAAGAGTTGCGCCCGAACTCTGTAGACCGACTGACTTTCGTGCGTCGTTGGAAACAATTCGAGAGTGTCGCAGACATCTGTTTACGTTTCGGCACGTTCGATGACGACACGCAGCGCTGCTACCCTAACTAAAGGGGCGCAGCGCCGAGTGCCACTGCCGAAACGTAAACAGATGTCTGGCGATACTCTCGAATTATTTCCAACGACGCACTTCTTGGCTATCTTTATTAATAATTCGATTCTTGAGGGTGGGCATACGAAATTAATGCATGGGCAAATCTCTTCTACATCTAAACTAACGGACTGCATCGTTGAAAGAACGATTTTGATAATATTTTCTAGAAAAATCGAACTTTAACGCGATCGCTTCACCTGTACCCTTCTTTTCGAGGTTTTTATTTTTTATTTAAATTCTGGAGGGTGGGCAAATGAAATCTGAGAGTGGGCAAACGTGGCCAGGTCGGGTATATTCGTATCCTTCTTTTAAAAAATTGAAATGCATTCATCGTGGGTGATGAAGACAAATTTTTTATTTTATTCATAACTTTTTTTGTAGGGTGGGCAAAAAAAAAATTTTATGGGCAAACGTGGGCAAACGAAGGACAAACGAATGCCGTTGAGTTTTTTTAAAAAATCGAATTTGGGGGTGCTATCTTCACAGACCTATTTGCGGCGGGGTAATTTTTTACGGTACCAACGTGCCCCAAGTCACGGTAACAACTAGCCCCTACCGACACATGTTGCAATTTCAAAGATTATTCTGCTTATACATGTATTCAAACGATAAACACTATTACACCATGTTCTTAAATGTCATTTGATCCATAAGGACGATTCAATCTATAATATCTACGTTAAATAATTGAAATAGACCAAAAAGTAATGATAGAAAAATTTTTACTTATCTGGTACGCGACTAATAGGTCCTTGCTTACAACCACACAATTCGCTGTCGCGGACGCTATTAAAGTGGGGGACAGAGTGGCGTGATCAACTCACGCGGAAAAAATAATTTAAAGTACAACGCTCTTTTTATTTTGAAGATAGAGCCGTCGGAACAACTTACCCCCGGAACTTTTAGCCCCGGTCTCCCCTACTAATTAAAAAAATATTCCTAACTTTTAGATTCTACCCTTAATATCTGTTCAAAATTACATGATCCTCCAGAACTGTTATTAATCGAATATAAAAGAACTGTTGAAACTGAACTCTTACAACAGAGTTAAAGTGTTAACGTACAAAGTAGGGTTTGTCGGTTTTAAAAAACCGGGTTTAAAGCCGGTTTTTATTTATAAATCTGTAACAGTTTACTGTAAAGCTACTCTTCATGAGTTCATATTTTCAGAAAAAATACTAAATGTAATAAAGATTTATAATTGGGCACCACCTTTTGAAAGATTTATATTTTGTACGGATTTTAGTTATTATAATTTTTTTATTTTGTCTTTGTACATACCTAGGGTATACATTTTTTGGTTATATTTTTGTGATTCCATAATATTAAGGAAACTGACATTTTTCAAAAATAGGTACAAGTATTTATTTACTATTTTAATTATATTTTTTTGTGAAAATCCGAAAACCGGTGTAACCGGTTTTTCGGGAATAGTGGAATTCGACAACCGGTTTAACCGGTTTTTTGGCAATAGTGGAATTCGAAAACCGGTTTAACCGGTTTTTGGCAATAGTGGAATTCGAAAACCGGTTTTTTCAAAAGTCAGTGTTTGTACAAACCCTAGTACAAAGTGAACTCAAAACAGAAAAGATATAATTTTATTTATAAAAGATAACAGTCAACCATCGCGTAAAAATACTTTCCGAATACCGACACTAAACGCACTGGAAGTGAATACACATTATATTCGAGCGGTGCAATAAATATTTCCAGTACTATACATATGTATCATAAAATTATTAAACTTACTTTCCTCTAAATTCAAAGACTATTTAGCAGTTGATCGACATGTATATATGCGAAACTATTCACTTTCAGCCGCTTGGCCCCACATTCGCTGAAAAAATACCTGACAGCCGGAGGTGCTTGTGGTCGACCTTAAAAGCAGCCGCGTATTCTTAAAATTATTCCGCCCTGCACTTTTTCCCCGCCCCCCCTGCGAACCCCTCGCCGCGGCAACGCAAGAAGTTCCGTTCGAAATCCACGAATACGGAGCAGGCCGGGGGTATTTGCATGGAAATGCAGACGCGAGGCATCGTGCGACGGATTTAAACAGCGAATGGAATAAACGTCGAAAACAGACGCGAGTACTATCTGCACAGTATCTCTGCCCGCGAGCCACGGCTCAGGAAGAGCACGGTTCAAGAACGCCCGCGCAGGGCGGCGGAATATGCATCCGGCCTGCGCAACGAGTGCAAGCCTGCTTCCTATGGACTTTCGATCGGCGCACAAAGAGATCTACATCGTGAATCGGATACCTTGATCCGTCGTGGCAGCAGGTTTCACGGGGTGTGCCGTATTGGGAAGAATGGTACATAAAACTGAACGAGGAACGTCTGTACAGTTGGGGACAAAAGAAAGCTTACAAGGGTACCCTTCAGGTTGGGCAATTTCAGAAAATGTTGATATTTAGTGCACGCGAAGGTCTTCACTCGGACATTCATTTCCCAAAGCAGTAAGACGCACTTTTCAGCTAAATCCGAGAAAATCGGCTTTGAGAAATTCACCTGAATGTTTCCAACGAATTTATCTTTATATTCTCTTAAATCAGTATTAGACTATTTACGGCGAAAACTGATTATTTCAGAAGTCATGATTTTTATCCCGAACGCCCATATTCTTCGACGCACTGCGAGTCGAGTTGAGCGGATATAAATATTTTTAATGCAAGTTCAGTGAAATTCATTAGATGATTATACAAATTTATTTAAAGAATAAAATTGGGGATGCCACATGCACAGCACACTTTTCCTATTCATTATATTTTATGTGTATAAGTGAAAATCTGCGGTACCTACATTCTACAAAAAACAAAGCATGGTCTGTGGCAGTTGTTTTTCTCCACCCCTCTGTGGCGGTAGTAGCGAACGCGTTAAGATTTCTATTCCACAGATTGGGGGTTGTAAAGTGGATCAGTGGTACCAACATGCTTCGTTATAATACTGAAAAAGTATCGCAGCTGCTCCTGAGTTTGTAACAGATAATCCCAAGCACTGCACATCAAGGACCTCTATTTTTACGCTCGCGGATAATTTAATCCAGCTCAAACACGTAACCAAGCGAGTGACTGACGTGTTCCACGAAATATGTAAAAACATTGGACGAAATCGACCGTCCGCAACTGGGACATCTTTTATCCCTCTATAAACACGGATATCTCTATTAATTCTGTTCATCGTCTTCTTTGCCCACTGCCCGTTACCGAAGGTACGTGTTTTTTGGCGCGTCCTGTATATCTGTTACTTCGCCGATCCGTAAAACCGCGGAGTTCTGAATTCGCGTGCGGGACCGCAACACGTGGAACTTCGGGCTTCGGGCAAATCTCGTTTGCTTAATCTTCTTTATACGCGTCCGATGTAAACGTATCGCGTCGCGGCGCGTGGGCCGCCCGCGAACGATCCTATATCACTTGAAACGTTACTTTATGCCCGGCGCACAATCTAAATCACTTTCCTTGAATTAGGGCCGAGCTGCGCTGCGTCGCGAGAGTAATTTGCTTGACAAATGGAACGATTTACTGGCGGGACTATTACGATTAACAAATTTGGGCAGTTCGTGAAGTGAATGATTCCTTAATGCGATTTCTTGCAAGGGGGACTGACACAGAGCTTATTAGGCAACGAGGGCTTGATAGCGGTGTTCTTATTGATAAATAATCCTGGAGGGAAGTATTGAGGTTCTAATAAATCTGTCGACGACTTAAAAAAAATTGAGAGTCGTAGATTAAATAAGTGAAAAGATTATTGCTGCAATTTTTGTTTCTTTTCTCGAGTCTATATTTGTTTACCCCTTGTTCTCTTTACAATTGAGAAGCTATTATTTTGAACTCGGCCTGGCGCAGTTTCACCCTCCGATCAGCGATCACCGTTAAATCGAATAGAGCCTAAACTAGCGTAAAGTAGAATACACCTCGTAAACGAGAGAGCCTCGACAAGCGCACCTCGGTAAACAAATCGTTCTCGTCTTCCACTGCTGCTGTTACCGTGTGGCAATCGGCAGAGAATTGTCGTGATTCAGTAGATCAATATCCGAACGCGATCGATGAATCATCAGCAGCCGCGTTGCTTCATCCCATTCCCAAGATTGGCAGTTATTCGCGGACTGTAAATATCCACGTCCGGCTTTTACAATCGTCAGGATGTGCGTGACTCTGGATCCGACGTCTGAGCAGCCTCACGCGAGTAAAGGATAGCCGGTGCAAGAACAAAGCGAACCCATAATTCCCCTCTCGTTAAACATCCCTTGAACGCCGCGACGCCGCTCCAGGCCCCACAGAAGTGGAGGAATTTGATAGCGTTTATATCGCGCGTGCACTAGCTTCAAGGCCGGGTAGCCGAAGAGGAAAAGCAGCGCGGAAACCTTGACCACGGGCTCTCCATCGACGAGGGGGGGAGGGGGTTTTATTTATTCGAGGAACAGAGGAGCCAGCCATCGGAGAGGAATCGGTATTAATAGACGCCCTGTTCGCGGACTTCGATTAAATTTCAGGTCTCCCTCTTCCACGCTCTAACTCTTACACGTCATTTTCCAAGGTAGCCACCCGACTCGCGGGCATCGTGTGACCGACCCCTTATTAAGGTAGTTCTCTAATGAATATTAATTATGTCTCCCGCCACAGGCGCGCGCGCACGCGATCCAACGAGCGTACCCTATGGTACGTCGTACGTACGCGTTTGATTTGTGTTTTACGCGAAGCGCTTGACGTTTAATGAGACGCTCGAGGAATAACTCAGCAATCCGGGACGTTCGACTTTCACACTCGCCGCGGTGATTCCGCCGACGATTGTCGGGGAACGAGTACGACTGGGAGAAAGGGAATACGATACGTAATAGACTTTCGAATATAAAGTTTAAAGTTACATTTTATCTCGCCTGGAGTTAATGACGCGCCGTCTGTCACGCTTGACGAGCGGCCGTGATTTCTTTTCTGGGAGACTCTCGAGGGTATGGCTGATACTTTGGTATATACATAGTCTGTTTGAATGGTCCATTGATGCAACTGTCTGCGACTTGAAACCGAGATCGAGATAAACTTTGGTAGACAGATTTCTTGGGAAACAGCACGAACAATGTTAAAGAGTTCCGCTAGCCGAAAACTTGTGGTTAGGTTTGTTAACAGTGGATACAGTGCAGCATCGACAATTACTTTAATGTGGTATATATTAATTGCATGTATATTCCTATTGAGTAATACAGACGGTTACTACTGAAAATAATTGAAAACAAAAACACTTAAATTCTCCTGAAATTAGCAACCTATTCCTCAAACCCTGGGGAAACCAATTTTACCCAAAAGAGCCCTCATTCAAGTGACCATAAAATTAGCAAGAATATGATTTGGAAGTAAAAATAGAAAACCATGGTGCGAATACCTATAAGGAGGCGAGGCGAGGCTCTGACAGCTAAACAGCTAAGCCCGATCTGCATTAAGGGTAATAGGCAGTCGTTCTTGTCTAAAATGAAGCATTTCTGGTTTAAAAACAGCTTCCGGGAAATCAGTTGTAATTTTGCAATAACTAAATATTTTTATACCGAAACATAATATAATAACCTGTTAAAGTGTCCCTCGTTTGAATACAAAAACCATTGCATAAAAATATACATGTACTTTCCGAAATAAATTCCCAAAGAGTCGATTCTTTTTCTACCTCCTGACGGTGGGTAACCCCTTAAGTCCGACCTGCGTTATGTCAGACAACATCTCCATTTCAACAGCACAATTGCTTAGAACCAGCGAGCTTTCCACTGCAAATCCATTACAACAACTAGAATCACTGATCAGACCGCGCGTACCACAAATAATTGCCGTAACGCGGCGCGCAACGAATATTCATAGCCGATAATCCTCAGTGGCACATCTACCGAGCCGCAACATTTCCCTTTAATCCGTTTACCCAATTTCCTGGGTAAAACCTCGGGGATCGACTCTAAGTCGATTGATCCGGTCTCGACTGCGCCGTACACACACACACAGGCCTATATAGACACGTCGCCAGCGTCGCATAGACGTCTATATTACGTCTGCTGCAACAGAAGCCCTTAAGCAGATACTCATCCCCCTCCGTGGATCCGGCTTAAATCTTGGTCTGGCGTGTAAGCACGCGTACACCCTGCCCCCCTCCCACTGTTTCTCGACCAGGCTTTTTTTTTTCAAGCTTCGTTAAGTCACGGTTGAAGCCCTAATTGAAAAGACTGACCCTGTCGGTGGGCCTCTTTCATATCGCGGAGGGACGCCGGCGACGCTCCAAATGCGAGGGTGCTGGACCAACTACGGGGGTCGCTTCGCAGCCGAGTTTAATGATAATGAAGAGGGGAGTCGCGTGGATTTGAAGGCGTGTGTACGTTCGCGTGTGATATGCACGCTGGTGCTTAGAAGTTCGACACCAACCCCCTGTGGAAAGTGTATTGAGTTTCGAGGGAGGTTCTTGCGAAGCTTTGAAGGCCCGATTGTAAATATTCCAGAACGTCGTGCCTTTATTTGCGCTACGCGTGGGGATCTCTCGTTTTAGTGGAATAGAATTATTATCGTTTCCTTGGAATAAGGTATTTTTAAGTTGCATAAGAGTTTACGTTCACTGCTTTAATTTTTTAATTATTGTCCAGGGGCACCCCCGAAGAAAGGGCTTTGTGAAAATAAAAGAAAACTGGATTTTATTCTTTAAAGAAATTTTATAATCAACTAATGAATGTTGTTGAAATTTCATTAACAAATATTTTCATCCCTTCAACTCGGCTCCTCCCAAGATTAAATCCTGAGTGATATTATTCTGCTTTTTGGTTTCCTAAGTGTTAATAACTTGGAAAGGGAACGTTTGCAGCCACACGGCAGTACCTATATACGATCTTCTTTCACCCCCAAGTTAAGCAGAATCAGCAGTCCGAGTTTGATCAGTGGTTTCTGAATAAGCCTAACCATTAACCCTCTGTTCTGAACGGGACGCGCAAAGGGTTGTTCGAAATTTATAGACGACGTATCCTCCCGCACGTGGCTCGGATGTGTACGAGTGCGAAGATAATAGAGCCGCGCGAATCCCGTCAAATTTATGTGGTTATACACGCGACTTATATTTGCATGCACACATTACGCCGGTACCCCCTAATGCGGGCGAAATAAAATTACGGGAGATTGCACGGACAGGGGGCGGTGAGAAAGGCAAACGGCGGTGTTGGTGGGAAATTAAAGAACAGGGGGTGAAGAGATTATGTGCGCGCGCGAGGATAATGTACGAGCGTGGAAATTGTTATTAAGTTTCCAAATCATCATAAGCGTATGAATCTGGCCATACAATAATTCATAAAGTGATTCTGCATTTTATCGGCACATGTTGTGACGAATGTACAGGGTGTGTAAAAAGCAATGGTCACTGCTTTCAGGGGTGAATCGTTAAGGTTTATACAAAAATACTTTAAGTTCTTTCTACAAATCGTCCACCGATCCAGAAGCGTAGATTCACCCCTGAGAGCAGTGACCCTTACATTTTATACACCCTGTACAGCAGTGTGCGAGGAAAGATTAAACTCTGAACGATAACAGAAATTTGGTTTCATTAGAAAGAATTATTTTAAAATAGAATTCAAAATATATTTTCTATCCCAAAAATTGCGAGGGGTTATTTTGGGAACTGAGGATTCAGAATTCAGTCTCAGTTGCATCCTCAAGAATACCACTATTATCAACAGCGAACAAACAGCACACGTGTATTTCCTTTAAATCGCGTGGAATAACAGTACGTCACATGTTACCCCTTTGTATTTCCACTCCCTATTCTCGTCCCACGGTAGTCTTTTTTTTCAATGAGAACAGCTAGGATCCAGTAAGCCGAGGAATGTTAAACGCCCGTGTACAGACAGAGCCACCGTACAAATACCACGAAACTCGTTGACACGCAGACGCGTACGCGGTCAGCGATTTCCGCATGCGTTGCGGCGTACGAATAACATACGGAGAAGCGGACTTGCTGCAGGCGGAATTCCTACGTACGCGCTAGAAGTATGCGTGCAAGTTACTGCGTGACAGGCATACATGGGGAAAAGGTTCGTGTGCACGATTTAAATTCGTGCAATAGACCCTGCAATCGTACGTTCACCCTTCTGCGGGTCTACGAGGGGTCAAAACAAATCGACGATCTATTAGTTAACCCTGGACCGTGGGGTAGTCTGACCACCCGTTGGATGCTGGGGTCCACTTTACTCCATTTCATTCATATACGCCTCGGGATAAAATTTTAAACCATCCCCTAGATTTTAAGACGTCATGCTCAGTCAGGAGGCCGAAAAAGGGTGGTCTTTGGAAATTTTTTACTCAAAAACTATAACACATTTCTCAAAAAATCTTTTTTCCTTTTAAGCATTGCATCTAGTACCGTGCATCGTAATTTTTTCATTTAAAAATAATTATCAATAACTAAGTTATTGTCCATCACTCGAAGGTTCTCTAAAACAAAAGGCTTCTGCGGTGACCACTGTTGCTCGAAAGTCGATCATCTGAAATAAAAAATTCAAAAGAATTTACTTGTTATATTATATTATCTAGTATTTGAACGAAGGATTTTTTTATCCGATGCTTAGTTTTCTTTTAATTGACGAAAATCAGGCATGATTTATGATAAAAATTGAAACTTTTACTTTAAACATCAGCCATTTTTTCCCAAATCAATAGTTCGAAAAATCCTTCGTTCAAATACTAGATAATATAATACAATAATTAAATTCTTTCGAATTTTTTATTTCAGATGACCGACTTTCGAGCAGCAGTGGTCACCGCAGAAGCCTTTCTTTTTAGAGAACCTTCGAGTGATGGACCATAACTTAGTTATTGATAAATATTTTTGAATAAAAAAATTACAACGCACGGTACTAGATGCAATCTTTAAAAGGAAAAAAGATTTTTTGAGAAATGTGTTATAGCTTTTGAGTAAAAAATTTCCAAAGACCACCCTTTTTCGGCCTCCTGACTGAGCATGACTCCTTAAACTAAAGTCCTCATCTTTTTCAAGAAGCAATTTTAATAACAAGTAACACAAGTAGCTTAATATTTAGGGTAGATTATTATATTAGGATTTAGGAAATAGCTAGCTCAGGGTTATTGCTTAGCTGGTGATTGTTACTATTTAAAAAAAGGGGTTGGTTAGATAGTTTGCTTTTTTCACATTTATAAGCTGCTGTGATTTAAGTGTATTTTGAAATCAGCGGTAGTGTTCTGCAGCACAGAGTAGTTCTGATGAGATACTGTTGCTACACAATTGGATTCCGATGAATATTAACGCTGATTTATCCGGGCAACTGTGTTCTCCGTAATTTGGTTAGGATACAAGAAACAGTATTGCAGAGGAAGGGCTGCTAGGGTTAAGCACACAGTGAATTTGCCGTGGTCACTTCAATTTGGATATTAGTGGCGACGTGGTAACCGATTTCCTGCCTCCAAATGCAGAACTCTGAATTTCCTAGCTGGTATTTGGTAATGGACTCGCCCCCACCCGCGTGTTGGCGCAGCTGACGTTAATTAATCGTGATTGATTGGGGAGAACGTGCGCATAAGCTACTGCAAGTTTGAATGTTAGTTACGTTGAATTATGGAAATCAAGGTCCAATGTGCGTCGGTTCAAGTTTCACCGTACACGAGCAATTTCAGCGATAGATTTCCGGAGTGGTCTCTCTTGAAACAATGCTTCGGAACGGAAAAACTGTTCCATGATTCTGACTTGTTTGAAAGCGATAGAATCAGCACACCTTCTCTATTTTATTCTGTATTCCTACACTGCAGAGGGTGTCGTCGACCGAGTTACCAGGTACACGCTATCGATTTAGCCAGCCTGTGCAGGGGAAGTGTCTAGCAGTGTGGACCTATTGTCTCTTCGTGTACTACACGTGCTTCTAGGGACGACTAGCTTGATCCAATTCTTGACTTGTAATTTCCAATCGATTCGAGCGCGATACACTAGTCCGCAAGCTTTGATGACGGCTGTTGTGAACTCGCTCGTTCGAACACGCGTGATCTGAGATTCTTCAGTATTTAGGATTGCATTTTGTGCACAGAATGTATTGAACAAAAAAGAACTTTCACATCTAAGTAGGCATTTTTTATACCACTATTAATTTAAAAAAAAATCGCTTATTTGTAAAAACTGATCTTTATTAAGTTTATACCGAAGAAGTGAATATTTTTAAATTTCTGTTTTAAAATTTTAATTAAATTGACACTATACAATGGATTCAAAAAAGCAAGAGGGCTACTCCACTTGCACCGCGTGATTCGTGATCCGATTGTTTTTTCTTTACTAGGTATACTTTTCTTTACCGTCGCCCCAAAGTTGCCCATCCCCTGGAGAAAATTCTGCGGACCAACTTTAATACCAAAACTCTAGTATCTTAATTATTAAAATTTTATTAAATCTACGTATCATTTAAAAACCAAACAGCCCAGTGTCCTCCACATGTCATATTTCCTGTCGACTTTTCCCACGCGTCAACAAAGGGGCTTATTTTTAAACGACCATACCCTTTCCACATTCAGTAACGACGCCATTTACCTTGCATGCAACTACGCTCGAGCAAACACATCTAGCGATCGTTCGTACAAATTTGCTCGAAAAATCAATGCCACCCGAATCAACCCCCGGAGCAGTTGCGTTCTAAGAAATAGAAACGGCGAATAGAGGGCCTCTGTGGAAGCAATGTCCCTTTGGTGATTAGTTGGTGGTGTTCTCTGGAGGCCCGCGTACACCGGGGATCAGGGTGTATAACGTTACGCCAATGGCTCAATGTCGAGCAAGATATGAATCATGTCTGGCTGTTTGCCGCGGCGAAGGTGTAACGGTGCTCCTGTCAAAAGTGAATGCAACAATATTTGCGATCCAACAGAACTGGGTTTCGATTTCACGCCAGCCGGAGCAAGAACTCTTGATAGAACTCGTTCCGCGTGATAGCCGATCGTCTCGATCCCCTGAGTTTTTGCGCGACCCTGCACGGTCCCGTGGATGTATCCACGCCCGCACTCTGCCTTCTCTGTATTAAATCTATCGATTGAAAGCGTCGACACGTTAAGGAACAACGGTGTGGTCGAGGAGCGATGGAAATTGTTAGGACCCCTAATAGAGGGGTGTTTCTTTCAGCAGTATTTTCTAATTGATGTCCCTGAACCCTGTGTTCAGCGAAAAATTAATTTATAAATTTAGTTTAACTGCTGCTGGCGCTAAAATACCTTTATTCAAATTAATGACTAAATCAAACTTTCGTTTATTTTTAAATTTAATTTTTTCATGATAAAACTAATTCTTATTTAAATATTATATTTCTAAATCAATTAATTGAATTAAGTATTTAGCTGAAATTAAATTAATCTCAAATACATTTATAAGAATTTAATTATTTCAAATCAACTTAAATATTTTCGTATTCCGCGAAAAGTTATCTCATGAAGAAATTTAAATATTAAAAAAATGTGGATATTGTTCAACGAGAAACGCATCTGACTGCAAAATTTGAAACGGCGCGGCGCCAGCGCAGGGTATAGAGAAGAACTGTTGACGTTGAGGGTTCTGCTAAATTTTAGCGAGTTTGGAAGGGTGTCGTGGCAAAATTTAATTGTGAAACGCTGCTCTAGATTATCAAAAATTTCCACCTCGAAGATGTTTGGTGAAAAGGTGTAGTGATGAATCACTAAGAATTTACAGAATAACGACTTCGTTAGATCCATTTTAATTTTGTCGCGGTTGATGTTAGTATGAAGTAAAAAGCTCTCGTAACTTCAATCTGAAGAGCTGGATACTTCGATCGATAGTAGTGGATGAAATTACTGGAAAATTGTGGTATGAAGACAATGAAAGGAGCATCGACAATGACGTTTGCATTCCCTCGCGGTAATTACTATTCCTTTATACAATTCGACTGGCTGAATGGATTCAATTGCACGCTAGGTGCAGCACTCTGACTTTCAGCGCCGCGTTCATCAAAAGCTTCCTCTCAATGGACATCTTAAGTGGGTTATCCTCTAGGTTCCAACGTAATACGACGGTGCACATGATCGTCTGCTTCAGGCTGGAGGTGTTGCTGGCGATAATGCAGCCTATCGATAACTCCAATTTAACTCGAAGCGATGCAAAGTGCGTTTAAAATGCACGAACGTGATACACGTTCCCTATCACTCGATTGGTATCACCCGCTCTGTTCTAGGCAACCCCTAAACTATGGGATACTTGGAGGATTCAGAAGCCAATCAGTATAAGTCCATTAACATTAAAACCGAGATTCACTGTTTGTCCTTTGAATAATTCTGGCTAGTAATTCCGTGGTCAATATAAGTGCCACCATTTATTGCAATTTCTGCACATGTCCCCATTTCTAATCATTTTTTTTATTATTATATGCGTTACGTTTTTACTATAGTTGCAACAAAATAATTCTAAACTATTTAAATATTTACGCAACTGTTGCACGAGCTTGGGGCAATACGTACATTGCTATTTTTCATGAGCAGAAATAAGGACATTTAGAGGATTATATATTTAATTAGAAATTACTAATGTTTAACAATCTTGAAATATCTTTCTTAAATAGTTTTTGAATTGGTGGATTTATTATTAAAGAATTAATCAATTACTCTGCAAATTTTCATCGCAAACAAATTGTTTACACCTTCTTTACGACGAGCTATCTCTTAAATGAGCAGAAATTGGGACATTCACCTTATCAACCGAAAGGTTCAACAATAAAGAGGTTTTTGACATACGTAACCCATTTTCAGGGAAAGTTGGTTGATTGCAAACTGATTGGCTTCTGAACCCTCTACTTATTCTTTCGAATGGAGCCCTCTTATTTATATTACCCTTCGCAGTTTAAACTTTCTTTCCACCACTACTCAACCAGCAGGTTCAACGTGAAATATTTCATCACTATTTAGTAAAAAAAAATCAAAACATGCACAATATCCTACTTTCTCTCGAGTATTTTCTACAATAGATATAAGTATACCTTTTCCTAACAATTTTCTTTCACCATAGTACATCCCTCCATTATAACTCACTTACTAAAAAACTGAATCCACTTACACAGTGAACCCCCCAAACAAATGAAATATTCTCCCCACTTACAAAAACACTAATGCACTCCAAATACACCTATCCCCGTATTAAACTCTCACGCACGATATACTTTTTAGGTGACCATTCTCTGCAATATCTACCTTTCCCTCACAATTTTCTTTCGCCCCAGTACTTACTAAAATATTTAATCCACTTGCACAGTGAACCCCCAAATAAATGAAATATTCTTCCCACATAGAAAAAAAAACACTATTGCACCCCTAAACACACCTGTCCCCCGTATCAAACCCTCCCCCATCAAGAGTTCCCAAACGTTCCACTGCCACCTATCAACACCATTGACGAATGCAAACCGATCGATACGTTGCTCGTGCATTATCAATAATCGCCAGCAGCGCCTCCGCCTAGCACACCCTCGAACGGCGCCCTTAAGAAATCCAGGTCACAGCGCAAGGACATTCCACGTAGCTTCATTTACCCCGCAGGCCGGCGTCGTTCCGGAAATACGTCCATTAAATGTCCGTGCCGTGGCTGCTGGCGATAGTCTGATGGCAGAGTAGGTAAGTGGCTCGCGATAGGCCCATTATGCACTGCTTTGCAGCAAGTGCAGGCGCGCCTTCCACCGCATCAGCTGGCGCGTGCACGATTAAAGCCGCGCGGAACCGTCGCTCGGCGAATGCGACAAAATGCACCGCTACACACCGCGACGAGATGCAACCGCGCTCTTTGTCCGTCGAATTATAGACGGGCAAGACGTCGGGTGATACCAGCGGAGGCGTATCCCCATTATATCCGCTAAATCGGCGACACAGGGGCAGCGAACCGAGAGGCAACTGGCTACGCGAAACCGTTTTCGGCGAAGAAAGGACTAGTCCCGGAGTGTCGCGGTTGGTTTCATCGGCGGGCGATGCGATGGATGTTGTCACTTTGCGAATGTATCGATTTTAGGAGAGCGAGACTTCTAGCCGATGCTCGCGGTGAATTGGCTGAATTGGGTCACTGGATTAAGCGCTCGATGCACAGATTCTTCGCGGTCTGCCTCTCGATTTCGAGGGAACGGGATGGAGTTCGAATTTTGCGGATGGAGAATCTTCTGTGCCCTGTTATATCAGGGTGGCCTTTATTTTCAACCTGCGATTTCTTTTGCTCCCACCCCCTAATATGGTTCCGTTTCATAAGAAAATAGTCCCTGAAAAAGTTTATTGCAATCAGACAAAGGAAAGGGTGCCGACCAGGGCTGAAAGTTTAGAATTCATCAGTGGTTTGAATTTGAAGAATTTCTCGAAAATGGTAAGCCCTATCGAAATTTTGTTCAAATAATATTAGAAGAGCACTCAATTTTCTACAATTACTGTGGATATCATTTTTACGTGCTTCCAACCATTTTTTAGGTAATAGCGTTTGAATATAGAGAGGTCGCACTATACGCGCGTCAAAGGCTATTACCTAAAAAATGGTTGGAAGCACGAAATAATTATACATACAGTAATTGTAGAAAATTGAATGCTCTTTTAATATTATTTCAACCAAAATTCGATAGGGCATTTTTGAGAAATTTTTCCAATTCAAACCACTGATGAATTCTAAACTTTCAGCCCTGGTGGGCACCCTTTCCTGTTGTCCGATTGCAATTATCTTTCCCAGAGACTATTTTTTAAGAAATGGAACCATATTAGGGAGTGAGAGCAAAGAAATACACAAAAAAAAAATTCGACACGTATAAATAAGGGCCACCCTAGTGTTTTACAGTGATATTTCGATGTATGTCTCTTTGAAAGAACTGATAATGAGTGCGGGTGAGATCTGAAAGAACATAAAGGCCACGAGCGACACAGACTGCAAGAAATCAAGGCGACAGGCTTGGAGAATCTGATTCGACGTCACGATAATAATAACATTCTCTGGTACATTAAAAAACGAGCAGCTGATGGTGTCCCAGTACACTTTCGCTACGCTCCGTGCATCATGCATGCCCTTGCAACATATATTCCATCTACTGTGCACACAGACATAAACCCGAGCGCGTAACAGATTGCACTATCGGCAACGGTAACCTCGATCGCAAGGCGAGCACTGGATCCCCGTCCGAATTCCATTTAAACCGTTCGTCAAGCATCAAACTCTCCATCGCACACATATTCCCCGAAAAAAAAAGAACAGAAAGAGCAACATTCCGCGTGGGTCGGAGGGACTCGGCCGCCGGCGAGCTTACGACTCAACATCTAAACAAGGCAAACAATTCTCCCGCACCTAGATACATCGAACACTTTGTACATCCACTGACTCACCACATGAGATCTATGTCTCTTCTCCTTAGAGTGATGCTTAGCGTGCTGCTTGCTGCTTCTGTGCGGCGGGTAAGTGTGATAAAAGATTAGGTCGAAGAAAGGCTGGCGTCACCTGACCTCCGCCATGTTGCACTTGGCCAGCCCTATCTGCTGGGGGTTCTGGTGGTTCTGATGGTTCTGCCGGTTCTGGTGGCCGGGCGGCGCCAGGTTCACCGTGGACTTGGCGTGCTGCAGCTTGCTAGGAGCGCTCGGCTGCGTGCCGGGGACGTTATTGCTCGTCTTCTTGTCGTTCGACGCGGGCGCGTTCTCCAGGGTCAGGTTGCTCTCGTCGATGTCTACGGCGAAGGCGATGCGATGATGGGGCGGCACGATCTTCACGCTCGCGCCGATCGGCGTGACCGTGGTGGCCGGGTCCAGCTTCACCAGGGCCGCTTGCAGCTCCAGGGCGTCCATGGCGCGCGATCTCGACGGGACGAGTCCAGCCCCGTGGTCCACACCGGCGCGGAACGATCGATTCCTGGGGCAGGGCCGGGGGGCACCGTCAGGAAATCCAACGACCACTCACTTGGCTGACTTATCGCCGGGATATCGGGTGACGTTCAGTGGGAACGCCAGTTCTTCCATCTGAGGCAATCGCCGGGCCGGTTCCTCGAGCTTTATCTCGCCCCCGTTGCCGAACGTAGCTCGCCCTCTTCACGCGGATATTTTCGGACGCGGAACGGGATCATAGGAAAATAGCTTGACCATTGGATTCTCTTCCGCCGTGCAGCGAATCATCACACAAAAATGTCCTATTTTTACGCCACTGGAACGCGACCCACGCCCCCGCCGTCTCTCCTTGTAATTCCCCGATTGCTGCTCGATCACGGGAGATAATTCTCGCGGGGCGAAGTCTGTCGCTCGAGCTACATACCTCGCGGTGCCGCGATTCTCATCTCACTTTTCACGCCTGGGGAACGGGTTCACCATCGCGCGACTATTCAGCTTTTTGTGGGGCCGCAATCTGCAGGAATCGATGGATGCTTTTAGCCTCGAGAACGACGAAACGTGAACTCGTCGCGAGGTTCGATGATAATTTTTACGCGGGATGTTCTCGCGCTAGAGTTTGCATAGGTACACGTCGCGTTGCAGGCTGCGTACGGTTTCGGAACGACGGGAACTCGGATGCGGCTGGACAACACTTCGGCTGGCGTGTTTGCGTGGCGATATTCTTTGGGAAACGTCGAAGGTAGGGCGCTGTAACGAATATTCGAATGATCTAAGTATTCGAGTATTCGAAACTGATTTGCGTGAACCCGTCTTGAAGGGGTCATGCTCAGTCAGGAGGCCGAAAAAAGGGCGGTCTTTGGAAATTTTTTACTCAAAAGCTATAACACATTTCTCAAAAAATCTTTTTTCCTTTTAAGGATTGCATCTAGTGCCGTGCATCGTAATTTTTTTATTTAAAAATAATTATCAATAACTAAGTTATTGTCCATCATTCGAAGGCTCTCTAAATAAAAAGGCTTCTGCGGTGACCACTGCTGCTCGAAAGTCGATCATCTAAAATAAAAAATTCAAACGAATTTACTTATTATATTATATTATCTAGTATTTGAACGAAGGATTTTTTTATCCGATGCTTAGTTTTCTTTTAAATGACGAAAATCAGGCACGATTTATGATAAAATTTGAAACTTTTACTTTAAACATCAGCCATTTTATCCCAAATCAATATTTCGAAAAATCCTTCGTTCAAATACTAGATAATATAATATAATAAGTAAATTCTTTTGAATTTTTTATTTCAGATGACCGACTTTCGAGCAGCAGTGGTCACCGCAGAAGCCTTTCTTTTTAGAGAACCTTCGAGTGATGGACAATAACTCAGTTATTGCTAAGTATTTTTAAATAAAAAAATTACGATGCACGGTACTAGATGCAATGCTTAAAAGGAAAAAAGATTTTTTGAGAAATGTGTCATAGCTTTTGAGTAAAAAATTTCCAAAGACCACCCTGTTTTCGGCCTCCTGACTGAGCATGACCCCTTAAGCAGACTCTTCTCGACAGAAACTATAGTTTAGAAAAGCCTGGCCGACTTGAAGGGTCATTTCTCAAAAGCTTGCGCCACTCAGAGTGTTAATGGAGCGCGGGTCGCCTCTCGTGGCGGTGATTATTTACTTGGCGGAAGATCGCGTGACCGTCTCGCGACACGTCCGCGAACGATCTTTCAGATTTACCACGGAGCCTACGCGTACTTTATCGTTCTGCCCGCGCTCGAGTCGCCAGCTTACGGATAGACGAGTTTACGATCGCCGCGGAAGGTAAGATGCTCTCGTGGAAATGGAAAGCTAGCGTCCCGCGCGCTCGTTACGCGTGGACCTTGGATCCTGAGAGCAGCGGAACACGCACCGGCCAATCATTCCGTACTTTTCTGCACATCCGCCGACGAGCTTTCTCGATTCGGATGAACGATTAAGCGGCAAAGCTTGCTAGCGAGCTTATGAGAAGATGCTGATCGAACTACCTACTGAAACGCAGAAGAGTGACTGGTCCTCGACGGGTAGGGTGCAGGGATAATTAGGCGAGCTAAATGGAGTTGGGTAAATCTCTTCATAATGAATGAAAATAGGTGATGTGCAAGAATGATTTATGGCAACGCTGAAGCTGAGGAGTAAGGAGGTGGGATGAAAGCGGGGGAAATCAAGGTGGTTCTGGCTCCACTTGTAAATCGACGAGCCACAGATGGGCAGAACTTTTACAATAAGAATTTTCAATATAATAAAAGATAGAAAAATGTAGTCCATTCTTCGTCGAATAAATTCAAACGAAGATGGCATTGCCCAAAGCTATGACAAGCACAGAGTTGTAAAACGATTTCAAGCTCCTGCTTTAAATATATATATAGGGGAGACCGGGGCAAAGTGAAGCTCGGGGTAAAACGAGCTTTCTTAATTTATCCTTTAACAATAGAATATATTCACAAATTTTGGTGACGTAATAAATGTGGGAAATTCATTTAAAAAATTAAAAATTAAGTTTTAGAGACTTCCAATTGGTTTTCTTTTCAATTTAGCTTTTTGGATAGATGAGTCTCAAATGTGTTATTTTAACTCCAATTTTTTTCTGCGTGTTTATAACACGCTTATAAACATACATGTACTCGCGTTTGAGAAAACATTAATCCTAACGTTATTAAATAATTAATTTTCCATTGAGTACACATTCGAGGCAAAGTGCATCTCTTGCATCATTTCTTTCAAGTTGATTTTTAATATAAGTTTATTTTAAGTATTGATATTCGTCATTTATCGATAGTGATGTTTTAATTATATTATAAATCTATTTCCAAACATTTTTATTGAAAGGGAAAAATTCTATTCGACTCCAAACTTTTTCCGCCCCACTTTGCCCCGGTCTCCCCTACACGGTTTGACAGTTGGCAGAGCTTGTTGCAGGGGGCAGCTAAAAGAATCCATGCGTTTCAATCGTTTCGAATACAGCGTCGGATGTTATTTCCTGCTTGCAACTGGAGACGCCGGGTCCGAGAAACGCAACGTGATTCATAACGCCCGATGTCCGTCGGCGTAGATAGAAGGCAGTGAATTTGCATACAACATCTAGGAGGCAGACATCGGTGCGCCTCTTGACGGTTCTTTCGGATGGGGAAGGAAGGATCGACTGTAACCCGAGACTTCTAGCGTCCGTGGGTGGATCTAGCCTGCGCCTTCCAGTGGATATCGCTCAATGTCCCGAACAATGGATAAGCCTGAAGATTCATGGAATCGGGGAAGATGGTTTAATAATCGACGAGTGCGAACCAAGCTACGAATGATCTACAAATGCATGGGATCGATACGAGCGCCAGAATCGTAATCCTACGGGTACATGTTGATGTTACCGATCCTCTCAAACACTTCACAAAATAAATGCGAACTGTGAACGATTCTTAACAAATGAATTAGCGAAGCCAACTTCGTTGCAGAGAAATATTGTTTGTAAACAAACCGAGCGGAAGCAGAGATGGTGGTTTTGCGAGATTAGGGAGAAATGAAGAAAGAGCAATCGACATTATGAATTATTCTAACTACGAAGGGTAACATTTAAATAAAAGCTAAAGTCTTTAAAAATTCTAAGTCTTCGTTTAAGGGGTTATGCCTACCTGTGAGGTCCGAAGAAACATGTATATTCGGGAATTTTTTGGGGAAAAGCTCGAAGGCTTTTTTAATCAAACCTTTATGTATTCGAAAGTGTACGTGTTAAACTAGTTGTAGTAATTTTTGCGATGGAAAATATAAACGAATAAAAGAAATATCAGCGATCTCCCCGCAGGCGATTCTTTTTTCAGTAGCTTGCGGTGACCACTTTAATTTTGACCTGATTAATTGCAAAAAGAAACTACAAGAACTTTAAAATATATACTTTTATGTAAACAACCGTTTATTCAATAAAAGTGTTCAAGTTTAAAAAAAAAAATCCCGAAAATACTTGTGTTTTCAGACCTTACAGGTAGGCATAACCCCTTAAGTTTAAGTCTTCATGAATATGATTATTATTATTATTATCAACCGGGAAACCCTTTGGAGGTAAAGAGGGATAGATATTATTTACCTCCAATTGTCATTTAATTTTAACACACACGAACGATCTTTGAAAAGGTAGCCTCGTTTGGAAGATAACTACCCTTCCCTTCTCGATTTATTCTTCCACGAGGAACCACCCCATTTCAGTTCCCATCGCCATTGCTACCCCATTTCACTTGTACCTCTAGCTAAACAAGTCAAAATCGACGGAACATTTACGCGCGCCTTAAACGATCGTCACTCGACGTCCTTACGACTAACCAGCCACGTTTCTTGCGCTGCTTACGAGCGGACCCGCGTCGTCCTTGGCGCGGGACTCGCGACGCTCGGGCAATTAAAACGCGCCTATTCCGCGGGGTCTCTATTCGCCAGGCGATGAGAAAGCGTTGCGCCTGGTTTATGGAGCTTTATCTCGCTTCACGGGGAAGATGGCGGAGCCAAGATGCGCGCAGGTACCCGCAAATGGAATCCCAAGGGCGCGGGGGTCTCGAAAGGACGGTCAACGCACTTGGGGGATCCTTTGTGGCGGTCCAGCCGCGTTTCGACAGCGTCTCCACGGAGGCGACGGCGAGCGCAGGCCTGGGGACGCCCACGGGCCACCTCGTGCTTCTGGCGACGTCATTGTTCGCGCCCACTTTCCATCGTTCGATTTCCAACCGAGGGCGATCGCTCTCGCCAGGCGTTATCTCCGCCTGGAAAGAGTCATAGGATGTCCCCGATGACGAAGCCGGGGATCGTTAGTGGTGGACAGAGCGCCGTCGAGTGCCGCGAACAAAGGATCTCGAACCGTAAACTGGACAATGACACTCTGGACGAACGGGCGCGACCTTTCGCGTATCGCCGCGAGGAGAGAAATGACGGGAGCGGCGGGCCGTGGTAGCCTCTTTAAAGCCGTAATGACAATTTCACCGAACAGCCAGTCGCTGTCGAGCCTGCAGGTAATTAAAGGGCGTGGAAACTAGGTGGCCAAGCCAGCTCACTGGGACACTTTTCCCTCCGCGTTGCTACTCTGTCGCGCTGGACCTCGCCGCGCGACGCGTCCAGTAGCTGGAAATTTTCGTGCGGCCCCGAGAAAGCGAACGCTCCTTGCTCGGTGAACCGACACTTCGATTGGCGAACAAGCGTTTAAGGGCTCGGATGGGAAAAGTTAACCTTGGGGTTACGCGTGAGATTATGCAATAACGTGTCGTGGGAATAAGTGCAGCTCCATCGTTACCAACTTCAGATAAATTAGAAAGAAATGTTTACAAAATTATTGCTGTGACTTCACATTGAAAGGAGAATGCTAATTAAAAATATATATTTTCATAGAGTGTGTAGTAGTTATTGAGGTGAGACGTTTTTGTTTCCATTTTTGGCGTAGAATATTCTGCAATATTAATATTTATATTCGTATTTATTTGCAATAAAACGCTTTCAGTATATTAGCCGTCATAACTGAAAAACTGTGGAAAATGGAGCTGCATCCCCTTGCTGCATCCCCCCTTCAATTTAATCGCGTTGTATTAACGTGGAAACTCAATCGCGAATGTTTTATGCGGACGTTGCATCGATGCGCGTGAAATATTGTGTTACTTTGATGAATATTGAACAAGTGAAAGTTGTAATTGATTCGGGCATAGAATTATTTGGAACGATGACTTTGCGTGGCGTTGTGGAATAACAGGGAAGCCTGTAACTCGAATCTGAAAGGGAACGAAAAGATCGTGGGTAAAGCGAGTGAATGAAGGGAATTGTTGCAGCTCAGTTGAAGCTTGTGCTAATGAAGTTAACAAGTATCATTTCAGCTACTTTTCGTCAAACTTCTAATTAGCTTACCTTGGGGAAACTTACTTTTTCCATCCATCCTTCCTTTGCACGCGATCTTTCGCAATCTCTCGTTAATCAAACACCGATAACAGTGTAGCGAGCTTCGTTCGAATTACTTATGCAGATCATTTAACATTCATCGAGGTGCGACAAACCGAACGAAATTCTTCGGTAGCTACGCGACGCCGAAGCACAGTCGACTACCATAATTAAAGTTCACAATTAATCACACTCCTCCACAATCCACGAAGTGCAGAAATACTATTTTATCCAACGAAACTAAATGGTAATCTCTTAACAACCCCCTAATCACAACACCCTAACTCAGCGTTTCATAATTAAATTTTACCGGGGAACCCTTTCAAAATCACTAAAAGGCGGAACCACCGAGCTCGACACTTTTTGTATACAGCGCGCTAACGACGTCGCGACGTTTCAAATTTGCAGTTTCTCGTTGAGAAATTTGCATATTTTTTTAATATTTAAATTTCATTACAAGATAACTTTACGCGGATCCAGTTTCCCTAACCAGCTTTCTCTGCAGAGTTGAAAGAATAATTCTATTTCAAGTCTTCAGCCGGGAATCCACCGAGAAGCTAAGCTAAGCTATGCTATGCGATGCTATGTTTTAGCTTAGTTTTTGGTGGAAACGATTCCATAAAAATGTATTGAAGCTAATTTCTTTAAAACGTAGCATGGCATAGCATAGCATAGCATAGCATAGCATAGCATAGCATAGCATAGCATAGCATAGCATAGCATAGCATAGCATAGCATAGCATAGCATAGCATAGCATAGTATACCATAGCATAGCATAGCATACCATAGCATAGCATAGCATAACATACCATAGCATAGTATACCATAGCATAGCATAGCATAGCATAGCATAACATACCATAGCATAGCATAGCATAGTATACCATAGCATAGCATAGCATACCATAGCATAACATACCATAGCATAGCATAGCATAACATAGTATAGCATAGCTTAGCTTAGCTTAGCTTAGCTTAGCTTAGCTTCTCGGTGGATTCCCGGCTTTCCAAATGAAACTCGCATCCCTCATCTTCGCCATGGACCTTCGAAAACCATCGTGCACCCCCAATTTTTATTACACCACTCACAATCAGGTGAACTTCCACCAGTGGTGCACCCAGCCCCCTCAAAGAAGGGGCATTGTATACAGAAAAGAGAGCTGGATTTTATTCTTTAAATACTCTGGAATAATCCTCTAATAAGTTTGATTAAAATTGCATCGAAAATATTTTATCCGTTCAACTCGGCTCCCCCCAAGATTAAATCCTGAGTGCGCCACTGTCTTCCACGATACCAAACACCCATGAGCAGGTTGCTGACAGAAGATCTCGTTTTCCACGAAGCTCGGGTACACGTCGCTCGATGCCAAGAGGTGAGGCTGGGAGCTGGAACCGTCGAGGTTATCCGTCCGTAACGATGGGCGGATGCTTTGATTTTTCTTTCTCGTCGCTTTCTCGAGACCGATGCCAGCTACTCTCCGCGGTGACTTAAGTGGGGTTACAGAATGGGGGTCACTTCTTACCGCGGCCTAACACTATACACCTAAGTGCTAAGTACAAGCTGCGGGGTTGCCGGCAGAGATTAGCCTGGCAACAGCAATAATCGAGTAATAACGAAGTGGAGGCAGCCTCTTTCTGCTACACTGGCTATCTCGGAGGCGACGTTCTTCCCCGGCGCGGCCTGTGCGCACCCGGAGCCGCATTTTAGACCAGCAATCTGGCATCGATCTGCTCGGGGATTAGTCGTTAGTTTGAATGGATAACCGACAAGTGGAACGCTGGCCGAGCGTTGCATTGCTCGTTTCACGTGCTCGCCATTTTTCGGTTTACTTTGGAGGAGGGAAATGTTGAGTAGCTCGCGCGGCTGGGATCGAAGTGGACGCCTGGGTTGCCGTTTGTATGTAAGTCTGCAGGATACAGGACCTTGGAAGTTTAGACGAACGGAGCTCGATATAACCGTGCGGAGCGCCGTTTCGGAGATGTGTCGGCTGGAATGGTGAATAGAACACTTTGACTCACAGGAGACTTCCGAGAACGAAGCGAAGCACAGCGGTTAGAAGTTAGAAGCCGGCGGATGCAGCTTTGGGTTTTCATGGGCAGACTACAGCGAGGGGATCTTTGAACCCGATGCTGAGGTCTCCATGGAGAAAGCTTTGAACTCTATTAGTAGGAATTCAAACGAGTGGTTTCCCTAGGGTGGTCAGTGGTGGCTTAAAAATATAGTTTTCTTCGGAATTTATTTCTAAAGAATTACTTTGTTTCTCAACTTAAAACTTTGTTCGTTGCTAGTAGATGATGTTCTCCAAATATAGTACAAGCAACGAACAAGGTTTTGAGTTGATAAACAAAGTAATGTTTTAGAAATAAATTCCGGAGAAACTATATCTTTGAGCCGCCACACTAGGGAAACATGATTCCTATTAATTAGCGTTAGGAGTTTATTTCTGTTTCTGGCTCTCGGAGATTCTAGATCAACCGGCCAGGGAGACGGTGCTGCAAACCGTGAAGATAAACTCAGTGGCAATTCAGAAGGTTGATAACGGGCGAAAGAGTGGCTCTGGAGACGACGGGCCAAGCGACGATTAGGGCCTCGAGTCAGCCGAGGGGAAGAAATTGGACGATAGGGGAGAAAAGGCTTAGAAACGCTCTGGAAATCGCTCTTCCGCGGTGCAGCTGTTCTTCTATCATTGCCGCGACTCAGCTAAACGACATTAGTGTTATCGTTTGATGATATCTGTTAGATGCACGTGTGATGCTCGATCGAGTAGATATGGAATTAACCCTAGGACGATACTGCGACACTTTTAGTCCGCTCGCGAGCCCAAATTGACATATGAATATTTCGAAATTCACTTAAGGGGGTAGTCTAGAGTATTGCCCGTTTTTCAACGCCATCTTCGAGAATTTATTTAACAAAATCTATATGTTTATACTGTCTGGCGTTTGGCCCGCGTATTGAGGTATGTTTGAAGTAATACTCAGAGTTTTTTATCTTCAAAAGATTATTGGAAAAAATTATTTTCCATCGGGCGAGAATGTGGGGACTGTTACAGTCATCTAAAACGGAAAAACTAAGGACTATTTTCTTTATTCTCGTTGTCGCTAAGGCTGGAATCACGGAAGCCCCCTAAAAATTAATTTTACAGACCGATAACAGCTAAATCTTTAGTAAAAATCGAACATTTTTTTCCAAAATGCTGTCATTCTAAATCATTTTCTTTAGAGGCCCTCCGTTTTTCCAACCATAGAGACAAGCAGAATAAAAAAATAAACCTTAGTTTTTCCATTTTAGATGACTATAACAGTCCCCACAGCATCGCTCCCCGGAAAATAATTTCTACAAAGAATTTTTTGAAAATAAAAAGCTCAAAAAATTCTGAGTATTACATCACACATCCCTTAATATGCAAGCAAAACGCCAGACAGTATAAACTTTAGTTACACTAAAGTCCCCTCTTAACGATCTCCAAAAATTCGGCATTCAGCGAATGTGTGGATCCAGCGCCATAGAGAAATGTTCGCTATCCGCTGATTATCAAACGTTTGCGCGAGTTACCGTCGGAATATTCGAGTCGAAATGCTTGTCATTTTCCGAATAAGCGCACAGTGTGGGGATATACGCGAATACTTTGGCGAAGATTTTGTCGAATGCCGAATACTCGGTATTTTCCGAATGCCGAATTTGTGATTCCGCCTTTAAAGTAACATAAATTCGCAGGTCTTCGAACTTTCGCAGTAAAACATACCAATGAAACAGAAACATCAAATTTTAATCTCCGAACCTTCACCAAGGACCCACCGCGAAAAACCATAGATCAGAGGAAATTGAATCCCACCACGGTTCCCGCGACGCCCGCGATAAAGTCATCGCGCAGCTACTTCGCGAATTATCGGAAGCGCGATGCGGTTGACGCCGTCGGCGTCCGCGTAAACGCTTTTCCACGATAACGAGTCGCGTACGCGGCCGCGGCCGTGTCGAGGGCCGATAATAGGCGGATTTATACGAAACGCGTGACGTAACGTTTTCCACGGGAAAGAGGTATAAAACGACTGATAATTCCGCGAACAGGCGCGTCACGAAGGTGGATTGCCAGCCGGGGGAGGGAACGATGAAGAATCGCCGGACCCTAACTCGTCAGGAACGCGAGAGGGAAAATTGTAGCATTTCGCGGCACACGTGAGAGGATTGCATGCGGCTCGCGTAAATCTCGGAGAATCCGGCCACGTACGTGTACGTAGCGCGGAGTGCGCCCGCCACGGAGCAAAGAGGAGGTTTCCACAAACGCGGCATCAGCGTCTGCATAAAAAATATTAAGCTCGAGGAAGGAGGATTGCAATCTGAAGTGCTGGGAGTGCTTTCGGAGGGATGGGCGATGTTAAGAGGTGCCCGTGGCGCGTCTCTCGCCCGGGCTTTCTGTATCGCGCTCTTGCTTCTCACCTTTTACCATCAGCCGTGGGCGTAGATAAGGAGAAACAAGGAGCTTGGCTCGTTAGGAGGTGCAATTATAGACGGGGCGATGTTTGCCTGTTTCTTCGAAGCTGATTATGAGAGACACCGCCAGCTTTAATCCGAGGAGTGCTGATTTATATTGCTGGTAGAAATTCTGGGGCACACTGTGCGTGGCGCGGAAAGTACTGAGTGACGAGACAAATGGAGAAGGTTGTACAGAATGAAACGCGTAATGTCGACGAGTAAAGATACTCTCTAATGTTTGCCCTATTTCTTGCCGCCTCTCAGAAACCTCTTAGACCTCATGAAAATCCCAGGGCTCCGAATTTAACAGAATGAAAGTAAACTCGTTAGATGTCGTAATGTTTGCCTCCTTGAGAGCTGATTATGGAAGACACCGCCTTTACTTTAAGGAGTGGTGATTTAAATTCCTCGTAGAAATAATGGTGCACAATGTGTACAGCGATGAAAGTACCACTGTTCGGCTGAAAGATAGTGTATGAAGAATGGTCCATCTCCGGCCAGCTCTCAGGGAACTCTTAGACCTCATGAAAAACCCAAGACTCCAAATTTAACAGCATGAAGATGGACTCGCTCCACGCCGTCAGTAACCGCGACACACATTCCCAGCCACCGTGAAGAGCAAAGCATCCTCCCACTATACGAAAGTCGTTCCAACGCGCGTGAAATAGGCGGTGCATCGCGTGCACGTCGAGGAAGAATAGAGATAGCCTGGGTACAGGGTCAGCCTCGTCCCCCATCGTGGACAGAGCCTCGATATTGGATAGGCAGGCCAGCCCGATTTACATTGCGCAACCTGTGGAGCCCCCGACAGAAAAAGACAGAGAAAACTCGAACGAAAGCCCGTCGAAAATTGCGACTCCCGCCAAGCATACTGGGAACGCGACCTGTCGAAGGAAGCCGCCTGTTATGCGCTTCACCCTTCATAACATAAGCATCCCTTTCACGTAGATTGAACGGTATTGTGGGCCTGACGCTTGCGTTACCCTGTGTTACGATATTAACCCTGACGGAAGTATCGACCGTGAACTCAACGACACCCCCGATGAAGCTTCGTATTGAAGGTAATCAACAATTACGCAACCTACATCGAGCAATCTATTCTGATACTCAGGTCCTCCTTCAATATCACTCGAATCAAATTCTTGCTTACGAAATTCACGCGATTCTACTTTTATGGGTGAGTTCGAGCAGCGCCAGTGTCAGTGTTTTTATCTGGTTTTAGTTAAAAATACAAGATACCTTTGTAAAACTAAAATTCACCAATTACGTATAGCCTCTTAGATTTCACTGAAACAAAGTGAGTTCACAAAATCGTCTAATTAAGAGGGAAAATTATATCTAAAGTTCTCGAAAGTGTTCTTGAACTCATTCACAGATTAGGAGCGCTAATACAGTGACTATCAGGATTGCGTTGGAATTAAAGGAGTGGACAATTTGGCCGGTCTAATCGAAACCGCGAGATCCGTGTCAGCAATATTGAAGCACCACCTTGTAAAAGGGGCTGCAAGGTTGAGCTTAAGCAGATGACGATGGGCCCGATCAGTGCGACGCCATAAACACCATAAATTGGCATCGGGGTCCTTAGGAGTTTCCCAAAAGGACAAGAGGGGACTTTCCACGGGACGGAAAGGCAGTCGATTACAAACCGGGACTCGAGAAAGACCTTCTCGACTCTACTGATCTTTAACATCGGAATAAACACCTATAAATATATATAACGAATAATTTAGAAAGCGAGTTAATACCCTCAATTTTAGGACTTTCTTACATCCGGCTTATTAGTCGTTGCGATTGATAATAATTAAGGAAAGGCACCTGACATTCCCGCGCGCATGGCCCTGCCTCGATCCACAGAGCTACCGTAATCGCGATGGATCGTTGCTCGCCTGTTGCGCCCGATTCGCCAGTCACGAGCGATCGATCGGCAATCGTGATCGAGCGGTGGGCATAAATCCAGCCTAGCTTGCCCGGGATTTCGCCCGAGTGCACGGCCGATAAACGCGCCCGGTTAATGATTTATTCGCGATCTCGGGGGCTGACGCACGCACGCACGTACCTAGGCACACGTCCGCTCTCTATCTGCGCATTCAGATCGTTGCTTTTATCCGCGGCCGGCCGTTCCCGGCCAACGGATCGCGGCAGAAACGCTTTCTTTCTGCGATCCCCCGTGAGTCATACGCGGGCATTCGCGCGGACGGCAACCTGAACGCACCAGCTGGCTTTCGGGCTCGACAGTCTGGGCTCGGAAACTTTTGCGTCTCGCCTATTTACGAGCAGTCCGCTTGGTTCTCGTGGAAACGCGATTCCGGGTATTAACTCGTAATGGGGCACGATATTGAAACTTTCCTGGCCGCGATCAATCATTTTCTTGCGCCACGATGCGCGGCAATTAACCCCCCCGGAAGCTCGAGTTTCTGGACAGCAGTTCTTCTATAGCTTAGGAACGCGATTCTTCTTTTACAAATGGGGTGCTTTGAATTCCACATATCGCGAAGAATTAATTTTGCATTAAAGTCTTACTTAGGATGCTTCCCTTTGTCGTGGTGCAAGATTAAAATACTGATTTGACTCTAGAACGACACTGGGGGAAATTTTAGTGTTCTGTATAAAGTAGGATACCAAGCCTTCACTACCAAATCTCGATTTTTAAAACTTAAGAGTGAATGTTATCGGCGCACCGGTTCGGTCTAGAATTTTAAGCTTTAAAAATTCTTTACGGTCGACATTCTAAATCATTTTATTTCAAATCTCGATTTGCTGATTGCGAAAGAAAATTATATGCTGCAAATATGAGAGAAACACAAAAGAATTTTGGATCGCATAAAAATGTCACAGTGTCGTTCTAGCGTTAATCGAGTCAACGTGAGTTGAATTCAGCGAGGGTGTTGAGGAGGTGGCTCAGGATGGACCCAAACGTCCAAGGGAAGGCTTCGTTGTCTTTTCGATCGAGGAGAGTAGGTTTCTTTGCTTCTCCTCCGAAGGAAAGTGGAACATTCTGCACGGGGACCAGCTTTGATCAGGAGTAGTTTAAAGACAAACAATCTTCTGGAGAGATACGACACCTATCGAGACTATGAGCTGTTAAAATTCAAGGAATGCTTCAAGAATCACATCCAAGAGCGAGGACGGTATTCTTGATAATATCGCGAGCTACTGAAGACGCAAAATATAATATCCTCCCAAAAGGACACGACAGAAGTCGCAGATACTACATACACACTACAGGAACTTGAATCGTAAAAGCTTGAAAGATCACAGGTCACTCTATTCCAAGCGCACCTGACCTTTTCATCTCAAAAGCACTCGAATCTACAAAGAAACCACCACCCCCGTGAACCCGTACCTCTGAATCTCTGCGACATCCCTCATGAAAATCTCCCCCCAACTCCGACAGTTTCGAACACGTATTCAACTAACGATAACTACGAACCCACCTCGTGTATCTATACCTTATCAGCCTCGGAGCCTCGTGCACGCGTTATCCCAAAACACGTTCTACCATTTTCCCCCGGCAACCGTGGAACATTAAAAAATCCAGACCAACAGAGATACCAGAACTAATTTGTTGCACGCGATGGAAGCGATATCGCCTGGCGATATATCGCCCGGCGACTAGAAAACTGGGGCCGCGATATTCGTGTCCCTCGCTTCGCGCGGATACGCCGGGCAGCGTTGCACCGAGAGTGACCGTAGGCTCGCGTGGATTCCATTCGCGGCGGTGAACCATCGCGATTACATCTCGCGACGATAGTAAAGTTAGCGCGGTCAACGAAGCAAGGCTGAACAGCACCGGTTTCCATTATGCGCCATTATGGATCGTTAAATCGAACACGCCGCGTATCTTCCCTCCAAATCGCACGGGTGGTTTCTTTCGCGGCCCATTAGACAATCTCTGTCGCAACTCCGCGGAAATTTAGTGGACTTCGGATGGCCCCCGAGGGGACCGTCATCCTCTCTGTTGATATTATGCGGACTATCGTAACCATGCTTACGATCGCTGGGAGAAGACAGTAATATTACGCTGCTTACATGCTTTTAGCGTCTCAGGGATATACCCACATATCTGTAGAACGTCTAGAATGGTCATGATCGCTGGCCACTTTGAAATGTCTCGTGTGTTATTGTAACTTTTATGGCGGTCCATCGTGGAGATCGCGTAATTGGAGGAAATACGCTTCGAGTTATTCTGCGAGGTAGGTATTCGTACGTTAAAATATAGTCTCGGGTGCACGTTAAAGGAAACTCGAACCGTTTTTATTCAGATGCTTGCCGGCCGCAGCGAGCAGATGGAAATGCTTTTCCAATCTCAAAGGACGACTTTACATCCGACATTTTCAACTATTCATGAAATGCATCCTCCTCGCGGATGATGCTTCGCGTTGTCGAACCCGCGATCTGTTGTTTCTATAAACATGCTCCCGGAGCAGTAACGACATCGTACTCTTTTCCACAAGCAAGTTTTGTAGAACAGAGCCGAGGGGCAGGAGATTATGATTTCATTGGCGTTTGGTCCCCGGATATAGTTTTTTGACTTCTACTGTCCAAACACTGAAGCGTACTCGCGAGGAAAAGTTTCCAGCCCGAAGAATGATGTGAAATTCACTGTGAAAGGTTGAAATCAGCCCTCGAAGCTATCCATTCCCTCGCTTTTGCGATATAACTTTATTTTTCTATCGGTCGCGCGACAGAGCATACAAACTGAACAATTCTTATATTTAATGTTTTATTCTATTTAGCAACGTTATAAAGTTATACTTCAAAACCGAAAAAACCTGACAATTTTGAGGGCTGATTTCACACCTCGCGTGATAGCGAAGACGCAAGAATTGGCAGTACACGACAGTATTTAATGAAGTACAGCAGAGGATTCAACAGAATTCACAGGATCTTTCGAATCTAGATCCCAACACCACCACCACTCTTATTATTCCGTAGAAAAACCAGTGAACAACCCTCGAAAACCTCGGACACTCCGCGATGCAGCGTTCAATCGCCAGCTGACAACCACCACGTTCTAGGACCTTCGCGATTCCACCAGCTTGCTATCTCTAATTAATCATTCGCGAGGGATCCTCCCCGCACGGAATACTTTCACCAGACTACCCCCGATCTCAGAGGCTCTCCTCCTAGCGAAGGATCTCGAAGCTACCATTCCGTGCCTCGCCCCGACTCCTCCAACAACGATGCTAGAGCGGTCCCTTCCGAGGACATCGACCAGGGCATCCACCACCAGTCGACACCCGAGGGACGGTGGAAGAAACTTCCCTCGTAGAAGAAACGTCCACGCGTAATAGCCACGTTTTCCTCGCAGACGCGACTAGCTTCCGATTCGCGGCTACGAAATAGGTACCCGAGGAGCGCGCTCGCCAGCAGCCTGCAGCGGAAACAAACGATCCTGTCCAGGAAATCCACGCGTCTGTGCCCGCCTCGGGGCACAGGCGAGCAACAGACGCCTGGGCCAGGTCACCTCCAGTGGATCGAGCCACTGATCGACCCGCGTGCGATCCTTTTATTACCACTCGCCATCGATCGCGCGCGCGAACGGGGAAAGTGAGCACGCGGCTAACGAGATCGAGGCGTCTCACGTGATCCTTTCGACGCTCTATTCTCTCGTCGATCGGATCCCGTTGCACCTGACGCGCCAAGTCACCTCTCTTACGCGAGCTTAGCCCTGAAAACCACCAGCACCACTGTTCACACCTTCTCTCCCTCGCGGCGTCTTCCTTTGACCAGCCACCGACGTCGGTCACAGAGGACGATCTACTCCGTGGGCACCGGGACAGAGAGCCGGGAATCTCGGTGTGCAAAAGGTCGACGCGAGGGTGTCGGGCACCCGTGACACACACCGCGAGCCACAGTCAGGGTACGCAGACGATACACGGGCTACGCGTTTCAGAGCAGAGGCACCGCGACGCTGGACCACCCGTAGTCCACGATTCTCTGATTCTCCTCGACGTTCCCTCCTTCCGTGTATACGCCGATCAACCACCCACCTCCTGCCCCACCCTCTGCCCGCGCCACCCGCGCCCACCCGCCCCTTAGCCCTGCTTCTCCTCTCCAACCCCTATAGCCAGGCCGCTATAGTAGGATGCGGGGAGTTACTGGGGTGGGATCAATATGAGGTTGAGCGAACGCGGGAAATTCGCGCGCAGGTCCTTCTGCACCCTCCACCCTCCGCGATACTATCCCCGCGGCGCCCCCTCTGTCCTCCGCCCACACCCTCGGTACTTCCTCGTCTACCGCGCTTGCTCTCACTGTCCGCCTTACTCGCACCGGCTTCTTTCTACCGCGATTCTTCCCGTTTCTTCTCAAGAGCCCGCGTCCCCCGCTCCTCCGCGTCATCCTTCGCAACCCCACTTTCCTGTCAGAGCTGTGCTTCCTTTCCGTCAACCCTCATCTGAACTTCCAAGCGCGCCCTCCACCTGCTAGACAGTGGTTCCTCTGGGTTACATCCTCCTTCCGAGCAGGCTGGACGAGCTTCCCTTTCGACCACTCTGCTTCCAAGGGAGGCTCGCCCAGGATCCCGTTGCATCGGAGCGGTCCGGCTCGCGCGATGTAAGGGGACGAATGATTTCGGAGATATTGATTTTCCCCAGTCGCCGCGAGCCTAGGCGGTCGTTTCTCGTTTTCGGCCCACTATCTCCGCGGATCATTTTCCGCGGCGCGATCTTTGTTCGCCGAGGGGGTGCGAGGCGGCGGAGGACGGGCTGGCTTTATACGCCCTCGCGCTTTCAATGAGCTCGGCTGCTACGTTTCCGCGCGAACTGCGGACGCGCGATTTATAGCATCGGTATCTCTGTCGTTGGTTTTCGTGGACTTCTCCGAATATCCTGGTGTGACTTGCGCAGGATACTGGGAGGGTGGGTTTCTGTTTGTGGGTGCGATGCTGGGGAGTATTCAGAGATTTGTGTAGAAGTTCACTTTTGGGAAGTGGAAAGCCGTTTTCTAAAGATTCTTTTATACATATAGTGTGACCCACAAAGAGTGACCCAAGAAATAGCCCCTTTTTGGAACTGAATTTTGTGCCAAATGATAGCTTATGATGTAGACATCGATCACTCGAAATTTTCAAGTTGAGGTGACAATTAGTTTCCGAGATATGAGAGGTGAAAGAAGTGAAAATTCATTAACGCGTCAGCCTATACGCTTCGATGTATAGACTTTTATGTCATTCCGATGATATATCGGTACACTCTATGCAGGAGATTGTAGAGCATTCAACGTGTTTATCTTCTGGAAATGACCAATGCATGAAAGTAGCAAGATTGTAGACACACGACTGGAATGTTGAATCGCAAATAAGAGTTATTCCCCCGCTATCATTTGCACCCAGAATCCATTAACGCGAATGATATTACTGGGTAACGGCAAGAGATATTGACAATTCCATGGAATTAATTGCGAACTATGAACTTCACGTTGCAGCGAACCGCTAACCTTCTCTTTTCGAATAATCC
Source organism: Andrena cerasifolii (assembly GCF_050908995.1). NCBI lineage: Eukaryota > Metazoa > Arthropoda > Insecta > Hymenoptera > Andrenidae > Andrena > Andrena cerasifolii. Next base: position 11,810,734 of record NC_135120.1, on the reverse strand, counting down.
TGCAGCCGCTGGTAATCAAACGAAGTTAGATTGCACTCACACCATTACCACCCCCACGCACAGCGAGCACTTCCTTGAAAATTCTCGTTAAACGTTACGGTAATAAAATTCCCAGCTAAATCCACGTGGCGCAGTTACCTCGATCCCAATGCCAGCTGGATAATAATTTCTCGCTTTCCCGGCCAGAGGAAGAACTTAGCTGATCAAAAGAAGGGAAGTTCAAAGGGCACTCGGCGTTGGAAGTCGTATCCCATCAGAAACGAGGAATTTGCAACCTTCGTATCGGAGGCTTTCTCAGAACCTTTGCAACTCAGCAGACCCGAAGCATTGTCAGTTACTTTGGAAAATCTCAGAGTACGAATAAAAAAAGGCGGCTCAACCTTAGGTTCTCCGTTTCCCTCTGCGAAACGGCATTAACCACATCTGCGTTAAAATGTTCGACCACGTATCGCGTGTAATGTCCGAATACGAGAAGTCGCAGTAACCCTGACGAGCTTCGGCGAAGAAATTTCGAGGCAGACTTTAAATAATCGCTCCCTGGGCCATCGTTTTTTAACCGAGGAGCCGCCGTCCGCGGCGGTGCTCTGTCCTGCGCGGCAGATAAACGAGCCCTTCCGGACCGCGAGCGATGTCGGCGACGATGAGATTCGAGTGGTGGATTGGAATCCAGCCAGAAGAACGTAAATGAATGACGCCATCTCCGTGGCCACCGCGACCCTCGTAATTATTATCGCGAACAAGACCCGGCCGAGCGTGTACGGGGTCGAAGCCCGTGGAACACTGCGGGCGGACTCGCAGTATCTGCCACCCTGCTATCGATATGACAGATAAACAGGTTGCGGGTACGCGACCAACTCGCTGCCGCCGCCGGCAGTCGGAAATATACGAGTTTACAAAACTGAAGCATGTCCCAGTTGTTCGCGTTTCTATTCCCAAAAATACCCCCGCGAAAATATTACGGATGATTGCTGCGTTAATTCGTTGAAAATCCTCCACTCCCATGTAATCCTCCTCCCAGCGTGAATGGGATTCACGCGCGCAAGCCTACGGATGAATAAATTTCCATGGGAATTTTCTTTCATTTCGGGATTAAATTGATCTATGATCCTGGTCTCCGGAGTTGGAAGTGGGTTTGTTATCGGAGCGTGGTTCGTTGATAGAGGAACGCAGAGAGACCGACGCGGTTTGCGCGCGAACGTCACGAGGCAGATGGTGGTTTAAGAGCTCGTTTCATCGATCGCCGAGCGAAAAGATTGTAGGCTTTTAAAATATACGAGTAGAGAGAATGGTAGGAGTAGTTAACAGGCCGGAGTAGCCACTGACACGTGTAGAACGTGTTGAATCAACAGGGCTTTCAGGGTCTTGGCAATAAGCTCGCCGATCGAGCCAGGGAATCACTTCGAACGATATCGGGCTACTTTTATCCCGCGCCCGGTACCCGTCCATCGTCTCGATCCACTTCCGCCCGCCGTTTCTTGAAATCCCCATTTACAGCGGAACGCAAAGCAGGCTGGCTGCCATTGCGATGGAGAGAAGAGCCTGCGATGGCGTTGTTTGATCGCCGGGGAGTAATTAGTAGCTGAATTAATGACTGTTGTCGACAGCGTTTCACAGATTTCTCTCCAATTATCGGCGATACGCTCGCGTTGCTATTACAGTGCACTGAGTCTCATCAGAGAATAGACGTTATAGAAATCGGAGGCCAGAACTCGATAGAAAAGTGGGGCATCGGTTTAAGGATGTTAACGCTTTGACTGGCATAGAGTTTCGAGAAATGTTCAACTCGATCGAGCAGGTTTTGTTTAAGTCACCCCGAGAAAACAGTGGGGGAGACTTGAACAATAAACAGTACCTTTTTTTATGCTTCATTTATATTGTCAATTAAACAATACCATAGAATCCCGTGGATATAATTAGATTATGACAGGAATGGTAAAGGGAGCACATTTTCCAAATATCACAGCTGATCATTTGAAATTTTAAAAATTCAACTGTTTCCCAACCTTTTTTTTTTAGTCGCGACCCCCTTTAAATTAAATTTAAATTTAATAAGGTAAGGAAGGTAAGTCTAACTTAATAATATTTAATTATCTTAACACATATATTAGATATACGTAAAGATATTTAATATATTTAAGTATCTTATTCACAAGGGAAGATCCCGAACCCGAAAATTCAAAAAATTCGGAAACTTTGTGAAAATGTAGCGGATTTCCTGCTGATTACAACGCAATTTTTGTTTGCTGCCCAAATTCACTAGAAGGGCGTGAAATTAACCCCTGAAAATTCGGCTATTTTCCGATTTTGTGTTATAACTCCCGAACTGTAAGAGACAGAAAAAAAGTCGCAAGACAAAAGTTACTTCTTTTAATTAGATCTATCATTTGGTAAGAAAATTATTTTACAGTTCGCGAGTTATAGCACAAATTCGGAAAATAACCGGATTTTCAGAGGTCGATTACACCCCTTTAGAGTGAATTTGGGCAGCGAACAAAAATTGCGTGATAATCGGGGGAAAATACCCTACATATTCACAAAGTTTCAGAATTTTTTAAAATTCCGAGTTCGGGATGTTCCCTTGTTAGTGCGATGGTTGTGCCTTTATCTGGGTAGCCAGCATCCTTTTGTTCATTTATGAAAAATCAGTGTTACATCGTTAATAGAATATGGCAATGTAACCATATTGAAGTAAACAAGTGCCGAAAATCGTCAACTAAAAATAACCGTAGCGACCCCCCAGAAAACACTTCGTGACCCGCAGGTCTGGAATCACTGTCTTAACCTTTATTTACATATATAAAATTCTTTTACTGTCCCCAGTGTCCATTGCTTTGGATAGTTACAACTTACAACCGTCCTGGGGAGAGTAGCTTATTGTTAGATTCTGTTTTCCATACAGAAAAAATATAAAACTACTTACGATTATGCTGCTATACCTAATTCGTAGCAGAAACATTAATTTAGAATTCGCAAGAGAGTGCAGTAAATGGCCACCAGTGCATGCAAGATCTGCAGTGGACGCACAAACGCATATATGCGTTCGAACAGAGGGAATGAGCCTCGCATCGCGAAATGCACCTCTCGTTACTCAGGCCCACCACAATCTGGGGGGTGGTTTGGACTATCCTGTTCATTATCGGGGCATAGTATCTCGAAAACGGCATCATCCATCCGTCACCGTTTAATAATCCAAGCTGGATACGTAGCCCGGTAATAGCACGAGCTATTATGCTGGTCTACGCTGAATTAACAAATGTAATTCTTTTTTGAAGCACGACAGACAGGGCTGCCTGAAAATAGTCTGTCTAGCTGGAGATAATTCAGGAAAGAGAGCGCGCGCGTCTCTCTCGCGTCGAATTTTCCTTCTTTTTAAAGTCTCTGCATCGACGAGGTTCTCCTGGTCATAAATTTGTAATTTTTTTTTTAAATTCCCGTTACTGTTTGATGGCTGTAGGTTGGAATTACAGTGGACGTCGTTCTGGTTAAGATTAAAATGTTGCTTCACGTAAATGGTCGTACTAAAGAATCGTGAAATGAAGAAAGATGTTTCAAAGATGATCCGAGGATTGAACTTTCTTACCATGTCCCGCACAGTTTTATCAAACGTTTGCAATCTATTTCGCTCTTTCCCTCTGTACAAGAAGAAATCCACCATTCGATTTATGACCGCCAAGGAGCATTTTTTTTACACGCCCTCTAAGCGGATTATTAGAGTGGCTAGTAAAAAGGCGAGATGGAAAGCCGAGATAATATTACCTCGCTGGAATCGCATTATTATGATAATCCTGAGGCCGGTATTAATCGGCCGACTAATTACACGTTTAATCGCCCACTTGACGGATCCTAAGCAGCGGACTTCCAGCTGGATAACGGGGGCTCGTCACAATGCGTTCAGTCTCTAATTTCGTGGGAAAAATAAGAGGAAGAAAGAAATCTGATTAATATGCGATAGAAAAAGGAATATCATCGACCCCTAAATATTATTACGCGATATTACCACCATGATAATTTTATTTTTCCTCCTATATTCTACACTTGTAACATGTAGATAAATCAAATTTAGAAGCTTAAATATAAATGAAATAAAAATTTGCACAATGACTTCCTCACATTCCAGACATCTCACTTCCCTTAAGGGGAGGTTCCGGTCTAGAGCCCCCCAAAATAGGTGATATTTAGGAAATAATTACAGGAAAACTACTACATGTAACTTAATAGGACTTTTTGCATTGCATTGAGGATGTCTTAAGTTATAGAAATATATTTTTTGTTTTGTAATTAATCATTGCAGACGGCACTGGGGAGTCGTTAAAGTCAAGGCGTCAAAAAAATCATCCAAATCGGTGGGATCTGTATCTCCAAAAGTTATTATCCGATTCGACTGAAACTTTTTTTATTTTGAAAATTATTCTTCTGTCTAGGGGTATTCCTAAAAGGTTGAACATTCGAAAAGTGCAATAAAAAAAAATCGACATTTAGACCGGAACCTCCCCTTAATTTTCATATCCACCCGCTAACACCTTCGTCACACTTTTCCCCGCCTAAATACAGGCGCGCACCACGTAGAATAAAACTAATAATACAGAGCATGTGGTCCATGCGGGAACCTAACCCAAACTCTGGCCCGGATTGCGTACGATCCAGGGGGTGAAACGCGGATGGGGCGATCGAGCCACCTACGTCGCGCTCCACCCGCGAAATTAACGCGAAGACGTATCGTAACCAAAGGCAGAACGTTCCAGGAATTTACAGCCAGCGGTGAACAATATCGCCGTCTACAATGGGGATCTCCATTACGGTTAATCCGGCTGTGGGTTCGCTGTGTTTAGCATGCGAGAGAGCAGGGGGCGGCCACCGAGCGGCGCCGACGCAACAGCAAATTGTACCAGGAATCTAAATCTCACCGGTGCCCACATGCTCACCTGAGCAGCTACGTACTTGTACCCGCATTCCCGATACAAATGGATAGACTGACACTGTGATTAAGTGGCACGGCATCTCGTGTTCCACGTGCGCGCTCGTGAACCCCTGTGTCCCGATAGCATGCCGCGCGCGTGTGTGTAGCTGCAACTGAGCCGCTACGTGTCTCTGGGTAGCGATTAAAGGTCGGTTCACATTGATAGGCTACGATGGGATTAGATGCGTCAGTCTGTACAGGGTACAAAGGGAACAAGGGAAATCCAGTTCCTCCGCGTTGTTTCCCTTAAAATGAAACAAAGAGCTCTGCCTGTTTCAGGCCTGTAACTAACAGTTGACACGCACAAGTGTGAACTGCGATATTTTTTTACCACTGATACCTTAATCGCAGGTAGTAGGAGATACTCAAATTATCGACCCTTGATTTATGTTTTAGTAATATTGATTCGTAATATTCTGTATATGAAGGGTAAGGAGGGAACGGGGAATGTCAAAAATAGCTTTAGCAAGAAAATTAGGTTTTAATATTTTAGTCCACCCGTGAAGAAACAAGTTTCAATGGATTTAATTTCCTTATATAATTTTCTTCTTAATTAATTTATTTCTTGACAGCAACTTATGCTTAGGCAAAGAGTGGGGGCATTCCGTATTCTGTTCAAGTGCAGAATGAACATTTCCTTTTTTTATCCAGTATTTATACCAAATTTTTAAAGGGGAAATCCTATTTTATGGGCTAAAAACATAGCAAAATTTAGAAATTTTTTAAAAGAAATTAGTATTTTAATTCATCTGAAAATTGGACCATGTTTTTATGCATCTTTAAAGAAATTGCAGGTTTCTTTAATTCATTTTTAATAATAAATATAGGAGTCATGCACCACGCCGCGCAAAACTCGTCGGCCGCTGGTGTGCATGATATTTACCTTCCAGGCAATCTGAAACTGAAAAATAAAACGGTGTTTTACTCCGCACATATGTAGCTTCAATTTAATGAACCAGAATACCACTGAGGTCTATACTTCTTTTGTTACATAAGAAAACTGACGCAAAATTGGATTGCAAAAATTAAAAGTTCAGACCTTACGGTTTGAAAACTCTCCACACTGCTCAATAAATTTTTTTGTTTCTTTCTGGTTCATCAATTTCAAGCTACATATGTATAAAATAAAACGCCGTTTTATTTTTCTGTTTTAGATTACCTGGTAGATAAATATCATGCACACCAACGGCCGGCGAATTTTGCGCGGCGTGATGGTTGATCAAACATAACTACTATATTTATGGTTCGAAATTAATAAAAAAAAACTGCAGCTTCCTCAAAGATGCATGAAAACATGGTCCAAATTTCAGATGAATCGAAACGCTGGTTTCTTAAAAAAAAAATACCAAATTTTCCTTTGTTTTTAGACCAAAGAATAGGACTTTACAACCCTTTGTTATTCAACTGTTCGACATACATCGCAAAATCCCGAAAAATGGACATTCCCAGTGTTCCCCCTTCCCCTTTACTCTAGTGTAATTACATTGTCGATGGACCTATAACTTTGATAAATAAATTGAATTGAAGAAGTCATTTTTCATAAATAGTACGAAATATCTTGGTGCAGAATCGTAACTTTTTCTTTCAAGTCCCACCAATTTGCCAACTTTTAACTTTTTTGTTAGATTCATCGACAATGTAATTGTACTAGAAATAAGAAAATCCTTAGTTTTTTCTTATTTCAGGGAAGAATTAGAGCCACCATTACAATCGCAAATTTGCAACTCCGGCGCGCGAGTCCTAACGAACGTGTTCATATATCTCCATTTCTACCGAACACTTTGTAACGAAAAAATTAATTTTTATTGTTGGAATGTGAACTAAAATACCCTGAAAGTTTGGAAAAGATCCGCTCAACAGTTTCTCAGAAAAAAATTCCCAAGAATCACCTTATTCCTAGCGTCCTAAAAATAGGGCTCCCCCCTTAATATGTGAATCTGTGTGATTTTTAGAATAGCGTAGGGTTGATATACATTGTGGTAGTGGGTTCAAGTTTGCAAAGGGGGTGTCGTTTGAATTAATAGAGTATTAGCTGGTTTATGAAGAATTCAAGAGTGGGGTACTCGGAAATCCGAGCGAAGTACCTTCGGAGGCTCCGATAGAGATAAAATAGGGTACGTCAAGGAGATGTGGACGGGGTCGAGAAAGTTTATTTGATTAGTTTCTCTCCACGAGGAACAGTACTACGTCTTGGGGCACACAGGAGGGAGGGTACGTCGTGATTTCTAAAATATCGATTGGCTTTTTTTTGCTCTAAGAAGCTCCCTGATTGGATGTCGATGCGCTGCCTTACACGGGGTGAACCCTCCGTGAAATGGGTTTTCGGAGTCGGAGCACCCGTGTCAGGTAAATAAATTCTGCAGAGCGATCAGTATATTTGCTGCCTCGATCAATATTTACCCCACGAGGAGCTTTCGGATGAGTAGAAACTCGAGAATTTTGGGGAGGTTAGGCAAATTGAGGTTCCCTCAGTCGCAACTTGCGTGATATACTCAGCTAAATGGAACCAATATTCGCGAAACTTTTATTTCTCTGTGTATCCTTCAAAAGTATAATCTACATTTCGTACTTGTAAATTCGTTTCAGCTGAAAGCTACTGAGACCCAATTCACGGAAAACGATGGAGCGCCATGTTCCGCGACTTTGTGCCGGTCGATTGTTTCATTGAAAAATACTATTAACGGACGCACAGAGGGAAACGTTTCGCCGCATCGATCGCAGAACCTTGAAACCGAATCGCACGACAAAATAAGCGTTTACCAGTTGAACGGTTTAATTAGATTGCATCCACGTTGGAGGACACGGGAACTTCCATGAAAGCTTCGCGTGCACACGATGTCTAGGCGCTTAAAATCGACTGGGGAGGGAGGGCAATAAAGCAGAGTGGAGAAAGAATTGACGAGATAAATAGGTTCGATACACGTTCCAAATCGGACGATTCCCTCAAGGCAGTAATAACGCCACGCGGGCAACGAGATAAGACGCGCGGAAAATGGTTCGACGGGAGAACATATAGCGGGGGCTGACACCAATCAATAGAAAAAATAAATATACTGGACGCTTGATAGTTTGTTGCGCGAACCTTGCACGTGTTGAGTACTTGTCAGAATAAAGAGAGACGTACCACTAAGTTAATTTCATGGGTTTTACCTACAGGTACTCTATAAAACTATGCAATCAAATTCCTTAAAATTTGTAGTTTGAATAACAAAGTCTTCTCCACTACAAATTTTAAACAATATACAGGAGAATAGAAAAATACGTTAATCTTTAACGGGTGGTTTCACCCTGAGGAACCAAAAAGTAGCATAAATAAAAATTGTCTGAAAATCTGTAGTTTCTAAAAAATAAGAATTTTCGGATTACCGTAGGTTCCAAAAGAAAAATGCTTCTATCTTTTCATTAACCCTTCGTGGTCATACCTTCTTATAATTACAAATTGGTCGCATGGGGTTCATTGTACCCCAGCGTCATTTTTTAAGTTACCATTTTCGTATTTTTGAATCTTTTAACTTTTCAGTGATAATTGTACATTCTTAATACTTATACAATCATGGTCTAATAGTCTTTTTTCTACAAATGTAAATTTTGATACGATAAAATTTGTAGTTGAAAATGAGCGATTTTCCACAGTTGTGGGAAGAAACGATTTTTTAATTTTTTATATATTTTTTTTGCGATAAATCCCCTGTGGAAGTCGTAAAGACGCGACATTTTAACTCGGAAATTGCTCTGGGGGTGCGATACACCCCGTGTGACCACGAAGGGTTCAACACCGTAGAAATTTAAGATCGCCAAATTTCACAAAATCCTCAGGAAAATCGACAGAGTGACGAAATTATGCGGACAACTGATCTATAATAAACAAAAAACTTAGAAAGGGGTGCTTTTTGCAACCACTTAGTTCTTAATACACTTTGCATTTTTTAACTAGTACTGAAACGCAAAGTAGTTGTGCCATGAACTTGGAACGCCCTGTAGGGGAGGCCGGGGCTAAAAGTTCCGATTTCGATAAAACATAAAAAATGACTGAAAAATAATGTAGTTATTCTCTTCACTATTGACTAATTTCTTGTTAAATTTATTATATCTTCTGATTTTAAGCTTGTGTTTAATATATTGTAATAGGTTTCCCATAGAAAGTAATTTATTTGTGGCTGATCGAAGCGGAACTTCTTACCCCTATATGGGGCAAGTTGTTATCGCATTGGGGTAAGTTGTTACTATGATATAAGAGTTGCCTTTTAATGAAATATTTCATTTTCTAATGAAATAAAGCAGAATTTTATTAATAATGGTTATTTATGAAGGTTCGGACCAACAAAAATGTATTATCTTTAAAAGAAAACCAAAAGCGACAATTTTTATTTATCTTTACGCATATCTTCGATCGAAGTCGTGTCCCTTTCCGCCTTTCATTCATATGTTCGCATCTTAAAGCACAGCGGAAACAATTTATACATTTGCGGCAGGTCTGCGAAGATAGCACCCCCAAATTCGAATTTTTGGAAAAACTCAACGGCATTCGTTTGTCCATCGTTTGCCCACGTTTGCCCATCAAAAATTTTCGTTTGACCACCCTCCAAAAAAGAGTTATGAACAAAATAAAAAAATTGTCTTCATCACCCATCATGAATGCATTTCAATTTTTTAATAGAAGGATACGAATTTACCCGACCTGACCACGTTTGCCCACTCTCAGATTTCATTTGCCCACCCTCCAGAATTTAAATAAAAAATAAAAACCGCGAAAAAATGGGTATAGATGAAGCGATCGCGTTAAAGTTCGATTATTCTCGAAAATATTATCAAAATCGTTCTTTCAACGGTCCAGTTCGTTAGTTTAGATGTAGAAGAGATTTGCCCATCCATTAATTTCGTATGCCCACCCTCCAGAATCGAATTATTAATAAAGATAGCCAAGAAGTGCGGTGCCCGTTGAAGCGATCGCGTTAAAGTTCGATTTTTCTGGAAAATAATATCAAAATCGTTCTTTCAACGATGCAGTCCGTTAGTTTAGACATAGAAGAGATTTGCCCATGCATTAATTTCGTATGCCCACCCTCCAGCATCGAATTATTAATAAAGATAGCCAAGAAGTGCGGTGCCCGTTGAAGCGATCGCGTTAAAGTTCGATTTTTCTGGAAAATAATATCAAAATCGTTCTTTCAACGATGCAGTCCGTTAGTTTAGACATAGAAGAGATTTGCCCATGCATTAATTTCGTATGCCCACCCTCCAGAATCGAATTATTAATAAAGATAGCCAAGAAGTGCGGTGCCCGTTAAACCGAATACCTTTCCGTTCGTTTTTTTTCCGAATGAATTATCAAAATCGATTGTTCTTACCGTAAAGGTTAAAGGTGATTGGTGACATGTTATCCACTTCAATTTGTATCGCTCATCGAATACTTCACACTTTTCACATATCTGCAGCATGTGCAGAATAATACCAGAGTGGTTTTCTAGTCATTTTTCACTAATTACCGCAATGATATCGCACAACGGAAACTAATATAATGTCACAGTTACTTCACAAACCGTAAATGAACGCACGATCTCGCAAGAGTTGCGCCCGAACTCTGTAGACCGACTGACTTTCGTGCGTCGTTGGAAACAATTCGAGAGTGTCGCAGACATCTGTTTACGTTTCGGCACGTTCGATGACGACACGCAGCGCTGCTACCCTAACTAAAGGGGCGCAGCGCCGAGTGCCACTGCCGAAACGTAAACAGATGTCTGCGACACTCTCGAATTCTTTCCAACGACGCACTTCTTGGCTATCTTTGTTAATAATTCGATTCTGGAGGGTGGACATACGAAATTAATGCATGGGCAAATCTCTTCTATATCTAAACTAACGGACTGCATCGTTGAAAGAACGATTTTGATATTATTTTCCAGAAAAATCGAACTTTAACGCGATCGCTTCAACGGGCACCGCACTTCTTGGCTATCTTTATTAATAATTCGATTCTGGAGGGTGGGCATACGAAATTAATGCATGGGCAAATCTCTTCTACATCTAAACTAACGGACTGCATCGTTGAAAGAACGATTTTGATAATATTTTCGAGAATAATCGAACTTTAACGCGATCGCTTCACCTGTACCCTTCTTTTCGAGGTTTTTATTTTTTATTTAAATTCTGGAGGGTGGGCAAATGAAATCTGAGAGTGGGCAAACGTGGCCAGGTCGGGTATATTCGTATCCTTCTTTTAAAAAATTGAAATGCATTCATCGTGGGTGATGAAGACAATTTTTTTATTTTGTTCATAACTTTTTTTGGAGGGTGGGCAAAAAAAAATTTTTTATGGGCAAACGTGGGCAAACGAAGGACAATCATTTCCCACCGACAAGTCATTAAAATGTTTTCATGGGGGTGCTGATGAAAATTTTTTTTTGCCATAATTTTCTTTTGAAGGGTGGTCAAACGAAAATTGTTGATGGGCAAACGTGGGCAAACGATGGACAAACGAATGCCGTTGAGTTTTTCCAAAAATCGAATTTGGGGGTGCTATCTTCACAGATCTATTTGCGGCGGGGCAAGTTTTTACGGTACCAACGTGCCCCAAGTCACGGTAACAACTAGCCCCTACCGACACATGTAGCAATTTCAAAGATTATTCTGCTTATACATGTATTCAAACGATAAACACTATTACACCATGTTCTTAAATGTCATTTGATCCATAAGGACGATTCAATCTATAATATCTACGTTAAATAATTGAAATAGACCAAAAAGTAATGATAGAAAAATTTTTACTTATCTGGTACGCGACTAATAGGCCCTTGCTTACAACCACACAATTCGCTGTCGCGGACGCTATTAAAGTGGGGGACAGAGTGGCGTGATCAGCTCACACGGAAAAAATAATTTAATGTACAACGCTCTTTTTATTTTGAAGATAGAGCCGTCGGAACAACTTACCCCCGGAACTTTTAGCCCCGGTCTCCCCTACAGATGCCAGCCAATGATTATAATTAAGATACACGTTGTGGACGGACTTTAACGGAGAATCTCGTTGATTTGCATAAAGACACACGGGGCATTAGTTTCATGGTGCAAACAAAGCATCCTTCTTGCGGGGGGACCGATGCTGCGACCACGTGCGAGGAATTTCGCGAACCATGCGGGCGACGGTGCCACGAGTGCGTATAATCCGCGAATTGTTCGAATGCTTCTCGCACGATTTCCATTTAGATAGCGTTTACGATCTGTGCGCAATCCTCTTTGCTTTTCATCTCTCTCTTTTTTTTTTAATATAGTCGCTCCAGTCGGGCGAGAACAAAGGAGAAACTCGAGATTCAAGGCTGTAATTAAGGGTGCCGTCTTACTGGGCCTTGAGGTGTGTGCGTAAGCTCACACAAGCTAGGAGAAAAGGGTGTACGTATACGCGATGTAGTAAAAAAAAAAAAAAAAAAACGGGTATATCCATTTCAATATCGCGGGTTTTGCAGCAGTGCAGTCGAACAGTACCAAACAACGAGACGTGCAGCTTTCATATCAATAACAATCAGCCACGGTTTCGTCCTGCATTTGAAAAAAAAAATCAATCAGTTTCTCAGACATAAATGTCATTAAGATCGGCGTCTTACACTTGGGCAATGTCCCTTAGTCAAACTCAGATTATATACTTTGAAATTGCACATTGATTGTAGAAAATATTACCTACATTCTACGTACAAATAAAAAGATATTGATTCGCAAATTAGTATCGTTCCATCGACATCTTTCCTTCCTTCACTCCCGGCAGCGATCGGAACAACGTGTATCGTCGCTGATTAGTTGCCGCGATTTGGAGCAAAAGCGGAAGTAGAGAGAGAAAGAAACTGTAAAATAGAAAGAGACAGAAATACTGATAGAAAGAGACAGAAATACTGACAGAAAGAGAGAGAGAGAAATACTGTTAGAAAGAGACAGAAATACTGACAGAAAGAGAGAGAGAAATACTGATAGAAAGAGATAGATAAACGTTTAGGTTATGTTTATTTCCGGTTTTGCCCCAAAATGGCTGCGGTTATGCCGATCACTCCCTGGAGGATGGATCACTAATTCGGACCCATAACAAAAATGAGACGGCACCCTTAATAAAATCGACGCCGATGAAGGAATCTCAATATTTGCAATCCAGCAAATAAGAAGGGAATTTTTTATAATCTCCATATCGCACGCTTTATATCGCCGCAATATTTCGACTGGTATACATGCAGTGAAATCGGAATGGCAATGTTACTTTATACGACGTCGATCTACTTGCTCGAAAAATGAGACGCTATTGGGACTTTGTAAAAAGTGTTTGAAAATTGAACGGTTTGGAAAAAAGCTCATTGGTGGTGTCACCTTGCCGGAGCCAGCTGCAAGCTGCATGCAACGCCGGTAATGCAGAAGTCTGCGGGTCGATAATAGAGAGATGCTGCAGAAAACTGTTGCACCTGCTGTTGCGAAAGTAAGTGGATAAAGTGGCTGTGCGGTTGTTGGAAAGGGGCTGTTATCTCTGTAGCTTTATCAAATAATAATCAGTGCCAATGAAACACGCAAGCTTTTCTATTTCACAATCATCCCCGTCGCAAAACTCTCTGTAACGACAGTATATCCTCGCGTAGGATCGTTTAACACCTCTTGAATTCGACGTCGCCGTCAAATTTCCCATTTTAGAAATAAAACCTTCCCATCAGTCCCGCATCTACTTTCACTTCTGCCAACATTCTGTATCGCCGTAACAGCATCACGAGCCAAGCGATACGCATCGCAATTAATAAGACAGTTATTCCTCCCTTTCGTTAATTCCCCTGACAACAGCCCGCGATAAATCCTCGGAAGCTAATATAACGAGACTTGTCACGGGATCACAGCGATCGTAATCGCGAAGTAGGTTCCTGGAAAGATCGTATCGCGGAATGAAAAACGGGGGTGCCTCGAGCCGGCAGGACATTAATAATACACCTTAATGAGGGTTTTCGGGTTGAAACCGCAAGTTTCGACCACCCGTGACTCAGTAGCGATTTCCACGGCAACAATGAATACACTTGGCGAAATATCACAGGACTCGTGACCGGGCCCCCCCCCCGTCCAAATTCTTCTCGTCCTTTTTCCATCGCGGCCCCGACGCCCAAAGGCGGAGGACACTGGCCCTGCGGTTTAACGAGTGGAACTTCGGCCAGTCTCGTTTATCAGATGATTAACGCGGCGACCGCAGTTTAAAAAAATCTTAAAAGGGCTCCTCTTTCTCCAGGAACTCCAGGAGAATTTCATTTTAACTCTCCACTATGAACATCTTTTACCGTAAGAAGAATTAAATAAAAAGTATATAAAACAAAATTTACGTTAAACGATTTTATTAAAAATGCAATAAAAACTAAATTAAAACGCACTAAAAACTGAAAAATAATTATTTTCTTGCACCACGATTTTCATGGGGTTAATATCGCTTTAAATAAAATCGTGGGGCACCATGTGCAACCAGAAGTTGAAGTATTAAAGTGATTCATATCCTGTTATGAAATATCGTGCCCCATGATTTTATTTAAAGTGAATTATTTAATATTTAATAAAATCGTTTAACATACAATTTTTTTATGTATTTTTTAGTGTTTTAATTTTTTTTTTAAATATTGTACTGTCATCCAAACTACGCACGCCTGCAAAGTTTCAAGACAATTGGATAGTTGGAAGTGGGTTAAATCTGAGTTGCCAGATTTTAACCATACAAACGAACAAACAGAGGATCGATGCTGAATAAAATCGTTTAAGAAGTAGCTAATCTTGATATTCAGTAAGTGACCGAATTACTGTAAAATTCGTGTAGAACAACCGTTTATTCTGCTTCAGTCAGCGAATAAGTAGAACCTACCCCTGTAGAAAAGAAATTTGCAAGAAATTTGCAAGAGTTTTGAAAGAAATTCTACACCAGCTAGGAACTTCCATTTCCCCTCTACTTGCTTGTTTCCAAAACTTTTGATACTTCGACCGAAGCTCTACGATCAGTATTCGCGCCCACGCAGTCGAGGTCGCAGCAGAAACTTTCCAGTGCGACCACGTTTAATATCCACCAAACTTCTGGGCACAGTGGACACTGTACAGTTATTTATTTCGGCTTTTACGAAACGAGCTCTAATTATATTTAGAGTGCGCGGCAACGGAGAAAAACTCACTGTTCGCGCTGCATTACATGGACGCGTCGCCACGTGCTTGGGATCCGGTTCGGAGGAAACTGAATTCACAATCGTGCACCATCTGCCTGGCGACAAGAAAGTATCTGTCTCCAAGGTGCCCGAACTCGAATTCCCTCCAGCGATTAAAATGAAGCCGAACGCCGGCTTGTTTAATTCGAGATGACAAGAGGACCGAGGGAAGGGAAGACAGATCATAGAATTTAAATAAAATTCTGCAGGGAAGGGATGGCTGGAGGAATATTAGCGGTGGCGGGCAAGAACAAAAGCGATCATCCAGCCGCGGCTCTCTCAAGATGGGAAAACGTTGCACAGCCGCGCAGAAGCGTAGAATGGGCAGCGATGGCTCAAATGGTCCGTATTTCAATAATGATAAATCACCCTGGTTCGACGCAACGACAGACACGGCCGGTTTGGAGATCTCGCCGCGAGATATCACCGTCAGGGGTCTATCTCGTGCCTTCTATCTTATACGGTCCTGTCTCCTCCTCTGCCCTACAGGACGCTTCAAAACCTACCCCCGCGGCATTTCGCCCGTGAACGAATCGGAAGCGCTCTCGCGAACACCTCGCCTTTGATACCTACCCTAGGATCGGCCCTTGCCGCTTGATTCGTCGCGTACGATGTTTTCGTGCACGCATACTTTTCTTTTTTTGGAGATGCGCACAGTGGCGTTCGAACGATTAAGAGAATTGCCGATAGACTACTAACGAAGGCTGTCGGAGGCCACTGAACGCGGTGATGAAGAGGAGCGAACAATCAGGATGCGCGGGGTGAAATTTAGCGTCGCTGCCAGAACGCCGGCGAAACACGAGTCCAGCATCTGGAGAAGGTTAAGGCTAGTGATCTGTTGTTGGAAACCGAGCCAAGAGAAAGCCCACGGGGTATTGTAAACGACGGAACTCTGAAGGAGATCGTCGAAAACAATCCGGCCTTTGCGAATGCACAAGGGAGTGTCTCGTAAATGAACGTTAGTCACTCTACGGCGATTCGTCACGTGGCGGAGAGGGGCAAAGTGGAGAAGATGGATAAACGGCTCTGCGCGATGTTCGATGCTTTAGGGGAGCGGGGGTGGCCCCATTTTATTGGCTCTCAGAGAGGGTGATATCGAAGTAAAGAAATTCAATTTTGTCTATCAAGGTACGTCTACGCGACGACACTTTTGTGCCTAGATCAAGTGTCTCTTGTATACTAGCTGGAGCTAGTTGCAGGGTCGTCGGTCTAACTCCAGCTGCAACTCCCGCGACGATAGGTCGAATTCAGTGTCGCGGACTCCTCTAGGCAGTTTCCAATCTTCTGGAAATTTTGTCGAGTGTCGTGTACACTTGATCTAGACGCAAAAGTGTCGTCGCGCAGACGTACCTTTAACGGCCGATTTCCTCACTTCCAGATATCTGCCAGTCGGAGTTATCTGGCAGACATCTGGCACACGCCTATTTCTTTACCTCCGGTCTCGAGTTATCCGCCAGTTATCCTCTGGTCCATTTGAGTTCGGGCACCGGATAACTGCTGGAACTGCCAGTTAGTGCGTTTTTGCAGTGGTGGGGAAAGTAGGAAACGTGTAACAGAGAGCAGAGTTATGCTTGCGGACTGTTCTGAACGCCGTTGTATACTTTGCGACGCCAAGCGATTTTAGTTTCGGTGAAAAAGCCGCCTTGACGAAAAAATCGTTTAGAAATGGAAGTGATCATGAATATTAAGGACTATGAATTTTCAATATTTTACAAAATTATTCAATTCAATAACATACTGTTTTTTTTTAATGATAAAGTACACGCAGTGCCCCACGCGATTGCAGAATCGTTTTTATATAAATCGACTTGTATAACTGTAAAATTCTCGATCGCGTTTCCGCCGTACCTTAAATGTCCAGGTATCGGGACATTTACCTTAAAATCAGAATCTAAATTTCTGGCCAAGCCGAGTAGCGAAGCTAGTAACTTATAAGTTGTAAGCGACAATGATACTACTCCATCCATACTTCAACCATGTTTCAACTCCCCAAAAGTATCTCCTTTGTTTCTCGACCATCGGACCATTTCCACGCGGAATCGTTGCCAACGGTTCTCGAAAGGGGAGATGGTCCCACAGCTATCCGTGTTCCACGACGATACCCTAACGTGCTCCCGTGGCGTGTTTGCGCTCGCATGCGCCAAGAAATCACGGCCGAGACGACTCCTACATGAAGATATTATGTTTTGATATATGCGCGGGGTAGCGAGGGATTACTCACGCCGCGGACAACGCGCGTACATATCCCCGCGTCTGAAAGGAGCGAAATGCACGGAGACGCGGGGATCGATTGAAAAGACGCATCCTTCGCCCTTCCCCCCGGCAACCCCCGGTGACTGGCAACAAAGTCCCCTTTTATACGCCGTGGGAATTTTTACGAGAGGCAAGACGAGGCAGCCTCGACTTCCCTACAATACCAGTGACAGTCGATCACGCGCTGCACGATGACGGATGGAATGAATTTCGGTCCCGCGTGTGTATCCGCGTACGTACCATTGAATTCCAAATCAATCCCAATGGAGAGGGTCGTATCGGAGGTCGCGGGCCCAACGATGAATACAATCTCCACCTTCGGGCTGTACCGTTATCGCGGTGAATCGAAATTTTCCTTTTGCTTTTTTTCCCTCAAAACAACACGCCACGTAGACACGTTGCGGCGAGGCGCGTCGAGTGGGGGCGAGAAGTGGGAAGAAGGAACGTTTCGATAGACGGAGAAACGGTGTGGTACGGGGGACGTTGTTGGGAACCTTATCGGTATCTGTTAAGGGGGGTTGCGCGCCTTGCTGGGCCGAAAAATAGATAATTCTTTGTGAATTTTTTCTACAAAAACGGTTCGACAAATTAATTTCAGGTTTGGCAGGCTGCTCTATTGTATCTTGAACTATTGTTCTGAATTTTTGTGTGACAGTGAAAAAAAGGGTGTAAGGGTTATCCGAAACACAAAAAGGAAAAGAGATTCTTAAACTATATGACTGTGGCTATGGGTGCGATTTCTGCTAAAAATTCACTGTTTCTTTAAGTCAAATTTTACAAAAACCGACTAACTGACTGAAATCTACTGAAGATATATGCAAAGTTCGACGTAAATCGTGTGATTGGTTTTTGAGATATCATGCTAACCAATTTGAAAAACATCGTTTTTGGAAAGACGCGTTTAAAGTTTTAGGTACTGTTAATTTTTAATTAATTTTTTTTTAATGTTGCCTACATATGTACAAATGTAGGCATAAAGTTTTCTATTAATACAATTTGAGGGTTTCTCTTAAAAAGAATCCCCAATATCGCGCTCCTTTTCAGGCCGTCGACACAGGGACACCCATTAAACTACATTTCTGTCCAGTTTAAAATTCCTTCGAGTTGCCGAACAGCCCTGGTTACTCAAAGCTCGGGTATTTTCCTCGAATCGTAACAACGGCGCCAGGATTCCACTGCTCCCAGCGTTTGCTTTCGACGTTGCATTAAAACAATGCCTGGCGAACGTTTTTGCCGCGACCGCAGCATACCTGACGCGTTCTTTTCGACGGGCTTGCACTTGCAGCCGCCCGCCAGGTCGCTGTCGCGAGCTTTCGCGCGTCATCGTGAGTCGCCCAAGCCGGGGTCGTCAAATGTTGCGCGTCGCGCCTGGAACTGAACCCTCCGGCCGCTACGGATGAAAGGCTCTTCTCTGTTGCCGCAGAGAGCCTCTGGGTGTCCCTGCGCTCGCGTACGTCCTCCTCGTTCCTTTCGCGGGCTTCGCCGCGAAGAGCGCGCGATATCTTTGAATAAAAATACGCCGACAGGGCTCGCAAACGAGAAATCAGCGCGACAATGCGTCGCAGACGGAGGGAAACGACGAGGCGGCATGGATCGCGTGATCTTAGGATCCTCGAGCGGCTGAGATTGGCGGGATTGATCCTCGTGGCGAGAAGCTGGTCGAGAATAACTCCAGATAATTGAATATTTCAAGCACGTATTTATAGCTTAAGGTCGACGGAAATCGCGCCGCCTCCTCGCGTCTGGAAGGAAAGATAACGTCGGGTGAAGGACGAGTACGGTTTGCCCCGTTTTGACAGAAGCAAGGGACCTTGAAGAGGCGAAAGAAATTAGCGGCTTCTATGGAAACACGGTGGTCTGTTTATTCATGGGTTTCATCTTGTCCACCCCGTCTCAACCACCGCTGCGAAGCACCGTGGCCCACAAATGAATCCCCCCCATGAATGATTCAAGCTGCAAGCGCAGCTAACCGCGCGGCTCGCGATTTATGCGCGCCAGGCTCAGAGCCAGGCTCAGAGCCGCGCGCCGCATAGCCCGCGAGATCCTGAAACCTCGCGAATTTAACGCCACATTCTCGGCTGGGAATGGAATAAAAAGGAGCAGCGGCAATTTGCCGCGGCGGACGTTGGAATTAGCGGCAGCCGGCGTGCTCCTCTTAACGCTCGGTGGAAGCGGCCGCCTGAGCCGGATGCGTAGGTTACGCGTCCCTGACCTAGGACGTCTTGAATATTATACAGGGAAACGTGTGCCGGGCCTGACGGACGAGCCTGAGCCCGTGGCGGGAGAAGCCGTCGAAGTTACGCGCCGCGTCTAAAATCGGCGCACAAAGGGGCACCGGAGACAAAAGAGCGATCGTTGCCAAGTGCCGCGTCTAAGGGGGAAAACACCGTTGCCTCGTGATACAGATCACTGCCCGCTAAAAGCCGGACGAAGGATTTCATTGTCGAGCCCTGGTGCCAGTAGAGTCTACGCCCCACTCGGTGTGCGCGTCCGATTAATCATTAGCGACACGAGCGAACGTATCGAGCATCCCTTCGCTGTCCCGCGAGTCACCCTCCCAGCCAATAAGCCTCGATTCGTACAGAAGCGCCAGCGATCTTATCCGCGGGCCTCCAACTGCTCGGGCAAACACCGATCTGCGGGATCGGTATGTCGAAACGCCGCGCGGTGCCAGGGAATCTTCGGACGCTGGACTTCACGGTGTCGAATCGGTGCCGCGGAGTGGCTGGCGCGGTAAATTCGTCGCGCGAGTTCGATGCACGCAGCGAAAATCGCGCCGCCTCCGAGAGAGCCTACGTGCTGGAAATTCGCGATGAGGACGCGGATACCTGGACGGGGAGAGCGCCGGCAGCCCGGCGGCCACGCCGGGCAGCGGTGGTGTTTAAAATCGAACGGAAATCCAGTCGAACCGTCTACCGCCGTTGCAGCGGCTGCTAATAATAGAGGAGATACTGGAAGGATAGAAATACGACTTCCTTCGGCACTCTGTACCCTTCTGCGTCCCAAGAATAACGGGCTTCGTTCGATAGCACCGCGCGCGACCAGCGAAACAAGGGGTCAGGGGCGGCAACCTAATTCAAACATTCGATACAGCTAACAGCGGGGGTCGAAACACGGTCTTCCGCAAAGCTGCTGCGCCGGAGCGGGCTGTTTTTCAAACCTTCTCTCCCCTCGCCACCGTCTAGATCAGCGTTTACCAATTAAATGCCGCGGGACCTGTCCGACCTCGCTACAACGCGGAGCCGGAGGTGATTCGGGAGATTTTTGCAGTCAGGTGTAGGTTTCTCGTTGAATATTATTATTATTTTTATTATTATTATTATTATTATTATTATTATTATTATTCGTCTTAATTACTTGACACATCCAGAGAAGAAAATAATACATAAAGACAAGCGAAGTAAATGACGAGGCTGCAGTACAATACTGTTAGAAGTCTAACCATAACTAAATAACTAACTAAATTTTTTGTATAATGTAAGAACAGCTTAATAAATTCCAAAAAGATTTATTTCATTATATGTTGTATTTATTGAGAAAAAAAATCTTTAAATATAGCTTCATTTGTCGGCCAATCAAAGTAGAATTCATTCATGAAAAAATAACGAAAAAAAAAAATGAAAATTATCTGCAACTACAAATCCACCTCAACTCACCCTATCTCCAGAATTGCTAAAGCACAGGAACGAGTATCGAAAAGAAATCCAACTAGAATATACCTACGTCTACACAAACATTCTTATTCTTGCTTCATCCCTGAAACCACTTCCCTTCAGGTACCTACTCTTTCTGCTCGTTATTGAAACGAATTGAACACCAACCACAATCCATAATCCCACATCCCCCCAGGCTCAGAACTTTAAAATGGCGGTATCAAGTTCGTCGAAACTTTCACCGGAGTTAACACAGCCAGCAGCATGTTTCCTCTGCTTAAGAAACCGACAATTGAATGGCCGACAATTGGATTCTATTTGCATCGAGCCAGAAACCTGATACGACGAGCCATTTCGTCCGGGGGTCGTCCCACACGATTCCACGACACGTACACCCCGCGTCTGATTGCGATCGTACGTTCCGTCGTCTCTAAATCGAGTTAGTGAAAACTACCAGCGATGGATCAACCCCCATTATTGGGCGTAAGCCCGTCAACACGTGCTGTCGCTTATCGGTAAGTGAACCGATGGTGTCTGCCGCGCGACCGTGCGAACTCGTAATACACAAAGACCCTCCCGTCACGTTGCATCGTCGACGATCAGCCCCTGTCGCATCGAACGGCGCTTCCTATTATCGGCCTTTCAGAATTCGCCCAATGATAACGACCAACGCGTGCCACGCTCTATGACTAATTGCAGCGACTTTCAACTCGTACTAAGGCGAATGTCACAATTTATGCTCATGTCCCCATTTCTGCTAATCTCGTATTTTTCTTATTACTATATGCGTTACGTTTCTACTATAGTTGCAAGAATATAATTTTAAATTATTTAAACATTTACGCGAGTGTTGCACGAGCTTGGGGCAATACATACATCGCTATTATTCATGAGCAGAAATACAGACATTTAGAGCATTATATATTTAATTACAAATTACTAATAGTTAAACATCTTGAAATATTTTTCTTAAATAGTTTCTGAGTTGGTTGATTTATTATTAAAGAATTAATCAATTAATCTGCAAATTTTCATGGCAAACAAATTTTTTACACCTTCTTTATGACGAGTTACCTCTTAAATGAGCTGTAGTTAAATCTTACTTAATTTTCACTTTTTTTTCAACTGTGATTTGAAGTAGCTAAACCTCGCTCAAATCAATTTCTGAAGATAGTTTCAGATTCAGAATTAAAAGCAGCATTACTTCGTCGCTAGTCGTTTTAAAATTTTCAAAAATTTTAAATCTACCCACAAAATCGACACACCCTACTAATTAGTCCCCTTAAGTGCACGTTTAACACGAATCTCAACAGAATTAACCATTTCCCTAAACTCGTCGCCCCAACCAGAAGTAACACTGGAATCCGCGGAATAAAGTATCGTGAATATTGATAAACCGTTTTCTATCATGCAAAACGCAACGGTGCAGAAAACTCAGGTTCGTTGACCGAAGTAAAATTGAAAGGCAAAAGCACGCGTCATCTGATTTATCGACTGCATATAGGTACCCAAGCCGGCTGGGGAATTTCCTCGGTGAAATTTCCTCGCAGCTACGCCATACAAGCATCTCAATTTATGCTCGCTGCTTCTATTCCCACGTTTCGCCTTTCAGAAATTTCATCCCGACGAGCCTCCCCGAGCTGCTCCTTAATATACACATCAGAGACGATGGCGTGAGGTACAACAGTGCGCGAAGAATATTCTGAAATTCCCATCCCCCCAATAATCAGAAGTCCAACTGCCCATGTACCTACTTTTTTAATTAACCTAAATAATTTCCAGCGAAAATCTTGCGAAGCACCAATCTCATTACCGGAGAATCCTGCAGCCTCCTTACCGTTGATCGACTCGAAGGGGCAGTTTTCAAAACCTTGCCAGCAAATAATTGCAGCTCACCTGAGCCAGAGGCTCCAATGGACGCCCTCGCGACCAAAGTGACGCGACAGTATAATATTTAACACGACGCAATCGCGTCGAACCAACCCCCTTGGATTACACACACATATATATTTCTGTCCCAGGAGGACTTACCTCGTCCACGAACGATCTCTGCTGCATATTGGTCCAGCACATTTTGCACGGGCACACGTCCTTTTCCTTCAAGTTCTCGCTCCTCTCCCTGTCGCGCGCGGCGACCTGCGGCGGCGGGGGCGGCACAGGCGGCGGAAGAGGGCTGGTCGCTACCTCGAGGCTATCCGAGCTGGAGTTATGACGCCTAGGTGGCGTTATGTTGGTGACGTTCCCCTGCGACGCTTGCTTCACCTCGGCCACCGATCTTCCGTGATCAGCAGCGTTCTTCGAGTGCGACGGGGACAGGTAGACGTTCAGCATGCACTTTCCCTGCTGCGGCTGCGGCCGCAGGAAGTCGTCGAGGAGGTAGAAGCTCTGGGCCCGGCTAGATCTCGTGGAGGTGGCGCGCGTCTCCGAGGTCGGCTGCTCCGCCTTGCAGACGCTCTCCCGGTTCGTCCTACCTCTACAATAATCGTCGAACTGGTGCCTGTTCTGGCCGTATCTGTCCTCCCCGTCCCTCTCCGTCGACTCGCCGCCGTCCTGGTAAAGCCTGCGGCTCACCTTCGACCGTCCCGCCTGACTGAACTCCCCGTTCTCCTTGTACACGTCCCTGCTGACCCGGGACACCCTGGCGGAGTAGGACGTCGGCTGCTGGTACCGCGTGGACTTGTAACCGGAGCCGCGCGCGTCCTCCCGGAAATGCTCGCCCTCGATCATGGAGACGCTCATGTTGTGGGATAGCGAGTGCTGGACGGCGTGCGAACCGCCGCCCGTGGGAGCCCTTAGCAGAGCGCCCAGGGACCGCCACTTCCTGTCCTGCTGTCCCGTCGAGCTCGAGGACACGGAGGATCTCGCGCACTTCCTATCGTTGCCGGGCGACGTCAGGGCGCTGTTGCCCGCCGACCACTTCCGATCGTTCGCCGGCGAGGTAACCGTCGGCCACTTTCTCTCGTTTGACGGCGACGCCATCGAGGTGCTCGACCACTTTCGCTCGGACGCGGCGGTGGTGGACGTGAGCGCGCGATCCGTCGACGCCACGTTCAGCTGGTCCTCCCTCTGCCTGGCCTTCCACCAGGACGACGTCGAGGTGAACAGTATCAGGGCGCCCCTCAACGGGTTCTGGTTCTTCGAGCTGCCCTTCGGCGAGTTGTCGCGGTCCTTCGACTTCAGCGAGCAGTCCCTCAGGTTCGCGTCGCAGTCGCGATCGCTGAACGCCGAGATGTCGCGGTCCCATAGCGAGCTCTTCTGCGCCGCCACCTCCTCCTCGTGGTAGAGGGTGGCGTTCGTGCTACGCAGACGTGGCCTGATCTTCACGAACCCGTAGTCGTTGCTGTCCTGGATGGACTCCAACGCCTCGACCCGGTGCTGGACGCTCCTGGAGGACTGCTGCAGCAAAGACGCCTGGCTGGGGTTGTACTGGTGGTGGCTGTTGCTCAGCTGCAAGCTCGGCTGCTGCAGCAACGTCGAGGTCCTGGTCCGATGACCTTCGCCAGCGGTGCTGCGCTGCAGGCAGGAGAAGCTAGCCGAGTGCCGCAAGCTCGAGGGCGGATTTCCCGGCTGACTCACTCCCAACATCTTTCCCTCTATGATAAGTCAGTCTTTGATCTCGAGTGGCGGGGAAACCGGCAGAGTGTGACTTGACTTTGGACCGCTCAAGGTGCTTCGACGGACGGAATTAGCTTGTCCAGCTCGTCATTACTCTGGCAGTGATCTTTGTCGACGCTGTTCCCCGGCGGGAGACGGCGGTAAGCTCGCTTCGCGCTGTCAACTTCCCTTTTTCCGCTGCTTGTTCTATCGTGCACATTCTCGAAGGACGGTTCGCGTGAAAAGACGACAGCCTGTCGCCGGCTACATCCTCGTCGCTCTCGCTGCCTTTCGTACTGTACAACCACGGTTCGTACGAAATCTGCAACAGAAAGTAGGAACAGGATAGGGGCGAGCAACTCAAAAGAAAAGAACGGCTGAAACGCAATCGAAGCGACGAAGCACGGACATGAATAAATTAAATGATCAGCGTTCGGCGAGGGAGGCGGTGGTGGTCTTTTGGCAGAGCAGGGTATTCACGTTGTGAAATCATGAAACGTACGGTGCGACGAGGCTTCCAACGATCCGTCGCGGAGGAAAGGAGGAATACTGGCAGAGGCGAATGAAACAGAGCGAGGGACACGAGGCGATTTGCTGGGGATCGGTGAAGGATGAAGGTCGTTCTGCGGCCGATGCCTAAGGCCAGCCAGCGGGATGTCTACCGAGCTTCTCTTCGAAAATTCCATTTCCTCCTCTATTTATATTTAATCAAATTTCTTAGATATATTCTGCAGAGTAATCTATACGCTATGATCCCTTAAATAGCGTCTTGAATAATTATTTCTACGAGCAACTACAAAATGCTAATAAACTATGAAGCTCTACTATAAAATTAAGGTAACACAAAAACTTCAGAATCTTCTGCAGAAGGTTTCCTGCTATCACCTTGTCTATTCAAACTGAACGAAACTATGAAAATATTTTTGTAAGTGGCGATGATTTTACAACTCTTTGCACGAACTTTCGAAGAACTTGCAGATCGGTAGACATCGCGCGAAGTATTATACATGTAGCGAATATCATTGGCGACTATGATACGTATGGAGCGAGCGGTCCCAAAAAAATGTACACACGTTCACAGCGACGCTGCCATGCTCGTTAACTTAAGGCTGATGCAGCTAAGTTAAAAAGAAGCACTGGAGGTACAAGAACAGAAGGTGAGAAAGAAGGTGGTAAATAATCGTAGGGTAACAGGGGTGTTTCAAAATCAACGGTAGTTACGTTTCGGAATATCAACCCGTCCCCATAATTGCTTCTCGGTTAGAGAAGTCCGGGACCCAATTAACGTGATTAAGTATGGTCTGGTGGCCGCTTAAAGGTCCGACATGCCCAACTCTGCGACCACGTCGTTCTCTAGTGGCCGTTTTAAAAACTGAAGGAAGCGAGCCCGTGACTTTCGCGCTCCATTGAACTCCGTGGCCTTTTTCTTGTCAGACCATCGCTGGACGTCGAGGTCCCTGCACTATCGAGACGGTTCCAGCGGCTAATTAAAAATCCCCCAACCGAAGGCAAGTTTACACATCGCGTTACACGTTGGATGCCTCATTAGGCAGGTCGTACAACAGTAGACGGACAACGACTGCGTATACCTGCTCTGTTCGCAGAAACGCGAAAAGACATAACGCCACAGTGTCCACGGGAACAGGTATCCGCGGGACGAGATCGTTTCGTGCGTTCTACAAGTGGACCGAAACAGTCGATCTAGAGACGCGGTAGCGTCTCCACGCCAAGTACACGAAAGACACCCTGTATATGTCGACTGTCGCTACCGCCTATCATTTACTCGTCGCACGGCTATTCCGACCTAACCTGAAACTTGTTTCATTAATATCTCATCACGCCTGCAATATTTTCTAAATTTAAAGGCATTTTTCTCATGTAAACCGCATATAAGCTTTCGATCAAGACCAAATTCAATAAAATCGGTCCACGCATAACAGAGATATCGTAATATCGTCCCATGGATCTGTCAGAAACGGTAAGATTTTTCTTCTGATTCTTCTTGTTCAAGAAATTTTTCGTCAGTATTCTGACTGCGTTTCTAGTACGTACACGAATATTATGTATTTTAGATTGTAAGGGAGTTATTGTAAATTATTAATACTAAGACAATTAGCATTTCTTCGGCTTCGCAGCGCCAAGTATTTTGAATAAAATATTTACTCGTATTAAAATATTTATTTGTAAAAAATATATCTGCTTAATATTATGTAATACAATTTTTCTCTGTATAAATAGCCATTGTTGTAACTGGCGAAATTTTTGTATATCATTAATTTTGTAAAGCTATTAAATTACGACAATGTTTTTAAATGGGATTCTTTTTGATGGGTTCATTAAAATGTCCGCGATATGTTAGTCGTGTCATCTTAAGCGCAGTTGGAAAGCACCTTTATGTACTTGCAGCTCATTTTGATTTCGCATCTTTTTTTATTTTGTAATTATTATTATCTCCTATTCTTTTGCGATTTATTTGATTTCATGTGCATGGCGTAATGTTTTTACTTTTTTGAATTTTTTTTTATGGGGATAAAATCGCCTGATTCTGTCCGCGCGAGCTTGCCCGGCGTTAACAAACTTTCCACGAGCACGCTCAAGCTCGATTTCCATTCGACCGGCTTCGTCGGAGCGCTTCGATCGGCCAGCATCCGCGGGCGCGCGGTACCGCGCGCCTGCGACCGGCGCAATCTCGGCCAACGAAATGGAATTCGGTGAATGCGACCGATGCTGCTATGTGGAGCGAGTCGCACGGGCTGCCCAAGATTTCTCTGACTTTACGGCAACGGCGCGCGGCTGTCTGCCGCCCGTCTATGTAGGTGCAAAACAGTGAAAGGTTTTTCAAGGCAGGAAAGTAAGTGACACCTACACGCGGCCGGCGTTAACGCGTAAAAAAGGCAAGGCCGTTCGCGCAGATAAAAGTTCGCCGCGCTGGTTGCCACACGGTGCGCTGTTGCACCAGCAATGACGAATCCAATCCAGGAGGCAGACTTTAGCTTAATTCCTGCCGTACGATAGCAATTAGACGCCGACACGGGGCATGCGTACTTTCTACGAGCCCCTCGGCTAATGGGGCGAGCTCTTATTGCCTTTGTGCGCTCTTTCGCGAGGGGGATTTCGACACCTGGAGCAACGAGCAATCCCTTCGTCCTTGCACTGGACATTTTTTTAAATAAAACACGCTCGGCCTGGGCCAATACCTCCTCCAGTAGCGGTTTAAAGAAGGGATCCTTTAAGTAGTTATTCCTACTCAGAGGGGAAGATCCCGAATCCGAAAGTTCAAAAAATTCTGAAACTTTGTGAATATGTAGGGGATTTCCTTCTGATTACAACGCAATTTTTGTTTGCTGCCCAAATTCACTTGAAGGGGGTGAAATTAACCCCTGAAAATTCGGCTATTTTCCGATTTTCTGTTATAACTCGCGGACTGTTAGAGATAGAAAACAAGTTTCAAGACAAAAGTCACTGTTTTTAATTAGATCTAGCATTTGGTAAAATAATATTTTATAATTCACGAGTTATAGCACAAAATCGGAAAATAACCGGAGTTTCAGGGGTCAATTTACACTCCCTTAGAGTGAATTTGAGCAGCAGACAAAAATATTCTCTCTAAAAAGAATTTTGATATCTTGAGAAATAGTGCCATAGCAGCCTCTTCTCCCAAGGCGTCTTCACAGTTCCAGAATGATTATAGGAAATACTTATTGCGTCAAATTTACGTAGTATAAAATAGCAGAAAATGTTTCATAGCCAACTTGTCTTGCAATAATATTTGTCTAGTTTAGTTTAACTCGACTGCTGCAATTAATATTTCCAGTACCGTAAAATATGCTTCTGACGACTACTCGAGTGAAACAATGAGAAAAGATTAACCCTGCCCGCGACGCGTGGCAAAGCTATCCGCCACCCAGTGGTTAAGTCAGTCAGGCGAGTTTCCCGCGAGAAACTTTCGTACAGAGGGAACTGCCGAAGCTGGTTTCTTTTCCAAGTAAACCTTCGAAGACCGTTTAAGTGCTCCGCAGCTAATTATCGCCGTGGAAACACGCCGACGCCGCTCGGCGTGATATGTTTCATGGTATCCACAACGAAAGTACCTACGCATCGATACGCTTCGTTCATCGCTGGAAACGAAGAAACGCGGTTTCACCCTCCCGCGCTGGATGGTTCAGAGACACGACTTCCTGCGGCTCAACGTCGACGTTCGTTCTGTTCGTGATCGCGAGCGAGGCCTGCTTGCAATTCTAATGCCGTCATTAACCGGCATCGTTTAAATGGAGAAAAAAAAACACCTCTCCATCTGGCTCTCTCCCGCGCTGCGCCCGACGAAATTCCGCGCGCTCGCGGAGCTTTGCACGGCAAAGCGGGCTTTAATTAATCCGTCGACTTGACCGAATTTTTTCAGCGGCGCGATGCGGATCATCCTAGAAACCGCAGAACCGTATAGCATTCAGTGCATGAAAGCGCGGAGGCGGAGGCAGACGGTGCGTGGCGTGGAACGAGCACCGATAAATGCCGTCCGAATTTTTCTGGAAACGTCGTGGAATATACAGAGTGTTATTCAGGGGTCATGCTCAGTCAGGCGGCCGAAAAAAAGGGTGGACTTTGGAAATTTTTTACTCAAAAGCTGTACCACATTCCTTAATAAATCTTTTTTCCTTTTAAGGATTACATCTAGTACCGTGCATCGTAATTTTTTTATTTAAAAATATTTATTAATAACTAAGTTATCGACGAAGGATTTTTTTTATCCAATGCTTAGATTTATTTTAATTGACGAAAATCAGGCACGATTTACGATAAACATTGAAACTTTTACTTTAAACATCAGCCACTTTTTCCCAAATCAATATTTCGAAAAATCCTTCGTTCAAATACTAGATAATATAATATAATAAGTAAATTCTTTTGAATTTCTTATTTCAGATGATCGACTTTCGAGCAGCAGCGGTCACCGCAGAAGCCTTTATTTTTAGAGAACCTTCGAGTGATGGACAATAACTTAGTTATTAATAAATATTTTTAAATAAAAAAATTACGATGCACGGTACTAGATGCAATGCTTAAAAGGGAAAAAGATTTTTTGAGAAATGTGGTACAGCTTTTGAGTAAAAAATTTCCAAAGACCACCCTGTTTTCGGCCGCCTGACTGAGCATGACCCCTTAAGCCGCTGGTGCAATAAACTCGTTCGATTCTAGCCACCTGCAAATCGATTAGCAGTCGACTTCGCATGATTAGCCTTCTACTGCGCGAACATTTCCAGCAGTGTTTCGCGAACATGGTTTAGGGTTTAGGGCATTGCCCACGCTATACATACTTTGAATTCTAATCGAAGGCACGCGGTCAGAATCGAATGGGCCGGGGGGTTGTGCGTAGAACCCGGAAGGGAGCGATTGTACGTGGAAATATACGCCGAAACCATGATTGCAAATGGAAATACAACTCGATACCGTTTCCATCACTATTCCCTACCGCTGCACAAAATGCCTGTTAAAATGCAAGAGTTAGAATTCGAGGCCGCGAGCTGTGGCTGCACCGAGGACGTCGCCGAAGGCAACTGAAACGAGGAAAGGAAAGAATGAGCATCGAGGTGCTTTTCAAACGGATGTCTATACGGTGGCTCATGCATATGCGCGTCCGATCGCCTTATACGCGATTCTCGAAACTCTCTTTTGGCATTGTTCGAGTACGAATAATGAGCTGGAGGAACGACCAGCTAGAAATTCTCTTCGCTATAACGTTATCGAACCTACTGCACGCAGTTTGGACTCTTTTAACCCTTCATTGACACACCCGCCTCCCTTTTCGATCAATCTTGACATACCTGGGTGGCTCACACCCAGAGAAATTTTTTGAAACACTGCCATTCTCATCTAAAGAGTCCAATTACCAGAAACGTGGTAAAAATTAACAGACAGCCAAGGAAAATACTTTGATTAAAAGAACTTGTAATATATCTGTACTTTTAATGAAGACCTTTAATATTTCGTGACGCTGTATCTCCCCTCCCGCCACCCAGTTGCATTATTCATATCATATCGATGCTATCAACGACTCTTGCGCCTGTCCAGTGTCCATAAATCCTTGATAGCTTATCGATGATCGTTAATAGGGTCTCTAGGACGGCGGCGATAACGCCGTACAAACGCAATCACGTATTCGCGCTCTGGATACATCCCGCCAGCCTGGTTAACGTAATTGGCCAGAATCTTCGGCCGTGACTAATTGCACGGCCGGTATGTACAAGGAGCGCGGTTGGCCGGTTCGTTTCGCGTTCCCTTGCCCAAGATTCGTTGCGAAAGAAATTTGAAAGCTCTTCCTCCGCGACCGGGGAGGGCTGATTAATTTTGAAAGGCGACGACGGCCTGTTACGTGAACGCCACCGAGGGAAATGCGCGGCAAACCGAGGAAGGTTCCCCGTGCAACGGGATTACACCACCGCGCCGAGCACGCGCGGCTGCGATTTATTTCCTCTTACTTTCGCGGGTAAATCCGATTGCAGCTGCGACCGGCGCCGCGCGCTCTCCATAAAAACACGCGAAATTCGACACCAGGCTCGTCAATACTCTTCGAAACCAACAGCGCCCGCAGATAATCGCGAGGAGCGTAAATGGAAGCTTGCGTAAGACTTCAGCCTCTTAGCTTCAACGGCCTTCGAGGTATTAATTTATTGAAGCTGTAAATGAAGTTTCGCGCGAATCAGCTCCTCCAGGCTACTTCTACTGGGGGCTCGAAGTATATTCGGAATTACGGTGGTGGTCGGATGAAAGTTTAAATCAGATAATTCCATTAGAGAGATTACGAATTGATTAGAGAGTTGTAAAATAGACTGGCGATTGCCAGGGCCCGATTTAGCTCTTCCGCCGCTCTGGGCAAAAATTATCTCTGCCGCCCTTTATGTTTATAAATAATTACTTTAAAATATAATCTTCGACAGTGAGTGAAAATTTTTGTAAACATCTTTAATATAGGTAACTATAAGGTAAAGTAGACGAATGTGACGACCTCTCCTGATATGAGAACCCAGCTTATCTCCGCTACAGAACTCTTGAATGTACTAGCAATGCTATTTATTTACTAACTAACCGTGTATTTGTTGTTTTGTCCGCACAGTGGCATTGTAATCAATTAAGGGGGTCGCGCCTTGTTGAGCCGAAAAGTAGGTAATTCTTTATGATTTTTTTCTACAAAAACGGTTCGACAAATTAATTTGAGATTTGGCAGGATGTTTTATTGTATCTTGAACTATTGTTCTGAATTTTTGTGTGACAGTGAAAGAAAAAGCATGGCAGAAAAAATAAGTTTCAGGAAAAAACATACAGGGTCTCATATTAGGAACTCATTTCTTTTATCTGCCTATTTGAATGACTTTCATTTTTATTTTATTATAAAGAAACCGAATCTTTGTTACAATACTTTCGAGTAGATTGCTAAAGAATACATAGTCTACTTTTAAAACGTGTATCGAATTTTAAAAAAACCATTCTTAGTCAAGGGTTGTGATGTTTTTAAGAAATGTGTCTCAGATTCGGCTACTTTACCCTATGGGTGATTTAAAAACAATATATAAGTTTGATACTAAATTTAAACACGTAGGTATTACCTGCTTCTCCGCTTTTTCGAGAAGTTTTGCTTTTTATTGATTTCAATTTTCGGGGCAGTTGCCCTGTTTGCGTCTCCCTAGATCGGGCCCTGATAATAGCAATGTAACACCTAAAGTTATTAAGCCTCTTATGCGAACATATAAACATATGAATCCTAAACTTTCATTTGACGATTGCTACGTAGTAATCTTTACGACGTGACGTGTTTCAATTAAAATGAAGACTCTGTTCCGAGGGATCTGATATCCCAGATAACATACACACTTAGTATCAATTTACGATACTTCCCTCCACCTTCTACGTTCAACACACTTTCCTTCCACGGACACGTGGGAAGTCCGAGCCAGCTGAATCTCTCTTCAAAGTTTCGCTGGATAATTAGAAACGCGACGGTAGTAGTGGAGCGGCGGCCAGACACCGGTCTCCAATTTAATTCCACCGAGCAAGGGTGGGGTCGTCGCGTGAAACTCCACGTTCTAGTTCAACGTTCCACCCGTTCGATTCTATTTACGCGTACGCTTTCGTTCGCCGTCGACTTTGTTGCACACTGCTCCTCGAGGATCGAGCGATTCCACGTGCAACGGCTGCGTAACTTGTGCCTCTGCCACCGCCAATGAAACATACACGCTGTCGAGCAACTTAAGCCGGGCATTATGCGCGTATACCGCGACCAAGGGCCGAAGGACTGGGCCGCGCCACGCGAGGATCTCGTGCATTACGACTGCACGGCTGGAAACTTCCGACCAAACGATAATTGGTCGCCGGTATGCCAAGGTAATTAGGAACAATAAAGATAAGTAGCAGGGGATGTGGTAACGGGCGATTGCTATTCGAACGGGTAAACGGCGCGGTGTACGGCCGTGACGGCGGAGGAAAAGCCGTGCTTGGATGGCACCAGGGGTAAATTAAACAGACATCGTTCGAGGAAGATCTACAGGCAAGGTTGTCTCTCGCTGTTTCCAGACAGACGCTGGTTTCGGTCACGCGAACCTCCGGGAACTCCGCTGATTATGTCGAATGGGCGATATCGTACGTACTGTGCAACGCTTTTAACGTAATAACCACTAGAGTTTCTTCGAATGAGTAGTACAGTTGTGCCCGGGGAACCTGATAATCTCAGGTTCCGGCGAGTATCTTTTATTCGGGGCGGCGGGCGAATTTTATTTCACACCTCCGATTTCACGCTTCACTGAGCTTCGTGGCTTTTGCCGCTCGAGAATAGGGGATGGGGAGAAACAAAGATGACCCTGGCCATAAAAGGAGAATTATAGTTTATTTTACTTGCAGCAGATGCATTTCAGGTACGTTCGAAGAAACGAGTTTGTAATAAAAGATCGTGTAAAATAAAAAGTAAGCGAATTCAATTGAATTTGGTATAAAATATACCATTTTTTAATTCTGACTGGTTTTCATCACAGGAAAAGCTTTATTAATATCTTGGAAATTGATTAAGTTTTGGGTAGGATTGTCACTGAAATTCATACTTAAGGGGGGTTCCGGTCTAAATATCGATTTTTTTCATTTTCCGAATGTTCAACCTTTTAAGAATATATGTTTAAAAGGATATTTTGAAATTCATAAAATTTCCAAAGTTACAGGCATTTGAGTAGCGGCAAATGCATGGGTAATAACCGGCCACTTGGCGCTGAAGTAAAACTTTAAACGCGTTTTTCTCGAAACAGTGTTCTCAAAATCGGTGGAACCTGTATCTCGAAATATTATTATCCGATTCGACTGAAACTTTTTTATTTTGGAGAATATTCTTCTGGATAAGTCCCCCTAAATTATATGTAGTAGTTTTCTTTTAATTCCTAAAGTTCGCCTATTTTTACAGGCTCTAGACCAGAACAACCCCGTAAGAAGTGAAAGTGTCATGTTCCGCGATTCTCATGGGATCTCCGCGAAAGTGGCGCTAATCGATTCCTTGTGTTCTCCCAACAATAAACTAAATTGCGTATAAATTTAATTTGCAGAATATAAAGCCAACTCCGTTAAAAATAATCAGTATTTTAAATTAAAATGTAACATTTTCTGCAAATACAGCGGGTGTCCAAATACTTGCGAGCACCAGTGTACATAAACAGAGAAGATGTGCGTATGAAGACAGTTCTGGACGATTAGAATCGAGGAACGTTCCTCTATCTTCGTTCAGAGAAGAGCCCATCTTGCCTTCTGCTTCCCAGAATCACCCTATCTACCGATGCCATTACAGAGAGCGGTCAGAAAACGCATGTCTGAAGGAATCCCGCTATTAATCCTCATCGAAGCTATCAGCGATAGAATCCGCCAAGAAGTATCTGCCGACAAGGAGCAGCAACGTTGCGTCGGATCATGAGCGGCGCGCGCGATCCTATCAGCGAATGATTGCACGGAGGATAGATAATAGCTAATACGTCCACGGGATTACCATTGTGTTCGTTGTCCTCTGCATCGCCGGTAATGCTCGCTGCAGCGGTCGAAGCTGTTGAATCTTATTATCCCCGTTCCCATTAATTCGCCCAGGTAGAAAGAAACGTGCCGAACGGTGTCGGGAGTGGAACGACGGCGCGATAGCAGTGTGGGAAAGGTCCTGGGCGAAGCTGGATGACGAGACTGCACGTCTCCTCCTGCCGCGCTGGTAACGTGGATAGCGCAACGACCAACAGCTAATTACGCGCGGTGAAACTTTTAATTCTCGACACCCAGCCACTTGGGAAGTCTGTTTCGAATTACCCCGCCAACCACCGAGTTCCTGGTTAATTTCCACGAGCTCCCTGAGTTACAGCAACCAAAGGACTGCCGCGAAGCATTGTTGCAGTGTAAACAATGAGCTGAAAACTGTGCGAGAAAATCGTCACGTGGTAAGACGACCTGTGGCAGGTGAAAATTAAATCAGCTCCTGGAGTTTTCGAGTCAATACTCTTTAGATTTTAATTGAAGTCCTAATTCCTGTACTTTGTGTTAGATCGTCACGAGAGTGTTACTAATGGAGCTGGATGCGACTTTCTCGGCAGAACTGATGAGAAAGCTGGAAGGGCAATTTTTCGAAACATTGCGCTGAAGTGTTAACGTCTTCGTGCTTTTTCTCGGTTAATTATAAGCTCAAAAGAGATCCATCGAATTATCCTCAGTCACGAGGGCTTTTCAATTCCTCCTCGCGCATCGCTGCCTACTAGGGTGGCTCTTATTTACTCTGGGTAAATTTTGCTTCAAGATTTTCTTCGGGGCACCCTCCAGAATAGTTCCAAATAATTAAAAAAAAAACCTTTAAAGTTTGAGCTCGATCGGATAAAGGGAAAGGGTGCCCCTGGGCCCTTAAACACTTAAATCATTATTTAACAGCTCGCGAAGTCGATTTTATATAATATCCTCCGAGTTATTGATTAAATAAAAAAATGTGTCAAACAAAAGTTGTAGATCCGTACAAGGAGCATCTTTTATGTTTTATTACTCTTTATCGTGCGACAAACGGTTTTCGAAAAAATCCGAAAACTAAAAAAAAACTGTTTTTCCTCAAATTTTGAAAGTTTAAATGCTTCTAGAATTATTTTTTATTTATGAAAACGAGCAAAATAAGGAAATTTTATTTTCGGGAACTATTTTTGAAAAATTTAAGGAGGGTGGGATATACCG
The DNA here is from genome assembly GCF_050908995.1 of Andrena cerasifolii. Taxonomy (NCBI): domain Eukaryota; kingdom Metazoa; phylum Arthropoda; class Insecta; order Hymenoptera; family Andrenidae; genus Andrena; species Andrena cerasifolii. The sequence continues at coordinate 11,774,879 of NC_135120.1, read as the reverse complement.
AAATACGCGAAAAAGATAAAAAAAAATTCTTATTTTCAGTGTTTGATATGTGATGAATGTTTCCTGAAAATTTGGGACCAAAGTCGAAAATAAGAGCCACCCTACTGCCTACGCTTCAGAATAAATAATCCATATTTGCTTGCCGCGGAGTTACTGAAATCGACGATCAAAGCGAGCCGCTCGTTATTCCGCGCGTCGATAGCGATCGAACGCATTAACGCGATTAGGACGTCGCAGGCCGACCAGCGGCGAAAGGCAGGCGTGTATTTACACTGTCCAAATTGTCGCGCATTCTTAATCGACGAACGGCTGAATCCCAGGCGCCCGAACTGTACCTTGCCCGAGCAATTATACAGCATCGGCGCGCGATTTGCCCGCCGCGCGCATCGCCGCCTATTTCGACGATCGATCGGCAAAGCACCGGGGCGAACCGGTGTCGCTTTTTCGCCCGGCACCCACGCCCGCCGAGGACAGCGCGGGATAACACGATTACGGTGTAATTACGCGGATCGACGGCGAAATATTTCTCATTTCGCGTATTACTCACGACGCGCTCGCTAATGGATTCCCACCGCGAAAGGTGCTTTGACCTCGGCCACCCCTTGCTCAGTCTCCCTGCTCCACCCTCTCCCTAACTCGCTCCCTTTGCCAGCGGCCAACGGCGGCTCAGGGGTAAACGTCCCCGACAAAAGAAGAAAATAATTGCTGTTCACGGAATCGATACGGGCTTACGTCGAGGGTATGCACGTGCACGTCACGTGCTCGATGTATCAGCCGCGTCCGACATCGGGCATGCGCGATACTAAGCGCGATCGAGACACCGATTTAAGATTGGCTACTGTTTTCTGAATGAACTCGAACGGCCTAGCAATCGCTGCTCCGCGAATAGTTATCTTGTGATGGAATTGAAATAGATATTAAATGAATGCGTGAATTATTTGACGAGAGATATGCAATTGGCTGCAACATTTGAGACGGTGCTGTATGTAAAAAGGAAAGCTGTGGGGGGTTGCGTTAAGGTTCAGAGAGTTTGGGCGGGTTCCATGGCCAAATTTAATTGGGAAACGCTGAACTGGAGGAACATTTCCACTGCAGGTATAGGGGTTGCTAGGAGATTACTCTTGAATCGGTTGAGTAGATTTAATAGGGCCCTGATATGGGTTACTGTAGAATCCCCCAATTAACGAGTCACCGGGTCCTGGAATTCTGGGTAGTATAATTCAGAGTATCGATCGGGAATGTTACTCGTGCACAAGCTGAAGCTACCCCTCTACGATTATATCAGGTTTTGCGCAAGTTCTGCCCGGTCAATTCGTGAATGAGTTGCTCAATTTAAATACAACTACCAGTGCTGATTTATATTGTCAACGTAGTGCAGCTAGAACTGCAGATTGAAAGACCATTGTAAACCGAAAGGGTGTCCTGTACTTTCAACGCGAGGCTACATGTGGCGATAGCGACGGGAAAAGAAGTGTTAGAACTAAAATGGGAACTTATTCCTCACCCATCAGATTCCTCAGATCTGCCACCAACAGACTTCCACCTCTTTCAACCACTAAAAAACAATTCAGGCGGGAAAAACTTTAATAACATCGGAGACACAGAGGATGGAACAGCTTCTACTTTGGTAATTATTTACAAAAGCACAGTTCCCGCCTATTTCGATGACCTTGGAATATGTTGTCGAAGTTAAAATAACTTTTTCCTATATTTACATGTTACCGTCGCTCGGCTTTAGTTGCCGAGATATTTGTAAATAAACTATGATCGGTAGTTGGTCTGGGTTAGATCCTAAATAACGATGGGAAATAAATAGTGAGCTGTTTTCAAAAGTCGAGTTCGTAGAAGACGCTCTCTATCGGCCAGAATCAATCGCAACCTAATATCTGTCCGTCTTAAAATAAATACGATGCGATTGCACCGGGTTTTTAAGGCTCGTGCATAACTGTGAGGTATTTGTATTTGTGTTTTTCCTGTGTTTTTACACAGGATGGCGTTTCAAGCACTTTGCTTATATTGCCCAACGAACATTAGTCATTCATTAATCCCTCCTCTCCCCTTCGGTTCCCAGCAGCGGCAGCGCACCGGGAGAAAGGTGGTCTCCCATCTTTCCCCAGTACACCGCCCCGTGATGCTTAACTTCGGTGATCTAACGAGAACCGGTGTTTTCCATCACGGCTGCGGCCGCTGGTTAACTGTGAGGTATAAGAAGCGAAAAAGAAGTGCCCCGTAATGGATCGATACGGCCGGTGTTTCATTCAGGAACGACATAATTCGCGTGGTTACATCGTATCGATTATTAAGCGATTACTACCCCCGAGACGGGCCCGCGCGGCCGATCCCAATGCGTTCCGCGATCGGAGGCGCGCGGCCTGTATCGCGAATCCGGTTCACCGTAATAAAGGACGTTGTCCATCTCGTCCAAAGTTTCTAAAATATTCCGCCGCGAGTACGGCCCGTAATGTTACGCTTCATGACCGGTAACCATCTGGAGCGTTATACACGGGCGCGGCGCACGTAACCGATCGTTAACCGAAAATTCGCGGTTATAACCTACTCTAATTTTCAGGCTGGTTTTTACACGCGTACGCGGGCTCAACGGGCGATATCGCTGCGGTGCGATCGAATCGAACGATCGGCAACGGTAGAGCAACAATTATCGCGCGATCGCAACCCTGGCGGATCTGTAACGATGTATCCAGTCATCAATAACTCACGGCGTTGCCCTACGTCCCTTACGGTCGCCTGAAATCGTCGAACTTTACCGATCTGCTCGAACAGGATCGAACTGCGCGGAGATATCGTTGGGCTGTTCGGATAATTTGTCGGTTTTATATCTGCATATTTGGGTGTTAAGTAGTCTTACAAGGGAACATATCGTCGACGATGGTGCTGAGGTGGAAGACGCGAGGGTAGTAATAACTTACGCGTCTTAACCCTTAACTGGTATCCTGGGGTCGCTCGTGACCCCAAGCACCCAAAGTTCGATGTACAATTTTCGGTTGTCTAAGTTGGTAAACTGAATTTCTAATTAATTTTATAATAATAGTTTAACTTTCTACGCTTCTATTATTTTCTACATTACCTAAGAAGAAAATATTCATAGTGGTTGCTCTAGTGTCGACTTTACAAATTTCTGTGCCCTTTTTTATTTGGGGCCTGCCACGACCCCAGTATACCAGTCACGTTTGCCAAAAACAGTATACCAGTTAAGGGTTAATAAAACTCAACAATGAATATGGTTTATTTAAGGATGTAACACCAAAGACTTCTTTAGGTAAAGATACTTTTACAAAAATATCTTTGAAAGTGTATTTTACTTAAGTAAGTAATGTAAGATTCAGAACTACTCGTTATTATTTAAACCTCGATTAATATATTTTTCAATAATGAAATTCTCAAAGAAACTTTGCTAGAAGAATGTAACAAGACAGGTAAAATACACTTTCAAAGATACTTTTACAAAAACATCTTTAAAAGTATATTTTACTAAAGTAAGTAATGTAAGATTCAGAACTACTCGTTATTATTTAAACCTCGATTAATATATTTTTCAATAACGAAATTCTCAAAGAAAGTTTGCTAGAAGAATGTAACAAGATAGGTAAGCCCAAATTTCACAGAAAATTAGTTAAATTCCGAAAAAAGTTAACATACATATAACAGTATGTATTTTAAAATCGCCGTACCACCAACTTTGCTACTGGCAACGAGCAGGCGAGCCACCGACGCAGTTGTCGCGCGCGCCTGAAAGCGCAAAGGTCGCCGCAGCGTGCTTCTCGAGTTTTAGCGCCGCACAATGCGCGCATGTTGAGCGCATCTTGTAACGTAAAGCCGCGTATTCACCTGCGCATTCGCCCCGAATGTGCATTCGGCGCGCACCGATTTTTTGCTCGTCCGGTGTTCGGCGCGTGTTCGGGGCGCGGCGCGCATTCGGGCCGATCCGCTTGTTGGCGGTCCATCAAAGCGCGCATTCGGGTCCGAACAATACCATGAAATGGACGCCCCAAATTTCACTCACCCCCGAACGCGCGCCGAATGCGCGCCGAACGCGCGCTGAGCTCCGAACGGGCAAAAAATCGGTGCGCGCCGAATGCACATTCGGGGCGAATGCGCAGGTGAATACGCGGCTTAAGAAGAGCAGCAGGTCGCGCCTTGCGAAATCAAGTTCGCGAGCAGGAGGATCCGCGTTACACCGTCTCGGACGCGGCATCTTCACGGGCTGACGAGTACGCGAGCGTACACGCGTGTCCGACTCGTGTACGCATCCTCCTGTCGCGCACACCCACGCGACGAGAGTAGAGTTACGCAGGGGAACCAGCCAGGACCGGGATTTTTTCCTTACCTCCACGTCTACGCTATCAGGTAGGCCTGGCCGACGCGACTAGGGACGGATCTTGATTGCAAAGGAGGAAGAGGCTTCCAGAAGAAGCCTCGTCTTCCCCGTAACGAGGCAAAGTCCTTCGGATGTCTCCGATTACTGCTACGTTCTTTTTCCCCCATCCGCAGCTTTAGATACGCAGCTGTTATTTATATCCCCTCTGACGCTGGGAATACAGCATTAATTTTATTGGCGACTACTGGACAAGCTCGTTCCAAACCCTCCCCGATCAGCCTCTCTTCCTCGAGCAAGCCTTCCTGTATTACCAATCGTACGTTTAGGTACAGAGACACACGATAGGTAATTAAACGAACAACGAACCGCGGTACAGGATATCGCGTTTCCAATGCCGGTCGAATGAAAATGCAGTCCGCAGGTCGAAACAATGTTCGCCGGAGATCCGCGGTAGGCACGTCTTGGTCAAACACTTGTCCCTATCGCGGATGAATAATCCCCGGTTAGTTGGAGCGAGGGGAAACACCTCGGGTACACGCCGAACGCTGGACGATCCGCGATTCCCCGCGATACGCTGAAAGGAGCCGGGCCGTATCGTGGACGCAGCATCTACCTTTCCCTCGATAATGATGCATCGTCGCGATATCCCGGTTTTAAGAGCGGCGCAGGCGAGCACGCAACCGGGCCCAAATACGCCGTTCGGTAAACGCCGGGAGCCAATTATACGCGGGATTCTCGGGGAGGCAGCCACGGCGTAAAGAAAGCAGAAGGACTCGCAAGGACCGACAGGGACGGGCCAGGGACAGGAAAGTGGAGCTTGTTAGACGAAGAGAGCACGCACGTGCACGGGGCACGCGAGAAACGGGGACGGCGACGCGGGGCGAAAGAGAGAACGAGAGAAACGACGCGTGCCGCGGGTAAAGAAAGCGTGAACTTTTATATAATTAGGCGCTTTATAAATAGCGATCATTAATTGCCGGCGCATCGTACGCCCAGCTCATCGGGGATCATTAGCGCGCAAGGTGCTCGCATGCCGATCCTTTGTTACTGATTGCCGCGTTGATTATATTGCCACTTAAAATTATATTGCCACTGATTCCGAGGGCGCGCACGCAAGGACGTACGCCGATCGCGAGAGTCGTTACTATCGAACTCGCCGCGGTACCGAAAGCTGTCCGTCAGCGCGAGCAAATTAAGTTCGATGAGAGTTTTGTCGTCTGAGTGGTTGATCGGTAGACGTGGGGATTTATTTGTTGTCCTTGGCAGAGAGTTGATTTCGTGGAGAAGATTAGTATTATGGAGAAACTGGTGTAAGGTGAATGTCCCAATTTCTGCTCATTTAAGGGGAGGTTCCTGTCCGAAAGTCGATTTCTTTTTTCATTTTTCGAATGTTCAACCTTTTAGGAATGCGTGTTTAAAAGGATTTGTCGAAATTCGTGAAATTCCCGAAGTTACAGGCATTTGAGTAGCGGCAAATGCATGGGTAACACCCGGCCACTCGGCACTCACGTAAAACTTTAAACGCGTTTTTCTCGAAACAGTGTTCTCAAAACGGTGGGACCTGTATCTCGAAATGTTATTATCCGATTCGACTGAAACTTTTTTTATTTTGAAGAATATTCTTCTAGCTTGTAGACAAACCAGTAAAATTTAAAAAATTGAAAAATCGTGATTTTTAAAGGCCTTGAAAGGACGAAAAATATAGGGAAAAAGTGATTTCAAACTTCAAGTGTCGTTATTTTCTTTAAAAATGTCATTTTATATTTTTTTCTGGCTTCCCCCCTAACCTCCTGTTTCGTTCCACCCTAATAAACAATCCCTAAGTCTCTGACTTTCCCCCTCGAACTCAACACCTAAAACTATCCCCTAGGATCGCAGATGGAGCATTTAAATCTTCCCAGTAGCCTCTCATCGAGCCCTTGATTGAACAAGGGCAGTGTCTGCGCGGCGCAGCGCCCCGCCATGCCCGTGAACTTAGAAAGCTTCCCGTTTCAAGGCGATAACTTGGACTTTTTGCGAGCCGCGTCCACTCGCGTTCGCTGCGCGTACGTGTACGCGATAAAAGAACGTCTGCAAACAGGATATTACGCATCGATGTGCGTTTATATTCGCATCGCTTCCGCATTTCACTAGCGTACACGCCGATTCCAGAATGCAACGAATTATCACGGTTTCGCTGCTGATTACGGGCAACGTCTGTTTAATTCGTTCAGGAAGGTATCGGGCCGCGAGATCATCAGCCCTGATAATCCCCCGTAATCTCAATGATGGCGCGTCGGGACGCGGTGCCAAGCTAACGAGAACGAATCGTTGACCTTAATAATCCGCGCGGAAAGAGTGGGGGACGATTAAACAACCGAAGAAGCACACGGCGAGGACCACGGCTGCGATTCGTTCTGTACGACAAACGATTGTCGAGTAGATAAGCAGGTTAATGCCCAGTCATTCCGATCGACTGCCGGCGGCCCACACGTGGATAATCAAGTCCACGTGTTGAGACGACCTTTTTGGGTTCGTTCGATATCTCGTGTAATTTGAGTGCTGCTTTGTGAAATGGTTGACACTTTAAGTGGCGTAAGGGACTTGGAGATTGGCCTTCCTAGGTGGTCACACTTTTCTGAATTACCGCTACTGTCGAGAAAGCTTTGCTTAACCCCATGGAAGCTGTGGGCGCATACATGTATATCTGGTGGTTCAGTGGATGCAGTCTGTGCGGGGAACGCACATGGGCGTTCGACTACTGTGGTTGAGGGATGCGGCTAGAGGAGTCCCGCACGCTGCTTACTGATCAGGCGTTCAAATTGACAGCACCCAAAGGGTTAATTCAAGCTGAGCGAGGATTAACTCTTGGACGATAGATTTTATGCTTTCCGGAAAATGTCGAGGTGGAAACATGGTGATACCACTCACAGTGTTAATTGCAATCAGAACGCGAAAGTGTAATTGCATACGGTGGAGGTAAAGTAAGATATGGAGAGGTTGAGTTGTTGTATTTTTCGAATACGGTAGTGGTAGAAAGATAGTTGAAACTGGGAAGAGTAATAAAAAGAAGATAGATTTATTCGGAAGAATTACATTTGAAAGTTTATATCCTATATATAGGGATTATCGGAATAGGTTAGTAGTGTCAACGTGATACTTTAGTCGAGATAAGACAATGGGAAAGTTCCCAAGTGAAGTATGACCAAAAGGTGAGATGTAGCTACGAGCAAGAGTCGTATGTCTCGAAGGGAGAAGCCTTGCGTTGTATTCTGTAGATCTTTTTACGCAATTTGTTTAGTGTTGCGCCGTAGCGAATGTATGGTTAAACGTTAGCCAATAACTCCGCTGCATCACGGCGTTTCCTGTATCCCACGATACTGTATCGAGAGAAAACGCATCACAGGTGTGCGCGGATGAGAGGCGTGGGCAGACCAGATATACGCAAGAATTCTTGCCGTTTCTGCCGGTTTCACGCGCTCCTACGAAGAAACGCGTCGCGGTAGGAAAAATCGCGATGAGCCTACGAGCCAGGTGTAGGTATACTAAGTATTCTCATTTGCAGAGTCCAGAAAATTCATTTTCCTTGTATTTTGGGGAGTTTGAAGTGTTGAGAATATGTTTCTGAAATAGAGTAACTCAATGTAGAGTGGCTCAAAGTGGAGTGGCTCAAAGTAGAATAGCTCAAAATTGAGTGGCTCAAAGTAGAATAGCTTAAAGTGGAGTATCTCAAAGTAGAATAGCTCAAAGTGGAGTGGCTCTAAGTGGAGTACCCCAAAGTGGAGTGACTCAAACTGGAGTGGCTTAAAGTAGAGTAGCTTAAAGTAGTATAGCTCAAAGTAGAGTGGGTCAAAGTGGAGCAGCTCGCAGCAGAATAGCTCAAAGTGGATTGGCTCAAAGTGGAGTGGCTCAAAATGGAGTACCTAAAAGTAGAGTGGCTCAAACTGTAGTAGCTCAAAGTAGAATAGCTCAAAGTGGAGTGCCTCAAAGTAGAGTAACTACATTCTACAACCTCGTCTTAAAATCCCAATTCATTCGCACTAACCATCCCTACAAAAAGTCCTTAAACACACCTTCATTTCCCTCTCCCAAATGAGAATGTTCCCTTAACATCGTCCTTCGTTCAGCGCCTTTCGCAAACAAATTTTCTTTCACGCATATCAGTCGTGTCCTCCAACTTCCTTCTTGAAATACACACACCTCACCCCCGACACTATTCTCTACCCCTACGTCCAAAAACATTCAGCAATAAAGAACCGATTGCCCCTCGCAACACCCAGCCACAATCCAGAACATCCAAACCACGAAGCCCCATCTCCCGACACGTCGACAGGCTTGAAAATTATTGGTAAATCCGTAGACATCCTGTTCCTCGAATAGAAATGACGTCGCCTACTAATTCGCCGGAAAGCAGCAAGTTACAAAACTGACAATCCTTTGCAACCTCGCGAGAGAGCGAGGCAAGAATAGATTGGCCATTGTCTGCCTAGCTGGACGGCCTACGCTCCGCGAGGCAACGGCGAGGGAACGCGAGGCAAGTAGCTTCCATTCAGTGGCCCCAGAGACGCTTACAAGAGGGGTCTCGAGCGTTCCATCGACCTCGTCCGCGCAAATTGCTCGCAGTTAAATCGTCCACGCTCGGCCACTCTGCGCTCGCGGATTTCCATCGATGAATTTCAATCCGCGTCCCCGCAAAAGCTTTAGCCTACCGAAACGGGAGAGGGTCCACCCTTGTCGGGGCTGGTCCCCTGGCCGGGTATGCATCGCAGCACGCATAGATCCGTCTAACCGCCACCTCGGAGTCTCGATCATTGTTCTATGCATAATTGCAATGGTTCCTTTTTATCCGAGCTAGAAGTGGCACGAGGACGCCAGACGAATGAAAGCGAGACCGCGCGCTGCCAGGCCATAAAGGTACCACTTCGGAGCCGGAATGTAGGACGAAATAAAGCTCGCCTCGCGTACCGAATCCTTTGGCCAGCCATAAACAAACGCGCCCAGGTCGCGGCACAAAACGCGGGGCTGCATTGTGCGTTTCGTCTCTAACAGGGCACTCGGATTCGCCGAAACACTTTTGTTAAGTGGAACACGGCGGCGTATTGTGTCGTTTCGAGTGATGCGTGCTTGGAAGTATAGAGTGTAATTGCGCGAGGAATGATTTTGTTCGGGCTCTCGGGCAAGCAGGCGGTGATTTGCGACGGGGTACCTGGTTTAGAGGATTAAGTTAAATGTCCCTGTACGCTTGGATAATTAGTTGACCATTGTTAGAGAGTATCAGGCTTCAGCGTGCGATTGGAGTACGGGCAATCTTCTTCTGCGCTCTGCCACGGTGGTTTGTTACACGAGTCATAAATCGAGATCAGTATCTACTTGACCCGAGGACCCCGAGGTAGCGGTTCATTTAGCTAATCCTTTAGAGGGAAACGGCACCGTGGTACTGGCCTCCATTAAACTGTAATTCATAACGCGACAAAGCAAGAGGACTTCGGCCGATCCAGCTGTTTCTTCTAACCTCAGCAATTACGTTTCGAGAAAGGCATTGCTTGGCTCTGTATACTGCACACAAGTATGTACACGTACCGGAGTCTGATCTAGACCACTCGATGCTACAGAGTCAGAAGCGAGCGTGAGATAAGAATTCCTCTTTTGGAGTTCCCCGCATTAATGATAACATACGCGCAGTGATTCCTAATTCCCGTTTCCCCCCCGCGGTAATTGAAATATACTACTCGAACGGGAATCTCTCGTAATAGTCCGTGCGAAAGGTATTTACGAGGAGGATGGCCGGTTAGATTATCCGAGCAGTTCTAAAATGTAGCGAGTTTATAGCGGAACGCCGCGGCAACGCGACGGTTTAATCGAACGTAATTCGGAGAAGGCGGAAAGATGAAAGAAACGCAAGGCCAGTCCTGGGTCATTGCCGTCGTGCGAGCTTCGTCCTCGCGCGCTGGCCTACGTGTCTGCGCAGCGTGCGTCCACATCCACTTGCGCGTCTGCCTCTCTACACCGGCTATCACTATACTTAGAACCTTGCCTATCGTTACGTACCGGGTGATCTACATGTTGCACGTAACGCAAAGCAACAGCACTCCGACGAATTCTCTTACACGGAACGAACGCAAAGGGAAACAGTTCGGAGTCGACGTTCTGAGAAAAATCAAGTATCCCCGAATGGTCCTTCGGGGCGAATGAGGTGAAACTTTGGCAAGGTCATTTCTCGGTGCCTCGCGCCACTCCAAGTGTTAGAATGAATAGGGAGATAAGACAGAGTGCACAGTTACGACTCGAGGAGAATCATCCCCAATGTCCTCGGTATTCCATCGACTCGGGATTAAAATATCATTCGCCGGTAAATGGCGCGGCAATACACGGATTTCGAATTTCCGTGGGGTAGATAGGGAATCTCTAAAGGCGCGCTGTACGCGCCGAACACCGGAGGACCCGCGAGGATAGCGTTACTGCACAAGGCTCGGTGACTGAACTAAAGGCGTGGGCGTTAGCCGGTGTTCGAACCCCGTACCTGTGCCGCGCTAAGTGCACCGCGGGCATTTGTATACGTGAAATAGCGCCTTATGCGCTATCTCGTTGGAAGGCGCGATATATTGCGAACCCGGTCTTGTCCACGTTGTCGCGTAGGAGTTCTTTACCAGTTCCCGCCCGGGGTGCACCCTCTGCCGTTTTCATCCTTCTCGCTCCTTCCATCCTGGACCTGCCTGGTCGCTTCCCATCTCCGTCTCTCTCTCTCAATCTATCACAGTCCTCGCTCCTCTCCCTCTTTACCCTACCACTTCGCCTAGCCACTCTTCCACAGTCCCTGCTCCTCGCGCTCGCCGCGATACGATCCTCGGTACACTTGCCAACAACCGCCCTTTTTCCATTCCGGATCCACATTACGCCACAGATTTATACCGCGCGGCTATTCCTACCTGCCGGTGGAGCGTCTTCGAATTTCATTTACGCCGGGGGATGGTATCGGTGCACTTTCCATCCATCCTTGACGTGGGCACTTCTTCTTTGCGTTAATCGAACCAACAGGAGTCTATCGCCGACGGGATATTTATTTTACTGGCAAGTTGCGGTGCCACGTGCTGGTTTCCATTGGGGTGTAATAGAAGGGTGGTTCTTTTTATGGAAATACATTGAAAACTTTGTGCGTTCTTCGAGCGAGACGCTCACTTTCGAAAGTAGTAAAGTTGGCTTGCCACCGCTGCCGAGGCTCCACGAAAACTTTTATTGAACAATGCGGTTCAGCTGGATGTAGGGGAGATCGCGTTAAGTTACGATTGTTACAAGCTAACGTGTTAACCTGAAATTATTTTATTAAAGGAAGCGCATTTTCGTGTTGGGAAACGTAAGTTTATACTTCATTTACTTAAGGTTTTTATCACGGTGTATCGAGTTTTATGAAATATCATTAATTTCACGCGAAAATACACTGAATATTACACATATGTGCCAACTCTCGTTGCTTTCAGTTTAAGATTAAGTGGTTTTTGCACGAAATAAACTATTCTTTTTTACGTCTCATGCCTCACACCTGTGGTGATTTTACATCATTTACGAAATAAGATTTTTTAATACCTCGTTTGTTTCAATTTAAAAAAATTATATTAGTTTTTGTTAAAGCATAGAATGTTGAATATAAATATGCAAAAAGATCGTTAAAATATCATTTAGTGCCGTTAACACAAACATTATTTTCCAAAACGTATCAACCCTCCCCAGTCTCCTCTACAGTACAGCCGATTGGAGCCAGATTCGACCGACCAGGCGCCCAGAAAACTTCACCGTGGATGGCCGCTGATGATACGTCTCCGGGTGCAACACCTGCCCGTGATACGCCACTTGGAGCGTGGCTGGTGCCTGGCCAGCGCTCGTCTACGTGTTACATAATACGAGACCGTCTCCCCGTGCCAGCCATCGCGCGATGGTCATGGTGGTCGTGCTGGTTACAGAGGTTATGAAGTCTCGTCTGGGATGGAAGAGTGGCGAGTATTATATCAGCACAGTTCGCCCGGCTATCCGCCGCGGAACTGGTCGAGCGCGACCGGAGAAGCGCAGTGGAAATTACTACCCGCGAGGCTCCGCGACGACGAAAAACCATTCGAAAAAGGATATTAACCGCGAGCAGGGGAAGATTATGCAGCCGTTCGCCCGGGCTGAAGAACACCGACGTGTTATGAGAAAGCTGGAGAAGGGGCACGGCTATCCGGGGCTGGCATTCTCGAAAAAATTCGATCGCCTCCATCGGCTCTATTCTTGACACTGGAATGTACGACATAATTAGGATCCTCCAATCCCACGCCGTCCTGCCATTCAATTTCCGTCTGCTCTTCGTGCCCCGTCCTATTGAATTACCGATATTACTATAATGGACCGTTGAGACGCGAACGTTACACGCGCCGAGGGAACCACCACCGCCGGGGCCATTAGACGCGGGGAGGAAAAATCCTGTTTTCCATTATTGCTGGAACACGCTGCGAGGGGGGAAAAATCGCCGCTCGGGACGGCGAAGACGTGTGGCGGCCGTGACACGTGGATTACGAGGAAAGAGGGGACACGCACCAAGTACCCCCATAACAGGATACCCCGCGATGCTAAGCACTTCCGTGATCTATCGCGTGTTTCCTTTGTTTCTCCACTTAGAGAATGGACAGTCTCGGGCGGGTTTATTTTACGAGGTGAATTACCCTCTTGCGAGGCGTGCGAGAACACGTGATCGCTTAAACGTAGTGACTCATCGTAGAGATTATTCTTTACGGCTGAAGCGAAGCTGAGGTTAGTAGGCTTCGTGCTTGCTAATTAGAGGCTACAGCTTCGTGAAATATTTTATACCACCATCGATTAATGCAGGTACAATTATCGCGTTGGGCGCAGTTATCGCAGGGTGGACCAGCGGCGGCGAAATAATTGTATAATAATTAGTTGTACTTTGGTGGCCACACCTGTTGCAGCAAGCCTGATCTTATCCAAATTTTCAAAGTATTCATTGATTTTTTAAAGTCACCAAGATAGTCTATTGTGAATAGAATAGAGACCTTTCATTGGGATTCATCGGTGATAAATATGAAATAAAGTTGACACCAAAGAAACTTTTTTAAAAAGTCTCCTTAAGGGGTTTATACCTAGTCAGGTGGCCGAAAAGAGGCGAATGTTTACGATTTTTTTTTGAAAAAGTGGAAGCATTTATTTTTACAGAACTTTTTGCACTTGAAAGAGCAGTATTTAGAGAGCATTTGGTAATTTTTTTGTAGAAAAATATTTGCGGTTATAATAAAATTGGCGGCTATTTAAAGTTGAAGTCCTGATTTTTATTTCTCGTGATTTTTGCACGAAAAGAATCAGGATTTTAAATTTAAATACCCGCCATTTTGTTTTAAATTAATATTTCCGAAAATCCCTCCGTTAATCAGAGGATACATTAATATACTAACGACACCTTTTTTGTTTTTTGATTTAAGATAATCTGGTTCCGAATAGCAGTACTCACCCCAAAACAACTTTTTAAAAAGGCTTCTTGGATGTCGGTTGTAATTTTATTATAAACGAAAATATTTTTCTACAAAAAAATTACCAAATGTTCTTTAAATATTACTCTTTCAAGTTCAAAAAGTTCTGTAAAAATAAACGCTTCCACTTTTTCAAAAAAAATTCACAAACATTCGCCTCTTTTCGGCCGCCTGATTCGGTATAACCCCTTAAAGATCCACCTGCAGCGTCATATATAATGCATATTTTTCTCTAAACAAACTTTTTTTTTAAAGCTTATGATGTCAGTAAGCATTCTGCCAAAGGACAAGTCTCAGCTTCGCTTTATTTCTTTGTAATTAAATGAAAAAGAAATGCTTCATTTTGAAATCTCGTTTACGTGACAGCGACCATCAAAGTGTCAACGCAATGCCTGTAACGAATCCGAGTTACCAATGAAAATGCTACAAAGGAAGAAGCGACACGAATTTTAAAAAAAGGAGGTAAATTATCATTCGTAAGTGAGACGACTTTGGAATGGATTTATTAGAAGACTCCACGCAGAAGTTACAAGAAGTCTCTGGAACACTTGCAGTGGCAGTAGCCAAGGTATTCAGTTCGAGCGTCGATTGCTAACCGAGCAAAGCTGCGGGAGCCACCAGATCGGTGACACAAAAGGTACGCGTGCGCTGAGGCGGAATCCGAAGGAGGAGACACGCAGCTTGCGTATGCCGTATCTAACGAGCGCGCTGAAACGCGAATCTAATATCGAAATCTTTCCCTTCGAGCTGCTGCCTTGGCCGAGGGGTCTTTCCCGAAGAGTTTTCCACGCCAGGGAGAGCGCTCGTTACGCGAATTATGCAGATCCGTAACGAGATCGAGAACGACGCTGCTTACGATCCTGTTCGTCGGTCGCGTTTCACCGTTCGCGAGTTGTGAAATCAGGTAAAAAATGTTATTAAACCTGGCGATCCGTCTTCCACGCTTTGGGAAGCACAGGATGGAAATGGAGTGCCATACCCGAGGGGGGGGAATGCGTTTCCCCGTGACGCGACGTGTGCGTCCCTTCTACTGAGACTAACAACCATCGCTAAGAACTTATTAATGAATTTTCACTAGCCCCCTCTTCACGGCGGCTGAGCACACGATTGTTGTTATGTGATTCGAAGAGAACGCACGCTGCTGCTTCGAATTCAGTGGAAACGCACGGTAGACGCGGCACAAGTAAAGGAAAATAAATTCCAGCATCGTGATAGACATTCATAGACGCTACGATTTGTATTTTATAAATAGTTAATGGCTAGGTGCTCCATTATATCTGGAGCATGTGTGCAATTACTGTGATAAAATACAGTTTCCAAGTTCTTATTAGCCCCTGTGTTTCTAATTCACTTTCGAACGAGAAATCAACCCCATTTTAATTAAACAGGCTATTCTGTAAAATGATTTTTCCGCGGACTGATTGAATGAAAGAGCCACTTAGAGTCCTCCAGAAGCAATGCGTCTATGGTAATCATTGCGGCCAAATTGAAGCGTGTCTCCTTCGACGTTTCACTTTCCCCGCGACACTGACAGCATCGAGGAACGCATTGCTCGATAAACTGCCGCCCGAAGAGTCGTTCCTGAAGACGTAAACGTTGGGGTCTTGCACGGTTCGCGGACGAAACGCGAGAGAACCGTTGCGTGCAGAACGGATGCACCACTCGGCATGCAGTTTACAGAAGATCGTGATTATAATTGGTTCTAACCACACGGTGGTATCGAACTCGGAAGTGGCCACTGGTCCCGATGGAAAAACGCTGCCGGGCTTCGGGGTACGCGCGATACGTGTGAAATGAAAACCGAAACGCGTGTAACAACCACGAAGCGGCAGACAAAAGCCGGAGAGGCGAGAAACAATACCTTCGTACGCCCTTCGTTCAGCAGCCACGCTTAATATAAAATCACCATTACATGGTGAGAAAATGATTAGTTTACTGTGTGCTTTTCACGGTACGTCGAACGATAACCACATTTCACGATTCTTTGAGGAATAATAGGGCGAAGCTTTCTCAGGTTACAGAAATATCGAGATTCCGGGTACTTCGGGAGGAGGTTTGTAATTAAATAGACAGTAGAACGTGACGTGGTAATTTAGGTCTTTAGGTAGTTCCGGGACTCACAATTTTTACTTTATATGATTTTCGATAGGAGTTTGTAGAAATTTCTTTTTGCATTTTTAAACTTGAAACTATTAACGACACGTTGGCCTAGTTACGCAGAAAGGTGCTAACTCTCAATGATTTGAAAGTGAGAAGATTTTGTTCGAAGATTTTAATCGTTAGAGAAAGGTGGCTTTATTTCTAGTGGATATATTTTATCTCTTGTTACTGGTTTTCAATGTATTATCGAACAGTGAGTAGTATAATTAATATTATTCTAAATTCTCTGTAGCTTTTGTTTCTTAGACCTAAACTGCAACTATGGTTTGGTAGTTTTAATAATTGTATAACGTGAGAGTTGTTCTAGGGGTTGGTAATTTTTTGCAAAATAAAGATCCCAAAATTATGGGATCCACCATGCGTTTAATTAATTTCTTGTCATTTTGAGGGTTGGTAGCTTTCTGCATAGCTGAGCCCAAGTGTGAATACTGTTAGAACTGATTACAAATGAAGTTTAAATGCTCCGTCTAGCCTTTTCGACACGTAGGAAGGCTAGCAAAAATCGTGGGCGCGATGATCTGGTGCATGGGAAAGTTTGTTGCGGCCAAAGATTTTGCACGTCGCGCGTTTTAACGCTCGTGCTTCCTGCTATCGCGTTTTACGCGAGGTCGCTTAAAGGAGCTCACGCCCACCGGTATTCAGATTCGTGACTAGGAACTGAGATTCACTGACCCATGACTGGCCAACGACTGGATGGAGGGTGGTCGCGAGCAGCCAGCATGCAGAAGGACGACGCCCGTTCTCCAGCTAACTCCCACGTCCCGTGGCATCGGGGAGGAATTACTATATCAAACGGCAGCGTGAGAGAAAAGAAAGGGGGGAGCCTCTCTCTTCCCCGCTACGTTAATGAAACAACGTTAGTCATGTCTGCACGTTTCATGCCCTCGCGGTATCATTTCGAGCGCCGTTGCGAAACTGCTCCGCGCCATTACGATATACTCCAGCTGGAGAAGCCTTTAAGTAGTCGCCGCGAGTGTTACGCCAGACAGAATGGTCCGCGAAGGGAACAATGATTCTACGGGCTGCACTTTGTACGCGCGACACCAATAACAACCTTTCGCGATTGAATCGTTCGGATATAGACTGGGGATGTTTGTTCAAGGAGTCTAGATGGGAGGAACTTTGAATTTAAAAGTTGAAATGCACTTGTGACTTGAGAAATAAGTATTCAGATAAACTACTGTTAACCCTTCGTGATCACACGGGATGTATCGCACCTAGGGAATTCAATCCCGGGATCCCGGCTGTTTTTTGGATTGCATTTTTATATTTATCAGTTGCTCGTAAAGTAATTTACGTTTTTAAAAATTCACGAAATTCTCGGGAAAAGCTATGACTTGATATATCAAATCCCGGGAGTTCTAGAATCCAAAAAACAGCCGGGATCCCGGGATTGAATTCCCTAATCGCACCCCAGGCAATTTTTTCCTTCACCAATATTTCTGTAAATTTTTAAACCTTAGGTAATATTAAAATTTAGAAACTTGGTGAACGTTAACCAAAAACTCGCTTCGTTCCACAACTATTTTTATCAACCACAGATTCCATCATATGAAGCTTTATATTTCTAGAAAAAAGTTTATTACAGCATAATGGAATTATTACTGAAAAGTTAAAAGATCCAAAAATACGAAGATCGTAAATCAGAAATGACGGAGTGCAGCGAACCTCGTGTGACTAATTTGCGATTACAAGAAGATATGACCACGAGGGGTTCAGAGTTGATATATTAAGTTGGCGAGGATGAAATTTGTAGTTAAGAATATTGCCAACTTTAACAGCTTATTATTTGACATTGGCTTAATATTTTACCATCCTGTTTTTTTTTTTGTTAGAAAGTTATATTTGTAAGTTATCAACCAACTTTGCCTGTTTTTCTACAAATTTCATCCTCGACGATCTGGTACCAACTTCTATATATTAAACGCACGAAACCTTGAGAAAGGAAGGAATAATTAGGATGCAAAGATGAGATAGAGAAAATGTCATATTAAGGAAGTTCCATCGGAAGTAGCGACTGCAACTTCGTCCCCGTGGGCACGGCGCTGTAAAAAGATCCATCCTCTGAGGGATTATCCTTCTGGGGGTAATTTTAATCTACTTTCTGTAGAAGTGCATTGAGACAGGGAACGTGGCCCGCATGCAGCCATACTTACTGACAATTATCAAGGGAGTTTCTCCCCGAGCACGCTTGAATGGGCGCGAGCACGGTTCCATTTAATGTATAAGTTAGGCCTGAACGTTGGAAACTAATCAGGCCTGCGCGAAGTTTCGTAGTTCCGTTTCACAAGAATCAGCCTCGTAACGAATTACCGCGCGGCTCGACCCTGTAGCCGGGTCTAACCGAGCGGAGCCAATAAATTATTTCCACTGTACGAAACAATGATTTCTTCGGGCCTGGGTCATTACACCGCGCGCACCTCCATTGTGAGCGACGAAAGGATGACCGAGTACGCGCCGGGTTATAAATAACGAAAATTTCGTAAAGGCGCATCGGCATTCCTCCGCGTCGAGCACGCGAGCGGAACGCATCTAAAACGAGCTTAAACCGTGCCGCTTCACGCTGCGCTTCTTTTAATTTTCCGGCCTGTACATCACTGTCGCGTTTCGTCGGCTGGGGGCACTTTTCCATTTGCCTCTATCGGGTTAAGGCCTTTCCGTGCGGGACGCTTTGGTGTATGCTAAGCGTGTTGTCTTATTCTAGCTTGTGGAGGCAGTAGGTGGAAAAATGCAGTGGACTGTTTGCCACGGAAGATGAGTGGCAACTAGGGTTGTTACATCGAGTGGATATTTGGGGGCTGTCGACAGTAGATACGTTACTATAAAAGTTCGAGGACCGGTGAATCCTAGAATTTGCCTGGGGGCGGTGGAAGTCCGAAATAGGGTAAAGAAAAAACAACTCGCATGAAAAATTCTCAAAATCAGGCTGCCTTACCGAGCACTACAGTGGCAGTACCCCTTAATGAGAAAAACTTTTCGTTATAGCATTAGTTCGTTATAAGACACCTCACTGTACTACTAGACGGATAACTAACGATAACGCTTCTTATCTCTTCCTACTTTTTCCCTTCTACTTCGCTTGAATAAAGGGTAAGTTAAAATTCGGAATCTGATAAGTCTGAGAAGCTCCTGGATAACGAACTCCAGTTGCATCGAATGAAACGCTGATCCACAGTGTCTGTCTACCAACCACTGTATCCCCTAGGCGACTCTCCCTTCGAAATGTTCGAGACATAGCTAGGTCTCGTGGAAAAAAAGCCCCTTAGCCTCGGATTAGTCGGATGCACAGTACATCCTTCACACCCTTCCCACCCCGTTATCCGTCGCCACCCTCCCGCGTCCTTCTCCCTCGCCCTACACCTCCTCTTCTATCTTTGTCCCGCGGTACATTTCTCACCTTCCCCTTCCCGCGCACTCCTCTACTTACTCTTCCCAACGTTTTCCTCCTCCCGCCCCTCCCCACGGTTAACTCTATTTTTCACCCCCCTCGTTTCCCTCGCCCTCCCCTGCCCGCCGGTGTCTAGCACCGTTCGTGGCCCCTGTCGCCGGGCTGAAAATACGAGCTCAAGACCCGCTCTGGTCATTGTGTCGAAGAAACTGTTCTTTCGTGACTGCGCGAGCACGCGCCGTGAATTCTTAAACGATCCTCGGACGGAAGGAGGAACGGCCAGCGCGGGGTGGCCGCGCTGGGGAGAAGGAGCAACGAAAGAGGAAAGGCGAAGAGCCGAGTATAACTTGGCCATTGCCCAGAGAGATCGCGTATCACGGGAAAAGCTTAAGGTCTCTTTGGGCTTAATCGTTTCGCGATAGGATCGCGATATTTATCCGGATCGCACAATTAACCCCGCAAGCTAACCGGGCCCCGCGTCTCGGCCAACTATGTAATTGCGGAGCCTCCGAACGAGCCGGGGCGCCCGCGCGTGCGCGGCCCTGTTACGAATTTCAGCGGCGATGCGCCCGAGATTTCCGTCGATACTTTATGGATCGCGGGGACGGGATCTCGCCGTTGCTCGGGCTGAGGAAGCATTCAAACGACGCGGGCAGTAAAGCGCGCGTAAAGTGTTGGGTTGCTGCGTATGAAATATCCGCTCGCAGATGGGCCCTCCGTGCCACGTGAACGTATGATCTCGGGGGTACGAGACATATCGCAGCAACATTAATCAATAAGGTGTGTTCCTTATTGTGCATAGTTATCAACAAGCGAGCGATTTTGCAGCTCCGGACTTGAAAATTTACGAAAAATAGGAATAAAAACTTATCAACTCAATAACTCCTAATTATTTTATGAAAAGTATATTTTTCACTTACTGTTCTCCTTTTAATGTTATGTCATAACAACAATTTTATAAACAGCTTTTTCCAGTTTACTGGAAACTGGTAAAGGTGGAGTTGTACCTCTCTTGCTGCAAGGTCTTCAATTATTTTCTGTTTCAACAATCATATAATCCTGGAGATGCTTTCACCTCCAGGATAAAATTTTTTTGTCATATTTAAAATGTAAAATCACACATTTCGTCGCACAATGGAGAATAATATGCTAAATGTATTTAGCAAGGGAATAGTTGGACGAGAAAGTCTGCTATTCTGCTCGTGGAAGATTCTCGAGCGATGCGATCCGATGGATCGTTACTTTCACTGAGGCGTCGAAAATTCGTTAGAAAAGTGTGTGCTCCGCTGCGACGAGCGAATAAGAAGAAAAAAGGAGATCTTCATATTTATGTATGAGGGACAGAGCGTCGCGGTAAAGCAACGGTCTAATATACAGTCAATGAATGATTTATAGAACGGTATCTGCTTTTTCTCCACAGGAACCAGGTTGCCCTGCTCCGGGCGCCATTTGTGCCGTGATTGGTCGCCGGAGGATGCGAACCGTCCCGTGTAATTGCGACCATAAACATAAAGGCTGTTTAATAAAATTCATCGCCGCAATAAGACGACCATCCCGCGCGATTAAATCCGTTCCCTCGCGTTAACCTGGACAACACTGTTGCAAAATTCTACTTTTTTAAAAAAAAAGAAGCTGCGCTCTATATTACTTGCAAATGATCCGATCCCTTCGAGTTTTATTAAGAACGTAAATTACAGTAGAAGCTCAATCATCCGGGCCCTTTTATCTGACGTCCATCGCTTCGTGCTCCGCGTGAGTACTCCAATCTCGTAAACTCCAATCGATAAATAGAACTATACACGCCGGTGGCGGATTTAACGGGCGACCGATGAGCAGTTGCCACTTGGGCCCCATCTTCCAAAAAATTATGATTCTATCCAAACACTATTTCTTCCCTGTTTCCCATAATTTCCATACCACACGCGCGTAAATTTATTTGTAATTCTGCTGTGTACACTGGGTGTCCCAGAACGTTTGCCACCTGGTCCTTTCCTCTTAAATCCGCCACCGATACATGCTTCTTCTCTGGTGCCATTAGAATATTATGAACAGTACAGAGTAACAAGGAGCATTTTTTTATATATAACTTAGCAACGGTGCGAGATAGAAGAAAACTTTAAATATAACAATTGTTCAGATTGGTATGCTCTACTGCATTGCCAAAAGAAAAGCAGACTTATGTTACAAAAATTAAGAAATGCGATAACTTTTAAGATTTTTATTCCCTCAGTGTGAATTTCTGCAGAAAAAAGGTTAATTTCTTCTCGCGTACTCCAATATGCTCCGCGTCCACGCGCAGTTGCATTACAATCAGAATGTCCCTGTTGGGAACGTTTCCTTATTACTGAAAGTGGTTTTGATGGATGCGGAATGCTTGAATAGAAGAAATCTTCTACGGGGATATGCTCCATTTGAATAACAAAACGCTTGAATAGTAGAGCATTGGGATAATGGCGGGGTGGCATTGTGCACGAGAAGCTTATCGGACACGTTTCCTCGCGCTATTCAAAGCGATCGCGACGAGTGTCGTGGATCCGTTGTGAAACACGTGTACGATTGCCCAACCCGAATTTCGATTCGGATAAGTCGCCCTACTGATAATTCCGATTACGTCACGCGGTTATGCATTGCGTAAGACGCGGCATACGGTCATTTTATATAAAGACCAATTGCAAAACTTCCCGCCCGTAAATACATCACCTGCTCCGTGTCGCGGGAGCAACTATAATTGAATCGCGCCAATTTGAACGCCACAATAGCGACAGTGTCTCCGTTGACATCATTCATGCGACGAGAACTCGGACGATGATCCCGTTTAGACAGCGTCAGGATACAGTGTCCACTATGAATAGACACCACCTTGTGAAACCACGCGCGCGCCGATGAAAACAAACGCAGACAGACAGTGGATCAAGAATCGTCGCGTTGCACAATCTGCATCCGAATAGTTGCAGATTTATTGACCTGTTACATGTATAGGGCTATCGGTTCAACGGCCCACTTATTCGATATAGATTTGGAAGGAAATGTACCTAACCCGATTAAGATGGCGTTTAGCGAAGAGATCTGCAATGCAGACAGCATCGATTCTCTGGATGGCTATTGAGAAATATTGTTACTCCTTTAAGCTACTGTATTGGGCTATTAGAAGAAATAATAGAATAATAAATAATAGAAGAAAGTAGAGGTCTTCTTGAGCAAAAGCTTCCTTCGTATGGAGGTAGGGTAAAAGGGGCTAAAAACATAGCAAACTTTCGGAATTTTTTTTTAAGAAACTAGCGACTCGATTCAACTGAAATTTGGACCGTGTTTTTATGCATCTCTGAGGAAGTTGCAGTTTTTTTTTCATTATTTTTTAATAGTAAACATAGGAGTTATGAGTCCACCAACGCGCCACGCAAAATTCGTCGTCCGCTGGTGTGCGTGACATTTATCTTCCAGGTAATTAAAAACAGAAAAACGAAACGGCGTTTTACTCTGTAAATATGTAGGCTTTCAGATGAATCGAATCGCTAGTTTCTTAAAAACAATTCCCTAATTTTACTATGTTTTTCGCCCCAAAAAAATAGGATTTCCCCTTAAGCTATAATAACTGTAATAAAACCAAGATACAAGGTGAAATATTTCTTGAAAATGATTTTTTGATACACTTGAACTATCAACCTTAGGTAGGAACTGGGAGTCCACGAAACAGCGAGTGTAATTCAAACGAACCAACCCTGTTACATCGCAGGTGCGGATTCACAGAAGTTCAGCTATTATAGCACAGAGCTGGCAAACCTTAATTTTACAATGAAATGAAATAGAACCGCAGAGGCGGTGGGTTAGATGGCATAGTAGATTTTCGGAACAGTTAAAACACCCCCGCAACAGAACATCCCAGTGATCTGGAACTGTTAACCGAGTCCTATCATAACCTCGAGCACGGTCGTGTGGAAGAGAGCCATTTAATCGCATAGCTTCTCTCGTTACGGCGATAAATGGGGCGGAATGATGACAGCCCAGCTGGACGAGCGTATAAAATTCCCTGTCCAGCGTAATAGAATTTCCAAGGAAGTCCGCATTACGGCGAGGAATGCGGGAGCGCGCTCGGCGGGACAGTGCTCCCAAAGTAAATACAACTTAACGAACGATTACCGTGTTGGAAATTGTGCCAGCCTTAGACGGTGCCCCGGCTGCTGGCCATAGAAACCGTTCGTGACCGATAATAGAGCATATTACAGCAATTCATCTCTAATCTGCCAACGGCGTAGGAGCACGCGGAACGCACTCCATTAACATACTTGAGCATTAAGCGATCTCGCGCGTCCCCGCGCCCTGAATCACAAGCGTCGAGCATTGAACGGCTACTTGGGCGCGAAAGGGCGCGAACAGTGGGTGGATGGTATCTAGTACGGTCGTGAAAGCAGCAGGGAGTGAAAACAATGGTGCACTTGAGTGTTGCGAGCCGAGGATCCGGGGACGATGTTTGCATAATTCGCCAGCGCTGACACGTTAAGAATTTCACCGCGTCACGGTGGACAGGTGCTTCGAGCGAGAAATATAGTTCTTTGCGCTCACCGCGCCAAGTGACCTGTGTTCCTTTTATTCTTTGTATCAGTAGCGACTGTCAGAAGACGCGGCCCACCCCCGAAAGCGACGGAGCGCAGCAATGTGCAGGCCCCTGGATCCTCCAGGCTGGATTTAAATCCACGGAGAGCGACGAACTCGCCTCTCGCACTTTGTCAGAATCCAAGGCTACCGGTACACGGCATTCACGGATTCGTCACACTTCAGCGTCAGCGGCCTTCCCCTCTGCGGTCTTATTTTTAAGCAACCGTCATTAGGGCTAGGTGGCACTTTCTTTCCTACCGCGGTGAATCGGTAGGATAGAATTGCTGGTCGTTGCTCATACTGTCGCCCACCATCTGCATACCTATTACTCCGCAGTCTGCCTAGCATCTCTCTCTCTTCTGCTTCCATGGGTCGCAGCGACTGTGGTTCGTTTGTGAAATAATGCAGTTCCTTCTAGCGTGGAAGAGCTTTCGCAAAGGGAGCGGGCTACATTTTTCAATGTAACTGGTGGAATAGGTTCGGCGTACAAGGATAACGCTGAGTCGCACGGTGTAGTCGCATAGACGTTGAGAAGCTTTCGATGGGGGATGTAGGATGGTACCACTAATAACTTATATCGAATAACTATGACTGTTTCGACACAAAAGATGTTCAAAGTTGAAAATTTGCAATTTTAAATTTGCAGTTTTTTTTTCAAAATTGAATTTCTCAAAAACTAAGGGCGATGGCGACGAACGGTTTGCGGATTCGTTTTCAGCGCACGAAAATCCATCAGAAACGGCTGTTCAATGTTACAGTCCAAAAAAAAGTCAAATTTTGTCGAACTTTGTCATAGCTTCTACCAGCAGTGCAATTTAATTCCCTTGAACAAGACTTTTCAACACATTTGGTGCCCTTCACAGCAATCCATTAGGTCGGTGCAAAGTTCATTCTTTTACATCTACTTGTGCTTTTACCAGAGAAAAGTGTCAAAAGGTCATAGCTAGTCGAGCAAAATACTTTGATTAAGTATACTTATTTATACTACCACTAATAAATATTTCGCTCCGACCTAATAATATCTTTCAAGCATACCACATTAACTACTTAAGCAACTTTGCATCAGCAAAAGATAAAGAATGATTTACCTACATACGCAACTAATAAATTCCCCGCCCATCTTCCTCGCCACTATCCACCCTGAAGCTCCTGCAGCCCACTTCGCATCACCCTACATACCCAGCCTGAATGAATGCTCGATGAACACGCGGCATCCGACGCGAGCGTGTCAATGGCTGGTGAAAGGTATCAATGACTTTTCTTTCACTGACCCCCGACAAGGAACTTTCAATCTCTAACGTCCACGCGCCGGCCAGGCCCGTCCTGGTACTTACGTAACCAGCCCGCGTATTATTATTCAGCCGCGGTCGGCGCGGCGTCCATCGGGCAGCATCCATGGGCCACCGCCGATCAAGCCGCTCCCTGTCCCCGCGGCCAGCCGCGCGCGTGTAATTTCCATTAATCAATAATGATTACGTGACAAAACGTTAGCGCGTCGCGGTGCCGGGGCTCGAATTACCAGCGGCACCGCGAAACTGGTCCGATGGCTAAATATACGCTCCGGCACGGCGCGACGTGTCTTCGCGGCGATATCGTTAAGTCATAGGGTAATTCGACTTCATTTCGAAATTACAGTGCCACGGGTCATCGATCATCGTCCGCGACGCCGGGCGGCGATACTTCGCCACCCGGTCCGAGGCACTTGCAAACTTCTCGGTACGCCGCGCCGCGCCCGGCTATCCGGCGTCATTATCAATCATTAATCCCGCCGCCCGAGGAAATAAGAAAACGTCACCGCAGAATCGATCCCGCGACGCTGCAGTTTAATAAGCTACGTATGCACCCGCCCGACCATCTGCGACCAGCGTGTAACCGCAGACACAGAGGTGAGCAACGCCGGCCGACTCCATTCTATGGGAGCTGACCTTCGTGCACGGTATAGCGTAGCCTTTCCTTCGGCCACGAACGGTTCATCCTTCGTGTTTCCAGCCTCGGACCAGTCGTAGATCAGGCTGGCCGGCTTTGGGGACTGACCGTCGACGACGCCGGTGGAAGGTAGAGGAGGGACGCCATGATTGATTGTATCAGAGTATTTCAAAAGTCGGAGTGTTTCGTGGGACTGTGCGTCTGTTTTCTGAGCAGAGTAGGGGTTGTCCTTAAATTACGTAAGGCTGTTGGAGGGGATCGCGAATTTCTTACGTTTTCTTATAAGGGGGGAGTCAGGTAGCGGCTTACGTAATATTTTTTAATCTAATTTCCAATAAATACAAATTCTGTCGTCAATGTTCCAGAGAAGTAGTTTTAGTCTAAATTTCCCGAAACCGCGTGAAATGAATTATATAAACCTTTAAATGAATTTGAATAACTGAACTAATTAAATGTAAAAAATATTACGTAAGAAGGGGGTTGCAATGTAAAATCTTACGAATTCTTATACTGGGGGAGGGAGGGGGTAAGAAATCGCCAAAATTACCCTTGCGCAATTTAAGGACGTAATTTAAGCCCCGTCGAGTGAGGTAAAAGTTCGCACCATGCGAATTTCATTGTTTGAGTTTCTTTGTAATAAAGTTCAAACAAAAGTACACAGAGTTTTGAAGAAAAAAATCTGATAGTTTGGTAATATGTGAGAAGTGACGTTTGAATTCCGGAGTTTTAGATTGCACACATGGAAGTGTGAATAAAATTTGTTAGGTGTACGCAGTGCTACCTTTGCTTAGAGCTTTGACGAAGTGGGTGATGTTTTCTACTGTGGGATGAAGTGAGAGCTCGCTGTGTGGTAATGTTGAAGCAGATAGTGGCAAACATATAATTCTAGATTTCACTGTATTCCTCGAGATGAAGTCCATGATGAAAGGTAGAGTATTTGAGATACGGAGGATACTGGCAGAAAGCTAGGAAGCTTCCTAGGGAAGTGTTTTATCGGAAATATTTCGTTCTACGGAAATATCGTTTTTACTACAACCACTCGTACCTTTAGCAGCAAATTGGCAAAAGGTCATAGATAGCCGAGGAAAATACTTTGCTTCTGGTTCAATGAAGCGAACGAACGCTATTATTTTAGTAATAGTCGAATGCCACCGCGGACAAATGAAAAAGTTCGACCAACAATCCTCCTTCCTCCATTTTCTTTCGCCTCCCATTATCACATTTATTTACGGTGAAGCGGGTATGTGGGTTGCCAGGCCCGCGCAGACAATGCCGCGGCTGTTTACAACGTCGGCCCGATAATATTGCTTGCCGCGTGTTCTCTCTTTTTCGATGTCAAGGGGAAGCTTTTTAAACAAGCCGAGCATGAGGCGATTTTCCAATGGGCGTTCTTAATCGCGATACGGCTGACGAAGAAGCCACGGACGTAAAAAGAAAAGTAGGGACCCGCGCGCTGCGGCGCGACCGGAGCTTAAAGGGAACGAATCTGGCCAGAAGCCTTTGTGCGTTGACTGTTCTTGGCCGAGTGAGCGAGCCCGATGGTGAAGCCAGATTCTCTTACAGGGTTCAAACGTTTTAACCACCTGCTCCCGAAATTTGAGCATCGCCATTCTTGTATACACACCTCCTTTCAGGGTCTTCCCCTCGTGTCGACACGTCCAGGGAAGATGGAATCGGAGCCAGACAGGCTAACTGACCAGAAACATTATCGATGAAAAATACTTGTCTCTTCTTTTTATTTGTGACCCTTCATGGTCTGATTTATTTACCGGGCGGAGTGGTTAAGGGTATTTTTGAAGGATACAACGGAGCAGCCTCAGGGGAGTAATTTGTTAGAGTTCATGAATTTTAGTTACTTGAATTTTATGAGAGTCTAGATTTAAGGGGAGATTCTCGTATAACAGCCACCGAAATTTATGATTTTTTTTTAAAAAATCTATTGCTAGTATTGCATTAAACTCTTTTGGGATATAAGGAGGCATCTTTAAACTTGTAGAATTTGTTTTTTTTTTATATGTTGACCCTTCTTATCATTTATTAATTACTGTGGAATCGTTTTAACCTCTTCGACGATACTGGCGTCGGGTGTAACACCTGTCGCAGCTTTCTGATTGCAAAAAGAAGACAATTTTCTTAAAGTTAAATAATTTACGCTGGGGCCGGACCTAAAATTTTAATTAGTTTTTATTTATAATACTTTTTTTCGCCGATATAAAGAATAATATGAAAAATTTGTATAAGGAAAGATCTTCTTTTTTTCAAACGCTATAACTCTTTCAATTTTACATTTTTTTTTTAAGTGGACCAATCCCAGCGTAAACTATCTATCTTTACGAAACTTCTATTTCTTTTTTGCAGTCAGATGACGGTGAAAGGTGCTACTCATCCCGCCAAGAGGAGTTACATCGTCGAAGAGGTGGACAATATTCAACAATAATTAATAAATAATAAGAAGAATCGACATAAAAAAAATATTTTCTGCAAATTTAGAGGTACCTCCTTATATCCTAAAAGAATTTAATCCAACATGACCAACAGTTTTTTAAAAAAAAATTCTTAAATATCAATTACTATTGGGGCTGTTAGACGAGAATCCCTCCTTAAGAAGTGATTTTTAACTTCCACCTAAAAGGGTATAAACCAATTTCCACCCACACCCTGGAATATAAATTAGTTTCAGGAGTCACTGGAAAATAATGAAACGCTCCTGGACATCTTGAAAACTGCAAATTGGTCTCCCAGGGAACTTCCGTTATTTGATTTCTGCTTTAAATATCTCCTTCTCCATTATTCCTTTCTTTGAGTAGCTATTTATTAAATCGCTCCACGAAGCAAAGGACCCCTAGATTCTTCATTACGAGCAGGAAGTTATTACCACATGAATCGAGGAAGAAAGGGACACGTGAATACAAGTAGGCAAGATAGCATCGAGTCCTCCGAGCTACTTGCTCCAGCTTATTATCAATCAAAAACGTTACACGAAGTTTTACGACTGTCTTCAGAACAGACATCACATAGCCAACATCCCATGAAATTCCCGTGTCGTCGTAAACCGAGAACGCATTGCTCCTTGGGCCAGGGACCCTTTTCGGATCCATTAAGAAACGTAGTAAAAGGCGGGCATAAGCAGAGCCGCGATAAACCTTCGAGCTTGCAAAGGACTGAAATAATTGCATGGCCGTTCATTTGGTTTTTATGGAGCAATCATGGAAAAACTCGCAACCCCCAGAGTCAGGCTGTGATAACTCATACGCACTGTTCCAATCGAAGCCAATTATTTCAATCAGGTTCAAAGTTCAATCGAGACTCTCTATCCAGTGCACGCTAAAATTCTAAGGATCCAACGAGGGAAGAGTTGCACAGATCTGGGTTGTTGGAACAGCATCCTTTGGGCAGGAAGTAACGCGACTAGGTTAATGAAAAAAATGTGTGAATGGGACGTGTCGCCCCGCGGCGGATTTAGGCAAGAATCTCCAGCGCGGCTTAGTTAGCGTGGAAAGTTATTTCCGTCGGAGCATAACCGTGTTCCGTTTCGCTGCAAGAAAAATTGCGGAGCGAGCTGGTAATCGGGGGAAACGATCGGGAGCTCTTTGGTAAATAATTCAGAAGGGATCGATGAGCAAGCAGACTCTCTGACAAAATACTGTATTCACTGGAGCACAATACCTCTGGAGCCGATTAAAAGTCTATCATCCTTCTACTATTTCCCTTCTTCACCCGTCGCCGAGCTTCCAGCTTTGTCTAAGAAATTCATGGCGCTATTTACCTATATGAATTATTAACACTCCGACTGGCGCAGAATTTGAGAAATTCAGCGCGACCTCTCTGCTTCGTTTATTTCCAAATGACTTATGCAAGCTTGTCCCGTAAATAAAGTCGACTAAATTTATGATAATTTTTCACGGCAAATTCACCAACCGAAATGCAGCATCGCACGACGCCAAGACCACCTACTCGAGCAGATCACCATAAAGGCCGAACAATACCGGCTGCGTTAATATCAACGCGTGAAGTAACGAATGGCAGAAGGGGGAAAGGTCTCGAAACCAGCGTCCGAGGTCCAGCCGTGGACGTTTTATGAAAAAACCCCTAACGAAGACGTACAGGGGTCTCGAAAACTTTTCCCGCGGTTTAAAACGGCGATCCGCCAATTACGAACGCATTCGTCGAATGGCTTTTCTACGGGGGGCTCATCAATATTCCTTTGTTTTGCTCGTCCCGCAGGCATCCACCGCCGGAAAAACCTCATCTGCCCCTGGAGATTCGCCATTATTCGCTCGGCGTGCAATTTCACGATCGTAATGTCCACGTTCGAGGGGCGAAATTAATGGACCCGCGGGCGATAATACCCGCGAATTCGCGCGGAATATCGCGGCTTCTCGCGGCGGCAACAGCTGTGCCGGTCCAAGCTGAAGACGGCACGGGTGCCATTTACGTGTCGGGAACATGTGGGCACATCAATGGCCGCGTGCGTGCACGCGCCTCTGTAGAAACGGATATAGAAGGCAGCAATAAGGCGAAAAGGCAAGGAAGAGGCTCCCTGTGTCGAAGAATTCCCGCCTGGCAGCGGTGCCAGAACTAGACCAGCTGATTCCAGCGCCTCCGATCCACAGGCGCGCCGGGATGCTCGAGCCGCGGTTCCTACTCGCGAATATACTCCACCCCGCGAGTATAGAGGCGCACTTTCTTCGTCGCTCGTCGAACGAGCTTAATAGGCCGTTAGAGTGCTCGATGTCGGTCGTCAGGTGTAACAGGCCGGCTGCTGATTACCGCTATAAATATCCCGCGAAGGATAAATGCACTTTCTTTTTTGCGCATTATCGTTTGACGCGCAGTCCCATCATTACCGCTGGTACTTGCTAATCACGGTGTAATTGATGTCGATGACGAGTGAGCGGTCGAAATCAGCGGATCGATCGGTGGTAGAAGGATGTCCTCTTGGTGGGAACGTCGGTGGTAATTACTCTGCGATTTTCGCACTCTCGCTGTTAAGTGTTTAAGGGTAAGTACTAGACAGTTGTTTTCCAGTGTAAAATGAAGCATTTCTGTTTCAATTAATCGCAAAGAAACCAATTGAGACTGAGACCCCGGGGGCTATACCTAGTCAGGCGGCCGAAAAGAGGCGAATGTTTGTGAATATTTTTTGAAAAACCGGAAGCATATATTTTTGCAGAACCTTTTGCACTTAAATAAGCAACATTTAAAGAACATTTGGTAATTTTTTTGTAGAAAAATATTTACGTTTATAATAAAAATACAACGACGTTCAAGTAGCCTTTTTAAAAACGGTGAGCAAGATATCTAAAAAAAACCACTGCACCAATCTTTCTGAAATTTTGTGGGCTTATTTTTTATATAAAAAGCTACTGAATGACGGAGGGATTTTTTTCCATTGTATAGCTTCGATTTTATCAACGAAACTATACAAAAAAAATCCTTTAGACAATATTCTTTGCCTCTCAACTAATTTATCTTTTAAGTTTCTGAGACATTTCTCGAGTCGTTCACGAATCTAATAGAATACAGAGCATAGAACGCAAACACTCGAGGACTCTTGAATATTACTCCCACTGCTTTCCAGAAGATATATAGAAACACGTAAAAACAGGATAAAAGTGTTAGGAAGCCACTCCGATATATCTAAAAAAAATATGAAACACGTGTAAAAAAAAAACTACTCTTATGGTTCGCAGAGATTCCACCCGAAAAGGAGCACGTACACGCGTAACCCAGTGTGTGCAAAAATATCGTCAAGTTCCCTCATATTTCTCTTCCCGAGGTGCCATTCGACGCGGAGCAGACAACGCAGGCACGCATCCCGCCGAAATTCCTTTTATTAGAAGCCCGCGTGGGCCCGCTTGGCGTAATCGGAACGGCATCCCGAAATCGGTGGACGGTGCCAGCGATGACCTGTCTCCTCTTCATCGTCGCCAGGGCGAACGGCCTCCGGTTGGACAAAGAGGCGATGCCATTGGCCCGTCCAACAATACGGTATCAGAGGATTCAATATAAGTTCCGACGCGGGGGAAGAAGCAACGGGGGTAACCGGTTCTACGATTTTCAAACGAGCAACCCGTGTCCCACGAGACGTCGCGTCGCGGTTTCAGGCGTCGCGCGCGCTAAGACGCAGCGCATCCCCCTGGCCCGTGGTCGCCGTTCCCCCGCTTCGCATTATCACACCCAATTAAGTCAATTATGAAACGACAGGCTTAACCTTCGATCCAGCCAACGGGAGGCTTAACGAGAAACCACGGACGAGCACCTCTGCTTCATCGACTCGCGCTTTCACCGGGACGTTAGCCTCGTGGAGTTCAAAGCGACTGGAAGTAAGTTAGCGTGCGCGTAGATGTTGAGGTTCGATAGCGTAAAAACGTACTCTGTGTTAGGCCGCTGGCATATTCGGGGCATGGATAGAATAAGAGGAGCAGGTGTTTTGAAGCTCGTTCCACTTTCTAGCAATTGGTGAGAAGTAGAGTATATTTGGCTGCTGTAGTTACACTAGTTACAGTAGGTCCCAGGTTGAAATCATAGAATCCTAAATGTCGACCCGGGATTAACCCCACGCTCGTACACAGAGCCCAGGGTAACGAGGAGTCGTGAGAAAGGCTGTTTGGTAGCTGGCTAATTTCCCCATCGGCCGTAATATATTCGACGATGCTCGTGAAATCGAGGGACTGGCCGCGAAGGGACGGCTGTTAGAGCGCGTGGAATCCAAGGTGCACCCGACAGGATTAAAGTCGCAGGTCAAACGCGGCAGCAACATGCCAGCGGCTGCCGCTGTTGCTGGTGTTGGCTGCCTCTTCAGAGAATCTCTTCTCGATGGACCAGTTCCGGCAGTGGCTGCCGTCGCGCGGCCGTTGGCGAATCGGAATAGACTCGGGGAAGAGGATAGAAGGAGGGTCCAGAGAACGAGAGGAGGACGACGGGGAGCGCGACTCCGGCGCGGGCAGAGGATAAAACAGGAGCAAGGTTAGGAGAGGGAGGACGAAGGAAAGAGGAAGATGAGGGTCCGCGTAAGAATAAGAATAAGAGGAAGACCCGTTGGCCGGTGGGGTGGGGTTGCGCGGGGCGAGGATCGTTGCAAGGAACGAGGAGGGTAGCAGCAGCGGAGGTGGATAGAGGGAGACGAAGGGGCGGGAGAAGGAAGACAGGGGGGAAAAAGGAAGGATAGAAATAGGAACAAGGGTCGAGGGAAGAGGACGCAGCCAACTAGTCGAGCGACCGGAGAGAAAGGCGAAGGGAGAAAGATAAGGGAGCGACGAGGCGGAGGGAGGAGGACGGAAAAGGGGCTCAGGTGGAAGGAAGAGAGGCAGAAGGCACGATAGCCGCGCGGAGGAAAAGAGAACGAAAATGACAGCCGTGTTCCTGCAGCGCAGAGAAGAGAGACGCTGAAGAAGGACGACGGAGGCTATCCAGAGGCGTTAGAAGCGAATAGACGCAACCGCAGGAGTAACGCGGTGGAACGACTCGAAAAATTACTGTCCGCGCATCGTCGAACCTTAAGCCGAAGCCTGTGCGAGGATCGAAGTGCGTGGAATTCTCGAGGAATCGGTGGGACGATTAACAAGGTAGCTAATAGTCGAGCTAGAATATCGTACGTAATAGGTGTACGCGGATCTTGGAATCGGCGAGGACTAGAGCATCAAGATTGCGCCACGATCCCAGCTCCTTCCCTCATCGATCGACTGCATTTTCACAAACACATGTGGACCACCCTCCCTTATTACGTTCAACGAGCACGTGCAGCGGGACGCAGTTTCGAGCACGCGCGGGACCTCGCTCATCATTATCATCCGCCGACTCTCTGCGACCAGGAATTTCGCTCGCGAATTTACCATAATTCCCGAAGTGCTTGCAGAAAAATGGCCCGCCTCTTGGCGCTAACCAATCATCCGATAGAATCAATTTTCAGATAAATCGCGAAGCACGGATTCGCCGGCGTACCAGAGTTCCCCATCTCGTCGATTAATCCAACTATTAATAACCCGCAGAATACAAACCACTTTTCAGCAACAGCAACAAAAAAAAAAGAGGCAAAGATCCTCGGTCACCACATTCCCAAGTTATCTGATAGATTCCATTAGAATTGAACCGGTTTGGAAGCGCGCGTTTCGCAGGAACAGTTAACTATTAGGGGCCAATATTCCAGGAGTTATTGACGCGGACTCGTTCCTGCGCTCTTCTACCGCCACCTGGGCGCGAGTAACCTGACGACATCCACCCGGAACGGCGGAATCGTTGCCAGAATCGCGGTCCTCGCCAGGGTTGCCTATCGAAGGGGCCATCGCGTCGGCCACGTCAGCGCACGCCTCGACGAACGCATCCCTTTGAATATGCATCCCGAGGTAGCCCCTACCGTGGCGTTCGTCCGCGCCTTATTTCTCATTTTTGTCACCGGCCGTAATGGGCTTAATTCGCCACGCAGGACTCGCGATGTCGCAGGGAACGGAGGCCAGCACTGCCCGGGAGGGGAGAGAAAAGGAGGATCCTTCTCGCGCGAACAGCCCAGGCACATACGCGCCACGTACACACGCGGGGGCCCCCGGTTGGCGTGCCGGGCCCGGCTATAATCGTCCTCGCGTGTAATGTACGATCGGTAGGAGGACAAGACCCACTGGGTTTCTTCTTCGTGAGCGAGCGAGGCGAACTCGCCCCGGCGGAAACTAGTGTGCGCCGCGCGCGCGCTGATGTCAATGACACTGCCAGCCGCGCAGCTGCTGCACACATAAGTCATGGCCCAACACAGAACACGCGAGAGACCCGCAGAGGTACGTGCGTGCACGCTCGGTCCTGGCCCGGCCGACGCGCCACCCGGGGACCACGGACGCCGACCTGGTGCGAGCCCCGATACCTGTGCCCCTGGACGTATTTGTTCGTCCGTATGTTTACGTGTGCGCTCGAGGCGGCCCCGGCGCGCCGTGTTATCGTAAAGACACCCGTGGCCAGAGCAGGCGATCGCCTCTCTACCACCGCGCACGCCCCACCGAGGGCAGAAGTCAAATATTTCCGTTCCTCCTGTGACGGAGGTGCCTAGGTGGACGGTGCCTCACGCACCGTTCGCTGGGGATAAAGGATGGTCGTTGGTATTCCCGTGTGTAATTCTGGGACGGCAAGGAACGCGGATGGCCGACTGTCGTGCGCGTTATCGTCTGTGACTTTGGGATCACCATTCCCTTGGTTACTCCGCTGGTTTCTGAACGATGGGTGGTTTGTTGGGGTAGATTGCGGGATTTTCAAGGGCCATTTGGGGTTGTTTAATAATTTTAAAAATTAGCCTAATGCTCTCCGTACCTTGGGAAGTATTTTGTAATCTTCAGGTTGAGTTTATTTTTGGATAGCTCGATGGGAGTAAGGGGTTACACGCGTTCTCGGCGCCTAATGATTGATCACTTTTGAGATTTTTTTTCCTCCAGAGGTGGGAAATAAATCGAAATTTTTATAATTGCACCGTGTTCTTGGGACCTTTGTTCGTATAAACAAATTTATTTGACACACTTTTCTCATATATTGCCGGTGGTTTTCTGCGGTTGCAGCAACCTCTGCACCAAGCAAGGGCCTCCTTATCAGCATGGTAACTTCGACAATTTACAACCTTTTTTAATGAACTTTGCGTTCTTCTATGCAGAATGACATTCTCTAAGGGCCATCGGGCCAAATTGTTGAATTTTTAGAAAATAAGAAAAATATGCCATTTCGAAGAACGCGGTCGATTTTTGTCCACAATTTCGATTTTTAAATGGTAAAAAAAAATATTAAAAATTAAAATTTAAAAAAAAATAGCCCGATGGCCCTTTGAGAATGTCGTTGTGCATAGATTAACGCCCCGTGTACTGAAACAGGGGGGGGGTTTCGTCGCCTGGCAAAGTCCGAACGCCACGAAACCTTCGGTTCAACTTTATTAGGTACCTTCATACCTGGTCGCCTTCTACTCCGCTCGAAATCCGCCGCTACGCATGCCACAACAAAGTGACAAATAATTTTTTTTACACGAATAAAGGCCCCGAGAACAAGATACAATTATAAAATTTTCGATTTACTTCGTACCAATCCAGAAAAAAAATCCCAAAAATGATCAACTATTAGGCGCCGAGAATTCTCGCCGTGTTTCTCGAAGCGCGTGGTAAAATCCTCTACAAATCATCCTTAGCTGAAGAAAGTGTACGAGTCGAGAGTAGGAACGTCGAATTTATGCGTGACGGCTCGGAGTTTTTCTTGGGCGGAAGGCGAATTTCTGGGGAGCATATGTTTGAGCTCTGTAAACATCCGCTGGCTGACGCACGTGCCCAAGGAACAGGTATGTGCCGTAATTACAACCTGACAGAGACTTCTGACGGTGAATTAAGGAGAATAATGTCCGTACTTCGATAAACCGTGCCGTGGAATAATAATATTTTCGGCGTGCCACTTTGGGAACTTCGGTGACAGTCGAGGGTGCGCCTGGTTCGATTTGTGAACTGAAACGGTAAACTAATGAAGGCTCCGGAGAAGAACACTTTTCGGATGGTATTTACAAGATAATTGCAGGAACTGGGGCAAACTTCACAGAGACGTACGATTTAATGAAAAAGAAACTGAATTTACAATTGAAAATTACAGATTTCTAGAAAGTCTGTCACGCAATATTTTCTGCTGCCATTTTCCCCCACTTTCCCTCGGAAGAAAGCTGCGAGCAGACTTTTCAGAAGTGTCTAAAGTGCGCTACAAATGAACAGACAGATAAGCGAGGCAATTTTAACGAATTAAAACGAATGCAGAATGTACAAAGAAAACTTCCTATCTCTAAAGTGGTAACTACTAGCCGAAAGATGGCACGCGTCTTTGACGCAGGAGCGCAGCATCAATGCGCTCATTAGCCGTTAAAAATATATATATATATATATCCCTTTCATCATCGTAAATTGGGTTAACTAGAGCAGCGTGCTCGGGAAGGGACCAAAATGGAGACTCGCGTACAAGATACAGAGAACCAGTTTCGTGAGAACGTTTTCCTCAGTGGACGAGGCGATCAAAGGGACTGTAATCGACTGAACTCTGACCTGCAACTGGAATTTAAACTAGAATGAATTAAAGCTGCTCGGAGGGCGGAGCGAAACGTCCCTCTGGAAGCAGTCCCTACAATTATCAGCTGCTTCGCCTACAAAACAAACTCCCACGCTTGGGAGCCGCGCTTTCGCTTCCATCGAGCAAGAGAAGCCTTTGAAAAAAAACTGTCTCCTTCGCCGAACACAAGGCTCTCGAATTGAAAACAGCAAGAAGAAGACGGAAACCCATCGAGCAAATAACGTCCCTCCCCGTGACATAAATCTTACGCGCGCCACCGCTGGATACAGCCAAAGCATTACATAACGCTCGTCGAGCGAGGCTCGCTGCTTGAGATACATTATGAAATAAAGAAATTATTCGCACGTAATACAAACGCGATATTAATTACACCCATACACGCTCGGGCCCGCCAGAGCGCCGCGCCGTGTCGTCGATCCACGAGTCCCGCATCCCTCCGCGCACCGTAACGTAAAATCGCGCACGAGGAAAGAGGGAGCGTAATCGAAAAGATCGCCAGCCGGAGGGGAGGAAAAAAAAGGAGAAAGATCCGCGAGGAACGCGCATTAATCAGCCGCGTCTCGTGCACCGCGGGCGCACTGGTTGCAGGTCGCTGGGCGCTCGGCGCACGCATGCAAGCGCGCGTGGGCGTTCAGGCTCCTTCGTACGCTTGTAATTATTATAAATCCGCTTTCGGTCCCCGCGCGCGCGCCGCTATAAATCCGCGGGAATAATTCCCGAAGTGTGCCCTTCGCGGAAATTGTTCCCTCGAGTATCCACTGCCCGGCCAGAGGGCTTACGGTCGCGATAAAATTGCATCGGGCAGAAACGACGCGTTAAGGCGGACTCGCGCGTATCAGTTTCCGCGAAGGTTGGTCTCTCTTTGTGTCGGTAAACGACGCCGACAAGCGTGGACCGTTTCATTTCGGAGCTGCGAAACGATACTTCTTGCCACTCACACCGAGAGAACTGTACCGTCCAACTGATACGCGTGAACCCGGCTTTATTGTTATTACTCGTCGTTGATACGTTTTTATTTGCTTTACGCTGTAGTACCTGCGGAGCGACGTCTTCGGGGATCGGCTGCCGCGCGCGAAAGTGAAACGGTCACGTAATTTCCACCGGTTTCGTTCGCAGTCTTCCTCGGCGACACACGATACGTCCCCGCGCGTAATGTCCTCCTCGTCGAGCATCCAGTCGACTGGTCACGACACAGACAGAGAGAGCTTTTTGCAAGGATGACTGATCCGCGACGATCCTTGCAACGGCTCATCTCGTCCAGCGACACGCGCTCAATTACTTCCATGAGCTCCTCGTCCCACGCGATTCACTCGGTTAGGAGTAGCCTCGACGATCGTTGATACACGGAGTTACTCTCTTCCCGGCGCTGGTAAGTGGAGTGGCGTTAACTTGCCAGGCCGGGACCACTTCTTTCGAGAGAATCTCATTGTCTTGGAATTCCTCGCGGTGGACTTGCCCGAGGACCACGCGGCAGGCGTGCGGTATGCATAGATTAATTCGTTCTTCAAATGTCACACTCGCGGAATGATCTCACGGTCGGTGCAGTTTGTGGGACACGACACTCGCGAGTCCCTGCGCAGGCTGCCTCCTTTCTCAATGAAACTCCAATCGCGTATAAATCAAAGCGAGCTCTAAAATCGACGTGACCAATAAAGTAGTGCTCAAGGTACAATATGCTTTTCCACTTTCATGATAGTTAAGGGGATATGCCCAGTCAGCTTTCGAAAAAGAACGCGATCTTCAAGAATTTTTTGTGGAATATTTACTGTATATTTTATTACAACTATTCGCTTGCTTTAGAAGTACATATGTGCAGCAACTCTCAGTAATTTTGTTATAGAAAAACATTAAAAAACGAACGAATAACAGCCAATCCGATGGAAGCTGCGTTGATATCGGTGAGCAAGATATTTCGGAAACCGCTGTATCCATTGGTCTAAACTTTTGCAGACTTCTTTTATATACCAAAGACTAGTAGATGAACGAAGGATTTTTTATTTGAACAAAAACTGTATTTTTAATTAACGAAAAACGAACAATTCAGACATCGGAAGAGCGTGATTTTGCGTCAAACGGCCGCCATTTTTTCAAAAACCAACTTTTTGTAAAAAAACTTCGTTCATCTACTGGATTCAACCATATCTTAACAGAATGTTTTTGAATTTTTAATTTTAGCTGATCCGGCTCAGAGAAAGGGCCGTATATTTCGAGCTGACACTTTGGTTTCGATGCGAGCCAGCCGTACTGTAGGATTATATTACGTTTGGTTATTGTTCAAAGAAGTTTCATGTGGATTTAGGGGTCATACCTAGTTGGCCGGTGAAGAGAGCGTGATTTTCGGGAATTTTTTGTGGAAAATCTAATGTATATTTTTTACAACTATTCTGGGCTATAGCCGCAAAATGAACACATAACGCTTGTTTGTGTGACTGAAACCGACGGTGCTGATATCGTCAAGCAGCTCTCGCATGCTGTGGGTTGCGAGATTTGTCGTTCAGAAGATTTTACTTATGTCACAATTTCACCCCGTGTTACAACCTACCCCGGTCTGCTCTACCCTCTTCCTATTTAGACAAATAAAAATGAGAATGGTCCCCTAGTCAATCAATGTCAAATACAAATCTGTTTCTACTAGTACCTACACAATTATCGACCAATTAGCCAACCAGCAGACTAATGAATTTCGCCACTTTCGACGCGACGACGAAGCTGGATCCGCTCGAGGCACGCGTGCTTTCCCTAACTCGGTTTCCCCGATTGCCGAACGGCCAGATTGAACCATCTACGGCCGCGCGAGCAATTTAATTACACGCCTCGCGAATTAGCCACGGCGCCGGGGTTCCACTTACGAAAGGTACGGTTAACGCGCCCCCCCCCCCCCCGCGTTAGCTTCAGCAGGGGAGAAAGAATGTTTTCTCACGTGCTCGCGGATACAACGGCGTGATCGGTGCTAAAACTTAACGGTAACCAACGGAGGAGGCAGCGTCCTGCCGTCGCCAGTGACTCACGCCTCTGACAGCAGCGTGATTTAAAATCTCACCCGCGACCCGTGCGAACCAAACTGCCCAGGGTCGCGGCAGTTTTTAAACTGTTTCCCGCGCAACGATCGTTCACGATTTTGCAAGAAATTCCGGTTGACCGAAGCTTCAGTAATTCTGGATAAATAAATTGTGAATATTATTGGGTCCCCCCGATATTGGATTTCATTTTTCTATATTCGAATGCTTCATCGAAGCCACCCAGTTTCAGAGAGGTCTGATGGCCTTTCATTGAATGACCTGTACTGAGAATCGCCGCAGATAATCTTCATCTTCTAGAAATATAGATTGACGACAGCTCGGAAGTAACCACTTCAATGGAGTCCAACATTTCAGCTGCTTCTCTGTCGCCCTCAGAAGCCACCCCCGCACTTATTCAGCCTCCGCTCTTCCCAGCTTTCAGCCCAGGAACAGAGAGATCCCGTACGCCGCGGGGGAAGCGGGGAATCGTGGGAAGTGATACCAATCGAAAAATCAAAGCAGCGCCCGATAAAATTATGTCGTAAAACGATACCCATGCGCCGACCAACACTTCTCTGGGCCCCTCCACGGACACCGTTAGGGTTGCCTGGTGTGCCGTTTCATCGCAAAAGAACTCCTTCCTGCGGCGATGGGAAATTCGCCTCTCGCGTGCAACGGCGAGCCTCTTTCACGCGCTCGCGGGATAATGTTGCCCGTTTACGGAGAAGGTTAAGAGGGATCAGAATGCTGGTTAATGAAACGCTTTTCACGGGCTTTTAAGCGAGCGCTGATGGTATCCCAGTCAAATCACAGCTAACGGTCCCGCGGCTGAATGAAAGCTCTCCAGACTCTATCCACGGACCCAAGGAGACAGCGAGATATTGATTTCACCTGGCGTGGTATCATTAATTCGATTTGCCGCGGTACGTTTCATCGAAGAGCGACCTTACAGGACCCCGCGTCCCAGTCACGTGAGCGCTCGCACGCCTGACTTTCCCTGGGACACCGAAGACTCCCAGGGAAACCAACTATCCTACTGTAGGTACCAATTGCCAGCTATGTAGTCCAAGTTTAATAATCTAAGAATCACGTTTTCCTCGACTCTGTATCCGAACTAATCAGAGGTACCGAAGTACAAAATAAACAGAGATTTGCCATCATTTTTAATCGAAACGCCTGCTACCTTCCCTACCGATTATGTCCACCGCTCACGCTTGCTAATGTCCACCGCTCACGCTTGCTATCTGCGCCGTTAATCAATGAGGACGACTGTTATCAAGGTCCGCGTTCCCGCCAATTTACGGCGGAGATATGCCCGCGGTTTTAATCAGCAGTGTGAGCGTCGCCTTAAGTAACACGTTGCGTTACGCAAACGACTTGCACTTTCGTGTTGCCTTCTTTCTTTCCCACATCGTGCACGCGTGTACACCCACCGCCGTGTCTGCGACTGCCTCCTACTTGCTCGCCCCGCGGTGTGCATCTCGTTCCCTGTTTTTCCGTAAATCAACGTTTCCCGCTGCTCGTACCTACGCGAGACTCTATTCTTGGAAGTAGCGTGCCGGCGCATCGATACGCGCTATCTATCGCGACGAGCCTGCATCAATGCTAATACGGGGTGTTTCTTGACCTCATAACAGGCACTTCGTTGAGGATTCACGCTGCTCTCGATAATAGCGAGGGGGGAACAGTGGAGGGAACGCAGTGGGAAGCTTATCTCGAAATAGATGGCTTTCCGACGCGTCAATTCGGTTTGTCTGTGCAACGATTACTTTGTGAAATGTGGCAATCCCGGAGAAATAACTTCATTAGGGTTGATTATAATAAATTTGTCTATTTTGGATGATAAATATTAATTGGGGTCTTGGATTAATATTGTGTACAGGAATTTTCTTTTCACCCTTTGTGGTCATACGGGGTATATCGCACCCCCCAAACAGAATATCGCTTTTTTTCACAACTTAAGGGGTCAGGCCTACCTAGAAATTTTCAAAAAATGAATTTTTCTATTTTTCTATTTTCTATTTTTTTTTATATTATATTTTCTACAACTTGAAAATATTCCCTGAAAGTGTCAAGTTAATCCGACCAAAATTGACAAAGTTATGCGCGTGTTCCTCGGTGTAGCGCTCAGACCCAAAACTTTAAACGCGTTTTCCTCAAAATCATGTTTTCAAAATCGCTGACACACATAACTAAAAAATTCATGAACCGATTTACTCGAGGCTTTGCAAGCCTATTTTGGGGTTAAAAATCTAAGCGCTATCGAGAGCTTTTCCTTTTTTTTGCCTAGATTTTTTTTATTTCACTCGAAAAACGAGAGATTTTTGCCAAATCTCGATGCTTCGACTTTGCACAGCCGTCATTATGTCTCGAAATAATTTGTCCA
The DNA here is from genome assembly GCF_050908995.1 of Andrena cerasifolii. Taxonomy (NCBI): domain Eukaryota; kingdom Metazoa; phylum Arthropoda; class Insecta; order Hymenoptera; family Andrenidae; genus Andrena; species Andrena cerasifolii. Next base: position 11,732,542 of record NC_135120.1, on the reverse strand, counting down.
AAATCAGGCCCGATAGCGCCTACATAATTTCATATATTATCTAAAAAAAAAAATCGAATTTTCAATTTTGGATGATCCTGCACCGAGCTACCGGTCTCGGGCATCGCCTATAACTCACAAACCTTTCAATACTTTCTACCACAAAAAATACGGAAATATCCGTAAGATGTACTCTTTCCAATAGACTAATGTTTAATAATAAAAGTGTATCGGTTTTTCTAGAAAAAATTCCCAAAGAAGCATGTTGTTTCGACCGGTCAAGGTAGGCTTCCACCTTAAGCTACAAATTTCATCATATAAAAATTTACATTTCTAGAAAAAGACCATTAGTAATACGATAGTGAATTTCTCACTGGAAAGTTAAAAGATTCAGAACTCCGAAAATGGTAATTCAAAAATGATCCTGGAGTGCAGTGAACCCCATGTGACGAATTTCTGATTATAAGAATGCGTGACCGCGGAGGGTTAATATTCCGACAATATCCCATATTTTTGTAATACTCTGTACGTCATGCGTATGTTTATTAGATTCTATATTCCCCTTCGCGTAGCCCCACAGGCTGAATAGAACGATAGACTATCAGCGTCTTATTAATAACTCTGAATTGATTCGTAAACGCTGCTGAATCCGAGCGTTATCCGCCTGTAATCGGTGGCCCTATTTCCTCGACGGCAGATCGATCCGTCTGGAAGTGTTTCTCGTTCGATCCCCCGGTCGAATTGAGACAAAGACGAGTCCAGATTGCAAATGAAACGAGCACCACGACTCGGCCGTGGCGATCGGACCGTATATCAGAGCCAATTTACCGGCCATTACACGTTTGCCTCGCTAACGGCCTCTCCGCGTACTTTAGTTTATTGCCCCGGTGTGAAAATAACGCACGTAATCCACCAACCTAAATGTTTCAACACGAAAGACGCCTCACTCGCGGTCCAACGTCGCGGGAATGGTACGATTTAAATGAATCGATGCTGCGCCTGCCCGATCGACGTGTCACCTTTGCTTGCACGTCCCTCGTTATTGACGCAACCGACCCACGAAGCTCGATAACTCAATATTCAACCGCAATATGTACAGTGTAAACTGTACGCTTTCATCCGCTCGCAAATAAGAGCGGAGAGAATAATTAATTCTCGATCAATTTCGAACGATGCTTATTATTCCCACTGTGCAGCTTGTATGTAATTTCCTGGATTCTAATAGTCGAGTGTCTCCTGTTATTTCTGCCGGTGATTATGAAAGTGGTGTAAGTGAAGAACCAACAAAATTGAGATTTCTCATATTTTATGTTACAGTGATTTATATTTCAGTGTTATGAAAGAATGGGGAAGCTGACTGCAATTTTTTTATACCCCGGACGCCAGCAGCACATATGCCACTTGTCGTCGGTGTTTTAGGCGTATTTAAATTATCTTATTTTACTTCTTAATTCGTATTTCTATAATAAGTGCAAGTATCTGTAATTATTATTGGTATTATTATCAGATATTATTAATTATGTTGATATAGGAAATAAATTTGCATCTTTTGGGTTACAAAGGCGTCAAACCTGGTGAAAGAAAGAAAGACATTAGAAGTCAAATTTAGCATAACAAATTTTCCACCGTTTTCTAATATTTTATAATTTTCTTCTTTCGTTGTCATTTTAAGTTTGAAAACAACAGTCAACAAAAGTATTTGCGCTAGTAGCCGCCTCGGCGCTGCGCTTTGCGTCAGCTTCCCAATTGTTGCAAAATAGTCGTCCAGTAAGCAATGACGCGATTATGTCACTTTCATAATGAGCCGCGATAGTTTCACGTTCGTTTGGATTGTGGTGTAAGTCATTTGAGAGAAAGGAAATTATTACATATTTTTGTAAGATGTGGGGCAAGAAAAAAAAAAGGTAACGCGAAATATACTTAATTACCGTCAAGGACCCAGTTCCTGATCACTTAAGAGTAACTACCGCGGGTTTTTAAACGTGTAAAGGGAAAACTTAACCAAATTTAACAGATTTTTTTGTTATTTCAGTAAATCTATGTTTTATCTTTAATTTGGTATCAAAAGAAGTGCACGCATAATAATAATTATCTTATAAATTAACTTTGAAAGTGAAAAATGCAAAGGTAGCAGTTTCTGATCACTTTTATACGTTTTACTATGAGCTATAAAATTTTGCGTATAAATTTCAAAATACTTCATAATTATTTAGTAATTTGTTAGAATAAATTTGTATCATAATAAGCTCATTATTTGGTTTATTTTCCTAAACTGATCTGGAATTGGGTCCTTGACGGTATGCTGAAAATTTGAGGCAAATTAGGAGAAACAGTGATAAAGAATACAATACCAAAAATGGTAAAGTTGATAGTGGCAAAGTAGTTGAAAATAAAAAATTACTTCTGTTCGAAAAAATGTTTGAATTTATTAAGTCGTGAAGATCAAAAAACTACGTTGGAGCACTTTTGGAATTTGGAAGACATTCGAACGATTAAAAAACACATTTTCGTACAAGTTACTCGTACAATTTTACAATGAGAAACATTGAGAACCATTTTTTTTTAAATTTTAATTACAATAGACGGATTAGAAAGCCCTTTGGGTACAATTAATTACAAAATTAATTCCATTTTGTTCGATAATGGAAAAAATATGTTTTAATACGCCCAAACGCAACAGTCTAAAATATCTCGAAACAAAAAATACACGACTTACACCAATTTAAGAACTGTGATTTTAGTCATTCCTATGGGATCTGGGAGTTAAGAATCCCGAGTTCTCCTCTTGTGTGCGCGTTCCTCGTTCGAGCTGAATCAAACGGATCTATCAGGGAAGTGTTACGAATCCTCGGGGATCGCAGTCGTTGCTCGGAGGATTCTGAAGGGGTCGAGGCAACTTTGTTGGCAGAACCCGCCGTAAAGAAAGTTATCGAAGCCGTAACGACCGCTCGATCGAACGTTGGGCGTTTATCCTTCATCGACGTTGCCGAAAGATCGCAAAGCTCTTGCCTGGAGAGCCGTGCTCGGATCGGTTTCAGACCAGGCTGGGCATTCGAAAGGAATGAGGATAGAAGGAACGGTTAGGCCAAGCCAGATATATTTAACCTCTTCGCTGCGCACTCCGCCTGCAAGGAGCAACACTTGCTCTCCGCGATTTAAATAAATGTACGCTCCGAATACCAGCCATTGTTTCGTTGCGCAGCGTCAGCCACTTATGGCCACTTTTTTCCAAGCAAACGCCAGCCGTTGACTGAAGCAAGCGGCGAAGACTTCGCCAGCATTGTCCATTCTTTTGAATCGAGGGCTGCCTGTACCCTTTGGCAGCGGGTAGCTTAATGGGCATGAAAAGTATGAAAAGTGACGTGCTTGGTGTAACTAGTAGTTCCTCTATTCTTACAATTAGTGGAACACTTGATGAACAAAAGAAAATTATATATTCTACTAGCCAACTCCACCCGCGCTTCGCTTCAGGCCTAACAGATATTAAGAACTCTATAAAAACACATTTCACTCCTTTTCACCACCCCTAGGGGTTGATTAGAGCAAAATCCTCGAATTGGTTTTTAGGCATTCAAGTGGGTAACCTTTTGAAGTGAAAACTAAGTTGACATCTAATCGGGCCAAAGAGAGTTTAAGAAATTCGTGGGAACACATTTCACCTCCTTTCGCTCCCTTAGGGGTTGATTAGGGAAAATGCTGAATCTGGGTTCTAGGCATTTATGTGGGTAACCTTTTGAAGTGAAAACTAAGTCGACATCTAATCGGGCCAAAGAAATAATACGGAGTCCGAGAAAACATATTTCACCGCTTTTTACCCCCTAAAAAAATCTCTTCTTATCGAGCACCTACGTCGCAAAAGGAATATACCCTCCGAATTTCATGTTTCTAGGGTCAGCGGTTTGGGCTGGACGGTGATGAATCAGTAGCGCACCGATTTTACACAAGTATAGATTAAGAACGACTCGTGGACTCGTACAAAGAAGATGTTCTTGTAAGTTTTGCTGTTCTCTTTGGTAGCTCGAGGGAAACATCTCACAGAGGACACCCATGTATACTTTTCCTTTTGTACTAGAATTGAGGAAAGTAGATAAGACTTGGGCGCCAGAAGCAAAGATAACAATTCCCCCAACTTTAGTTACTAGGTACGCAGACAAATCTGTGAGTCAGTCACTGTGTGCATCCCGCCTACTGCAAACGAGCATTCCGATTTGGGGAACAGGCAAACAAGCTTTATCCGAAAACCGAGCACATTTTTTGTTTGCTTTCGAACGCCGTGTTTGCCAGCTTTCGGATAGACATGTAGGCAGAAACTTCGTAGGTTGATTATCGTTGGTGAACCCAAGTACTGCGGGGATGTGGCCTAAAAGGAATACGAGTTCCTTTGATTACGAAATTTTGAATGAAAGGCGGATCTTTAATGAGCGATCCTTTCATCGCGACAGCTGTTCAAGCGCAGCCCGAAATTCGCGACGCCTCGACTAAACCGTGTCCTTTTTGCCAGCAACCTACGTGGACCCGACCCGGCATAGATGGGACCACGCACTGTCGCGTCACTGTCAAATCTGAATGTAGTCGCCGTGAGTCATCAGCCTGAACAGCTGTTCGATTTCTGATTCAGCAATTAAATGCCTCGTTACGAAACTCGCGTGCTCTATAAAACGCCGAGCAGTTCCGGCAGAAGATCTGTCCCATTCGTTCGGGATGCAATAAGAAACACTCTGCACGATCTATACCGATCTTGTTGCACAATGTGGCAAAAGCAAGCACGCTGCTTCTTTCTTCGTTGTAAGAATAAACCGCTAAGCGATCCTACTGTAAAAAATATATTTCCATCCCCCGAGACTTCCTCCAAGAAATGTGTATCTCAAAGCAGTGGAAGGATCAAGGTGGAAGACGTTCGAAAAGAAATAAAAGTTATGGGCTACATTCTGGGATGTTAACCGTCCTTTAAACATTGTTGTCAGCGTGGTACAAGTTTACGAATATCACTCCACCACGTCAGCCTTCCTCTGCGAGACTGTAATAGCGGTTTAAGGAAATGGAGCAACTTTGGGTACAGTGGAGAAGGACTCGCACAAGGATCCGCGAGCCTGCAGAGTTGGAACTTGATCCTTCGAAATGTGCGGTCGTACTTACCAGCAGCGTGCTTTCTCCAACATTTCGCGGCCGACAAAGGTGAGTCTATTCCGCGCGATAAAGGGGAACAGAGCCACGGTTGCTGCCCCGCGACGAAAAGGGCGCGTTTAAAACGCGCGAGCGGATCCGAAGCCAGAAAACGGAATGGTATCGAACTGGCGAGTTATACATACACGAGGGTACGGATAAAAATAGACGGTGAAACACGCGCGAGGACCCTTTCGTCGGGCCTAAGTGCGTAAGTGGCATGGAGTGGTTGACCAGTTGGTCGGAAGTGCACGCCGCTCGGTCGATGGGGATGTCAGCGCGAATCGTGACGAAAGGATGCAACTGGTTGCAAGGGGGAACAGCGAAGAGGCAGAACGAGAGATCGAAACAGAGCAGAGTCACGCGGAGGGGGCCAGAGGAGCCAGGGGTCCCCATTTTGCCAAAGAAACAGGACGCGAGATATTATAAACACGCGCAGCTAGTGGAAGAAGCCTAGCGATGTCTGAGAGTAATTTAGACTGAAGATGGCAGGGCACTAAAGAGCCAAGAGCTCAAGGGCCACCGCTAAATGGAAAATGAAAGTAAACCCAGTCAAGATTGAAGGTATAACATTCCATAGAAAGGCAATAACGTGCCCATACACACTAGCAGGCTGACCTCCAGCTATCCAAGGCCGTGTAGATACTTATGAAACGTATCCCATCCTTAGGACCCCTATCCCTCGTATCAATATCCCATTAAGATCGAACCTCATCTCCACGTATCAAGCTGGAACCATATCAGCCAAATCATATTCAAACAAAGCATCAATAATGCAGAACAAGTTTCTCAGGGTCATCCTTAGGCCCTACATCTCTCGTTCGCATTCCTTAAGGGGTGGGCACGCCTAGTTGGCAGGCGAAGAAGAACGCGATCTTCGGGCATTTTTTGTGGAAAATCTAATGTGTATTATTTACAACTATTTCCTTATTTTAAAAGTACATGTATTCAGCAACTCTCGGTAATTTTGGCACAGAAAAATGTTAAACAAATGAACGAGTAACAGCCACTCTCGTGGAAGCTGTTTTTATAAAGGCGCCGAGCTAGACCATCTGAAATTAAAAAGTGAAAAAGATTCTGAGTCTAGCTGATACTTGAACGAAGGATTTTTGTTTTTGATGAAGACTCTATTTTTAATTAACGAAGAACGAACAATGCAGACGGCTGCCGTTTTGTCTAAAATCAAGTTTTCGAGTAATCTTGCGTTCAAGTACCAGATAAACTCATATATTAACAGAATCTTCTTCACTTTTTGATTTCAGATGCTCACCGCACAGTGCCTTTATAAAAACAGCTTCCACGAGAGTAGGTACTCTTCGTTCGAGTTTTAATATTTTTCTGTACCAAAATTAGCCTTCCCTTCGCCCGAGAGAGCCGTTGCGTCGATGGAAGTCGAAGGCACGAAGAAGCGTGCTGCGCCGATCATTTCGGGGCCCGCTCGACTCGTGATTCCCTGGGCCCTCTTCCTCGTGCCCGGAATCCGAGGAAAGAAAGAGAAACACACGTAGAGCGGGCACTCGGCCGTCCAAGTCGTGCCTCAACTTTCACTCTGATCTGTTACGCCTCGACAATATCCCGCTTCCACGTCCCTGCCCCCCTTCCCACTGCCCCCTTCGCCGCCGCCTACCAGCGTCGATCCTGTTCTGATTCCTGTTGCGAGGGTACAAGGTAACGAGACGTATAAACGTCGCACGACCGGTCACCGATAAACCATAAGGGAGCTGTACCCGTCACTCGGGCTCGATATGACGTCAGGGCCGGTGCAATCGATAGCGGGACGAAAGGGATGCAGGTGTGCGCCGGGGCCACATCATGCAGCCGGATTTAATCGACGAGCGAGCAACTTTTGTGAAACCGATCAGCGAAAACCGAGTACAAAGGATGAACGTCTGTGTAGGGATTCACGGAGCCACGTGAAAATGGCCTATACAGTGCCGCTCAAAAGTAGCTTCATCCCTTGTTACAGGCACGTCTGACAATGGAGGAAATAGAATGAAACATAACGCAGTTGATTATTGCTCTGTTTAAAATTGCCGCTTCTTTTTCTTAAGTCCCCAACCCGAAAATTCTGATTGTAATGCAACTTCGTGTGAATGTAGTTTTTTGTGCTGCGGAAATTCACTCTGAAGGGGTGAAAATCAACCCCTAGGGGGTTATGCGTACCTGTAAGGTCTGAAAACACAAGTATTTTCGGGATTTCTTTTTTCAAAAACTAGAAGACTTTTTTTAAATAAACGTTGTGTATTCGAAAGTGTATATTTTAAAGCTGTTGTAGTATTTTTTGCAATGCGATATCTAAATAAATAATGGAATTATAGGCGATCTCCCGGCAGCGTTTTTTTATTTAAGCACTTTAAGGTGACCACTGTAGCTTTGACGTGGTTCGTCAGAAATAAGAAATTCGACCAAATTTAGTTAGCGTATTATATTATCTAGACCTTAATCGTGGCTCTTTCATTTCCGTTGCCTAGTTTTTATTTTACAGATGAAAAATGAGAGCGATTCTGTGGCGAAAATCGATGTGTTTGCTATGAGCAGTCACCATTCGGCAGCAAATTAATTTCTCGGGGTAATGAACGATTAAGGACTAGATAATCTAATATACTAACTAAATTCCCGCGATTTTTTTATTTCAGATGAACCAGGTCAAAATTAGAGTGGGCACCGCAAACTACTGAAAAAAATCGCTGCCGCGTAATTGCTGATATTTCTCTTATTCATTTATATTTTCCATCGCAAAAATTACTATGCACAAATACTTTAAGATGTGCGCTTTCGAATACATAAAGATTTGTTTAAAAAACCCTTCAAATTTTTCCCCCAGAAAATCCCGAATATACATGTTTTTTCAGACCTCACAGGTAGGCATAACACCTTGCCCCGCTACCGCGTTCTTTCGTTTAATTAAATATAACTTTGTAACGGCGTGAAATAGAAAAAAAATTAAATATAAGAATTGTTCAGTTTTTCATACTCTATCGCACCACTAAAAGAAAAACACAGCTATAGGTATTTAGGAAATTAAAAAAACGGGATAACTACGAGGGTTGATTTCACTTCTTCAGAGTGAATTTTCGTAGTAAAGAAATTGCTACTTGCATACTCCAACATGCTCCACATTCGCAATAAAGTTTCATTGAACTCTGAATAATTGTGCAGGGAAGAATGGAAATCGGAATATGTGAATTAGCGATGGATACACCAGCATTGAGAATTGCGGGTATATATTATGAGCAAGCACGGTGGCCAGTCGAATGGCAGCCGTGAACCCAATATATTTTCAGCCGGGTGTACCAATATATTTCCTAATTGCAACGTGTAATTGTTATTGCGTGCTTTATGATGGATTTAAAGATAACGTAGCGGATTTCGTGGCGAGGAAACACAGGGGCGCGCACGCGCCTCAGTGAACGGAAGAAAAATTTATCGCCGCGAGTCAGCCACGGGCGGAGTTAAAAATATGGCCAATTAAGGACCCACACAAAGCTGAATGCAAGGGGCGAGCGTATTCTGGCTTGACAAATCCGAGATGGAACGGCCTCGTCGACTTTCCCCATTTGTTTTCTCTCCAGCGCCAAGTATCGTGGCAGTTAACTCTTTTTCAACAGATTTATCAGATCGTCCTTTGCGCGCCCGCAATTTCAAAACCCTCTCCATTTATAACGCAACAAAAGGGGCTTGGGTAAAGGTTCGCATAGAAGCGGAGAGCATTATCGACGAGTTAATCCTGTCACTTCAACTATAATGCACTTTCCTAACTACGTTCGCTCGCACGTTGCCACAGTTTAGGTTCCACTTCCAACACATCATTCAGCAGAGCCAACTATCGCGTGAACATGCTCGGGGAATCGATTCCTTTGTTTTTCGTCCTCGCACCAATTTTCAGATCCCGCCCGGCGCGGCGTGCACGTACACGCACGTGGGACGATCAAGATTTAAAGACTGGTTCCGAAGATTTAAGATCTAGTCGCGTTACGTCGCCGGGCACAGCTTATTTTCGTAAAACGCCGCGGAGCTTGCAATTAGCATGCACCGCGGAGGATGGGAAAAAAGGGGGATACGACGGGACGTTAAGAGTTGAAGAACGAGTTCGCGGGGACAAGTTTCTTTACAAAGTAATAGTCTCTCTCTGTGTGGGATCGCTGAAGCTGTACCCCGAGATTTGCCTCGTTTCTACTTCCCTTTGCCGCAGAGTTGAACCTGAATTGGCGATGAAAGTTCGATTAAATAGCTGCTTGGAGTGGAGCTGAATGAATTCTCCCAAGTGCCTCAATGGTACCAGCAACAATCTGTTCCGGCGCGGGTTTCTCAAGCTATGGATGGATGGCCTAACCCTGGCCAGGGTTGTCGAAAGCTATCGGAACGGCCGTACAGTTTTGGGGTCGATCGATAAGGAGCACAAACATTGGCGGTTCCTTTTATCGCCACGCACAATCCTTAAGCCCCGTGGCGACCGTATTCCCCGTGTGTCTTGTAAACAACGGAAAAGACGGAACATCCTGAGCCCCGACATCACGAGAAATGAGGTCATCGGTGCAAACAGTCACCCCTTTATAACCCTACGATGTAACGAACTCGGGAACCTCGGGAACACGAAGAGAAAATGGGTGAGCTCCTAATGAACATTTCGATTCTATTGCCGAGAGGAAGATGGGGGATGAAAGAATCACAAAGGGAGGCGATATCCGCCAGTGAATTGTATCCTTTCGCTTTTACGTGGCAGAGTTAAAAGAAACACGAGGTGATCCAGTGTCTGATTAATTCAGAACATCTCTACTCAACATCCCCTTTATTTAACTTGTTGAATTTAATATACAGGGTGCATCTGAAATCGTAGTAATTCCTCGTACAAAAGTAACTCTTTTTAATCACGAGTGTCTAAGAAATATTCTAATTAGATTTTCTCAAAAACTTAGCCCTGCATATAAGATGTTATTTAATATTTTTGGCTTACAAGGCGAGAACGCCATGTGGTAGACACCGATTTTGACGAGCCTTCGCACGATAGATCTATGTCGAAAATCAGTAAATAGGTGTCCGAGCGTTTCTGCCAATGGGTTTTAATAATAGAGATATTTACATTTAAATTATTCAAAATTTCATAGTGGCCGTGGGGTTTTAGTGGGTAAAAATCCCACACTACCCTGGCGCCCCTAGGGGATTCTCCTCTGAAGGAGTCGGGGTGCCTTTTGAAGATTTCCCAAGTTAAAAAAAAATTATAAAGAAAATAATTTATAAAAAAAATTTATAAAGTTTTTTTAACATGGAGACATCTTCAAAAGGCACCGCGACGCCTCCAGAAGGGAATCTCCCGCGGGCGCCAGGGTAGTGTGGGATTTTTACCCTCTAAAACCCTGCGGCCACTATGAAATTTTTAATAATTTACTTATAAATATCTCTATTAATAAGGCCGATTGGCTGAAACGCTCGGACACCTATTTACTTATTTTCGACATAGATCCACCGTGCCAAGGCTCGTCAAAATCGGTGTCTACCACACGGTGTCCTCCCCTTATTAGTTTTGAATGAAGAATCACCTTCCTTTTCGATTGTATCATGCCGAATACACCCTGCATCAATCGTTTAATTATCCTGAACAGGGCAGCTCGCAAAGCTTGGTCCTAGCAACTTTACAAAAGTTTGTAGGATAGTAACGATGTGTTTGGTTCCGAACACCAAGTGCTTCCTTCTTTTTCCTGCGTGCCATGGGGCTAACAAATTTCGCAATCTGCCCAACGCGTCAGCGAAGATTAACGAGACCTGAAAATGAGTTCGGTATATGTGTTCCAGGCGAGATCGATTGTCGTACTGCGACACTAGTGTTGGAGTTGGCACAACCAGAGGGTTGGCGTTCGCGGCTGGCCCTGAGATCAAGCCCCGGACCACAGAAACCTTCATTGAGATTCTCTCAACGTTCAAGAGTGAAGTCCGATCGAATTTAGACACACCCGCGCTTCTAACGCCGCTCTTTAATAAACCATTCAAAAAGTGTCGTAAATTAACCCCCTTAAAAGCCGCGAGGACTTTGCGATCCACCCTTACTTCTATGTAACTAGTCGATTTTACTTCGAATTGGTAGTCAAGGATAGATAAAAAATATTGGTGACTGTAATTCTGCCAAGGCACTCGAGTTTCCTCCGTCAATCTCTGCGCCTACTTTTGTGATTGATAATTCCGTTTCGAAGCGCAGTTTCGTATGCGAATTGAAAAAATCGTTGGGACCACTTTCCGCGGAGCTGCCTTTCCGCGAAACGAAACTATGCCACAATAAGTTATGTCTGAGTATCACGGAGACGTCGATAAAAAGCGCAGCCTTGGTACCAGAACACGCGGGAAATAAGGGGGCTAATATTTCGTTGAACACTCCGGCGAGGACAGATAAACAGGAAGCGGAATAAATCCAGAAATTCTGCAATTTTACTATTCATCGAGGATCCCCGAAGCACTGAATTGTTTACTTAAAATGAGATGTATGTTGGGTGATTAATAGAGAGATCAATATTTCGTAGCAATACTTTACTACACGACTCGCTCAAAATACTATGTTAAATACACAGCGCTTGTTTTACACGTGATACACTGCTCGCTCTCATAAATTATTCAGAAACTCAGAAACTCTCCTGAATTACCCGACACACCACAATTATCCGGAGCAAAGTATTTGCCTAAGTAGGGTTTCAGTCAAGGAATTATTGCAAACGAATTGTCCGCAGCCGACCCAAGATCCCCGCGATCAAACGCCCATGTTTCAACGATATCTTATTATTTTACTACGGGAGCGTCTCCATCTGTTTATCAGTTTTCCATGTCCTCCCTGCGCCCTCGCTTTCAAATCTCTACCACGGCCCGTTGAGAGAAAATAAAAAGGAAGCAACCTAACCGCGATAAGAATCGCTGCGGGCTTTCCAGCTTGCACAATTGAGTCCCGGGCTCCGCGACGGATTTATTGAAACGTTTCCTGTCCACTCGATTGCACCACGAAATTAGCAAGATGCCTGGGACTAAACGAGATGAACGCGGTAAAATATCGTGACATTAAATTTCCTGCCGACCAGAATTGCTTCCTTAAAGTGGCGGCGCAACGTTTATTCGCATGCCGAGGGGTTTATCTGCTTGTCTCGACGGAATAGACGCGGAAAAGCCAGCTCAAATATCGCGGGGGAAAAAGGCCGTCCAGTGCTTAGAAACGGACTCGCTCCGATCCACGATTATATCACGATAGTCTCCTCGGAGAATTAAATCTCTGCCACGAAATATTTTTCGATTTATCTCGGCCGGATTAGGCGCAAATTACACATGGGGTAGATATATATTTAGAGTATGTTTAGACTGGATTTACGCCTGGAGTAGGTCTCGGTTGGGTCTCTCGGTTAGTTCCGGCTGCTGGTTAAATCCAAAACAAATACCGAGTAGAATTTCAAGTACAACTGTGCCGCGTTATTACACGGAATTGCGGGCTAGCGTTGCTTCGGAAATATTTTCGCAGTATGTTAATCAGCCACCAGAAGCTCCCTCTCCTTTTCGAGTTTTCTCGCCCGAGATGAACGAGCCGAGTAACACAAGTAAGCCGAAGGAAGAACAGTAGCTATATTCATCGCATTGAAAACGTCCGGCGAGTTTATGCTGCCGAGTAACCTGCAACTACACCGTGTAATTACGGCACAATTTCGTACTCTTATGTTACTGAAAGCACTGCCAGTATTATGTACACATGCGCGCCAATTGTATCGCCGCCTCTGAACGCGCGCGATGTACCCGTGTTCGTGGAACACATACTCGGACGCACACAGGCACAGGTATATTCAATAAAAAGCGAGACCGTTTATTATGAAATCCACTGGTCATTTGGAAAACGGCGCAGCTTCTGGTAAAGCCGCGTATTCACCTGCGCATTCGCCCCGAATGTGCATTCGGCGCGCACCGATTTTTTGCTCGTCCGGTGTTCGGCGCGTGTTCGGGGCGCGGCGCGCATTCGGGCCGATCCGCTTGTTGGCGGTCCATCAAAGCGCGCATTCGGGTCCGAACAATACCATGAAAAGGACGCCGCAAATTTCACTCAACCCCGAACGCGCGCCGAATGCGCGCCGAATGCGCGCCGAATGCGCGCTGAGCTCCGAACGGGCAAAAAATCGGTGCGCGCCGAATGCACATTCGGGGCGAATGCGCAGGTGAATACGCGGCTTAACATCGCCCACTTCGCACACTATCTCGCGACACACGTTTTACCACTTGAAATTTACGCCGCTTCCGTTGACAAATTATATATAATTATAGCCTATTTAGCGTCACCTCGTATACCATGCCTCAATTTCTTTCCTTCGCGCCCTCTCGCGGCGCAAAACTGGCCCGCTTTCGTTTGGCGTGCTGATTATCACGGGAAAGTGATGGCGAACTATCAAAAGAGAACGAAAGATGGAAACGAGACGAGGGCTGTGTACGAGGACTCGGCTAAATGGCAATATCTCTCGGCGGCGTCTCTGTAGCACGTCGCTTTCGGTCGTTCTTGTTGACGTACCAGCGAATTCGCGACCGTCAGCGGGTAAAGTGGCATTGTGTACCGCGCCGAGCGGGTAACCTGTCTTTTTCGACGCGCGAACGAAAAGAAAGAGAGTCGACTGGCGCTCGTCTTTCTCCCGTCTCGTTGCGTCACTGTACCGCGAAGCTGCATAGGCGCGTACTCGCACACACGTGCGGGGAACCTTGCCCAACATTTCGTTCCCTTTCTTTCGGGCGTGCTTGTTCGAGCGGAGTCCGGTCGGAACGGATTTTCCGAAACCGAACGACCTCTGTTGCGGGGCGGAAGGGAAATGCGCGAGAGGCTGAACACTGCCGCTTCGCGGTAAAGGACTCGCGAGGTCGCGAGTGTGCCGATTGGTCGAGGGGAAACGGCGGAGCGGATAGACTTTGTTGGTGTTATTCTATGGCACTCACCATGCAGAAGAGCTTCACGTCGGCGTTACGCCCGGGCACGAAGAACAATCTACGGAGACGTACACCAAAAGAAATCCAGCAAGCGTGGTCGCCGTTGGTCCTGGCGTGGCGTGTGTCAGCGGGCTCCTCCGGGCCGCGGGGAGCCTCGTCCCGTTTCCTTCGGGTAACGTCGCAGCTACGCGGACGGACAGCCGGCGAATAGAAAAACCTCACACGCGTGCCTCTGCGGACAGTGAGAAAAGGAACGTTGCACGGCGGATCGAACCGAGTTGAGCGCGAGTCACACACACGGGCAACCGTACGGCGCGCGGGTTCAGCGGCCGACTGAAACGATGCAGTCGCCTGTAGTCCGCCATGGTCCGCTCGCGGACCCCTGTGGCCCCTCGTGGTCCAGCCAACCCCCCACCGCCCGGCGCCGTGCGCGACCAACAGAGACAAAGCGGCTGCGCGCGCACCTACACATTTTTTGACCCTCCACCGTTCCCACTTCTCTCCACCTCATCCTCCCACCCCGCTCGTACACCCTTAGGCTCGGTTCATCACCGCGCCGTTCCGTCGCTAGCGCACATGCACGGTGCTTAGCGATGGGGTTAATCCGGTGGAGGTGTCTAACCGCTCTAATTCCAAATCAATTTGGTAATAAAGTATATATATAGGTGTAAATGAATAAGGTATTATTAAAATTGGTTATTCGACTAAACGATTCAATTTCTAATTGCCACGTAGTACCGTGGTAAATAGTATTCTGCTTTTTAAAATTTCGAGAGGTGGTATTAAAGAAATCTAAGATATTTTGTAAATAGAATAAATAACCTTTTTTTGTATACTAATAAATAAACATATTTATGTAATTATGTTATTTATTAAATAGTATTCTGCTTTATAAAATTTCGAGAGGTGGTATTAAGGAAATCTAAGATATTTTGTAAATACAATAAATAACCCTTTTTTGTAATACTAATAAATAAACATATTTATATAATTATGTTATTTATTAAATAGTATTCTGCTTTATAAAATTTCGAGAGGTGGTATTAAAGAAATCTAAGATATTTTGTAAATAGAATAAATAACCTTTTTTTGTAATACTAATAAATAAACATATTTATGTAATTATGTTATTTATTAAATAGTATTCTGCTTTATAAAATTTCGAGAGGTGGTATTAAAGAAATCTAAGATATTTTGTAAATAGAATAAATAACCTTTTTTTGTAATACTAATAATTAAACATATTTATGTCTGAACCCTTTATTATTCTGTTTAGTATCTCGTGTATTTTGAAGCGAGGATAATTCGTATTTTATGAAATCGTTCGAGTAGAATGACAGAATTGTTTATATTATACAGCTTTGAATGCTATGTATAGATTAATTGCTGAGATTAGTGCTTGCGATTGATACGTAGGCGTTTGCAAAGGATTAACGTGAAACCGAAGGGTATCGCTCCCATTGCTAATAAGGCGACGTACACATCGCTAGCCAGGAGTCTTTAGCCGACACTCTCGCTACCGCGCACTCCCTCTTCCCCGTACTTACAGACTCGTCATAGGCCCTGTTTACACCCCGCGAGAAGGAGAGACTGTTACCGGTCTGGTAGCTTATATCGATGTAGGAAAAAGTACCGGCCGATCCTATTGCACTAGTGGAAACGAGGTAACCACGCTGCAATTCGACGGACCAGTACCAATGGTAGCAAAGAACGCGCACACGACGACGACCTTCTAATGCATTCTGATAACGCGTTAACGATTGCACAATGCAAGGTATATGCTGTAGGTTTTTGCAATATAAAAATGTAGCTTCGACAATTACGGGCTCGAAGCGAACCGAGTGTAAAATTGAGCAACATTAGTGATAAGCTTTTTTTTAAAATAGAAACAAAAACATTCGCGTTACATAAACAGGTAAAACAAATTTCTTTATTTGATCGTTACGTGTGATATAACTAATAATAAACCGCGAAAACCCATCAACCCTTGACTACAGTTTTGAACAAATTTTCGCTTACAAAATTTTGCATAATTGCTAGCACATTTTCTTTTACCTACTCGGGTTCGACGAGTTGCTATTAACTCCCTTAACGTGTAATTATTATAGGGATCCATTCCCACTACAAAGCAGTAATTATTATACCTCGTTTCCTAATAGCGGTGCACCGGATATCATGCTTGATTACGAAGAGTTACGAAGAGTTAGGTGCGAGCGTCAAGGGGTCTGTAAACGAGAGCTTTGATAAGCACTAAACATTGACGTAGACTATGCGAATAATGTATTAGTTAACCCTTATAGGTAGTTTGATGAATGCGTTTATTGGAGATGCATGGTATGAGAAAAGTTTTTATGAATTTTATATTTATATGTGTAAAAATTGTGCAACTACATTCTAATTGTTTCTGCATTTCAACTATGTAGGCTACCATTTTCTCATGCAATTTGAGTAGAATACTACATCTGTATTTGTTGTAGAAACTTATTTTAGGCAGCGTTACTTCAAATAGCTTTTTTAAAGATAACGTATATCTCGTTGCGAACGATTTGAACACTTAAATTCCCAAAATTGTAACAAATAGGTATTTAATGATTGGGTGATCATTATTCTAATCATATAATTATAATACTAGTACCGAGGGTGCCCAAATTATTATATTCAAAACATTTCCGTCAATTTTTGGGATCATTTTAAAATGAATTTAATACGATTAAAAAAAATCTTCAATTTGCAACTAAAGGTCCTGAAAGGAAAGCTTCTTAGCTTTCCAAAACACTCAGGAAAATTTGTCAACGATCGTGAGTTCGCAAGTTGCAGGTGTTTAAAGTGAAAAGTACCTTTTTTTTCTTTGATCGCGAATAACTCGGTCAATAAAAATCATACAACGAAATTAAAGATAAATGTTTGCTGTATAAGAGCTCCTCGTTGGATTTACCGGAACAATTTTTTTTTGGCCCGTGCATACGTTCAAACTGGGCCAAAATTTCTGAAACTTCGTTTTCTACGCTTCATCTTGATAAAACAGTATCATAATGGATGAAACAAAATTTGAGTCCTTGATTCAAAACCTAGAAACTTCAAGCGTTAAAATATGTTTTTTAAATTTTTTTTGCGCCCCCTGGCATCGGCACCCAGGGCATACGCCTCTGACTGTACATACCATGCATTTTCAACGTATACCGTCTACCTTCATCGAAACTGGTGAAAGATTCTAGCTCGTTAACTTAATCGTTATCATATTTGTTCAAGATGACGTACACAATATTGCCACTTGCATGGACCAGCATTACGTCCACTATCGTTGTCATTATTACATTCGATTCAACTGATTCTTAATCGCATTGAAAACTTTTTTCGCAAAGCCATTAAGGATTTCTGTTCAAGCCGCGAACGATTACTTACGGAAGTGACCAATCGCGCCAATTAACTGCACGAAACATTTGAACCTAAGGTTTAAATTGACTCTTAAAATTATGAATTTCCTGATACGAAATTACTGATAATATTAATTCTTCCACTTATATTATATCCTAGAAGTAGTGTAATCTAAAATATATTTCTATCAGTATTTCTCTCCATCTTTCTGTCAGTATTTCTCTCCATCTTTCTGTCAGTATTTCTGTCTCTTTCTATTTTACAGTTTCTTTCTCTGTCTACTTCCGCTTTTGCTCCAAATCGCGGCAACCAATCAGCGACGATACACGTTGTTCCGATCACTCTCTAGAGAATCACTAAAATAGCGAATTCGGTATTACGCACTGACTCTGTGCTGAAGCCAGAAAATGAGTTGGATTAGTTGTTTCTGATAGGGACGACGATAGCTCTATAAGAATCAACCAATCCAAGTAATTTTCTGGTATCAGCATAGAGTCAGTGCGAGATACAGAATTCGCTATAAATTATGTGATCGCGCCATCTAATCGGTAAAGTAGGAATGCATGTTGTTTATTTGAAAATTGACAAGAGTCGTCACACTCATTTGTAACAATTACTGTTGTATCATTATTTTTTACAGACGAGGTGAGAAAAGTGTGCTCTTGTAACAATATAACTACTTATTTCCACATAATTTACAGTGTTTCAGGAATTGATTCAAACGTCATATATAGATGCATGTTCGTGCACCAAATATCGCACACAATGCAATTCTAAAGATATGTATGTACATCAAAAGAAGATTAAAAATAAAAACTAATTACATCGTAAGACTACGCATAAATATCGTACGAAATCACGTAGCGCATGTATAGTTGGCGTAATATTATTCTCATCAGTTAACCTTTTCAAATTCAAACGTATAACCGTGAAAAGCCTTCCATTAACGTTTTTATGTAAATAGATCTTTCAATGGAAAAAATGCGTCTACATGTCTACAAATGATTTCACTTAGCGATATTATTAGAACTGTAACGTACTAAACACTTTTTACTGTTATTCAATGACTACTCAATGAAGGTTGATTGTGTAATACTATTCTGTTTTAGTGAAATTTTACAAAGACATAAAGGAATAGAATTTACAATTCTCGCATGTCGATCATGTTAAAATACGCCGTACTATGAGGAGTATATTTCTTTTCATCATCTTGGTAAGGCTTCTAATACGTTTCTGAAAATGAGTCAGCAAATTTATTTTCTCACTTCGATGTTATTAAGCAGTTTTATTTTAGCAGCTACCCTATGCGTTTGCATCTATAGATAAATTATTGCATTATATAACTGATGACGTTCCAGGAGGTTCGTACAAATACTACAGCTTGACGTACGAAGGTTTTATCAAAATAATACTGACATCGGAGTAAGTGACTCGACAAAATTACTGTACTTCAGTTAATGTGCTCCCGACGAGAAGAAGTCGGCGAGAAACTCTAGGGTGCTAATAGTATATCCCTATTGGCTGAGGCGACAACATCGACGAATACAAAGTAAGCAAATGGGACACAAAGTAAGCAGCGGGAGCCAATGCGCGCGAAGTAGCCCCTTGACCCTCGTACCCTTCAGCCGATTTCTTGCTGTCGGAGCATGGTACTGCCTATAAGTCACGCAGGATTGGATCCTGCGCGAGTTATGATGCTCAGCAATATATTTTAGTATCGCACATTTGTAGCAACGGCGATGCAGATTTATATGCTTCCCAAATAACATCCAAGCCAACTTATGAACCCGATCAATATTGTCTTCAGTCTGCTACGTGTGGAGAAGATAGTCTTCTTATTCCTGATAGGTATATTAGAAACAATCTACTGTAAAGGAACTCATTTAATAATTATTAACGTCGATATGAATTTTCAGTTTTAAAAGACCGGTTAGTATAGGCGTTTATGGACATCCGTCGCATGAGAACAGTAGGTATATTCTCTTAGTGTACGAAACAACAGATACAGAGAACGTATCTTATGAAAGGAATTCAGAAGATATTCAGAACGACTATGACGATAAGGTACGTGCTAAGAAACAGTAGCGGATAATTGAAAACGACGCGGAAGCATTCATTTTACTTCATTTTATTTGCACTTGATCTTTTATGGCTTATGTAATGAAGGGTTATTGTTTTAGGAACACAACGGATCAGTTCCTACATCTATTATATGGTATCTTTTAGATTTCCTTTTTGTAATATTGTTTTAATGTGTACAGTGACGGAATAGAGAATTACATAGTCAATCATGTTGGAATACGAGAATCAAATGTTCTTAGAAGTACTCCACGAGGACGGTCTGGTTATTACTGCAAAGTAAGCGTTATTTTGCTTGCGTATCGTACGATGCAGTATCAAGTGGTCCACATACTTAATTTCTTATAAATATGTTACACACTTATATCGCTGTCACGCTTACTATTTTAGGGGCCTTGGTATAGAAACCGTTTTCGCAAATGTGTTAAGAGCTTACACAGATCCAGGAAACTTGATTATAATCCTGGGGACTACAAATCACGATGAGCAGTACTTTATCGAGACTTTACAAAACTATGGAGTAAAACAGTTACCCCGTGTTGTAACTTCTGAATGTTCTTCCGATGAAAGGTTTGCGCTAAGATATTACACCTTCAATGGCTCGATATGAACTTGGTCTTTCTTCGTTTAAATGTCTGCTTTTAATGCTGGTTCTAAAATGATTGCAGGGTGATAATGTATCTAGAGGGGGGAGCCTTGTTCGTGTCGGGTCGCATTCTTGTAGTAGATTTGTTAAAAAATAGAGTTCCATTGAGCTTGGTTACTGGAATCCTTGTATATAGAGCACATAATATTTTAAATTCATATCAAGCAGCATTTGCTCTCCGTTTGTACAGACAAAGCAATAAGGTATTTATTAAAACATACACAAAACTGATACGCACTTATGAAGTACGAGATAAAATATTTATTCCATGAGTTTTTACAGACCGGATTTATCAAAGCATTCACTAACTCTGCTTTAGCATTCACTGTTGGGTATATGCAAGTAGAACGAGTAATGAAAGCTTTGTTTGTCAAAAAGTTGTATCTGTGGCCGCGTTTCCACACACTTGTAAATAATAGTTTAGGGGCACACAAGGTAATGGTATCACGTAATTATTGGCATTGCGATATAACACGCGTTATTAAATAATTTTGTTATTCAGCCTAATGTCATTGAACTGCATGTAAAGATTACACCGAAAATGTTGAACATCCAAACTGCCCTACTCGATATAATGAACTATGTCGTAAAAGAACTCAAGAGACTTAACAAATATGTAAGTATGAAGTATTAAATTCTACCGAGGAATGACACCAGCATTCATTTGAAATTTATTCTTGTAGTTAGATTTGGACGAATTGAATGTTGAAAATGCGATAGCTAAGAAGTTCCATAAGCAATTGCAATCACAATTGGATCCCATTTGGCATCAACTTAGTTCCACCTCCAAGCAATTACTATCCGATTTAAAGACATTGCGGGCTCTTTTGGCGTACGTATTCATGTATCTTAAGCCATTGAAGAAATATAATCCATCCCTGATAAGAGATTATAATGAAAATGCACAGATGTTTAACGTACGAGGATTGCGTGTCCTTCTACGCGATGCTAAATCGTTTACGCACTATGGAATATGCTGTAAAAAATAGCGGCTGGTTGATGCTAGACTCTGTGGACACTTTGTTTAAAAATGCAAAGGATAGAGTCTACAATGCAAAGAGCGGTGGTAAGCTCGTTGTCGTTATTGCACATAAAAAAAGATTTATGTGGTCTTCCCTATAATCTGAAAGGGTACGTTATCCTTGTACAGAATTGAAGCCAGAAGCAAATCCAAAATGGGCGGCGTTAACAGAAGTATTGCTGGAAATTCAGGATCAGAATAAAAAGAAAGGAAACGGGGAGATGGAGAAGGTCCTTGTTTTGGTACATGATCGCAACATATGTTATCAGATAAAAAACTAT
This sequence comes from Andrena cerasifolii, assembly GCF_050908995.1. NCBI lineage: Eukaryota > Metazoa > Arthropoda > Insecta > Hymenoptera > Andrenidae > Andrena > Andrena cerasifolii. Next base: position 11,711,076 of record NC_135120.1, on the reverse strand, counting down.
TTAACTATGGGTTCTAATGAGTATTTACTTTACGAAGCGATGAAGAAACTTTCTCATAAAGAAATGCAAAACACAAGGTGCGTGATTGGTACAGAAGAAAGTTTGTCAAAGCACTGGTCAATCGTGAAATTAGCTGTATTAAATAGTTAATTAATTTTAATATTTATCATATGTAGCGAAAAGAGCGCGGGAAAGACGCCTGCACCTGAAGAGAAAAATGATGACGATACAAATGAAGAACAAGACACTTACGTGTTAACGTTGTCTCAAAAAGTTATTGAAGAAAGTCAATCTGGTTCATCGGATGAGAACCAGCACCAGACTTTATTTGAAGATTGTTCACAAGTAAGATTTAGATCGTGTTGTAACACATGGTCCACATAAAATTGGAAGATGTAGTTGAAATATTCCATTTTCTTTTACAGATCGCCGAATTAGATTTAACTAACGTAACAACGAACGCACCTGTTATTTTAATACAATCTCTGAAAAAGAATGGCGATCCAACGGCGTTGCAACGCTCGTTAGCGGAACATATGCCGAGTAATGTTATCATGTATTTAGCCGACGTCTCAGCTGTGCGGCAAATCGAAGTACGTGTTAAATTAAAATGGATTTAGTTAGTTTATGCACGGCACACGATTGTGCACAGATATTTAAACAAATATTCCTTTTCAGGTTTATCAAAACAATAACCCATCGATAGATTTAAAAGTCTATTTCTTAGTTTACGGAGGCTCTGTGGAAGAGCAAGAATATCTTACATCGCTGCGACGGGAGAAAGAAGCATTTCACGCGTTAATTAATGCTAAGACCGTATGTAGCTTTATTTTAAATTCATCCCTGTATCCACGTATCGCGAAACGTTTTCTGTTTAGACGATGGTGATTCCCGAAGATCAAGATGGGAAAGGTGAAGAGTGTTTGAGCCTTGCAGTTCAAGCGGATACAGATGCCGAAGCAAATACACGAAAAGGCGGATTACCGACCCAACCAGAAGTTCCTAATACAGTAATAGTAGACATGAGAGAGTTTAGAAGCGAACTGCCTGGTATACTTTATAAACGAGGCATGAAAACTGACCCCGTAACATTACAGGTGCGACTGAAAATTTTGCATTTACAATTTCGATGCAATGTACATCTCTTTTACTCGATAACCATTTATTGTGTTTTTCTATTCGGTTTATAGGTCGGCGATTACATCTTGTCGCCAGAAATTTGTGTCGAAAGGAAAAGCGTTTCAGATTTAATTGGCTCCTTAAACAGTGGACGATTATACAACCAAGCTATGTCTATGTCGAGGCATTATACTAAACCAATGCTTTTGATAGAATTCGATCCAAATAAACCATTCTGCTTTCAGGTACACGCTCTTTGCATATTATAAGAAGGGAATAATTAGAATTTGTAGATTTGTTGGAAATAAATCTTATAATTACAGGGACACTATTACGCTAGTAAAGATGTACAAAATATGTTTATTACCTCGAAACTTCAGTTGTTGACTCTACATTTTCCTCGATTGAAACTAGTATGGTCGCCTGGACCTCACGCAACAGCACAACTATTCGAAGAATTGAAGGTACTGGAACGAGGATGTAACTTGTAATTGAATCTAGCCCATCCGTTTTATTGTTTCGGAAAAAAATTTATAGCAAGGAAGGGACCAACCAGATGCAATCAAGGCTGCTCAAATTGGTGCCGACGAAAACAAGCAAATGGCAACGGAAAAATATAATACTCGTATTCACGATTTAGTTGCCAGATTACCGGGAGTTACCACCAAAAATTTACAAGCGATTTTGAACAAAGGACAATCATTAGATCATCTGTATAAACTTACAACTGTACGTATACAAATTTATCTCGCTTTACATATGCAGCACTGTAGAACTTTATTCGATCAGTGTACATCATCTTCTTAAACAATATTCTATTACGGCCCTATAAATATCTCAAGAATATTCGTGTGGAGAATAAACATTCGCATTCTTTATAGGAAGAACTTACGGAAATGATTGGAAATAAAAATGAAGCACAAATGTTACATAATGCATTTCACGAGAAAAGTTCTCCGGTCGAAGAGAAATCAAAGGTAAATGGTAAACAAACTGGAGTTAGAGGTCGCGGAAGAAGACTGTTTACTAAAACCAAGTAAATGATACAAGTAAGCTGCATTGTTTTTGAAAATATCATGTTTTTTGGATTATATTTAAATCTATTTTAGTGTGCAGTGTGTTGTAAGTTATCGTGATATAAAACAACTTGCGTGTATAAATTTTCATGGAAAATAAAAATGTTATATTTTTATCTGTTGAAATTCAGTACAATTGTGGTTTATAGATTCATAACAAAAATATAAAAACTTGTGCATATGGCGATACAAAGTTCATTCATAATTTATCACGCTTAGGAAATATGATTTTTGCATTTTTTATTCTTCTTGTCTGTCAATAAACCTCGTCAAATGTAATATAGCTTTAATTAACAGTTCTTCTAGTAACGATATACAAGCGTCTGAGATTGGTATACATTTAGCTTGCTTTTCTTCGAACATCCTGCATTTTTAGAAGCATAAAAACATTATTAATTACGAACTTGCGGTAAAAGTTGTTTGCGTTTTAAAAATTTCAATGACATACTTAATAAGTTTTGAAGCTGCACATCCCCGTGCAATTAATGCCTTTTCTTTAGATTTTGCAACGGCTCTCAATGCTATTTCGTACGCGACTTCTAATATTTTATGTATAATTGCATGGCTGTCCATTGAAATATGTTTCAAACAAAACTAGAATTGTGTATGCATAATGTTACGTCCATAATAAGTTTACGCAATTGTTGTACACTTCTAACAGATAACTTACTTCATTATCGCGTTGACAAAAAACGTAAGCTAAAATAATTTTGGAGATATCTGAGGTGAACATTAATTTTTCCCCCTCGGTCATTGTATCAGGCTGAAACTTCAATAATAATTCACGAAGCTTTAATGCAATTGTATCGTATTCTTTTTTGGCAATTGAACGAATCTCTGCATAAGGACGCATATCCATTCCTATAAAAAGCATATAACATATACAGCGATATTGATACTGCAAATAAATTGATATGTCTAAATACCTGGCAAGTAGTCAGTTGAAAGGCAGTAAAGGCCATGTAAATATCTTTCAGCCATTAAAAGCGAGGCTGTATCACGAACGTCTATTCTATCTGCGATATTATCCAGCCATGGAGTGATAGAATAAAAATCGAATGCGCTATCGCTAAACCTTGTAGCTTCTCCTTCAGTGCTCATCGGCGGTTGATGTTCCTAAAATAAGGCAATAATTAGTTGAACAGGCTAAAATGGAACGACAAAATAGGACAAAGTAGAACATTTTAACCATTTAAATTAATAGTAACAATAATACTAACAAGGAAAATTTTTGATTCTGTCTCCAACTTGATTTCATCTCCGAAAATATATTCGCCGCAATGTGATATTACTATTTGCTTTGTAGGTTGCTCGTAGTATGTTGAAATATTCTCTAACTTTTTTAAAGTTCCAGCACCATCCACGAGTTGTCTATTTAAATAATGACCCTTCACTTTTACGTTACGTGTGAATCCAATTATTTTCTACTAAACTCACCCGAAAGCAACGTAATAGTAGTTCATCCAGGGATTGGATTTTAAGCATACGATAAATTCTGATTCATTACAATGTTTTCCATTGTTTGCCATTGAAAGAACTCCACGGTGATCATGCTGAACGCAATAAGACTCGTCGGGTATCTTAGAAGCACCCCCTTCAGAGTTCTCAATATCTTTAAATTCATTACCTGAATAAAGCAATGGATAAAAACTAGGACCAAAACTGAAAGTAGTTAAATCACGCTAATAAAAATTCAAGCGAACAGGAAGAGCGTTAATTTTAAATGGCACTTGAGTTTACCTCCGCATTGAAGCCAGCCATTCTTTACTATACGGTGTACACGTGTATTTACATAGTATGAATCTTTATAACATTTTTCTACTTGATCATATCCGGTACAAAGATTTAAGAAATGTCGACAAGTCAATGGTAACAAATCGGAATATAACTAAATCAATGTAAACTTGAATTAAATGGATACACATTTTATAAAGCTCTGATATTGTATAGAATCAGAAAATTAAATACTTACCATAAACACAAATGAACCAATCATAGAACCGTCTATGGTGAACGTGAAATAAACGTACTTCCTCTAAAATTGAATAGTGTTATATTATTGTAGAATTTACAGTATTATATTACAGTACGTGTACGTATAACAACGAAAAGTTCACCTTGGACTTTTCCATGAACCATTTACATTGTTCTGTGGCAAGGCTTTCGTAATATCCTATTCCGACAGGTAAATTAAAAATATAAGTCTGGCTTATGTAATATAAAAATTCCACATCGCTGCCGATAAACTCATCATTTATAAATACAGCCACGGTTCGCGTTAATGACCACAGTTTACCCCCAATTTGCTAATAACAATTATGCACGCGTTATAATTAGTATGTACCGATATTGGCTGCACGCATATTTTATTAAATGTCGAAATAATTCTTTCTTACCCTTTTCATCTTATTAATGTACTCCTGCCAATCTATTTGAAACATTTCTATGAGTTGCGGCAGTGAAAATTTAAATGGTAAATGCTGATATAACTTTTCTGCACATATTCGAGCCTTTTGAAAAGCAACAGTATTTATAATACCTACTACTTTAATTCTAATACAGTCATCCTTGCAACAACGTTTCTTTAACAATTCACTTTTAATTTTATTTTGCATCATTATGTAATTCAATATAGCTTTCCTTTTGTATGCCATTTAAACCATAACTTGTATGAAAGAACATACAAGAAATTTAATGGTAAAACACTTAAAAATGCTATGTTCATACTTATGCATTAGGATTGTCCTATATACAGTGGCGTGTAAAAGTATAACTTTTATTATTCCGACCAAGTGCATTTTTTTTGAAAACGACGAATCACGTCACATAGCAAACTAATCCTTCTAGCTTCTCAAAAAAACTCAAGTCCTTTGGATTAATTTTAAAAAAGTTATGCGATTTTAAAGGGTGGCCGAATATTTTTGCACGCCACTGTATATGTAGTGTTAATAATTCAAACATTGTTCCTCCCATTTTCTTCCATTTATGCTTTCTGAAAGATTTCTTACGTACTGATTATTCTGGATTATAGTTTCACGAAATTTTCTTTAAATATATTTAAATGTATTTTATATATAAAACGAACATATCCACTCCTTTCTAAAGAAAACAATTCGTGAACGTGTTTAGAAAAGAGATTACAACAAATTCCAATTTTTATTAACTGCAAACATTATGTTTCCATTAACACTTATATTAAAGTGACTCGTAAATTCATCCTGGAAACAAATAATTCCGACATCATAGTTTGATATATCGAGAAAACATTTGTTATGTAGACATTTCGTGCATTGCTTCCGTAGCATTCTCAATATCACTTTCCTCGTCACTGCTACCACTTGTATCCAAATTATACAAGAACGAATCATTTTCACACATGGGAAAATAAAACCTGAAATTTTATATCATTCGTGAAAAGCTTGCATCAATTCGATGAATTAAGATTCCATAAACTGCTTACTCTGGTTGATCCCAGATCTTTTGTATGGGTATTTTAAAATGATTTTTCTGCTTCATGTGCTCCGAAACATTCTCCACTTCTGCTTCGCAGAAAACACAACGTTGTACATGAATTTGCCTCCTTACATAGTTCACTACTTTCACCTATTTTAAAGATATTACATATAGTAACTCGTACGCCAGCCTTTCATTACTTCGAATAATATACATCGAGTCTCACTTTTTGGTAAAATGTTAAATCTTTTGACGCAGCTTTAAAATCAAAATCGTGATCTGTTTTCATGTGCGCAAGAATAAGATGAAACTGTTTGTCACTGTAATTGCAGAACAAGCATGTTATACCAATGCCTTCGTCATTCCAGTCAGACCACGTTTCTTCGTCTTCGTTTTCACTGCTTTGTTCTCCTACCCCGTCATTTTCTCTCGGATTACTCTAAATGCGTTGAACCTCACATTAATATATTTCTATCTAACACAATCGCAATCAATTTTCAAGAATAATATACCTGTTTATACCCCCATGACTTTCCAGGCTCCAAATAATTATTTATGTAAAACTTATCGTAATCCTTGTTATTAGGATTTATTCGTTTGTGCAGCTTTTTACGCATGTGTTCTTTCAATGCTGTACGGTCCTTGAACAGTTTTTCACAATATATACATATCAACCTAAGAAGAGAATACTTAATGCATGTTCACACGGCTTTCTATTTAAACTTATCTAAAATGTATTTAATATCTTACTTTTCAATAGTATTCTCAATCTTATCTAAAAATTCGTCTATAAATACCAAATTGTCTGGTTTCCCCAGGTACAAATTATGTTTGTGCGCCAAATGTTTTACATATGCGATGCGCAGTCCTGAGAATTCCATACGGCAGAAAATACAGCCGCGTTTGAAATTGGTGTCTGTTCTCTCTTTGGTTTGCTCCGACAAAACCCATTCCTTAAAGAAATAGATGTACATCGTCCTGTTGTGCTTTGTAACAAAGATTTATTGAAAATTTCTGCAGATCGCTGGTACCAATTTAGCTGTATGTATTTCATCTCTTAACGTTTTGTCCTCCGAGGTGCAATCGGACAGTAAATAGTATATTGTATTTTTACATGGTTCTCCATCCGGTGTACAATCCATTAACATTGTCGTGCAAAATTTAGTTAACGGCTCTTCCTTAAATTTCACGCTCCAATAATGTACGTAGCTGAAACAGTTTGCTTTATACTCTAACTCGGATAATTTAAACTGCACAATCTTATGCAAAAGATTTCAACCTTTTCAAACTAGCAATCTGCGAAACATCCCCTATTACAAGGAAATGCTCTTTAAATAAATGGGTCAGCAGTCCTGTCTCATTTTCGGGAAGAACAAATTCCGTATCGCATAAAAGACATTTAGTAGCGTACGGTTTATCATCCAGCCCAACGAATTGAGATTTATACATAGTAATCTTGATTAAAAGGACTGTTCGAATGCGGAGGATCTTTATGTTTCTCTGTAACGTAATTTCGGAGAAATTGGTTCTCAAGTAACGTTAGAATTTTCTTAGAAACATAATTACAATTGGGGTATATAAAATATGTACATTTTAGATTCATAACTACGGAAATTTTCGGCAAGCTAAATAAATTATATTCATCGACTCTCTGACTAGCATTAAGACCATTAATATGTAGCCATTGATAGGTATAATATTTATCTTTGCACTAGCCAATACAAGTACTGTGCCCGGATGGAAAGAAGTCGGTTGAAATATCACAGAGGCAAGAGGGGTTCTTCGCTCGCATTGCCTCCCGCCTCCCGTTTACTTACTTTGTATTCGTCGACATTGTCGCGCCGGCCAATAGGAATATACTATTCGGACCTACAGTTTCTCGATCGACTTCTTTCCATCCGGGCACAGTAGGCCTATAATTCATTAATTTTTAGCAACAGTTCAATTTACTGTCAGGAGGCTGTACGCAGGAACATACAAATTTCTTTATTCGATTATGTACCTTGCAATCCGAGAAACCCGGCCTCTTCTAGAGGCACTACGAATCATTATGCAACTATTTTTAATAACAAAATGGTCTTTTTGATTGCTCTAAAAAACGTTTTAAATATTTCTTCAATTTCTGGACATAGAAATGTTCGGTGCGCGTAGCGGTGAAGGTAGAAACTAAACTGAGCGTTAAAACACGCCCAGGGCGCCGATCTTAAAAATCATTTCTCTTACCCTGGCGTTAGCGTGTTTTAACGTTCGTTTTTTCGTCAATTAACTGTTATAACTAATTAATTGCACACAAAGTAATTGCAAATAGTATATAGGAACATAGGTCAAGGATCTATATTTCGAAATGCAACTCTAAAAGTGCATGAAATATGTATATAATTACACTATTCTTCTAATTACAGCATTAATATCTTGTATGCATCAGGTATTTGCAATGTTTATTACATAAAGTATAAAAATCATTGTTGACAAACACAACTTGGAGATTTGTATAACGAAACATTCCAGTAACACATGTTATATAATTAAATGTTCATATGGGAAGTAGAAAAGGAAAGGTAGCCGTATATCGTACCAAGATCTTTATTTCTCTTTCTCCCTGTTAGATTTGTCCTTAGTGAGACCAACTAACAACATTAAATGGCACACATGTAATGAAATGCTGCTGAAAGCGGTACTTGGATAAGTGTTCCAACACAATTCTATTACGCCTAAGATTGTCAGTTTTATTACAGTCTTATAATCCGTACACCATGCGATATAAGGCAGCGTGTGGTAATACCATATGTAAAATTGATAGTGCAATGATCTGCTGAATACAATGCCAATAAAATTAGCAGCGAACATCGGGAGAATGAATAATTGACTCAACGTAGACATATCTACTTTCTGTTTCTTCTTTAACTGAGGCTGCAAGTTTTTCTCTACATGCTTCAATTTCGCATACGATTTCATATACTTTATCCACCTCGGTGTGCAATAGACCAGGGCCGATATGTGTAGCAGCAATAACAACGCATGAAAGTACGGATGGACAAAAATGTGCTCCGGCAGGAATCTCCAATTCACGGTCCACTTGAATTCGAAAATGCGTCCGAGATTGAAAGCGCCTTTAATATATGCAAGTGGATTCTCGAGTATAAAAGGTAGACCTAGCATTAGTTGAACCAAGGCGCATACGATCAACTGCGCTATCGTTTTAAGTAACCCCAGATTACATAAATAAGCTACAAGAAGCGCCGGTGCGAATAATAGAATATTCATCTTCACCGACACGCCTAGACTGTAAAGTACGCTTCCCAAATACCATCGATCATCTAGAAACGCATTAAGGCTCGCAATCAACAGCACCATTGCAACGGGGTCGTTGAACAGCCTCAAGGTAAATATAGAATGAACTCTGTAAGACGTGCAACACATAATGATCAAGACGTAGGGCGGAACTTTCTTAGTTCTCGTGTAGATCCGAAACACTAATACAAGTAATATTATGTAGAGAGCTGCGAAGAGGTACTGTGCTATTTTTATGTCCGCTCCGTGCCCGGTGACGTAGTATAGTATAGAAAATACGTAAACAAATCCTGCGGGGTAGACTAACGGTCCGGTGTCACCTCTCAGCTTCGAATAATCCAGCGTCCCATTGAGAAAACCCTCGACCTCTTGCATATACGCTTTCCAGTCGATCTCTGTGTACGGTACCCTTTCGATAACCAATACGTTCAGGAATATTTCCAGTACGATGAATACTCTTCCGATTACTAATAACTTCTTCGGGTCCGTCAATAGGCCAACGAATTTCTCCCATTCTAAATAATTCTCGTACCAATTCTTGGCGTTCCTCTTTGATGATCTTATCGAATTTGGGTTAGACCGAAAATCTCTGCGCGGCGCCATATTACAAGCACACGTGTTCGGAAGGCAGTGATCGGAACAACGTGTATCGTCGCTGATTGGTTGCCGCGATTTGGAGCAAAAGCGGAAGTAGACAGAGACAGAAATACTGTTAGAAAGAGATAGATAAACGTTTAGGTTATGTTATTTCCGGTTTTGCTCCAAAATAGCTGCGGTTATACCGATCACTCCCTAGAGGATCACTATTCCCAATATGTAATGGAAATCACGGACGTAGTGGGCGATTTGGGCTTAAGTGGAATTCGCCTATTGTAGCCCATTTCAGGTGCCAACCGCCAACCTCAATTTCTGAGCGCCAGTTGTTTCGGAAAAGTAGCCCAAATGGCGGAATTCCGCCCAATCTGGCATTCCTGCTGAGAAATATCTCTTGTCAACTGCCACGCACGCGCGTTGCAAAGTGCGCAACTGGGCTAACTTCGCGCAGGTGTCATCTGCTTCACGACCATCTCCTCTACAATGTTTTGAAAACTTGGTGGGAAGCAAAGCCACGCCATAGGCTCTCCCTAGATCATATTCATGAAACATTGTAGACGGGATGGTCGCGCAGCAAATGTGAATCGCGTGAATTGTTCAGTATTCGCTATGCGTTTGTGTGGCAGATCGAAGAATATTCTAGAGCTGTGTGTATGCATGCATACAAACGCTCTCTTCGGCCAGCGAATTGTTTCCATTTTTCAAAGTCGCATTAACCAATAAGGGAACGCTATGCGAAACGCGAGTCACGGCAGATTTGAACCAATCAGGATGCGCCAGCTGGGATTCCGGGCTTTTGACAGCATCCAACGTGTATAAAGCCAAGTGTGGAACAAACCGATGTAGTTGCGTTAAGAATTCGTTGAAATAATAAGCGAATGAATTAAAAGTTCCGATACACTTGCGTTCGGTAGAAGAGTGAATATTTTCTAAGTGATATATGTATTAGTTTGCTGGCGCAGGGCCACGTAAGTTCAGACTAACCTTGTAAACCTCGATCATTCTTTTATTAATTCACGTCAACCGATTCACTAAATAGTGTCAAGGATTCTGTATTAGTGTTTCGTTCCGATTTGAACAGAACAAGTAACACAATTTTAGTTTCCCGTGGAACTATGTAGCTTTAAGTTTGATGGAAATAAACTATAATTATTACTTTATTATTACAACATTAACGTGTTGAATTTAAAGGAAATTTTTTATGTTATATTATAGTAGCATCTTTGATTTACGTTTTGTATAGTATCTAAGTACGATTTGCTTGATATATAATTGTATAATGCTTTACAATTCAAGAGGTATCTAATAAAGGATTATTGTTTCTGCGTAGAGTGTATATGTACAAGATGAACACTTCGTTGGTGTTAACTCTGTCTATGGTTATTGGGATAATATGCGCTGTAAGTGCTTTAAAGAATGGCGAATGCGAAGGTGAATAAATGCATATATACATTTGTATTCTAATCGCTCTTTATTTCTTAGCTCTATTTACCGATTTCATTCACTTTGTTAATGTTGCAGTATGCATATCTACCGTGGAGAAATTTGTGAATACTCTGACTGACGATGCGAAGAAGGATACTAAGGAAATAGAGGCGGCATTTAAAGATTTTTGTAAGGGCACTAAATCTAAAGAAAACAGATTTGTAAGTTTCTCATGTCATAGAACAGGGTTGACTAACTGGTGGCTCACGAGTAGGGAATTCAATCACGGGATCCCGGCTGTTTTTTGGATTCTAAAACTCCCGGGATTTGATATATCAAGTTATAACTTATTCCGAGAATTTTTAAAAACGTAAATTACTTTATGAACACCTGAAAAATATAAAAATGGAATCCAAAAAACAGCCTGAATCCCGAGATTGAATTCCCTACTCGCGAGCCACCAGTTAGTCAACACTATCATAGAACATTGACGATTAATGATAACAAACACGATCAATTTGTATCTCTCTCAATTGAAACTTCTCTTTTTCCTAGTGCTACTATTTAGGTGGCTTAGAAGAATCTGCAACAGGTATCTTGGGTGAATTAAGTAAACCTATATCTTGGTCTATGCCTGCGAATAAAGTATGCGAGAAGCTGAAGAAGATGGACGCTCAAATATGCGATTTGAGATTCGGTAATCTCAATTCTAATTGTATTTCTACGTTCGCAATTATTTACGTACGCTCTGCTTCTCCGCCTAACGATATTAACATTGAATTTCAGAGAAGCAGATTGATATTAACACCGTCGATTTGAAGAAGCTCAAGGTGCGCGACTTGAAGAAAATTCTGAGCGACTGGGACGAAAGATGCGACGGCTGTATAGAGAAGACAGACTTCATTAAGCGAATCGAAGAATTGAAACCTAAGTATTCTCATAGTTCAAAGTCAGAGCTTTGAAGTGTGTTCAGCGACGTAGGTAAATTATTATGTTAGTATGGCTAAGCTTTTGGATATTTCTTTCTTCTTACAGAATGTTTAATAGTACTTAACATTCGTACGTTCGCACTCGAACATACGAATGGGGGGTATCATTTTGTGAAAAATTTTGTTTAAGGAAAATTTTGAAAGCCAGTGTATGCATTTAAGTTTTAATAAGTAATATTACGAAGCCTCTAAATTAAATGCTTTTAATTTAAAGTCTTTCTATAAATTAAGTTTATGTTAATTGAGCTTAGGTACGGTTTTAAGGAATTAGGAGTGCTGAGTACTAAAAATTTGTTAAGGGTTCATTCTTTTCAGTGTAGCCATGCTAATACATGTTGAATATCATAAAAAGGTGCTCCGTTTTTATCATACCAATGTTAGACAATTCTAAGTGGCTCAAAGTTTTCACACTGAAAAATTATGTTTATGCTTTTATCCTCCATTGCTCTTCCTCGGATACTTCGATGCAGTGTGTTTATACGTGTATGAATCCTATTTATACCAAAATGCAGTGTACTCTGTCAACAGATGTGTATATGTGGTGAATTATTAATAATATGTTGTTACATATATATTTATTCTTTTTTTACATTCGACACTCACGATGTGCTACTAATTTCCGAAACATACTATTGAGTCACATTTCTTTCAACTACTCAATGTAATAATACATTACCGTTTTACATCGATAATAAGTCTGTTTCTATCGAGTCGTTTAGATTTTGAAATTAGAAACGTACCGAACGCTCAGTATTATGTATTCATTAACAAGTATTCGCAGGAGCCTTAATTTATTCTGGATTTATATAAATACGCAGAACATTTTAAGGGCAACGCTCAGGTTCGTTATTCATAGAATCTCTTGTACAGTGATATTATTTTATAGAAACATACTTATGAGATGTAAAATGGGAAAGTATTATAAGATATACAAAATTTAATAATTTTAGCATTTAATAAAAAAAAACTGTGACATAAGTTTACTCCAATGTTTTATTTTACATTTGCGTATAGGGTTGCCATTATATTAAGAATCCGCATTATTAATTATCGCCGCAGACTGGCAGGTCACTCCAATGTCCGTCCACTTTGCACGTAATTAATCCTTGCTTTTTACCACCAGGACATATGTAAGTCAATTGATCCTGATACAAGTACGAACGGCCACGAACAGTAACTCCAGGCGGAAGCTTTGGTTTATTACACGAGAGTTCTACAAATATTGATCGATGAGAAACGAACGACACAACGAACCATATTTTATACAGCACTGTACTTACTCGTACATTTACTGTATATCTTAGACCATTTCCCATTTACAAGGCACCTTGCGTTTGATTGCCCGAACATGAAATAGCCGGGCAGGCATTGATAGGTGATCATATTGCCAAACGTGAAATTTGCTGCCCCACCATTGTCTATCTTTAATATCGCGTTTGCAAGTGTTGGTGGTTTACCACATACCACGGCTAAAACACGTAACGAGTACTGAATTTTTTGCTAACATATCGAATGGACGTGCAAAAACAATTTTGTCCTTACGTTTGCAAGAAGGAATAGCGGACCACGTACTGTTTGTAAAGCAGACAGATTTCTCATTGCCTTCAAGTATATAACCGTGACGACACTTGAAAGTAATAGCGCTGTCAATAGCTCTTGAATAGTTATTGTTATTACCAACAATATACCCGTACTCTGGAACCTATTAGTAACGTGGACCTTAGTTTCTTTAATCATTGTATCCAAAAATGACTTTATAAAGAGTAATCGCGTATGGTACTTACTGTGGCTAAAGGACACATTAGTTCGTCGCAAATATTCTCCATTCTGTGACTGAGTAAATCTTCGATTACAGTGTCGTTCATTTTTAAATGAAGGATTTCCCATTTACCATTCTCGTCACAAGACCACGTTAAATTGGAAACGTATCCATCAGTGTTCCCGCTGGTAAATTTCATTTCACCAGCATTCTTGCAGGTAAGAACTATTTTCTTCGTATAAGTATAGCCCTCCACCAAATACTCTAAATTTCCATAGAAACCATTGTAAGCTTTCCTATCGCTTAATTCTTTATTTTGATTGTTGTCCCAGGTATTCGTATGATTATCCGAGCTCGTTACTTTATTAATGAGTGGGAAAAGTGGATGTTCTGAGATGGAACATTCATAAGGCTGGCAAGACGACAACGTTGACGACCATTCCTCCTTGTCCGTACAAGTTCTAACGCCGTCTCCGATTAATTTATATCCTACATCGCACTTGATTAGAATCTGTGAGCCAAGAACAAACTGACTCTCCAAATCTGTTTCCTCGAGGCTGCCGCCCCTTTCTGTCTCTGTGCTTTTCGTATTCGAAACACTGGGTACTACTTGTCTGTTGGAAAGCTGGATCGTATCGTTGCTATGCGTTCTCAAGAATATTTTGCCGTTAGCCACAACGTTGGGCCAGGAGCACAGTAGAGGCACGCACTCGTGAACAAATCCAATCCAAGTACCATTCTCGGTACACCGAAGTCTAAATTCAGCCATCAAGCTATGATTATCCTGAAACTTGTATCCAGAATGGCAGGAGTATCCAACGACGTCGCCGAAGTAATAGTTCCTCCCAAGAACGTCATTGGCTATTTCTAAGCCGGCACTCGTAGCAGAATTTTCTTGAAGGCTATTCGAACTTGTAAGGATTGTATAGCCATGCTCAATTCTGCGAGAACATCGGAACAGCATTCGTTTATTATTAAACTACGACAGCTTCTTTACGAGTGTTTAAACAGCTTACACTTTTGGCGGTGGACATCCATCAGCCACACACGCTGGCCTGTCGTGATCCCATATGCCAGACTCGAGGCACGTCAGAAACTTTTCTCCCACGAGACGGAAACCCAGGTCACATTTGAACTCGAGCTGCTGCCCTACCTGAAGCACAATTTAGGGAAACAATCTCGACTGGTTTCTGAAGGTGAATGTAAGTAGATCTCGCACCTGTAGTATTGAAAGATCATCCCTTTCATATTCTTCTACAACGTATTCGATATCCCCGTTCTCTGGTGCCAGCAAGTTCTTGCAAGTCTTCCCTGTGACCAGAGGCGATAATAAAAATTGTGTAATCGTTAAAATCACAGATGCTTCGTTTATCAAAGTATCTGCGACAAGTATGTTGTCAGGAAAACACATCTTCACCTATGCAGACTGGAGGCAATCCACTCCAGTTACCATTTGCATTGCAAATTCTACGAGGGTTCCCTCGAAGCTCGTAACCATTCAGACAGGAATAGTGTACTTCATCCCCGAACAAGTAGGATCTACCTTGCACGCGACCGCGTGGAAAATAGCCCGGAAAGCCACATTTTCTTCCTCAAATGAAAATCAAGTATGTCATTGTTACGTGGCTAGAGCGATGTAGTCGCCAATATTCTGAAACGTTCAGCTGTACAAAGTAGCAATAGCAAAAGGTTTCTTGTCTTACTGGTGCAAACCGGCGTGTAATAGCCTTCCCACTGCCCTTGCTTAAGGCATTTAACTTTTAAAGACCGATGCTCTCTACCAAGGAATCGTACCATGTAACCAGCGTCGCAGTAATAAGTAATTTCCAACGAGTCGCCGCTGACGTTTACGTTACCTTTAAACGGCACAACCGGCAAGGGACAGCCACGGCAAAACGGGCTGCTTAATATCTAAGAACGTGGAATCCCTCGTAGAGTTATCGTTAAAATCCGTGGATAAGCTTCAGAAAAATGCATAATTACCGCAACGTCACCGCGTATGCGCTCCTGCACCTGTGACCATGCAATTACATTGCCGTGGTATCTTTCGCAGGTGTTGAGCAAGTGTTTCACGTCGACAGCTGTTAAAGCTGTATTCCAAATATCCATCAACGTTAATTTTCCCAGGAAAGACTCCGACTCGGAAAATCCACCACCGACGCGATCTTGCTCTTGCCCGATCACGAGGGTTCCATTGCCTTATTATAAGAAGGTATTTACACTGCTTTTCCTCTCTCATCGAAATCGAAATTCTTCAAATACTATAGGTTTACCCATGCGAAATATTTGTCACCTTGAATGGTAAAGCCTCTTGCCAAACGAGTTCCATTATCCCTTAAATGCCCGTCGACGAATACATTCCAAGAGCCACTTCCGCTCTCCCAAGTAATGCAAACGAAATGCCAAAGACCGTCGTTTACTTTAATGTCTGTTACTACTTTCTGCCCGTTGATGTATATCACGAATCTGAGGAATTAAGATATCGATATTTCTTTAATAATTACAGTTATTGGTGTTCCTTTCAGAAGAAACAATTCGATTACCCATTATAGTCGGTTAAAGTAAACGCGTTATCGTAATACCGCGTCGCGTACGACAACACCGTACCATAGTTAAACGTGTCCGTTGACTGCAGCCACAAGCATGTTGTTAACTGGAACGAAATATTCTGATGAAGTAAAGATTATTTTGAGATAGAATTTAACAGAATAATGATTGCATCGATCAGCATTCTGTCTCTATTTCTACGTTTTATACGTGCGTTTATTACTACCTCTAACAGATTCATCGCAGGGCCCTTCATATCAACGTAGTCCGTTGTTCCCGATTTAGTAAAGTGTACGACATAATCAGAGGACAATTCTATAAATAAATAGGGAGTCTTTGAAAAGACCGTGCAAAGAAATGGAGATCATATTCGTATGAGGAGATAAAATTTATATCGACTGAATGAGGTAGAGGATTGTTCATCCAGACTATACTTTCCAGTCTCGCAATTGCGCCCTGTAAATGGCACAGGGCACGTGCACGTGTAATTAGAAACACCGCTGAAGCATTTTCCGTTATTCCAGCATGGAAGACTTTCACAATGATTCACCTTTATCGTACAATTCCCTCCGGTATAACCATCAAGACACTCGCACCTAATAATCATTGAACCCTGATTTATCCATGCCAGACTCATTATAGTTTATATTAGGGGTGAGTTCGAAGCTAATTTTGAAATTCCCGTAACTCGAATCCGAAACTGGAAATGCTGATTCTGATTTGTTAGTGGAATATCTTGAAGTGAACAGAATTTTTGCATAAATCTCTGTTGACCATAGTTAAAGAAAATATAAACAAAAATATAGCAATATACAAGTTCTCGAGGCACGCTGCGAGCGATTCTTTATTCATTAACTTTATACTTCTTCTTATCTGAGTTTCGAGAGTTTCGAATTCACGAGACTCGACACTTTTTTTGGTGTTTCGACTAGGGGTGTGCGGGTATCCGAATTACGGGACCCGATTTGCGAATCGGGAGCTGATTTTCTTGCTTAAAAATTCTTACATCTGATCACACTGCAAAATCACAACTTAAAAGTTATCGGGTACCCGAAACCCTTAGTTTCGACGTTCCGACAAATCCATCCCCAGTTTATATTCACCTGTAACTCATCCTTGTTGCGTTTTCTTCTTCGATATTCACGCAAGACGAATTTCCATGGCACGGGAGCCAATCGCAGGGTAATAAATTGCAATAACGACCCAGAAAGCCAGGCTTGCATAAACATTGCCAAGTGTCATTGACACTGTGGCAAGTAGATCCTTCCATACAGGGTGACGGATGACAGTAGTCCACCGTGATTTCACAGAACTCCCCTGAACAGCGTGTTTCAATGAAACTTCAAGTTCTTTGGCAGCTTTAATTGTTAGTAACAGTCGTTAAATGACGCAGACACACCTTTAAACCCGTCCTTGCATTCGCAGGCATAGTCGTTGTCAGTGCTCACGCACGTGGCATTGTTTTGACAAGGATTAGCAGCACATTCATCCACGTGCACCTAGAAGTTCCTTTATTAGTCCTTTATCTATACCGATTACTTTACAATTAAACTACTGTTTTACCTCACAATTGCTTCCCGAGTATCCACTCGTACACGCGCAAGTATAATATGTTGTGCCATTTGTGAGGAATTGCACGGCACATGTTCCTTCGTTCAAGCAGGGCGAAGAATCACAGGGACTGCGTAACGTTTCACATTTCGAACCTAAAGATATTTATTCCGCTGTTAATTTCTGCGGCACAACTGAATGCAATTTAAATTCGGTTTCCACTCACCGACATAGTAATCAGGACACTCGCAACTGAAGCTGCCCTCTTCTTGCACGCACTGTCCACCGTTCAAACAGGAATCTGTTTGGCAAATATCATCTTCAATCTCATATAGAGGCAAGCAGTTATTTATATCCATTGATCCACGATATTTCGTAGTGGTATTGGACGGACAGGGTAGACAGTGGTTCTGTCCATATTCTGGCTGATAAAATCCAACCGCGCACATCAAGCACGGTTCGAGAGCCAAACGTGTACCGCGATAACGTTTCCTTCGGGAATAATATCCTGGTCTGCATAGGCCTGCGATAAAAGAGATTTGTGTAAATTCTGTTTAAATTATACGAATATTGAGAGAGGTACCTACGTATGCAATCTTGCAAAGATTTTGTATGCATCTTCATCGTGAACGTGTATTCGGGGCAGCGTTTACACTTCAAGGATCCGTTTGTGTCTTCGTATTCCCCGAGGGGGCACGGCTGGCATCGCTTAGTCGACGAATCGAAGAAAGTACCCGAAGGACATTTCACTAAGATTGAAGAAAACTATGAATAAAGCATTAACGAATCGAGATACCACAGAAAATGCAACACATCGCTCTCACCGCAAGTGTGCTTCTTCAGAACGCTTCCTAGCTCGCAGAGTTCCTCCAAATTCTTGAAAACCAGATGCAAATTCAATGCAAGCTTCGCGATCTCCTGGTTTGTCCTGTTATTCAGTAAATCCAATTTTCCAGACCGAGACATCGATTCTAACTTCTGCCTCAGCTTCTGCACCCCCTCTCGTGGGTTTTCATAATGTTCCTCGATTATCTTCCCTACGTTAAAGCGTAGAATCAGTAAATAGTTTAACAGTTTTTCGCATTCCTTTAGAAATCGTAAATGAGGAAACTTACCTAGAAATTTAAATTTTATTTCAATTTTCTCTTTCTTCTTCTTCATTCTCACTTTGCCTCTGTCTGCATTATCATGCATCTTAGCATTTCGTTTTGTATTTCTACGATACGTTGCAGTCTCGTTTTTTATAAACAATCCGACGCTGTGAATATTGTTATAATAAAGTCCTCTTCGTTCCCTTATCGAGTTTGAGTAAAGGGTGTCCGGCGACGGAAGGCTTTCCACGCATTCAGGATCGAAGGTAATGAGATTGCACTCGATATCGTTCCCGCAAATGTTGAGCAACGTCGATCTTAAATCGGCAGTAATATATTCGCTCAACTAATTAAAATAATAAAAAGTACGTGCATGTTTTTACTGGGCACACGAGAGCAGCTAATATCTGATACGTTGAAACGAAAAATTAATATTTACTTCACGGAGAGTAGTCTGGTTATCGCAGACCGACGTGTTTCCTTCTAAGACGATACTTCCTTCTTGAGACACTGCTTTGGGCGCGGTAGATTCTGCACAGAAATATATAGAGAACGAATTTTCATTAGTTAGCATTCTTTGACCAAAAATTAAAAACTTCCACCGGTTCTATCATCCCAACGCGTAGACTTCGCATAAAGTAAACGCACCAGAGCAATCAGGAATGTAGGTTTCTTCAGTCCAATTTAAATTGCTCGTATTACATTTCAACAGTAATACATCCTCCACAAATCCGAATCCCTCGTCGCAAGTTACTGTACACTCACTTGTCCCATTGGCCGTGGTCGATGAACAATTTGAATAGCCGTTTAGAACCTTCGGAATTTCTTTGCATACATCTAGCAACCATGGAAGTAAACGGTAGTCTATAATTTCTAATATATTACTAAGAAATCTTGTATCGGTAGTTAATCGCATACCTTTTATAGTAATATTGAGCACGCACGTCGCCCTGTTATCATACTTGTCAGTAGCGTTGTATACGACTTCCGTCGTTCCGATCGGAAACGCACGTTCCCCGGGTAGGTAATTTTGCTTCAGTTGCACGGGTGCTTTGGAATTATCGTAAAAGCCAGGTTCGTCCCAAGTTACGTTATCTATGCCAACCCCATTATCGGTAAAGTACACTGGCGGGTCCATACAGTTCTCGATCATCGGCGGCTCCTTGTCTGAAGCATTTTAAAAATGAATTTATAATGTATATAATCACGACGCTGCCACGTACAACACCCTGTTCAATTAGCTAACTTACCAAGGACCTTCACCTTAAATTTACATCTAGCTTTATTCCCAGTTGAATCTTGCGCCACGTACACCACCGTGCGGGTGCCAATCTTCACTTTCCAAGGGAGGCTGATGTACGGTTTGCTCCAAACCGAGGGTGACTCGTCTACATTGTCGGTTACTTTCGGTGTCGTCCAATTAACGTATGCATAATTCTTTCCTGGCAAGCTGTTCGCGACAACGTCAGGCGGACACGTTACCAAGGGTGGCGTTTTATCTGAAGGACAAGGATCGACTGTAGTACATACGTAATAATATTTGAGGCGTATAGCTAGTTTATATTGGTGAGAAATAATTTTGGAACAACCTATGCATCGATTAACAGTCCTCCGTTGCGTCCAGGCACCGGAACGTCCGCCACATAATCTGGTGCGCGGCCCCTCGAGCACGAAACCCTTTCTACACGTTATCGTGCAGTTTGTCGCGAACGGTACCTTGGCTAGTCCTGAACAGCTTTCGGGCAGAATCTTTGCATTCGTTACTCGTTTCAGAGGCTCGCACTTTATTGCTGTAAGTGGAAGAAAAGAAGTAGATACAGGCACAGCGTGGACGAAGAGTCCTTATTCTTGATTTTCGTCTTACTCTAGAATCACTCCTTAAATTCATTCCCATGTGTAGCCGAACACTCTGTATAATTGTAATAGAATAGCTTGCTTTTTTGTTTCGAAAATCGTTCACCTTTACAGGCCGCTTTAAGTCCGTCCCACTGTGACAAAGGCAGACAGTTACGAATCTTGCTACCACGAAGATGATACCCGGCGTCGCATCTGAACTGGCAGCGCGTGTCTATCGGGTACGCCGTGGAATCGTTTGAAATTGAATGTTCGTCCTCCTCGTTTTGGCATCGCATTCGGCCGTGCGTGGGCGGTCGAAGCGCTGGGCAAGTTTTCACTACATAAAAACGAAATGATAAATGAGGAAAACACAGTACCTACGTAACTCAATCTAAATTAAATCTCTCGAAATTAAAAATGGAAATTTCGAAGGCAAAGCTGCGGCATATATCAATTTTAATTTCAACGTGAATTGAAGCTGGCTTCTTTTCAGTATGACTAATTAAATTAAGTACGTTTCGCGTAATTTCTCTAAAGGACTCACGCAGACACTTTGGTTCGTTTCCAGACCAACTACCGTCCTTTCCACAAAGTCGGATACTATCACCTGTGAGGTAGAATCCGATTCTGCACCTTACACCGCAGGCTGCGTGAACAACGTTGCTGCATGCGCTTGCCTTCACCAAGTAGCCGTTTTCCGGCACCCTCAGTTTCGGGCACGTTATAACTGAATAATCAGAAAAAGTAAACAGCATTTATAAAATTAAAATGAAAGATTCGAAAAGGGTGCTCCGTAACTATTCTCACGCCCGGTACATATGCTTGCGATCACTGAAAACAGCAGTAAATCTAAATACTCGCAATGCGGAGAAGTGTCCAGCGATTCTGTCTGCAATCTCTTAAACTTCACGGTGAACGCACAGAAATTTGAGAAATCTTAAAGACTTTCATTTAAAGACAATATTTATTCAATAGATCGTTCGGCACCTATAAAATACGATAATGGACCCACGTTGCGACAAGCCTCGCGATTTCGTCGCCATTTCTAAGAACTTAGCCGAGGGGGTGGCGAAGTCGAAGCATCTGCAAATCAAGTGGTTCCAGAAATACGAATGGTTATTGGAGGAACACCTGTATGTATATACATCGAATCTTTTAGTATTTATCATTTAAAATGAGAAAGAAAGGGGCGAGTCATCGGGGATTAATTGTGTGAAGAAAGTTGAAGAAAGAAATGGACAAACTCTGCGAAGAGAAGCAGTCGGCCATCCCCACCAAGACATTCGTCCGAGAAGAGGGAAAAACATGCTTACCAGCTCCGGTTACTACAAACGCTATGGTATTAACCATTATCGTTCTTAAGGGGTAATGCTTAGCTGACAGGCGAAAACAAAAAATTCCCGAAAATCACGTTCTCTTCACCGGCCAACTAGGTATGACCCCTAAATCCATATGAAACTTCTTTGAACAATAACCAAACGTAATATAATCCTACAGTACGGCTGGCTCGCATCGAAACCAAAGTTTCAGCTCGAAATATACGGCCCTTACATGCCGCAGTACCCCGATCCCATGAAGGACATAGTAACTTTAACCGGAGATATACCCCTCCTCGCTGTCGGCAAAGGTTTCATTTGGTAGCCGACGCCAGACAGAGTCGCCAAACAGATAAACCAAATAATGATTTAATAAACAATTCACTCTACGAGTTACCTTCGCATTTCTTCCCGTCGGTGGTGAATCCGGTGGCGCAAACGCAATGCTCCACCGAAGTAGCAGGTACTTTGGTAGTCACATGATTCACGTCGGGGCAGGATATGCAGGTGGACGTGGAATCCCCTGAGATTTCTCCAGAGGCGTACGTACCATTTGGGCAGGCTAAAAAACCGTAATTAATTGAAACAAACGCCCTCGCAAAATATAAACAGAAGAGCTTGCGCCCTCGATAGACTCACGGTGGCAGGATCCATTGAAGCCAGAGCCAAAATACCCCGTGGGGCAAATGCAGGCGTAATGACCTGTCGTGATCCCGCAGGCGCACGTCGCGAAACTATCGCAGCAGCTTTGCTCGTTTTCGACTTCGCTGATATTCGCGCACAGAAGATTGCAGTTATCTGGCAACGTGACTGGCACGTATTTGCCGGCCCTCAAATCTGCAAGAACGGAAACGGGGCGAACTTGCGTTAGATAAAGTGCTATGTTTCCTCGAGCCAAGGATCGAGTCAGTGAACTGGTCGAGCGAGTTGGTTACTGAAGAACAGCTCGCAGAAACTGTATATTCCATAAGCTCTACATTCGTCGCGAATCTCGAGTTCGAGCTTATCGGACTCTCACCGCGGTGCAACGCCCGTCGCGCTAGGGCCTCGAATTCCGCGAAGCTGTCGAGGAAATAGCTGTGGGTGTTTCCTGGGAAGCTGGCTATGTCGTGGAGCTCCTGCACGTTGCCTGTTCTTATTCCAAACGTGAATATCGTCGCACCGGCGATCTTTAAAAGGTTCGCCGCTGGGCGAGGATCCCCACCGTTGCTGAACCCGTCCGTTATAAGGAACACAGCTTTCTTCGCGCTCTGCCGGCCTTTCTCGAGGACCCTCTGGCTCATCGATTAATTAATGAGTAATTTCAAACGTTTGGTAAAGAAGCTAGTCGAAGAACGCTTACAAGAGCTTCCATGAGAGCGCCGCGGGTGTAGGTCCCACCGCCAGTGTAGCTAATGTTGTTCAACTGCTTGTTCAGCAAATAACACTTGTGGTCGTTATCGCCGCTCCGAGATATCTGATCGACGTTGCGTCTGATGCTCCTTCGGCCACCGAATGTCACGATCGCGACTCTCGTGGCCAAGGGTTCCACGGTGAAGTCGGACAGAAGATTCTTCACGAAGTTCAACTCGCTCTGGAAATTCTTCAGGCCCACGGATCCCGAGGCGTCGATGAGGAACACCAGTTCCACCTAACAAACATTTTGTATAATGTTTAATTGTAAGAACGCTACGCGAAGGAGCTCTGTTAAAAGCAATGGCATCGAGTGCCTATTTGATGAGAGATTAGTAGTTTGCAAGCTCGCGGTTACCTGGTCGGTTTGATTCTTCAGCCGGTCAATATGGATTTTAAAAAGCCGCGACAAGGTGTTGGCTTTATTCTTGAACGCCTTCTCGACGTTCACCAAACTGACGTTCGATTCGCGCCGAGTTGCAGTTCTTCTCTCGCCGAAGTTGAGGAACAACGTGCTGTTCCCTTTGGTCGCCCCGAAGTGCAGCTCCTTGTCGAACAGAGCCACTTCGTTGGAGGATGCAATTGAGACGAGCAAACGCGATAACAGCCCGATCAATATGCATTTCCTTGCGCTCGGACCGATCATGTTTGCAATTCACAGCTACGATTCCAAAGTACTTCCAAGGCACATTTCACGGGGACGTGAGTCTGTTAGCCAAGCTTCATAGAGCTGCCCCGAAGCGATGATTCTAGTACTGCGCTTCAGATATCGAATAAGCACGCTGTCCATTCGCGCAGACCTTCTCTGCAGCCTCTCTTCCGTCGACGTTTACACATATCATTAGAAGTCCACGGGGGTCTCTACGCGTTCGCTTGAAAATTATGGAACGTGTAGGATGAATTTGCCATGGAAATTGAAAATCGTAGTCGCTTTATGAGATACCTTGAGAAACGCACTGTTCGCTGTGAAACATTGAGAGATCGACTGCCGATAGTTTGAGAGGAGTTGTTGCTGCTTGGAGGAGGACCGTGTAAAACGGCACCCGAGTGGTATCCGGAGCATTGAAAAGTTGAGAACAAGGGACTCTCTGTTCCATTTATACTGTGCACACGTGTTCATTCCCATCGACTGATCTCGGCGGATGTCCGATCTATTGAGAAATCGAATTGAATCGCTTGGAATTCAAGCCCGCGTTATAAATCAGATTAAACGGTTGAGAGATTACCATCGAGTCGAGCAGGTCTTCCATTTCTGGTCCTATTCCAAATCTGCATCGCACCTGTGTTTACTTCTTTCAACTCCCCTAGTCCTCAAATCCTCAAATAGCCCGACCGGTTTCGTTCGAATGGCTGTAACTTCGCCAATAATTCGAATTTCGAGTTCGCTTTAGGCGTATAATATTTCCAAGGCATGTACCTATCAAATGCATTTCTTTCCAATGGAGAAACGTATATGACCCCTTAACCCTCGGAAGACGAATAGTGGATATGACCGCGTAAGACGAATGCAGGGTCAGTTTGACCCATAGCAACATTTCTATGGTAAACGGATTTCACGAAAAAATTGAATATAAAATGAATTAATCCCACATAAATAGGTAACAAAAAAATACATAAAGAAAAATATTCACGTACATTTGATACACAAAATAGGTGTATCTCCCGTATGATTTTTATAAATAATGTTACTGCAATTTAGGCGTCTTATACTATATTTTGCCATTGCCGTCACAAATGTAACATCGTGATCGACTTTGTCAGAGTTGGATCAAAATGACCCTGCATTCGTTGTAGGAGGGTTGAGCCAGTTAGCAGCTTCTTATCCTGACTGGCGATACTGTAACGCGAGCAACACGTTGGACAGAGCACACGTGTCGTATTTATGCCACGTGTAGGAGGGATGCTGAACGGTGATCCAGCAGAAGCAAGCAGCATGCGAGGTCAGCAAAACGTTACAGTTTCTGTGTGACCCGCATACATATCGCTTCATATTCAGCGTAAATTGATTTTTCTACCCGGATATCAGGCGGACCGCGCGCGCTCACGCCACGATCAATGAACGATGATCCAGCCGCAGTCGGTGCTCCACCATCACGCTCTTACTTTTTAACCAGTTTATCGCCTCCCCGGTCCCAGATAACGCGCGTCCGTTAATAATCGGTACGCAGACGCGTTGCATATCGCGGGATTCATTAATTGGCTTCATACGCTTGGTCGCTCGAATCCTCTCGCCTATTGCTCTTAAACATTTCACTCTCATGCCTGCGCGCACCAATCGCACTCTCAATCCCTCGAATGATTTCTTTTCGAAGATCCTTCGCTGGCTGGTAACGCAGGGCTTACGTTCGAGAAAGTGGAAGAACCATGTGGATTTCAACCGCGGTGCTGATGATCGTGCTGGCTACTGGGAGCTTGGCTGATCGGGAGGAGGTGTCCTCGCAAACCCTTCACTCCTTCCCTCAATCGGAGGAGCCCCAAGATAACCGGGTACACGTCCAGCAATGCCGTGCCACGAATCTGTGCAAGAAGCATCTGGGATACGTGAACGTATTCGCGTTCCTGAATCCTTCTTGGTACTACAGCTTCAGGCAAGCAATCATGTGAGTCGCTGAAGAAACGGCAAGGCCCATTCTGTTAATAATTTCTATTCGCATTTCGTGGAACCTGGGGGTATTACAAATCGCATTAGAATCATTTGCTGGCAATAGGAAGTTGCTGTATAGCGTAGCTCACCTCTTCCGTAAAACCCCTCGGGGATGAACAAATGAAAATCGACGACTTGTCGCGGTGAAATCTTTTAAAGTACATTGTCTGCAAGGTTGGAAATGCTGAAGAAACGATTTGAGAAAGCTGGCTATCGGAATATCTTGTTCTTCGTCGTGACGCCGCCGGCAGGCTTATCGGACGACGCCGCGGAAGATAGCATGGAGGTAAAAGCGTGGAAAGAGATATCCAAAAATATACTGGAGCCGGAATATTTTTGGGGCGCGGAAGAGGCGGTCAACGACCTCGCGAAAACCAGCGAGCAAGGCGTCATCTTCCTTCAGGATAACCCAGAGTTTAGTATCTGGAAAAGCTTTCGTGCATCGAAGGACGAAGTGGTGGTCGTCGACCGGTGAGTTATCTTCGACACTTGCTAATCGCGATATACAACGTACTGCAAGCAAAGAAAGTCGATTTTTTAACGTACATACTATGTGGCCATTGCCGTTTGCAATTACTTAACACAAAAGTTATATCACCTTTTTATAAAACTCTTCTAAATAATTTCCCAGCAAGACGAATAACACTCCGAATTGATTAGATTAGAAGGTTTCAAGCTCTGCTGCATTATTCGTGCAGAAAGTAATAAACTCTGTTCTCCTTTCTTCATTGTTTCATTTTAATTACATACATTTAATACAACATGATATTACAATTACAGCTGTGGTAAATTGTGTTATCAAATCATTGTGCCCTGGAGCATATTATATTTCCCTTATGTTAAAGCAGCTATTCTTTCTACGTACAAAGAAGATCCGTGTGGTCCTTGCGACGTAAGTATAGGGAGACTATTATGATTCCGGAGATAGGAGTTAATGAATGGGAAATGTAAGAGTTTTAGTAACTTCTGCGATGAATAGGAGCAACCACCGTCGGTACAGAATTCCACGGATTATGATGAGTATATTCGAGGTGTGCAGCCAGATGAAAAGGAAGTAGACAAACATCTCGACCCGTATACGGTCCAAACGCCCACTAACTTGGAATCAGAGAGTGTTACTCTGCCTTCAGAGAAAGCAGAAGAGACCGAAGATGATAAAAATACAAGCAACGTCATTCATTTTGATATAAATTTAAATACCAATACAACCGCGACTCCTAATAGTATAGTGACTGATACGCCATTTGTGGAAACGGAAACACTTCACACATATTCGGAACTTGGTGGAATAGACCATGCGGGTGAAACCACATCAATGGAAAATATAAGAAACGACGAGAACATGAATACCACTTCCGTTGACAATAAAATTGAATCGACGTCTGAAGTTTCACTGCAGCAAACACAAATTGAAGGTTCATCTGTAGCCTCGGACTTAGAAACGCCCGAAGAACGCACAGTAGCGCAGGATCGCGAGCCAACAACTGTAAATAATGATATAAATACCGATGTAACAAGTGGTCGTGAAGATGTTCAGAATGCAAAGAATGAAAGTCTGAAGAATATGGAGGAGAAGGAAGAAATCTCTTCAGTCGGTAGTAGCCATAACATATCTGTAACGCGTAGAACATAGTAACTAAATTGTAGTACTTAATATTTCTCAAACCTCCACAATAGGAAACTGAATTACATTTTAAAATGTATCTTAAGAAGCCCTGGCCTAGAATTATAATTTTCTTCTTACAAGTCTTTCTTCCACAGATCACGAAGCATTAAATGGAGACACTGGGGATAAAGAAAGGCAGATTCAACGAGGGGAGAGTTTGCCTTTACGCATAATACTGTACGCTCCGCACTTGCACCAAGAAGGGCAAAACTTGAAGCAATACACGCACTTGGTTCTGAAGGCAGGAAATCCTGATTACCATGGCCACTTTCATAGTATGAGTACAATCGGTTACCAACAGGTAAATGTTCCTATCAAATACAACAAACTCCTTTCATAATGTATCACGTTAATCCGTTCTACCTGTTGAAAACTATAAGCCAACGTTGGAAAGCTTAGACGCAGCGAAATTGGGAAATAAAAAGCTGGATGTATACATGAACGGTGTAGACGAAAGTCCAGGGGTATACGGAGAAATTGCGGACTATTGGATAAATTCCGAAGAAGAGGAATTTAACAAACAGATCGAAAATACAGAGTTTTTAGACTACAACGATATTACGGTGACCATCTTTCAAACACTGCTTTCAACCAGACTTTCTAAATACAACTAATCAATTGCAGAATAAGGACGTGCAAAGTATAACTAAATGCTTTACGAATCATTATTAGGTTGATGCAGAGGGTGGCGTTGAAAACACTTTCGATGATGAAAGCACGATATTGAAACCAGGTGATATCGGTGAAACGAATTCGGAAATTAAAGATAATTCGGATGATTTCGCGCAACATAAATTGACCAAGCATTACTATAAACTGGTGCCATGGATTGACTATGTCCTTTAATACGTAAAGAACTCACCTTATCGAGAAAGTAATGTATATACTGTACATGTTTACAGGGACAATTGTAACATTCACATATATGTAAGATAGACACGAAACGAGCCATATTTATAGAGTCCTTATGCAATTACAAAAACGCTTTGCATGGTCATAGAAAGTTGATTGTAAAAGCGAAAATGTATCGTTGTAAATCTTACAAACAGTTTCGTTTAGCATGTGTATATATATATATAAGTACGAATATCATTTTATGAACACAGAAGGTATTAATAATAATTTTTTTACTTATAAGTAAATAAAAACCTTTTGAAGACATTATTTTTGTAGCGGTTTCGGTACTAGATACCGAAGCTCGAGACGTAGAAATACAGGACGTTATACGTAAGGATTGAATAGTAAGTGCGTACTTTTGCAATTCATTCTGGTTCACTTGCATCGTCAGAATCTAGATTACAACTACTATTACTCGTTGTAGTGGTGGTCGAAGTGCTACTTTCTGAATCGGTCTCAGAATCTGTATCGCTGCTGTCACTTGAACTCGAGCTGCTCGACAACCTGCGTAACATAATATCGGCGTCTAAATTACATGGAAGGGCACTGTTTACGCCTTTCTCACTGTGCACATTTTGCCATGCGTAGTGTGCAAATATAACGACAGATTGTTGTCATTATGTATCGTCGACATGAATTTGCAAATTAATATCTATGTGATTGGTCGAAGGGAGGTGCATTTCAGTTAGTATATTACATTGGTGTATCTTAAATAGGGGTTCATGATTTGTGTAAATATTTAATTCATCCATTAAACGGTAATAGATTAAGCCTTGTTAAGTGATAAAGTTATCAATACTCAAAACAATTCTATTAAAATACTTACAAATACTTTAAAGAATGTTTGTCTTTAATGTAGTATATAGTCTTTGGCCTTTAAAATAAAATCATACAACGTAAAAACATAATATTACTTTAGTGGAGCTTTAAATTCGAAGAATTTATAAAAGGTATTATTTGTCGTTACACTTACTTATCCCTTTCGTTGTCGTTCACCGTCAATTCGTCCATTTGACCCACCATGTCATGAACGGAATTTTCTATAATGAGATCGTCTTCCTGAACCGAATAAGCTGCTTGCTCTAATTCACCTAAATGGAATCCCATTTGTTCGTTACTCGGTTGAACCTTAAAAGGAATACATGTACGTCAACAGTCTGTAACATTTTATTTTTTATCAATTCCATACTCACGTTAACTATTAAAGAGTACAGCGACTCTATTACAGATTCGTGAACTTGTTGCAACCAAACCAAATAATTACTTATGTACAATTGATTTAGTATATACCGTGGCTCACACGCGTTGTTAAACAAGCTGTGTATTTCGCAGAAACGCTTTATGATATACTTCTTACCTAGTATCAAATTACATTGAAAGTCAAGGAATAATAACTTCGCGAAATGATATTTTACCTTCTGCTTACCTAACTTAATAACCTTCTTCACATCCTCCAAGACTTTCAAAGAAAGATTCCAATTTCTGAAAAGTGGGTAACACAGCGATCTTCTAAAACATGCCTTTACAACTTCTTCTGGGTCAGAGAATTCCTAAAAGTATCGTTATTAACGTCTCGAACGGTAGGATTGAAACAGACGCAAAGATTTAGAAAATTCGACGCACCTCGAACCAAGATAAGGTAGAACTCAATTTATTTACAGTCCAACTGCTCTCCACTGTATTTTCTCCCAGCGTCGTCCTATGATTATAACAGCTACCGAACAAAATATCAACTAAACTTAGAAGAAGCCTATGAGTCTCTTCATTGTTTAATAAATATTCTTTGTTCGGAAGCTCTTTCAATAAGTCCACCTCGGTTTCGTTTAATGCAACGTTTTCCTTTTCCAGGCTATCCCATTCAGCGGTAAACAATATGTACGGTTCTATACATTCTACCTGCATGAGGTCCGCTAAATAATGCTCTTCGTTGAAGTCTGAAAGTTCACGTTTCTCTCGTAAAGTCTTCCGTTCAGACTGAGGTGTCGAATCAGGCATCGGGAGGTCCACTATTTCCTTAATCCATGCCGCCTAACATTCAGAACGATATGCTTATAAGTGACCATCAAGTTTTACACATAAAACTGATACAGAACACTTGTAGTTTAAAATATATACATCGAAGGACGCTAAAGCTGCGGATATCTTATTCGCAAAGCCATATTTAGGGGAACCAGATAAAAGACTTATGGTTTCGTTAGGATTATTCTGGTGCATATACCACTCATCACCGTTCGTATTCTCTTCCACCTTGCAACCATTGTCGTTTGGTGTTTCATTAATATCTTCTGAATTCGCAGATGGATTTCCTACGACACAAAATGCATCAGATTCGTACTAAGCTAAGACTAAATAAACAATTGTATACAAATAATATTTACCAATCACTTCAATATTGGGAACAATCGTACTTTTCTTTTTTGCCGGCGCTAACAATATAGTTATCATGTCTAAATTTTCGAAGTATTCTCCTTTCGTTACTTTCGAAAATCTCAAAGAGAAATCTCCTTTCTCGCAGTCGTAGGATCCAAATGACGAATCATTCTCTTCTATTTCACCCGGAAGCTTTAGCCTGATATAAAAGAGGTTCGTAGAAAAAACGGAATGCCACAGATTTTTGAGATTAATTCTTTACCTTAAATAATACGGCGTAGAGTAAAATCTGAAATCCGTTCCGTCAACGTATATTTCTGTGTCCTTAACATTGGCATATGGAGCGTGAATTATTATCGAGACTTCTACATCGGTCTGAGTTATTTCAAATCGCGGAGTCAACATCTTTCGCGATATACTTAGAAAATTAATGCGATTCAGAACTGCTTGTTCTATTTCTACCACGCGCAGAAATTACTTTACACGTTTGCGGGGGCAAACTACGAAGCGAACATTAAACATTAAATAAGAGTGCCGATGTAAACATCGTAACATATAAGTACGTATTTATAAATATTCTTCGATTATTTATATATTTCGCAACGCAAAAGCTCTTGGAAAACTGTGCTCCACCATAAATTATATCTATTATTTATTATTGAATTTATGAAACATTTCACGCTCAACTTCGTATTCGCAAACTACATTTCGAAATTTAAAATTCTTTCGGTTCCACTGACTTTTTATTTCTCTGGCGTTCAGTGAGCGCATGTGACATCGCTGGACCACGGATCGGCGGGCTTAAGCTACGCTGATGGAGGGGGAAACACCTACTGGAGCGGTGGTAATGTGTGCGTGAACCGACGCCACCGCCAAGCCAGCCAAGTAAAATAAATTGTCGACGCTGGTTGGCTGCGGCCAACAGGTTGATCACTCGCTTGACGCTGGCGTCGGTTACAGCGAATTCGGAGCGGTATTCTCAGTCGCTACTTATTCTTAAGCAAATGCTTAAGCGTTCGGCATCCTTTACTAGCTACTAGGTTAGTAGAAGATGCCGTATGCTTAAGTATTGATGTCAGAAAATGAGTTGCATTAGTTGTTTCTGATAGAGACGAAGATAGCTCTATAAGAATCAACCAATCCAAGTCATTTTCTGGTACGAGCACGGGTTCAGTGCGAGATACCGAGTTCGCTATTAGTCTCCAATCGTGGCGTCTCACGCACACATTACCACCGCTCCTGTAGGTGTTTCCTTCTCCATCAGCGTAGTTTAAGCCCGCCGATCTCTGTGTTGTATATCGCGATGTGCAATGCTTACCTACCGAAAAATTCGACAAATAGTCTCAGCCCTAATTTACTATCCTCGTCTGGCCTAACTGTAGTTTTAAAAGTTATTGAATGCAACCTCAGGCTCTCGTACGCCTTTTGAGTTCAGGTATCAGCTACTAATATACGAGCACGTTCGAAAACCTGGCAAGGAAAAGCCCTCGAGAAGTACAATGCGCTCTACGTGTTTACGAGTCCTAGTAATAAACTCTTCCCCGTCCTCCATTTCAAATACGTACTCTACATATCGATTACATACAATTTCCCAGCCATGTTCAAGCGATAGCGTACACCTACATATAATCCTATAAATACATCGACATTACTATCGATTTTCGATACTTCGAGACTCGACTAATTCACGTGCGACTATCGCATTCAATCACATGACACGTGTTGATAATGTTGTGCCATGCGGCGAAAAATTTGTAACCTATTTAGTTTGTGACTGAACGGTGAAATTTGTTCTGAAAATGCAGAACTTTATTGATACAGTTGTTGGGGAGTGATGTACCCATGAAACCGTATATATTGTTTTCTTTAAAAAAATTATATTATAGGTACTGCACACTGTACTTCTTTTAATAAAGCATATTCTATACGTTTCCGAATTGTATGTTTGTCTTTTAAAGGAACAAATATTGATATTTTTCTTTTAGGAATTGAAGAGCGCGAACGGAAGGGCTATTAAAATGGCACAGAATAAATATCATTTTCCGCGCTTGACTCCAAAGCACTTGGATCCGAAATGCCTAATGTTTTCTATGTTTACTGCCAATGATATAAGAAATTTAAGCGTTGCTAAAATAAGAACACCATTGTCGTTTAATATATTAGGGCACCCTTTAAAAGGAGGATTGTACGATCCAGCATTAGGTAAAGAAATCAAGTAATATAAATGTACATGTACGTAAAGTTCGTTCAACGAGTCGAGTCACCAGCTATAAAGAAATTTTGTCACTCGTTATCAAATGCTAGTCAATTATTAATCACAGAGCTGTCTTTGCATCATTTTGTGAAACAGGTTACACCAAATACTATAAAAATAATAATAATAATAGCGACAGCGATAGTAGTTTGGAATCAAGCAACAAGATATTAATCGTTTAGAACTTATTTTGTTTATTGGGTTATTCATACTCATATTTGCAATGAATAATATACAACATCCGAGGGATACGTCTGTGTTCTGTCTGAATGCCGCTTGCCTTTATTTATAGCCCATGACTCGACTTGTTGAACTGATTATACATTTACGTACACACGAAGATAGGTAGAGGCATCAGTAATATACATCATTTGTTTTGTAATTTAGGTCCCCTTATAGAAAGTTCAGATCCATGCGGAACCTGTGGATGCAATGTATTTAAATGTACTGGCCACTTTGGACATATAGAATTACCCATGCCAGTTGTAAATCCATTGTTTCATAAAGGACTGTACATGTTGATTAAGACCGCTTGTTTAAAATGCTTCACCTTACAAATTCCTGTTTACGTAAAGCTGTTGTTGTCTGCGAAACTGAAATTGCTTCAGCAAGGATATCTTAGCGATCTTGAAGGCTTGGAACAGGAAGTGATGGTTGTCGCTGGTAGTACTAGCAATCCTTATGAGGTCGATGGACAATATGTTCAAGATATCATTGATAATTATACAGAGAATCTTCTCAATCGGTCGAGATTCGATCAGTCTCGTATGCAGTGCGACGAAGCTCAATTGAATACAAAAAATATTAATATGCAGTGGCATTCGTACGTTGAGAATGTCCTGAAGCAATATGTAACACCGAAAATTTGTACAAATTGTAACGAAATTATACCGAAGATTACAACATTGAAGAATAAAATTATGACGACCAGAATATCGGAGGCGGACGATGAGTACCGAAATTCACGTAAAGTAATTCATAAAATAGAAACGGTGATAATAATGCCAGATCAGTCTAAGGAATATCTAAGAAGGCTCTGGAATCGTGAGAAGGATTTTCTTACAGTACTTATTCCTTGCTTTGGAATGGTAGATATTGAATATCC
Source organism: Andrena cerasifolii (assembly GCF_050908995.1). Lineage (NCBI taxonomy): Eukaryota > Metazoa > Arthropoda > Insecta > Hymenoptera > Andrenidae > Andrena > Andrena cerasifolii. Next base: position 11,676,701 of record NC_135120.1, on the reverse strand, counting down.
AACTGATATATTTTTCTTCGAAGTAATACCAGTTCTACCGCCAATAGTTAGGCCAGTTAGTTTTCTCAAAGGTCAAATGATAGAGCATCCACAGACCCAAGTCTACAAAACTGTTATTCAGGACTGCCTTGTACTAAGAAATATCATTCAAACGATTCAAGACGGAGATACAGATCAACTACCAGAAGAGGGTAAGCTTGTGTTCGAGCAAATGAAGGGAAATTCAGCGGTTGAGAAATTGCACAATGCTTGGGAAAGTTTACAAGTGAACGTAGATCACTTAATGGACCGCGACTTGAATAAAACAGCGGATTCTGCAAACTGCCAAGGTCTGAAACAAGTTATAGAGAAGAAGGAAGGAGTTATTAGAATGCACATGATGGGTAAAAGAGTGAATTATGCTGCCCGCTCAGTCATTACGCCTGATCCCAACTTGAATATAGACGAAATTGGTATTCCCGAAGCGTTTGCGCTGAAACTAACATATCCGACGCCTGTTACACCTTGGAATGTTGTACAACTACGACAGTTAGTTTTAAATGGCCCTAATGTTCATCCTGGCGCAGTCATGGTTCAGAATGAAGACGGAAGTATGCAACGTATCTCTGCTGCCGATCCTCTGAAAAGGGAAGCTCTTGCGAAACGACTTTTAACGACAAGCGACAAAGCGAACAAGTTTTTTAAAGGCATTAAAATTATACACAGGCATCTGCAAAATGGTGATGTTTTACTACTAAACCGTCAGCCGACTTTGCATAAACCTAGTATAATGGCTCATAAAGCTCGTATTTTAAAAGGAGAGAAAACTCTGCGTCTTCATTACGCTAATTGCAAAGCTTATAACGCGGACTTCGATGGTGACGAAATGAATGCACATTATCCCCAGAACGAACTCGCCAGAAGCGAGGGATACAACATAGCTAACGTATCTAATCAGTACCTCGTACCCAAAGATGGCACTCCATTAGGCGGTCTCATTCAAGATCACATGATCTCTGGCGTTCGTTTAACAGTAAGAGGGACATTCTTCTCACGGACAGATTACATGCAATTGGTTTACGCTGCTTTGTCTACAATGCAGGAAAATATCATACTCCTTCCGCCTACCATTATAAAACCAGAACCCCTGTGGTCTGGTAAACAGATCATATCCACTGTTATCATTAATATTATCCCGTCGAGCCAGGCGCGTATAAATTTAACGGCAAGTGCTAAGATCAGTGTAAAAGAATGGCAAACTGCGAAAGCACGGCGTTGGAAGTATGGTACTGAATTCTCGAATCCCAAAACAATGTCAGAGGCAGAAGTTATTATACGAAATGGAGAACTACTGTGCGGTGTACTTGATAAAACACATTATGGTGCCACACCGTTTGGTCTTATACATTGTATCTTTGAACTTTACGGCGGAATATGCTCTACGAAGTTGTTAAGTGCCTTTGGTAAATTGTTCCAGACATTTTTGCAGAGAACTGGATTTACGCTTGGCATCGAAGATATCTTGTTGCTAAGAAAGGCAGATGCAAAGCGCAGAGAGATTATTTCCAACTGCAGAAATATCGGAGAAGATATCCAGAAATCGATACTGGAATTGCCCGCTGATACACCTATGAATGAAGTTACAGAAAAGATGGAGGAATCTTATTGGAGTAATTCTAAGTTTCGTGCGCAGGTCGATCGGAAATACAAAAGCGCGCTGGATCAGTACACTAACGACATAAATAAGACCTGTTTGCCAGCTGGTCTTTTAAAAAAATTTCCAGACAATAACTTGCAGCTGATGGTTCAGTCCGGTGCAAAAGGTTCTACTGTAAATACCATGCAAATATCATGTTTACTTGGACAGATCGAGTTGGAAGGAAAGAGACCACCTTTGATGATCAGCGGGAAAAGTCTTCCAAGCTTTCCTGCGTACGATCCAACGCCAAGGGCTGGCGGTTTCATCGATGGTCGATTCATGACAGGAATTCAACCTCAAGAATTTTTCTTTCATTGTATGGCGGGGCGCGAAGGTCTTATCGACACTGCCGTGAAAACCAGTAGATCAGGATATCTGCAACGGTGTCTGATTAAACATCTTGAAGGCTTAGTTATTAATTACGACTCGACGGTACGAGATTCGGATGGCAGTTTGGTACAGATTTATTATGGAGAAGATGGGCTTGATATTCCAGGCTCAAGATTTTTAAGGAAAGAACAGATGGATTTCTTAATCGACAATAAAGACGCAATTGTCAATGAAGAGCTGGTGAAAAATCTGAAGGCGGATTCAGACACAGAAGAAATTTCGAAATTGGTGAGGGCAATAAGGAAATGGAAAAGTGGGACTGTGTTACGGAAGAGGAAAATTAGTCCGTTCACAAGATTCTCCTCGGAGGACCTGAAAATTAAGAGTTCAAAATTTACGAAAATCGATGAGAACTCTGGAAGGAGCAAAGCTGCGCTTTCGATCATGAGGAAGTGGATAAGAGCCACAAAGGAAACAAAGGAACTCATGTCTGCCGAGTGTAAAAGTTGCCCTGACCCAGTAATGTCAAGATACAGGCAAGATTTAGACTTCGGCGTGCTTTCTGAACGACTGGAGCATCTGATGGAGGAATATTTGAATAGTAAGCACAGGAATGCTTCGATAAGAAAGAGCAGTTTAAGAGATCTTTTGTCTATGAAAATAATGAGGACTGTGTGTCCACCTGGTGAACCAGTAGGTTTGCTGGCAGCTCAATCTGTAGGGGAGCCGTCAACTCAAATGACTTTAAATACTTTCCACTTTGCTGGTCGTGGGGAAATGAACGTTACCTTGGGTATACCGAGGTTGCGTGAAATACTCATGATGGCGTCGAAGAATATTAAAACGCCCAGCATGGAGATACCGTTTCAAAGAGATTTAGAGGACGTAGCCAAGTACTCCAAAAAATTGAGATTAAAGCTCACCAAATGCATTTTATCGAATGTTCTGAGTAATATTACAATAAGTAGGCACATGGAACAGTCGCCGAATAGACAACTGGTACATACTATGACCATTAATTATCTGCCGCACAAGTCCTACAAAGGAGAATTTTCTGTTCAGCCACAAGATATATTAAAGAAGACGGAAGCAGTATTCTTCAAGGAAATATTTAAGGAAATTAAGAAAGTTGCGAAAGTAACAGGTGCCTTAATACACGTGGAAGACGAGAAGAAGTCTATGTATGAAGATGCTTTATTGGATCAAGCTGAGCCAAACGAAGGGACAGAGTCCTCTCTCAAACCACGAACAAACTTAGGGGAAATGCATGAATCGTCGGACGAAGAAGATGCAGCAGAAGATGCGGATGCAACCCTGTCACGATCGATCTCTCGTCACCAGGAAAATCGGGAATACGAGGATCCAGAAGAAGAGGAAGTGGACGACGCGAATGAAAAGGAAGACAATGTCGCTACAGAAAATGGCAATGAGATGCCGAACAACAAAGATAAACAAGAGGAAGATGAAGATGAGGGCATTGATAGTGAAGGTGCAAATGAAATACATATTTCAAAGAGGAAAAAAAACGTTGTAGACATGTACATGCATGCAATGAAATATGATTATGATGAAGATAGATATTCATGGTGCAAACTAACGTTTTGGGTAAGTAAACTGTTAGGACGCGTTTGGCGATCGCATTCTACGAATATACTTATGTTTTCTGTAATCCTGATTCTTGTTTCTCAGTTACCTCTTAAAATGATAAAACTGGATTTACCGACGATAGTTAGAAACGTGGCAAATAGAGTGGTTTTATCAGAGGTTCCGTGTCTAAAGCGTGCATTCACATTCCAAAATAATGACGGAGAAACTATTCTTAAAACCGATGGCATCAACATAATAGTAAGTGAAGATTTTACATTAATAGCAATTTTATATCTCGTTGCCGTTCTTCGTTAATCATGTCTTTCTATGTTCTAGGAAATGTTTAAACACGACAAGTTATTAGACTTGAACAGAATGTATTCGAACGACATTTATGGCATTTCCCAAACGTACGGTATTGAAGCTGCTAATAGAGTTATCGTACGAGAAGTAAGGGACGTGTTCAAAATGTATGGCATCACCGTTGATGTCCGTCATTTATCATTGATTGCGGATTACATGACCTTCGATGGCACGTTCCAACCTCTTAGCCGCAAAGGAATGGAAGATTCGGCCTCTCCTTTGCAGCAAATGAGCTTCGAAAGTTCTCTGAATTTCTTGAGAAATGCTACATTGCAAGGTAAAGCAGTTAATTTAAACGATGCTTTAGGGCGTTATACAACTGTAGTACGTGTTACATAATCCTGTGTAATTCCAATTTGCAGGAAAGCGAGATAATTTGGTGTCTCCTTCTAGTCGATTAATGTTAGGCCAACCTTGCAAATCTGGTACCGGAGCGTGTTCGCTGCTAGTAAGAATACAAAAACAACCAGAGGTCGCTATGTCAGTAGCTGGATAGCTATATAAATATTAGCTTTCTTCGATGGTATCGTTTTATAATGAATTTACTGTATTAATTAAACGCGATCGTGTAAATAAATTCATTTTCGTATTATAGGTCTTTTGACAGTCTATTTCTTGGAATATTATTCCGAAAAAGGCCGGTGGCCGATCGTGATAAGGTTTGGTGGGAGAGGCGGGGAGGGGGTGTGGACCCTAAATCTAAAATTGTAGCTTCGGGTATTTATTAGTTTCCGAAATATTATTTTTTTTTTAAATTGGTGCGAAGGAACCCTCCCATCCTGCCATTTTTTATTTTTGAAATTTTGTAATCGCACTCTCATTTTTAGCATCGCCAAACTCACACTGGTTCGCTACCATGCTTTACGCGCCCCCCGCACTAATCTAGCCCCAACCGATACTATAGTCTGATTTTCGAGAGTTGAGTCCTGAAGCGGGTCACCATTGGTTCCTCCTTAAGGTTTGCGCACACATATCCGAAGCTAAAATTTTATATCTGGCGTCTTTCCACACCCCTTGTAATACCCACCCACCAAGTTTCATCTCGATCGACCACCGGTCCCTTTCGGAAGTAAAGCCATTTCTTGCACTATTAAAAAATAATGGAATGAAAGTAATTGCACCGTGTTATAAGCTGATTACACTTTATTTTGCAACAAAATATATATAACAAAGCTGGTAATGTATTATCAAAACATATTCTATCATCTCGCAGTTTCCTTGCAAGTTAAGTAACTTTATTTTCAAAGACCACAAGGCTTCTGCCGCGTCTCTTGTGATTAATACCAATTAATAATCAATTCAGCTTACAAAGTATTCTTATTATCCATATTAATTATTTACTTGTGCTTCTGAATTGTGCTTTTGAGTTTGTCGTAATTAGCGCCAGCGAATGTTTCCAGCTGAAATAGATTTGAGACATCGGTTTTAACTACTACTGCCTTCCGCTTCGATACATATATTAGTTTAAAGCGATACATACCACTTTACCTCCCTTGATGAAGATAAAGGTGGGCATACTGGTGATGTCATATTGGGCAGCGATATCTTCGCATTCGTCTATGTCGACTTTCAAGAAGATAATATTTGGCATCTCCTATTAAAGGGAAAGCCGCTGTTTAGCGATAAATGTTTAACTTTGCAATAGCAATCGTTTTGCGTAAAATAATCTAACCTTTGACAACTCCTCGAGCTTAGGTGCGATCATCTTGCAAGGACCGCACCATGTGGCAAAGAAGTCGATTACGACCAAACTGTCGCCCGCCTTCGCCAGGGTGCTCTGCAACTCATCCTGCAAGTATAATTTTAATCGATATTACTTTCAAAAAAAGTTACATAAAACTTTTACTATCCATTCGCAGAAACGTAATTTCATGAAATTCTGAAAAGAAAGACATAAGTGTATTGCTAAATTTCTTTTACATCACCCATACTAGTGCACTCTAAGTACTGTATCATTAATGTAACTGATAACCAGAAGGTAGTTAGCCATGATAAGAGATATATGCTGTTGGTCACTAAATGATAGAACTAAATATAGTTTTACGATTACATGGCTTGATAATAACAGGACGAAAACTCATGCAGCCTACTCGTAACAGAATAATCCACCGAAACTAACATTAATTCAGGAAAACTATCGATCAACTTGATATAGTTGAAAATCTTTTTTACTTTGTAATTCTGTTTACATTCCGCGTTAATCTGTCCTGGTGAATATCATGATAACTAATTGAGAATTCTGAGATTAAATAGAAATATTTTCAACGATGTTCACAGTGGATGCTTGAACAATGTCGTATCTATATAATGATCAATCAACGAACAGGTCGTTGATGCACTGAATCATCGTCCCTATCGTAAGACCGGATCCACAGTGGAGGCATGCTTCAAACGCATGCTCCGATGCGGCAAATCATCCCAATGCCACGAACTACATTTATACGTGGTAATTGAAATTGTTTACGGTTGACGCAATGCTACATGAACACCGACTCGAAAGCGATCATATCGCTTATGTTCCGTGGCGCTGCGGTCAGGGCGAACCGGAGACCGGCACAACTTGCTTACGTCGTTCACGATTTAAGGATTATAGACTCGACACACGATCCCGAATCTAGTCTTTCGGTTGTAACACGAGGAAAACTAATCGCGCTAAACTGACCCGAGCTAGAGCCGATTGTTTCAAGGCCGACCAGTGTCGCGGGAAGTGTGATATAATCGAACGTAGAGCCACACTGTGATTCGTGACTTCTTCCCAAAAGTAATTAGCATGGTTACTCGCAACGTGCAAGACTACCGCGGCGTATATTCCATAAATGTTTATACAGGAATAGAACAGAAACATTGAGGAGGATTTGAATTACTCACGGAATTCTGAATCTGGACAACCATTTCTATTCCTTCTAGGAAACTCGTTCGTCTATGTGCAAGCACAAGTGGTGTATAACCAAACTCTTTGATAGTTCGTTAACGACTGAGCGCTGTAGGCTACTGAGCCTGTAGCCAAGTGAATCCACGGTAGTTCCGTTCTACCCTTCCCCTCGCCGCTCCACCCGTTCCACCACCCTCTCTCCCTCTCTCACTTCGATTTTCTCTGTCCAACGGTCGAATTCTTAAGGTGTTGTCGCGCTCGAACTCGAAGCATGGCGTAATAGGACAAGCCCCGTAATACGTCCGTGTTTCGCTCATATTGCTCATAGCACAGAATTCCTAGATCACGTTCTGCGTTTCCTACTAGCTCGTACCGCAATGAGGAAGTATGCGCTTGATCACGAAGGAAGCTCGATAAAGTCGACGGATATTTGTCCACGTTTCGAGATTCCATCGATGTGACGCAGTTAACATCTTTACGCGCTCTTTTTGGGGAAGATACCTACTTTCCTGCCGATCTCGGTTGCGACACAATCGTTGTTGTTTGACGACTCTTTCTCTCGACGATAAGATAGTATATAGACCTTTCAAGTTTAGCGCCATGCTGGTGGATAAAATACGGTAAAAGGTAAAGAATTTTGCTATCTTTTTCTTAATGTGAGGTTTAAGTTCGAGTAGCAAAGGTTAGAAGGTATGGAAGATCGATACTGATACGCCTGTACAAGGTAGGAGATGCATAGATCGTGTGACGCATAGTCACGTTTGCATGATATATTAATTCTACTGTAATGCGTGCAAAGGCGAGACTTTCAGGATTTCGCAGAAACGCTTTCGTCGGAAAATAGCCTTGGCATTATGGTAACAAGGACCTAGATAAGCTACTACCCTACATATTGTAGGGAAATCGATGAACGCGAAACAAGGACAGCCCGCAGTGCTCCCTTAACGTAATTGCAATAAAATGTTCGTGCGAATGCATACTAGTTTTTTCTTTTTAATGTGGTTTCTATTGATCTTTAACTCGTGGGGAATATTATTTTTGTGACATTCGTGCAACTGGCTTCTAGGTCGTGGCATTTACATGAATAACCCTTATCTGTATATAATCATACATTAGAAATGAAGCATGCAAGCGAAAGTATATAGAATGACACAAAATTTAATTAAAGCACTGACCCAGGAAGATGATTTCATAGAGTGATGATGTCACATGACACTCTTTGGTAACAGTTGACGCGTTTGAATGATTTGCAAACGTGTTCGTGATACCCTTATCGACATATAATCTTCTGTATTTGATCGCGATAGTACCGTGATTATTTTTAATGTTACACCTAAGTAAATTAAGCATCAGCGCTTAGATTTTATCTATTCTCCGATCCTATATCTGTATTAAAGATTTTTACATCCGCGCTGCGAGAACGATGAAGGAAGAGCAATCGATGAATTAATATCCAGTACATCGTTACTTGCTTGTCGCTAGATCAAACAGTCCAATACACCGCATTCTCTATTTTACACGCTCTGTTACCATTTGCTCGAATCCACATCCATTGTATAGCAAAATTGTTTTTATCGATTCATACCGTTCCATAGCTTTTAAAAGGCAGTTACTTGCATATCATGATGAAACCACAGGCGAGGTATAGTTTTACAACTTGTCAGTGATGAAAGATTTCTATTCATTGAGCTGCATAATTCAATGACTTGCGATGGACTAAGTCGTTAATGCTTTGTATCTTTTACTATAAAAATTATAAAATTTAGTTCAAATTTTATTGTAGATTATATCGACGTGCGTTACGAAAAGCAGCACGTTTCATTTTTCTTACGAAAAACAGCACATTTCAGTTTGCCACGTAAAGAGGCACAATCCATCGTTTCCGACGAATATTAGTACGTTTGGTCTTCCGCCGTGAAAACTACATAGCATATTTGACTGCTTAGCCACGAAGAATAGCACATTTCGTACTTTTGGGTTCTACTGCAGAAACTATCACGTTTCGGCGCGAGGTTAGTTTAACCCTCGGTTGTCGCACCTCCTTTTTCAAACGTAGTTGTCACACTGGGTGAATTTGACCCTGCCAATTTTCAATCAGTTGTTATTTAAAAACTATTTGTTAAATTCAGTTGCAAAAAATCCGAGATAAAGTTTGAGCATTGGAGAATACATGCCCATCGTTGAAAGTTGACGTTTATAGTATCATCATGCTTAAAAAAAATTTAAACGAATAAGTGTTCCGACAAAACGTTTTTTTTTTTGCTTAAAAAATCATAACTTTTTTAATTTTTAATATTTTTAGCTAAAAATTTATAGTAATATTCTTGAAATGTGCTGCTTTGATAAAAAAAATAGTCCTATATCGGAGCTTTCAAAAATGGTATTTATTTTGCATACTGAATGGTAGCATCATTTGGGTTGAAAAACTCAAACGTTTGGGGGGGGTCCTAGGACCCCCTTACCATTTTAGTGTCGCATGCAACATTACCGGTGAAGTCTCAAAACAGATTGTAACGCTACGCGTGGTAGGAACTAGAATTCAGCACGAGTAAAACTAGGTTATGTTTTGAGAGCAGATGCCACTACCACAGACGAGGTATAGGATAGACTTATCACCTTGTGGATGTTGGTGTCGCCACAGACGAGGTATAGAAAATTATTGGTCATTGCTCTTAGGGGGTGAATCTACACCTCTGGATCGTTGGATATTTGTAAAAAAAGTGTTAAATTTTTTGGTAAACTTGTCGAAAAGCTACCTCCTCACCGATTTCAATGACCTTCACGTATGTTGTCAGTCATCATTCTGAACAACATTTCCCTTTAAACTTTTTTGCGGTCGGCTTTGGTTTACGAAATACTCGCAAAAAACTTTACTTAACACTTTACTTAAATTTACCATTTTTTTTACATCAATGTATTCTGCGCGTTGAAAAGGGAAAATGTTGGAAAGAAGCCATATGACGCAAAGGAACCCTTTGGTCAGGAAAAATTGTTAAAGATTTCGGAACGACTTGATTGTGTACAGTTACACGTATATGTAGGCATGGGCCCACCAGTACTGTGCTGCTTGATACGAGACACATCATAAGATTACCATAATTTATTAATCATTTCTTAATTAGTTATTATAGGAACTGTTCAAAATGATAAATGAAAGTGTATCTCTGTACACAGAGTATCCCGGGTATATAGTGGAAAAATTTAAAGATGTTGAAAAAGTTAATATAAACCCATGTTCGCAAATAATTTATTAAGGAATTATAAGCGATAGCAAAGATTCGATACATCGTAAGCGAAGTTGTACAATGCTTCTCCGTTGTATGGGTCTGTAGAGTTGCTGATTGATAAACAAATGAAGAAATTTTTATTTCGATATAAACTTTTCAATTATTTGCCTCTTAAATATGCTGTAATTCCTACCGCTTGTAGTGCTGCACTCTTATTTCATGCTTAGCCGTTAACGTTGGATGCGACACGGAAATGGTAATGGGGCTCTACAGCCCCAAAATCAAGGGACACGGGAGACAATAGGGTGAAAGGTCTATTCTGTACCTGGTCTGTGCCAAAATCAGGGGACACGGAAGACAATAAGGTGAAAGGTCTATTCTATACCTAATCTGTGATCGAATACTCTGAATCGATAACGTCGCATGCGACACATACATGCTAAGAGAGTTCCAGAGCAACACTGTCGATAAATAATGACACAAATACGGCATATAACATCCATGCAAGTATGTAGCATAAAGGAAGGGGCTCCAAATCAACTCACCATTCCTCAATCAGAAGACTTATACCTTAAATTCCGCACAAATTAAACCCAACATCTTGAAACATAATAAGTACACACACTTAAGACAGTAATACAACCATTAAAAAAAACAGAATCATTCAAGCCAACTCGTGGAGGGTAAAATGACTTTTATCGATTTCAAGAGTAACCTTTCTAATCGTACCTTCCATGGAATCATTCTCACAGCTTCGATTGAAACTAATTTCCAATCTTCAAGATCGTTTTAAATAATATCGCCAACGACATTCCCCGATCGATATGCAATTTATACGGGAAAAGAAAAGGAATGTCATGGTTTCACGGGTAATCATTATTAACGGCACTGGCCTTCTGAGAATGTCGATGTTATCGAGCCTTTCAATCGTCGTGGTTGACACAACGGCCCGCAAGAGCGTACCGCCGAAGCGCGCAGGCCCGTCGAGGACGAAAACATCTCTGTCGGGAGCGAGACGCGACGAGACCAGACGAAACGGAACGAAACGGCGTTGCTAAATATAATACGCAAAGGCACGCGGCGATTCCCTTGCTATCGGGGGCAGCGCGACACGTTCATCAACATCCCGAAGCCACGGGCCTCGTCCTTGCTAGTGATCTTACTTTCATTGCCTGCTCGGAGTGTTCCTCGCGCAGAAGCCGGGCCGTAGGAAGCGGACGAACGGGAAGTGTCGAGGGACCCGTGAAGTCGACCGGCCTAAAAACAGTAGATCTTGGGAGTTCCGACGAGGGTACAGGTTTCTCAGCAACGGTTCTATACGTGCTTTACGTTCTCCGCCGATGTCGTCTCCGTCACGTGGTGACCGGCTGAATCGCAGGTGAGCCGTAGCATCAAACGAGCTACGATTTTAATTAGTGACAGTCTATCAGCGATCGGATTCGATGATCACAGGTACGCTTGGTTGTTGGCGCGATACAAGTTGCACAAGTAATTAGTCGGCTCTTTCGTTTTATGGAACCACCAGCCACCGCGGTGGCCGACCACGAATGTTAATATGATTTCGCTCCCCGCGTGTCGCGTTCTCTCATCTGCGCTGCACCGTTTGTAATCAGTTATTACTAATAACATTCACAGTAATAGGCACAGCCGTAGAATATAAACTGCCAAAGATTCACCGTGCATTATCTCTAACAGCTGTCGCGTGACGTCGTACGTGAAACTTTCACGCGTATATTGGAACTGCGATTTTTAGTATTCGTTAGAGGGCGGAATTAGCAGAATCGACGGGTCGCGTGACCGTTTCCCTTTATTCTTAGAGCGATATAAACAACGGTATCTATATATCTATTTTGATACTTCGCGCAGTTAATTGACTCTCCACATGTGCCACGATCAGATTTCATCAGTTCTCTTAAATTGACTCGTTCGCTCGGAGTAGTTTAAAAAATTTCCATAAATTCTAATCGCTTCGCGGTGTTCCCGTTGCCACAGGCCGCTTTACGCCCGCCAAGAGTGTAATATTACTTCTACTCTACTCGCTGAACTTATAAATATACTTGCTTCGTTATCTCCTTCAAGTAGCCAGTTATACTGGACGGCGTGTTATGCGTGCAGAGTGTCCGGCCTACACCTGTGCGCAATTCTGGTATTATTTCTTCGCCGTGAAATTAACCTGTACAGTAAACCATCGAATAACGGCGGTACACGGGATGACGCAAGAACGCGCTGCTGCCCCATGGCACTCGGTCGCGAAGCAATGATGCAAAGCTGGCCATTATTTGGACAGCCCTTTTCAGCGGCGCCGTTTAATGGATTAGGGGAGAAAATCGTGACGTGGCCGTAGCGCCCATTCATAGAATTTGCCGATCGATAGCAGGGCGAGTCGGCGTGCACGGCTCATAGCTATGACGATTGTGCAGTTCGCGTCACGACGCGTTCAGCCTGCGTGTGTCTTGTCTTGTGTTTCGTAGATCGGATTTCAGCCGCGAGGCTCGCGACGTTGCGTTTCGCCGTCGGAAATAAAAATGCCCTGTCGCGTTTTAGTCGTTCCGGCGGACTTACATAACTGGCCTGGCCACCGGCAGCGACGTTCGGCGAAAAAGAATTATTTCCGCGAGCGTGGAACGGCGATAAGAATTGTAAGCTTGCGGTGAATAATATAAGGAATACTCGCGAATGCGTGTTGTGTTTGTCGACACGTCCTAGAAGGATTTCTATGTAAGTTTTCGGTGGCGAGCTTGGCGTGCGGTAATTGGCCGTGATTAAGAGTAATGAAGAAGTGACGTTGGATCGGATTTTCTACGTTTGTTCGACAGAGATGAATATCCCGAAGCCTGAGGGTCTTTTGTCAGTGGTTTTACCTACTGAACTTGCGTCTTCGTCCAGCTCACGGCAGCTGATTATAAATCAGGACCAACAGGTGTGTTCGGCACAAATAAGCATACCTTTTGTCTACCTATCCCCCTGTCCTTTGTGTCTTCGTACGCTATATCTTGCGCGTCTGGTATCGTGTTCAGTAACCTCTTACCGAAACGATTTCCAAGACGAGCATTCTAGTTTCTGCATTTCCTTTTCTGCTTGCGTTAATCTTCTGCTTTGCAAGCATTCGTTAATTTTAAATGTGTACGATCTTTGTTGATTTCTTAACTTGTTAATTGGTCGACACGAGTTAATTCTACGCCTGAAAATGGCCGCTCATTGGGTAAAAGAAAGAGACGCGAGAGAGGTGTAGACTGTAGATGTATCTACCGCGGGTAAAACTGCTTAATTTATTATTAATCATTTACACCTATATCCCTATTTTTAAGTGTTCGAGATATAATCCAATTAATAGGTTAATTACAGTAAAGATGAACCTACGCTTAATTAAGGCTCTATGAAATAACACGCTGCATCGGTAACTTGTCGACGGATTTTAGACGTCAATATTAAAAATTGTTGCCTATAAGTAGTTACCAATAGATGGGGGGGGGGGGGAGTCGCGTGTTTGGAGATCAGCGCGAAGAAACGGGCGGAGCAACAGGGACGTGCTTTCGTTGCTGTTTATTATTTCTTTTCGCATTCCTCGACGCTCATGCTAAAATCGTGTGCTCAGCTGCTGGCATTGCTACTTAAACAAAACAGTACAAACATACATGTGCCGTTTAACAGGACGAAGAAGCATCGGACTGTCCTCTGTTGACACCCAGCCCGCCAACGATTCGAACGGACGATGCCCTTGAGTCTGGCGCGATTTTCGTTTCCCTGGAAGGGAACCCCGTGGAATCTATTCCGCCGCCAACGCTCGAGAACATCAACAGAGAAGATGGGCTGGAATTCATGAGTATACTGAACAGCTCCAGCAAAGTGCTGAACGATGGTAGGTTCCCATCGGTGCAATAATAATTCCCTATCGTAATTGCAACGTCCTCGTACGCACTTAATTGGTTTAACCTCTCAAATTAACACTCGCGTTATCACGATAAATCAAGCAGTTATATACTCTGTTATTGCTAACTCGTATTCCAGTTGCGTAAAGATTACATACGTCTACCACGCAGTAGAACAAAGGCTTTGGAAATCCGTTTCACGGAATAACGCCGCGAATGGTAGTTCCCGTCCCTCGGTGGGCTTACATAATCGTTCCAAGTCATATGCACGGCTTTTACAGCGACGGTGAACGCCTTAATAGGATTCAGTTTCAATTCGAGCGACGAATTAATGTTAACGAAGCGCGGCTGGTCGGTCATTGAATCTCGCCACGCGTTTCAAGCGGACGACAGCGGTTGCTTATGGTGTTGCGTCCTGTGCCGTCCACACGGAGCGATTGCGAAATAGGTTTAACATCGACGCGCGGCCCAAAACGATCGCCGCGGCACGCGATCAGCCCATTCAAGATGGCTATTGTTGTAGAACCGAGCTCCCGTGACCCGATGGTAGAATCGACGACCAGCGGCAGCAGCAGCGACACAAACGGGCCCGTCTGTGCGCAACTATTGACACAATTGAACACCGCATACCAACACCTCGCTCCTGACGCCCAGGCACTGGTAAGCACGCGAAATAAATTCCCAACCATTCTAGGTAACTGTGCCCCTTTGTGCGCGCCACTAAAGATTACCACACTACTGATTTCTGCAAATGAGTGGCGACTTCTGCGCGATAATACAGTCCATTGTACCGTTTGTTTTAGTCTTCCTTTTTAGTACTCTGCGGCTCGACGAATATCTTTTATGTTTCTCGAGTAGTTTTACTTGATTTACAAGGGGTAAATAAATACGTGTGGTACTAGTATCCAGTATTTTTCTTTTTTGGGGGCTTTGCTGTAGATCAGTTGTCATTTTTAACAGGTTCTGAAATATGAAGAATACGATTTCTCTGTTGGGCACTTATGTTCTTCTAAGAGGGATATTGGGTTTTCATAAAGCTGCCTTTGTAGTTGGAAAGTTGATATTACTATTAGATACTAGCTTTACTACTCGGCTTCGCCCGAAAGTTAGATTCTGATTTTATAAAAACATTCTTTTTCATTTATTTTTTTTTTGGAGGGAGGGAATAGTCACATTCATCTGGATTAGCTTTTCGTGACCCCAGAGTTTACCGTTCGAAAGTTTTTAGGCAAACAAACAAACACTTTCTGCTTTGTGTATTAAGATTACTATCGGTAACAGGTGGGAAGAAAGGTACTGGAGGGGAAAGTAATGCGACTAGAGTTTTCTGTCATATTCTCGTATATAAAATACGAATATGACGAAACATGACGTCGAGTCAGCGGAGTTCATTATACTTTCATGATATATGTTTCGTTTTGTAATATACTACTGTGCTTCTCGCATATTTATGAATGGCACATTTCAACGAACCGCTTAGTTCGCGCTTGACCTGTACGAACGACAATTCGCTTTGTTTATAGACGTCTACTAACGAAGATAATTCCAACAATTTATTAAGCTTCATCCCACACGTCGTCGACTATTATTTGCCATTACTCCTTAATAATGCTTTCAGCGGAAGCATTACGAATGTTTATCGTCAGTAAGGAAATTTACGGCACGTTTACTGGTGTGGTTCACTGCTACTTCTTCCCACTAATACGTACTATTGGTTTGGCCACGGCCGATCACCTGTTCTACCTCCGACCTAAATGTGTCAAGTTCAATTGCATCTACGCGCCTTGCACTTTTATTTTAGATACATCGCGACGATATAGGCATCCTTCACGACCGCAGACATTGAAATATTAGTGCAAGTGTCTCTAATGCTAGGCGGCCATTGGTTCCACGGTGGGGCCCGCTTGGAAATGAAAATGGTGTTAGGATATTTTACCTCATGTTTAAAATCTACTGGTTGGAGTGTCCTTGCTTTCTATACGAAACTCGAGTCTAACGGTAACTCCATCTTTCAGGTTTAAATTACAAAGAGCCCTCTCGCTCTCAGGTGCTGAAAATAGGAGTGGTACAGAGTGCAGACTATAGATTATTAATATTCCCTGTTCCAATATAAGAAACAGAAGTAGAGATTACTTAATTTCTTAATCCGTTCAGTTCACAATTTCAGGAACCCTATTTATCTGTGCTTCGGCCGTTCTCAGATCCTCAGCATCTTTATTTCTACACAAACAATTGCACCCAATTGCACCTGTAGCAGGATTAATCTTTATTTCACAAACTCTGGAACTTTTTCGTGATAAGCGTGCGCGGCAGAGTTGGGCAAAATGTAATCTAATTACAAATTACAAATTACGATTAAAATGTAATTGTGTGACTGATTACGCATTATTTTTTTGTAATCGTTAATTTAGGCAGTTGACCACAATTTTGTCAACTTATTTATCGTAATTTGTAATTTTTAATTAGATTACATTTTGCCCAGCATATAGCGCGGCATGTAGTTCTCCCAGTTCCTTTCTACGAAAATTCAAGATTTTTATATCTCAGAACTGTTTTTATCGTTTCAATCCTATTATTGCGAAACACTGTTCGCCTCTTAGGAAATGCGCGATTATTTACTCGATTCGACCGCGGCAATCAATTCCGACGGATTTACTCCCGATAATGCCGTCTACCTAATGATTAACAATTTTAAATGTATATTCATTTTGAGAGTTCGCGGTTCGATTTGCGAGCGCTGTATTCAGTATATTTTCATCTGCTTGGCACAAACGGAGAATACCTTGCCAGACGTTGCGTACTATTACCGCAATAAGCTTTGAACATTATTCTCGTGCGTTTAATAAATTTGTAGACGATATACTGCAATATTGGCTCAACGATAGTTCTCACCGAACATAGCGTTCGCCGCGCCCTTACTGAATTCGCAGCTGGTAAGTTGCGAATTTTGGTAGGCTCCTAATTCTATCCCCTGTTTGCGATCCAGCCATTAAATGGTCCATTTAGAACGGAGACTATTATATCACTATTGCGAGACATCTGCAAGCATAACGCTGTATGAATATTTTGGCGCGAGTCATATTAATCGCAAGCTTTGGGTGACGAAAATTTAACACAAAGGAACTATTTAGATTTCTGAATAATCCCCCTCCCCTGTAGATGTACAGATATACTTTGACTCGTTGGAACCAGATCCCAAAGCTTTGTGAGCGCCCTACAAAACTAGAATACCGAGACCAATTCTGGAGTCCACACAGTGGTGGTTCCATTTCGATATTAAAGCGCAGATATTCATATCACTGGCAATCTGATATGGGGCGTCCTAAGGATCGTCTGCATATATTAATAAAAAGTTAAAAATAAAAAAAAAAATTTTAAATTAAAACCGTCTTCAAAAAAATAAAATTGCACTAAAAAGTTAAAAATAATTTTTTCCCGTATTTAATCTACGACTCTCAGATTTTTTAAGCCGGCGCCAGATTTACACAGTGCAAATGAGGAGGCACCGACTTAAAAAATATGAGAGTCGTAGATTAAATACGGGAAAAAAATATTTTTAACTTTTTAGTGCAATTTTATTTTTTTGAAGACGGTTTTAATTTTTTTTTTAATTTTTTTATTTTTAACTTTTTATTTTTATATATATTTACACAACATGCTGAGGAGGTATGCTAGTACGTACATAAAATAATAATCATTATGTGACAATAGTCTTTATTATTAAAAATAACAGGCAAAATATTAGGCCAATGTTGATGATGCAGTGTAGGATGAGACCACCGGGGCATCGCCCTCTTTCGAATAAAAAAAAGATCATTAAAATCGGTCCATATGCTGAGGAGTTATGAGGGGACAAACATAAAACAGAAAAACATACAAACGGGTCGAATCTATAACCACCTCCTTTTTGAAGTCGGTTAATTAGTGATGGGATCAAGTGTATTGGAAGTAGGTTCGAATCTGACTGTGTACTTTCGAACAGTTCACGAGTACTTTCAAGTAGACTCGAACCTTGACGAGAAGGGTTTGAACTCTCTATAAGAACTTTGAGAAACGTCAGTGGTACTTGCAAGTATAATCGAACTCTGACTACTTATAGATTCGAACCTTTTAACTAAAAACTGTACCTAAAACATCAAGCTACGATATCCAATATCAACTTGCGTTCAATCTAGTACCAAATACGAAATACAATGAAAAATATCTTAAGTGGTACGATATTGGTAATTTTCAGTTATGTAGATTTTGGTCTTTCAGGGTTCGAATACTACTTTTACGAGATTCGAGTCTTTCAAACGTCGAAGAACTTAGAAGTACGTTCTTGAACTCTTCTGGTACTTTTTCTGAGATTCGAAACCGGCTTCTATAGCCCAAGTTCTTATGAAGTAAATAGAATGAAACGCCAGCTCTTATGAGTAGTACTCGGATCCCATGAAGTGAAACTTTTGTATTGGAATTGACTCGGATTCATGAGTACATATTGAACTTGATCCCATCCCTAATATTAATGCATATCGCGATAGGCGATTTCGTGTGAACCACCACCGTTGTCTAATATCATTTAATCCATCGCTTGTTGCTTCCTAACATCCTTATGAACTTACACTGTAACTGTTTAGTTTTACAATCAGGAGAATGGTGGGAAGCCACCGTTGGTTGGCATTCAACTGGTGGTACCGAAGCCCCCCAAGGATTATCGTTTCATGAAATGGAACTGGCCGTTCATACGGAAGACATGCTTCTGGTCGCTGATGTCGGTGCTGGCTGGATGCACGGCCCTCGTCATCGGTGTTATCGCCACGATGCCAAAGAAGTAAATACCGTTCTCGACTTATGAAAGCCCTCGACTTCAATCCTGAATATTTCCATTGTACTCTCAATGACGACCGTTCTCCTTCTGGTAGGCCACCCTGCGTACACGGCCAAAATGAGTAACAGGAAGCTAGTCCACCGCTAGAAGTTACTAATATTTGAAACTCAATTAATTGCGAAGTATGCGAGACGTTGAACGCAGCCGTCGCTCTACACCGTTCGATTTCCTCTTGCAGGTGTGACCCGCCGGTGCAATGGTGGCAAGGCAGCGTCTTCTATGAGATATTCCCAGCCTCCTTCCAAGATTCTTCGAAGGGCGGCGACGGGATCGGTGACATCCGCGGCATAACCATGCGGCTGGATTACTTGAAGATGCTTGGCGTCCGAGGGATACGTTTAAACTCCATATTCCCGGCTGTCCACTATCCCGAGCATTACTCCAACATCGACAATCTGACGGACCTTAACAAAGAGCTGGGCACGTTGGAGGACTTCGCCACGTTTGTACGCGAGGTCCACCGGCGGAACATGAGCCTGATTCTGGATCTACCTTTGCACCCCTTCGTGAAGACATTGTACGACGAGAACGCGACCGCGGAGAAGTCGAACAAGACTGACAGAAGCTCGCGCGAGCGAAGAGACGCCACGGATGGCACGGTGCTGCAGGAAACGCCGGCGACACCTCCGACGTCGCTCGAGGCGATCCGAGAGGCATTGTCCTCGATACCGCCGCCTGTGGACGAGCCTCGGCAGCAGGCCCTCGCGTCGAACGACATAAGCGCGGAGAACCCCGTCACGTCGGCGATCAAGATCTGGCTGCAGAGGGGAGTGGACGGCTTCTACTTGAAGGGGCTCGAGCATTATGTCCACGAGGAATCGTTTCCAAGCAGCCTCGGGCATTGGAAGTCCCTCCTGGGGCCGGACAGAATACTGATTTGCCACGTTGACGCTTTGAACGCCGCTAAATCAGTCGCTGCGAGGAACTCTATTCTGGTGAGGATGGACCTTGTGGACGTCACATTACGCATCGCAAACGGAACCAAGGAGATTAAGAGACAAGTGGAAAACGTCACCAAGGGGCTGTTGTTCGAGAAACCCGGTTACCCGTGGGTGCATTGGTCCATAGGCGGACTGGACTTTAAACGCGTGGCTTCTATTATTACCGTGAAGAATGCTACCATAGCTGCCTCTCTGCTGGGCATGATGCTCCCTGGGACACCGAGTATATTCTATGGAGATGAGGTACGTAATTCGGGTATAACAGAGTGTACTTATTTTAACCCACCGCGGTCACACCTTCTTATAATCATTTTACCCTGGAGGGTGGCTAATTTTTTTGTAAATTTTGTTGAAATTAAATTCTATTTAAATTCATTCGGTTAAAATTTCTAGTTGGAGCTAAATTTTTCGTAACTTTTGTTGAAATAAAATTCCACTGTAATTCATTACGATAAAAGTGTAAATCTATCTTATGCACCGTCCTTTAGGTCCACGGTTGTAACACTTTACCCGCTTCTCATTTTTTATTAATAACTTCGACATTACTTAACATATAGCGAAACTGTTGTGACTCAATGATGTCAAATAAGTAAGTAACATTTCAGTATAAGAGTTTTTGTTATAAATGTAACAGTTCCTGCATAATCGTATTCCAAAGTCAAAGTGTTACTACCGCCCCCGGTCTACCCTTTTTAAAAATAGTAGGATACACCTTGAAGTAATAGTAATAAATACAGAGTTCGGTCAGACAGAGATCTTATACAGATGTAAATCTGGTGGCTCAAATCCGTTTGAGAATCGTTCGGTATTGGGGGTTCAGAATTTTTATTGATGTCATTGAAATTCGAACTCGATATTATATAGCAGAGTGTGCATAATTTCATGTTTCTTGTTCAAATTCAATTTGTGTTTAGATAGGTATCTTGGACTGCGAATGTGAAGACCATCAGGACATCCCTCACGTGCACAACCTGGCCCCCATGTACTGGGAGACAAACGACAGTACTGACCATAAGTTTTCATCGATGGGTGTCACGTCTTGGCTACCAGAAGCTACAAAACCATTAGAGACGAGTTTGATCGGTTCCATTGCCGAGATGGCCAGTCTGAGATCTCAAACGACCCCGATTTATGTTAAAGCAGTGCTGAAGGAGAATCAGGTGCTGGCGAACTGTGATATTAGGTAAGCTTTCCTCCGTCAAACACTATATTCAGAATTTTTGTAATTACACGAGTCTAGGGGTTCCGAATATAAACTGTACGCTTTTAAAAAATCATTTCAATAGTAATCTGATATCCTACCAATTCACTGGAATTTTTTCAAACAAGTAAAGTGTAACATATCAGCTGTGCACCTTTTGGCAATTTATAAAGCTATTGTCTCTCAGAAGTATCTAAACGTTTAATCCTTGTTTCTATAATTATTTTTCTAATAGGGTAGTTTTCAGAAAGTTTCCCTAACGTGCTTTTTCTTCTTACACAGGTATGCAGGTGACGAAATAATAGTAATCGAACGATGGTATCCACGTCGGAATTCATACGTCTTTTTAGCCAACTTAGGCAACAGGACTCAAACCAAAGATTTATCCTTCCTCTACTACGGCGGTCAAGTAGTAGTGGGTCCCTCGTACAGACTGAACCAAGACGTCTATTTCAAGGAGCTGATTGTGCCTCCTGGGGAAGCGTTTGTCATAAAACTCGATAAATGAAGATCAGTTGCGAAATCAGAATTTCACGCAGCACTCACTTTATCATTCATTCAATTGAGGTTTGAAGCGTGAATTCATGGTATTTCATTTGCAAGGTGTCGTCAGCGTTGCGAACATCGTACAACGAACATGACAGTTCCTATTAATTGTAAATCAACTATGCAGGAACTGCCAGCGCCCATGAAAATCTATCCGAATGGGGAACAGCTTGTGTGGTAAACGACGATGGCAAGTGGAATGTGCTCATGCACTAAGAAGACCGATAGAAAATCAAAAATTTCTATAGACAGAATCAAATTACATGCCACATCGTTTACTGTTAGCCACATTAATGGTATCGAAGAAGCACAACGAATGTTCGCTCATCTCACATTCCAAGGCAGGACAAATCATTTCACGTTCGTCTGTGTTCGGTCGTTACCGCAATCCGAGTCTACGACGCGACATTGCTCCGCTCCGTTTTGTATTATTCTGATAGTTTTGATAATAAAATGGTAAAGTTTTCTGGCCCCTATCGATTACGCTCAGCCACGATTGCGAATCCGTCAAACTTGAGGATGTTTTATATTTACCAAAGTACAAGGAGTTTCGTCTCTGTTTTTAAGTCCCGGACGGATCGATTTCAAATATATACATACACATATTTTTCTAATGAATTTTATCGGGTGTGATAAGAATTGTCCGAAATGTGTAATTGTTTTATAATGATTTTGGTACTAATCGAGCGACATTTTACAGACACGTGAACTAAATGGTGCTTACGTTAGGGAACGCCTTCTTTTCATATTTTTATTTAACACCACGGTACTTGCGTGCCCTCGCGGCACGCGACTATTGGATAGTACATTTGTTAAACTTGGAGTATTCCGATACAACTCTCGAATAGTATTATGCAAGAGGAATATAATGATATTTATTATGTAAAACGCATTTTGCGGATTAGATTTTTATTGTAACGAAGTTCGATTTTGATGTGAATATTACTATTGAAGAATAAAAGGAAAAGTGTTGTCCCATAATTGTGACTCTTATTATTCTTCGTTATCTTTTTCATTCTTTAATTACCGTCACTTGGGGCGACACTTATATCTGACAATGAATACAGAGCATACGCGTTCTCACGCCCATTTTTCAACTATTTAAATAGCTCTACATGCAATAATTAAAGGCGTGTGCTGTTAACGCTCGGTGCCTACTCATCGGCCGGTAATTTCCAAATGGATCTACGACTCCGGATTAACTGGATCACCTGCGCGTTTTGCCGCAGAAGAAGGGTTACTTCTACAATATGGTGCTGCGATGGCAAAGACTCTATCCGAAGTAGCAAAGAATGTGAGTAGGACACTTGATAAATATAAAACAGCCACGTAACAGAGAAACAGTTACCAAAGCAGAATCTTGTTTTTTTGTAGCGTTTCTACAGGAACAGCGAATCATCTTGATGGCAATTCAACTCTAGCAACATTAAAAAGCCTGAAAACGTAGATACTTCCAGCTGTGTAACATATAAAGCGGCTGTTTACTTTTGTGTAATTACTACCTAAAAAGGGAATTTTATCTGAAATTCTCTTAGTCATTCATTAAATTCTATGTAAATGAAGTTGCAAGTTTTTAAAATGAACTTTCGCCGACACAGTTTCGACTTCAACGAAAAAGCGAACGGTTCCCTTGCTACAACCGCATGTAAACAATCACTCGTGTCACCTTCATCGCGCTCTATCTTCGGATTAATCGTAAGCCGAGAATGAAGTTTGATCGGGTGACCGCAACCGAAGAGGGTTGAAACTCAACAAAAAAATTCATTAGAAATCTCCATATAAGGAAATCCGTATGGGTCGTCGTCGTCGCGTCACTCCCGTTCCCATGGTCGAGATCCATTTGTGGTGTCTGATAAGCGAAAGGATTTTAGGGCGTTTTCCCATCGCAGACGCGAGCTCGAAAAACGGTTGAGAGCGGCGTATGGGAAAATTCCAAATACGTAACCATTCCAAAAATATCAGAGATATCAATATGAAATTTTGTACACTTCAAATACATACCTCAACACTTAATCCCACTGAAAATTAGTTGAATTAAGCAAACAACAAAAGTATAAATGGCAATCCTACTTAGTTCTGAATTCTAGTCTTTGTAACAAAAAAAACGCGTCCTGTACCCCTTCTCGCCCCTCTAACTACCCCAGTAGCAGCTAGTAGCAGCCAATTTTTCCTGTAGGATGAAGGTAAGGTTTCGCCCTTTCCAATGCGACCAGTAATATACATTCAAAGATTATTATTAAAATAATGAAAAATATTATCGACAAGAATGAGAAGCATGTGGTTGAGTGTCACTGTTATCTTTCTCGCAAGTGCTCACTCACGACTCTACTTCTTATATAAACAGCTTTTAGGAATGCAGTGAGCAGGAGTTCCCTCGTGCAACACCGCGGAGCCACAAGCGGAGTCCACAGTGACTCTCATGCTCTGAGGAAAGTCCCTGGACCTTTGGCAGAAAGTGCCGTAGCGCAAACGCTGCTAGCCTCCCGCCGTCTGTCCCGATTTGGATAGGATGCCCTTTTTCGGCTGATCTTCGAGACTGGGCGGGAGTGTATTGGTCAAAGAAAAGTAATGTGGTTTGTAACGGACACCTTTTTCCGACGCTCTCAAGTTAGGGTTGTGGGAGAAGGGAATTCGTTAAACTAAACAGGGCCCATTACGAGGGAAACTCCTTTTTTTTTCTTCTCTCCTCTTCTTCGTTCAGGGTGCTTATAACGAAAAAAATGTTACACATATTAAATTACAATCTCTTTCTATTCACTTTCACTTCTCAACCGTTTTAATGAAGTTAGAAGGCAATAAGTTATTTATCAAATGGGTACCGATGTCTTATTCAATTCTATGCACTAAATACGGTGTCATTTTAAGGGGGTAGACACGGGTAATGCAGCGCGCTGTATACCGACACAATCTGGCCCGAAACATGGGTTCGGGATTTTTCGTTTTTCGTCCTTATATGAGCAGATTTGGGTCTGGGCGAGATCTCATTCGAAAGAGGAAGGTTCAATGCGGAGCGCTCTGCTCATGGTTCAACGAGATTGTGTTGATATGTAATAATATCAGTGTCCGAAGTAAAGCAAAAGTCGACAAAATATACCCGCAGAATCCAAGCATTTTTAGGTCACTAAAAGAGTTTTGTGACTCAAACGGTGAGCAGAGCACTCCGCATTGAATCTTCTTCTTTCGAATGAGACCTCTCCCAGACCAAAATCTGCTCATATAAGAACGAAAAACGAAAAATCGTGACTACATTCCCAAATCAGAGTTCCGCCATATTGGCGATAATACATAGCAAGTCACGTGACAAACTTAGTTGAGGTAGTAGATACGAGATGGCGCCTACTCGGGAGGACTGCCAACGTGGATTCATAGCAAAACTGAAGCGATAGCTGGATATACAAGCCACAATAAAAGCATGATTGTATGCATTTTCAGACATGATATGTTAGTAGAATTGTACAGCGTTGAGATGTATTTTACATGAAATAAAGGGGAATTGTCTTAAATTAGGAAGATAATTATATTCTTTATATGTTTTGCCTGAAATTAGTTGTATTTTCTATAATAGACAAATCTACTTGTTGTATTTTCTATAATAGACAAATCAGATTGCTAAAAATATTTTCTTCTTGTTACAGATTAACCTTGGGAACATTTCTCGGTAGACAGGATTGAGGAACTTTACGTGAGACAAATGATGGAAAGCTGATAGTGATTTTATACATAAAATGAAGTGAAATTATATATTTTATACTTAATAATAATACAATATTAATCAGCATTCATTTCTACATACTTATATTAATTTATTGTAACACTGTAAAAGCCTTTTCTGCAAATAAAGTGGGAAAAACTTGAAAAGAACTGTATTATTATTTAGAAATACCTTTTACATATTCCTATCCAAATTCCAAACCTTTGCAGCTTCGATTCGCAACTTTAAAGGTGACGCCTTTGAAACTGAAATTCAGAATACCTCTTTTCGCTTCATGCTCTCCTGATACCTGGGCCAAAATCTGGCAAAAATTTTCAGAATGCACAAAATTGGGCTTTGTAACAGGAGAACATGCCGTCGAAAGAGGTGGCACTAAGTAACGTCTTCGGAGAGAGAATCGAGAATGCCTTCGAAGCTGAAATTCAGAATACCTCTTTTCGCTTCATGTTCTCCTGATACCTGGGCCAAAATCTGGCAAAAATTTTCAGAATGCTCAAAATTGGGCTTTGTAACAGGAGAACATGCCGTCGAAAGAGGTGGCACTAAGTAACGTCTTCGGAGAGAGAATCGAGGATGCCTTCGAAGCTGAAATTCAGAATACCTCTTTTCGCTTCATGTTCTCCTGATACCTGGGCCAAAATCTGGCAAAAATTTTCAGAATGCACAAAATTGGGCTTTGTAACAGGAGAACATGCCGTCGAAAGAGGTGGCACTAAGTAACGTCTTCGGAGAGAGAATCGAGGATGCCTTCGAAGCTGAAATTCAGAATACCTCTTTTCGCTTCATGTTCTCCTGATACCTGGGCCAAAATCTGGCAAAAATTTTCAGAATGCTCAAAATTGGGCTTTGTAACAGGAGAACATGCCGTCGAAAGAGGTGGCACTAAGTAACGTCTTCGGAGAGAGAATCGAGGATGCCTTCGAAGCTGAAATTCAGAATACCTCTTTTCGCTTCATGTTCTCCTGATACCTGGGCCAAAATCTGGCAAAAATTTTCAGAATGCACAAAATTGGGCTTTGTAACAGGAGAACATGCCGTCGAAAGAGGTGGCACTAAGTAACGTCTTCGGAGAGAGAATCGAGGATGCCTTCGAAGCTGAAATTCAGAATACCTCTTTTCGCTTCATGTTCTCCTGATACCTGGGCCAAAATCTGGCAAAAATTTTCAGAATGCTCAAAATTGGGCTTTGTAACAGGAGAACATGCCGTCGAAAGAGGTGGCACTAAGTAACGTCTTCGGAGAGAGAATCGAGGATGCCTTCGAAGCTGAAATTCAGAATACCTCTTTTCGCTTCATGTTCTCCTGATACCTGGGCCAAAATCTGGCAAAAATTTTCAGAATGCTCAAAATTGGGCTTTGTAACAGGAGAACATGCCGTCGAAAGAGGTGGCACTAAGTAACGTCTTCGGAGAGAGAATCGAGGATGCCTTCGAAGCTGAAATTCAGAATACCTCTTTTCGCTTCATGTTCTCCTGATACCTGGGCCAAAATCTGGCAAAAATTTTCAGAATGCTCAAAATTGGGCTTTGTAACAGGAGAACATGCCGTCGAAAGAGGTGGCACTAAGTAACGTCTTCGGAGAGAGAATCGAGGATGCCTTCGAAGCTGAAATTCAGAATACCTCTTTTCGCTTCATGTTCTCCTGATACCTGGGCCAAAATCTGGCGAAAATTTTCAGATATCTCTAAAATCAGGCTTCGTAACAGGATAACATGACGTCGAAAGAGGTGGCACTAAGTAACGTCTTCGGAGAGAGAATCGAGGATGCCTTCGAAGCTGAAATTCAGAATACCTCTTTTCGCTTCATGTTCTCCTGATACCTGGGCCAAAATCTGGCGAAAATTTTCAGATATCTCTAAAATCAGGCTTCGTAACAGGATAACATGACGTGGAAAGAGGTAGCGCAAAGTAATGTCTCTGAAGAGAAGTAGAAGCCTTGAACGAATGTCGATAGAGTTTGAGAGTAGTGAATGGGATATTTAAAGTAGTGCTTTAATGCGAAGATTTTTAAAACCACTCTGCGTGGAAGGATCTTTTTAGGTGTTCTTTTTAGCATATCTTTTATATGTGATTTGGAATAGGAAGGAGTAAGTAGTGCTCGTTAAATAAAAAAACTCTTTTACCACTTAACTGCAATTTATTCAAATAAGTGAAATGCAATACAATGAAATGTTAGAAGTGTAACTGGATTAGGTCTGGGTTAGGGGAGGGTTAGGGGTATCCGTTAGGGATTTCTCCACGTAAAAAAAAAAAAAAAAGGTCTGGGTTAGGTCTGGGTTCGGCTGAAGCAGTATCTTGTGCAAATTTCATATCGATGAACCTAGTCGAAAATGCAGCCGGTTTAACGTCTTCTATGTAAAAATTCCTTACCTGTAAAGCAGAAATATATACGATTAATAATCGCTCTAGTTACAGTATGTGAGATTAGTTACATCGCATTGGCACACTCTAAACTCTAAACATGTCACACATATACAAGCACGCACACACGCACAGCATTTCAACAGATTTCAGAGTAGGTAGTTGCTGAATTGGCCGCTTCTCGTGTCGCACCCAACGTTACCGACTGATTCTAAAATAAGATTACAGTGCTACGAGTGGTAGGAATTAATATTAAATCTTACCGGAAACATAAAATCTAAAACGACTAATTTCAATCAACATGTTGCACAATAAAATTATTCCCTTTACTAATATATTTTCATACGTGACAAAATGTTGTAACGTTTCTCCCATTTTAAATAATAGACAAGTCAAGTTACTAAAAATATTTTTCTTCTTACAGGTTTTAACTTCGGAATATTTCGACGGAATGATGGAAACCTTGATAGTAATCACAAGAAAATAGTGACTTTATATACCTTATACTTTATTGTAACACTGTAAAGGCCTTTTATGCAAATATATTGAAAGAATGGCCTATCGTTTAAATTCCGACCGCCGGCACCAAATCAGCACCACCTGTGAGCCACGCGTCGAGTCATTTCACGGTTCGGCTCAGCGTCCGAAGTTGTCAATCGCACACGTTACGCAGTTGCAACAAAGTAAATACATGTGCCTGCGGCCAGGAATAACTGAGATGCAAAGACATCGGCGAAAAGTTGAGTCGTAGTGTCTACTAACCTCGAGCCTGACCCTTGGTGTTTACGTTTCGCCCGATCGACGTACCACGAGTCTCGCTCGTGCTTTCCATCTTATCGTTAGGCCCGATCGAGAGACCACGAGTCTCACTCGATGTTGTAGGCCAAGGCGTTACCTCTTGTAGACATATAACAGACGTAAGTAAAATTAAAACACCCGATCGTATTGTAACTGACGCAAAACACGGCGAAAAATTCCAGTATTAATGTCACGGCAGCTATAATCCTACTACGACTGCACAAAACACCTCGAATGGTATGAAAATGATAACTGAAGATATTGCAAAGACATTGGGCGAAGAACGTTGGGAAACGATACACCTGTGTGTAAAAAAAGAAGAATCTTGGGAGTTGAATTCACGAGAATAAAAAAGTTAAAAACAAGAATAATTCTCGACTTACCTAAGCCACCATTAGTTCACATTCTGCAAATGACCGCGCGGTATTCTTACGAAGCAGTACCATGTAATTTAGCAATTTTCGTCGTGGAAATAAACACAGAATCTATCCCACAGTGGTTGGATTATTGAATAAAAATTACGCAATCGAGTCTTCTCTCATTTCACTCTTACCCATACACGCAAATTGAGACGCAGCGATTGAACGCAATCAGATACATTGAGGTAAAATTGCAACTTGCAGTGCAGCAGAGCATTAGGACAAATAATTGATAAACCTACGGCGGTCCGCATATAGAAAAGATAAAGTGGCACCGTAATATTGACAATTTCGTGCTGAAACGAGGAAAATGCCAAATGACTTAAAAAAAAAAGTACACAGATACATTTGTTACATTTCCTTCGCGAAGACAATAGCCGAGTTTTACTTATGTAGCAATTTTCATATCAAATGACTGCATACTTAATGTGCTTAGGGGGTCGCTTTGGAAGTTCAGCCGCCATCACGCGATCGAAGTTCATTCTCGACTTACCATTAATCCGAAGATAGAGCGCGATGAAGGTGACACGAGTGATTGTTTACATGCGGTTGTAGCGTACGAAACGTCCGTTTTTTCGTTGAAGTCGAAACGGTATCAGCGAAAGGTCATTTTACAAACCTTCGACTTCATTTATGTAGAATATTGTGAATGACTCAGAGAATTTCAGATAAAATTCAGTTCATTCTCGACGATACTTTAAAGTGTATTAATTACAGTGGTAATCACATATGGTACGGTTGGGCTTGCAAACATACGTTTTATATGTTACAACCATATACGGTGTTGGCAACAGAGAGTAGATAATAAAATACGTAATTCTACGTGACAGAATAAGGCGAAAATCAAGAGTAACAAAAATGTGGTAAATGTGTCTTCTGGTAAATTCTTCAGTTATTAATGTTTAAAAACTCGGGTCAGAAAGCCTGAAACTTCGAGAATATGTAGGGAATCTCCCCCTAATTACAACGCAATTTTTGTTTGCTGCCCAAGTTCACTATAAGGGGGTGTAATTGACCCCTGAAGGAGTTGCCATGCTTCAGGCGTTCCTGATCCGAATTTTAAGCATTAATAATAACTAGGAAACGAAGCCTCCAACGCAGTTTCGTTACTCTTTATTTTCGTCTTATTTTGCCACGTAGAATAAGCCATTCCATTCTCTACTATTTACACTTCCGAGCACCCTCTATTATCCTGCCTCCTCGATGGAAGTTGTTGGTCGTGTTTTAGGGCGATGTCGAGATAAAAGATCCACTCATATTGTACGAACGGATTTTTACATTATGTGGCTCGTGGCCAGCGCAACATATGCGCGCAAGATTCGTGATGGCGATTATGTACTTGAGCCTGCACACGGTCATGCAATATTGGGATTTGTATGATTGCATGGATAACTTCGATCTGATGGTGCTGAATGTGTTGGAGACTACGTTAACATCGGCAACTTACGTCGCCTTGATTATCTTGCAAAGTAACAAACGGTTGGAGAGCGTGGTCATCGGGATGAAAGGGTACATCGCGGATGTTTCGTTGCTCGGGGACGAGGAGAAACTCTTGTATCATGGACACAACAACGTGGCCTATCTTTTTGGCAAATACGCGATCATTGCCACAAGCACTACTGCTTATCTGATGTACGTGCGTCCTTTGATAAAAGTGCTCCGTGACCATCAAGGTATTCGTCGACCATTTGGTATTCCCCTTGGCTTTGGCTAGCTTTATCCCTTATACATTGACTTGGACTTACGAGACACGATGACGCGATTCTCAAATTTATACTGGATGATACGATAGTATAATAGTAAACAGAGTTCTAACCCAAATTTGAGGTTTGCATTCAATACACATTCAGAGTGGTACGACAGACGTTCAATACACGTTCAAAGTGGTACGATAGACGTTCAATACATGTATGGCGCCAGTACCACTCTGAACGTGTATCGAGCGTCTATCGTACCACTCTGAACGTGTATCAGAACTCTCTATACTATACTACTTACGATGATCAGTACCGGGAATCTTAGAATCTCTCAGTGTCAATTATCTCGCGTTTTACAAGCCAGGGTTGCCTTCTTTCGGTTCTAAAAATCTGGAGCTGAAATCTTTGCGTCCTACAAGTCCTGGGCCCTCCTCTTCGAGCGCTACGTATTCAGAATCTCTTTCTTAGAATCCTACTTGATTTTCTTGAATCTTTCTATTCAGTCCTGCGGTATAAAAATTGAAATTATTACCTATTCTTCTTGTTCTCATTGATCTGATCTGTCTCGCATGTTTACACAGGTCACGCTAATAGTACTTTGTCTTATGAGCTACCATTTCGGGCGCACATTATTTTCGACTACACCACGGACGCTCGAATTTACAGTCTACTGTATTTGTATCAATTTCCTGTTACGTGCGTAGCAGTCTACCATGCAACAGAGGCTAGCTTCATAGTTAATCTCGTCCTACATTTTTGCGGAAGATTATCGGTGCTCTCCCATCGTATTCGAAATATCTCAACGGAATCACATCGAGCTTTCAACGACGGCATCCAAAAGGCAGTGGTCATGCATTTGGAGCTGGTACAGTACGTATCAGTGTTTAAGTAACATTTTTATTTCTATGTAAAACTGATACTATCACCAACATGCATAATATAATCAGCCGTTTCAAGTTCCTTTGCGTAGAAGAGCGCTCTCATATCACACGTGGCAATTTATAATCAGATATACCGTGGAAAACTTTACACTATTTGTATTTTTTAATGGTCATTTCAAGAAATGTACGTTTCACAGGTCGGTACAAGGTTTGAACGACACTCTTTCTGTGATCCTTCTCCTAGAACTTCTGGGCTGCTGCAGCAGACTGGGCCTTGCTATGTTCGTTGTGCTCATCGTAAGTAGATAGGTACTTCTTTTTAGGTATAGAGTTATCAATACAAAAGAAAGGAATTCACGACGGTGATAATATCACTGCTTTACTTATTTCAATGTTTCTTCACACTTTCCAGAAAGTCGGCACAGATTTAGCAGCTGCAATTAATTTCTCGCTTTACAGTTTTGTTCAAGTTGGCTGGTTGTTCTTGTACTGCTATATTGGCGAACAAGCAATTTTTGAGGTATGTGATTTATACAATGTCTCTTGTTAGACTTAGAGCAACGATAAAGGAGCTTTTTATAAGCTGGTTAATCAACTTGACCCTGGATATAATTAGACGGCCAGTTGTTTAAATGAGGGCATCAAAGTTTTTAGCAAATAGGAATTTCAAAATGTTCAAAAGTAAAAAAGCTACTCAGTGTTCGACACTAAAGAACGTTCGATCGTTTTTCATCCCATGCAATTTGAATTATTCGGCCCAGTAACGACCCTTGGAACATGATCCCCTGATTGTTCAAAGTTGTATACAGATTGTCCATTGAAAATGTATTTTCTTGTTTCCTCGTTCCTTATTTTATTCATCCTTGACCACGATATTAGCGCAGTATTAACAGAACGATTAACGTCTAGTCCCAGAAAGTGGGTGATGCGTTCTACGAAATCGACTGGCCAGCCGTGGGAAACAATGATAGAAAGTCATTGTTAATATGCATTTTAAACGGTTACAAAACGCTGTATCTCACAGCTGGGAAAGTCTACACTTTCTCGCTATTCGGTTTCACCAGTGTGAGTATATCTAACGATTTTCGATAGCTTTCCGAAGTACAGTGGCTCATAAATTCGTGAATATATGACAAGTAAAACTGCAAGCAAATATTTGATAGAATGAATTGGTGGTATTCGAAAAGGCTGTACCTCCGAAAACCAGTCAAACCCAGGCCTTTCAAGAGGCGTTCGAAAATTCTGCGTCTCTTCGTTAAACAGTCACTGTCTCGAAACATCTGCGCCACTTCTCGCTCTTTGATTTGCTCTCCGGAGACGTTACTTAGTGCCACCTCTTTCGACATCATGTTCTCCTGTTACAAAGCCCAATTTTGTGCATTCTGAAAATTTTTGCCAGATTTTGGCCCAGGTATCAGGAGAACATGAAGCGAAAAGAGGTATTCTGAATTTCAGCTTCGAAGGCAGCTTCGATTCTCTCTCCGAAGACGTTACTTAGTGCCACCTCTTTCGACATCATGTTCTCCTGTTACAAAGCCCAATTTTGTGCATTCTGAAAATTTTTGCCAGATTTTGGCCCAGGTATCAGGAGAACATGAAGCGAAAAGAGGTATTCTGAATTTCAGCTTAGAAGGCATCCTCGATTCTCTCTCCGAAGACGTTACTTAGTGCCACCTCTTTCGACATCATGTTCTCCTAGTACATAGCCGAATTTTTGGGCGTTCTCAAAATTTTTGCCAGATTTTGGCCCAGGTATAAGGAGAACACGAAGCGAAAGGAGGTACCCTGAATTTCAGCTTCGAAGGCATCCTCGATTGTCTCTCCGAAGACGTTACTTTGTGCCATCTCTTTCGACGGCATGTTCTCCTGTTACAAAGCCCAATTTTGTGCATTCTGAAAATTTTTGCCAGATTTTGGCCCAGGTATCAGGAGAACATGAAGCGAAAAGAGGTATTCTGAATTTCAGCTTCGAAGGCAGCTTCGATTCTCTCTCCGAAGACGTTACTTAGTGCCACCTCTTTCGACATCATGTTCTCCTGTTACAAAGCCCAATTTTGTGCATTCTGAAAATTTTTGCCAGATTTTGGCCCAGGTATCAGGAGAACATGAAGCGAAAAGAGGTATTCTGAATTTCAGCTTCGAAGGCATCCTCGATTGTCTCTCCGAAGACGTTACTTAGTGCCACCTCTTTCGACATCATGTTCTCCTGTTACAAAGCCCAATTTTGTGCATTCTGAAAATTTTTGCCAGATTTTGGCCCAGGTATCAGGAGAACATGAAGCGAAAAGAGGTATTCTGAATTTCAGCTTCGAAGGCATCCTCGATTCTCTCTCCGAAGACGTTACTTAGTGCCACCTCTTTCGACATCATGTTCTCCTAGTACATAGCCGAATTTTTGGGCGTTCTCAAAATTTTTGCCAGATTTTGGCCCAGGTATAAGGAGAACACGAAGCGAAAGGAGGTACCCTGAATTTCAGCTTCGAAGGCATCCTCGATTGTCTCTCCGAAGACGTTACTTTGTGCCATCTCTTTCGACGGCATGTTCTCCTGTTACAAAGTTAGGATGCAAAATTCAGTTAAAACTGCGCCTTCAGAGCATGACATTAAATGTGTATATACAGGAGAATAATAAAAAGAATGCATTGAATAACTGTTAGGTAAGGGAACGACATCGAAATTGTAAAAAAAAGTCGAGTCGCCAAAAATCCTTCTCGCAAACGTTATTTTTATGCAAAATTATTTATTTTCAAAATTTCAGCCCAATCGGGTTTGACCGGTTTTCGGAAGTATCGCCTTCGAAAACATCTGTGAGTTACTTGCATTAATTCTTTCACGTATCAAAATGGGACATTATAAAAATTAACACTATTTCGCCCTGATACTAATTGCTTTATTGTAACATACGAAAGCTTTAATAACGATCTTTTTTCCCCTACGTAGATCATAAAAACTTCAATGGGTTGTCTCTCTATGTTACAAGCCAGCATGTAACGATACGAGTAAAGGGAATAATGCCATTACAAATTGTACCAATGATTCCGGTTACAGATTGTCGTTTATGTAATTAGTATTCGAATAATAACATTCGAATATTGAAATATTCTAAGTTTATTCGTAACATTCGACTGCTTGTAAAATATTCGAATATTAAATTATTCGAATAGTCCCAGCCCTAGCAGCAAGGCGGAGCTGGCGGAGGTGCCCCCGGTGGCTCGCGAGCCACCAGCTAGTCAACCCTGATCTAACATATAAAAATAGAATGAAAATGAAGTACTTGTGCGCGGAAGGTATCGTGGCCTGAAATTTGTATGACTCCCTAGCTGATTTATGAAATTGTGTAAAATAGATTTATCCTGCTTTTACTCTGCGTCTATTTAATTGTTGTTTCGGCATTGACACTGAAGAAACTTATGATACTGAATAAATGAGAATCTGTTACAATCACAATGTGTTTAGCATTTATTCTTCATACACAGTAAATTACGTATTAGTAGCATAGGTAAGTATACACCGGTAAGCACCAAACTTTCTTTATGTAATAGAATATGCAACAAACTTTGTGGCTCACTTTCGAATAATAAAATACAACTCAGAAATATAAAAAAAATTTACTTAAAAATTGTATACCTTTAGTGTTGCTAGAGTTGGACTACCGTCGAGATGATTCGTGGTTCCCGTAAAACACTAAAGAAAGGCAACATTCTGCACTGGTATCCGTTTCTCTGTTGCGTGGCTGTGTTATCTTTGTCAACTGTTTTCCTCGCCTTCTTTGCAACTTCGACAACCTAGAGCATTTGCCGTCGCATCACCTTGGTGTAGAAGTATACCTCCTTCGGCATCAAAACGGTATATTCAAAAGACTATAGATGAACGTGGATGACCAAAACGAACTACCTACTTTCTTCATTTGTAGCCTCGAAGAGTCCATGTGACAACTCCTGCATTTCGTCCTCTTCAACAAAAATTTCGAATCTTCGGATCAAGCTGAGATTTTGCACACGAGCTATAGTCTGATTTTCGAGAGTTGAGACCTGAGGCGGATCCCTCGGAGGGAGCGTGGTTAAGGAGCAACCAATAGTGGCAACGCTGCACGCAATCCGTAGCGTACCATTGGTTCCTCCTTAACCCACGCTCCGTCCGAGGGACCCGCCTCAGGTCCCAACTCTCGAAAATCAGACTATAGTGCCAAGGCCCTCCAACTTTACCGCACTCCACCCAGGTCACACTCGCATGTTCGGTTCTTTCAATACACCCTGCTAACATGTACCGCGTACCGAGTGACCGAGAGTGTCTCGAATGTCACGGACATACCTGCAATAGGTCTGACTATTATTTTTTTTACCATCAAAGACAAAGTGACCCGATTCGCCTCGGTCGACTCCACACTTATAATTAAAGAAATTTATTTAATTCCATGCGCTAAATGTAGTGTCATTTTAACACCTGAATACATACACCACTCATGATTCAAATTAAAGCACCCAATCCTCTTGTAACGGATGCAAAACACTGCGAACAATTGAAGAATGAATGTCCCGGCAGCTGTTACAATATTACGACTGCACGAAACACCCCGAATGGCATGAAAATGATAACTGAAGATATTGCAATGATATTGGGCGAAGAACGTTGGGAAACGATACACCTGCGTGTAAAAAAAAAAAGAAGAAGAATCTTGGGAGTTGAATTCACGAGAATAAAAAAGTTAAAAACAAGAATAATTCTCCGCTTACCTAAGCCACCATTAGTTCACATTCTGCAAATGACCGCGCGGTATTCTTACGAAGCAGTACCATGTAATTTAGCAATTTTCGTCGTGGAAATAAACACAGAATCTATCCCACAGTGGTTGGATTATTGAATAAAAATTACGCAATCGAGTCTTTTCTCATTTCACTCTTACCCATACACGCAAATTGAGACGCAGCGATTGAACGCAATCAGATATATTGAGGAAAAATTGAAACTTGGAGTGCGGCATAGCATTAAGACAAATAATTGATAAACGTACGGCGGTCCGCAAACAGAAAAGATAAAGTGTCACCGTAATATTGACAATTTCGTGCTGAAACGTGGAAAATACCAAATGACTTAAAAAGAAAGTACACGCATACATTTGTCACATTTCCTTTGCGAATACGATAGCGGAAATTCAATTATGTAGCAATTTTCATATCAAATGACTGCATACTTAATGCGCTTAGGGGGTCGCTTTGGAACTTTAGCCGCCATCACGCGATCGAAGTTCATTCTCGACTTACCATTAATCCGAAGATAGAGCGCGATGAAGGTGACACGAGTGTTTGTTTACATGCGGTTGTAGCGTACGAAACGTCCGTTTTTTCGTTGAAGTCGAAACGGTATCAGCGAAAGGTCATTTTACAAACCTTCGACTTCATTTATGTAGAATATTGTGAATGACTCAGAGAATTTCAGATAAAATTCCCTTCATTCTCGACGATACTTTAATGTGTATTAATTACAGTGGTAATTACATATGATACGGTTGGGGCTTGTAAACATACGTTTTATATGTTACAGCCACATACATGTTGTTGGCAACAGAGAGCAGATAATAAAATGAGTAATTCTACGTGACAGAATAAGGCGAAAATCAAGAGTAACAAAATTATGTTGAATGTGTCATTCTTCAGTTATTAGTGTTTAAAATATCGTGTAACTAATAGGACCTGTCTTTGATTGTGGCGGTGTTTGAATGTTTTTCTACAATTTTTGTGTATGAACAGGGGTATAGCACCGCGGTCAACCCAATTAAAACGGGTACGAGACCAGTCGATATTGTCTTTAAACCTCATTACAGTAATCTGAGGTGCGAGTGGTAAACCGATCATAAAAGCGGAGCGCGCGGCTCGCTTACTTGGGCCGGGGAATTCCGCACAGCTCTTTGCGACATTGATTTGAAAGAGAGCATCCTAGAATTTTCGGAGCTCGGACATCACTGCTGTCCAGCCGTCGCTGGCAAGCCTGCGAACGCCGGGCCGGTGAATGGTTGTAGTGGAATGCGTCCGTGAGGCGGTGTTGCCATTTTCGTCTGTTCGCGCGCGCGTAGGTTGCACTTTTAACGGATGACCCTGTACAATGACAAGTGCATCATTGTTTTTCAACGGAGACTGTACACTGACCTACACCATTCGAACCGCTGATCGCCGAATTGCCATGTTTCAGGCGCCTCCTAATTTTTAAGCATTAATAACTAGGACACGAAGCCTCCGCCGTAATTTCGTTACTCTTGATTTTCGTCTTATTTTGCCACGTAGAATCAGTCACTTCATTCTCTACTATCTACTGCCGAGCACCCTGCATTATCTTGCCTCCTCGATGGAAACTGTTGGTCGTGTTTTAGGACGATATCGAGATAAGAGATCCACTGAAATTTTATAAACGGATTCTTACATTATGTGGTTCGTGGCCAGAGCAACATATGCGCGCGAGATTTGCGATGACGATGACATACTTCGGCCTGCACACGATCATGCAATATTGGGATTTGTATGATTACAAGGACAACTTCGATCTGATGGTGCTCAACGTGTTGGAGACTACGTTAACGACGTCAACTTTCGTCGCTATGATTATCTTTGAAAGCAACAAAGGGTTGGGGAGTGTGATCACCAGGATGAAAGGATACATCGCGAATGTTTCTTTGCTCGCGGACCAGGAGAAACGTTTATACCACCACCACAACAACGTGGGCTATCATTTTG
The DNA here is from genome assembly GCF_050908995.1 of Andrena cerasifolii. Taxonomy (NCBI): domain Eukaryota; kingdom Metazoa; phylum Arthropoda; class Insecta; order Hymenoptera; family Andrenidae; genus Andrena; species Andrena cerasifolii. The sequence continues at coordinate 11,638,624 of NC_135120.1, read as the reverse complement.
GCAAATACGCGATCATTATCACAATCTGTACTGGTTACACGATGTACATGCGTCCTTTGTTAAAGATACTCCGTGTTCATCTAGGTATTCGTCGACCGTTTGGTATTCCCCTTGGCTTCGTCTAACTTCATCGCTTGAACCCCGAGAAAATTCATGCACGATCGTAGATCACGAGAGCCAAAGTAAATGAACCGTGCCGTCCGGGAATCAGTACCGGAAATCTTAGAATCTCTCAGTGTCAATTATCTCGCGTTTTACGAGCTCAGAGTTGCCTCCTTTCGGTTTTACCAGTCTGGAACTGAATTCTTTGCGCCCTACAAGTCCTAGGCCCTCCTCTTCGAGCGCTACGTATTCAGAATCTGTTTCTTAGAAACCTACTTCATTTTCGTGAATCTTTCTATTCAGTCCCGCGGTATAGAAATTGAAATTATTACCTATTCTTCTTGTTCTCATTTATCTGATCTGTCTCGCATGTTCACGCAGGTCACGCTAATGGTACTTTGTCTTATGAGCTGCCATTTCGGGCGCACATTATTTTCGACTACACCACGGACGCTCGAATTTACAGTCTACTGTATTTGTATCAATTGCCGACTCCGGGCGTGGCCGTGTTACATGCAACAGAAGTTAGCTTCATAATTAATCTTGTCCTACACTTCTGCGGAAGATTATCGGTCCTGTCCTATCGTATTCGAAATATCTCAACGAAATCACATCGAGCTTTCAACATCGGCATCAAACAGGGAGTGGTCGCGCATTTGGAGCTGATAGAGTACGTATTAGTGTTTAATTAACACTTTATATTTCTATGTAAAACTGATGCAGGTACTATTGCCAGCACGTAGGTATAATAATCAGCCGTTCCGAGTTCCTATGGACAGAAATAATAATGTATAATGAGAAATATTGTGTACAGCTATTTTTATTATTCAACGGTCATTTTAAGAAATTTACGTTTCACAGGTCGTTTGGAAAATTGAACGACAATCTTTCTGTGATCCTTCTTCTAGAACTTCTGGGCTGCTGCAGCAGGCTGGGCCTTGCTATGTTCGTTGTGCTCGCCGTAAGTACATGCTTTCTTTTAAGTACAGAATTATTAATACGGAAGAAGAGCATTACCTATTTCAATGTTTCTTCACACTTTTCAGAAAGTCGGCACAGATACAGGATCTGTAATTATTTACTTCTTTTACGCCATTGTTCAAGTTGGCTGGTTGTTCTTATTCTGCTATATTGGGGAAGAAATGATTTTTGAGGTATTTTACTTATTTAATAAGTTCTTCGGTAGAGGAACGAATCCCATCCGCAAGTATTTATACAGGGCTACATAAAGAAGCTTTTTATAAGCCGGTTTATCAACTTGATCCTGGTTATAGGTAATTAGACGATCAGTTATGTAAATGACTGCATTACGCTGAAGTTGTTTTCAGCAAATAAGAATTTCAAAAAGTTTTCAGTAAAAATTTTGACTACGCAGTGTTCGATACTAAAGGCACAGTGATCGTTTTTCATCTCATGCAATTTGAATTATTCGGTCGAATTGTTAGGGAACATGATCCTCTAATTATTCAAAGTTGTATAACGCTTGCACATTGAAAATGTATTTTCTCGTCGCCTCATTCCTTATTTTATTCATTCTTGACCACGATATGCACAGCATTAACAGAACGATTAACGTCTAGTCTCAGAAAGTGGGTAAAGCATTCTACGAAATCGACTGGCCAGCCGTGGAGAACAATGACAGAAAGTCATTGTTAATATGCATTTTAAACGGGTACAAAACACTGTATCTCACAGCTGGGAAAATCTACATTTTCTCGCTAGCCGGTTTCACCAGTGTGAGTATAACGATTCTCCATAGCTTCATGAAGTACATTCAGTGGCGGATTTAACAGGCGGTCGACGAGCAGTTGCCGTCTGGCCCCTGTCCAGAAGGCTCAATCAGAGCCCGTTTTTAAAAATAAATGATTTTATCTAAATATCATATTTTTGTTCTGCACTACTACTCTTAACCCGTTTTTAGCAAATTCGGAACCTTCTTCCTTAAATCCACCACTGAGTACAGTGGCTCACAGATTCGTTAACATATGAAAGGTAAAACTACAGGCAAAAAATTGATTAAATATATTGGTGCTTTGTGAAGAAATCTGTGAGTCACTTGCATTAATTGTTTCACGTATCAGAACGGGACAATATAAAACTGAATACTATGCCGTCCTAAGACAGGCCTGCCCTTTAGGGTGCAAATACTTACTCAAGTTCTGGGACCTGGGCAACAGACGAGCGCGGAACTGTTACCTTGCTAACCGTTGCGTGGGTTTAGGACAACTGCAAAAGTGTGTGTGACACGCCCATACGCGTGAATCCCAGCTATATAGACTCGTGGTACGAGCCAGTATGGACACACGCAGAGTCTTGTAATCTCCCGCTGCCCATGCTGTGGTTAGCAACGTAAAGGTGAAATCTGACGGCACGTGGATCGGCGAGCTTGGCACGAGACTCGGCTCACCGATCCACGTGCCATCCGATTTCACCTTAACACAGGAGTGTCGAACTTCCGCACTCCGAGAGCCGCACGAGTCGGGTCCCCGGTCAGCCAGTTCCCCCACTTATTTTTCTCCAGGCGTTGCACGAGACCCGGTAGGTTCAGAGGGCGGCACACCCGGAGGAGAAATTCATCAGAGTGAAGTAGGTGTGGAGGGGGCCGTTCTCCTGCGGCTCTACGGAGCAGGCGAAGAGGAGAAGGAGCCACTGCGGCTCGCGAGCCGCTAGTTCGACACCCCCGCCTTAACAGTTTCGCGCTCCGCTGTACCCGGGTCCCAGAACTTGAGAAGGTATTTGCACCCTAAAGGGCAGGTCTGTCCTAAGAGGACACGAGTACCTAATTAGCAATTGCTTTGTAACGTATGAAAGTTTTGATAACGATCCTTTTTCCTACATAGATCATGAAAACTTCAATGGGGTGTCTCTCTATGTTACAAGCCAGCATGTAAAAATACGAGTAAAGGGAATAATGGCATTACGAAACGTACTAACGATTCCCCATTGTCGTCTGTACATAGAAAATTGTTGTGTGCTACAACATATAGAAGTAGGATGAAAATGAAGTAGTTATGACGGATGATATCTTCACCAGAAATTTCTATGACTTCCTAGCTGTTTTACGAAAATGTGCAACAAAGATTTATCTTGTCTTTACTGTGCTTCTGATTTAAGTGTTGTTTCAGTGTAGACACTGAAGAAAGAGATTATATAAATAAATGAGCATCTGTTACAATCAGAATGTGTTTGACAATTATTCTTCGTACGTAGTAAATTACGTATAGGTACGGAACTACGTGAAGTTACCTTTATGAGTAAACCTTTAGTTGCACTAATTGTACGTACCGTGAAAAATGTCTAATACTTGGTTCATTTCGTCGTACAAGGACACGTAATATTCATCAAATGTATAGTACTTTATTGGAACTCAATTCCCAGTACAAAAATTGTTGCTGTCTTTCTTTTTCTAGACTACTAATCAGTTATTCGTAAGTAATACCTTGGTTAGCACCATACTGTCTTTGTATAATTGAACATTCGGCAAAGCTTGCAGCTCACTTTCGAACAGTGAAATATAAGTCAGAGGTATAAAAAGAATTTACTTAAAAACGGTATTGCCTTTAGTGCTGCTAGAGTCGACCTACCATCAAAATGATTCGATTGATTCGTTGTTCCTGTAGAAACACTAAAAAAGAAAACGTCATTATTCTACATTGGTATCCGTTTCTCTGTTATGTGTCTGTTTTGTCTTTGTCAAGTGCCCTACTCACGTTCTTCGCTACTTCGGACAGAGTGTTTGCCATCGCAGCACCAGTTTGTTGCACCATGTCGTAGAAGTAGCCCTTCTTCTGCAGCAAAACGTACGGATGATCGAATTCCTAAAAAGAAACAGCATAATAAATATGCCAGCAGAAAATTTATATGACACACTATCTGTATACATGCTCGGTACATCTGAACGAGTTGCTACTTACTACTAGGTAACCTTGGTCCATCACAAGTATCTTATCGCTATCCATTATGGTATTTAATCTATGGGCTATGGTGATGACAGTGCAGTTCATGAATTTCTTCCTAACAGTCGTCTGGATCAAGGAATCAGTCTGTGGATCAACGTTGGCAGTGGCTTCGTCCAGGATCATGATTTTGCTGTTCTTAACTAGCGCTCGAACAAGGCATAGTAATTGACGTTGACCGACGCTGAAATTAGACCCCTCCTCGGCGACTTTGCTGTTCAGACCGGCAGCCATATCCGAGATTGCTTCCTTCAGCTCGACTTCCTGCAGAGCCTCCCACAGGGCACTGTCGGAGTACTCGTCGAAGGGGTCCAAATTTCGTCGCAGACTACCTCCGAATAATATGGGCTCCTGCGGTATAATACTGATCTTCGAGCGGAAATCGTGCAGCGAGATTGTATTAGTAGGTATGTCGTCTATGACGATCTCTCCCTCTACGTAAGCTAGACGGAAGAGCGCGCTGATCAAAGACGTCTTCCCAGCGCCGGTTCTCCCAACGACGCCAACTTTCTCATTGGGCATCACCACGAAGTTTACGCCTTTCAAAACATAAGCACCTTTTGGCCCATACTTCAGCCTGACATCTTTAAATTCCACGTGACCCTTAGAGGGCCACTCTTTCGGAGGCGTCTTCCCTGGAGCACTGTCCAGGAAAGGCTCTTCCTCCAAACGACTATACTCCAACACTCTCTCCACGGACGTGATTTGGTTCTCCAATTCGGCGGTTTGTCTCATACCCCATTGCAATATCCCTGTCACCGCAGTGATTTGGGTGATCACCAGGCCAATGTCTCCGGCGACGGCTAGGTCGTCGAATATCAGAAATATAATCACGATCAGGGCAAGGTAGAGCAGACAGAACCATTCGATGTAGAGGCCGAATGCGCGCGAGATGGAGATGAATATGAACCACGTGGACGTGTGGAGGTCCTGGTGGTTGTCGAAGTCCGCCGTCACGACCCTCTCAGCCTTGAACGCTCTGATTGTCGTCAGACCTTGCAAAGTAGCACCGACGTGGTCGAACACGGGCGAACGAGCTGGAACACGTCATCACCAGGTAAAGTACGCGATCGTACGATTACTACGTTCAAGTGTCGTTATTGAATGCTACTTACTGATACCCTCCATGCGTTTAACAGAACGGCTGGTCGAAATGTAAACTACTCGCATACAGTAGAAGAGAAGCATAACTAACACCGTCGGTATCAACAGCCACGCGCTCACGGTACCAACGATGATCACGGTTCCCATGAAGTTCAAGAACATTACCGTAACGTCGAACATGGTGAATGGCAGCTTCTTGTCGATGATGCCGATATCTTTCGAGAACCTTGATTCAGAAACAGAGTGGGTTAATGTAGACCTCGCAGGTACGACGGGACCCGTTTTATGGACAGGGCCGGCTCCAATTAGCATGGTCGGTTAGAGATTCTTTCATCGGTCCCCGACAGTAAATTCAATGCTTCCAGGCCAGCCCTGTTTACGTACGAATATATCTGGATACCTGTTCAGTATTCGACCGGCAGGATTGGTATTGTAAAAGTACATGACGGCGCGTACGATACTACGGAACATGTTCGCGTGCAAGTTCTTGGAAGCCCGCATGCAGACCCCATAGTACGTGAACGTTTGGAACACATAGACGCAGACGACGCCCATGGCCAGGCCGCTATAAAGATAAATAATTCCATGACGAGACAGCGGGCCAGACCATTGAAAATCCATCGTACCATTCACGGTTCTAACCCACGACGCGACCTCGGTGTTCACCCAGAACGCGAGCAGGTAATCGCTGCCGCTGGCCATCGCTTGGCTCGCGACAAAGAAGATCATCATCAGAATCAACAGCAGAATGCTTTTGCTCGCTCTCCAATATGCCAGGAACACCGCGCCCGAGATCTTTCCGAACGTCCTCGTCTCGGCCACCTCGGCCGGCTCCTCGGCCGGCGCGGCGTCATCCTCGCTCTTCCAATTCTCCGCCGACTGCCTGCTGTCGTTCCTACCTTCGGTCTCCGTGGTCTCTCTCTTCTCGTCCAGGTCCTCGAAGATCTTCATGAAGTCCAGGTGCATGCTCTGCAGCTCCTCGAAGCTGCCCTTCGCCTGGACCCTGCCGCCGTTCATCACAACGATCTGATCGGCAGACTTCATGTACTGGACCTGATGCGTAACCAAGATACGAGTCTTGCCCTTGAGGAAGCCGCATATGCACTCGTCCACGATGCAACTGCCGACGTGGGCGTCCACTGCCGACAGAGGATCGTCCAGGAGGTAGATGTCGGCCTCGGAGTAGAGGGCGCGTGCCAGGTTGATTCTAGCCCGTTGCCCGCCGCTCAGATTTATTCCCCTCTCGCCGACCATGGTCCTGTCGTGGTGGGGCATGGCGTCTATGTCCCTCTCCAGCTGGCAGACCTGGATCACTTTGTTGTAACGAGCCTGGTCCATGGGCTGGCCGAACAGGATATTCTGCTTGATCGAGGAGGCGAAGATCCATGGCCGTTGGTCAGCGAAACTGACCTTCCCGCTGACTTCCAGCACACCGTCGTCCAGTGGTAGCTCCCGCAGGATCGCCTGCAGTAGACTGCTCTTCCCCGAGCCTATCTGCCCGACGACCGCTATAAAGCTACCTGCTTGCACCGTCAAGTCCACGTTCTGCAGAGTGTAGTCCCTGGTCTCGTCCCACCTGGCAGTCACGTTCTTTAAATACAGAGGGACAGCCTGTGTGGCTACCTGCGGCTTGGTAGCTGGCGCTTTCGACACCTCCGGGTACATCATGAATTTCTCTAAACGTCGGATGGAGACGGCTGCCTCAGCTAATTGATGGACACCTACGTAAACAGTGGAATATTGTGAAATCGTGCACAGGGTGAGCCGTAATTCGTGGCACAACCGGGCGGGGAACATTCTACGACTCATGATAGGGCGAAACGATGGAATAACTTTTTGCCGCGCGGAGCTTCAATTCCCAGCAAAATGATATTTTGCAAAAATTGTATATCTTGCGTAACGGCTAATGATTATTTATTTTCGGCTACAGAATGTCCCCCGTCTCACTTCCATCGAGGTTTATGGCCCACGATAGGTATTTGTTTGGAAGAATTTTGAAATTCACGCGTAACTTACTCAAAGCAAAGCCAATGGTCATCGAGCTTCGTAAAATAGTGTAGAACGCTGTGGTCATGAACACTTTCTCGGCGTCGATAGTGTTCCCAGTTAGAACGTACGTTAATATGGTAATGAAAAGGCTGATACGCGGAACATAAATGTCTAACGTCAAGCCGAACTGCTCTACGATCGAGTATTTCTTTATCACGTCCACTTCTTTCCTGGATGAGAGTGTAGAAGTCACATTAAAATATCACATTACGAGTGTACTTTAAGACGTCAGTTACTATTCCCTTACCGCCTGGCTTTCTCCACAAGAAGGGAATACGGAATCTCCCAAACGTACATCTTGATTATCGCCACCCCGGCGATAATTTGGTTCATCAGTCTCAATCGGTCATCTGTCTTTAGCGCTGACCCGTGGGTCAAGCGCGACACCTTTCGCCCTAAGTACACTGCAAAAGGATACATGGATGTGAGAAAAGAAACGGTTTCGCTCCGAGACGTTGATTTAAATCAAATTCGCCATGGGGCCTTTTTGAACGAGCGAAGATTTAAATTCTTTGCCAACAGGGGCGGATTTGGAGGTTTGAATTCCATAAAATATTTTAATTTAACAGAGCTGAGACAGTTTTAAAATTAATTCGATATGACGGCTCACATATGAGTTATTGCTAATTTGCTGCATGGAAAAAAAGTGATTGGTTTTTAAATTTCTCTCAAGCCTCTGTGCTTAAAGATCACACTTCATCTTCGGTATTAGGGAAAATGGATAGACAGTTTATTTTAGAATGAAAATCTATGCTGGTATTGTCTATGAAAAAATAAAAAGTTACAGGCAAAAATATTTTACTGTTTCTTTCAATTTCTTCGGCCCAGAATTGGCCGACTTAGGCTGCAGCCTACTTATCAAGGATACATATCGAAGTGACAATCGCCGATTTTGAGGAGACTTTGGTAGAAAGTAATTCTTACAAGAATATTTCATTTTTTTTGAGAGCGCAAATGCAGCTGTGCAAGCAGATTCCAAAAAATTCTGATTGCTTAAGGGGGGATTCTTGTCCAAGGAAAAGCCCCAGCGCGATAATTCGCGGAATATAGAAATCGGTATTGCTATTAATCTGCGCTGCAGTGTTTCATCCTTACGTTGTAATGGTATGCATAACAAGAACGTTGACACCCCAGCAATAGCGCCAATCCCGATTTCACGGAATATAAGATAGGCTACCAGAAAGATATGGAGCGGGCCGATCCACAAGTAATGGATACCGAAGACGAAGTAATCGAGCCTGTTGACGTCGTTGCTGAGGAAATTGACCATCTGAAAAGGTTAACGACAAGTAACACTCGCCAACTCTCTTCCGCCTTAGCTAAATCGATTTGCCACCTGTCCAGCAGACGTGTCATTCTCGAGGACCGAGCTGGATAGTCTCAGTATCTTCCTGTAGACCAGGGTGCAGCAGGCTATTCTAACTTTCATCCCCACGTGCATCAGAGCCTGCAGGGAGTAATGCAGGATCACGGCGTCGATCAACGGCAGGACACAGAAACCAGCCGCGTAATAATATATGTCGGCGGCCCATCCGTTTCGACTTCCTGCGAAGTAACGCAGTAATTTTGCGAGGAGGAAAGGATGCGCGATCCTGAAATAACGGGCGACTTGAGTAACGATTTATGCTCGATTTTGCAGGTGAGATGACCGCGCGATGTCTTCTTAGAGGAGACGTTGAAATATTGGCGGACTTGCGCTGCTCGAAATAAGTAAGGGATCATTGGAGGCTCGTGGAACGGTGCAGGGAAGTGAAATACGTATTGAACCGATGATAAATGGAGAGTAGGCAAGCAGAAGTGAGTAGTCTCGGGCCTTGGTACTCGACGCAACGGGGTGGCATTAATTTTCGAGACGGGGAAAAGATGTTATAAAACAGGAAGCTGTAAGTAGCTGTTATTGATATTGAGTAACAGTTCCAATTTATCTAATAAGCAAGATAATTTATCGAATTATCTAATAGTTCCAAAATGACTTCTTCAGGTTCCTGCAACGAGAATTCACGATTTTGAAATACTACGGGCCATGTTATCAAGCGACAGCTGATGGGAAAACTGCGGGAAGAAAAGTTGCTTCCAAAGAAGAATCGCAAAACAACGTAGGGGAGACCGGGGCTAGTTGACTAATTTTTAACATTTCTAATTTTTATAAATAGACCATTGGTATTTTGTTGACTTGTTGAACATCAGAAGTTTACAAATTTCATTAGGTATACAGGCTTAATTTTTAAAATTGTTTTAATTGAGTCTAGGTCGTAGTTTTTATTATATTTAGAGTAGTGAGACGAATAAGTGAACAAACCCCGGCTGTGGGGTTAGCTGACAAATATGATGGGGTTAGTTGACTTGACATTTACTTTTCAGTTTTAACCCTTTGCCTGCGAACGGCGTACATATATATACGCTGTCACACTTCCATCAATATATACGAAAGGCGTACATCGCCTACATATTCACAAAGTCTCAGAATTTTTGGAATTTTCGGGTTCGGGATCTTCTCTTATTAGCTTAGCTTAGCTTCCCGGTGGATTCCCGGCTTAATGCTAAAATGCTCTTCACCCCACCATCTACAGATACTTCCCTAAACAATTTTAATGATTTATGAAACCTGTTCCAGCTTCACAGAAACGAATTTGTTCGCACAATTTTTCATTAGCTTCTAAAAATGTAAAATCATCATTCTATCTTATTGTTTATCCCATTTCGATCCCGTAATTATTTCGAGCAGCGTATCATCCTCCTACTGAATAGACGTGCCGAGTATTCCGGCAATCGTACCGTATGACGAATTCTAAAATGAACAGGGCCAGTCCAGTGTTCATAACGATTTTGCCAAAGCACTTGTACAGTACTCTGAATAGACTCGGTTTCGATCCATCCTTTTTCTTCTCGCATCGTTTCAGCTCGATGTCCCAATTCTTCACGATACGTTGCCCTAAGTAACTGCTTTTGTCCTCCCGTAGAGGAGAATATAGATCGCTCTCTTCCAACTCCTTCTTGTAACCGGTAACGAACAGCTTGAAGATCCACCTGTCCGCCGAAACGATTCAATAAACGATCACAATTTCATCAGGCGAGAACGCGCGCGGTTAAACCGTGCAAACTGAGGGAGCTTCTCACCAGAAGGAAAGTACGGATAATAGATTGGCATTCTGTCGCGGATTCTTCACTTGTTCCCTCTGACTTTTGTCCATTCTTGCAATGGGCGATTGTTTTTGGTTATTAGAAAATGTTCGCAAAAATATTTCCACTGTGCCTATTCCATTTGCTGTAATTAGAGGTACATGGTAAGGACAATTGCTCGACTAAAAAAAAGGATTCTGGATTCATGTGACATTTTAGGGGTTGCACACACTTTTCACAGTCGGAAAAAGGGGGCATTTTTGTGTGTTTTTTTAATATAAACAAATGTCATATTTAAAAATCGAGATATACACCTTGCTGTGTATAAATTAAGCTGCATTCTCCTCAAAAGAAATCTGATATTTTAAGAAATGGATTTGTGGGCAGATTTGAATAAAATTTTGCACGAATATTCTTAAGACTGTAATCCAGAACGTGTCGAAACGACCTTTCGATTAGTGTCTTGTTTTGTTTTTTATTAACAAAGGAAGATGTAGACTGAGGTAAAAAATCACATGCTTGACTTTGAGTAGCTGCTATTTTTCAAAAATACATTTCTTTTCAAAATCGGTGCTGACAAATACTAGATTATAGTCTCAAGAATATTCGTGCAAAATTTTATTCAAATCGGTCCAATCATCCCTGAGATATTTTTGGTACCGGAAATATTGTAACTATGAAGAGGCCTTGGTAGCTATAAGGGGTTGCTATGGCGCCATTTCTCAAGATACGAAATTTCTTTTTTATGAGAATACAGCTTAATTTATACACAACAAGATGTATATCTTGATTTTTAAATATGACATTTCTTTATATGAAAAAAAAATCATAAAATGATCCTCTTTCTGATCTGCCAAGGGTATGAAATCCCTTAAATCGTGTAAAAAATAACAGAATACACGAATAATCGTATTGCAGTTAATATTTGCGAAGGGAAATTAATTAAAAATTAAATATCTATCATTTCGCGTTTCGCACCCTTCTAATTTGTAAATAGCGACGAGTTCGATCCGAGTAGCTTGAATGCAAGTAAGTCGTTAAAACGTTGAAGCTGCTGAAATCATTCAAGAAGATCGAGTTCTTTGCTTGAAATAATTAAGCTACTTCGACATTTGAGTATCTGGTTTGGTTCGAATGATTTGACCTGAGTTCAACTTACAAGTAGCTTGTACTTTCGATCTCCTCGAACTGTTCTAAGTCTTCTTTACTGTCCTTGGCGGTGGATAGGCTCGTGCCCGCGATAAAAATGATTACCGTGCACGGAAATCACACCGAGCGGTCCCGCATGGTCGTGCAAATAACGAAGCACTGTTATGTTTGCCCCGTTACTACCGTAAAAAATGTCTTATCACGAGTGGTGCTAATTGAGGAACCATTCTAATCCCACGGAAAATACATTTGTATTTTGCGAGCTCTATTTGCAGTAATTGCATTTAGAACCATAAATAGTTAAACACCTTACTCAATTTCTCGTCTGTAACTATATTTCGGATGGCTAGCCTCAAATGTCAGCCCAATTGAAAGAGCGTTACATACGAGTAAAAATGGAGAAAAGGCTTTCTTTTTGCCATTTTGTGGAAATTTTTTTCCGGGGGAGGGAGCTACTTTGAGAAACAGTCAAGTTTACAGGCGACGAGTGTTTGCCTGCTTGAACCCATTTCGTAGCAGCGATTTACGATTGAAATTTAAAAATATTCAATTATTTAGTACAAACTTAAGGGGGTATACCCGTTTGAACCCTCGGAAAATGTGTACATTTTGTGGATTTTTTTACAAGTCAACGGCTTGATGAAGATTTCCCGTTTATTTTACTATCTTTACATAGTATTATGAACTACTTAAAAAAAAAGTTTCAGTTAAAAAACTATTGTTTTTCGGAAGTTATGCATACATATCCGAAAGTCCCCACGGGCGGTCATGGCAATACGAATTATGAAACATCATGTTCTTTTTGAGGATTTCTTTTTACACTAAAAGCACAATAATTTGTTAAATATTTTTTAATTCAGCGTTTCCCAAACCTTTTTGAGTCGAGATCCCCTTTTACAATATTCAATTAATCTGTGACCCCCCTCCCCCCTATATAAGGTAAGGTAAATTTAATAAGGGTAAAGAACGCACATTAAAAATACGTAATTCGAAATATAACTATAACTTAATAATAATAATAATAAAAAAAAAAATTAAAAACCGTGGCGACTCCCCAGAAAACACTTGGCGACAACACCGGTTGCGAATCATTGCTACTTTGTACGTAGGGGACTTGATTATCCTTCTTTTTATACTACGGAGAGAACAATTTGTTGTTTGTTTATGCATGATAAGAGATCGTGTCTCATACAGGAAATTCCACTGTCGCGGAAGCTACGGCGTCGCCAAGGTCTATCACTGTTTTTATCACAGAACAGATTTACAACCGGCTTTCTTCTCCTCGTGAATGTATAAATTATCTGTAACGCTCCAGGTACTACGTATCTACGTATTGGAAGCGCCGAAGGTACTGATAAGTAGATATAGATATGATCCCGAATTTCTGTTATATGATCGAAGTGACTAGAAATGTCGCGAGAGCTTCCCGAGAGCTTCCTTGGTCCATTAAAAAGTAACCGAACGCACGAGTTCCGTGACAAAGCATTTGCTATACTACAGTGCAGGTCCCCCCCTGTGAAAAAAATAAGTAGAGTTACATATCGAAAATTCTCGAATGACCTCCCGTCATTGGGATCAATGTAAACACGTGTCAGACATTCAACAGCATTTAGGGAACGGTAAGTTCCATTCGGATACGCGGAACTTATCAATGTAACACCTTGGCAGATTTACACACCCTCGAAGCCATGCCATATTATATAACAATAAAACGCATTCGTACCACAAACCGAGGGATTGTCAGTGAGCCGACGGCAGTTCCTTGACAAACAATTCTCGAAATTACAGCAGCTTCGAACTGCAAAGATTTAGTGGAATTTTCTAGAATTCTATTCCGCCATTATCCGAACGAAAGTTTGTTTAAGTAAATTCTCATCCACGTAAAACAATATTCAGACGTTTACGTTCAGAGAAATGCATTCGAATAATGCCCACAGATAGCATTAGCGCCTTGAAATGATAGGCGTGGTAAACAAGACAAGAGTGTAGCAGAAAAATGTAACGGGGATAAAACATTAGCGATCCTCAGAACCAGTTGCTTTTAATCCCGACTATAATCTACAAAAATACGATACGCGACTCTTCACACAATAGCGAATTTTGTAAATTCACGAGTTTATCCTTTTGATCGAACTAATGCAAAGGAATATCAGAATGGATGTTCCCACATACCTACACGATGCTCGCGTGCACCAAAATCGATCCTTCATACTAAATAATATTCTGTTAAGTCCACTTACAATCATATTTTGTATAAAGTCCGTAGCATCTAGACATACAACATGCAGTTCTAATTTTGTGCCTCAAACCGAGGAGTTGAAATGATAAACGATGTAGCAAGTGGCACAGAGATGAAAATTTATCTTTTCAGTGGAAAAGTATCTAAATTCCATGCCGAATACGGTGGTAAACGTAAATGCTAAAATAACTAATTTTAGTTTGCAGCGCTGTCGCAAGATAGAGCTGAGATCGTAAATACCAACGTCGCGTCGCTGTGATTGGAAAGAAAATGCTGGAGATTTTCACTTCTGGCACTTTTCATTTATAATGTTATTCAATTCCTCGCTTAATTTTGCCTGAGCCTAGAGAAACTATGTTTGAAAAATCACAATATTTACTCTGATTAGAGAACTGCACGATATCTGAGACGCCTGTATCTATACAGAACCAAGCTACCGGCGTGTGCATTACTCGTTGATTCGAAAATTTATCAGTGCTTTTTGCCGGACAGGTTTATAACAGTTTGAAAAGATAATATCTTAAATGTGGCTCAAGTCAACGCACTTTCCCCCCTCCCGATCGTCTAGACAAAGAGAAATATGAAAGATTCTGCCGATGCCTGTCTGACTGCATCGCAAACAGATACTGTTTACAAACCGCAAACAAATAGATAATTGATATCAATCGACAGGATGTACACTTTTTGAACGTGAACATTGGTTCTGACGTTTTTGCATCGAGGCGACACAACGTTCTATTAATTTCGAAATCATGACAATCGCAATATGCGAGTGTATAGAACAATTACAGTTCAGATTTTAGATGAAACTAATTATTCGATCATTCATACATAGCATGTTCGCAGTAAGAATACTTATTACGCTTTATATACTGCTATGTTATCGTTATACTCTGCGCGATAAATCACAATCGCCTGTCGATTATTCAGAAAATTGTCCTACCCTCCTGTTAATGCAAACAATCCATGCCCCTCCATAACACGTGATATCGGCAAGAAATTCAATTTCATCCAAAGCCGTGTCATATTTCGACAGATAACAAATCCATTGTTCACGTTTCACGCAAAAGTTGTTCCCTAACTGGTACGCGATCGATTGTTGATACATTCGATCGGAATGAAAGTTGAGGCTGGCTCGAATTCAAGATAAAGGCAGCTCAATAGCGACACCGCCTCTAATGCGAGAAAAAACGGTCAGTTGTCCCTTTTTTCGGAAGAAAAGTAAACACGAACTTGACGGAAAACAGAAGGGCAGTCGGTAGATATTAAAATCTAACGGCACTGGTAAATAGTGATAACTATCGTAAAGTTGGCATCATTAAGTATCCTTGACTTTTCAATAAAATCGTAAGACATTCTGCTGGTTTACGGAAAAAATTGCCTCGATAAATCGCGAGGCGTAAACATTTCTACGTTTTTCTATAAGATAATCACTAACTACTTGATTCTGCCTTGTATAATGATAAGGTTTTACATTATCAACTGTCGATTATATCGAATCTACGACTACGGAACTATTAGAGATGTGGAGTTAGTAAAACTATCGATGTAACGGCGCGACATAAACCAATATCGTCGACAACGTCGCAATGGACGAGGAAAGTTTTTATTCCTACAATTAAATCTTCGCGAATTTGAACCTAAGTGTTACATAACACTATGGGATATTCCCACAAGCGGATTTAGAATGGCGGTGACACAATTCCATTGTTAAGAAACTTATTAAGCCGATCATGTGATTCACGGTAGTAAAAAGGTTAAGGAAGCATTGACACAAAATCATTGAGGCGCTGCATTCCGTGGATTACAAAGTGTTGAGGCATTCATACAATTGTACAACCATACGACCCCTTTATGATCGCCTGGTAATTCATTTATCTGAACGTAATGAAATAAACGATGACGCGAGGATATTACTTTAACTTTTAGTTCACGAAATTGAATAAAATATCAGGACTCCCCCACTTGGGTGTTCGGATTTAAAATTTCAAGCAAGTTCCGCGAGTTCGTCGAGAGAAAAACATTGAAATTGGCAAATATGTCGACGCAATTGTCGAAAATTATTAAGGCGATAAAGTAGGGTGAAACTTACCAGAAACCGACGCTCGGGGTCGTGGCGACGTCTGTTGAACGATTGACGTGCGGTGTCAGTTCTGAACGGTTTGCGGAATCCCAGCTTCTCCGCGTAATCGCCAGGCGTGCAGCAACGTATTGCCAATAGAAAAACGAGGAAAAGGTGCAGACGCTTATATATACGCTCCGTTACGTGCTCGCCGAGGCTGCGGTGCAGTATTGATAAAGGTAATGCGTCTGTTGTATTCTTAGTGTTTGAAATATTATCTGCATTCGCGGTCGACAGAGCCGCCCTGTCAAACGCGTTCCGATCGATTCGAAGGGTAATCGTTGCCCGTGCACTTGCCTCGCGCACGGTGACACGTGAGTCCACAACACCTCCCGATCAAAAATCGACCGTTCGAAACGAGCCCCTTTGTTGCGTCTCAAGGCAACGAACCCACTATTAACTGGGGAATGCGTCCTGCACGAAAGTCCCGCGAATGTTTATATACTCGCATTGCGGAGGTGAATCACTAGCGCCAGCTGTAGGCGGGAAGTGGAATTAGAGAATCTATAAACTGGCGGCATATTTGAACGTGTAAAAATTCGTGGAGGTAAAAGTGGCATTGTTTTAAGTTATTCGTTATGTAATAAGGTGCGAATTTTCATCTGCGAGATTGTATAAAATGTGCGATAATCGATTTCTTCGATTTTACCTGTAGTATATATAACATTGTTCCGTAACGATGTTCATTATAAAAAAAAGAAGTTTATTATTCGTAGCTGAGGTGGCGCGTGGTACATACATGAGGTTTCCGACTACAACAAGTCCTATAATTTCACGCAATACTATGTACAGACATGGTTCGTGTTGCAATATTAATATCTAAGTATTAATTAACATAAGTCAACCTTACGGCTAAATCATTACCCATTACGCTATCATCTATGATTAATGTTCATACGATCCGCGGCGACGCGGACCTTTTACAAGTTTGAATTAATTCGCGTTAGATTCTAGCGCGTGCCCTGTAGTGCAGTTCCAGAGTGTCCTCCGTCGGCGATATGTTTTACCGTTTATATATCTATACTATAACGCAGTAGCAATGTTCAGTCGACGAGGGGAGTGAATCTCCTCTCTCGCCAGTGTACTTAAAACGCTTACATTCACGTAATAACGATGAAAAGTAATCGAGGGGGCATTATTAACGCCAACTACACTTACAGTTACGTGCACGCAAATTATTAAAAACGCTTCGATAGAAAGTATCATAATGCGAGCACATTGATTGAGATATTAAAGAGATATAGACAAAGAAAACATGGATGGTAATAAATATTACTTCCGCAGACATCGAGAGGTACTATTTCTCTAGTTACAGTAATCGTACCTGCCCTCCTTCAGAGTATAAAAATATTTACGCAATTAGTATCTAAAATAAAAAAAAGGGGAGTGAGGGGAACAAAAAGAATCGTCGCCCTTGTAATTGGATAAACTACTTGCAAGAGCGCGTTACGTTCTCGTCGCTAAGATTTACAGGATTAAAATTTCATTTCCATCGCGCTAGTCGCTTACTTGAGCAAAATTATCAATGGGCACTTAATCGCCGGTGTTTCTACTGTTCTATGGTACGATAAGCTTCGGTCGCAGCGGGGAAGTAGAATTTTCAGGAGTATCAGAAAGATCTTAAGAGGTGAAACGAGGGGAGACAAAAAGGAACGATATAATAATCCTTATGTAGCTCTAAGAATGATTCGTACGTTGCAAATTAAAAAAAAAAAAAAAGAGGAGACGAAGAAACGTGACCTACCTATCATCGGAGAATTTGAGTATTCACGACGAGCAGAAGAATTGTGAACGATAAAATGGCACCCTGAGTTGAAGAAGCACGGTCTTTAAAGAAACATGGTGTTTTAAGTACTCGTTGTCAGGATATTTCCTTCGCCGCTGTCTATCGTTTAAGAGACAGAGAGCTTGGCGTGGAATCTTTAAAGGCACGTTGGAATGTACAGAATTCCATGGTTTCAGAACGCTGGGGCAAAGCTAGTTGCCACTCGGCGATCCCGTGTTACGAATGCGACGCTCTCGCCTGATCCTTTTTACCAGAAGGCACGCCCGTCGAATTGCTGACCTTGTATGCGTTGCCCTTCATCTCGGCGGGGTGTTTATGCGTACTCGTCGATGATTTCCTCGGCGGTTTCGTGATCTGCGTCGTCGAGAGGCCGCTCACGGGATACTTGTTTCTGCTGGACGTCCCGCCGTTGCTGCTTCTCACGGCGTTCTTCGCGGACGTCGAGGACGCCGCCTCGGTCGGATGCTTCGGCATCACGAACGCTTTCGTCTGCTTCAGCAAGTATCGATCATTGCACAGCGCTGATATCAGTGGCAGATCCAAATTACGGCTTTTCTCACGAAGCGTCCGGATATCCAGCAATCCATCCTCCTTCCCTTCCTCGTGCTCCTCCGTTGCACTCGATTTCGGCGTCTTCTTCGGCAAAGAGGACGACGAGGATGCCGATGGAAGTGGTTGATTCTTTTCGAGATTCTGCAAGGGGCCGTGAATTAGCAACGAGAAAGCAATAACAAACACTTAAAAGGGAAGATCCCGAACCCGAAAATTCAAAAAATTCTGAAACTGTGTGAATACGTAGGGGATTTCCTCCTGATTACAACGCAATTTTTGTTTGCTGCCCAAATTCACTCGAAGAGGGTGAAATTAACCCTTGAAAATTCGGCTATTTTCCGATTTTGTGTTATAACTCGCGAACTGTAAGAAATAGAAAAAAAAGGCTCAAGACAAAAGTTATTTCTTTTAATTAGGTCTAACATTTTGGGGAAAAATATTTTACAGTTCACGAGTTATAACACAAAATCGGTAAATAACTGGATTTTCAGCGGTCAATTACACCCTCGTAGAGTGAATTTGTACAGCAAACAAAAATTGCGTTGTAATCAGGAGGAAATTCTCTACATATTCACAAAGTTTCAGAATTTTTCGAATTTCCGGGTTTGGGATATTCCCTTGTTAGACACTTTGACCGACACATGTGGTCCTACCAAACTTGAGGCTACAGAAAATTCGCTGCTCAGCTTACATGATGTACAGGGTGTTCGATAACAGATAGTAGAAACTGAAATGAGTGACTACGTGACGAAATAAGACAAAAACATAGGCAACCAAAATTGCGATGGAGGCTTCAATTCTTAGTGATTAATGTTTAAAAATTCGAGACAGAAACGCCCGAAGCATTTCGCCGATCAGCGGCTCTTGTTGCGAATTTTTAAGCATTGACAACTAAAAAACGAAGCATCCAACGCAATTCCTTTACTCCTGTTTTTCGTCTCATTTCCTCACCTACCTATTACCGCATACCCTGTGCAGCTGGCACGAGACAGTCAAAGCGTTACGCTAACTTGCACACCGGAGCCAGCCTACCTGTATTTCGTAGGGAGGTGGCGGAGGAGGCGGCGGAAGCCTGCGGTGCTTGAGTTGCGGCAGGGACTGCAGCTTCATGCTGGAAGGCGAGTCGAAGCACTTGAGTATGTTCTCGTCGCTTCTGGTTCTGGAGAAGGTGTGCAGCGTGTGCGGATGCGCCGGGGCTGGCGGCTCGCGCCTGAGACTCTGACTTCCTGCCGACGAGCAAGTAGCCCCGCTGTATAGGGAGCTGGTGCTGGCAGCGTAGTGGCTGCTCAGGTTGCTGTGCGGTAGATAATTGTTAGAGCTGGTGTCGCTGCTGCTGAGGTTCTGGTTCGAGGCGTACTTGGACAGGGTGGAGCCGGGCAGGTAAGGCGTGCTGCGATACATCACCATCGATTTATTGTTAAAGGAAGGATAAGGCGGGGGCGGGTAAGCGGCCATGGCCGCAAGGAGTGAGCCCTGCTTCGCGTCGATGTACTCTTGCTTGGACACGGCGGGGTCTTTCAGAGGGAACATCACGTAATCGACGTCGGAATAGAGCTGCTGCTTGTACTGTTCGATCTGCGACCTGGCCACTTGGCTGGTGTAGACTGTGGCCAGGCTGGGCGGAGGCGGCGGGGGCTGTCTGGGGTGAACCATCGGTGGTGGAGGTGGAGGCGGAGGAGGAGGTGGCGTTAAGTAAGGCAACAGAACCGGACCGCCTCGCGACGCGTGCACGTCCAGGTAATTGTTCGGCCCTACGACGAGAGCGGCTACGGGAGCGTGGACCGGCGTGGGTTTCATTTTGTCACCGGGATACGTGGGTGGCTGAATTCTGGGCGGTGGCTTCGGGGCGATCAGAGCGATCTCGTTGGCCATGTGACTGACAGCGATCTTGGACGGAGCCAAGCCGATGCTCGCCTTGCTGCTGGCCAGGCTGGTCTGGATCTTGGTGGACGCGACCCTGGACACGATCTCCTCGCTGTTGGCCGGGTAGAGGGTGGAGATGGCCTCCTGCCGCGTGACGTCCGGTACCTCGGGATACGGTGGTGGCGGCGGTGGCTCCCTGGGTGTCACCGCGTCGTTCCTCGGCGGCGTGGGCGGCGGTATCTGAATCCTCTCTCTGGGCGAGGTGTAAGGAGGCGGTGGCGGAGGGTCGGTCCTGCGCGGCGGCAGAGGCAGGGGCACGAACTCGCCACGCGTCGCGTTGTACGGCGGTGGAGGCGGGGGTTCCCGTTCGATGTCCGGTATCTTGGACCGGGACGAGTTTATCGTCGCGTAATCCATGCTCACCGGGTACGGAGGGGGCGGAGGGAGCTGCCTGTCGCTGTCGGTCCGCGGTGGTGGCGGTGGTGGAGGCATGGTGACGTAATCGCAGTCAGAGTCCATGGAGTTGCTGATCGTCTTTCGGGGTGGATAACGCCCAACGATCAGGTCCGACAGCTCATCGGCTGACAACAGCGGCCCGACGCTGGAGGGATCGCTGCCGTCGCCTCTGAAGCTGCCCGCGCTCAGTATACTATTGCTGCGCGAGCGCGAGTCCTCCAGCTGCTGGCCCAGCGAGACTCCCGACATAGCGGAGACCACGTTAGCCACGTCGTCGTCGCCTTTGCAGACGCTGTAAATCGGCTCCTGATCCCCCGTGCTAACGTCCTCCGTGTAAACGTCGCTGGTTTCGGATCTAAGGCCGCTGTGAATAGTGTAAAAACCAGATGTCACGGATGCTTCGTCGGTCGTGGACTGGACGGAGCTCAAGGCGCACACGTCGCTAGCCGCGGAAGACTCGTTGGCGTCTCCTGTCGGCGAGTATAAATCTCCCATTCTCTCGTCCTGCATCTCGCTGCTTCTCAGCGTGTACACGCCGCTGGTCTCGCTCGCAATGTCGGTACCTGGAAACGAGATTTTCGTGTGACCGGGCATGGCAGAAATAAGTTAGGCTTTGGGAAAATCTAGAGACCGTAACAGCTCTGTCCAGGTGAATCGTTCTCGCAGCAATATAAGGTGGTAGGCCCGTGGAATCTCACCTGCGTATTTGCCAGCCTTCTTGCACCTGTCGTATATGGCGCCAGGGAAGCTAGCAGTTTCGGACGAAACCGCTGAATTCTGTGCCGTATGCGAATAACCCAGTTCTAGACTGGACGTTGCCGAAGTGCGGCGCATTCGCGGCGGTCCACCAGCAGGTGCATTCACGACCACGACTGTGCTGCAGCTGCTGCTGCATTGTGAGCCCTCGGCCGCGGTCGCTGCGCTCGACGCCAATCTCAATGCAGCCGTCGTGGGTGTACTGTCCGCGCCGTCCACTTCTACAAATTGTTCGATTGTTTTAGAGCATCCTATACACAGTACAACAAATTCTGACTTTCTTTAGGACTTGTAACATTCAATCAGCCGTTTCATATAGGCTTTCCTGCCCTGAAAACGAATCCGCAACCCGTTTGTCGCCATCACCCTCAGTTTTTGAGAAAATCGATTTTGAAGAAAAAATGCAAGTTTTCAACTTTCAGCACCTTTTGTGTCGAAACGGTAATAGTTATTCGATTGTTCGTTGCGTCAAATTATTCTATGAACCCTCCCGAATACAACGATATAAGTTATTATTGCATTGCGGACATTTAAATATGTTTAAACAACGAGCAAAGGGAAAAGGACACCCGAAATGCACCAATTTTTGCAGATATCTTTCAATTTATTTCCAAAACTAAGGGTCTGGGACAAAATCTGACCATCCCACGCGATGCAGCAGACAGTGTTCCTTCGGAAAGCGTCAACAGAAGCGGTAAGTCTCGTTTTGTTTTCAATACAGAAGCGAAATAGTTTGGCAAAACGCGCGGAGCCGACAGTGGTAGTCAACGGCGCGGCGGCCGGCTTAGGTAGGTATCCACAGCCTCTCACAGTGCTACAATATTGTATTTGTTATTTATAAACTATTTAATAAAAAATTATTAACTATCGCATAATAAACTATGTACCTAATAAATTTTCTATAATTTCAGACTTTGATTTTTTGAATATGCAAGGTTTCAAAATCGATTTTCTCAAAAACTGAGGGTGATGGCGACAAACGGGTTGCGGATTCGTTTTCAGGACAGGAAAACCTATATGAAACGGCTATTGAATGTTACAAGTCCAATATGGCTGTTGTACTGTGATAATTACATTCACAACCCCCTCCCTCCCCTCGATTTTAATAACTTCACTCAGAAAAGCTGCTTCAACTATTTGCACTCCGTAAGCCCTCGCGCATACTGTCTTCCAATCCAGCTCTGAATTCGAACTACGAAACACAGAAGAATACAACCTCGGAGGTGATTTACATCATAAAGTTTCCTTTAGCCTCTAAATTCTGCGATTCAACTTATACACAACTGCGCGCAACAGAGTTATCCAGAGGGACTGATGGAACGCAATGCGATAGCCGAGTCCAGCCCGACACAGGAGTGCAAAGAGCTAACGAGCTTGTTAAATGCAGTGCGAGCAGCGTAATTGTAATTAATATTCTGTTAAATTCGATCCTGTCGGATCGAGCGTGCTTACCGTCTACGGCGGAGACCGGCGACGATGGCAAGGAGCGATCCTCGACGTCCCCGTTCGCTCCGTTCACAACGCCACACTGAACAACCGAGTGGGAAGTGTTTTCAGTAAGACGTGGCAGACATTCGGTCGAAGCGGGCGCCGTATCTGGCTCGTCCTCGCTGTGAACCCGGTCGCTGACAATTCCAGAAGTTGTGTTGGATGACGTGCTCGAGATAACAGAAATTCGTTGGTCACCCCGCGCCCCCCGTGCCGTTAGACTCAGCTTGCACCGTGCGGGATACATGTAGCAGTCGCGGAGTACCTTCCTCTCTGTTTTTCACACACCAGACATTCGTTCGATTAATTTCTCTGTCCTTCACGAAAGGCGTCATTTTATGCGGCAGAAACGACTGCGTCCATCATCGTTCCGTAATGGGACCTCTCCGCGATTCGCGGATAAGAATATACAGTCGAGGCTCACCTTCCTCTTCGCGCCTCTTCGCTTCGTTGACTCTAGGTGCTATGGCCATGGAGAACTGATGGGTGTCGCGACAGAGTCCCAGAAGGAGCTTGCTTTTGTCATCGCATCCGCTGTAGAGAGTGAGCTTGTCCGGCTGATCGACCGCGCGTATCTCGAACTTCTTGCGCTGTGCATGGGAAACCGAGCGGATCAGAACGAAATCCTTCCGACGCCGGACCACGGTTAACGGCAGGGTCCTCGAAAGTAGAGCAGTCCCAGTACTCGAACGACTGAGTTCGGTTCTATTTAATCGGCCAGCTCTACTCGGGGCGCCTGTGCTCGTTAACAGCAAGCATAAGGCTCGACAATTCAATTCCAGGATCGCGTCCAAGCTCGCGCGAAGGGAAACTAGCGGTTTGACTGGCGTCGGCGTGTTTCCTCGCCGAGGGACTATGCGCCCAGCGCGCGGAACACGCGTCGACGCTTTGACGACCGCTGTCGAGGCTTCGATTCTCCTTAAGAAGGCTACACCACCGAAGCATCTACGTTCCACTTACAATACCCCGCTTCGCTGGTCCGCAAAGGACCGACGAACAGCTGACAGGGAGGTTTGATGGAGAATGGCAACGAGCGCGTGTTCGCTGGAGAGCGCCCGGAATTGGAATCGTCGAGCGAGGGAGAGCTAAGGACTAACGTCGAAGCACAGTTTGCCGATGTTGTTCCAGGCGAAGACGCGCGGCGTCTCCTCCTCGGCGTATACTCGCACCCCGCGAGCACATATCGCGAGGAGTATGCGTCCTGGGCCAGCCTCGTTCTTGCTCCGTCGCAAGCGGTAGAGGTGAGCGTTGAGCGGCGCCTCCAGCAGCACCGCCTCCCGGATGTACTGCAGCTCTGCCTCCTCCCTGGACAGGCCACGGTTGCCCCTGTGCTGCGCCGCGAGCACAGCGAGCACATTCGACTCCAGGCACATCTAACACCAGCGATCATCGATTATGTTTAATCAGGCGGCCGACTACCGTTCCCGCTGAACCAAGAGGAGCTTTCAAACCGAGGGGGGGGGGGCATCGAACGGGCCGCGCGCGGCGGGAACGCTCTTGGTTTACGATCGGGGCATCGGCACGAGGAATAGGTCTGCATTCCACGGGGTGGATATCATTGGAAAACCGAGCAGCCAACAATTTATATTTATCGCGGTAATGATATACGCTCCCGGCATAATTGGAGGATCGGCTGCTGGAATGGGCTGGTCGGTTGGGCGTCTAACGCTTTCAACGCTGCAGCAGGCTGTGCTGGGTTAGGTGGGCTCGAGGTGGAAAGTGTCAAGGCAAGATGAGCGCACAGTGGTGGGTGAAAGAAAGTCTCACGCTTACGTTTCGATACGTGGGAGATACTTAAATTTTTACTATCGTTTGGAATTTCTTTCGGCCATTACTGTGCGTAGATTTGCGTTTAATAGAGGCTTTATTATTCTGTATGGGATGACTGGAAGTAGTGATGGGATCCGAAGAACTTCGAAGCGTTTCGAACCTATATTTTTATGACGAAAACTTCGAAGCACTTCGAACATGATTCTTGAATCTTGATAGGTTTTGAAAGTCTTGAATGTCTTGAAAGTCTTGAAAGTCTTGAAGGTCTTGATAAGTTTTGAAAGTCTTGAAAGTCTTGTAGGTTTTGAAAGTCTTGAAAGTCTTGAAAGTCTTGAAAGTCTTGAAGGTCTTGATAAGTTTTGAAAGTCTTGAAAGTCTTGAAAGTCTTGTAGGTTTTGAAAGTCTTGAAAGTCTTGAAAGTCTTGAAAGTCTTAAAAGTCTTGATAGGTTTTGAAAGTTTTGAAAGTCTTGAAAGTCTTGAAAGTCTTGAAAGTCTTGTAGGTTTTGAAAGTCTTGAAAGTCTTGAAAGTCTTGAAAGTCTTGAAAGTCTTGAAAGTCTTGAAAGTCTTGAAAGTCTTGATAGGTTTTGAAAGTCTTGAAAGTCCTGAAAGTCTTGAAAGTCTTGAAAGTCTTGAAAGTCTTGAAAGTCTTGAAAGTCTTGATAGGTTTTGAAAGTCTTGAAAGTCCTGAAAGTCTTGAAAGTCTTGAAAGTCTTGAAAGTCTTGATAGGTTTTGAAAGTCTTGAAAGTCTTGAAAATGAACATCTGGTTGCCAAAAACTAGCCAGGTTTGACCAGAGGGTTTCGCCAGGGTCGCGGTTTATGACTCTATTGTCCCGCGAGTCGGTGGTGGACGTACGTACGGGCCCGAAACCTACCAAGACTTTGAAGCAAGAGTTTCAAGACTTTGAAGCAAGAGTTTCAAGACTTTGAAGCAAGAGTTTCAAGACTTTCAAGACTTTCAAGACTTCCAAGACTTCCAAGACTTCCAAGACTTTCATGACCTATCAAGACTCAAGGCTTATCAAGACTTTCAAGAGTTTTAAGCTTCGAATTAGTCGCCTGATATACAAGACAGATTCGAAGTGCTTCGGATCCCATCACTAACTGGAAGCTGCGAGGGTTGCCGGTAGAGTTTGGGGCGCGCTTGTATGTTTTAGTTGGTATAGTTATAGATTGAACTTACGTGAGGCGGAAGGTAATCCGTGGGCTTGCAGTATCCCACAGATCCCGCGTGTGGCCTGTGCCGTTCTTCGGAGTAGTCGCCAAGATCGGCTTGTAGGGCAAGACCCGCGAGTGTGAGCAGAGGCGTAACGATGGATGGCTCGTGTAGGGGATGGTGAGGATGGAGGCTCTCCACCCCACCCCCATGCCTAACGACATTGTCCCGCAGTTGCAGGTAATAGTGGTGACGCGTCGTTTCATCACTGTAATCATCAAACCCAGATTTCTTCCATATCTTATGAAACTTTACAACATTATACCTTTCATCCCGCTCTCACATTTTATCCCACACCCCAAGACGCTTCTACACCCTGCCCCTGGAGCATCTAACTCCCTCTTACAGGCCCGATACCGGGTAAGGGGGAAGCTGCTTTAGGACGCTGAAGAAGGTGATTTTCGCGAATTTGTTTAACATGGGTGCATAAAGCAGATCTTTCCAGAAATTCAGGGGTATTTTAATATGTATTTGTACAGTACCAAGGAAAAATTTAATTGAGAAATTTCAATTTTATCGCTCCGAAGTTGATTAATCATTGATGCGCCTCGTCAATGGAATTGTGAAATGGCGGGAAAAATGAACAAAACAAACTAAAGTTTTTCTTAGTTTTCATGAACTTACATTGTCGATGAACTAAAAAAATTAGAAAAGAGTCTAAAATTGGAAAAATTGTGGGGCTTTAAAGGAAAAGTTACAGTTCTGAGTTACAGATTTTTATGCAAAAAAATACGGTCAACTTAACTTTTTCATAAATGGTTTTAGTTAATCGACGGTGGTCGGTCATTATTTAACTAAAATGTCCCGGGTAGAGTGGATCGGTCGAATAATTATTTTGCTATCTTTCCCGCCAACTTGAAAACTGTTTTGTGAAAAAACGCTTTAAAGTGTATCGATCAAACTTAAAGAATCGAAAATTTCGACCCACTAAACCCAGGTTCTCTCCTTAAAAGAACTGTAAAATCATCTTGTTTCGAGTACCAAGAAATTCCGAATAGCGTGGCTAATAACGGCACAAGTATGAATGACAAAATAAATTAAACGGAATTTAGAAATTTAAATATAATGGACCAATGTCCGTGGCGATTCAGTTACGTAAGAGCACGCCAATTTCACGAGGCGCGTCTCGGCTCGTCCAATGGAATGTCTTTATAAGAACGTCCACTGATCCCTGTGGATATAATAAAGGCCTCGAGTAACGCGTTGCGGTCGGCGGCGAAAAAAATTCGTCTCTATAGAAGGCAGCGTATTTAATTATTCACCCAGTCACGATACGATTCATTATAACGACGAGCGTGTCGGGAACACTTGCGAACCATTCACCCAGCTTCGTTCGATCCACGGTTCTCCACCCGCCAGCGATCTCTCCGCCGCGCCGTAGAGAGGAGGATCCGTTCGAGTAGCCGTGAGAAACATATCTCACGGAAATGGCAAGGATTATTATTATTATTAATTATGCAAATGGCCCTGCGCGATTCGCCGCGCTATCCGTTATACGAAGCGTAGGTATCGCTCGCGTGGCGCCTAGCACGCTGCCCAGCGTGCCGGCACGTTTCGCAAAAAGCATATTGGATATTCCTGAAACGTTTTGGTCGATCCTTATGAGGATACTCTATTCATTTACGTGGACGAAAAACTTTCGAATAAACGCGGCCCCGGCAACGGCTTCCCTCTAGAATTATACGACCGCCGCTTATAGCTCGTCCGATGGCGACTTTTGGAAACCACGGGCACATAGGTACGCTCGGTTCACTGATTTCTAAAGTCGTATTTTTATTTTTATCCCTTTTCTTCTTCCTCCGGACGAAAGGACGATAGAAAAGTGAAAGCTGATTCGACGCCTCGCGTTTGGTCACACCGTTGCGACACGCGTCACGTGCGGACGTTCCATTGGATACAGTTGTGAAATAGAAATATCTATTAGTAATTCGCCGAGCGATCGTCGCTGGCCGAGCGTGGTCCAATGTGACCGGGGGATGCTCGCCTACAAGGGAACATCCCGAACCCGGAAATACCGAGAAACTCTGAAACTTTGTGAATATGTAGGGAATTTCCTCCTCAGTGCAACGCAATTTTTGTCTTCTGCCCAAATTCACTCTAAGGAGGTGTAATTGACCGCTGAAAATCCGGTAATTTTCTGATTTTGTGGTATAACTCGTGAGCTGTAAAATAATTTTTTCACCAAACGATAGATCTAATTAAAAGAAGTAACATTTGTCTTGAAACCGTTTTCCTATCTCTTACAGTTCGCGAGTTGCAAAATAAAATCGAAAAATAGCCGAAATTTCAAGGGTTAATTCCACCCGCTTAGAGTGAATTTCGGCAGCGAACAAAAATTGCGTTGTAATCAGGAGGAAATCCCCTACGTATTCGCAAAGTTTCGGAATTTCTTGAATTTCTGGGTTCGGGATGTTCCCTTGTTAGTTGCGTTCAAAAACGATAGTGCCGGCAAAAAATATGAGCGTATTACTTTGTCCTTTTGCAGAGTTATATTTGTATCGCGGGCTTCTAAAAATAACTCGACTCATGGTTGTTATTAATCTTCCTCAAAGGGGCATAATGGAAGGGGCAAGAAAATGACGCAGCTCGCAAAAGCACGGGGCTTGAATGGCGGCGCAGGTTCCCTCCGAGTTATGTCGCAGATCCGCTTTTAGAAAACCGGGCATATCGCGAGGGGGACGTGCGTCGGTAGGCACATCGTCATCCGACATCGCGTAATGATAAATGACGGGTACTCCTACCTGTCGAGGCCAGCCGAGCTTCTCGCAAAGTCACGTTCGATACAGTTCGAGCGCACCGTGAATAACAATAGAAACTAACCCTATAAATCTGCGGAACGGCGTGCCGCCATTACGAGAGCGCATACTAAACGAGGGAGGTCGCGCTCCGCATTCTACCCTGGTAAATTCGCACAAAGAAGAGCAATGAAACGGGAGGAGCCATTCTACGATGAATCTGTAGCTCGGCGCGTTAGAAATGTAGATGCAAGATCAGATTAACGCTTTGAGCGACGCCAGGTTTTGAAAACTACCCCCTTAAATTTGCAAACGAACTTCGAACTTTGTTCGTTTGCAACGCGAACATTCGGGGATTGTCGGATTGTATGCTTTTCCATCAGGAAAGTCTGGGTAATCTTATAGGGGGTGTCCTTAAAATACGTAAGGCTTTTTGGGGTGGGAGAGGGTCGCGACTTTCTTACGCTTTCTTACAAGGGAGGGGGAGGGAGTGTGGTAGCGTCTTACGTAGTATTTTCTTAATCTAATCTTCGATATTTTCAATATGAGTAATTTAAGAGTAGGGGAGACCGGGGCTAGTTGATACGTTACTATGTTTTCATTTTTTTCATTTTTATTTGAATTAATTACTTAATTACAAATATGCCAAAATATACTTTGGTCCTTCCTCTTTAATATATAGTGAGCGAAAACTTGAGAAAATATATACCAAATGAATGAAAAAATGTTATTTGGACGATCAATTTGGATGTATCAAAAGTATCAAAACTATTTCCTTTTTCTCTATATAAATGAAAACAGTTAAAAAACGATTGTTAACGTCAAGGTACACAGGCGTACGCTGGATCGTAGTAAAGAATTGAACAACAAACTTCACATATCTCGCTGAAATGGAGCTACATACAATATATATACGGTGTCGAGATAATTCGTGTGTATCAACCTGCCACTGTATCAACTAGCCCCGGTCTCCCCTACCCTCCGGTCAGAACGCCTGACAAGTACGTGATTTTCATGAATTAAAAAACAGAAACTGAACAACGTACAGTAACAAAGCTTTTTGGACTTTATTACTACTTATTCGGAGAACAAGCAAAAGAACGATCGTTTGAATTTTATCAATTTTTGAATTAGATAGAGAGCATGTCGTAATGAAGTCCAAAATGCTTTTTTACTGTATGTTGTTCAGTTTATTTTTTTTTAATTCGTGAAAATCACGTAGTTTCCAAGCGTTTTGACCGGAGGGTACCCTTAAAAACGATTTTAAATGGCACACACGAAACCGAGTTGAATGAATTACATAAACCTCTGAAAGAATTTTAATCGCTGAAAAAAGAGCAATGTAAGGAACGGGGGGTTAAAATATAAAATCTTACAAACTCTAATATTTGGGGAGGCAGGGTGTAAAACGTCAAAACTACCTGTACGTAATTTAAGTACGTCCCCTAGCGATGCTCTCGCGAGGACTTAATGGAAGACATAGGAATTAAGATAAGCGATTGAATTAATATTAATTATAGTACAAAGCGATCTTTCAGCTCGCGTTGCTTTCAAGCTGAAAATTCAAGGACCACGCGCAGAGGCGCAAGTCCCTCGGCGTGGAAGCACGCCGGCGCCAGTGAAAGCGTTAAGCGATCGCCGTTCTCCCGGCTTCAGAATCGGTCTGCTCTTCAACTGCATTCTATTCTAAGCGCATTCTGATCTTGACACGCTCCGCGCCGTTACACCTTGGACGCAGCGGGCTTATCGCGTCACGGGCGCGCAATACTTATCGCGTTACATAACACTCCTAAGAGCGGAGAAGAGTTCCGCCACGGAGATACGTGCAATCATAATATCACGGGCGGGTATTCTCGGAATCGTCCGCGCGCATACAGATCGCCGCGAATTCCTGCGTCCAGCTGGCCTCGACGGGCGATGGCACCGCGCGACGCGTCGCGTCAGGCCCCGCGCGGGACCGCCGCGGAGGGGGGGGGGGGGAGTTGCGGTGGAAGCTTCCCCCTCCCCCCGCCCGATGGTAGGAAAAATGAAGCAGCCGAGGGATCGCGTCGGGTGTACCGCTGCCGGGCCCCGGCCGTGGGTCCTTTCACGAATTAAACCCTCGTCGACGCAGACGTGCGGCGAATGCGCCGCGGCCCCGATCTAAATCACCGGTTTCGGGTGGAAATCAGAAAGCAACTACGGGATCGGTATAATTACCGGGACGAGTGCTTTCATTTAATGCGCGCGGTCTATCTATCACGCGCCGCGTAATAATTTATAATTACAAGAGTAGGTAGCACTTAGCTACCGGACAGGAGTCCAGCTTTCGTTTCGTGAGGGACGATCCGACCCCGAGCCACCCTTCGAGTCGTCCTTCGCCCCCTCCACCCCCCCTCGTTCTCTATCCCCCTTCATCCGTCCACCTCTTGCCACCCTTCGACCGCCCAATACGCGCGCGGTAAAGGTCGGATCTCCTACCTGCGATTGGTCGCTGCGACTGGTCGCAGCGATTTCACCCAGCGACTGGCCCTAGGCTGAATCTCCTTACCTGCGACTAAGTAAATTGCCACGGTGGGACAGAATCCCAAGAAACAAGGATACGAGGCAGAATTCAAAAGTTGTGGGAGGATTATGTGTTTTTATATATCTCCGGGAACTTCCGAGCGAATTTCTTTTTTATAGGATTTTAATCAGCTTCGATGCACCAGTATACTGCGACCGGTCGCTGCGACCAGTCGCAGGTAGGAGATCCCACCTTAACACTGTCGAGCACTCCGTGCCTCCGGTATCTCCCTCGCTCCCGCCAGCCCCCCAACTTGTTTCTCCGACTGTCTCTGCCCCCTCGAGGCCCAGGGCGAGCCGGGGAACCCTTATAATCGCGATACACCGCGCCCGGCTAGGAGAAAAGGGGCAAAACAGAGGCGGCCCGGTGGGGGCACGGGGGTTCGGACAGTTTCGGGCCAGATACGGTGGCACCGGGGCAGTATTTGAAGCGGAACGCTAATTACTCCGATTAATTCTGCAATCCATTTGGGGGCCACGTCCGATGGAGGGGGGGCGTCCTCGACTAATTTAGCTTCCTACGAGAGGCCAGCCTCTTTCGAGTGAATAATTTGTCAGCCGGTGGACTCGATCCGACTACCGGAGTTTTTATTCGCGCGTACGATTCGATCGCGGATTCGCCCCCCTTTGCCGGCTACAGCGCCCGGAGGGCACGGGCTGATCGACGCGCGATAGAGGGGACCGACGCGGATGATAGCGACGTTGGGGGAGCATAAATTATATTATAATTCGAAACAGTTAATAAGGAGATTTGTGGATTCTTGCAGAAGCGCCTGGATTTTATCGTTGCGATAATTATTAAAGTTAGTTCTTTACGTCAGTGGTGTACTTATATGTTGTTAGAATACTGGCACACGTTGGGAAATGTAGAGCGGTGGCGAGAAGAAAGTTTCAAAGTCAGATTTTTACCGCGTCTGCGTAAGAAACTTGACACCTGGCCTATCTTTCTAATGGAAGTGTCTTATTTCTGTTACCATTCAGAGTTTAAGCTTTCTTCCCACCACTACTGCGAGCTGCGAGTATGGCTTACCTTAAGAGTAACGGCGTGTCGACGTAGTAGCGGACACGAAAGTAGAGGACAAAGGCTGGACGTCCGCTGCTGTCTAGGCCCTGGAAACGAGAGGAAATAATTGAAGACATGTAGCATCGAAACGAAGGAATTAAAAGTGATTAGCAAAGTCACTAGGATTATATGATTCAGCAGCCGTTTGATTTTGCTCGCGCTACAGCTTTGCCGATAGTGTGAGATGCCTTCTTCCCATCGATCCTCGTCGTTCTAGGCCAGCGTTTCCCAATTAAATTTCGCCGCGGGACCCTCCCGAACTCGCTAAAATTTGGCGGAAGTAATGGTAAGTCAGCGCGAACAGGGACGCCTGTGTTGTTTAAAATGTGTTTCTCGTTGAGTAACTTACAGTATTTTAAAATTGAAATTCTGTTATGAGATAACTTATCGCGGAACACCAATTGGGAAACGCTGTTCTAGGCTATCGATTAGTCAACTGGAAGAGCAATTTTTAATCGATTAGCTAATCCCAAGGACAGGCCAGGTAGAATTCTCCCATTCCCTACTCCACATTCTTTCCTGTTGGGATGCTTGGTTCTCCCCAGAAGGTTACTTTGCTCTCTTTAAAAATAATCCACGAACGCAGGAATAGTGAATAATAGTACCTTTACACACGGCAGACTGTAATCAGTGCTCGAATGAATAAAACATTCATACTTCTCCTCAAACATTATACTTGTCCGTCGATACTTAACCCTTGGACGGCTGGGAGATCGATCACGCGTCGCACAGAGAGTCAATCACCGCATAATTTCATTCATATGCACCTCAGAATAAATTCGTATATTAAACTCTGCTATCGCTGTGATCTCGAATCCCTATCTTGTCCAAGAATTTAGGTGCAGTTTAATATTTAGAATGCATTCGCCGAGCGACGTTTTCTAAAACCGCTCCCTAGATCGTAGCCTGAACACTGACTTAACGCTTTGAGTAGCAGAAACGATGTGCAGAATACAAGCATAGTTGGACATTAATTAAATGAAAGATTTTTTAAATAACGGATCGAATAAAAGTTACGATAACAGAAAATATTGTGTAATCAGCTAGACAATTACATTTTAATCGTAATTTGTAATTAGATTACATTTTGCCCAACTCTGGGCTGGAGGTACATATTATGTAACCCCTTCGATCGAAACTTTTCCCATCTCTGGCTGCAAGTCCCTCGGCGTAGAAACGCGCCGACGCCGCGCGAGCTATTAAAGAACAATTTCAACATCCGTCTGTTTACCGCGATATCAGATCGAGCATATCCTGCCTCTCACACCCCTCGTTGGACGTGTCCTCAAGGATCGAAGAACAATGAGCTGTTTTGATTATCGAATTGTTCTCCGCCGAACTAGAACAAGCGACGCGACGCGTCGCGGCGATCAACTAAATCGAACAAAGCCGCCGATCATATTCTTCCTTTGTTGCATCGATAACGCTCGATATATCACGGCTCGTTGTCCTCCACGTTTCTATTAACAATCGCGCTCATTGAAAGCCACGACGTCGCACGGGCCCATAAATCTTCGCCACCCTTGATCCAACTAGCGGCGAGGCATTCCTCGGCGAAGTTCGGCAGGCCGGCCGCCGCGAGCTACCGCGACGAGGGGGAAAAACCGCCGAGGCAACGTGGGCGAAACCACCAAACCGTGAATACGCCCACGCGCGCCACGGCCCACGCGCTCCCAAGCACGGTAGCTACACGCGTTCTCGTCGTGAATCGGGATTAAATTCGACCGTAGGATCTCCGGTTCGATTCGTGAAACTCGAGACCGGCAAGATTCGTGGATCGATAACCAGACATCTGTTGTGGCACGGCGAGACCCGGCGTGGCGACTTTTTAATATATTTCGTAGTTCGCTGTCGGCGTTATCCCGATTAAAAGGGGATCGCCGAGGAGTGGACGAGGCCGCGCGGAAAACCTGGCTAAGCAACGAGCAACAGAGCCGGCTTAACTCTCGGACATCGGGACGGTTCGGGCGATCACGCGGATGTTCTTTTGCTTAGAGCGGTAGAGAAGTGATTTCTTCATCTCTAAGTTTTCCTTACTATCGTTACGATCGGTAACTTTGCGCTTGGGTCCAAAAAGACACATGAGAGGGTTATTCAGGGCTGTGGCGCACTGAGAATTTAATCTTCGGGGAGCCGAGTTGAAGGGATACAAATATACTTTGCAAAGATGCGAGCTTCGGGTACCAAAGTGGCGTAGTCACAGTTACCGTCATGTTCCTTCGTTACGGAGCAGTCCGACCTGGAGGAGCCTCCGAAACGGTGACGCAACCTCGCGAAGGCACCACGTTAGCCGCGAAATAAAAATATCCGTGCGTAGTTAACGCGACTCGGTAACCGCGATCCGCCGAACCGGATTGTTATTCGGGAACGCCACCGCGCACAGAGAGCATCGATCTAACCCTAATTTTCCTTCATCCACTCCCACGACACCCGATCCATCACAACGATAGGCTTCTGTCCCATCTAAATTTGGCAATCAGGAGGATTCCGTGGGCCCCGCCGATAGAAATTAGAAGACGCGAACGGGGGCCCACTTTTCGGGCGTGTGTACGGAATGGCCGATACATCATCGGACAGAGACAGATGAAAAAAAGAGGAGAGAGAAACGTGGGGGAAGGGAGGACGCCGAGGGGACAGAGGACGAGCATGGGGCAGATGAAGGACGAAGATAAAGGGCGAGGGGGGACACGCGGGGGACCAATAACGAAGCCCACTCCAAATTCGGTAGCCGAAAATTAAACCGAGAAGGGTTTCTCGGTTATGTCTAGACCTAGACCCTCCGGTCAAATCGTAGCAAATTATACCGTCGGCTCCATCCGCATATTTTACGAACCATAAATATTAATCCACCTCGGTGTATGCCTCCCCCCTGCCCCCTCGCCGCATCTGCTGCCCGTCCACTCTCAGCTCCTTCATCCTTCTCTGTCGACGATCTCGGATGGCCCGCGGGTACAGTCGCCGCTAAAATCGAGAGTCCAGGACAAACGCCCCGGGATTTGCATACGCGGACGACATAAACCTGCTAAATAGCAGCGTGCCCTGCTACCTATGCTATCGGGGCGTAGACAACCCCGTCGGAGGATATTAAAAGAGCAGGTGTAGCTTGTGCTGGTGGCTGGGCGATTGGAATTATTCGTCTAGTAAATTTAAATAAACGTAAGTTCCCTTTGAAATTATTTGAGCTTCCTGTGTGAAAGTAGGCACTTTGGGGTCCAAGCTCCAAGCTATCTCGCTTCTTATCGCTTAAGGGGAGGTTCCGGTCTAAAAGTCGATGCTTTTTTTTATTTCATTTTTCGAATGTTCAACATTTTAGGAATAATACATGTTTAGAAGGATTTTTTTAAATTCGTAAAACTCTCGAAGTTATAGGCATTTGAGTAGCGGCAAATGCATGCGCAACAACCGGCCACTCGGCGCCCACGTAAAACTTTAAACGCGTTTTTCTCGAAACACTGTTCTCAAAACGGTGGGACCTGTATTTCCAAAAGTTATTATCCGATTCGACTGAAACTTTTTTTATTTTGAAGAATATACTTCTGGCTAGGGGGGGATACCAGAAAAAAATACAAAAATTGAAAATTTATAATTTTCGAAGCCGTTGAAAGGGTGACAAATATAGGGAAAAAGTGATTTCAAACTTCAAGTGTCGTTATTTTCTTTAAAAATGTCATTTTGTATTTTTTTCTGGCCTCCCCCCTAGCCAGAAGTATATTCTTAAAAATAAAAAAAGTTTCAGTCGAATCGGATAATAACTTTTGGGGATACAGGTCCCCCCACCAATTTTGATCAATTTTTTAACGCCTTGACTTTAACGACTCCCCAGTGCCGTCTGCAATGATTAATTATAAAACAAAAACATATTTCTATAGCTTAAGACATCCTTAATACAGTGCAACAAGTCCCATTAAATTATATACAGTAGTTTTCCTTTAATTAATTCCTAAAGATCACCTATTTTTGAGGGAGGCTCTATACCGAAAGATCCCCTTAAGGGGTTTAAATAGTGCAATAAATAGTGAAACCGAATTTTGAATTTATGTGCGTAGCTGGGAATCAATATAACCGTGGTCGTGTAATTTAATTTATTTTAATAAATTAATTTAATTTTAGACGAACCACTGACTTATTATCTTCTCCTGCCTCACCTTGGCTACGCCCATATTACCAAGTACAAAGATACGCTACATTCCTGTCCGAAAATATCTTGAAAATATCGCTTCATTAGCGATTTCGTAAGTTCCCTGAAACTGGACCAACAGCGTTCAGTTTCTGAATTCCGCGACTACTGGTTCCCAATCTAAAGTGCGGGCAGCCTCTAAAAAATTGGACATGAGTCGTGGAGCGGCAGGAATGGAGCGGGGCTGCTGTTCGAAACGAGTATGGATATGGTCTGTTTCAGAGCGTGTTGTAACGTTTTAGCAGGAGTAACGGGCGATATAACAGACAGCGCGGAATTGACGGCGTGCTCGCGTCAACGCGGGTCCAGTGGCATCTCGGGGATATATTGTTGATGTTGACTACTGCCGTTACTTGGCGCCTGGCGTGTTGCCACTTTGTGAGGGCCATCGGGGAGAACGGTAATCGGCCACTTATAGGTCTTTCTACACCGTGCTCCGCTGGGGCAGTGCGCGTGTACACGCACCAATAAATCTTGCCCATTAGTAAGCGACGCTATACATCACCTCGCACCCGCCGTTTCAAAAACAATATCTCATTCGTTTTTTTTTTCTTTTTCGCGCGACACGCCGGCGAATACTCCAAGCTACTAATATCTTCCGAATTGCAAAGTAATCCTATACGACCGAAGGTAATTACGACGCTATTTAGAGAGCCCGAGACCACCGAGTGTATTTATCGCGCGAAGCCTCTTAAAGGTCATGCGCGATGTAATAATTGAGGAGTTAATAGAACGATAAATCATGTGGCAAAAGTGAAATTTTTTCAGCAAAACCGTTCCATTTTCAACAAAATTAATTTTTTAAAAAAGTTTTTAATATTTTGTAGTGCATACAATGATTTCTTTAAACAGGCGAGATATGTAACTTTCTAACAAAAAAAAAACAGAACGGTAAAATATTAAGCCAATGTCAAATAATAAGCTGTTAAAGTTGGCAATATTCTTAACTACAAATTTCATCCTTGCCAACCTGATATCTATTACATAATAATCGTAACATCAAGATTAATATGTAGATGAGCGGTGTTACGATTTCATGAAAGGTATGACCCAATATCCTCCACCCACGCAACCAGACACCATTGCAAGAACGTCGGGAGCCTACTTTTGCAAACGTAATCGCCAAGCCCATCGGATGACTATTATTTCACGGTGCGCCTGAAATCATCAGCGGATACTCCCCAGTTACGCCGAGGCACTCGACTCGCTGAAACCCGACATCGACGTGATGGAAATCGAAAGTGTGACACGTGGTGGCTCAGCGTCGCATTGCCTCTCAGAGACCTAGTAGCTAACCTGGGCCCCGCTTGAGTGCTACGCAGCGATATCTCCAAGGGTGCAAACCACCAAAGTGTAAAGTACACGCGGCTAAAAGATACTCGTTCCAACTGTTGCAAACGCACAACGGAAAGTGGCGATTGTTTAGAACGAAAGACCTGAAAATCATCTAATTGGACTTCATTCTTCCATCGGAGAAGTGTAACAATAATCCTCCTTCCCCGAATCCAGTATCCTTTGGCGCTTAATTTTTCAGGACTGTGTCCATTTTTCCCTTTATTACGCTACTACTTACAAGGGAACATCCCGAACCCGAAAATTCAAAAAATTCTGAAACTTAGTGAATATGAAGGGAATTTCCTCCTGATCACAACGCAATTTTTGTTTGCTGCTCAAATTCACTCTAAGGGGGTGTAATTGACCCCTGAAAATCCGATTGTTTTCCGATTTTGTGTTATAACTCATGAAGTATAAAATAATTTTTTCACCAAATGATAGATCTAATTAAAAGAAGTAACTTTTGTCTTAAAACTTTATTTCTATCTCTTACAGATCGCGAGTTATAACACAAAATCGGAAAACAATCGGATTTTCAGGGGTCAATTACACCCGCTTAGAGTGAATTTGGACAGCAAACAAAAATTGCGTTGTAACCAGGAGGAAATCCCCTACATGTTCAGAAAGTTTCAGAATTCTTTGAATTTTCGGGTTCGGGATCTTCCCTTCGATAATTTTGAATGATAAATTTTATCAACCTAAAATCCGAATTTTAATTTGTAGCGGACTATGATCGTTTTTCCCCTGGACTCTTCACGCGTATCTCTCCTTCGAAGCTACGTTAAATGTGTAGGTGAGCCGAAGGTCGCGGCAGGGTCAACGAAATTCCGCGCGACGCTTGCTTTCGCGAAACACCGCGGACGAGAGAAGAAAGTCAGGGTCCGAGCGAGAGAGACAGAGTAAGCGGGGCGGGGAGGGTGACGCGTACGTAGGAAGTGGGGACGCAGAAAGCGCCGATAGGGGAGGGGCCCAGTTTTAATAGCCGGGGACCTCTCGCACGGCCGCAGAAAATCCTCGCGGCCGATGTTCCTCCGAGATAAGCACGTAGTCCGGTAGCCCGGTTTTACCGGGCCAGTATTTATTGGTTATTGGTGTGGACCGTCATTAGCGAAACGGGGGTCCCGCCGCTCCGAGCAGATACGAAGATATCGCACGGGGCGGCACGCTCTGTCTCCTTTCCTCCCCCCCTCTGGCCCAGCGGGCCTCTCTGTCCCCCTATCGCCGGCTCGGGGGCCCCCACCGGAGAGAGGTCCCATCCGCAATTTCAGCCCGCTCGAGCCCTCCTGTCCGACGATCGGACGCGTTGCGCGCAGTTGACAAATTCCTGCGGTTCGATCGCCATCGGCTCCTGAGGGGGAAAGCCTTGACCGTGGAATCGTTGAAATTGCTTTCAAGAGCCGGGGAATTAGGTGGAGGCGTAGTCGGTGGCGGAATGTTGGTGGATTCTTGATGAAAGTTGGTAGAGGGGGGAGGAAACGAAAAGATACAGATGCAGGGGTGGTTGATTAGGAAGGGTAGATCATATGTAAAGATAGTTTATCTGGGACAGTACTTCTGGGTCTGAGGTGTACAAGAATGTTTCCCTGAAAAGGTTGGCTGGCCTTTAATGACATATTCTACTGGTCGTACAGACACGTGAGTCTGTAACTACTATCTTCGTGGGTTACAGTGTTTTTCAGGTACATGTTGTAGGAAGCATTCTTAAGGGAGGAATCTTATTCTTTGCGCTAAAAACATAGCGAAATTTTTTTATTTTTTCAGAAACTAGCGATTCGAATAATCTGAAATTTGGACCATATTTTTGTGCATCTTTGAAGAAGTTGTAGTTTTTTTTTTATTAATTTTTAATATTAAATATAGGAGTTTTGCATGACGACCATCACGCCACCTTTGTCCACTGGTGTGCACGATATTTCTGTAACCACTGAACCGATTACCTTCAAATTTGGCCTGCATGTCCAGCAAACATTACTTTATACTTTGGTAAATCAGGATACCGGTAAGTTATATACTTCTTTGATTACATAAGAAAATTGGCGCAAAATTGTATAACAGAAGTTAAAGTTTCAGACCTTTTAATTTGAAAACTCTCCACACTCCTCAAAACATTTTTTTGTTTTGCTCTGGTTCATCAAATTATGGCTGCATATGTATACAGTTAAATGCTGTTTCATTTTTCTGTTTTAGATTTCCAGGAGGATAAATATCATACACACAAGCGGACGACGAATTTGCGGCGTGTTGGTCGATCATATATAACTCCTATAATTGTTATAAAAATTAATAAAAAAAATATACATTGCTTCCTCAAAGATGCATCAAAATATGGTCTAAATTTCAGATGAATCAAATCGCCAGTTTCTTAAAAAAAAACACCCCCAATTTTGCTATGTTTTTAGCTCAAAGAATAGAATTCCTCCTGAAGCCTTTATAGAATTATATTAATTTATTTGAACATAGAATTAAAGAACTGCATCTACAGCCACTCGCAGTGTTGTCACGTATGTAAATGACAAGGAATAATTAGTTGAGGAAATTGCTGCGTGGCTTTTATCTGCGTCATTTTAAATTTCTATGTCTAACTGTTGCCCAGTGTCTTTAATTTCTGTGCAAGGAATAAAATTGCTTACGCGATCTAGACGGGTAGATGTAATTTGCGGGCCGCTGTATGAAATATGAATCGTTTTGGCGATGAATACTATCGGAGAGCTGTTCAGCAGGGATACAGGGAGCCTGGGCTTTGGAAGAGACGCAAAGCTACGCCGGTGTCTGTGGTGGCGACGGGGTATATTGCGAAGCTACTCGTCTTGAAGAGGACTGCTGTTGTACGCTCGTTTAGCGCTACCCTCGGGGCAAAACCACGGCCGCCATCGTGCACCCGCGGATGGAAATGCTAATTTGACCGAAGAGGGCCTTCTACGCACCCCTTCTCCCCTTTCGCCCCGAGCGACCGAGCTTCTTTTGCTCTTAAATCGTCTTTTCCTCGGGGCGAAACGTACCGTTCGAGCCTAACCCAGACGTGAGCATTATCCACTCGACGGCAACAAAGCGGCGTGTCATTGCATGGAACACAAAATCTGTTACCCCTCCTTTGGCACCGCAAGAAATTTATCTGGGGCAGATATAATAGTTTCTAATGGGAATCGAAGGTTTAAACAAGTTTCGTCTTTCACCGATATCAAATTGCTATCAGTGGGAAATATTGTTTCGTTTTATGAACTGACTTAGGTAAAATTAACTATTCATTCATTTATTTATTTTGGTGAAAATAGTCACAATGAGCTGAGGCACATTTCGTGACTCCAGAGTTTACCGTTCGAAAGTTTTTAGGCGACAGACAAGCACACAAATATACTGTCTGCTTTGTATTAGGTTGGCAAGGATGAAATTTGTAGTTAAGAATATTGCCAACTTTAACAGCTTATTATTTGACGTTGGCTTAATATTTTACCGTTCTGTTTTTTTTTTGTTAGAAAGTTACATATCTTGCCTGTTTAAAGAAATCGTTGTATGCACTACAAAATATTAAAAACTTTTTTTAAAAATTAATTTTGTTGAAAATGGAACGGTCGGAAATTCGCACTATTATGAAGTATGAGTTCTTGCATATGACAATCGCAAACGTTCAGCACAGTGGTTGGACTGAACAACCTGCCGCTTAAATGGCAAAAGGGTATAGACAATATGGGTGCATACTTTGTTGAATAAAATAATTCCTTATATTTGTAAGTTATCAACCAACTTTGCCTGTTTCTCTACAAATTTCATCCTTGACGACCTGATATATTAAGATTCAAACTCTAAGACACATTTCTATTCGATTCGCTATTTAAAGATACACTATTTAACGCGTCCACTACCTTGAAAGCTAAATTAAATCAATTAGCACTCTTCCGTTTCGTCTCGTAACAAGAGCAATGATTGCGATAGTAGTCACTTAAGGACTGCAGCATACGTTATTTTGATACGAGTACAGAAGCATTAACGGTGCGGTGTAAAAGAGGCTATCAAGGTTTTACAGCCGTCCAACGTTATTCTAACCAGCGCCAAGTCTGTCAAGAAAGAAGTGCAAGAATTTTATCCAACGGTGTCGATTAATCGTTATAATTTCAAGAGACGGATAGTTAGTTCTTTCCTGAAATCCTGAAATTTGCTGCGCGTTTACCGCTTGCGTATAATTCTTTTTCGCACGGAAGTGTCACATTTAGTCGACGAATCACCTGAACCTGTGAATTCCTTAAGTGTGCATAATATCCGCGGCGAGGGAGCGACAAACGAGTTATCGTATTCTTTACGCTTCTTCGCTTTACGCTTTGTCGTAATAAAGCGTCATAATAAAAACGATAAAAAGATTCGCGCTACAAGCATGGAAATAAAATTCATCTCTATTTCCACATCACCGCCGGATTCCTCGAGCAAAGTTTATAATGGTTCCATAAACAAAAGAGACTTACGTATGTATGAGAGCTTCGCCAGTTCTTCGGTGCGTATTTGCTTAATTTATTCTCGGGATCGACGAACAGGTACTCGCCGTCTGAAACATTGAAAAAGTACAGTGATCACTGTCCCATCGAACTGTTACCCCGAAACGTCCTGGAAAATAGTTAGGCACTCGTTAATTATACTATCTGTCAGTGACATTCCCCCGCGCTCCATTAGGGGCGTTTTTACGGTTCGAGGGGCCGAGGAGTTTCCGGTTCCCCTGCGCCGACTGACAAATTAATTTTATCGATACCGAACGGTGTTCGTTCATTATAATCGCGGAGCAGATACACGCGGCCGAGGCTGGCGGGGGCCCCGCGACATTCGGGGGCCTTCAGTCCGGGCCCAAATGGGCCCGTACAAGGGCCCGCACATACGCGTCCACGGTGCCCCGATATGGTCGTTGCGCGGAGCCCGGGAGACCCATTCTCCTCGCTCGACTTTTTGCACGGCTGATGGCCCGAAATGCCGATACCCCTAAACGAGCGAAACAATGAAAGAGCTTGTCGGCGAGGAGATGTTCGTGAATGAGAGGGCCCCCAAACCTGTCCTGCCCACATGGGGCCAGACACTCGGGTCCCAGACCCTCGCGGCGCGACAACGCGACGCGCTTTCCGAACTGGAACTCGATCTGGAACCTGGGACTGGGGCCCCATCGCGATCCAGGATCATGCGCTAGACGCTGCGGCTGCGATCACCCGCGACTCTGGAGACCCCGATGGCGCTTAAGTGTCATGCGCGTCGAGATCCCCAGAACGCAAACCAGGTGCAAAAGTTCCTTCGCTTTGTTCAAGCGAAGTATTTATTAAAAGTAACGATATATTAGAAGTTCTTTTGAGCAAAGAATTCTCCTTGGGTATCTGAACCTCTGTCATTTTTCTGGCAAAGATACAAGTACGCGTATTAAAAACTTTTGCACCGAATTATTATATGTGAGTAGTCCGAACTGAGCAGGGATCTATAGTTTATCCAACTAGCTAGCAACCGCTAAATCCTGCTCATTTCTTTGCAGTCGCTGACTCAGTTCGTTGAATTTCCTACACAGAGTGACGAAAAGCACCCTCGTACCCAAATTTCGTAATATTCCTTCCACCCATCACGAAGATCGCTCAGCGAGGTCAGCCACCCCCATTCGCAGCATCCAACGTCTGGCAAGCTTCCCTGGAGTCGTCGGGGGGTGGTGCGTCCC
This sequence comes from Andrena cerasifolii, assembly GCF_050908995.1. Classification (NCBI taxonomy): domain Eukaryota; kingdom Metazoa; phylum Arthropoda; class Insecta; order Hymenoptera; family Andrenidae; genus Andrena; species Andrena cerasifolii. The sequence goes on along the minus strand of NC_135120.1, from coordinate 11,595,370 downwards.
GCCAGGAGCGTCGCGGGACGGTTTTCAGGGAACGCAGTAAACCGCGCGGCGGGTACGCGTGGAATGCCAGCGGATGTCAGTGACCGAAACCGCCTCATCCCGTTTAGATCCCTGCTACCCATTATTGGCGGAACCGCAATAAAATACGTTATCGTGACGCTCTTTCATCGGCAAAACCATAAACCGTATGGGCGTACACCCGTGCCGTCTGTCGCGTGTGTGCGTCCGCGCGTATACGTACACGCGGCGCTGGAATCATTATAGGTTACGTTTCAAACATCTGCTCCTCAATAAAACTGCACGTCGTGAAGCCGGTCCGGGTAGTGTCGTTCGTGTTCGAGGAGCCGCGCCTCGATTCTTCTCGACTCTCTCTCCTCCGCGTCCCACCCCCCACCCCTCCACGTCGTGCGTTTCCCCTCGCCGAGCTTCCTTCCTCCCCCCTCCCCTGCCAACCGTCGGTCTTTCTCTCTTTCTCGGGGCAAGTAGGAGTCGAGGATTCTCGGACACCCTGTATTTAGCATATTTCGATTTGCCCGAGATACACCGAGCCGTCCAGCTCGTCGACGTCCGGTGCCACGTGTGGCATGCTGCCTTTCAGACGCGAAGGAGCGGATCGAGCCACATTCCGCGGTGGAGCCGGCCAAGGATGAAAGAAGAAGAAGGAGCCGGGGGGATGTAATGCACTCTCCGTGGCGAAGAAGCACAGCCCGGGCCTCGCCGACGTCTCTCCGCTTTCCTTTCTGCCCGCTGCCTTCCCTCGGACGTAAAAGAAGAAGAGGAGGAGGAGGAGGAGGAGGAGGAGGAGGAGGAGGAGGAGGAGGAGAAGGAGAAGGAGAAGGAGGAGGAGGAGGAGGAGGAGGAGGAGGAGGAGAAGAAGAAGACGACGACGACGGCGAGGACGACGACGGAGAAGAAGAAGAAGAATAAGGCGAGGAAGGGAGGAAGAGGGGGCCGGAGGGAGGAAAGCGTGCAGGAAGAGGGAGGGGACGACGACGGGGGACGAAAAAGAAGAAGTGGAGAAGGACGAACGAGAAGAAAGAGGCGAATAGGAAGAGGGTTAGGGCGAGAGCACGGGAGAGGAAGGTTGGGGGTGGCGACCTAAGAAGGTCAGAACATCGTATTTCTTGCGGCCGGCAAGAGTCAGCAGCGTCATTAAAAAGAAAAGTTCCAGGGCATTGTGAGCGGGCCGAAAGCCACGAAAAATCTGCCTCGCATTACCGTCCGCGCTCTCGCGCCCTCGGCGATACCACCGAAGAGTCCTGCGTCGCTATTTCGGTAGAAGGGAAATAGCTGAAAGGCGGCTCAGAGAATAGGTGTCTCCGAATTCATCGCTTCGTGGGATTATTATCGCGGTATCTTTTCGTGATGGTGTTTCTTCTGCGAGGCGTTCCATCAAGCGGGATCGCATATCCCGCGTTCGATCCGCAGAATCGGGCGCGAATCGTCGGAAGAGATAGACGGGCAAGACACCGCATCACCGCGCGGCTGACCGAGAGAGCCGTAAAGGCCGGATCTCCTACCCGCGACTGGTCGCAGCGATTTGACCCAGCGACTGGCCCTAGGCTGATTCTCCTTACCTGAGACCAAGTCCATTGCCACAGTGGGACAGAATCCCAAGAAACAAGGATACGAGTCAGAATTCAAAAGTTGTGGGACAGGATTATGTATTTTTATATATTTCCGAGAACTTCCGAGCAAATTTCTTTTTTAAAGGATTTTAATCAGCTTCGATCCTCTGTTTGTTTGTTGCATGTATGTATGCTTGTTTGTTTGCTTCAAATCTGGAAACTCAACTGGAAAAAATGACGCAGTCACCAATAATTTTAACCCATAACCCCAAATTTAATCGACTTGTAATCAGCCACTCGCTGATGTAACTAATTAATACAATTACTTAGCACTATAGGGTTTAAGCAAATTGTTAACCTGTATGTAGCAGTAAAGGATATTTGTAAAGAAGTCTGAGCTGTGAAATATAAATCTACAAACGGTAACAACTAGAAAATAAAAAAATATATATATAAAAAAAAAACGAAAAAAAACCAAGGCCTCCAAGAAGTCAGGTGTACATAAAGGACAAACGATGGTCGTCTCGTTGAACCCTATTTCACCGTGCTAGGGATAAAAGTCAGCTGGTTCACTTGTTATAATACCTAAATATGCGAGATGCGACAAATATGATACCAATATAGCAATTAAAAAGTATTATCCAACATCAATACGCCTCGCGAAAGGGTAGAAGGGAGGTAGTCCGCTGACTACTGTGCGGGATGCCGCCTGCTTCGTCCTCATCGACAATTTCGAGACCGATCTTTTATCTCTCGAGTATAAACACGCAAGGCATAGGGAGGAGGTTATATTATGACCAAACGGTCCTGCATTCCTTTGAAATGGCAACTTTCCACCGCTGCACATATTACATCTTCTCCCTATGGCACGCGTTCCCTTGCACCGAATACGTCAGCGCGTGCTTTCGTTTTGATATTCCAACGCGTGTTTATATTCAAGAGATAAGAGATCGGTCTCGAATTTGTCGGTTGGACAAAGCAGGCGGCATCACGCGCAGTCAGCGGACCACCCCTTTTCCTCCTGTGGCTCTCCGCGAGGCGTACTGGTCTTTCCGCAGAATAATTTCGTTTCCTACCCCATTGCCACAGGGAAACATTCTTCGATCTAACATAAGAGTATAATGGGAAACAGACCCTATCGCATTGTGTTGCGTCTCGAGTAGCCTAGGCTGGTACTCAGACTCGCGTCAGGCTGCTACGTCTGGCGCATACCCGACGATCGCAGACGCTTGTAGGAGAACAGATGCATGCTTCCCCATTGCACCAGTATACTGCGACCGGTCGCTGCGACCAGTCGCAGGTAGGAGATCCCGCCTTAAGTCAGAGCCAAGAAGTTCTTCTTTCGTTGCGATCTCTCCCTCCGTATAGCCGAGGGCACCTGTGTTACCCGAGGTATAACCCGACCATTACCGGAGAATGTTGCCCGAGGGCTAACCCTGGCCCTCGTGTAACCAACCATCGGGGCCCATGGGGTCCATCTTATCCCACTAGAGATTCCCTCCAGTCACGGACGGAGCAAGATCTTACGTCCCTCTGTCTCTCCTCCCCCGTTTCTCTCATCCTCCTTTTTGTACGTCCTCAAACCATTCCCTTTCTCCCTCTCTCTCTATCTCTCCTTCTTTAAAGAATCCCCCGTTTCCTTTCCTCCTCTCACTTTCTATTTTTCTGCCTCTTCCTCTTTTCCTCCCTTTCTCTTTTTGCCAGTCGCCACGCCCAGACCAAGCCTAGGGAGCAGTTCTTACTTTTTTTCTACGGGACGAAGACGCGCAGAAAGGGAGCAAACCGGGGAAAATCGTGGCTAGACGATCGCGTAGAATCCAAGGAGCCCCTGCATTAGCGTGGAGGGTGATCGAGGCTGGCAGCAGGGTGGAATTCGGCTGAATTCCTGCGCCGGCGGTCGTCTCGCTAAATGCAGTGTCCGTTGAACTGTACTTCTCGGGTGCTCCAGAGGAAACGGTGAGCAATAAGGGCACCGTGTGCCATGAAAAGGCCGTAAAACGCTTCGGTCCGCATTCGCGACAGCGAAATACCGTTGACGCGCGAGTGGCTCCGCGATACCGGCGCGCGTTGCTCGTGGAACTAGGACGGCTGAGCGCAGAGAGACCAGGGGATCAGTTCCTCGAAACCTTTCGCCACCCAAAGTGTTGATACGAGAATTACGAGAATTCCCGGAGTAACGTCACACGATTCGAGGGTTCGGGCGAGAGATGTTGATAACGGAAGAACGGTGGAAGAAGCTGGCCGGAGAAGGCGCAAGGAAAAAGAGCTGGCACAGGCCGCGGCAGGGATTCGCGCTTCACGACAAGAAAAAGAGCACGAAGCAACGATCCCCATAAACCCGTCGGTTTCCCAGAAAGAAACAATGTTCCCTCTTCTCATGCCCGTGGCGCAGCAATGCGCCGTAACGGTAATTACACCCGTAATCACCCCTGATTGCTGAGAGGAGGGCTCTCCGTTCTCCTCTACCTTCGCGCTCGCTATCTTTTACGCGAGCAACTCTGTTCTGCCCCGGCACCATGTACACCGCTTCTGACAGCGCCCAACGAAACGTCGGAGACTGGCCTTCTTCAAGGAATCCGCTCCACGCGAACGCCCGAGCTTACAGCTTGATCTTTCAGGCCCTTCGTGGCCGTAGAAAGGACAGCCTTGATGGACGGTGGACAGAGCGCGGGCCTCGGCTTGCAACAATCTTGGCGTTCTGCGCGACTTTTATGGGATGAAATTATGGTGACTGGTGAGTGGCACCGTCGCTAGCTTTACACTTTGCGGAAAGTCCTGATCGACTTGATTTGTCGAAACGTTGCGCCACTCAAAGTGCCTAGCATTTGCTGAGGCCAGTGGCTAAGTGGCAGTCTGTGTAGTAGTGAGTTTCCTTGGGATTGTTTAGAGACATAACTCTGCGTCATATGCAAATCCGTAGGATGGGAATCGAAGTGAAGTGATTCAATTCAGATGCTTGCCCAGTGTCTGGCTATTTCGCCTGACAGCACGAAGAAATGGATTCGCGGAACTATTAACCGCGCATTCCTCGAAGGCATTTTATTCGAAGGTTTCGCCCAGTTCGTAGTATCTGAAAGAATGTAACGCACTGGTATGCCGTGTAACCATTATCCAAATCAAGATACCGCCGCGCGTCTTTCGCGTAGGGAAGGTGGTCGTGGTTTCACAGGCGCGTAAAGAATTTTAGAAGACTTGCAGGCACGCAGAGTCGATGGTAATTCTGTTGCACAATTCCTGATTCAATGACGGACACTCGTGTGCCTCCGCTGAATCTGAAGATACAACGATCTGAATCTGAAGGTGGGAACAGGATTATTCCATCCCTTATCAGCTACGTGAATTAGCGCACATTTCGACTTCACGTTCAAGGGCGCAAAGGAAAAATGAGTTGAAAGAAAGTGTTGCACATCTCGCCCCGGAGAAACATTCAGGAATACTCTGACAGGTGGAGCTAGCTCGGCGCGAGAACACGCCGACGCCGCACAGTGGGCTGGATTTAAAATTGTCCGCCTTTTGGGTCTTTTTTTAAGATATCGGAATAAAATTTGCGCGAAAAAATAGGAAGAAATTATTCCCTTCTAAGGATGTATAATTTAATATTTTTTACATTTATTTATTTATTTATTTTTCAATTCTTTTAACTTATTTGTGATAGAAAGAAAATTAATTCTGTTTATTTGGTACCTTATTTAATGCCCTTTTCAGTGGTTTAAATGGAATGTTCGGGAAACTTATAACTTATAACTTGGAAACGAAAAGTTTCCCGAACATTCCACTGAAACTACTGAAAACGGCATTAAACAAGGTACCAAATAAACAGAATTAATTTTCTTTCTATCACAAATAAGTTAAAAAAAATTGAAAAATAAATAAATAAATAAATGTAAAAAATATTAAATTATACATCACTAGAAAGGAATAATTTTTCCTATTTTTTGGCGCGAATTTTATTCCGATATCTTAAAAATGAGACCCAATAGGCGCCAAACTTTAAATCCGGCCCACTGTGCGCCGTTCCCAGACGTTAAAATAGAAAGTGAGCACGGGAACGAGTTGCGGGAAATCAGCGGCCAGGCTTTCTTTAAAGTGGCTTCCCCGAGTCCCAGAGGATATTCACCGGCAGCGCAAGCATCGTGGAGCGTATCGGAATGGTATCCAGAGCTTTCTGAGCGTTATTACAGGCTCCCTGGCTGGTAACGAAGCCGGGGCCTCGCGTTGCATTACGGAAGATAGATGGAGTTCCGTTGAACGGGCCGAGGGGGGATAAAATGTGGCTTCCACCATCGCCACCCAGGGCAAAGCATGGTAGGCACCGGCAGCACCACCGTCGAGCACCACTCCTCCACCGGAGGCCACTATCTGGAGCTCATCGCATATTTCATACCGATCAAATTATTCCGTGGAACAAAACAAGTCCGGGGCATGTCCGAGTGAGAACGGTGCCGCGCCTTTCGGCGAACGGGAGAAGGAGGAACGGCGCCGTTCGCCCGGCGACCGTCGCGTAGGAAGAGGAAGAGGTGGACGGGCTGATTAAAGAAAACGTGAAAGCTAAAAAGGAAAGTGGAGACAATTTTGGCCGATGGAAGGGCAGATCCGTCGGGGATAGACGAGGAAGGAAGATGGGATCGCCCGGCGATGTATCGAGAGGATCGAAGCCTAAAACTGCAAGGCTAACGTCCCCTTCCTGCGCGAATCCCTTCTCCTCCCCTCCCCCCTCCGCGCCACCACCCCCCCCACCCTCGAAAAGGCCCACCCCCCTCCCATACCCGCCGTCGACATGCACGGGGCCTTCATTAGCGTTCGCGTAATATAAATCAAACGACGACGCGTTTTAATTTATAAAACGCCATTACACCTTATGAATGACCCATTCATGTGAGAGCCCCTCGCTTCGTGGACACGTGTCCCCGTTGTTACGACCGCGAGAGCCAGAAAGGGAGAGCCGCGGAGAGAGTCCAGAGGGACGGAGAGAGACGGCGTGGGTAAAGGGGAGAGAGAAGATCGACGAATAAGAAACCCAAGGAGGAGAGATCGGACAAAGACGGAAGGATGTCGAAAAAGGAAGGGCGGACGGAGGACGGGGATTCCAAAAGGAACACCAACCGGAGACTTCCATGAAGGAATTTTCTCTCCTTCATGAATCGATCGAACTGGCTCTGGGCTGCTGGCTGATGAGGCAGGTGGAAAGTGCTATGGAAGAGTATCGGCACACAGTGGGCCGGATTTAAAATTTCCCACCTTTCGGGTCCTCCTTTTAAGATATCGGAATGAAACTTACGCCTAAAAATAGGGAAAAATTATTCCTTTCTGATGATGTATAATTTAATATCCCACCTTTACTCTACGGACTGACCGAACGTTGATAACTTTAAACGCGAATAATTTGAGCAGTGGGACGAGGGGGAAATGATCGTTACGTCATTATTTAGAGGAGAGTGTGCTGAAAATATTGCAATTGGTCCGAAAGTGGAACTATTTGGCGCTCGGAAGATATTCCTAATCAAAATTGAAAAATGTCGCTATTTTCGTTAATGCATATAAAAATATTTTTTAATGGGTTGTTGTTACTAGTTACTAATAAAAGAAAATATTTATCGCAAAAGTCTGGTCTTTAATTTAAACAAACCGATTTGTTGCTACTTTTCCTTATTATTCGAATTTTCCTTATAATTTGGAAACGAAAAGTTTGCCAAACATTTTGCTTAAACCACTGTAAAGGGCTTTAAATAAGGTACCAAATAAACAGAATTAATTTTTTTTAACACAAATAAGTTACAAATATTAAAAAATAAATAAATAAATAAATGTAAAAGATATTAAATTATACATCATTAGAATGGAATAATTTTTTCCTATTTTTAGGCGTAAATTTCATTCCGATATCTTAAAAGGAAGACCCGAAAGGTGGGAAATTTTAAATCCGGCCCACTGTGCGGCAGGGGTGCTTGTGGTTTTCTTTGTATTTTCAACCTTCAAATTTCACTGTATCTACTGGAAAAATTCACCTCCATTACAGATCGCGATTGGTTCCTACCCTTATCTACTCCGGAAGATCGAGTTAAGACACATTCATACCCTGTACTAACTTCAAAGTAATTCAACCCCTGCTGCGAACGATACCGTAAATAATCTTCAGCTTGCCTGTTCGGACACACTGACTAGCATATTTAAGCTTCTAGAAGTGCCCGGCGCTGCAAAGCAACCTTCGTTTGCCCCAACTGCCAATCGAGCCTATTTGCCTTTCTCTTTTGCCTTCTTCCTGGAACTCCTCTCTCGTTACTCTGATTCCCCACCAGTCCTTCCGTACTTCGTAATGAACAATGGCACGGTAACGAACGCTGCGCAATGGACTGACTCAATGGCACCGAGCGATTCACCCCTAAGCAGGCCTGGCCGGTTAGTTTCGCGTGGACTTAGAGTCTTCGAGTGGCAGGGCCGAGGCGTGTGCCAGCGTGGATGATTGCAGTCAGCCGGCGACAGACGAAGATGGATTTCTTGGATGAGGGTAAAGGGGTGCAGTGACGTTCGGCAATTGGCGCAGGAGGTGCTGCTTACGAGAGAGGCCAGAGGAGAGAAAGATCGGCATGTATAATGGAGGGGAAGGAAGGACGTTGAAGCCCTGTTGTGACGCAGCCTTAGCTTCATCGAGGTATATATCCTCCGCTGGACCTGCTGAGGCCCATTCTCTGGCTGCCAGCCTGCCCTCCCTTCTACTCCTCTGCCCATCCGCCTCTGGGTCCCTCCGTACGTCCAGGCCCTTGCCCCTCCACCACGCTCGCTTCCACTCGCTGCCTCCGTCCCGCGTCGACGATTCCTGTCCTCAGAGTCCTCCTTCCACATTCCTGGGTCCCAAGTCGCCGTGCGGCGGAGACGCTTGGGCGGGAGGTGGAATACGAGAGGCCCTATACAAATCACCGGGCTACCGTCTTACCCGGGCTCATTCTTTCTCTCCCTTTCTCTCTCCACCTCTCTCCTGTCTCTCGTCCTCTCTGTCGCTCCCCACCCTCCTCTTCTTTCATCCTTCCTTTTCTTCTTCTTTTGCTTCCTCTCTCACTCTCTCTCTCTCCTTTACATCCATCCCTGTCCCTCCCGATCGCGAGCCAGCCTATTATCTCTCTCATTTATCGCGGCTTTTCGCTCCTTCTTGCGCATGTAACAGAGGCTGTCTCGCTTCCGTGGCCCCCCTCTCTCTTTCTCCACCCTTCGTCCTTTCTGTATAATACACGAGGTGTGTCGCTCTCTTTGTCCCACCATCCGCGCTTCGTTCTACCTTGGCCCTGGCTCGCTCGTTCCTCTTCCTTCTCGCGTGCGCACGTGTGTGCGTGCGTGTCCCTCCTCCCTCGGAACCCCCTCGTGCACTTTCATGTCCCTTTTCGTCGGTTCCTTTTTCTCCTGTTGCGAACAACACGCACCTCGACCCTCGGCCACGCACACGTACCACGCGTTGACGCCCAAAAAATTTGACGTTTCATATCTAGAGACGCGGTAGCGTCTCGACGCCAAGTACACGAAAGACACCCTGTATATGTCGACTGTCGCTACCGCTATCATTTGCTCGTCGCACGGCTATTCCAACCTAACCTGAACCTTATTCCATTAACATCTCATCACGCCTGCAATATTTTCTAAATTTAAAGGCATTTTTCTCATGCAAACCGCATATAAGCTTTCGATCAAGACTGAATTCAACGAAATCGGTCCACGCATGACAGAGATAGGGTAAAGGACCCAATTACTGACACCTAACCAATTACTGTCACCCTTACTGTCACAAGTTTCTGGGAATTTGTCAATTTAAAACTCTGTCAATATGAATACACTTTCATTATTTTGCGTTTTTAAATATTTCTTATTCATCGACACCTTGACCTTGCCTGGCCACGCCAAGTATTTGACTTCCAGGCCGCGGACATCTAGGCAAATGTCTAGATGTTACATTTTATCTTCACATTATCAAAATGTCCGCGATATGGGTAATTGAATGTATAAACACAGCAGTTTAGCTGTGTATATGTAGTTGTGTCATCTTAAGCGCAGTTGGAAAGCATCTTTATGTCCTTGCAGCTGATTTTGATTTCACATCTTTTCTTTATATTCTAATTATTATTATCTTCTATTCTTTTGTGATTTATTTGATTTCACGTACTTGGCGTCATTTTTTTACTTTTTTGAATTTTTTTATGAGGATAAATTACTCGCGACGGTCGCGGCCCCCAGCTGCATTCCCGCATAGACGTCCCGTGTGGCGTGATCGTTCCAAGTATTCGGCGAGAGAATTCGCGAAACGGATTGCCATAGATCCGCGCACACGACGAAAGCCAAATGGCGCGAATACTTCTGCAATATACCCGGCGAACGGTCAGTTCGAAAGTCTCTTGATGGAGTTGTTTAGTTCCCTTTGTACTCGGGATTCACTGGGCATGGTTTTAAATAAAAGGTCTCTCGAGACGATCCCGAAAGCCTCCACCCTCCCCACGGTCCACCGAGGATAGGATTGCGAGCAAAGAACTTTTCGGCATGCACCGTTCGCCCGCGGGCGATCTTTCTTGATATCTATTTTTAGTAAGAAGCGCCCAAGACCAGACGGTGGTGATTACAAAATTGCAGCAGCGATTGGTCCGTGTCATTTTACCGCCACGGGCATGGGGGGTCGAGATAGGAGGGGGACAGGGGCAAGAAGAAGAAGAAGACGAAGTCGAGGACGAGGCGCACAGCCAGAAGACGCGCGAGGAGCAAAAGAAAAGGCACGAGGACGTCGGCGCGGAAAGAACAAGAGCAAGAAGCAAAGACGGTAGCAACAATAACGTTCCAAGCAACAAGAGAGGGTTACCAAACGAACAACCATCGCCTACCAAAAAAGGACAAGGAGGCAACTACCGCCCCGAGGTCCTCAAGGAGAGGCAACACGAGCCACAGGAATATCGCCCAGAAGAAAAACAGTCGGACGGTTGTAAACTAGGAAATGCAGGTAGAAAGCAAATCAAGGAACAGCAAAGTGCCTATGGATAGGGGAAAGAAGAAGCCCTACGCTTCCAGAGGCTATGGGGTACAGTTTGCGGGCGTAGGGACACGGATGCGGGCGCTCACGCGCGCACGGGCACGCACACGTACGGGCAACGTTCACGGCAAACCGAGGCACGCATGCAGGGGTGTGAGCCAGCTTTTTCTACTTGTTTTGCTTTTTCAGATGCATTTTTTTCCTGTCGTGGCATGGCTCGCGCGCCTCAAAACCCGCCAGCTCAGGCTCGCCGTGATGGGGCCCCGTTGGAATGTAGGAGGGAGGGGTCCCGCAGGGCCCAGCGAGGCCCAAGAAGGGTCCCGTCCGGCTGGTGGGGGTACCAGTCGGACCGGCTTGTCATGGCTGACGGGGAGGGGACGGCAGAGCAGAGCGAGGGGTAGCGACCAGCGGGTATTGGGGGAGGGGGACGGGCCCCGCTTCGCAACGGGGCAGAGGGCCAGGGAGAGGAAGAAGACCACGGTATGCAGAAAGATCTCAAGATTAGTCAAGAGTTTCAGACTCCCGAGAGAGCTCTCGGTTAATGTTTGTACGACTTCGCTCTCCTTTCGAATTCGCTGCCGGTTAGCGGGGCCCCCGCTCTGTCTAGGACACACTTTCTCCTCGGGGCCAGTGAATCTCGGGTCGGCCGCCTGTTCGCCTTTGGATCCGCGGCGGCGGATAGAATGTCGCCGCTGCGCGCGGCGAGATCCCAGCCACTAGTGAAAGTATCCTTATCGCGCGGGTATCCTTTCGATTTTCAGGCCCCAACGTAGCACTTCGACGCCGCCGTATCGTTCCGAGGCGGTCGAGCGCGTTCGCGGCAAGTACGCTTGAATTTCGCGCCTCGCGCTGCGTCGCGGGGTCTTCGAATGACGAACGATCGCCTCGCGATCTGTGCTCCGCTGTCGCGCTAATAACGACTCTTTCCACCGCGCTCTACGTACACCTCTAATCGGGAAATCTAGCTCGAGGAGATCGTATCCTCTGGCCTCGACGCGTCGATTCCCACAGAGCGATCGCGGGGCCCGTGATTGCTCGCGAGGCAGAAAAATTGGGAACGCAGCGGACTCGAGGCTTGGCCCGCGCAGTCGCTAACGACCCGTCCCGTCACGAAATCAAGAGCACTCGCGCTCTCGCGAAACGCAACACCTAATGACTCGCGTGAGCTTCGGTAATTCGATCTACTCCGGAGGAGGTTAAAAAGTGGCGCGCCGTAATTCGAGGCGGATACGCTACCCCGCAAGTCATTCACGATGCTCATCGGCCCGTCCAACCGCATTTCGTCCGTTTAAACGACGGACCGACGGAAACGAGCACGTCGTTCCCGTCCGAGGGTACGTTTACGCCGCTGGAACACGTCCCTGGTGCGGAGCCGCGCACTCGAGACCCTTGAAGAGGGTCGGTTTTAAGGGGCAGGGCAGGAGAGGCCTATTGGATACTCCTTTGAATTAAATTTCACTGTTTAAACTTGAAATTAACGTCACAGGAACTGGCGATCAGATTTGTCTTTATTTGAAAGCAGAGGAATCTGTTCAGAGGCATCTTTGTTTTATGGTTTATCCGAGGACTCGGTTTCGGATGAACTTCAGATATGTCTGGGGGAGAGTAGAGATTAATGCAAGTAGGTTTGCGGGTAATTAAGTTTGTTCAACGATGGCCTTCAACACAAATGCAAGGTGGAGGATACGTCGAATTTCATATTGTTGGTATTTGTTTCGTGAACAATTCTACGATATTTTGTAAATAGCAGAGCACAGACCACATTCACGATATATTGTAGAAGTTCACGGGGTATGTGAAATTGTCGATCGTGGATAGCGCAAAAGTTCCTTTGTCCATGGCGGAGATGCAATAATAATTATCACAAGGACTCGAGAAAATAAAATAAAGAAAATAGTTAAAAATATTTTCATTCATACTTCCCTACCGAAACGGCAATTTCGTATGCTCCAACCTAATACAGTTGCGAAACTGCGAGAACTTAATTAACTTTAAAACTTTACCATTGTAGGTATACTTACGTCGATGAGAGACAAAGAAAATCATGCATTTAGCTCAGATTCGCAAAAATTGCAGTTTCGCTAATTTGCCGTTGGGGCGACGATATGAATTTGGCCCTGGCTAGCGGTCAGAATCGAAAGAGCGGTGCTTCCAGCGGCTTGAACCGCGCCCTTCAAGATCGCGAACGAAGTAGAAGAGGGAAAAAAACTTTTACTCACCGGACAGTATTGCCAGGCCGAATAATTCGCAGTCTCGCATGCCCTGCTGGCCGAGAAGCATGCATGTCTGCGCATACACCTCCTTCACTCTCGACTTCGCCTGAAATCACACATCGGAATTGTTAGAAGTTGAAGGAACGTTGGATATTAAGTGATTAAAAATCCTCGAGTCGATTTGACGAGCCCGTCAAGCACGAAGCAACGTGGATTAGGCGCGATTAAGCACTAATAAATAACACTTTCGTCGACGAAAGCGTGACCGCCGATCGAAAGAATCTCGCTTGCATCGTGTATAAGCAATTAACAGGTGTACTCGAGGAAACGGTCTCCCCTCGACAAATTACAACACACGTGACCACTAATAGAGCACGCATTATAAGATTGTTATCGCTCTCGAAACCCTTGCCCCAAGTCGAGCCCCTCGTATAATTACAAAAATACAATACCGAAATCACGATAGGCAGGTAATCCCATTTCAAACTGCATTCCGCGACGTCGAGTCAGTTCAGCTTTATATTTAATACGCATATTAGCAGCGATCTCCTTATATTTTTCTAGGAAGTGGACGAATCATCGATGAATCTGAGTTCTCATTTTTCCTCTCCTTCATTTTTGTGATATGTATATTGTAATTCAAGTGTCGTTGTTATTAATAAAGCTTATCTAAGTCACTGTATTAGCGTCGTTGCGTTATTTATGTTTCTATATAAGTCGGTGATAAAGGATCGAAATTTATCTACCGTTCACATGGGACAGCTTTAAAAAATGCGGTAACCCGCATTCTAGAGAAACCGGAATCCCTTGCGTAAACGATATTAGCGTTAACGCATTTTATGCCGCGTTTTGACAGACGCTTTACGAAGGTATATCGAACGAGTCTATCCGACGGACGAACGGGAACATAACATCTGCTTTTAATGTCTTCGAAATTCGTGCGATGCACCTTGAGCGCTAGGAGAAACTGTCACTGTCCATGGGTTTAATTCTTTGTTATTGGAAGCAGTCAGTAGAGTCTCTGAATATATCACGTGATTCCAGTAAAATCACTAATGTAATTATCCTCACAGGACATTTAATTAGAAAAGCTGCCGCCACTTTGAATATCTGTGTGCTTTCATCGCCATATGTAAACCTTGAGCTGTGGGTACTCAGGAAATAGTGTTACGCATACTATACGACATTTCGAAATGGAAATATCGGAAATAATTTCATCACATATCAATGGCTTACAAGGGAACATCCCGAACCGGGAAATTTAAAAAATTCTGAAACTTTGTGAATACGTAGGGAACTGTCTCCTGATTTTCATGCAATTTTTGTTTGCTGCCCAAATTCACTCTGAAGGGATGTAATTGACCCCTGAAAATCCGGTTATTTTCCAAATTTGAGCTATAACTCGCGAGGTGTAAAATAATTTTCGGACTAAAAGATAGATCTAATTAAAAGAAGTAACTTTTGTCTTGAAACTTTTTTTCTATCTCTTACAAAGGCTTAGTGCACAAATATTATATGTCCACTTTTAGCGTTTTTTTTTTGTTGAGAAAAACAAGTTTTAATATTATTATTATTATTAATTAAACGGGAATCCCCGTGGTGTACAAAACGAAAAGACAAGTGCAATTACAGAGTCTGAACACTTACTTAACCAATAATTAATAGCTAGTGAGCAAAAAATACTTATACCTATAAGATAAACTAAGTACCACCATATAAACGAGTTAGGAGAGCCCAGGATATTTACACTTCCTCGCGTAATAAATTCAAAATAACAATAATTACATCAGTGTACATTCGCACATTCGCCAAAATCAAAAGTGTCACCAACAACCAAACTGATGACCTCTGTGAAATATAAAATAGAAAAAAGTTTGGCAAAAGTTCCCATATACCCAGCTACCATGTGGAATCGAGAAAATTGCAGACAGCGTCGGTTCGATGTCTACGAGCCTGAAATGCAATCGAGGTTCCATCTCCACTGTAGTAACGTGCGCGCTGGCATTTTGCAACGCGCGCGCGTGTAATAACAATGCGTGGATGAATGAATATTGCAAACGGTGAAAGCGTACCACATACCAGACTCGTTACAACCGTCCCGCGGCTCGCAGACGTAGCCACGGTTGGCCATGCCACGAAGAATGTCTTAGAACGTGATCAGAGTGGCGCGATACACGTCACTACATCAGATACACGGTGACCGTAACCAGAGCTGTTCCAGTACTCGAAATATTCGATTACCAGAGTCGGATAAAAGTCCGTAGTTATGGTCAATAATTGTCGAGTAAATGGGATATATAAATTACTTAGGACAGATGAACTACACAAGTTCCTAATTAGCTACTTGCAATAATCGACCTCTCAACTTTTGAGTAGAATAATTTTTTTTTAGAAACAAAGTGATTATTCGTTTATATGAGTAGCTGTAACTACAGTACTGGAAATATGCATTGCATTAATCGAATAAACAAGCTGCCACTTATACCTGTCTTATTATTAGTGCCAGGAAAATATTATTGCAAAAAAACTTTTTTCCTTTTAAGGATTGTAGTTGAGGATTGAAGTAAATTCTTTTGAATGTTTTATTTTAGATGATCGACCTTCGAGCAGCAGTAGTCAACGCTGAAGCCTTTTTTTTAGAGAATCTTCGAGTGACGGACAATAACTTAGTTATTGATAAATATTTTTAAATAACAAAATTACGATGCACGGTACTAGATGCAGTCCTTAAAAGGAAAAAAGATTTTTCGAGAAATGTGTTATAGCTTTTGAGTAAAAAATTTCGAAAGACCACCCATTTTTCGGCCTGCTGACTGAGCATGACCCCTTAAGCTATTCGAAATATTCGATTAATCGCCAGATTTTGTATATCCCCGATGTTTCTCTTCGCATTATCTGCTCGGCCAGCAGCAGTAACGAGAGACGACGCTCTTCGATCCCCGCATTTTTGCAGCCAGAGAAAAAGCCGCATCCACCTCGACAATTATCCTCCTCGATTAGCAGTTTCTCAACGAACGCGGCTGCGAAAAGTCTTGCATTAAAGCTGCTCACGCACGTAAGAGTTATTAACTGTGTGAGAAGAGCAATCCACATAATTCCTGCGTTTAATTTCTTGCCGTGCCTTTTTTCCCCCCCGCGCATTTTCTATTAATGAAGCCCCGGTCTTCCATCTACCTCGAAACGCTTTCGATACGAAACACCGTGAATAGCAGCTTTATCGTTATTATGTAGGAGAATAAATTCACGGCGCAGGCTGATCGGTTAATTACTGTTCGGGCAAGGTGAGCGTTTTTTCCCCCCCACTTTTCCTTTTCCTCCGCCAGTTTCTTACCTATGCATCCTCATTATCCTTCGCCGAGGAATCTCGCAGATTTCCGTCGCTCCCCGGAGGAATTTCAGAGCTGGCAATTATACTCGTACCTTGCGCACAAGGAAACGCAGAGATTTATCGGACGTGTTTTAACGCATCAAAGCATACCGGGGGCGCATAAATGTTTATACGCGCGCTTTTACTTCCTCCGCAACCGACAAACCCAGCCAGCATGCAACACTGCCCAACGAGAGCTTCAAATGTTTCCATCATGACCGTATTAAATTAATATCTTCAAGCTATCGCGTGGTAACGCGCAGGTACCTCTACAGAGCAGTCAATTTCCATGCTCGAAGTTCAGATGGAGGAGAGTAAATCTGCTGCGATCGTTCAGAAATGAAATCCTTTCCCTCAACTTTGGCTTGGATTCATAAAACCAAAGGAAAGTGATCCTACGAAAATCCACTCCGAGGGGCTGAAATCAGCCCTTAAAATTATCTCGTATTTTCGATAACTTAATATAACTTTCTACCGATGCGGGACAGAAGAAAACTTTAAATACAAAACCCCTTCAGTTCCTTACGCTCAATCACACTGCCGACAGAACAGTAAAGTTATATCAAGAAAACGACATACATTGATTTCACCCTTCAGATTGAATCTCCGTAAATCGAAATTGCCGCTTGCTTACTTCCATATCCTCTACACGCGCACGAAATTTCATTAAAATCCGAGCTGTCGGTTTCGGAACGTTTCCTCGCGAGTCACAAGCACAGTAAAGCCTGCCAACAACTCAATCGAAGAGCGTATCTCTTCCCCGCCGAGCCTACTGGAATTAATGCCGCCCGATTAAGACAGGAAAGTTAACGCGACTCGTACTATACGCGCAGCAGACAGATCGTCGGGAGCGATGCAGTAACTCAAGTGCAATTTAATAGACTCTGAATCGCGTCCGCGCGCAGATTACGCGTAATGAGAAGCACGAAGAAGTCGGAATAATAGCGGCGTTATATTTAAAAGCCGAGCACCTCTTATAAATAATACTGTTACGTAACGATCGGAGGGAAAGAAGAAGGAAGAAGAAAAAAAAGAGCGTCGTTTTACGGCCAGTTTAACAAGTTTACGCCGCTCCGCGAAACGTGGTAGCGAGCGCGGTAACACGGAGCCACTTTGCTCCAGTGATAAATGTATAATACAAACGGCGGCGCGTATCGCGATTAGAATGTCTCTGTTCGTGCAGCGGGGCCCTCCTTGCGCCTACCTTCGCTCATTAGCGTTAAAGCGAAAGAATTCATCGACGGGGCCGATAAAAGGTATATTATTTCACTTGATTAGAAAGTTAGCCGATGCAAGCTATCCTGCCGCGCGGGAACCGGTTCAAGTTTCGCGTACCAGCGGCAGTGGTGGGGAGAAATCGGAGCAACAAACGAGGCAGCATGTGGAAATGACCTGATTCGCTAACCACTATGCTCCAGACTAACAATTCGTGATTACAATTTATAGTCGCCTGGAGTGATTATATCCTGGGAATTACCAGGTGACCGGTGGGAACTTTAATCGGTTATACTTTGAGTCGAGTTGTTCTGATTCCACGATCTCTTCTGGGATGATACTGTTTACTGAAGGATTTTTAGAGGTCCTGTAGAGATCGTTATCCAGCGCGGTCGATTAGGCGGGAATTGACCTGGCGCTGGCCAAAGGACCGGCAACTAATCAGGGAGGCTGCGCAGGGGAATGTTATTACAATTGCAGCGGTTTGAAGCGCGCTGCCCCCGGAGGGAAAGGCCCCCTCATAAATGCTCGCGGCGGAATGCGCGCGCGTCGGTCCAACGGAACAATTTATCGCCCCGTATCGAATATTTCGAGTCGCCCGGCGCATTCCGGGGCCGATCTTGTCCGCACCAAATCTCTACGGGCCCGCCATAAAATATCCGCCGCGGCAGCCCTGTCCGTTCAGATTTACGGTCGATCCTATCGGTGGGCGTTTCACGATTCCTGCCCGCGACGGCCACGGGATAGATTCGCGAGATTGACAGAAATATCTGCACGAACGGATCTTCCCCTTGGAAGATTTACCTCCGACGGCGACCCGGCCGCGCCGGGCCCGCGCTGCGGAAGAATCCGTCGCGATGGAATACGGGAATCCGGTGATTAACGAGGGAGGGGTGAACGGTGGATATTTAGTCCGAGGGTTATGCTAATGTTATGCTGCAGTCAGCGATACTATTTGGGGGAGTGATTGAGGGCCTGTGGCAAAATCTGTGCTAAATATTGGCATGTAATTAATTATGTGACGCGTCTTTTAGCAAATATTACGAATGTTTATTATATAAATGTTAATTCAGGTATTTAAATAGTAAAATATAATTCAATTTGAAAATATATAATTTAAAGGATTTCACAATGAATTAATGAAATAAAATGATTTAATATGACTAACATGCGGGTGGCCAAATTATTATACTCAAACAAGAAGGTTTGAGATTTTGTAAGTTTAAGCGATGGAATGGCTGTATCTCTGCGAAAAATGGTCGCAAAAATATTTAAAAAACTTTTGTTTGAAGTTTCTAGTTTTTGAATTGAGGACTCAAATTTTGTTTCATCCATTATGATACTGTTTTATCAAGATGAAGCGCAGGGAACGAAGTTTCAGAAATTTTTGTCTACTTTGAACGTATGCGCGGGACAAAAAAAAATTTTCCGGAGAATCCAACGAAGAGTTCTTATAGAGCAAACATTTCTCTTTAATTTGTTTCTTTTTTTGTTTTGTTGTGTGATTTTTATTGACCGAGTTATTCGCGATCAAAGGAAAAAGGGTAGTTTTTCACTTTGAGCACATAATTTGCGAACTTATGATCGTAGACAATTTTTCCTGAGTGTTTTGGAAAGCTGAGAAGGTTTCCTTTCAGAACCTTTAGTCTCCAATTTAAGATCTTTTTTTAATCGTATTAAATCCATTTTAAAATGACCCCAAAAATTGACGAAAATATTTTCGTCAATTTATAAAGAATAAACGAAACTACTAAAGCGTTGGCTCGTTGGTAAAACTGATGAAAGCCATCATTCCACCCTACAATCCTTACGAATTAATGTGAGCAATTACTTTAAAATTTTTCTGAACAATAGATGCATAAAAATCCATACAGACAGAAACTTATGTATGTATTTTGCAGCAATAGATTGAACTGTAAATTTGTATTTAAAATTAAGGAATGTGGACTTGGTGAGTTTTACGAACAAACCAAAGATACCCATGTCTACATTCAATGAAACGGCGAACTTGCCAGGGATCTGAAGACACCTAAAGCTATTTACTTGCAACACTAGTGAAACATTCAGGCTATTCCCGAAGAATACATCCAACTCACGGAAGCCTTAAATATTCTAGACAGCAGGTTTGCAGGGTGCATCGAAGGCCAAAAGGCTCACCATTCCAGTGGAACCTTACCCTCGTACCCCCTTCGTAAGATCCTCATCCCTTGTGCCTAATACTTCGAGTGGCGCCTAAGTTCTGCAAAATGCTCCCCCCGTTTTCTCCAAAGCCTACAAAGTGTACCCCGAGCAATCGAACTCGGAGCTAACCCAGACCGAGCAATAATACAACCCCTAAAAGAAAGAATACAGCCTAAGACGCGCCCATCCAGCTAATTCTCGTTACGGCAATACCAAGCCCAGCTGCGCGAGGGCTTAAATACCTTCGCAGCTAGCGCGAATTCGCGTACACCTTGTATACAGGGCGTACTTTCAGTTGATCGGCGTAACGAGGCTAGAATCCAGCCCGTGATTCCATAGCAGGCCAACGCATACGAAGCCACGCAGGCAGAACGAGGAATTTCCTTGGCAACCGGGAATTCAGATTCGCGGTTACAAATGAGCCTAGCTGTAATTAGGGAGATGGTATCGTGTGAGAAGGTATACGCCACGGCGTGCCTCGTGCTCGGCCGCGTGTTCTCTCCGCGGATGGTTTGTCTAACGACGCGAGGAGGCAACAGCCTCGAACGGGCAAAATCGGCGCCGTTCGCGGAAACCTTGGCATTGAAACTGCGATCGGCTTCGTTCTGCCATGCGTTCGCTACGCGGATGTGGGAATCGCGGATTCCCCGAACAAACTTCAAGCGCCGTTGACCTCTGTTCATGGGAATCCTCGGGGAGCGAAGGAAGAATAAGGAGAATGGAATGGAGTCAGAGATTTTCGGATATTTCTCAGTGTCGAGATCGATGCAGGTGTTTTGACTCTCCGGGTTGCTGTGGTATCGTTCGGCGCATGTACTGGTGTGCGGGGAACGCCCATTGGCGTTCAGCGACTATGGTAAACAGATACGGTTATAGGATTTCCGCACATGGCGTACGCTGTTAGGAAATAGTAAGAGACGGATATGCGTGTATGGGTTTACGGCGACGTAATTAATGAAACCTTTCTGTTTAGGGGGTTACACAAAATAGGTAACGTTCCGAGGGAAGTGGCTTTTTAAAAAAAAAGAATTCTGATGGGATTCTATTTTCACATTGTGCTCAGCGATCCCTGGGAAGTGTCGTGAAAAGGATGATGGTAACGCGAATAAGGTTACTTCCTCCCTATCCGCGAAAAACATGGTGTTGCGCTAATGAGCTCGTTAGAGCTGCTAGGGACTATGAAATCCCTTATAAAACCCTCGTAGGATTTTTCGAAAGATACGAGGTTCGCTGTAAGAAAATCCTCGTTTCGAAGAGCATGATTGATCTACGCAGTTGCACAATTACCGGCGGAATGTTAAGCAGCGGTGAACAAATTAACCGCAATGCGTATGGAAATGTAATAAATTTTTCTCCACGCGTGGGGCAGAGACGCGAACAGAAATCGAATTTCTACGCTGTCATTCACGCCGGCACATTAATCATGTCGTCGGCTAAACGCTACGATAGCCCGTGAATCATCAAATAAAACGATCTATCAGCATTCCTCGGGGCTTCCATTCCTCTAGATTTAATCGCGGACTGTTTAACTCGAAATTGACCATCGGAGCGATGAATCTCCCACCCCCGCGGCAAGGAATTTCCAAACGAGACCGTTCGCTACTCGAGGGGCGTTGAAAAATGCATGAGAACACGCGTTTGCGAGCCGCCGACACGCAGGAATTAAGAAAACTTCACGGGACGGAACTTCCAGCGAAGCGTCTCGCCTCTCGTTAACGCGAACAAAGGTGCAACATCATCGTTAAGAAGCCCCGCGCGCGGTTCACCCATCGATGCCTACCATAGCATCCCGTCCGTTCGCAGCCTTCGTAACGAAACAATTTGGTAACTCCGTAAGTTTCGGCATTCGGTGCCAATTGCAAACCTCGAGCGACTTAGAAACAGTCTGGGCTTAGGTCTAAATAGGATGGATGTACCAGTGAATGAACATTTTTTAGCAAAACGAGTAAAATAAGTTATTGAAACGAGCAACTAATTAATTACAGACTTCTCTTAATTTCGCGCGTCATATCCAAACAATGTTTGCACCACGCGGAATTCCGATCGTTATATCCAAGAGCACACTTGGGTTTTCATTTCATTCTAATACAGATCGACAATAGGGGAGGCCGGGGCTAAAAGTTCCGATTTCGATAAAACATAAAAAATGACTGGAAAATAATGTAGTTATTCTCTTCACTATTGACTAATTTCTTGTTAAATTTATTATATCTTCTGATTTTAAGCTTGTGTTTAATATATTGTAATAGGTTTCCCATAGAAAGTAATTTATTTGTGGCTGATCGAAGCGGAACTTCTTACCCCTATATGGGGCAAGTTGTTATCGCATTGGGGTAAGTTGTTACTATGATATAAGAGTTGCCTTTTAATGAAATATTTCATTTTCTAATGAAATAAAGCAGAATTTTATTAATAATGGTTATTTATGAAGGTTCGGACCAACAAAAATGTATTATCCTTAAAAGAAAACCAAAAGCGACAGTTTTTATTTATCTTTACGCATATCTTCGATCGAAGTCGTGTCCCTTTCCGCCTTTCATACATATGTTCGCATCTTAAAGCACAGCGGAAACAATTTATACATTTGCGCAAAGGCCTGTGAAGATAGCACCCCCAAATTCGAATTTATGGAAAAACTAAACGGCATTCGTTTGTCCATCGTTTGCCTACGTTTGCCCATAAAAAATTTTCGTTTGACCACCCTCCAAAAAAGAGTTATGAACAAAATAAAAAAATTGTCTTCATCACCCATCATGAATGCATTTCAATTTTTTAATAGAAGGATACGAATGTACCCGACCTGACCACGTTTGCTCACTCTCAGATTTCATTTGCCCACCCTCCAGAATTTAAATAAAAAATAAAAACCGCGAAAAAATGGGTATAGATGAAGCGATCGCGTTAAAGTTCGATTATTCTCGAAAATATTATCAAAATCGTTCTTTCAACGGTCCAGTTCGTTAGTTTAGATGTAGAAGAGATTTGCCCATCCATTAATTTCGTATGCCCACCCTCCAGAATCGAATTATTAATGAAGATAGCCAAGAAGTGCGGTGCCCGTTGAAGCGATCGCGTTAAAGTTCGATTTTTCTGGAAAATAATATCAAAATCGTTCTTTCAACGATGCAGTCCGTTAGTTTAGATGTAGAAGAGATTTGCCCATGCATTAATTTCGTATGTCCACCCTCCAGAATTGAATTATTAATAAAGATAGCCAAGAAGTGCGGTGCCCGTTGAAGCGATCGCGTTAAAGTTCGATTTTTCTGGAAAATATTATCGAAATCGTTCTTTCAACGATGCAGTCCGTTAGTTTAGATGTAGAAGAGATTTGCCCATGCATTAATTTCGTATGCCCACCCTCCAGAATCGAATTATTAATAAAGATAGCCAAGAAGTGCGGTACCCGTTGAACCGAATACCTTTCCGTTAGTTTTTTTTCCGAATGAATTATCAAAATGGATTGTTCTTACCGTAAAGGTTAAAGGTGTTTGGTGACATGTTACCCACTTCAATTTGTATCGCTCATCGAATACTTCACACTTTTCACACATCTGCAGCATGTGCAGAATAATACCAGAGTGGTTTTCTAGTCATTTTTCACTAATTACCGCAATGATATCGCACAACGGAAAATAATATAATGTCACAGTTACTTCACAAACCGTAAATGAACGCAGGATCTCGCAAGAGTTGCGCCCGAACTCTGTAGACCGACTGACTTTCGTGCGTCGTTGGAAACAATTCGAGAGTGTCGCAGACATCTGTTTACGTTTCGGCCCGTTCGATGACGACACGCAGCGCTGCTACCCTAACTAAAGGGGCGCAGCGCCGAGTGCCACTGCCGAAACGTAAACAGATGTCTGGCGATACTCTCGAATTATTTCCAACGACGCACTTCTTGGCTATCTTTGTTAATAATTCGATTCTGGAGGGTGGACATACGAAATTAATGCATGGGCAAATCTCTTCTATATCTAAACTAACGGACTGCATCGTTGAAAGAACGATTTTGATATTATTTTCCAGAAAAATCGAACTTTAACGCGATCGCTTCAACGGGCACCGCACTTCTTGGCTATCTTTATTAATAATTCGATTCTGGAGGGTGGGCATACGAAATTAATGCATGGGCAAATCTCTTCTACATCTAAACTAACGGACTGCATCGTTGAAAGAACGATTTTGATATTATTTTCCAGAAAAATCGAACTTTAACGCGATCGCTTCAACGGGCACCGCACTTCTTGGCTATCTTTATTAATAATTCGATTCTGGAGGGTGGGCATACGAAATTAATGCATGGGCAAATCTCTTCTACATCTAAACTAACGGACTGCATCGTTGAAAGAACGATTTTGATAATATTTTCTAGAAAAATCGAACTTTAACGCGATCGCTTCAACGGGCACCGCACTTCTTGGCTATCTTTATTAATAATTCGATTCTTGAGGGTGGGCATACGAAATTAATGCATGGGCAAATCTCTTTTACATCTAAACTAATGAACTGCATCGTTGAAAGAACGATTTCGATAATATTTTCCAGAAAAATCGAACTTTAACGCGATCGCTTCAACGGGTACCGCACTTCTTGGCTATCTTTATTAATAATTCGATTCTGGAGGGTGGGCATACGAAATTAATGCATGGGCAAATCTCTTCTACATCTAAACTAACGGACTGCATCGTTGAAAGACCGATTTTGATAATATTTTCTAGAAAAATCGAACTGTAACGCGATCGCTTCACCTGTACCCTTCTTTTCGAGGTTTTTATTTTTTATTTAAATTCTGGAGGGTGGGCAAATGAAATCTGAGAGTGGGCAAACGTGGCCAGGTCGGGTATATTCGTATCCTTCTTTTAAAAAATTGAAATGCATTCATGATGGGTGATGAAGACAAATTTTTTATTTTGTTCATAACTTTTTTTGGAGGGTGGGCAAAAAAAAATTTTTTATGGGCAAACGTAGGCAAACGAAGGACAATCATTTCCCACCGACAAATCATTAAAATGTTTTCATGGGGGTGCTGATGCAAATTTTTTTTTGCCATAATTTTTTTTTGAAGGGTGGGCAAACGAAATTTTTTTATGAGCAAACATGGGCATACGATGAACAAACGAATGCCGTTGAGTTTTTTTAAAAAATCGAATTTGGGGGTGCTATCTTCACAGACCTATTTGCGGCGGGGCAAGTTTTTACAGTACAACGTGCCCCAAGTCACGGTAACAACTAGCCCCTACCGACAAATGTAGCAATTTCAAAGACTATTCTGCTTATACATGTATTCAAACGATAAACACTATTACACCATGTTCTTAAATGTCATTTGATCCATAAGAACGATTCAATCTATAATATCGACGTTAAATAATTGAAATAGACCAAAAAGTAATGATAGACAAATTTTTACTTATCTGGTACGCGACTAATAGGTCCTTGCTTACAACCACACAATTCGCTGTCGCGGACGCTATTAAAGTGGGGGACAGAGTGGCGTGATCAACTCACGCGGAAAAAATAATTTAAAGTACAACGCTCTTTTTATTTTGAAGATAGAGCCGTCGGAACAACTTACCCCCGGAACTTTTAGCCCCGGTCTCCCCTACCTACAATTTGTCATTAAAGAAGGAAGGTGATTTTACGTTGCACCGCGTAAGAAATCCGATATTTACGAGTGATATGGGCTTAATTAAAGTTTCATTTCGCGCGGTGGTCCTGGAGCTAACAAGGGAACATCCCGAACTCGGAAATTTAAAAAATTCTGAAGCTTTTTGCATATGTAGGGAATTTTCTCCCGTTTACCACGCAATTTTTGTTTTCTGCCCAAATTCACTCTAAAGGGGTGTAATTGACCCCTGAAAATTCGGTTATTTTCCCTTTAACTCTCAGGTGGCGAAAGCAGGATCTATTTTGACCCATCCTGAATATTAAACTATTAAGTTGGCACGTATCGAATTGCCGCTCCGCTAAGGGAAGATTTGAACGAAAATATTTTTTGCTCCTTAACTATTTTATATATTTCATTTCTCTGAGCTTCTGCGACACTTCTCGATTCGTAAGCTAGCGTTAGCAAATTCTTATTGAATACCTACCATATACGCTCCCAGCCCCGTACACGCGTTACTTATTATTAATATTATTTCTTGGAGAAGATAAGAATTTTAAGAACTGCAGGAGCTGATGGCGTGCCTGAAGAAAATTCCGGTGCAACGTGGCCGCTGCTTCCGGCGACCAGAAAGCTATCCCCCATCCGAGGGTTAAACCGCCTTCAAATTCAACGACCTACGACAACCGTCACCTCCAGGCGATCTCTCTGCAAAGGGACAATGACAAATCGCGGCGCATCTAAGAATTAATTTAGAACGCCGGTAAGAGCCCGGCGACAAAAAGCAAATGCCTGCCTTTTAATGAGAGGGGAGGGGCACATTTGGCAGATTATACCCTCCAGAATATCGGCGTGCAGAAGTACTTAAGCGTACCCCAAGTATCTTACTAGATTGCTTCCTCCAACTACCGCGTTACAATGTAACCGAGCGCGAACTTTTTCAATTAGCCATTCCAGGCTGCAGCGTTCTCCACCTCGCTTCCTCCCTGCCTCGTCGGTTGTAAATGACTCTTAGCGCGGACAAGGCAGGTGCGTGTACCTTCGCACGCCTCGATATATCAACTATAGTGTAAGCGAGGTCTCCTCCAGCATCGGTTTACTCCGAACTCGCACGCCCACGCCGCGGATGTAACTAATCGCATTCCACGGATTAGGAAATCCAGGCGCGCCCTGCACACCGCGATCGCCATGCCCCGATAAAGCACGGTATTCTCGCGAGGCAGCCACGTTACGTGTTGCTGGAGGATGCAACACACGGTCTGCCGAATGCTCCTCTTTTTTCATTTTTTTCTACACAGAAAAACCAGGTCGCCGTTTTAGTTTCGCAGTCGGAAGTCACTCGCGGACTAACGCGAGACCAACCGTGGCCTGCCGCGTTGTACGGGAATCTTTCAGTTTTCCTGCTGAACGCACGGTACCGTTGCTCCAGGTTTCCATTGTGGAATGTAACAGTTTGAAATGTTGATTATTTGAACGGTTCTTGGAGCTCTTTGTTGGGGGCGATAAATCGCTGGGGGATTTATCTTGCAGCGAGGATCAAATGCGTGCTTGATTTCTATTTTATAAATATCGGCGAATTCAGACCACGTTGTAATAACAGAAATTTATACTGTTTCATAAGGTAGATGTACCGTTTGTGGCCGTTGCACTGGTTTTTGCCACGTGCATAATTATCTTATTTTTTTAATTGCTCGCAGATCATTGTATGTGGAGAATTTCACATCATAAAGATTTTGTTTAGTATACCGCCAGAAATATAAGGTTACGCTTATTCCTTACAAAAATATTATATTTTTTAAGAAGTGGCCAAAACTGGTACGATACCTTAAAGTGGCCACAGATTGTGCATCTACCCTATCAACATTATCTGAGAATCGTCAAGGATACTTGATTTCACGAAAATGAATGATGGATATACAGACAATGCTGTTCAGAATTATTAGGACACCTACTTAGTTTGTGTGGGATAATTTAATTTTAATAACTGAAAAAATTCAATGTAAAAAATATTACGGAAAAAGGAGGTTGCAATATCAAATCTTACGAATTCTTATACTGGGGAAGAGAGGGGGTAAGAAATTGCCAAAATTACCCTTGCGTAATTTAAGAGCGGCCCCTAAGTTATACTGTTCTGTTATTTGTAAAAAATCTAACAAGGGAAGATCCTGAACCCGAAAATTCCAAAAATTCTGAAACTTTGTGAATGTGTAGGGGATTTCCTCCTGATTACTACGCAATTTTTGTTTGCTGCCCAAATTCACTCGAAAGGGGTGGAATTAACCCGTGAAGATTCGGCTATTTTCCGAACGGCAGCGTATGTTTTATACGAATCTTCGCGGACACATTAACGTTGTCGCTTCTCGTTAGAGGATAACACCGAGTCCCATGGTGTATACACGATTGAGAATTACCATGTATAACGGAACAAGATGCAAACGGTTATATGCATGGCATCGTGAATATGCATTGTCGTCATGAATTATTCCCGTCCATTACGCCGGATAATAATGTGGCCGGCTGTACTCACCTCAACGACGAAGTAAAGAGGATCACCAGGAAGGGCTTGAACGGCGAGGTAGCGGCTGGCGGACACCAGGGGTTGAAGGCAGGACCGCGCAGCCGTGACACCGCTACCACGCATGCTGCATGCTTCATTTCGTCGCCGCTACGCCCAGCGTCCTTACTGTGGCAACAGAAATCACGAAACAGAGGCGTTACATCGCGGTTCGTTATAAGAAACACATAATAACAACATTCAGAAAAGACAGATAGTGTCGGTTTAACTCAAGGTCCACAACTGACGCGCTGCGCCTCAGAGTTTCCTCTATAGCATCATTGAAACCAAGCAAGATGGAGTGAGAGCATTTAATCTCTTTCTAGGAGACCACCGCGCACAGGCCCACAAGGTGGACGGAAAGCAGAGTGAGGTCTGAAAGACCACGTCTTATTAACTCGATGGGATATCACCGTAAGGAATTTTTGCTATTGGGTAGGCCGTAAACAGTCACGAATTATAAACGTTCGCAACCGGGGAAACCTACCCCCGTAAGGTTGCCAGCAGCAAGCAACGCACCAGGAGAAAAACGGTCACCCATCTTTCCCCGATACGCGCCCCACGATGCTTAACTTCGGTGATCGAACGAGAACCGGTGTTTCCATCGCGGCCACTGCCGCTGGCATTCGGAAAAGACAGTCGAAATTGTAAACCCTGAATTTTCAAGTCCAACACGC
This sequence comes from Andrena cerasifolii, assembly GCF_050908995.1. Lineage (NCBI taxonomy): Eukaryota > Metazoa > Arthropoda > Insecta > Hymenoptera > Andrenidae > Andrena > Andrena cerasifolii. Next base: position 11,566,992 of record NC_135120.1, on the reverse strand, counting down.
GAGCCCGTGCTTTGGGATCATTTTGAGCGTTGCAGACCTTTTCGTCGCGACATCGAGGGTTGTTAATGTTAACGCGGAGTTTCGTAGACCAATTGTACATCGTGTGTGATTAAACATAGTCCTAATGGGGTGGAGTTTGGAGTGCAGACTTATTTTTATGAGGAGCATCTGGGTTTTGTCGACACTGAACGAAGATTTAACGTGGAATTTAGAGATCACGGTTTGCATACAAAAATTTAAATATTAAAAAAAACTATATTGAACGGGGAACATACACCTGGTTCCTCCAGATGCGAGTTTGGAAGTGCCCCGTCGCAAAGTTTAATTGAGAAACGCTGGACTAGGGAATAACCCTGCGCTGAAGATAACAATGCACGTAGGAGCCGATAGAAGAGTATGCAAATGGGAAACGGTAACCGGTCACACAAATCACGCTGGCGTTTCCAGAGAGTCCAGGCCGCAGGAACTACTCGCCCGGGCGCTTCAACAATACGTGCGTTGAATCCCCCTCGCGGCCCTCGGTAAATCACAGAATCGCTCCCGGCATTACTCCATTTTCATCTCCGTGGAACAAGAGGCGGTCGCGTGGATGGAGGAACGGACGGGTCCTCTCGCTCGCGCCGGGTCGGGCACCCGCTCATAAATCCGCCGTGCAATAAGTCCCCCAAAAGTGCAACGCGAGAGGGCATCAGGCCTCTCCAAGGAATTTCGTGCCCCCTGGCGGCAATTAATTACTCCAGTTCACGGTGCATCTTCGCGACTGCCGTCACTAGTGGAATTTCCAACGGTAACCCCTGCACAAAGCTCAGACCCGCGTTAGACCGAGGAACTTGGGTGCTCCAAGAGTCGAGGGCTTAAAAACAGACGCAGGGTTTGTGATGTTGCTGACAATGAGTCACAAATGTATAGATTCTTCCCACCTTCCTTGAATACACTATGATAAATCGATGAAGAGGTGCACTACTGATCTCATGAGTTTACTAGCCTGCTAGGACAGTGCGCATTGATGAAGTATGGTAGGACGAGGTCCTGAGTTTTCGCTGATTTAAGGGGAGGTTCCCGTCTAAAAGTCGATTTTTTTATTTCACTTTTCGGATGCATGCTTCTTAAACACCGCGTAAGAATCAGCACCTCTAATACTCTCGGGGAGTACATTGCAGTAGTGTGCGGCAGAAAAGGAGAACGCACCACGAAACTCAGCGATATGAAATGCTGGAATCGACAGGTCAAATGCGTATACACTAATGTTGTCTAACAGGAACTCTAAAGTCCCTAGAACGAGAGTCCCCGGCTCGGCTATTTCGGGGTCGCGCCGCGATTCACCGAAGTCTCCGTGGTAATCGACGAAATTGACTAATGGACGATCCGCGAGAGAGCAGAAAGGAGGAGAAACCATCTACCCGCGCAGGGATGATCGATGGGATCCATTACCGAGAGACGCGTGCAATCCGCCCACACCCCGAGGAGCCTCGCTCTGTCCCTTTCCCTCGATCCTACCACCCTCCCCTCGCCGCCACCCTGCGCGCGCCCTTGCACGTTCTTTACCCCGTGCACACAGCGCGGCCGGAGTTGTCTATTTCTCTTTCTCGGCTGCCTCTCGGCTCGCAGCACGTTGATGCATTTACTCGCTTACCGGTATAACTGCCGCGCCATTATAAAAGCCGGTCTCCTCTCCTTCTTTCTCTCCCTCTCCGCAACCTCTCTCCTCGATGCCTTGCTCTCTCTCTCTCTCCTTCTGTCTACCTCCTCTTTCTCCCTCCTTTTTTCTCTTCCTACCCCGCTGCTCGGTCGCCCTCGGTCCCGATAGCCGATGCATTTCGCAGCCGTTCAACCTGCGCCCCTCTAGCGTTCCCCGCGCGATCACCGACCCCGCGCGCCGTCCGCTTCCAGGGAAAATCCCGCGGAGCAGATTTCTGCCGGGAGAGGATGCCTTATCGGTAGCATCGTCGTCCTTCGGCCGGCTTTATTAGCTCGCGTCGCGCATCGGTACGCAGATCGCCGCGGCCGCGCAAGAACTCGAGCCGGGGTGCGCTCGACCCGGTATAGGGACACAGAGAGGGAGGACACGCGGCGAATCCGAAAGCAAGAGCCAGCCGCCGGGAGCGGCGGGGATGAAAGGAGAGATCCGCTAGCGGGGACCAGAGATCGATCGCCGATGAGGACGACTGGCCCGATCGTTCGACGAAGCGCGACCCGCGGCGCGCGTAGGCGGCGGTGTATAAACAATGTGAACTACATTCCAACGGCATGAGTAACGCGCGCCTGTTGCGCACTCTCGCCACTATTCGTCGTCCTTCTCCCGCGTGTACAAATCTAATTACCCAGCAACCTACCTACCAGCAAGCAAGCAGAAACGGAGCCGACCGAGGAAGGACGGCGAACAGAGCGCCTCTAGCCGCGTGGCTGCTGGCTCGATTTAGGGGAACGATTTGCGTCTTTGTCCCAATTGTGGCACATCCTCCGTGAAAATTACGAAATGATTGCTTAAATGATAATCTCGAGAATGCGAACTCGGCTGCGGTTGTCTCTCGACTGTCGTCCTCAGCCAACCAGGGTACCCTCCTTCACCCTGGGTCCAGTGTCTTCGATCATCTATCACAGGGGTGCACAGGGAGCCGTTTTTAGCGCCTAGCTGCGAGCAACCCGCCTGTCCCGTTGCTAAGGTTAGAATCGGTGAGGAGAACTGCAGTAGTGTATATCTCCATAAAAAAGCGCCAAGTATTTTGAATAAAATGTTTATTCGTATTAAAATATTTATTTGTATTTACCATTACCTTTATGTACGTGCAGCTCATTTTGATTGCACATCTGTTTTTATTTTATAATTATTATTATCTTCTATTTTTTGTGATTTATTTGCTTTCATGTACTTGGCGTAATTTTTCTACTTTTCTCAAGTTTTTTATGGAGACATACACTACTGCAGTTCTCCTCACCGATTCTAACCTTAGCAACGGGACAGGCGGGTTGCTCGCAGCTAGGCGCTAAAACGGCTCCCTGTGCACCCCTGATCTATCAGTGCAACAATTGCCGGATGGCTCTCTCTTATCTCTCCAGCTTCTATCGCGAGACCTTCCTCGCGTAAGCCGCCGTACCGCGACAAACACAAAGCGCGGCCCGCTAATATGCTACAGAATCTTCGACGGAACTTGTATATAACTTTTGTGCCATACCAACGCGCTGTATCTTTTAGCAAGTGCCATTCTCGTATCGGGATTACACAATTCGTGTAAAATGCGTTCCGAATGCAATTCCAACGCGCCACGATTTTTGCGCTGCTCCTGTAAATTCCCTAGGACACTAAGACCCTTTAGAAGTCTCTAGCTGTTGCTTTCCCGCATTCATAACTCGTTGACGCGGTCACTTTCTGCGTTAACACCGCAGCTGGCATCGGCGTGCTTATCTCCACCTGCTGCACAGATATTTCCTGGAAGGCACGAAAGCTACGTCCGTTTGGAGCTCCACCCTCTTATCCATTAGGCGCGGGACAAGCGACACCCGCGGTTGGTGTCCGAGGGACGACAATCAGCGTTTCCATCTTGTCACCCGAGACCCTAGCAGCCGGGTAATTAGACATAGGAGAGGAATGCGGTTTTCCCGCCTCTGGCCTCTTCCTGTCCGTTCTCGTTCATCTTCCAGCATCGCGGAGCGAAGGGGCAGAGCAAGGGGACGCGGAAGAGACCGTGGAAAGCTCCGCGAGTGGACACTGGCGCGCTGGCATTTAATTGAAAGGCGCCGAGAGAGTGCACCGTATTCTCGTCCTACGCGTCTCTACCGCTCTGTCCCTACTTCTTCTCCCTTTCTCTCCACCCACGGCCCGGCGAATGCATCGCGCGTGCACGCCGCGCATTCCAGTAAAGTCCCTGATCTCCTGCCCTTGCAGTTTAGCATTCTCGTTAAGCCGCCGCGGAATGCCTCCCGCCGTCGCGCGGCCGCCGCCGTCGACGAATCCACGGATTTATGAATAATCCCCTGGCAAATTACAGCAGCGCGTGATTAGATCGTAATCGATTCGATCCGCGGAACAACCTGTTCTTAATTGCAAAATGCCCCCCCGTTTAACGACGCTCTGACGTGGGATATTTATCGCCGCCATGTTCGCTTTGGCTGGCTGTTCGCGGGAACCTGTGTACGATGTTGTTTGAAGATTGATCTTGAAGAGGGAATCGGCAACTTCCTTTCGATTGGACGGCGATGTGGATGAGAGGAGTAGAATTTTTAATTCCAGTGGCGCAAGGTCTCAAAAATGCCCCTCGATTTCCAGAAAATATCAGCGCGATGGCATTCTGAGACACACCCAGGGGATTCAAAGCCCACGGCGTGGAAACGCGCCGGCGCCAGGCAAAGTGTTAATGGAGGATTGATGAACTATTACGAGGCATACTGTGTGCGCACGCTCGGAATACGGTGCCTGGACACTTGGTACTTCGCGGATTTCAACGCGTACGTGGCAAGTCGCGAATCTGGCGACACGTATGTAATGAAGCTTCTGGATGGAAGGAACGAATGCGCGGAGCGTGCCACGGGCGAGGAGCGCCCGTGGCTAATAAAACACCGTCGTGGAATGAATATCTACCGAAATGAACGACTGTTGGCAGTGATATCGCGATACGACCTGCGCGAGCTGACTTGTTTCAAAATGAATTAATCGGACGGTGCTGCGCCAGAGAATGGCACCTTGGTGTGCGTCCATAGGCGAGGAAGCTAAGACTCTGTGTATTAAGGGGTTAAACCACCTTGGCCAGGTGAAGAAATATCGCGTCTTTGGGAATTTATTTCTAAATGATTCCGAAAACTTTAAACGCGTTCTTCTCGAAACCACGTTTTCCGAAACGGTGCATGCTGTAATTTGAGTAAAACTCTATGGATTTTTATACAATTTTGCACAGATGTTCTTAAATGTATTCTCTATCGCCCGACCGTTAATGTTTTCGATTGGTTGAAAAATGACAAAATAGCTACACTTTAAAGCAAAACGCTCATTTACGTGTGTAAGAAAATGAACTTTATTTACGCCATAAGTCGGGTAAAAATTAAAATATGGAGAAAAAAATTACAATCGGACGATAGAGAATACATTTAAGAACATCTGCGCAAAATTGTATAAAAATCCACAGAGTTTTACTTAAATTACAGCGTGCACCGTTTCGGAAAACGTGGTTTCGAGAAAAACGTATTTCAAGGTTCCGGAATTATTGATATTTGAAAAAAAAAAATTGTATATATTATTCAAAGATGGCTCTATCTTCGTTGAAAAATTTTTATCGATAAAAGTGTTTTTGTCACTTAGAAATAAATTCCCAAAGATGCGATATTTCTTTACCTAGCCAAGGTGGTCCAACCCCTTAAAATAAAGGGAAGTACTGTGTAACCACCCTAGATTTCAAGGGCCAAGCTTCTGTATTGTCTCTAGAATTGGGAAACGATTGTGTATTGCAATAAAATTTCATCGACGCTCCTTTCGATTTTGTGGACTCTGCCACCTCTACTTGTGCCTAGTGCTTCTAAATGGCGGCGGGGCTCACGTTTCGCAACCCCGGCACCGAGCGGTTCAGATGTTTATCGGAATGATTGAATATCCGGAACATTAACGTCCGATTTAATGTGATCAGTTGCTCGAGTGGCAACAATAGCTTACCGTGGTTTATACGATTGTCTATCATCTCTCGGCTGCGGCGTGTTATATACGCTCCGCACACCTCGGTGCGGTACACGAGCGGCTCGTGACGGGGGAGCTGGCGCTAACAGGCACCCACGGCGTCGAATCGCTAATGTGTAGGTAAATTGTTTATGCGAACAAACGAGTTCTGGCCGGCCGCAATGTATAACGCGATAGCTTGAATTGCTCTACCCCGCACCGATCTACGATTATCAATCCAATTAACCCCGTGAACCGGCTACCATTACCCGCGTGTAAACGCGTTATTAAACACGCTCGAGAATATTCGGATCAAGATGTTCGCCTGGAGAGAATTCTTAACTCTCGGCTGCTAGATACATTCCGTGTACCGAGCTCCTTGCGTTATACTTCTTACTTATTTCTACTGCGTCTAGGGGGAAATAAGAGGCGTTGGTTAGGGAAAGGGGAGAAAAAGGATAATGCAACAAAGAAAAACATTTTCCCTATATTAATTAACCTTTAGAGAACCGGCCTTTTTCGCTAAAATAGAGGTTTCAGTTTCCAAATTTTTTTATATATAAAAAAACTCGGGCACATACCAAAATTCAGAGAACTTTCTTTTAACGTTACCCATAGCTAACGACGTAGACGTAGACAGTTTTTGTATCGTCTTTCCTTTTTTTTTGCTTTTTTTTCTTTTCTCCATGTTTATATTTATCTATTATTTTTTTATAGTTGTGTGTTGTTTCAGGAATTATTTTATTTTGTCGTATTTTTTGTGTTCTTTTGAACAGAACGAATTTATAGTGGAACATACACACAAACACAGTCGAGCACTAAGTCACACATACGTATTTACACTTTAAATCATTTTTAAATAGTGTGCTTACTCAAAGCCCCAAAAGGGGCTGTGCCGGTCCCCTAAAGGTTAACGTGTGCTGTGCCACGTGGGCTAAATGCTGCCCATAATATTTATATTACTATTATATTCAGGGTTGCCACCTCTCCGGTTTTCGCACAGAGAATTTGGGTTTTGAAGCAAATCTCCTGGCTCCGGTTTTACTGGAAAAACTCGAAACCACGAAACTCGCTCCAAGGGGCAGAACAAATCTATTCGTCAATTCCTAACGTCGGTGCAAGCATTCAGGAATGCCCGACACGTTCTCTTTCTATCCCCGGGTTGGTGGACGCGGCGGATTCTATTCTAATGAGGACGAAGGCGGGCAAGGAGAAGAAAAGATCCACAGGTTACCGTGGAATTTATTTCGACCATAATCGCAAGAGACACCCGCCCTCACGAGTATGGATGCGGGAACGCGGAAGTGCGTGAGCGCACGTTCAACGCGTAGGTTTGTACAGCCAGCGAATGTGCATAAGCTGCGGTGGCTCGCAAGAAGCGCTTGTCCTGCAAACAACGCATTATATGATAGCACGCAGGAAATGCTTGCCGCTGGTACCGTAAAGACCCGCGATAGATCCGATATCTATGGTCCTTCACTTAATATTTGCGGTATACTTCATAACTGTAATCTTTATAGCGCGGCCGTCGAGCACTGGGACTCCTTTAGAGTGCTCTTTAAAGGCGGAACAGCTGCGATGCATTTGGTTGTAGGAATTTGCGAGAGCCTTAGGTTATAGGAGTCCGCTCCAATCCACTTGCAACGATTAGAAATTATATTGATCACGCTAGAAGTTTTATTAAACACCTTTCCACCGTTCAAAGATAACATGGTTTGAATGAACTGATATGGGGAGGACGCCATGTGGTAGACATCGATTTTGATGAGCCTAGGCACGATGGATCTATGTCAAAAATAAGTAAATAGGTGTCCGAGCGTTTCTGCCAATTGGCCTTAATGACAGAGATATTTAAAAAAATTTGGCAAAACTGAAATTTGGGTTAGAATTCTCCTTACTATACTACTGAACTGTTACGAATTACGAAGATCGCAAAATATAGGAGTTCATTAACGTTGGTGGGACCGTGCTAAATTAATATTTGAATACGGAGCAGAGAGAATGCGCACTATATACAATTAAGGGGACTTAAGGTAGGTTTACACCTGACGAGTGACTCGGCCGAGTCATCGGTCTGCTACTCGGCCGAGTGAAAAATCTTGCCCGCCGGATTACTCGGCCGAGTACTAGAATATGCGTTCAGACTGGGCTAGTACTCGGCTCAATGGACTCACTCGGTCGAACACTCGTCAGATGTAAATTCAGCATAAGTAGGCAGTCAAATCGCTCGAAAATCAAGTATTTTTTGCGAATTATTTACAAGGAGATGAAAGCAAGCACCTGCTTTTCCTTTCATATAACGTTTATCACTATCACATAGAGTAAGAAAATATTTTTTACAGTCTATAGTATTAATAAACATTACCCAAAAGTTAAAAATACAATTTCGATACTCCACGCTCTTCAAATGTAAATGCGGCATCTTCGGGTGGAGGGAATTATTATTAGCGGGGACTATTCCAGAAAATATGACCGTGAAAAAATGCAAAGCCACTCGAAGAGTTAACTCAATATGTTACGAATATTATCTATCTAAATTTCAAGTGTGCTCGTGGGATCGAACACTTCCAATTAACCACTCAAGTGACTTGAGTGACTCAACTGAGATGCAATGGGTGTTATCTATCGTATCTAAATTTGAAGTTCGTAATCGCGACTGAAGTCGTTTCGGAAAGGCGTCTAACATAGACACTGACACAAAAACCAGACGCTTCGTCATACTTCTGAGGCATTCAATTTATTGCATGCATTTATGTATCTCTCTTACCAGCCACTTAATCTACATTGTAGCGTTCAAGGTGTCCCGCGGAATCCGCCAAGCAAACAATTCGGCGTGAACCAGAAAACGATCATTTTAGCTGGCGCGTCGCGGGTGCCGTTCGCGAGATAACGAGAAGCAAGTACGCGGGCCTAAGATCTCGCGCGTAATCGATGATACGGTGCCGTCAACACGTGGGGACAAATACTAAATCGTCAGTTGATAAGCAGTTGCTAGTGCGGGCTTATTCCAACGTGACTGCTCGCCAGTAAGGTCTGCGCATACACCGTGGCAATTCCATCGATAAGGAACGGAAAATCGTCCAAAGTGAACATCGGATCTTCCCTGCGTATGATCGAGAACCTCGCTCAAACAAATAAAGCTGGAGCCTGAAAGGAACACGGTGATCCATCGAGCTCCATTGGCAACCAGTGTCGTTCGCCGTTCGAGGCCCTTACGTAAATGAAGAGCAGCGCCTGAGCGTTGAACGATGGTCGGCGAGGGAGCAGCCAGTGCTTGCTTAATTGTCGGTCTGAGCGATACGTCAAATAAATAAAAGCGTCGGGCACAGGAGTCGCTGCGTGGCGGCCGTGGAATTCAGCTGGAAGCCGGCGCGCGAGAGTGAAACACCCATGGCTACCCTGGTAGTGGCGGATTACGCGGTGATCGTGGTAACGATGCTCATCAGCTCTGGGATCGGTGTATATTACTGGCTGACCGGCGGAAGACAGAAATCGACGGAGGTAAGTGTTCGGCTCGATATCCCCGCGTTCCAAGGGGCTGCTCTGGGTTCTTGGAGACGCGACGCCTGTGACGCTAGGTAATTTCGCTGTCGCCCGCCGCAGGAATATTTCATGGCGGACAGATCGATGAAAGTGGCACCAATCGCCATAGGCTTGATGGTTTCGTACCTGTCCGCGGTCAGCTTGCTGGGAGTCAGCTCGGAGAATTACGCCCATGGTACCCAGTACGCCGTGATCAATCTCGGCTACGGCCTGGCCACTCCGTTCGTCGCGTACTTCTACTTGCCAGTGTTCTTCAAGCAAGGGACGACTAGCGCTTTCGAGGTGAGTCTGGGCTAGTCTGAGTCTCTGTGCCTAAGTAGCTCAGATCTAAAGGTAGGCTCTCCTACGCCTCGGCTCATTTTATTCTTCCTAAGCTTTTCTTATGTCTTTTGACAATTCGACTCACGCAGCGCGAGTCCGAGCCGCGGATTCTTCCTCGGGAATATTTTGAGGAAGAGAGGCGAGGCGTAGCGTGAGTGGATGCAATGCCACCGCTTTCGGTGGCCGCTAAAGGAGGAAGGAAGAGGTTCTCTGAGCAACTGATCAAACACTTGAATCGAGGCAAGCTCAGATAACTTCACGTACGGAAAATCCGAGGCGACGCGAGCCTAGACGTGAGTGCGAAAAGAAGTCGAAGTGAGGTGTAGCGAGAGCCTACCTTAAGCCAGTTTAACGCTTTCAATTGAATGTCGTGAGAAACGTTGAAGTTCTATGTTCTCTATTAAATCTTCGGCACAGTACTACCGACGAATGGGGGAGGTTTTCTTCCATTTTGACCGATAATAGAATTGTGTTCCCACGATTCTCAGGCTAAGCTGTTACGGTAGATTGCCAAGTTGTATGACGGGAAATCATTGTTTTCTTAAAGTAGTGGCGCTAATGAATGCTGGGTCAAAATGACCCCTGCATAATTGAGGACAGCGAGGTCCAGTTCAGACTTTAGATCTCACCAACTCATTGGCGACACTTTCGCGAGACCTAATAGAGAATATAGAAACTGAAATTTTCATTCCCAGATCACTCGTTGGAAGCTCGTCTGCCGGGCAAGCGAAGGATCGCTAAGGCGTCCAAATACAAAGCAAACGCCAAGCCCGATTTGTTTTCAAATTGATCATTCGTGAACTCTGGGAGACTACTTTCGACGGCAATCTGAGTGTTAAAGGGAAGCTCTTCCTGTGTTTTCAGTATCTGCAGAAGCGGTTCGGGACGGTCGCGAGGATCGCGGGCAGCATCGCTTTTCAGCTTCAGCTGCTTCTGTACAGCGGGGTGGTGCTTTACGCGCCTGCCCTCGCCCTAGAAGCCACCACAGGTATCTCGACGACCGCCAGCGTAATCGGTATAGGATTAGTCTGCACGTTTTATTCGACCATTGGTGGCATCAAGGCAGTCCTCATCACCGACGTGTTCCAAAGCCTTCTGATGCTGCTAGCCGTGATCCTGGTGATCGTCACAGCGGCCGTGAGCGTCGGAAGCCTCGGCCGGATCTGGGAGATCGCTGCCGAAGGGTCCAGGATAGAATTTGACAAGTGAATGTCGATCGATTCCAACCACTATGAGCACACATTAATTTCATGCTTCTTTCGAACCATCCCTCTCATTAGACACTCTTGTGTACCACTGCATCTAGCATTTACCCTTCGCGATACCAAATTCTGCACTCCTAGACTACAAATGCGATAGAATTTGTAGTAAAATACAGCAGGAGGTGATTCCTCGTTCATAAATAAGCTAAAACTGTGGTACAATGTTAGTGTCAAGGTATTACAACCACGCGCTTCAGTCATCTGCTTTTGCTTTATTATAATCGAGGCCTCTAGCAGTGGTCGCTGACAAATTATCTTAGTTAGCATTGAGCCGTCAGCTTCGTCGGTATTTACCGACACTTTAATATCGCGCTGCTTCGCTTCCACCTCAAATCGCTTCAAGTCTCCGATTACAAATCAGTATTATCCAGAGATTACATCGCGAAACACGTGTAACGCTCCGCCAGCAACACTTCGGTTTGCTTCTCTCTTACCCATTATATCTTGAACCGCCGTTACATCGCTTCAATGTTAGCGTCTAGAGGCGCGACGCGGTTTAACACACTTTCGAATATCCCATCGCGCCCGCCAACATCCATTTCGCAAGGGTCCCAAGCCGTATCGATACTGACAATGCCGTGTACGTGCGATTCATTCAGCGTCTCAATGGACCCAACGGTACGACACACCTGGTGGAGCTTGACATTTGGCGGTTTCTTCACCTACCTCTCCTTGTACGGCAGCAACCAAGTTCAAGTTCAGCGAATGCTAACCATCAGGTGAGTACAGCCCAGGACTTTCTACCCCGACGCCTGTGCACACTCTAGTATCGAGCCGTGGCGAATCATTCGCGGCCCATAGATTCTCCATAATTAACCAGCCTGAACCTAAGAATCCCCGTCACCCTTTCAATGCTAAGAAACGTCGGGGAACTCTGCCTGGTTGCTCGTAAATTTTTTTATTACTCAACTATCTCAGGAATTTATGCCTCTGAGAAGATCGACTTAAAAAAGTTAAAAAAAAATTATTTGGCACTCGTTCGTTAACCCGAGCTAACTTTATTCGGCACGTGACGAATCATTTTTTACACTTTTATTCGTTATTCGAAATTTTATTTATTTCCAATGCAGAACACTCATGATAGTGTTAAAAATGAAGCTTCTACGGAGGTAGTACAAAGAATGTTTAAACTCATATTTTTGCAGGGCTGCTTAATTAACTGAATACCATTGATTCCCTGTAGGCCAGGGGAGGCGAAGCTTTTTATCTGCGCGTGCCAAAATTTTTAAAATTAACATAGATTTTCATAAGAATTAACCAGAGTTGGGCATTAACTAAATAAAAACTTATTTAAATAACGGTTCAAATAAAAGTTAATTGTTTTATTCGACGAATAAGGTTAACCCGGGGCAATTTCATTTGACACAAGACAAATAATTTTTTGCCCAGCTCTGGAATTAACTCATAACTTAACTCATAGCTGGCCAAAAATATTCTCGTAGGTGTATCTCCCACATAATAATTATTTTAGATTAATATACAGATATTAATGATAACACCTGTAAATCATTGACGTTCCAGCAAAATTTCCATGCGTGTCATAGGTTCACCACCCCTGCTATAGGCAACCTCCAAACTATGGGACGTAAATCAACACACAATCTTTTCTAATAGAACTATTTTATCCCCGGTACCGTCCACAGTTCAAACTTTCTTCCCACCACTACTCTATGTTTCACGGTAACACTGACCACAGAATATCCCTCAAAATGAAATACACCGACTTCCCTTAAGAAACGCCTTCGAACTCGAAACAACCCCTGCAGAAAATCTGACTCTCGGAGAGCAAAAGATTGCTCGGCAAGTTGAAACGCTGTTGTTCCCAGAGCACGTCATCGCGCTCCTCCATCCCATGGCGTGACGGTAGAGAGGCGAAGGAATTTTCCTGCGACTTTATCCGTCCATCTCGCGTGCGATGCCGACAGTGGCGATCGTCCGATAAATCGTTCCTTTATCGGTGGATTGGATTTTAATAATTTATCAGGGAGCCCCGATATACGCAGCCGAGGTTTGTTTCAGAGATGTGAAAGATGCACAGCTCGCGATCTGGTGGACCTGGCCTTTGGCGTCCCTGATGTCCCTGGGCCTCTGTTTCTCCGGCCTGGCGATATACACGAAATATAGGAACTGCGACCCCCTCACCATCGGACGGATCACCTCCAACGATCAATTAATGCCGCTGTACGTGATGGACATGCTCGCTGACTATCCAGGCGTGCCAGGCCTCTTCATAGCAGGCATCTTCAGCGCTGGATTGAGCACTATCTCCGCCACGGTGAATTCCCTCGCCGCTGTGCTGCTCGAAGATTTTATCAAACCCCTCTGCCGTATAAGGTGAGAGTCGCGGGATCGCGGAACGACCACCAACTTATGACGCGCTCGTCAATTTATACCTACGCGAGACCTGGGACGTTAGAAACCGACAACCGAACCTCTGGGGACCTGAACGCTTTAATTCAGATGGATATTAACGAGGAACCTTCTGCGGCCATTTTGGGGAGCTGTGTGAGGATTTCTGTTTAAACTGGGTCGAGTTCAAGAACTGAAGGTTCGAATTTTGAGGGTGTTAATGATATTGGAAGGGGAGGGTGGAAACTCTAATCACGTTAAGTACCTGCTGCAAGTGTCTGTACTTTTGGGAGTGTATAATGAAGAAATTGCAGGCGTGTGTGGGATGCAGAGACTGGGACTTTTGAGCGAATACCACACAAAGCAAAAGTAAAAGTAATGCAGCAAATCAGAGGTGTGATATTTAATATTTAGATCCTATTGAAGAAAGTTCGTTCTGCAACTTCGCGAGATAATTTCGAAATCCTGACTCAAGGAATTGGCAAGTTGAAATGGTAAACGATTAATTTATTTTATATAGAGGTCATAAGTAACAACGTCGCTGTGATTAAAAAGAAATTTCATTTACCATTTCAACTCCCCAATTGTGGACTACTGTGACAGAGGACTCCTTTCGTCTCTTGTATATCAGGATACATTGATAGTGTTCGAATGCCTTTCAGAGGGAAAGAGATCACCGCTACTGGGTCGATAATCATCAGCAAAATTCTGGCCCTCATCGTTGGCGCGGCCTGTATAGCTCTAGCATTCATGGGACGTTATCTGGGTGGACTTCTGCAAGCAGCCCTGACGATCTTCGGTGTCGTCGGTGGGCCCGTGTTCGGCCTCTTCACCCTGGGCATGTTCACGCAGACGGGCAATCAGAAAGGAGCAGTCATTGGTCTGTTGTCAAGCCTGATTTTCTCCCTCTGGATCGGATTCGGCCAACCAAAACCACCGATACCAACGCTGGTCACATCCACGTCTGAATGCAACGCCACTGTCTATTCTGAGTACTCCGAACCGTCGAGCCCGCCTTTCTACTCCCAGTAAAGAATCTTTACTACTTACTTAACACTTTAAGTAGCGCAGGATTTAGGAAAATGCCCCCAGGAAAATACTTTGGAAGCTTTTCAAAAAAAAATATCGACGTGAAGAAACGGACGCCAGTCACAGTGCGGGACTCCTTTAGTCGCATCTCTTAAACATAGTCGCTTAACGCCTATGGGCGTTCCACGTATTTAACAAGACGTATTCTTGTTGATGCGAAGAATATCGTCGATAAATAATTCTCCTTTGCAATCTACCATTAGCTTTCTGTTTCTTGTAGCCATAGTTTATAGAGCTTAGTGATCACTTTATCCAGGCAATTTAACGCAATTGGTGTTCGACATGCGATCGATAAACAGCAATTTTTCTTTATTGCAGGGAAAACAACGATGATTCATACTTCTATCTGTATCGCCTTTCGTACATGTGGTACTGCCCTCTCGGATCCGTTATCAGTTTCGCGGTGGGATGGATTTCCAGCTGGATTTCGAATTTAGTTTTGAGGGAGGAGGCAAAGGAACTGGACCTTGATCTGATGACTCCCATTGTGGCATCGATAGTGCGCAAAGGACGACTAAGGCGTACAAGGGAATCACGTGATAGCGAACTTAGTATCGGATAAGATTTCGTAAGGACGATTCCTCGGCTTGTAGAAGCCAGAAGTACGCTTATAAATCGATAATGAAACTTCTCAGACATACGGTTCAGAGACAGCAACCATGACCTCGAATGGCAGTTATTCGATTGCGCAGAGCGAAGTCTTCTCGTTTGATTTTCTACTTAACTGCAAGTTTGAATACAACCACTGACCATGTAATATCATTTAATTTCTTCCAATCGTAAGTTTCGCGTGAAATATCGTTACCATCAATTTTGGCATCGCGCGACAGAAGGACTCTCTTCGCTAAATACCGCGACACCTCATGCCAACATTTAAATTTAAAATCCCACTGATTTAAATTTAACATGGGCATAATTCACCGTAAATTACAGCCAGTCACATTGACAAGACATTGAATTTGTTGAACTTAATTAACGACCTCCACAATCGCGGCGACTCCTCCACAGTGGCGACGAGGAAAACTTCCCTACATCAATCAACAATTAAATACAGTAACAAAATAAAAAAAACACTATGACTTTAAGGGCTGATTTCACCCCTCCAGAGTGAATTTTCGCGGAAAACAAAATTCCACCTTACATACTCCAATATGTTTCACGATCACGCGAAGTTTTATTAAAGGGTTAAACTACTGTAAAACGGTCGAAAAATCGTAATATATTTTTTTCGCTTAAATATTAGTTTAAAATCTTTAGAATGACATGCAAAAGGTTTGAAATATAAATACAGCTTAGTTTTGGAGATACAGAGCCGAAGGCACAATCGAATGTCTGCGCGCCGAACGATACTTTTCAAAACGGTGTACCTACATGATTTCTCAATCTATATTGATGCAATTGTGACCAAAATCTGCAGACATCTTTGTAGATACATTCTCCAAGCATTGACGGACCATTTTTTGAAAATTCCTTTTTTTACGGGATATATATATATATAATTTCAAAAAATGGTCCGTTAATATTGTAAAGCTTCACAATATGCCAAAATCAAGTGTTAAACCGCAATTAAATCGGCTGATTAGTTTCTTTACAATTTACATCAGAATATTACCTACTATTTCTAGCAGTCACAGTAATCTACCCCCTTAAAATCAGAATTTCCGGATTGGCAACGTCCCTTTGTTTGCAAAGAACGTCACTTATCGCACCTCGGTTAAGGGTTAAACTTAAAACGGAATATTAAACAGAACTTACCCAACGACACGCTTACAAGCAGAGCCTAGCCAGTGGACCGTGAAAGGAACCACGATAAACGACCGTCCGTTTCTATACCAATAGAGGAGCCGCGCGCTCGGCGAGTTGGAGGATTCTCGCGATCGGCCTTCACCCAAAAACCACCGCGGAGTCCGAATTCGAGGAACGAGACACGTGTCGCGTATAAGGAGCCACGCAGGAGTGGGCGATCGCCGAAAAATCGTAATCGAAGCAATCTGGGGGGGGGGGGGGAGGCTCGATTCCGTGAAATCACGGCCGATATTGCTCGTACCGAACGGCCGGGTGATCCTCGGAATTCCTTTCGTCGAAGGAGAGCCGCGCTACGGGGCGAAGGTTCCTCCTCCTCTTCCCCATCGTCGCCCTCTTCTTCCTCTTCTTCCTCCCCACCTCCCTGACCAACCGGCAGACGTAAACACCGCGGACCACGGGTGTGCTGAACGTTTACCGAAACGTTCGCAAATCACGATGGAATGCCGTCAGACTGGTGTTCCCGTGCGCGGCATACGGTGACATACAGAACGAAGCAACGACCCGTGCACTGTGCACCGCTTACGTAAGGAAATAACACCGAGCGGACCACCTCGAGGAGCTTTTCGTTTCGACTGCTGAACTCTAGCAATGCCCCGAAAGAAGAACGCGGCTTCTGCCTCGAAAGAAGAACGCAACTTCTGCCTCGAAAGAAGAACGCGGCTTTCTGCCTCGAAAGAAGAACGCGGCTTTCTGCCTCGAAAGAAGAACGCGGCTTTCTGCCTCGAAAGAAGAACGCGGCTTCTGCCTCGAAAGAAGAACGCGGCTTTCTGCCTCGAAAGAAGAACGCGGCTTCTGCCTCGAAAGAAGAACGCGGCTTTCTGCCTCGAAAGAAGAACGCGGCTTCTGCCTCGAAAGAAGAACGCGGCTTCTGCTTCGATAGAAGAACGCGGCTTCTGCCTCGAAAGAAGGCGATCGCTATCTCCTCCACTTATTCTGCTGCTGATGCGGCGAATGACAGAAATTGTGAGCGAGCCAGAAGGACTGACAAGGGAAATTCGGTAAACCGAAAATTCCGAGTTTCTGTAAAATTTTCAGGCTTCTGGGAAAACTATAGTATTGGAATGAAAAATGAATGGTTCTTTATGTTAAAACTGTACAATGGAATTATTTAAATAAAGAAATCGTTCCCAAACCGTCACCTTCTTTCGAAACAAGTCTATACTGCAGCCAGCTCCTCGGTTAAGCTGCCACGGCGAGATTCCATTCCCGAGTTTAACTCGATTCTGCGGAACGATATTAGGCGACTCGCTGCTCCAGCGTACGGGGTTGTTGGATGTAAACGGTGGATAATTTTGGAGTTGGGAGATGCTAGAGTAATGGGTTGGAACAGCGTGTAATTTGTTCGTGTACATATGTTTCATCCGACGTAGCATAGTATTACAATAAAGAAATGGGCACGAACGCCTTGCTTATGGGATTTGAACCACTGAGTTTTAGTTACTGATATCTCCATTGCCAGTATTTTATAAGTAGCAGAACGAGACTAAGAACGGAGGAAGGCACCCAAAATTGTCGATTACTTATATACAGTGTTATCGATACTCGTAATCGCCGACATTCGTTGAACTTTTGAAACGGAACCCCTTTGGACGCAACCAGCCAGCCACGGTTGAGCAACTACCTGTGTCTCCTCGTCCGTAATTGCGTTACGCAATTCGCGCGTTCCGTGCACTTTGGCTGTTCCACGGTATTTAGCAAAGAACGCGGAGTATCGCGGGTTACGTAAGGGCTGCGAATCTTTAGCACGATGGATTTGCGTTTCACGTGGGAAGGATGACGATGGATATAATAGCTGGCGATTCTACAGGCAACAGCTGTCGAAGATAACTTGGAGGTGTCGACGAAGTCGAAAGATTAAGAATTATTAATATTAATGCAGGTGAGATTGCCTCGATCTAATGTTCAGTATTAGTCTTCTGTTAATCCAACGCACAGAAATATACAGTGGTGGTCCAAAGAAAGTTTCAAACTTATATTTTTTTAATTATTACCTATATTGGTATCGCTGATCTATTTTAAAATCCCCCCATCGATGAAATACACATTTTAAAATATTCACAGTTGTGGCTGATCGAATTATCTTATTTTTTTCATCATTCACAGTTGAAACTTTCTTCTAACCACTACTGGATGAACTGGTTTATGTATTACATATTTGCTATCGTGATACGAGCATCGTTCAAAGGTATACAAGTACCTACGCTCTTCACGGTTCTCCAGCGAATAAGGAACGACCGGCATTTTCCTCCATAAACTCAGAAATTTCCGCTAATTGAGCTCGTAAAGAATCCGCGCAATTTTTCTGTTCGTTTTTTTTTTCCACGTCGATACGAGCGAACCCCGGTAATAGACTACTCCAGAATAGATTAAGATCGGAACAACGGGAGTCAGGAAACACTACCGAGAATCGCCGTGGAATTACACCGCCATTCGCGTTGGCATTCGTGCCACGTATTATGCGTGGCAATACCGCGAACATTTTAAGCCCCGCGTAATCTCTAAAGATTTTAGATACATAAGAGCAGGCGGGAAACAACAATTTGAATTTGAAACGATTAGCGGTCTAATAAAATGTTTGCATCAATTATCTAATTTAGTCACAGAAACAGATAATATTTTAATTAGTTTATCGACTTCTTCTGACACAAACATAATTTAGAGAATGTAACCTAATTATATATCCAAAGCAAATATCGAATATTATACAAAAACAAGATAATCTACTATTTGAGTAATAATTTCTAAAATATTGTTTTCAAGCCGGAACTAATTGTAGGAAAATTTCAAAACAAAGTCCAGTAGTGGTCACGAACGACCACAACAGTTAAACTACACGATTAAGTAGATTAATTCTCCATTTGTCCCAATGAAAGCACAGAAATGTTTAAACAAGAAAATTTTCTTCCAGAATCTCGCGGCAAGCAGAAACAATAGTCGCGTTAGTTTTTACACAGACCTAACCCAACAGCCGCGTATCACCGTGGATGTGACTTTTTGTCCCGCCGTTCCCTGTAATTAAATGAAATAATCGAGCCGCGGCGTTGCATCGCGCCGACCCGCGTTCTCATTACAATGCCGCGCATTCCACGGACGAAACGAGTCTTTCTCTCAGCACGTACCGCGTCCACATTGCACACGGAATGCGCAAATGATGGATCACATGCGAATTCGCGATCAACATTACGCTCTTATTCGACCACCGTTCCATTTTAATTGTAACTCGCGCCCCGAGGCGCCACCGGCACGCCGCATCATTCCAATTTCAATTTCACCGCGGACACAGGCTACCTTGATTGAAAACCGGCGGCTCAACGACGAATATTAATTAACGTTTCAAAGAAATGTGCGCCGGGACTTTCCGATGTCGCTTACGTCGACGTGAATTCCCAACTACGCCAGACTAGGAATTCCATCGAGCATTCCATTCAAACTGAATAATTCCGTTTAATAAATCTGCGTTGGGTTCAAGAAGTGCCAATATTAAAATCGCCACTTAAACATTTTACTCAACCTTTATATATTTCTTTTTGCCCCCAAATAAACAATTCGGCAAAATTAAAACTAACATTGACCTTCTCGAACTCAATCACAAAGTACTTGAAAGTACACAGGGTGTTTCCGAAATAGTGCTGCAAAAGTGAGAAGAATATTCAAATTCGATTTGCTCCAAAACGGACTCTTATTTAATCAAATTGCATTCAATACTTTCGACTTACTGTTACTTAAGGGGATGTTTCGGCCTAAAAGTCGATTTTTTTATTTCATTTTTCGAATGCTCAACCTTTTAGGAATACGTGTTTAAAAAGATTTTTTGAAATTCGTAAAATTCCCGAAATTACAGGCATTTGAGTAGCGGCAAATGCATACGTAACACCCGGCACTCACGTAAAACTTTAAACGCGTTTTTCTCGAAACAGTCTTCTCAAAACGGTGGGACCTGTATCTCCAAAAGTTATTATCCGATTCGACTGAAACTTTTTTTATTTTGAAGCATATACTTCTGGCTAGAGGGGATACCAGAAAAAAAATTGAAAATTTATAATTGTCAAAGCCGTTGAAAGGATGAAAACTATAGGGAAAAAATGATTTCAAACTTCAAGTGTCGTTATTTTCTAAAAAAAATGTCATTTTGTAATTGTTTCTGGTTTCTCCCCTAGCGAGAAGTATATTTTTCAAAATAAAAAAGTTTCAGTCGAATCGGTTAATAACTTTTGAGGATACAGGTCCCAGCGATTGGGATAAATTTTTTGACGCCTTCACTTTAACGACTCCCCAGTGCCGTCTGCAATGATTAATTATAAAACAAAAAAATACATTTCTGTAGCTTAGGGCATCCTTAATACAATGCAAAAAGTCTCATTAAATTATATACAGTAGTTTTCCTTTAATTAATTCCTAAAGATCACCTATTTTTGGGGCTCTAGACCGAAACCTACCCTTAAGGAATCGCCTAGCGTGGGTCATAAATGCCCCAACACCGGCCTCGTGCATTGCTAGAGCTAGACGGTCGGTCGTGATCGAGGGTGGAACTTGTAAGGACCGAGTGTTATATGCACTTGGTGTATCGGACAGGAGTTTCTGAGATAAATTTCTCAATTACGCCGTCGGTGTTCCGCCAGTGTCAGGGAACACTGGGTAATGCGCGCGTTGCGAGGCGATCCCCCCCCCCCCATAGGGTATGGGGTAAACCGCGGGAGAGATAGCCACCGGCTGATTTTTTTCGACCTCGCGAGACACACATAGTTTCCACGGGGAACGACCAGCGTTCCGTTTCCTCATACCGTGCATACGTGCCTAACGAGCAACGGTGGTATAACGCGCATAACGCCATTATAATAAACTTCGTACTCGCTCATTCACGCGCGCGCACGCCGAGGGAGAGTCGACCTGCAAGCGAACGCTGGCCGCTCGCGTGTGCACATGCACTTGCAGTGCACCCTGTTGCACGGATGCACTCCGCACGGAGATGCATAGCATTCCACGCGAATTTACGGTGAACGCTGTTTTTCAGTGGCAACCGGAGGCACTACGGAAATATTTATGAAGGCTTTGCGTGAACATTGTAATAATAATGCACCGCTGCACAGGTAGATAGCGAATTTCAATATGTAAGTTCTTCGTAAATGCGCACCGCGAAGTAATCATATAATGAAGTTTAGATATTAAAAAAAATAATTGTTGAGTTTGGAGGTCCCGGTAAATTTTAATGAGCTCTGAAGGGTTGTGTGGTGAAATTCGAGAAAGGAATAAAAGGTAAGTGGACGATATGGTGTAGAAGGTAGCATTAGTGGTAATGAAAAGAGTTTTCTGCGATAAGTATGAAATGGTATATAGGTGTGCTTTATGATGTAAGTGAAACGAGCGCGAAGAAATAGTTGTAATCTTTTATGGGAGTTATGCTCGTAATTATATAGTGGCAATTATGCTCGTCTTTATTGAATAGTCTTCGTGGTTTCGATAGAACGATGCATAGGAGTCGTTAGAAGATAATTGACCCTTTTGGAGCAGCTAGTACGTCAGGTTTCCAGTTAAATCGTCTCTCGTTAACGTCAGCCGCGCGTAATTAATTGGACGAAGAAAATAGAGACACAGGAATTACTAGAGATTCCGCGTATACGCGGTAACGAGAACTGGCCGCGTTCCTACCGATTATTAAACACTTAACGACGCGAGGTTATTACGCGATATTAGAATAACAATGAGGTAAGAAACTAAATCAATCCGTGGTAATTGCTGCGCGAAACGGGCCGCGTTATGAAAGGCTCATGAATATGCATACCGATGGATAGAACGGTTCCCATGGTTATCGTCTGACACGCGTGATCCGATCGATGATAATGACCACAGGGGGAAAAGCATCGAAGGTTCATTGTGCGAGGCCACGCGGGGGAAAAAATGACTTTCGAGATTGCCTGGGAAACCATGCAGGTACACCTGGCTGAAAAGAAGTCGTTCTAACTACCGCGAGTACACCGGGGAGAATGGACCAACTTCACACGGTTTGCATCCGCTTCGTGAACGCTTTTTAACCGACTTCAAAGAGGAGGAGGTTATAGATTCGATCCGAATGCATTTTGTTTTTATGTTTGTCCGATTTTGATGATCTTTTTTTTATTCGAAAGAGAGCGATGCTTTGCCAGTACTGGTTAATTCAAACTTCGTCTCATTATTTATGTTTGTCCTCGCATAACTCCTCAGCATATGAACCGTTTTGATAATCTTTTTTTTATTCGAAAGTGGGCGGTCGTCCCGTTCTACACTGCGTCAATATTGACTCAATACTTTGCCAGTTCTGGATAATAATAAAGACTATTATCACGTAATTATTATTATGATATGCAAGTACACGCATATCTCCTAAACATGTTCTGTCGATCTATATAAAACTAAAAAGACAAAGAATAAAAAAAAAATTAAAACAGACTTCAAAAAATTAAAAATGCACTAAAAAGTAAAAAAAATAATTTAATCCCTTATTTAACCTACGACTCTCATATTTTTTAAGTCGGCGTCTCATCATTTTCACTGTGTAAATCTAGCGCCGGCTTAAAAAATATGAGAGTCGTAGATTAAACAAGGGATTAAATTATTTTTTACGTTTTAGTGCATTTTTATGTTTTTGAAGTCGGTTTTAATTTTTTTTAAAAAATTTTTTTTACTATATACGCAAGATTTCGTGAGTATGGTCTAGAGCAGAGTCTAGAACAGTGGTGAGCAAGCCGCGGCCCGCAACTGTTTCAATTGTAAATCTATATAAAAAATAACAAATTCATAAATTAAAATTCTATGATAAAGTAATATATTTAAGTATTTAATATTGCAGCCCGCGTGGAGTATTAGGTTTCCACTTTTGGCCCACTACGAGCCAAAGGTGGCTGATCACTGATCCAGAATCTAGAATCAAGACACCGCATGTATAAAATATTGTAGAATTAATGTTCAAGAAACGAATGCAAAACCGTGTGAAGTTGCTCCAGACTTCGCAGCACAGTTGCCATATTTCTTAGCCAAGCTAAGCCTGTTAAAACAGTTGCTAAAACTTTTTTCCACTCGATAGGTCCAATTAAAAGAAGTAACTTTTGCCTTGAAACAATTTCTCTATCTCTTAAGGATTGCGAGTTACAAAATAAAATCGAAAAATGGCCGAATTCTCAGGGGTTAACTTCACCTCATAGTGAATTTGATCAGCAAATAAAAATTGCGTTGCAATCAGGAGGAAATCCCCTACATATTCACAAAGTTTCAGAACTTTTGGAATTTCCGGGATCGGGGTCTTCCCTTGTTAGCCTATTCGATTGTGACGTATCCGATATAAACGAACGTTAACGAGTAGCTAAAGGTTATATCCTTGACGTTCGTTTCGCGAACTCTTCTTCGATATTAAGCGAAGAATCTACGCCCTAGCCTACATCCAGGAAATATTATAAACGAGTTCGCGAAGCAGATGCCAGCCATGTAAAGCGAAGCCGTTGGTGAACGCGCGTTTATGCTGGAAAGGCCGCAGTCGAATGAGAATACACCCTAACAGCAGAGCGCAATTCATGTTTCCGCGGTTTCCGTACGGGGAACAGTTGCTCTCTGTTCAGACGAGACGAAACGAATAAGACCGCGTGGTCTGGCGACTGACTTTCCCGGCACCGTGCACCTATGTGTCCATAAGACGCATCGTTAATTGCGTAAGTATTAGTTGCATCGACTGTGCCCGAGCTAACGAGGCATCCGATGGAACGTTGCGCTCGCATCTCCGTGCATACCCACACAGACGGGGCGCGCATCGGATCGACGGCACGTAATTGAAACCTAGGCTTTACGCTGCACGACTCGGTGGAAACGAACAAACTGAAATGACCGGCTACGCCAGTCCGGGCCGTTTAACGTCGATAGGAACCGACTGGCCGCGGTCTTTACTCTTATTACGGATACCATCGATCAAGCGGTATGGAACGATCGCGCCGCGGCAAGAAATGTGTGCGACTACAATTTTCCGTCGGCCAGATGCTGGCTCGTTGATCCGAATATCCGCGCGACGCGGCCGGATGTGATTCATACGTTTCAATTACTCGCGTGGTTAGACACGTTCCCGATAAGGATATTAGGTGGCTAAATCGCGCCGATATCTTTATTAAAGGTACAAATGCGCAGATGTGTTCAACGAAGTTTTCCAACATGAAAGGGAGAGAGTAGGTACAGTGGTCCCCGGATTATCGAGAAAGATTCGGGACCGGGGAATTCTCGATAAACCGGGGCAGGGGAAATAGTTTGCGCCTAATAAACTGACCCTTGTCAGGACCCTCGCTCGACCGTCTGACAAGGAGACTGAACGACGTAAACCGAGAGTGAGTGAAATAGCGCACCAGCGGGAGACCCTCGGTAGACGGCGAATTCAGATTCAGTATTGAATATGAAAATTTTCATGTTACTGATTACACTTTGATGGAAGTATTAGCGATGGATTGGTGAGTTTATGTCCTAGAAAATGAGGCTGCATTTAAGCAATCTTAGGTAAACACTTTACAATTTGGTGAAGTCGTTGATATTCTCCATTTAAGGGGATCTTGCGGTCTAGGGCCCAAAAAAATAGATGATATTTAGGAATTAATTAAAGCAAAACTAATGTATATAATTTAATGAGACTTTTTGCATTGTATTAAGAATGCCCTAAGCTACAGAAATATATTTTTTTGTTTTATAATTAATCATTGCAGACGGCACTGGGGAGTCGTTAAAGTCAAGGCGTCAAAAAATTGATCCAAATCGGTGGGACCTGTATCCCCAAAAGTTATTAACCGATTCGACTGAAACTTTTTTATTTTGAAGAATATACTTCTGGCTAGGGGGGAAACCAGAAAAATTTACAAAATGACATTTTTTTTAGAAAATAACGACACTTGAAGTTTGAAATCACTTTCCCCCTATATTTGTCGTCCTTTTAACGCCTTTGAAAATTATAAATTTTCAAGTTTTTGTAATTTTTTCTGGTTTCCCCCCTAGCCAGAAGTATATTCTTGAAAGTAAAAAAAGTTTCAGTCGAATCGGATAATAATTTTTGGAGATACAGGTCCCACCGTTTTGAGAACACTGTTTCGAGAAAAACGCGTTTAAAGTTTTACGTGAGTGCCGGGTGTTACGTATGCATTTGCCGCTACTCAAATGCCTATAACTTCGGGAATATTACGAATTTCAACAAATCCTTTTAAACAAATATTCCTAAAAGATTGAGCATTCGAAAAATGAAATAAACAAAATCGACTTTTAGACCGAAACCTCCCGTTAAATTCTCTTCTGCATTATTACATAGTGTGTAATAATTTTAAAAAGGAGACACTTTCCAGTGTGTGAATTGCAACATTTAGTCAACGTAGTGACGTTCACTAAAAATATTTCACTCTCCATATTTGAACTCATTTTCATTGGGAAATCCTAAAAAACCCATTAGTAACACTTTCACGAACATTTATCAAAAACATGAACATTTTATTTTTCTCTACTGGGTATTTTACCTGACCCAACGGTTTTATTGCTCTCGGCAGTCAACGGGCGGTCTACCCGGGACCGAAGGCCCTCGCTCGCACCGAGGAAGCAAAACTGTGGGGTGGTAAGGTCTTTCCCGATGACCCGGGGAAAAAAGCATGTCAATAATCCGGGGACCACTGTACCTACGTCTGGATTACCGTTTTGCTGCAAGTGTGTCTAGCCTGTTACTTCCGATGCAATTGGCTAACAGAACGAAATAGACATAGGTGCACAGGTGTGACATTTTTTATTCAGAATCACTTGCTGAACACGTGGGAAAAGTTCTGTTGAATATATCGCGGAACAGGCTGTGTAATAGGTATCTACATGCTTTTTTAATCACACTATTTTCCTCGGCTATCTACGACCTGCTGCCACGTTTCTAGTAGTAAAGAAGACATTTCTGTATACTTGACATCGCCTAGCAAACGAATTTTTGCACCGATCTAATAAAGCCTGTTCGTTGCCAAATTAATAAGAATTAGTCACCCTCTGCAAAGTATTTAACCCTTCGTAGTCACACTTCTGTAAAGTTCCACGGTGGTCACACTGGGTCCGACGGACCCGGCTAATTTTTTTTACTGAAACAATCATGTTTTTTTAACGGCTGCCACTCACCAATGAACTTTCTGATTCAAAAACTGACGGTCTCCACAGGAAGAGGAAACCTAAAATTTCCGTAAAATGTCAGGTCATTGCCATTCCAAAACCAGGAACTTACCGGTATCAAGCTCCAAAGTTAAAAAGCGGGTCTACTGGACCCAGTGTGGCCACGAAGGGTTAATAAACTCCGAAAAATGTACGTCTACTCCAGGTTTCCAATGCCCAGTTCAACGTCCCCCGCCCCCCATTTTTGCGCGAATAATTGAACCGTATGCACATAAATTACATAACTTAACAGAGCGTTCGAAGGCACTGGTAATTAACGAGCCGACGGAAATCTTTCTTCGGGATTAATGACGTCGAGGCGATCAAAACTCCTGTTTTATTAATTACTCGGTAATTGCAGCGCAGCCCAAGTTACGCGGTGGTTTTCGAGGAGGCGCGTGCTCTGTTTGGAATATTGCAAAGGCAACATACCTAGATTCTCCCGTTCTCCGAACCCTCGGGCCTCTGGCTTCACACTGGTGCACCTACAACACACGGGCGAACGTTAGATTATATTACCCCGGTTGGACGCGGGATTCGATTCCGCTCGGGCACCAGCGATCGAACATAAACCGCGCGTACGTGGTGAAAAAGTATCGCCATTCAGAAGTACGAGAGGAACGGATGCCATCCGCGAGTGTAGATGCTTGTACAGGGAAACGTGTTCGCGAGAGGAGATCGCGTGTTGCTTTCCGCAACGCTGAATATTTTACCGCAATAATCTCCGGCATGGCGAGGAAAACAGTCGTCTATCGCGCGCAGATATCCCAACGGATTGTCGCTGGCCAGCGTCAATCGTTGGATGTAATAGCGGTTTCGACGGGGGAGTCTGAAGAACGCGGAGGAATGTTGTACAGGGTGCGGACGAATTCGTAGCGTGGCTAGAAACAGGACCATTCCTCGTTTAAATTGCGAAATTCAGGGCCCCGAATGTCCTGGATACGTCTTCAGAAGGATAGCAGGCTTTTTTATAACAAACACCTCTCCAAAAAAGCCAAATTAATTTTATATACGTTGCTGGTTCGACCAATAATTACATATGCGGCTCCAGTTACATGGAATATTAATCACACTTCCATGGAGAGGGCCAGAGCTCTTGAAAGAAAGTGCCTTAGAGCTTGTCTTAGATTATACCGCACCCCGGAGTCTGATTGGCAGCATTATGTGAAGAACCGAGTTCTTTACGATACGGCGAATATCACAAGGATTGATTCTTTCTTGATTTCCCTTACTAGGGACTATTTCAGCAATCTCCCAAATATTGACAATACGGTCATCCAGTCCCTGGCACACCAGGATATTATAACAACTGCGAGGCAATTATCTACGGGTTACCTGACCCCACAGGCCTTTCCTATGTGCGACTGCCTGGGTTTAATTCAAGATGCGCATAATAAACCAATAATCTTCCACTGGCGTCGGAACAAAGCCGATAAGAGAATTGCGTTCACACACGAACACCCCATTATTAACCGTGATAGATCCATGTTTTCTATGGCCATTCCCAAAATCGACCGCTTAGACTTCCACCACCTGAGTTTTCAGAAATTCTGGTGGCTTTCAAACGCGAGTGCGCATATGGCTGAACTAGCTGCTCGCCGTGCTTATCACCAGAACAGGAGAGACTGAAATATTAAGTCTGAATAGTTTTTAAGTAGCGTATATAATGGGCGTATCCGTATGGAAATCCGGTTCTGGCGCTCTTTTGTATATATTAGTTTTTTTTTTTACTTTATTTATAAGTTTAGAATAGTTTTAGTTATAGTTATGGTTGGGAGTTGGATTGAGTTTGGGGTTTTTTCACCCTCTTTCTGGTTAGTTTTCTTTTCCCCCCTCAGTTTAAGTTTCTTCAGTCTACTGTGGAACTAGACGTGCAATTCTTTTTTAGAATTTACCGATACCAAATTGTATTACCTAAGAATTTATACCGTTAAAGCGCTGCTAAGAGTTTCCACCATTTGGAACAATTAGTCATCTAGTTCACATAAGATTAGATTGTTAGGTATATTTTTTTTTATAATGTTTGTTAACACCTTTTATTATGTTGAATGTACAATATTCCTGTTAATAAACATGTTTTAAAAAAAAGAAAAAAAGAACGTCTTCAGAAGGACACGCGAAGAGTTCACTTCGATCGTCTGAAATTAGCCATGAACAGATTCGGAGAGGCGAATGCAGAATGCCCCTGACACAATTCGACGCGAACCGAGGATTTTTCGGGAGGTACGTAACTCCGCTACGAACATCCGAATGGTGTGTTGAAACTTGAGACTAAAGATATGTACGGTATCGTTCTCGGAACATCGAACGATAAATGGCTGAAAGTGAACAGTGGGACATAACCGGATAGTATTTTTACTATATATCGTGTTTTTCTATTCAATTTACCGTGGGTACTGCACGCCCCTGAATTCCTCGACCCACGTCAATTTCATTCGTTGCCCCCGTGAAATTTCCACCGCACGCCCCGAATTCCCGAACCACCGTGGCAAATCACCCTGGTGCGTGCCTCGGGAAAGCAAATCGCGGCGTGTCGAGGGCCAAAGGCGAGGAACGCGGTCCCTCCGCGGTCTCGAAGGTGCGCGAGTCGAGGCCCGGATAAAACCGTTCTACTTCGACAAATCGCCTTAATTTCATCGTCAATAAGCCCGAGAAACCCGCACGAAGTATGCCGTCGTGATCGTCCCCGCGCCTGCTCCCTCTCTCTCCCGATCGTGATTGTGGCCACGCACATGGATGCGCGCGCGCGGGCATGGACAGCGAGCCAAGAGGAGAGGGCGCGTATACGCGGAGGAAGGCACGTCGTGTTGGTGCAAGCCGCGTGAGCGAGTTTAACGAAACCGTCCGGAGAGGGAAGAGAGCAGCGGAGCCGGCCGAGCGGCCCGAGGAGCGTCTCGGGCCCGAGTATTCCAGGTTAATTTTACCGAGCCCTAAGGAGCGCATGCGAAGGACCGGCGAAGGATAACGCTAGCGGGGCTCATCGGTTGGACGCTGCTCGAAGCGAACGAAGGACGCCCGCATTCCACGCCGCAACCTGGTATAATACGAGGAATTGGCCGAACGGAACGAGAGAGAAAGAAAGAGGAGAGGTGGAGGAGACGGAGGAGGGGAGAGGGGCCGAGAGGAATGGGCGCTATGCGCGTCGAGGGAAGAGAGAGAGAGAGAGAGAGAGGAGGCGAGGGCCCAGCTGAGATAAAGAGGAGAGAAATGCCCGGCAGAAAAAGAGAAGGAAGCGGAGGAGCCGCGAGTAGGGGTAGTTGCGCCAAGAGTTGTCTGCATCCTCCTCCTCTCCTTTTACTCTCTCCCCCTCTACACTCTTTCGTACGCTTTCCCTTCGTCATAATCGCCCTCCACCTTCCTCCGCTCTACCCCCTTGTTCGTTTCATTCTCGTTCCACTCTGTCCACTCTCCGCCTCTACTCCCTTTCCTTGCCGCCTTCCCTCGCTCGACTTTTCGTTCTATCGTGTTTGTCGTTAATGTTTCCTTCGCCTCGATACCATTTCTGCTCCTTCTTTCGGTCTACGTTCTTTTGTTATTCGCTCAGTTGCCCTCGCGTGATCGAGTGCTCTTGCACGTGGGCTACAGCGGAAGTACCGCCGCCCGCGTGCTGCTGTTACGGGGAGCATTCTGCGCAGCCACGGGCGGTGAGTGGAATTCTTCGGCTCGCGAACGGGCAGCTGCAACCCTCGCCGAAGTGGGCTATCCTCGCGGTAGCCGGCGAAGGATTCGCGCGTTTAGCTACTCGTCTCCTGAATCTCGAGAAGCAACGCTGCCGCCGATAGCACTTGCCGAAATAAAGATAGTTCCGCTAGGAAGAATTATTAGAAATAGTAGCATCGCAGTAGTATTAACTTAGTTATGCAGACGCGTTGAGACGCGGCTTTCAAACTTTCTTTTCGCCGCCACTGCACCGCGTACGGAATGTAAACGTGAGCTGCTTTAGTTCCACGATTTTGTGAAACGTACCTAGGGCAAAGATTAAAGAGAAAGAACTAATGCCGCGATGGGAATGGATTGTAAGATAATTGGTACGTGTTGTATCAGCATTCCTCCCCTGGGAAATCCTACGAATCCGTGTAATTCGAAATTAATAACAAAGATCGCGGCGAATAAACGAGCCAGCGGGCTGAAGAAAGCTGAGAACGGTCCGAATGGAAGGTAGAGGCGCGTATATACGTCGTATTATTCGTAGCTGTCCAGTTAGGCAGAGGAGTCCCCTGATGGGATTATAATGGGAATATAATGGCGAGCTTCCGCGCTACGCAACCCTTTCATCCCCCACTCCTGCGGTGCGCGGCTTAACCTTCCTCCGAAAACCCTTCTGCGCCGTCTGAGAGCTTAATCGACTATTCCGACGATTTTCTGGAGCTTAGGCCGTCGCTTCCCCCAGCGGCGGGAGAGAGAGAGAGAGAGAGAGAAAAAGGGAGAACGAAAGTGGCGATGAGTTCTAGATACACGAACTGGTCAAACCTGCTGGCAGCCTGCTCAAAGTGTACTAATGTTGTAATTGGAAAATGATTACGAGAATCCCTCTCGGACGCGCTCAAACTCCTCGACGCTGCCAACGGACGGGCACATAAATAATCATGCTTCCCTCCTAGCTTTGGCAAAGCATCGACGAATGGGGGTGATCACCGAAACGTTTTCACTGTTAAATTATTCTAATTTACTGTAGCTCTGTTTTGCAAAAGTATTTCCACAAAATTGTAATATCGCATTTATTATTATTTTAAGTTTTGAACAAAGCGAACTACCACCTCGGATCATTTCGTCAGGCTTCGTGTTAAAGGGGTATACTCGTTTGAATCCTCGGAAAATGTGTACATTTTGTGGATTTTTTTAGAAGTTAACGGCTTGATGAAATTTCCTGTCTTTTTTACTATCTTTACATAGTATTATGAACTACTTAAAAAAAAAGTTTCAGTTAAAAAAGTATTGTTTTTCGGAAGTTATGCATACATATCCGAAAGTCTCTCGATTTTAGACGGCGATGTCCTGGACTTAAGTTTCTCGAGAAAGAAAGTATTTCTCGAGAAATCAGAAATAAGCAAATTTTAAAATTTCTCGGGAAATTCTCGAGAAAGAATTCTTGAGAAGGAACACTAGTATACCCCCTTAAGATAGAGCGCAGGGGAATGTCCCCGTTGCAAACACCAATGTCCCACGCGCGAAAATGAAAACTCGTCGATTACGCAATTCCTCTGCCGAGTCCGATACGACCATCACCTGCGGCGGTTCTCGATAACTTCCTCCTTTTTTTCAGCGGTCGATCGCATGACGTAATCCGAAACACGCGTTTATTGGTATTTATGATATCCCGCTCGCAAGAGGCCATATGCCGTGGAATTTTAAATCGCAAATTACGAGTCAAATTAAGTAATACCGTGCCCCCCCCCGACTGTGCCCCATGGTCCACCGACGAGAACGAACGAGTCACGCTCCTTTTTCGCGATAAATCACATCAAACCTGACGCATCGGGAACCGCCCGTCTCCCGCTTAATTACTTTTTCGAGAACCGTCTTAGTTCCCGCGCAATCGTATCGCATACCCGGATCGAATTACTCAATACACTTGTCTGCTGCGAATAATAATTAACCCTTTCAAAACACGCACAGATATTCAGCACACCCTCCCCTTTCCGAGCAGGTATGTAAATAGAACGCGTAACAAATTTCCATATGTCCCATAAAGAAGCATTAAAAATAGAAAATGAGCCACCGCGTTACGGTTCGACCCGTGTCGGGTAATTAGTATCAAACTAATTGGCAAAGCTGGTGCAACTGCGCCCCGCAACGCGCCATCTACGTTCAGCAATGACGCGCGCGCCTCGCCGTCCGTCGATTTTTCTACGCGACACCGCCACCGGGGAAAAAGGGGCAGAGCTGAATTGCCGAGAGTCACTTCGTGCACCGCTAACGTCTTGTTTTCCACGCGGCAGGCCTCGATTTATAATCTCCCCTGGTCGTCGGAGGGGTTTTTGCGTTTCCCGGTTGTAATTCAAAGATGAACGCGTGGCCGTCTTCGCCCCGGATAGAATAAGTTACGGCGTCATGCAACGTTCGACGTTTGCACAATGGCGCGATAAATCAGCGTCAAACGTATGCCGTTCATTTTGTTCGTCAATTTGTTGGACACCGCGGCGCGCAGGCGCGCTACTCGCCGGTCGCCATCGCGGGGCCCGCTGCCGCGCGAGGGGCATGTAATGCCCCTCGACTATACTGTCGTCATAGATTCAGCCGGGGCCCCATATATACGATCCGCCGTGTCACGTAACCGCATAGCGCCCGTGTATACTTTCGATGCGTGCGCCGCGCCGCTCTCGTCCTCTCGCGTGTACAAGGGGGTGCGTTTCTGCCTGCATCCTACTCTCGGGATGCGCCGTAACGCAGGGAAACGCTGATTTATCATCGCGACGTAACAAGCGACCGTACATTTCCTCCTCTCTGTTTACAACGCGGCCGTGTCGCGGCCCCCTTCCAGATGAAACGAAATTCTTTTCATTCGGCTCTTGCGAGGCTGGTCGCCGTGAAGTGGGTTGAAACTTGGGGGCGAAACCCTTGAACGAGGGGGTGAGATTCTTATCGCGGTGGAACTGATTTAAGCAATTCTTTAACTCCTTGAATTATGATTCTTCTGATGGTTTGTCTCGGCGTTTCAAGAAGTTTAGGGTTCCGCCAAAAGTTATGTTTTTATTAAGTTTCTATGTCT
Organism: Andrena cerasifolii; assembly: GCF_050908995.1. Lineage (NCBI taxonomy): Eukaryota > Metazoa > Arthropoda > Insecta > Hymenoptera > Andrenidae > Andrena > Andrena cerasifolii. The sequence continues at coordinate 11,534,114 of NC_135120.1, read as the reverse complement.
TTTCTTAAATGACTTGTTAATTTAACAAACAAGTAATTTTGAGCCTTCCGGTAGAAGTAGGTAGGTATACGTCAATCGATGGTTATTCTAGTGTTAATATTTTTGCCGTATACTATGGAGCAATGTTAATGTTCGTTTAGATCTGCATTGTTTGAGTAAAAACTCAATAAAGAGTCGCAAGCACACAGATTTTTTTGCCCGGAGCACCCCACGTGGATACTTTTGTTTCAAAATTCCACCTGTGCACTGCCGGGTTAAATTTGAAATGTCAAATGACCTTAAATTTTGTTCGAGCTCTTCAACAGCTTCGCAACATTTTCCACAATCATAGATTTTCTAAGCCACTCTCCGTGAGATCTGTATTTCAGAATAGTGGAGAAACTTGAGGAACATTTAAGAAGGGATAGCTTGCTGCCTGTGCATCTGCCAAGCGAAGACCGCGTTTAATCACACCGCTATAAACATTTCTTACTGGACTGGGCTACAAGCATAGAAGAATGAGAAGCATTCGTGCGGAAAACGATTTCTTTCGGCCGCGCTCGATGTCTCTATTCAATACCGCAGAAAAAGATTGGCAATGCTGGAGGTGAGACCGAGGGTCTGCAGGAAAGACCGGCGCGATAGTGTCCGTCATTCACCAAACCCAATTACACGTTACTATCTCGCAATTAAAAGAAAAAAAAAAGACGACTCTCGCGAATAACACGAAAACATTATCCAGCATTTAGTGGCACGCAATACTCCATCCTCTTCGAACATTTCAAATTGCAAAGCTGACCAAATGGATCGGACGAGATCTCCTCGGATTTAAGAGCAGATGCGAGATCGTTTCTAGGAACTTGGTTGCTGGAGCAGCGTAGAGCCAAGAGTGAGTGGCCCCATTCCGAGCGATTCCATTCCATTCCATTCCGCAGCAGAGCATTCGATTCGGTCGTGCCGAAGGAGTACATAAGACATTATGTAAGAGCACTCGCGAGCATGCCCAGAAAGGCGATTCCGTGGAATTTCGTGTACCAATCGAGCCATTTGCCATGGGAGCACGTACGCGGTGGCACAAAAACGACCCGGCCCGATTCATTTGTCTTCGGCGGTCTACTAATAAATCATCGACACCTGATCGCCGGCAAAGAAACTCCGGACCTTGGCTGGGAAACTTTACTCCATCCAGGATAGAAAATTATTTACCAAAAAAAAAAAAAAAATACATTTCTGCGCGAAGACACAAATTTCTATGTTTTCAAGTTAATATTGCCTGAATAGTGTTCGAAAGGACTAGGAATTTCCGCTGGGGACGGTTCCATTCTACAGTCCCCTGCGGCGTTGCTGGAGTCACTTCGTGGACAACAGGACAGGAAGGTGATTGAAAAATCCGTGAGAAGGATTCCTCGCAGACAGTGCGAGCGCCGTACACCGTAACGGATTCTTTTGCAGTCCGAGCGGAGGTTTACGATCGTAGATATTAAGAGCGAACTAGAGAGGCGTTATCACGATATAAAGTATCGTTAAACCGACGGGCATCGCTAACAAGCGACCAGGCTGATAACCGTTGCCGCAATCGGCCGCAGTTATTGCCAGGGCCCCGCTCATTTACGACATCGCGAAGCATTCGCCCTTCGTCTCGCGAGGCGATAAAAGGCGCGACGACGGGGCAGCCAGCGCCGCGAAAAGGGAAGAGGCTTTATGCTCCTAGATAAGCGGCGTCTACGGCGCGTTAAACATCAAAAACGTTCGTATAATTGAGTACAAATTAAACTGGCATAAACCGTGAAATAAGGTTAGATGTAATTGCCCTGGACGGCGTGCAATTAATTAAAGCCCTAAATGCCGTCTGAGAAACGTGTTAGCATCCTCCCGAAATTTATCGCGTTGTATTAGCATAATTAACGCTGGACAAACGCTTAAACAAGCGTGCTTCGAGGAGAAACAAGGGACAGAGGAAGAAACAGAGAGATCGGGCTCCTAATGTTGAGGATGCACCCGAGACATCGTATTGGTCGTGAAAAGAACTCTTTGAAAATTTAAACGCTGTTTATGTAGAGAGGTGAAGACAAGGACCATTCGCCAGACCAGACATTCCATGGGAACTCGGACAGATTTCGGAGTATATTTCCGTAGATTACTGAAATTTGAATATGCTGTAGTCTTTAGTGACATTTGAACGTACCTCAAAGGATTTTTCGGAATTTTGAAAAATACAACAAATTCAAATTTCCGCAATCTACGAAAATATACTCCGAAATCTGTCCGAGTTCGCATGGAATGTCCCCAGAGTAAAATATTGCCGCGATTTAACGCGTGAAGAATGCCCCTTGTCGAGTGCTTATATTCAAATTTATAAGACTATCCGCCAAAGAGCTGCACATACTAGTGCATTACGAAACATTCCACCAAGATTCACTCCTCAAAAGTACCCATAAATTTCATTCAAGCCCCCTAGCAGGATACCCCCGAGAGAAGTCACAAAGAAACCGCTAGCGATGTCACGTGTCCCAAGAAAATAATAAATACCGCCCGTAGGCCACTCCGTGGCAATCAGTGGAGCAACGGACCGAACGTTCGCGTTCCTAATGGCGCGACATATAACAACGTGAATGCGAGATAGGCCGAGACAAAGCGAGGAAAGAGGTGTGAAAGCTGGTTACTTCATCCATTTTCCACGGTGCCGTATCTACGCCGTATACGGACAGCAGACGCGTCACCAGGAATTTAGTATAGCGGAGAGTTGAACCACGGCGATGGGGCGAATGGTCCTCCCGTAATCTGCGCCCCGGCGTCGCTGGATACTCGCCGCTTAATGCACTCAGCGATCGTACGCTTCGCAGCGGACGGGGCCCATTCATCGTTAAGGCCCTTCTGCATACGACGGCGCGGGGCACGGAAACGGAGGGACGGGGGATCAAGCACCGGGGCTTGAAGTACTCTCAGCCGTACACTGGGTTTCGAGCGTCGCGGAAAAACAGATTTTATTGCCGCAATCGGCTTGATGGCCCCGGGGTGCATCGCATTCCGACGATGTAATACTTCAATTAGCCGGCGTGATGCGCGTCTAATAGTGAGATCGACCAACGAGACAGACGTAAGTGCCTCTTAATTACCGAGTGTCCGCCAGTAGGTAAGTACATACTCGACGTTCGAAGCTGGAATACGGAGTAAACAGCGCTCTTACATCGGGGCGTCGAGGAACTGAAAATGAATGATGGAAAGGTGGACAGGAAATTGCGGTTAATAGTCGATTAAGATAACGATTTAATGCGAAGCTGGTATTGTAAGCGGGGCAAGCTAGTTCCATCATATTCCTGGTAAACAATCTCGTAGAAGCAAAGGAGTAGGGTAGATGAAAGGTAAAAATTCGCAAAAAATAAAAAAAAATAACATCTACTTCTAAAAAGTTTTGAAAGGAACAGAACAAATCGGTTCCGAAAAGAGAATTTCCCAACCAACAACTTCTGCGGAATAAATAATTTGTCCTGCGTTTGAAGAAGAATAGTTATGTGCTATTACTGTTACCTTGATAAAAAAAAAATTAATTGTAAACTATTAGAAGTAAACTAAAAAAAGTTCGCATTTCACGCTTTTTGGAAATATTTATTTCATATAAATTGTGACAGGTAGATTTACACGAAGTCACTGCCTGTCGAATAATAAGGGATAGTAGTTATTTCTTACACGATGATATGTGCTATCAGTGTAATACCAAGGATTCTAGGGAAGTCCAAACTTTAAGTGCGCACTCTTGCCCCACAATGCTCTACCTCCGTCGAGGGTGCGATTAAACGTGACGTCAGGGGGCCACGAAACGACTGCAAAAAGACCGTGTAGCCTGCGCCGCGTACCCCACATTAGAGGAAGTTTTTCGTACGGGTTGTTCGGGGAAGATACTCGGGGCCCCGAAATGATCGACTTTGCGAACTTCGAAATTACGATCTAAACGAATCGTCGGGATTTCGTGTTACGTGGAGGTATGTATGTATGCCGATTGGCGTCCTGCGGGCGTCCGAGGAACGCAGAGAGGAGAGGGAGCGAGAAGAGGAGAGAGAGAGAGAGAGAGAGAGAGAGAGACGAATTAAATCGCTGGGACGCATCCTGGTGAGTCCAAGAGAGATCGTAATTATACGGCGGGGCCCCGCCGACTATTTTTGGGCCCCAACGGCCGCGGGCGAGGCGTCGTTAGTTTGATAGTTCCCGGATACGGCAGCCATACGGTTAACGTGTAACGACGTTCCGTGCCATTCGAGTTTAATAACAGAGATGCGAAAGCACCGGCACGGGAAAAATGAGCCAGACGACAGCGCGACGCCGCGGAAAAACCACAGGCACGCAGGTCAATCCGCACCGAGGGCCGAATTCCTCTCTGGAAGCGGCGTGGTCGTGTCGCCTGGACGCCTGCCTGCCCCTCAGGAGATCAGCCAGGCATTACGTACCCTCGATCGGCCGCATACCTCTTTTCCTACGCGTCGCTACTCCCATTCTGCCTTTCAATTACAAATCCACCAAAACGTAATTGCCGGCGGCCAACCCTCGGCTTCAATTCACTTCAACGATTTATCTCAGCGCCCGCCACCACGGGACAGTTCCGATTTAAAGACACCGCGGAACAGTCACCGTAAGGTGAATGTCCCAATTTCTGCTCATGTCCCCATTTCTGCTCGTTTCGTATTTTTCTTATTATTATATGCGTTACGTTTGTACCACAGTTGCAACAAAATAATTCTAAATTGTTTAAGCATTTACGCGAGTGTTGCACGAGCTTGGGGCAATACATACATCGCTATTTTTCATCAGCAGAAATACCGACATTTAGAGCATTATATATTTAATTACAAATTACTAACAGTCGAAAATCTTGAAATATCTTTCTTAAATAGGTTTTCAATTGGTTGAATTATTATTAAAGAATTAATCAATTACTCTGCAAATTTTCATCAGAAACAAATTTTTCACACCTTCTCTATGACGAGTTACCTCTTAAATCAGCAGAAATTGGGACGTTCACCTTACAACACTCCAGAGTAGCCTCGTGCTCGCGCGACCGGGAACGCGGAGGCTCCCGATTGCCGCGTAAGGAACGCTAATTGCGAACCAATAGCGATAAGGGAGCGAAGAGGCTTGCTTGACGGAACGATGGAACAAAAGCCGCGAGGATGCGACGCCGAGAGGCGCGCGGACTTGGTCCACGCCTAGGAGGCTGGAATGCGTAAAGATAACTGAAGATCGTCGCGTTGGTGAAACGCGTATGCACGCACGCGCATAACGTTGCATAAGGTCCCGCGTAATGGCCAGCCCGGGCCGCGGCGCGGGCCTGCCGCGTAAAGTATAAGGGAGTTATGCTCGATTATGCTTCGTCGGGCGTATAAGTGGCGGGCATGCGCGTACATTACCGGGGAAAGGTTGCACTCCACGCGTGGGCGTTGCATTCGCGTGCACGTGCTCGCACACACGTGCATCGGCTAAGTGGACACCGATAAATTGACAGATAGATCCCTCTCCCCCTCGCTCCCTCTGAATGGCCGTGCAGCACGGGCGAGATAATCACACCTCGAAGCACGCCGCGCGGCGCGTAAGCGGGTGTTAATTAGACCATAGACGGCTGACTCGGTGTAAACGCGCATTAATCGGTCAGCTGGGAAAAAGATGTCGAGCAGAACGCGGCTCCGCGCGGAATCTTGCAATCCCACCGTCAACCAGTGGCTGACGTTGGCCGCGTTATGGCCCCATTCGCGTAGACGCGAAACTCGAACTCTTTGGAGTATCGCGCTGTGATAGGTATTTCTAAATTCGGATGAATCAGGCGGTCTGTCTATACTATTCTATAATAATTCGTGACGAAGCCAAGGAATGGTACTTTCGATGAAGAGGACTTGCGACTATCTTCTTCTTATCTTTAAGGGGTCATGCTCAGTCAGGAGGCCAAAAAAGGGTGGTCTTTGGAAATTTCTTACTCAGAAGCTATAACACATTTCTCAAAAAATCTTTTTTCCTTTTAAACATTGCATCTAGTACAGTGCATCGTAATTTTTTTATTTAAAAATGTTTATCGATAACTAAGTTATTGTCCATCACTCGAAGGTTCTCTAAAACTAAAGGCTTGAATTTTTTATTTTAGATGATCTACTTTCGAGCAGCAGTGGTCACCGCAGAAGCCTTTTTTCTAGAGAACCTTCGGGTGATGGACAATAACTCAGTTATTGCTAAGTATTTTCAAATAAAAAAATTACGATGCACGGTACTAGATGCAATCCTTAAAAGGAAAAAAGATTTTTTGACAAATGAGTTATAGCTTTTGAGTAAGAAATTTCCAAAGACGACCCTTTTTTCGGCCTCCTGACTGAGCACGACCCCTTAAGGTAAGCCGAAATTTTGAAATGGAATTTGAATAAAAAATGAAGTAGATACATAGAACGAGAGTGATTAATATCCCCAAAAGCTACCCACGCGAAACAGTCGAGCCACCGAGTTTCTGTGCTCCCCGTTCACCCAGTGCCAGCTTATCAGAGATCAATCGGAATATCAATTAGGCGGCAGAAACGTGATTTCGTGAATGAACGCCGCGGAACGAGATCGCTTAACGGGAATATTTCGCTGGTCGACTCCGGCCGCTCGGTTGAGCGATAGGTCAGGTCATAGCCATCGCTGCGGAGCGTGTTATCTCACAAGTCCGTGACGGATGACACAATGGAGTACATTGACACTACGTGCCACGCTATCTGGCAGTATCTCGCGTCGTGGCTGCGCGTACAGCCGGAATCAACGTGCGCGCGATTCTCGTACACGCACGCAGCGCGCTGCGAAGGTGGAGGTACTTTCACCAGGTAGCCAAGTTCCACGATGCACGCCGATAGCCAAGAGCAGCCCACTTTGAGAGCTGCATTCCGAGTGCATACTGCACCCTGTATCCAGGCTCGGATTAACACCGCGGTAGACCCGACGTTTCTGACCATTTCCTGCAGCTTTTCCCGCTGCGTCGTCGCCAGCTCCAGGGAGACTTTATATCCCCGTGCATCCTCGTGCGTGCACTTACGAATGCATCGAACCAGGAAGAACGTAGGCGGAGGACTTTAAAGTTTAAATACCATCTAGACGCGAATTCTTGTTTATCGGTATTTCCGCGTACGCGCTGTCGGTGCGTTGCTCCTTTCTTAAGTAACTCAGAGTAGGGAGGGATTCTGCCAGGAAATTTTGGAAGCACTTTGTACTTTCCAGACGATATCGACGCAGCTGACGCTTTAATATAACGTCCTACTTTCGCGGTGCCCTTATTCAGATCGTCTCGTTGCGGCGATTGAACGCGCACGCGGGCCGGGGAATGGGGCTGGCTCGCAGGGATAATTGACACACGGTATTGCAGGTGAGAAATGCGTTTCCGCGGTGCATTGACACCGCGTGTCGCGTTATTATTTTAAAATGCTCGTGCACGCGCGTAGAACGGCCAGGCTGGTATCTCTATACTTTCACCGGCTACCCAAGTTTCTCGATACCCGCGATATGTTCGAGAGGATGCTACGGATACCACGCATGAATATTTCATGGGATCTCAGCGTCGCCGGGGGACCACTTAACGCTTCCACTGGCGCAAGGATTTCCAAAATTCCCGTTTAAGTCGGTCAAGCCTATCCGAGCGATCGCTTCTGTCGTTAAGCTCGTCGGGATTCGCCTTCGAACTAAACAACCTGGGCTCTCCGACAATACTTTCAGTGCTTTCCAGAAGCTATCGCGAAAATAAGTCGAAGTGTTATTAAATTAAATCACTCCTCCTCGGAGTGCTCTAAAGATCCTCAACCTGTATCACGTCTTCCGCTAAAGACCCACCATTTTTTCAAACGTACGCCCCGGGTGTCGTACGTATACCACCGCCCTATTCGAGGAACTAACGAGCACAGAGTTCTATCCCGTGGACCGAGCTTTTCGCGAATAAACGAGAAGAAAGTAAGCAGAGGAAGGGCCCACGGACGGACTTTCGAATGCACGGTACGGCAGTTAGTGCCACGCGCGCCCACGCGATCTCGCGCGAACGACGATAATAGCGCGTTTAAGTACGTATAAATTCCGTGGTGCAGCTTTGCGGGCTCTCCGTTGGGCGCTCGAGTGCGCCGTTAATAACCACGCCGGGGAAAACGGCCCCGGGGTAGTGGCAATGAATTTTCAGAAGCACAGCAGACGGCCACCCTCCTCTCTTCCTTCCACTCTGCTCTCTCTCTCTCTCTCTCTCTCTCTCTCTTTCTCTCTTCCACTTCCTCTGCTTCCACTACGTGGGTGTACGACGTCGCGCGGGCGCGCTACTCTACGTTGCCTGAATTCCAACGCCGACAGGCCCCGTCGGTATTGGCCGCGAGAGAGCCGGGGCCCGATCGCCGGATGGTCGAATTCCGAGTAGGGGGACGGCGGGATATTTTTAAGAAAGCTTCAGGCCACGGAGAAAGCAACCGGCGGGAACGTAACGGAGCGCCGCGGAAATTTATTCGACGTGCCTTATGGGCCTCGCCAGGGCCCCACGGTATCGCGAAAAGAGAAGGCGAGCGCGTATCTCGTTCATCTAGCCCAGATGTTGGATACTTTGGATACCGTGGCTACTTTGGCGCCCTGGGGCTTTGAATTTAAGCGAATACACGAAGGGTGAATTGTTGCGCTAAGAAGAAGGGAGATGCGAGGGCGGATAAATGTAAAACATAGATAAAGTAGGGCGATAACAGTCAACTTATGATCAGAAATAAAAACTATCTACCTACTCCTTGATCATTCCTCTATAAATTCTCTGAAACCTTTCATACACCCTATCGCTATAGTGTCCAGTATGACTCGAGTGAACTCTTCCGCCATTCAGCAAGCATAGGTTCAGTCAAATCTAAATCCCCCGCAAGAATAGCGGAGCATTAACGCGTCCCACTCGGTCTTCGATCGCGTGGACGTGATCACGCGACCTATCCCGAATGTCACGACCGTTCCACGCGGGACCGATCATCCGGCGTCGAGCCCAGGACGAAAAGACAAGGCGACAAAGCGTGTATAACGCGTTAAGCGGAGTAAGCCTGCTTCGAGGCGATTCGCCGGCGAGGAGGGGGGCAGGGAACCGTTGTACGAAACGACTCTCTACACGCGTGAAAGTTCGCGCGCGGCGGCGTCGCCGGTCCCGGTGTAACCGAACGGCGAGGGGTGGGGGGAGAGAGCGACCGCAGCGTTCGGTGGGCCCGTATAAGCGAGTCTCGGGGCAACGCGGCTCGTAGGCACGGCGGTGTTGACCAGCTCGCTCGCAAATCGGGTACAAGGTAAAGGATTCGTACGTGAGTGGCGTTCCAACGGCATCAGGTTTTATCGTGGATCGTACCGCGGCTTCATTATTCGTTTCTGGCACGTACGGGCATTCACACCCGTTCGGAGCTCACGATCGCGGGCCTTGCCAGCGGGTTTCTTTCCTCCGCCAGAAGCAGAACGAAGAAACAGAATCCACGACGATTCCGCGACCCGATCGGTATATACGAGCGTGTACACACAGGCCCAGGGAGAGGGGAGGGGGGAGGGGGGGCCTCCCCTATCTACCCGCCACTCGGATGCATAACGAGTAGTTCTCGCGTTCCTCGCCATTTCTACCGGAGGAAGACGCGCGGCGGCGGATCGCTACGAAGGCCCGAGCACCGCCGGGGCCTCGGGCCCTCTTCCACGGGGATTATTTTTATCCCGTCCCAGCGCCATTGTTCACTGTTTACGGTAAAAGGGGCCTCATACCACGCCGGCTGACGTACGAATCGATCTGAAATTGTAATCGCGACGGGAACGGCGCGCCGTTGATCTTTCGATAGGGATGGGACGCTGGAATATCCGCCGACTGGGAGCGTTTCCACTGGCTCGAAGATACCGAGGGCTAGAATCCAGTCGATCCAAATACAGGAATTCTTGAATGCCTCGCGAAGGAATCGTGGATCTCTGTGGTGGCTCTGTGGAAGCTGCTGACGCTTAGTCGAATCAGTTCCTTATTATTTAAAACGCTTTACAGGCTCGCGTTGTATGTTCAATGTGATTCGACGTTTCTTGGGTCTATCGCGCTCATCCTCCAGCGAACTACCGAATGGTAGCCTTTCTAATCTCGTTAGGATGGTATACAGAGCGTTTCTTCACTCGCGCAACGGAACTGTTCCTGGCCCGGGACGCAACTATTTCTGAGGATAATATCCCATGGAAATGGCAATGGTTTCTGCGGAGAAATAGTGCAGGATATAATTCCAATTTAATTGGGGATTATCTTAGAAGTCCCTGCGACGGAGTTACGAGAATGATGCTGCGCGTTGAATCGAACGCGACCAGGGTGTAGGGAGAGCGGGGAGGGGACAAAAGAGAAGAAGAATTCCTTCCAACAATGGAATGCCTTTAAATATCCCGTTGGAATTTTCGTAGCGGGCGATCGCGATAAAAATCGCTGCACGTGCACGCGCGCGCGCGCGAGCCGACTGCGGCTGACAATAGCGTCGTTCTATTCTGTGACCTGGTCCTGCAAGTCAGAGACAAGGCGTGGAATTGTTCGGAATAACCTTCGTGCGGTTTGAGGTCCGGCTGCAACGTGACCGTGAAGGTCGGAACACCGCAAGCCCTTCGCATAAATTCCTTTCTATGGCACGCTCTCCCTAACTTCGCCCCGAGAGGAGTCGTGCTCCTCGACGGGAATATCAATGATGGTACCACATAAATTGAGAGATTCTTTCGCGATGCTCTGCCTCCTGAGAAATCGCCATATCAAAAGCAGCCACCTTATAAATCGTTTCGCAACGCGCATGCGCACCTCCCTGCGGGATATAAACGTTACGCCCCTGCTCCGATAAATGTGTGTTGCATTAAAATTCCAATCCTAATTTAAATTATAAATTCAGATGTCCGCTGGAAAACTTCGATCCGACGATCGTGAAAGATCGATGCAACTTAGAGTTCCCCAAAATGTTTTAATTTCTTCTCAGGCACCCGTACTGGAAGCGCATCTAACTAATCGCGAAATTTACAGCTCGCCTTTCCAACAAGCTTCGGGATGCCGTAGAAACGCGTTAAATTGATTTATACAGCGCCCACGTAGCTTCCGCCAGCTTGGAGCGCGTATTGTAAATCGTAGACAGAAGAATCTACGACGCAACCCCCCTGCGCTCTCGTGGACTGCCGGTGACCGAGGAATTATACTGGCTCCTCGATTTCCACGCGTACGAGACGCGCCGCGGAATCCCGCGGCCGTAATATTCGCACGTAAATAACGAGGCTCCGTGGAAAAGCCACGGGACGTAAATTCAATCGGAACGCTCACCTTGAGCGCCATTTAAATCAACGGAATTCCAGCGTGCCCTCCGCGAGGGAAGCTGCTAACTACCAGAGGGACTCGCAGCGCCGCCAACAATCAACGTGCCTCGCCAAGTCAAGGGGGGAGGAGAGGCAGAAGAGAAAAAAAAAAAACACGGGAGATGCAGCTTCGCAACTTGGCAATAAATTATAAATTGTGATCAGGCAGGCGGTGCTCGTCGATGCATTATGGATCGTGCACCGGGATTATGCAGGTCGACCACGGCCATCTGTAAATCCTACGTTCTACATAGAACACCACTACGTGCGCTGTTTTACATTTCATACTGGGTGGGACAGCTGAATGTACGCGCACCTGAATATGCCTGGCGCTTATCGAAGGCACGGGGACGCAACGAAAAGGAGGTTCCTTGGGGAGGAAGTAGGTATGGTAGGGTTGATTCGGAAGAGGATAGAGATTTTCGAGTTTCCGTGCGGTGCCCTAAATGGGACCATTTTCTGTCTTAACGTTAGAATACTAATGTTCTTTGGTATTTGCTTGTTATTAAATGTAATGTTTTCTTTAGTGAATTTTGTCGAATATTTATTTCAATTTTTATCGGTATTTTAAAATTTATTTGTCTACTATTTTCTGCTTTTATTCTTCTTGATATACAATTCAAATTTATTTAACCCTTCGTGGCCATTTCTTATGCTCACAAATTGGCCATATGGGATTAACTGCACCCTAGTGTCATTTTTAAGGTACCATTTTTGCATTTTTTAATCTTTTAACTTTTCAGTGATAATTGCTCTGGCATGCTCTAATAGTTTTTTTTACTAGAGATGTACATGGAAAGAAGCGATCTTTTTTGTTAAAATTTACCAAATTTTTCGATTTTAATATTAAGGTCTAAAAATTTACAGAAATATTGGCAAAGAAAAAAATTACCTGGGGTGCGATACACTCCGTGTGACCACGAAGGGTTAAATTCGACAAGTTTCATGCGGTAAAAAACAGTCAAAATTAAAATAAAAGACTGCTGATGGGGAAAAGAGGGGGTGTATTGGCAGAGCAGTGATTCTTGGAAGTGTTAGACATGCGCGTAAATATTTATTACGTACATTAGTATTCTATGGTTGCGGGGGTATTCCCATTTTAAGTGGTCCGATTTTAAGAAGATTTTGAGTAACTTTTTTTTAATAAACTATAAGGTGTAGTATTATGAAACTTTCTATATATATATTTAATGTGTATTCCGGAATTTTTATGGCTACTAATAATTAATAATGAGTGAGATATTATCTCTTTTGAGAACGTAATTTATGAAAACTGATGAAATTTATCGGGTTCGTTGCAGAACACCCGGTAATTTGAGGAATTCGGTAAGACCTTAAAACCCGGGACTGATAAAAGAATTTTAACCAAGTTTATTTACCAACTGCCTACGCACTACTACCACGAATTTGGTAATGTTCTTATCGTACAAATAAAGACGAGTGACTCACGACAGTCGCCGCGATTTTTAGTAACAGAAGACTATGTACATTCGCAGACTTTGTAAATTAGCCCTCCTCCTTCCCATTAACCAACTGTCAGATAACAACTCGCGTGTATTTACCTCTCCTTTTTCGCGAGTCTGATTTCATGTTTTCGAAATGTCGCCTACACTTCAAGAGAGTTCAAGGTGCACCGTGGTCGCTGTACATTAATTGCCCACGTCGATTTTCTGTTTTCATTCGGCTTAAGTGCTTCGTTAAAATTGAGGCTGTTCACCGATTTCGTAAAACCTGACTTCTCCAAATGGAAACTTCCAGGAACGCAATCGCCCAAATAATTTAAGTAACTGCAGAATATATTCCAATAGCACAGCCACACTATGCCACAATAGTAGGTATACCACACAGCAACTCGAATAAACAAAATAAATTCTGACCTTCCAAGGTATTCAAACTTTTCCACAAATTATATAATTCAAAATATTCCAAGAGCCTACTCAAACAAATCCATCATCTTTCCAAGAAAAAAAAATGAAACTGACCTCAAATAAATAAAAATGCAATAAAAAGTAAAAAATAATTTTTCCCTTATTTAATCTACGACACTCAATTTGTTTATGTCGGCGCCTCATCATTTGCACTGTGTAAATCTGGCGCCGACTTAAAAAAATTCAGAATCTTAGATTTAATAAGGGAAATAATTATGTCTTACTTTTTAGTGCATTTTTATTTTCTTGAAGTCGGTTTAAAGATTTTTAATATGATTTTTATATATATATATTTTAAAGATATTAAAACCAACACCTAATTATTATTATTTTGTGTTTGTACGAATAGATCGTGACAATAGTCTTTATTAACCCTTCGGTGGGCGCGCCCGCGTTATTTAGCCCCACATTTTATATTTCGTATATTTACTGTAAAAACGAGCAGTAAATGGATGTGGACTAATTTCCTTTTCTATGTTCTATTCTATGTTCATTGAATTAAATTATTATTAAGCAACTAATGTAATTTCGTTTTTCTTCTGTGAGACCTAAAATTGTCTAAATTTAGAGTAAAACAATAACTCCGACTGCGGTGTAAAAGCCACAACGCGCCCACTCATGCAAGTTTGAAGAGCGCGCCACCGAAGGGTTAACCAGAACTGGCAAAATATTGGGCTAATATTGATGCAGTACGAGATTGGACCACCGGAGGGGGCATCACCCCCTTTCGAATAAAAAAAAGATCATCAAAATCGGCCTATATGGTGGAGGAGTTTTACGCGGGGACAAACATTAACAAAAAATACATAGGTACGGGTCGAATCTATAACCGTCTCCTTTTTGAAGTCGGTTAAAAAACAGTTTTACTCGTTTCAAGAACCTGTCCCATGTTTTCTCACAAACCATTCAATTTTGATCGACACCCCCGTCTATAGCTGCGTACAGAAGTGATCAAGTGAATGGTTCAACTGTGAACGATAACAGACATAAAACAGCTTCTAAAGTCAACATAATACCTAAAGCCTAGTATTAAGTTTATTACGTAGACATTAGAAAGATACGAATTTTCTTTTGACCGCCACTGTGCACGACTGCGTTTCTCACGTGGCTGGGGCCGAAAGAACGGAACGATCGCGCTGGTTTTCGACCAAGCGATTCGAAACGGTGCAAGGCGACCGGACGCGCGCAAACGATGCGCTCTCCTCTCGTTGCTCGTGTTACCAGCGCGCACGGTGTATGACTCATCGCGTCGAGATATAATTATGATAATCGCGGACACCCCGTGAGCGCGGCGCAACCTGCCTGTTGCGAGTTTCGAGAGGAGGATACGGAAAAAGGAGGCTGGCCGGGCCCGATCTCGCCAGGCCAATATTCTCTCCCTCTCTTTCCCCGGCGATTACGTTTCCATCGGGGCCTCCTAACCGCCGCTGGTACGAGCGGACGGAAGCATGCGTTAAGCCCGAACACATCAGCTGTCCCGTGGTCGAAAATTCACAAGAGCCGTTAGCACGGTATCCTCTACCCTGAATTGAGCATGCGTTAAAACTTGCAACGTTGACAAAGAAAGGGGAACAATTCGATATCGAGGATCGACTTAAGCCGGGAATCCACCGGGAAGCTAAACTATGCTATGCTGTGCTATGCTATGCTGTGCTACGTTTTAAAAAAATTAGCTTCAATACATTCTTATGGAACCGTTTCCACCAAAAGCTGCGTTAAAACATAGCATCGCATGGCATAGCTTAGCTTACAAGGGAAGATCCCGAACCAGAAAATTAAAAAAATTCTGAAACTCTGTGAATATGTGGGGGATTTCCTCCTGATTACAACGCAACTTTTGTTTGCTGCCTAAATTCACTCGAAGGGGGTGAAATTAACCCTTGAAAATTCGGCTATTTTTCGATTTTATTTTGCAACTCGCGAACTGTAAGAGATAGGAAAAAGGTTTCAAGACAAAAGTTACTTCTTTTAATCAGATCTATCATTTGGTGAAAAAATTATTTTACAGTTCACGAGTTATAACACAAAATCGGTAAATAACCGGATTTTCAGTGGTCAATTACACCCCCTTGAAGTGAATTTGGGCAGCAAACAAAACTTGCATTGTAATCAGGAGGAAATACATATTCACGGAGTTTCAGAATTTTTCGAATTTCCGGGTTCGCGATGTTCCCTTCTTAGCTTAGCTTTCCGGTGAATTCCCGGCTTTATAGTCTGGGGCGATGTCTGCATAAGTGTACACAGTATTGTCTCGAACTAAGGTGAGCGCTATCCCCCTTACCTCTTGCGTATGGGTGCCAGAGGCGCTCGCTCTCTCTCTCTCTCTCATTCTACGCGACAAGGCAATAAAGGCACTAAAGACAAGCCGAAAAAAACTCCCCGTCTCGAAAGGAGGTCACCTTCGCATATCTGCGGTACCAAAACGGAGGGAGCGACCTCGGTCGCCGAATGATTCAATCCCGACCATCCAGCGCACCCTCGAGGTGCGATTTCACCCGAATTCAAATCGACAATACCGTCTGCCACCGAAGAAGAAAGGCAACCGCACGTTGCGCCGCGAGGACGTTGCGTAACGTGGCGAGCGCGCGATAAGAAATGCAATATTTACGAGGGACTCGGGCTGAATTAGACTTTCATTTCGCGTGGTGACCCGCGATCTAGCGTTACCGGTTGTTACGGTCGCGGCAAATCCGACGCCGAGTTGCGTTCGATCGATTATAAGCGCGAAATAAGAAAGAGGGATAAGCGTATAAAGGAGGGGGGGGGGAGGTTGAACGCATGGAAAGAGGAGCACGGCTAGAGGTGTAACGGCGAGGAAAGGGAAAGGAAGAAGACGAAAACGACGAAGAGGAGGCAGAAGAGAAGCTGGTTCCAGACTTTATATAGAATCTGGACTGCGCGGCTACCGACCACCATCTGTCGTCCGACTATAGATACTAATCTTCAGCGCTGGAGAGATAAAGGGCCAGGAGGGAGATCGCGCTTTGTCTTAGCCGCCCCACGGCATTCCTTCGTTCCAGGCAACTCTCGGCCCAAGAATTATAATCACCCCGCGGTATCCACCGAATATTTAGACCCTCGTAGACAATTTTTACAGCTGGACGGGGGCAGGCCGGTGCCCAGAGGGAATGGAAGGAACCGGAGCAGAATCAGGCCCCGACGGGCCCCGGGACAGAGAGAGAGAGAAGGGGATAGAAGCACCTGCGCGCGTTCCGCCTTCGACCACATTCTTTGTGATTTCCACGAGAAAAATAGCTCGGAATTCTCGGCCTCTTTCGGGTCGCGTGTATACCTGAGCCTCTATACGTGCCCCTGCGCCATTCTAATAACTATAAGAAACCCGAAATGGTCCAGCAACAATAAGAAACATCGTTCCATTTCCCTCAGAGGGCTGAACTCGTGATCGACCGCGAAGAAATTTATGAGCACGACGGCTCGCTAATTTCTCCGCTCAAAGAATTTTCCTGCGGCCAGTGCCCGCTTATTTTCACCCACCTCTCCCACAGACCCAACCGAATGGGATCGGGGGAAGTGGAAATATCTCGGAGGGGCCGTTTGTGCGAGCAGGCTAGGCGGTTTCCACGAAACCGTCGTCGGGGAGAGGAACTTTAAGTGGATCCTAGAGAAATGATGGATTCCAGGCTAGGCTGGTCGTAAAGTCGAGAACCTTCGACGCGCCTCTACTTATCGTTAGGGCGGAATCGTTATTACGCCTGGAAATTATAAGGACGGGGATGGAATGTCCAGGCATTCCTGCCTGCGCTTCGAACATCACCTAATTGCGCGAGGCTTTGATATTTGCCGTCGATCACCGTGTCCGTTATGGTTTGTCCATTTCTTCCCTTGTTTTCTGTGGAAGGTTCCGTCGTACCTGTGTACGGTATATCTTTCTTCGAGTTCTTTTCTTTTTTTGTTGATCTTGGTTTTTTGAGGACCACCAAAAAAAGCAGCGACCACGTACGAAGACCTATCGCGACGTCATCGCGATATTATTCATTACGGTTCTGGTATCGTATAGTTAATCTCACAAACTGCGTATGCCTAAGCGGCACGTGACGCAGGTAGCGGATGGATCTTTCTTAAGGGGGTATACCCGTTTGAACCCTCGGAAAATGTATACATTTTGTGGATTTTTTTACAAGTCAACGGTTTGATGCAGATTTCCCGTTTTTTTAACTATGTTTATATAGTATTATGAACTACTTATAAAAAAAGTTTCAGTTAAAAAACTATTGTTTTTCGGAAGTTACGGATACATGTCCGAAAGTCTCTCGATTTTAGACGGCTAAACGGTGGCCCTAAAAACTCGCGCTACGTTCAACCAATTTACTTCAAATTTTGCATGCAGAATCATAATAAGATTCCACATCGTCCAACGAAGGCTTTTTTTATTTCGATTCCCCGTTTATTATTTATAAAGGAAAAAGGTGGATTTTTCTCTTAGAAAAATTTAACTTTACCTTTGATCTCTCACCATTTCTTTATTTTTCAAAATTTTCAAAATCGCCTTCGTTGGACGATGTGGAATCTTATTATGATTCTGCATGCAAAATTTGAAGTAAATTGGTTGAACGTAGCGCGAGTTTTTAGGGCCACCGTTTAGCCGTCTAAAATCGAGAGACTTTCGGACATGTATCCGTAACTTCCGAAAAACAATAGTTTTTTAACTGAAACTTTTTTTATAAGTAGTTCATAATACTATGTAAACATAGTTAAAAAACGGGAAATCTGCATCAAACCGTTGACTTGTAAAAAAATCCACAAAATGTATACATTTTCCGAGGGTTCAAACGGGTATACCCCCTTAAGGATCAAATTTTACGGTTCTTTTGCTCCCCTGTGTACTCGCGCCGGGTGTTTCGGACGAACCGGAAGCCTGCTGATTTTCCGCATTTCTTTGGATGTAAATGAGAATTTAGTGCGAATTAACCCTCTCGTGATATGGTCCAAATGGAAAAGGTAGCGAAATGGTTTTAATTTTGCTGCTTCCACCGGGCGATCTTTAGACGCAGAGGCTTCAGACAACTTCAAAAACAATTCGCTTTCTTTTCGTGTAACAAATGTTTTCAAAGTCGATGGCACACATAACTAAAAAATTAATGAACTGATTTACTCGAGGCATTGCAGGCTTATTTTAGGGTTAAACATCTAAGCGCTATCGGGAGCTTTTCCTTTTTTTTTTGCCTAGATTTGCCAAAAATCGATGCTTCAACTTTGCACAGTCGCCATTTTGTCTCAAAATAATTTTTCCAAAATCGGGCCCGATGGCGTTTAGATAATTTCATATATTATCTAAGAAAATTCGAATTTTCAATTTTGGATGATCCTGCGCCGAGCAAAGTGCCTAAAAAAAGGACGTCTCGGGCATCGCCTGTAACTCACAAACCTTTCAATACTTTTTACCACAAAAAATACTGAAATGTCCGTAAGATGTACTCTTGCCAATGGGCTAATGTTTAATAATAAAAGTTTATCGGTTTTTCTAGAACAAATTCCCAAAGAAGCATGCTGTTCTGACCGTTCTAGGTAGGCCTCCCTCCTTAAAACATTGCTCATTGATACTAATCCACGAAGTCGTTAGAGTGGGTGCTCCTCTAATTATTTTAAACAATGTATCAGCTAACCGAGCCAGTAAATACATCCAAGAACTACTCTGCAGAACCTTGAAACGATGATTCGATCCACGTATCGAACGAACCGCAGCCAGAGCAACTTTGATGAAATGACTCATCTTCAGGAATGTCGAGGGCTTTATGTATTAGGACAAGAACCGATGCACTTATACGTTCCCGCGTGATGAATCTAGCGATTGTAATGCTCCTGTGCATAAATCACTCTGGAATTCTCTTCGAGCGAACAAGACCAGGGAATCTCCAAAACAGGCCGAGCGAATTACTAACGTAGGTACTATTAAAGGAACAGTTCTAATTCCTCAAGGCAACACGATTCCTAATAGGCACAGCGAAAAGGAAAACAATTAAACAATTTTATTGCGCGTGTATACTCAACTAACTTCGAAGTAAATTTAAAAAAAAAAAAAACAAAGTACCAAACGAGAGAAATTTATCCCAGAATTTTGACTCGTATCTGGATGAGAAACGACCTGCCTGGTCGTACCCACAATTTACCTACATCGTATTCTGCAATTATTTACCACTCGAGAAATATATACGCCGTAGAATTCCGCGGAAGCTTTCGTAAAGTTTAAAGATTTCGTTGCCGGAGCTGGAAATACGACGCCAAGTACCAAAGGTCTTTGGACGCGTCCTCTCGAGTGTCGGTTGAAGAGACGCCTGAATATTATTTACCCTGGCACAACGGCCTCCAGCGTAACCTCGAAAAGTATTTTGCACGAGCGACGTTTACGCAGGACAAACATACAAAAGTACAAGGCGGCGGCAAGGGCGCGAGAGATGCAGAACTGAACGTGGCCGGTACGACACGGCCAGTAATAACTTACGATATCGTGAACGCTCGGTCACACACGATGCATCGCGCGGTTTTGCGCGCAACGAAATATGTAAGCATTCCGTTCCTCTTTGCATACGAACCAGTACGTGAAAATGAACGAAGACTGGCTTGTATTTGGTGGAAATACTGATACTATCTCGAGGAAACAGTATTCGCGAATAGGATCATTTTAATATTCATTTTTCTGAATGGTTAAAACTTTGCGATAAGTGTTTAGTATTGTTAGTATTATCATCGATATTATTACTACTACCTCACTTTAAATTATGCGTAATAATGTAACTGATGTAATGTGCATTGTGTGTTGTAATAGATTAACACTCGTAATTAAAGAGATACTAAATAAAATCTAGAGCGTAAGAAGTGGTAAGAGCTTGCAGGAACAGGGGTGCTGCTCCATATTTACAAACTTCGAGTAAATTAGAAACAACTGAATATAAAATTATCGCTTTAACATTAAAAAGACAGCTTTGATTGAAAAATATATATACCTATTCACAGAATAGGTAGTAGTTATCGAGTTGAGTTTTTATTTCTATTTTTGGCGGAAAAATATTCTATAATAGACAGTTTTCTCGTATTAAGGGGTCGTCCTTAAATTATGTAAGGCTTTGGTGAGAGGAGGGGGTCGCGAATTTATTGCGTTTTCTTACAAGGGGGTGGGGGGAGTCAGGTAGCGTCTTACGTAAAATTTTTTAACCTAATTTTCAATAAATACAAATTCTATCATTAATATTCCAGAAAAGTTGTTTTAGTTTAAATTTACCGAAACCGAGTTAAATAAATTATATAAACCTTTGAAAGAATTTTAATAACTGAAAAAATTAAATGTAAAAAATATTACTTAAGAAGTTGCAATATCAAATCTTACGAATTCTTATACTGGGGGAGGGAGGGGGTAGGAAATCGCCAAAATTACCCTTACGTAATTTAAGGACGGCCCTTATCCTGTTCGAAACTTATTTGTAACTATAAGCATAACTAATTTAGCTTCGTAGGTATTCTTTAATTATGATAATTAAAAGCTTATGATGCCTATCGGTGGAACTGAAACGTTAATTTCCCGGCGTTATACCACATTAAACAGTATAAAAGGCCCGCGATAGACGCGGCTACCGTTTCCTACGTATTAGCATTCAACGCGACGAGCCAAAGTTGAGGAGAGCGCCGCGCCGGAGAACCGTTTCTGCGCCTGCAATCAGGCATTTCTGTACTATTACGGTTGCGAACAGCGAACCTCGGAGCTCCGACGCATCTAAAGGCAGAGCATTCCCGCCACGTACGTAAAACCACGCAGAAAAGAACATACAAAATCGTTGCGTTGGAATTCGCGCCTGGGGGACCGCGGCAGATACACAGAGCGTAAAACTACGCGATCCAAGAATATCGAGCGAATCGTAAAACTTTATGCGAAAAATTCCCGCGCAGGCAGCCTACGATTTTCTTCTTAATCCTATAGGGGAACGATCGAGCGAGCGAGGGGACCGTAAAAACCGTCGATCTCGGCTCCGCTAAATCTGATTCACGTGGAATTTGGAATTTCTACTGGTGGTTAAGAATTATTGGATTTGCATCGATGGACGAGCACTGATCATTTTATAAAAAGAAATGATCTACCTTTAGGCATGGGCGTCCTCAGGGGGAACAAAAGGGGCGGTTGCCCTTTCTGGCTTTTGAGAAAAAATCGCTTATTTTTCCAAACTGATCTTCGTTAATTTTATACTAAAAAAGGGAATATTTTTAAATTTTGGTTTTAAATATTTATTTAAATTGGCACTATAAAATGGGTTAAAAAAGCAAGAGGGGTATATTTTTCTTCACCATCGTCCCAAAGTTGCCCCCCCCCCCCTGGAAAAAGTCTCCGGACGCCCCTGCTTTTAGGGTGTTAGGATGTTGCACCTACCTAAATTTCGAGGATTTATGGAATTTCTAGTCGACGAATATTAATGCCAAAGTGTACATACGCAGCTTACCTAGTTCCGAAGGTGTACTAAAATGCGGTTCACGTCCCGCGAAGAGATTACTTTTTCCAGATATAAACCAGAAGAAGCTAACCTGAACAACACTGGCTACACGCGGTCGAATGCGCGGGTGCCGCGAGTCAGAATGCGCGCATGCGCGTCCACTGTGGAATGTGCCCCCTCCCCATGGACAACCTCTTCCCGTCCCGCGGCCCAGCAATGGACTCGAGACGCTTCCAAATATTTCGAATATCATCCGCTGCCGAGAGGAGACTCGTGAAATTTAAACAATCTCGGAAATCTCCCGATCCTAAAGTCTTTCGACCGTTACGGTATAAATCAATTACAGGCACAATTATAGGCTTTCCCTTTGAGACGAGAATAAATAAAGAAATCCATGTTCCCTATTTGTATTCGGAATTATTCATAACCTCTACATTCGTTCCGAGTATTTTTCAAGGCCTTCGTGTGTTTGGATTCGTCTAATATCCAAGGGGGATTTGTACTTTAGCGTGAATAAATTCCCGGAAAGCTTGCATCGGAGAGAATTGAATACCCATCGCTCCGCGCGGATTGCACCCCTTCCTCCCCCGCCCCGTAGCTCTCATCGCGCTGTCGACCCTTGCAACCCCTCTTCGTCGCACTGCATCACGCGACTCATTCCACACGACGGCGCCGCGTCCGTGTGTTGCGGTTTGTCGAAACGTGCGTGCACAACGCGCGCACACGCGTTTAAAAGCGTACGTCCGCCACGAGGAATTCTTTAAGCACGAGTGTCGCGCGTACGTGCGACTCGCTTATCCCTGTGTAGAAGTCGTTCGCGATAATGCCATTATTTCCATTTTTACGAACTTGTCCGAACGAGCTTGCAAAAACGTGGACGAAGCTATTAGCAGCTTTATCTTATCTCATCGAGAAGACTGGTTCGAAAGAAATTTCGCGAACTACACGCTTCGCTACAATAATTATTCGATATATTCGTATAGAATGAATTTTACAAGTCTTACAGTTTATGGCTAGCTTCCGTGATCTCTACGCGCACGCGCGTAGAATGAAAATTCTTTAGGTTAGAATGTATGAAAACATATTAGATTCTATAAAGTATCCGATAAAATTAACGTGCCATCGTGGAGATTGTTGTTCTGATTCGCACGTTTTGTAACTCGAAGATATTCGATCGATAGTAATGAAGAGACGCGTGGAATGTTTAGCACGGTTTTACGATAGTTAAATGTCATTGCCCGCGCTTTTCAGTAATGGCGTCCTAACCGTCTAACAATAAGTATGCCGGCAATTAAATTCAAAAGCGCGGCCATGAACTTGGGTATCGGAATGCGCAGCTCTGTCGCGGTAATAAGCTACTAGGGTAATGCATTCTCTGTCACGTCTGTACGAAGAATTAAGAATGAATGCTGCGTTACCTCTTGTCGACGTCCTCGGTGATTTATCTCGCCATCCAAAAGAACATCCCAGCGATGCACGTAATCCGGTTAATCCAACATGACACAAAGAGAGCGTGGTTTAGGCTCCCAACAGGTGGTCGCAACGAAGAAACACTCTCGAGTAAGGATATTCTATGAATACGCACAGCACAACACAAATTGCACGTCGCTTGCACGAGACTCCGCGATCTCACGTGAACTTCGAGCGCGGACGGTACGAATTCCTTTCCTACCTCTCTCTCTCTCTCGCCTCCCTCTTTCGTTCTCTCACACGTCGTTCAAAACGCAGCAGGGCTGTTCTAACCGCATCGCGAACGACATTCTCACGCGATGGGAATTCGTCGGACTCGACTTTGATCGTGATACGTGCAAGCTCGCTCTTAGATATTTAGGACACAGTCCTGTAAGAAAGGGGCGCGCGAAAGGTCGAACAAGAGACGAACACGACGTACTGCACCGGCGGCCGGCGAGTGACTGACTAGCGGCGCGCGCCGGCTTCCCATAGTCGACCGAGCTAACCTAACTTCACAATCAACTCGCACCCCACGAGAACTATACGCGAACTGCATGAACTATCAAAGCACACGCCGAGCAGCATAATATCCCACGAGCCTTCTTCGTTTTGATCACGGTTTATCGTTAAATTTTATGTTTGAATTATATCTATTTATAAATTCGTTAATAAATTATGTGTATTTATTAAAATTCATTTTTTATACCTGTAACATCGCTACGCTTGATTCGCGATTATATTTGATACCAGCTTTTCCATTTATCCATATCGTGCAGCGCTAATTTCGTACATATTATAGCGTACAGTGATATGTAAAGTATCAGATGTGTAGTAAATTGAGTATCAATAAATAATGCATTGAATATACCGTATATAGTGGTATAGTACCAAATAATATTTCTTTTATATATGTAAAGATGTACCTTACTTATAGAAGTACCTTACTTAATAATAATTCAATAAGACGTTAATCAATCGTCGAATCAATATTTGAAAATAATTCACTTTACACGTACCCAAGGAAAATTCAAAGTGCCCGGTAAATACTGTCCTAGTAATACGAGGAATCCTCATGTTGACCCGAACATATTTCGTTGAGAAGCAGGCTTTAAGAATAATTGGCGGAGATTTAAAAACGAGTTCTATCAAGATTCAAAGTTTTTCTCGCGTTTCTTTATTTCTTAATTGCCACGAAGTAGATATCTGAATCATTCACAAGTTATACCAGATCTCTCGTGAGAGAAACGCGAACGCGGTTAATTAGTAGAGAAGATGATTAATTCCAAGGGGGTCGTAAAGTATTAAATATAGAGTTAGGAGAGAATGCGCCCACACCAGCGAACAAATGCTACCATCTTACGGTGGAGGCCCCAGGTAAAACGTGTTCTGCAGGTTTAGAAAGGCAGGGAACGCATGTGAGCGGACATAGCGGGCGCCATAGTCAGCGGAACTATCTGCAAAGAAGATCACAGTGTGACGTAAACGACGATCTAAACAAGTATCAGCTGTGTAGCAGTCATTGTTCGTATCCGTTTTGGCAGGCGTACAAGAATTCTGTTTTTCTTCGTTTTCTGATCGTCGGACAGCGAGTCCGACGGGATAAACGGTATACGGCGTTAGTCGAGAATACGTGCGAAAGAAAGAAAGGGGGGAGGCTACGAGTTTTCCGTAGAACGCAACCGTGGCTGCGTGCGTGCTCCAGCCCCAGCCCCACCAACGATCTTAGGGACAATAATCGTGTGAAAAACGGGGCGGTACGCGCATAAGCCTGGCCTCGAGCGGCGAGTCGGACGACGGTGGACTCGCTCCGCCACCGCGCAAAAGGTCCCGTAGTTCTCTCCCGGCTACCCTACGACCAGCGGACGAGCACCACACCGATCCCGAGATGGAGAACTATCGGTAACGCAATCGCAGGGCCCTAGAACGTCGCGAGCGCGTAGTCAACAAACGAAGGGGCTTACCCCCTTCGTAATGACGCTCTCACGTATATATCTTCTTCCTTACAGAATCTCAAGACGTACCAACGTCGGGTTCCTTTCATACGTGCTGTCTCACAAGCAGTTTTCTTATATTTCTTGAAATCCTTCGGTCGAGTAATCGTAGACCCTTTGCACGCGAGAGCGAGTGGTGTTTTGAGATTTTTGCAAGAAAAAAAATTAAAAAAAAAAAAAAGAAGATACTTATGTCAAGATAGAATGTACCGCTTAGTACCACGTACTCGTTAATATCCCGGGCCACTCATTGTCACCACGGGTAACATTTCCGTGTGCATGACAGCGTAATGCAACAGCAGACATCGAACGGTGGCATTTCCTCCGGGCTCCAGCAAAATGGGGGTACCGCCGACTCCGGAGGGCCCCACGCCAATGGCAACATGATACCAGAATCGGACGGTGACATCAATGGTGTAAACGGGGAAACGAATCAGAATTTGGGACCTCCGAAAGTAATGGACAAAACTAATCAAGACATTGTCAGACTCATTGGGCAGCATTTGAAGACTGTTGGACTCGAGTATGTATCTCCTTTCTCGTTCGACTCTTATGCATGCCCAAGGTACAGCGAGCGAACCTGTCCCTGAAAGAAAAAGAAACATGCGTTCGATTTGAATTCGCGGATTATTTTAGTCCTGATATCCAATGTTACAATCAGATTCGACGCTAATACTTTTATCGCCCTATAAGTTTCTAAGCGTCCTCTTTGTTTCATGAATTCTCTTTGTACGTACGAGCATACATTTATCAGAACTATTGTATCACAACCTATCTGGACTGCATACTGTGTGGTGGGAGAAAGCTAATTATAGAACCTTGAAATATAGTCGCTAGTATCTGCAAGTTATACTTGCTTTATAATGATGTAGGCAATGAGAAAGAGGCACACGTGCAAAATAGATTTGCAATCAAACATATTGTTGTCGTGTCCAACTTAATTTTTAATAATATACCAAGAGAGTATAAGTACTTCTAGGTAATATTTATTGGTTACCTAAGTCAAGTAAAATCACAACTTTGGTAGAAATTGAGTAGTCCATATGTTTGCGCCGTCGTAACGGGTCTTTAGTTAATTGTAATTGAGAGAATGAAATATTATTTCCAGTCGTACAGCGGATCTTCTTATGCAAGAGTCGGGGTGTCGTCTAGATCATCCTGCCGCTGCAAAATTTAGACAACACGTTATGGATGGGGACTGGACTAAGGCGGAGCACGACCTTAATGAACTGAAGTCGTTTTTAAATGGTGCAAGTCAAAGTCTAGTGGTAAGAGTCTTCGCGTAGGAGTTTCTTAACCCCTCAACGACCGACCCCTGAAACAAAAAACTGACCATGAGGCTTAGACCCTCGGAATGAAAACCTCCACTGTTTTCCCGGTCGGTATAGGAAATACGGCTTTAAAGTCCGTACTAGACACGAAGGCGGGCGACCTGTGAAAAACGAAGGGTCCGTACCAGATACTGAGGTGGTCGTTGAGGGGTTAATATTGCCCGAACGTGCACAGTTGCGCATAATACGTTACTGTTCCTTATTTGCAGGAAATGAAGTTTTTATTGTTAGAGCAGAAATACTTAGAATACTTGGAAGAAGGGTTAGTCATGGAAGCACTGCAAGTTTTACGCAACGAACTTACACCTTTAGGTCATAACACTGGCCGTGTCCACCAATTATCTGCATTTATGATGTGCAGTGGACGCGATGAATTACAGGTAATACCGTACACGTTTTATTGATATTGCAGCGTTTTATGAACGTACATGGAGCGATATGTAACGCTTTACTATCGTTGTTTGTCTACTAACGAGCTTTTATAGAATCGAAATCTGCGCGCATAGAAATATCCCGAAACTAAACTGCTACTGAAAATTTGATCGCTAGCAAATAGACACTTGTTAACAGACGCGTGCAGGCTGGGATGGTAAAGGCGCAGCCTCGAGAGCTGCTTTAATGGACAGACTACAGAAATATCTACCACCCTCCATTATGTTACCACCGCGTCGCCTTCATTCACTTCTGTGTCAAGCTGTAGAGATGCAGAATCAGCAGTGCACATACCACGTAACGCATACTCAGGTACTATTTACTTATTTACGCTTTGATTATATTAGTAGTGACATATTCAGATCCATCGCTATCTCCTGAACTCTGCCAGTACTTTTCGCAGGCACTATAATAATTCATTTTTGTTATAAATCAGACAAGTTTAGAGAATGTGTCACTGCTCGTGGATCACAGCTGCAGCAAAGAACAGTTTCCGTGCCATACTATACAGGTGCTCAATAATCACTGCGACGAAGTGTGGTATTGTAAATTCTCCCCCGATGGTCTTAAGTTAGCTACAGGCTCGAAGGACATGACTGTAATTATTTGGGACGTTGATCCAGTAAGTAAATTGTTAAGCGTAACGAAGTAAGAAGCATTCAGTAACCGAGAAACGATTCTTCCAATGAAACTAGGAAACATTGAGAGTATCTCATAGAAAAACACTAGAAGGTCATACTTATGGAGTGGCACTGATTGCCTGGAGTCCTGACAGCAGTCTTCTAATTGCTTGTGGACCCGAAGATTGCCCAGAGCTCTGGCTTTGGAGTATTGATCCACCTGATTACGAACTACGTGCGACTGTTACCCAAAGCACCGACGATTCACTTACGGCTTGCGCCTGGTATCCTGATTCGCGTAAATTCGTGGCGGGAGGACTCCGTGGGCAATTCTATCAATTTGTAACATATCAGTTAAATTTATTATATAACAATACTCCTTCGTTTAGTCAAAGAAACTTTAAACATTGGGCATATAAATGTGATATTTTAGGACTTAGAAGGTAATGTGTCAGAGTCTTGGGAAGGTGTTAGAGTGAAATGCCTGTGGTGCAAAAGTGATGGAAAAACGGTTCTAGCTGCTGATTCACATCATCGAATTAGAGGATATAATTTTGACGATTTATGTGACTTTACAATGTAAAATTGCAATTACTTTGACTGTAAGCAACGTAATTCGTTAATATCGAGCTCCTAGTAATATTGGTTCAACAATTGCAGATTACAAGAAGATCATCCTGTGATGTCATTTAGTGTAAATAAAACAGACCGACTTGCACTCCTCAATGTTGCCAACCAGGGTGTACATCTTTGGGATTTACAAGACAGATGTTTAGTAAGACGCTTCCAAGGTGTTACTCAAGGACATTTTACAATCCATAGTTGTTTCGGTGGCGTGAACCAAGATTTCATTGCATCTGGTAGCGAAGGTACGTCCAATTACGCGGAATAAGTGTAATATCGGTAATTATTTACTTCAGCGATTCTTCGCCGATATTTATGAAATTTGGATATGTTGTAAAATTCCACATTTTGAACAACTTTTTCCTATACCGTCGCTCAGTTTTAGTTTTCGTAATATCCGCAAAAATATTTTTTAAATTACTTGCTTCGGAGTTATAATTTGGGTCAGTTTTGGATTAGGATCTTGAAATATGTTGTCAAGGTCTTCATTCTGAACAACTTTTCCCTATACATGTTACCGCCACTCGACCTGCGTTTCCGAGATATGGTACGCTACGGATTGCGTGCGGCGTTGCCACCATTGGTTCCTCCTTAAACCACGCTCCGTCCGAGGGACCCGCCTCAGGTCTCAACTCTCGGAAATCAGACTATAACACCCGGGACAAGTTGGAAAATGGAATGCGTTGTGTCGGAATAAGTCAACAGAAGTTTTTCGCATATATCTCGGGAATTAAGGCCAAGTGCGGTAACATATATAGGAAAAAGTTATTCATAATCATGCTCCCAACAACATATCCAAATTTCATCAAAATCGGTGAAGAATCGCTAAAGTACAAAAATTACCGTAATATCATGGATCGATTCGATAATGTGATAAAATTGAACTTCCTGTTCCCATTACAGACACTAAGGTCTACGTGTGGCATATCAAAAGGGAACTACCTATCGCAACTCTAACGGGTCATAGTAGAACAGTAAATTGTGTCTCATGGAATCCTGTGTACCATCAAATGATGGCATCTGTATCAGACGATTGTACAGTGAGAATATGGGGACCTAGGTCGTTGTCTCCAGAGAAAGCTGAAAGCGACAAGACTGGTAAAGTCATGAAATCGAATATTTTCCTCGACATCAAAGGAAATTGGATTGGGGATATTATTTTTAAAGTTTATTCTTTAATTTATGTTTGAATATTTAGCACCATCAGAGAGCAACTCCTCAAATGGTAGTGGATGGCATGAAATGGTCTCGTAGCGAACTACAGTGCATCAGTGTTCCCATGACCTCATGGTGTTCAAAAGACTGTCATATTGACTTTTTCCTGCCCCCAGCAGCTATCTCTTTATGCCTCATTACTGTAAGTCTGGGTAAACGACTATTACTGAAAGTAAATGAGGGATACGTTAGCAATGACTGCTAACTAATTAGAAAACTAACAATCGGACATTAATTTGGGAAAAATCTATCTCTTTCTGATTAACGGATTTTATATGAAACTGTATTATCCGTTTGCCAGTCAAAGTTGAATTTGAATGGTTTGATGGTTTGAGCTAACGATTCAAAGAGCAGCATAATATGTCGACTAGCGTAGGTTATGGCAGAATAGAAATTCAACAAATTCCGTCTTAGCATCGATGTAAAGAGAAGAAATTAATGTGCATGAATAAGAACGTTGCAACAGAACAAAATTTATGGTTTCGCGAAATTATAATAGAGAAACATGTTTTGACAGGAATCATGTCAAATTTAATCTTTCTAAAAATAAAATGTTGTAAATAACAATATCATGCTTGATAAATTTCTAATTAATTTTTCTTAACCGATAATAAACGTGATACGTATTATCATTTCTCATCGCATGTGTAACTGCCATCTTGCAATGATACTGTATGTCTCAAATTGTATGCAGTTATCTTAAAATATGGTAAAGGTGTAGAAGTAATACAGATGTTGTGTGAAAGGAAGTTTAATTTCAGTAAAATAATTTGCAACGGAGGACAGCCGAGGTAAACTGTGAATTTTGCAAATCTATAAACCGTTTTATAAGGCGTGCAGAGTTTCATTCAAGATTAATCGGAGAGCTAAGTATATCTTGACGATTTCATTATAGAGAGAAATAAACTGGTTTCGAAAGTTGAGCATTAATCCTGAAGTTAGTACCTTTATTCGATACTGTGATTTAATATCGGGATACACGCGCTTGGTGTCAAAAAAAAATTTATAAATATTACATTTGCCTTAAATATTGTCACGCTTGTAAAAACTTTAAAATAGCATCGGTATACTGTATAGATTTCAAATATTTATTTTAAACCATTGTTTACTTGATATAGATCGAATGTCTTTATATAACGCGTTCCCTTCATTAGAGTTTTTCAGTGCCATTATTATCAAGTGACAAATGACTGTCATTTATAATTGTAATAACATTTCCAAATCATAAATCAAAATTCAGCGCATATTTTGCGAATAGTTGACAGCGTAAACGTACACAACATTACGGCATCTTTTTTCGTGCTGTACTCGTTACATTTACACATAACGTGTGTATCGTATCTCCGTTACGATCATAACGAATCGTACAATCGGGAGTGTCACATTTTCCTTGAATAAGTTAGTGAACAATTACTACAGAAGAATGCATATATGATTACAGATAAGAAAACTGAGAAACCTTTTTCTTTTCGAACTGGTAGTGAACAGGCAAAAGCAAATTAGAAATCTCGCAATATCAGAAGGTGTAGGGTATACGTGTACAAATACTTTGAAAACGAATAACACTGTAAACACATTTACACAAAAAAAGATGTCTGTAGTTTTTATGCCCCTGAAATTATAGTGAGATAATATGATGTCAATCACTATTATCATTTGCATTTACCTCTGGTGCCTTAGCACTTTAATAATCTAAAAGTTTTCAGCATTTCCCGATGATTTGAATTAACATGCCATTCGTAACTTGACGTAGTTCGCGATGTGACAAACAATAAGTACTAAATTCTACCCGAAATGGAATTCAAGTATGTATCTCTGTCGTTAATTTTTCGGTGGTATCTCCTTTCTCAATCATCCGTAACATTCACGATGTAATACTAATTGTCCCGTTGTAATTACGTACTTTTGTATTTCGATGGTGGAACATAGAAGAGCAATAAGAAAAATTCATAGAAGTCTTCTTTTCTATAAGATTAATATAATACAATTAACTCGAAATACGAAGTATGCCATCTCTGACAAAGTAAATATAGAAATCTGCATGGAATATTAATTATTTAAATTATTTTGTGTAAATAATGGGCGAAAATGTTTCATATAAATCTGGAAATGGAAAAAAAAGTAATTTTATATTTAATTTATAACAAGGAATGTGAAATAAATGATTCAGGTGAAACAACTACTTCTTAAACAGTATTATGTTACGTTGGATCATAATAAACGATTTTTAAATAATTTCGGACCAGACGTGTCGATATTTTAAAAAAAAATAAAAAAAATAACAAAGTATAATGAACTATATTAATAATAATTAGGTATAAAAGAGTGATATATCTCTACATAACAATTTGTGTTTTTACAGTGCAATTGAAATATCTACTAGAGCGGCAAATATAATTAGATTATTATATGATTCAGCTTTATCAAGAGAATAAAACTTGTTTAAGGACTTTTATGTATATTATTACGATTATTATTATTATTATTATGATTATTATTCTATATTACTTTTTTAATTTGTTAGGTTTTAGTTTATTACTTCATATGTACATAACTAATGATAAATACATGGTTTTATGAAAAGAACTGCCGTTTGTTATGATAGCAATGTGTGTTTGTTCTTAAAATATCTACTTTAAATACTTCATATTGAGAATTGCGTAACGTTAGGTAATAGTTGTATAGCATAAGACCAATAATGCATGAGCTAATTGCTTGTGTTACTCATAATTTATCTAAAATATTTTAAATAAACTATAAAAAGTCAGCCAAATGCGTGAATAAGTAGTTATGTTTATGTATAGTACATGTAACAATGGACATTTCCTATTTTTCATAAATGAGAATATATACTTCGTAATTTTTTAAAACATAGCCTATGTTATTTAACAAGTTATTTTAGTAAGATACTGCTTGTATTGTCACAGGTAAAAGATTGTAATAAATTTGATAATAGATCGATGTATAACAATTGGAAATTCAGCATATTAAAATTAAACGAAATTTTTGTACAAAAATCATGCCTGACTTTAACTATTTAGTATACGAAGCTAAATAATAAAATAGTGTCGTCACTTGTACAGATCACGAGAAAGATTATTTTCATCGTTACTTCCTTTTTATTGCCGCACATATATGTAACAAACGCTGCTTACAGATACAGTCTTGATATTGCTTTAAAGACACGTTCCCTACTTGTATATTTTGTCTGTGCTTACTTATGTATGAAAGGTTGTATAATAAATATTCTTCTACAATCTTTAATTTAGACTATTTCCATAGGTAGAAGGGCCTACACTTTTTCCAACATATGTACGCAATTAATATTATAGATATACACGCGAAATGTTGCACGATATTAATTAAGATACATTGTCTCTGTTCTAAACTTTCAAATTTATTTGCGCAATCGCATATGCGAAACAAGTAGTGAATTTCTAATTATACAATATTAAACTTTAAAATATTGTATATAGAAACAATTCATTACAATAAACTATAAAAAAAGGCCTGATTAATCGAGAACAAATTACTTATCTTACATACTATTATTTAGTAGTTTAGTTGTACAGAACATTAACAATATTTTGTATTGTATCTTAAACATCCCCTGTGCTGTGAACGACGTAACATATATTTACTAGGCTAATTTAATCATGCATAGTGTTCTTATAAACTTATCCTTTTTTATACCTGCCTTAACATTCAAATAGTAAATACTAGGGGTGGGTTCGAAGGTGGTTTTTAAATTCTCGGAACTCGAATCCGAAACTTTGCGAGGCTTCGAAACAGTCGAAGCTCGAAGCTCTAAAAACTTGAAGCGCTCGTTCTGTTTTGTAAATAGAATACCTTGCTTTAAGAACTGAAGTGGAGAAAATTTTTGCACAAATCTCCATTGCCCATAGTTAAACAGAATACAATCAAATGTATAACAATACACAAATTCTCGGGTCATACTTTTCCTTATCTGAGTTTCGAGAGTTTCGAATCCCAGAAAAGTGCACAGTTTCGAAACTCGAAACCCATCCCTACTTATAAGCAGTAAATACCTTACTTGAGGCAATTTTAAATTCACCGCCGCTCACTATCGAAAGCACATATCGAAGCCCACCGTACCTTCGAGAACTTGTGCAACACGAGCGAGCCGGGTAAGATTGCACTATCCCTTCCTATCGCATTTGATCTCGATGTCTCGAGACGCGTATCATTCTTTAGAGTATTGATGATTTCCATTTTAGGAAATCTTGTTACCAGCTAGTATGCTTCATAGGACTCCAAAGTCTAGATTTTCAGCAAGTTGGAAAAGCGGCGCGAAGACACTTCTCATAGCCGAGGGATTCCTAGCACTTGGATCGTATTCAATCTGGTCCTGCATGAATAGGTCCCAAAGTAAGTCGCACATCGCCTTTCGCGATTCATTTATGTTTTTAGGTTACTTCCACTCGTGATTCATGTTTTCGTGTCATAATTCATGCCTTCGCGATACCATGCAACTCCTTATACGTCGGCTAGCGCATTGGGAAACATGTGAACTCGGCGATTTATCAGACCTGAAATTTCCCGTAGTTTACTGAAGTCGCGTTCTGGTCATCGGTGGATGATACAATTATTTTAGCAAATCATCGATCTGAACATCAATGAACGTTAGATTGCAGGTATTATATGCATAACAACTTTCCATATATACTGGAAGGGTATTACACGGTTTGTGAACAGTTATCTGGAGAAAATGATATGAGAGTGGCGGACCTCTTACTGTGGGAGAATGAACGAAATGGACATTAAATCTTCATGGAGTTCGCGAGACCTTTAACGTTCTTAATAGGAAGCGGTGGTCTCAGATATAGCTTCCTACAGACACATTTTTCTAAAGAGAACCTACAGGAGGTATGTATACGTATCAATGTAGATCTGGATAGGGCCCCTTAGCTATTCACCTTTTTATATTCTAGAATAGGCTTGGGAATTAGGTGAACGCGGCAGCTGATTTTCAGAGGCAACGCCTCCTTTCTTCCGCTGCGTGTCTTGGCTCCTGCGGTAGCCTAACTGCTTGGAGCCCGTACCATATGAACTGCGCGCGGCGCATTGGGGCGACATTGTATCAATAGGTTTCCACATCGTCCCAGAGAGCACGATTTTCGATGTGTTTTTGTTTTATCAATGCTCCACGTGCGGGTCACGTGGTACGGGCCTGAGGCGTTCCAAGCACCTAGGCCGCTCCAGGGGCAAAGATGCACAGTGGGAGAAAGGAGGCGTTGCCTTTGAAAATCGGCCGCCGAGTTCACTTAATTCCCAAGCCTGTTCCAGAACATGAATTCTGCAACAATTTTTGCTTCCAATTTTTCTATTATAATCATTGGTTACCCTTTAAAATATATTAGCCCCAGCCCGTCATTCACAAAACGTTTTGAACGTTATTGGTTTACAGTATCGCGATATTAATTAGTACGTAACATTCCCATATTTCTAGCCTTTGTACGGGCAATCTTCGGCTGTAAAGGAACAAGAGAAGCTCTTGGATGTATTAAAGCAGGGCACTTTTAAAGACAAATCTATGTTAGCGACGAGCAGCGAATACTTTGAGCTGAATGATACACAGGATATAACGCTTGTCGAGAAATAGCATTCAGATAACATGGATTCTCCTACTCTCATAGAAGGAAGTTTACCAGATCGCATCACGAGAAGGGATAGGGAGAGGAAAAATATTATCGAACGACGGAGGGAGGAGCGGCAATCTCTGGCTGTCGAGTCCGAGCAAAGTAGTTACTTTAAAGATACTTTTTACTCGTCGTGCAAGAAGATCAAGGAAATGTTAGATGACGCGCCCGGCGCTTCTATGTCAGCTCTTCCTGGAGTATTTGATAAAACGAACAAGGAGATCCAAACGCTGAAGAATTATTTGTCGCAGTCGAAGATGTTTCTAAAGGTTTATGACATTAGAAGGGCACAGGAGAATTTACAGTTACTAGAGAATGAGGCTTCCGATCTGGAGGTGAAGTTGTTGCCTAAGAAGAAATTCGGTTTTAAGAATCGAAGGGTTGTGAAAAAGACTTCCGATAAGTCGCACGATATGACGGATGGTTTGAAGGACTTGAAGATATCAGAAGGGATTGTAAATGGTACTGCGAAACAGAATCACAAGTTATCGAGCAAATACGGGGACAGTGCGTGTATGCTGTTGGGGAAAGTTGACGAGCAACTAGTTTTGGATGCTGAGAACGTGAATAAGAACGATATTCTGCTCTCTGATTTAAATCGTTGTACGATACGAATCTACGGGGCACCTAGTACTCTGCACATGGTAAACCTAAAGCACTGTACTGTATTGGTCGGGCCAGTCGCGTCATCTGTGTTCGTCCACGATTGTAGCGAATCCGTGTTTGCTTTTGCGTGTCAACAACTTCGGCTACATTCTTCTACAGATTGTACAATTTATTTGCATGTTACAAGTAGATCGATCATAGAAGATTGTACAGAGATACGCCTAGCACCTTACAATTGGTCTTACGAAGATCAAGCGAATCATTTTAATCTAGCAGGTCTTGATCCGAAAGTAAATCATTGGAATTGCATCGACGACTTCAACTGGTTGTGTGACGAGAAGCATTCACCAAACTGGAGTATTCTTGAACCTGAATTGCGTGTAAAAAATTGGGATTAATAGATATAAAGAAAATAAACTATGGAAATGTGAAATTCAGTTTTTGAAATACCGTTTTTTCAAAGTTAGACACTTATTTTGTTATGTAAATTATTTACGTGCATACTTCGCTTTTTCACAGAAATCACACCATGTAAGTGTTTTATATACTTACAAGATATTTAATAAAATTGCTGTTTGTGAATTATATATAAGAAACATAGTTTTATTATATTATATAACGCATCCTGCACCTCCATCTAATTAAAAATTATGATTATGCTACCTGCGAACGTTCGAAACTAAAAAGTAATCGTGTACAAATTTTGTAGTTCAATTTTAATTACCCGCGCGTATGATCACAAATCAGGTATAGCATAGACCTATCACGCAGTGGCGGATTTAAGAAAAAAGGCCCAGTTGGCATATGTTCTAAGGGGCACATTTTTTCGGGAAAATGAAGAGGAAGTTTACTAAAAGCGGGCTAAGGGTAGTAGTACTGAAAACAAATATAGTTTGGATAAAGTCATAATTTTTTGAAGGCTGGGGCCCTGGGGGGCCCAGACGGCAACTGCTCATCGGCCGAGCTGTTAAATCCGCCCTTGCTATCACGCAATGGAATTTTGTGACACACGATGGGGAGGCTCGCTTACCATTTTCGTGTCACACCCAACGTTATCGATTCAGCCTAAAATTAGTGATCCTCCAGGGAGTGGTCGGTATAACCACAGACGAGGTATAGAACCTCGAATTATTTCGAGAACTTTTTCAAAAAATATTTTGAACATCTCGAGGAAACGCTAAGTGCTACATTTTTTATGACGAACTCACAAGTTTGAATAAAAAATGATTTTGGAATCATAAGAAAATTATTTTACTTTTTAAGGACCAAATATAATTGCAACAAAATTCACGTATTATGAAGAAAGTAAACTATCAATTTTTAAAAATCATATTTTATTAAAAACAAAGTGATTAAAACAGAATCGTGTTCAATACATCCATTATTTATTTAAAGTTTTTTAATTTTTTCGTTAATGTCCTAATGCATGGATAAGGAAGCTTCTGACGCAAAATCTCTTCATATCCAGCCGTACCACAAGCAGATCTTAACTTGTAGGCATTCATCAAAGTTTCGTTGCACCAGCGAGGAATCTTCTTATATGTTTTTGTCAATACTTTGATTTGATCTTCATTCAATGCTGTACTTGAGGAACCTACTTGTAGATTTCGAATTCTGTCTTCCAGTATTTTAATGCGACGATTCGCTGTATGTAATTCTTTCTTGTATCTTAACTTTGATTTCTCAGAAGCTTCAAATAATTTTTCCAACCTAGACAGTCTTTTCTGTAAATTGGAAATCTCATCATCCTTATCAAAATGTATTTGTTGCAATGGTAGTTCATGACTGGCCTCTGTGCCTGATTCTTCAATTTCTGACAGTTGACTTGGAACATCTTCTAAAAATGTTAAAGAAGTAGTCTAATCGCAATTTCTGCAAAAAAAAAATTCATTCCTACCTGTTTCTAATTCAATTTGTGCTGACTCATGCACTGCCTGCTGAATAGTTTGCACTGGTATTATCCGTTCACCAAAGATTGTGGGGACTGCATCAGATTTCAAACGACGTTTTCCATCTCGAGTTTTCTCCCACTTGTCCTCCGTAAAGTGTACCTAAAAGAGTAATTAAATACACTTATTCGACATATCATTATTTCTTACCCTTATATTTCACAACTTAAAAACTCAATTGAATATATAATACTTAATTGCCACAACTTCTTCAAATAAGAACAAAATCAACTCAGAGACCAATAGAATAGTTTCTACAAATTTTACAAAATAATTAACAAATTGGTAGCAATCAATGTTCTTATTACTAAATATTTTATTAACAAACGATCAAATTTTTAACACTGTTAAAAATAAGTCACTTAGCAAAAGTAGAATACTTACTTTCTCTAGACAATCGAGTAATTGCGATTAAATAAATAAAATAACAAATATTGCAACTCATTTATAATATAAGAAGGTATATTCTAATCAAAATTGAATTATAAAACAATTAAAGTGTACCAAGTTTAATTATACAAGAATTGAATATGCATTATGTTAATTCGCAAAAACTCACGTGACATAATGTTGATGACAATCCAGGAACCCAATCCTTTCTATCGATATTATCAATCCATACTTTCATTCTTGTCTTGTCTCGAGGTAATCTACACATTTGAAAACCTTTCTTTGCCGAATTTGTGCAATAATCTGCACAGCAACCTCCCATTTTTTACAATGAAATAACGATACACTCTCAATAACTTATGAAATAGGTTATGTTTCTCTAAGATACTAACAAAATTACGATACACAAAACGCTACATTACTGTTATTATAAACAATACTGTTATTATAAAATGTTATTATGTTTGTCAAGTATTAATGCACTTTAAATTATACACAGCTACAATAATCACTTATTATTAAAAAGCTCTCGCGAAAAACATAAACATAACATAAACATTTAATGAATTGCCGGCTTTCCAAGCTGTTTGTTTATCTATCTCTTTCTATCCATATTATCTTTATCTGTCTACTTCCGCTTCGTCACAAATGGTGGCAACCAATCAGCGAAGATAAAGTTGTTCCGATCACTCCCTGGAGGATCACTTCCTCAAATAAGATTACAGTGTCGCGTATTTAAAATCTAAAACGGTTTGAACGTTACGACTAGTTTCAAGAAACTTGTTGCATAACTCCAGTTACTAATAGATTTTCGTAGAAACATAATTTGTACTTATTTCCTACCTTATTTTTAATTCCTACCACTCGTAGCATTGTAATCGTATTTTAGACTGAATCGATAATATGTTGTGTGTGACACGAAAATGGCGAAGGGTTTCGTAACAGAGATGGGCAGACAATTGCTTTAGATAAAAATGTATACAAATTTTTATTTCAAATATTTTTTTGCTCCCCGATCGTGTGACACAAAATTACCTAGGTACATTGAGTGATAGGTCTATGTATATATTCTATGATAGTTTATACCTCGTCTGTGGTCAGACATACAGTAGAATGGCGCATACTGGACAGACACAGGGAAAGTAGCAGTACACAAGGAACAAACCATACTACACAAAATTTAATTCTTTTTAGTATTGATTGTAGTTTGCATATAAATGTTGTAATATCAAAATGGCTAATTTACTATTTATTAACGATTAGTTAACTGCGATGTGCGTCGCATAGACGGCACCAGCGAAATAAATTCCGATATAAAAAAAGAGATATGTTTCAAGCAATATGTATCTGTGTGCCCTAATTTTTTAACACGTCATTTCTACTCCACGAGAGTTTCTGGAAAAACGAGTTGAAAATCGCACATAGATTAGGTACATTTCGTTATGAATATCGTGACATCAATTACTGATGTCGTCAAGAACGTCCGGAGACTTTTTCCGGGGGGGGGATAAAAATATTCCCTTTTTTAGTATAAACCTAATAAAGATCAGTTTTGAAAAATAAGCGATTTTTCTCAAAGCCAGAGGGGGGCAACTGCCCCTTTTACACCCCCCTCCCGACGCCCATGGATGTCGTAGAAATTCTTAAATATAAGTAAAATGGAAATAATGATCAAATAGCACAGAATGTTAAAGGAGCTTTATAACCGTAATGTATGAAAAAGATACGCTTTATTCACAAACATGGTAAATATAAATACAGACCCCGCCATCTTGCATTCGGATCGCTCCCCGTGTCTCTAAAATGCGATATACGTGTATAACAGTAATACATAATTATATACATATAAAAGTGTAGGTCAAGCAAATATCTCACAAAAGCCCGTACTCGGTACGACCGGCAGTTCAGAAATTAATTAATATCGCTGGCTCGCTCCTACGAATATCCTCGTAGAAAAATATACAAATCTAATTAGAAGCACGCATCCCTCTACCGATGCGGATTTCTAGATTATCATCCATTTCATTGTGAGTATTCCTGAGTTGTGCGTGTCAATTGATCCAGATACTTTCATTTACCTAAGGCATGTAATTTTCCAGAAGAAATTCAAGGCTGACTAGTCACAGAACTCCCTCCAAAAATCGGACACTTCGAAATTCTTAATGTCACGTTCGAGACATCGTGCTAAAGCCGAGTGCGAAGAAAATCTAATGCACCATCGACGAACATATTGGAAGCTAAAGAGTTCAGAAGAAACTATACAGACATACTCTTCTCTTGAAAGATGTCCCGAGTAACTTTATTCCCGTAAATTCAGTGGCTTCGAAATTCTTAATTTTGATCCAGGGAAATCGGATGGAGAAAGAGTAATATAAGAAATGAGTTGGCTCCAAGTGCCCTTGGTAACAGCGAATGCCCAACTTCATCGTAATGCGATTAAAATGTGTTCTGCAGGCTGCACGGTAAATGATGATTTTCCTTTTGCGAATTAAATCTCTAGAAGTTCTGCTTCGTTGTTCATTGACTTGGCGCGAAATTGTAAACAGGGTATCGAGGTGCGTAACGATTTGTCAGGCCGAAAACGTAATCAGACTCGCCACGTTCCCAAAGACTTATGGCACCATTGGTCGACTCCTCGTACGAGTGTGGAGCTAGAAAATTAAATTCAAATTACTTCTTGCTCACTCCTGAGAAAGAAAGCTGCAGAATATTCTTACGTAAATTGGGGTACAAATTCGACGATGGTATTCCGTCAGGAGACGTCCACCCAATTCCTGATGCCTTCGACTCCTCTATTGGTGGGGCAGTCGGTGTCTGATAATTGACCAATGGCACCGAGCCCACGAATACCGGGGTGTTCTTCGACAGATTTCTATGATACCTGCAACAAAATCACCCTTTTCATACGCTTCATATCATTTAATTATTACCAAACTTCCGCAGCTAATTTGCCACTGTACTTCTTAACCCTTGAAACCGCAGTGCTGTATTTTAAATCTTCTTGATTTATATTAAAGAAACGATCTCTAGAGCAGTGGCGAGTGACCTTTGGCGAATAGTGGGCAAGAGTTGAAACCTAAATATACTAATCAAAGTATTTTAATATATGGGGTGAATTTGTTATTTCTGATTTATATTTGAAACATTCGTGGGCTGCGGGTTAGGGTGAAACGAAATATAGAGACAAAATATTTTTTTTATTATTCATGACTTCTAATAGTGAGCAAAAGTTGCCTTTTATAATGTTATTTAAGCTGTGAATGTTTGATCTTGATCAATCGATTTTTTGAAGTCCGAATATTTTCGTTGCTCACTGTATGAGGTATAAATTTCAAGATATAATTCTTTCTAATGGAACTATCTTATTCCTTTCTCCGTTTACAGTTTAAACTATCTTCTCGCCACTACCGCAATTGGTACCGAAGACTTTAAAACTCATCACTATATACCAACCATCCCGAGACGCACGCTACAATCTTGAGGCTGTATTCCAAGTCGATGATCCCGCAGTTGGTGAGATTGGACGGTGGCAGCGGAGGGATGTCGAGCTTCTGTTCGTACTCAGCGGCTCCTCTTCCGTCGACAGGCCCCTTGCCAACTTCCGCTATCACGAGCTCCTCCGTTTTGGTGTCGCTGGATGGCGTGGTCGCGCGGAAAGTTACGATCTAGACTTCACGATTTCATCATTATCACCGACACATTATCCACAATCTCGCTGCACCTGACTCGGATGTACCTTACAAAGAATGAGCTTCACGGTGTCCACCGTTACCCCCGACGAGTTCTCCACGTTCACATGTATGGGCATCGACTGTCCTGGCACGTAGCCCCTGACGGGCAGAGAATAATTAACGGTCAGCGGCGCGGTCCCGCAACACAGGCAACAGAACGTTTTACTCATCTCCTCTTCAACTTTCTCCTACAAACAATAAGTACACTCTCAACTTCAAAGAATTTCTATTGCGCTAACGTGAAACTTGGGATGACAAGGAACATCACCCAATAGGGTGGCCCTTATTTATACGCGTCGAAATTTTTTTTTTGTATTTTGTTCTCACCCCCTAGGACAGTGCCATTTGTTAAAGAAATAGTTCTTGAGAAAGTTTATTGTAATCGGGCAACAGGAAAGGGTGCCGACCAGGCCTTAAAATTTGGAATTCATCAATGGTTTGAATTTGACGAATTTCTCAAAAATGGTAAGCCCTATCGAAATTTTGTTCAAATAATATTAGAAGAGCACTCAATTTTCTACAATTACTATATATATAATTTTTTCGTGCTTCCAACCATTTTTTAGATAATACCGTTTGAATATAGAGGTCCGCACTACGCACGTATAGGCAATACGTCAGGCCGTACAGGTGGGACGCGCGAAGTGCAGACCTCTCTATATTCAAACGCTATTATCTAAAAAATGATTGGAAACACGAAAAAATTATATATACAGTAATTGTAGAAAATTGAATGCTCTTTTAATATTATTTGAACAAAACTTTAAGGCCTGGTCGGCACCCTTTCCCGTTGTCCGATTGCAATAAACTTTTTCAAGGACTATTTTTTTATGAAATGGAACCATATTAGGGGGTGAGAGCAAAAGAAATCGCTGGTTGAAAATGAGGGCCACCCTAATCACCCAACCGAAACTCGGCATACAGATAGGGTACCTAAAAATGTTAGACATATTTTTTTAGCAGTGAGAATTCACATTTTGGGGGTGGCCCTCGAAGTTAGGGGGTTTGGAAAACTGTTTAGAGGGATTGAGGGCGATGTTCCTTGCGAGGCTGGCGAATCGTACCGAGGCCCTGGGCTCCTGATTGAGGTCAAGAGGCAATATCACCGTGAACGGGCTCTTCACGTCTTGATCGAACTTCCAAGGACGATCCAAAGTTGCTTTAACGATGTATCGAACGTGCCCGAAATCGGACTCGAAGCTGCTTGGAAGATTCATGGGCAGGGCGCACTTGAAGGGGAACTTGTGCTCCCCAGTTTGTATTTCGATCTCGCCTCCTGAGGAAATTGCGCGTGGTTAATCCTTTATGTAACGAAGAGAGAGGAAGAAATGT
The DNA here is from genome assembly GCF_050908995.1 of Andrena cerasifolii. Classification (NCBI taxonomy): domain Eukaryota; kingdom Metazoa; phylum Arthropoda; class Insecta; order Hymenoptera; family Andrenidae; genus Andrena; species Andrena cerasifolii. Next base: position 11,491,114 of record NC_135120.1, on the reverse strand, counting down.
ATAGATTCTACCAGAAGCTGATCCAACTAGGTAATACTTTGTCTCGAAGTAATCCTCGTGGGCAGTGACCGTCTCAGTACCTTCTCGGTACTGTCCCCTATCGTCCATTTCTTGCTTATCGGTAGTCCAGCATGTGTTCGCGACGCCTTTTATTTTTACGCTTATGCCTGTGAAAGAAAATTAAAATTATTAAATTGTAATGGAATTTTTAAATTATTACTCAGTGAAATCGTACTCCATAGGGGCGATTATTGGTATCATTATTTGCTTCACATCTTTCTTTTTCAGTATGAATTTTTTAGATTTGTTTTCCTTTAATTATTATGAACAAGATTTAGGGATTCTGTGAAATAAATTCCTCGCGACGTGGCTAATTAAATTGACATTCAGTGGAGTTGTTGTATTGCTAATTCTGCTTCTAATTCTTCCCTTTAAGATACCTCAGCTGGTCACGAGCAGTTCGCATTGAAAGGGCAGGATTATATTTACAATAACACTCGATACTGAAGGAACCGATCTGTACGGAAATATATTGCTCTACGTAGAGGGGAGGCTTTAAATAATGTGACTGATGTCAGAAGCGCTTTGAGTTATTAAACGGTGCAGCCCAAACCGCCCGACCGGAACAAGGGAATTGAATCAGTACCTACGTGGCGGAGACGCTTTTGGAATTACCGTTAATAATGAAATAACGGTGTAAATTTAAACGTGAGCTGAGTTTGGCCCGATGCTAATATCGCCTTATGTCAATGAAACGTGACGAATAATTTCGTGTGCATGATCTACATAGTGTTCTTAAAAAGTAAAATATCGTAGAAAAATATTTCATGTAGGTATTTAAAAAATGATGGAATATTCGAAAAAACAAAATTTAACACGTAATAGCACATAAAATATGGAATGTACAACGCGTTACAGAGGCGGTGCAGCGTGACGAAAACAAACGTTCCACGGCTGATCATCACTGTCCGTTTCTACTGTGCGGGTGTGCACGGCCATGCTATAATTAAACTGCACCGTGCAAGAAGGAAACAATCCCCGCAGGAACGCAGCGACAAGAATCGCAAGATATGCGACGGATGTCATTTACAACTTGGAACGTACTCTAAATGGGACATTTATTAATTTCGAAATCGACAGGCACGCGTGCCGCTCGGAAGCCAAATGAATCAACTCCATAAAATAAGAAACACAAAAAATCGACGAGTTAATCATATCCTCGAGTGCTAGACTCGGGAAATTGACCAAAAACTAGAATAGATTGAATTTAACTTTGGTAAGTCCCACGTAGGGTAACGGACCCAATTACTGACGCCTAACCAATTACTGTTACCTTAAGCTATTTTACTTAAAATAACGAATAAATAAACGTTGTAAAGTCATACACAAAAAGAATTATGTAATTCAACCTATAATCTATACTATAGATTATATACTACAGTTTATTTATTCGTTATTTTAAGTAAAATAGCTTAAGGTGACAGTAATTGGGTCCTTTACCCTAGTCATCTCAAACAGTAAATTTTAATTCGCCATGGTTTCACGTCTACAGTGGCTCACAATAATCGTACGCTCTTTAAAATCGCACAACATTTTTAAAATTGGTCCAAACGACTTGAGTTTTTTTTAGAAGCTAGAAGAATTAGTTTACTAAGTAACCTGCCTCGTAGTGTTGAAACAATTGCAATTGGTCGAAACAGCGAAAAAAAATTAGTAAAGGTTGTTTTTTTTTCAACTTTCATTTCTGAGCCTGTAATGAAAATTCAAAAAACCTGTTCGTATATTTAAGTAAAATTTCATGAAAATCGGTTAACGTTGCTCTGAGCCACAAACGCTTAAAGATCGCAGAATAAGGTCGAAAATCGCTGATTTCGGGAGTTTCGCGGTTTTCGAACACGCCACTTAGCTTCTGGCTTCTAAAAAAAAAACTCAAGTGGTTTGGACCAATTTCAAAAATGTTATGCGATTTTAAAGAGTGTACGATTATTGGTGCGAGTCACTGTACATATCCTAAGAATCATCGAAAGTGTTGTTCTAGGGTCCCAGAGTACGTACTTTGCGAAAATCTTGCTCAAAACTTTCTGAGCAGCGAATGGAGTATAAGTTACTAACATAAATCCGGTTCACCCGAAAAACGATGTCACCGCGGAACCTAACAATACCAAGCACCTTTGTCATCGTTACTTCCTTATCTCCGCTTGAATCACGCTTATAAATAAAACAGGCAAGTACTATCAACACGTCCCAAGTAGCCAGAGCCACGGCACACCTTTCTCCACGCTCCTAGCACCCCCTGATCGGATACCAAGGGACTCTGCGATACATCCTACACTCTCGCGTTCAAAGGAGCACGTCATTGATCGGATCCTACGATCTAGGAACACCTGTCGATCCACTGGAGCTCAACGCGCGCGATCGAGATTAGCCAGGCGAAAATAGCTGGAGTGACTCATTCTACGTGGGATTTGCGAGCTGCCGGGCCACCGTACCTACCGCGTATCTTCTTCGTGCTGTCCAGCACGACGATGATGTTCCCCGTGACCGTCTGGCCTGGGTAGTAGGTGCTCCAAGGATTGTCGAAGACTATCCGGAAATCCTTGAGCCCCATGCCTGCCCGCGTGAGTACACCTCACGTCGATAACTGTCGATCCACCCGGTAGACACCCTTTTCCGCCCCCTTTCTTCTTTTTATCTTTTATTAATTATTCCGCTCGCGTTGGAACCGTCTGGCAGAACAGGGCGCCGTTTAGGCAGGCGCTGGTTCCTGGCCTCCGTTCCGTATTTCGTATTGAATACACACCGCGGCTATATCGAGCCGCTCGTAAAAGCCGGTTCGTTCGTGCTCGCCAGTCCACGCCACACTACGGATCACTCGATATTTGTCTCTTCTGCGCAGATACCAGCTGACACCGTGCCCGGAGAACCCTCCCTACAGGTCCTTTCAAACGCGCGGTAGCTGTGGCGGGGGAACTTGAGACGAAATTTAAAATCGCGGTCACACTTTGCTTGCAGTCGCTTGGGGGTGGTTTTCATATTTGGGGGGAGGGCAACTTGTGGTTTCTGCAGTGGGATTGTCTTTTTGGATTGTTCGAGAATTTGTGGGTTGAACAGCTGGGGCAATTGATGTGGGGATAATAGGCAGCGCGTTTTGTGTGGTATTTTAATGTTCTGTGATATAATGTTTTTGAGTTTTAGTGAGGGTATTAAGGGGGGATTCTCGTATAACAGACCCCGAAATTTATGATTTTTTTTAGAAAACTATTGCTAATATTGCATTAAACTCTTTTGGGATATAAGGAGGCATCTTTAAACTTGTAGAATTTCTTTTAATGCCGATCCTTCTTATTATTTATTAATTATTGTGGAATCGTGTCTGATTGCAAAAAGAAGACCCCTATTTTTTAAACTTCCCATACGTCCACGCTGTAACGACGATGACGTAACAACGTTGCGTGGCCCCATTGGTTAAGCATAGGTAAACATGCGCCAAGTAAAATCCACGTTTTCCATATCGTAGTAATATTCGTCGCTGAAAGGCAACACGCGTGCCCCATTTCGCGCTGCATGACGTCACCGACCGATAACAGATAAGATAGCGATGATGCAATTGACAAAGACCATCGACAATCATTCTCGGACAAGGTTTAACTCGTATCCGCGAGAGTAGGGTCAGAATCGCCACGTTTGCTGAGCAAATCGGATGAATCAACAGTCGACCCTGTTATCGTTTGTTTGCTCAGTGTTTATATCGACTTTAATTGGACTTCGTTTACATACTCGTTGTTCATATTACAACGCAGGATTTTTTCAAAACACACTTCTCTTCGGAAATTTTATTAATACCTGTTCTTGGGAATCTTAGTTTCTTGTAAGATGTCTACAGTAATGGCCAACATAGAGTTTAAACTGTGAACTAAGATATAAGAAATAAGATATTTTGATTGCAAAGAATTATGTCTTAAAGTTTGTATCACTAGATTGGAGAGATTGTAAAATGACCAGTGGAAGTAATATAATAATTAGAGTATTTTGTTTGTTATTTAAATATGTAAAAATATGAGTTTTAAAGTTTCTTTTAACCACCACTGTAAATCTACTTGCTACTGATAACTTTCAAGCCACCCCTTAGCGAATTAAAAACAAACTATTTCGTAGGAATTCAATTTCAATGCATCTGTGAGATATATTAAAAAGTTTTAGGGTTTACTCTCTACTCTTAGTAAGAAATTTTTTTCTTCTGTTTCCAGGGGATCCAATTTGCGTATACCACTATATCATGAATTAGGAATCCCTTCTGAAGCGACAAGAATTACTTTGTGGAAATTGAATTTCAGTTCGCATATAGAACTTCTTAGAAACCTCAGTTACTTTCTTTTTCATTGAAGAGGGAAGACGCTGTTTTATTTACGTAACCACGATACATTGCTGATTCCATCGCAATAGTCCTGCATCGTTTATCCTGAATAAAGGAACAGCTTGATCAATAAATCGAATGTGTGAGGCGAAATGGGAGCGCTTTGAAATTTCAAAAATTGAGATATGTGTGGAACATTCAAAATCGGAACGACCTCAGTGTGGCCAAGGAGAATTCTTTACAAAAATACATTCGGTCAATGTTCAATGATAATATCGGTAAAAGCTCGAACATTATAGCCGCAATTTTTCATTTCACCCTCGTAATGGCGTTTCGTTTCGAAAAACGTGCTCAGGACCAACGTCGTATATTACGGAAATTTATCTTCAAGTCAAACATAATTGGACGTGTTTTCGCGAGGCAAAATACGAACCGGTCGACGTAAAGCTAATGTCGCATACTGGAGGATATACTCGCACACACAAATACGCGCATTTAATATATTTCACCTTCGTTTCGCTCGATCGTGAAATAAACTCGTCCGGAAAAATTCCTGTACAATTCGATATGGCCGAGCGCGGAACACGAAAGGAATATTTGAGTCTTATAAATAATTCAAGGACACGGAATTCTTTGAAACCCACCCATTTAGAATTCACTTCAGAGCACCGAGATTTTAGATTTTCCGATAGGCTTGATGAAAGTGAAATTCCGATATGAATATCACGATTATAATCCATGGCAACTAGAGAGTGGAAGTGTTTTTCTCTAAGCTTAAATTCGTTGTTAAGTTTCTCTTGGAAATTATACAGGTGTAAAATATTAAAGAAAATAAAAGTATGATGGCATGACGTGGCAGTACAAAAGCAGTGATTGAAACAGGAACAGTTTACTGTAGTTTCCTAACGTTTCGTCATACACACGCGAAGTTATTCATTCAATTAGACGGTCTCGAGTAGTGGATGAGTCATGGGGAAATTATTTTTCGCGTGATGCCTCTGATGTAGATCGATAATCCGAAATGGAGCCCGAGCTCGAGTACACTTGAAGCGGATTAAAGTTACAACCCTCGCCTTCACCCCTGTCACAAGTTCCACCCCTTCAAGACAGTCTGCGTCATTTGAATAGCAACATAATTGAACGATAATGTATATAACAAACCACTGACCGCGATGAAAATAATACACGAGCGTAGGTAAAAGTTTGATGAATATTTTTATAACTGCTCTATAATACTTGGAATTGTAATTTTTATAGAATATTATTTTTAAGATCGCCACGATTGTCAACCCCCAACAGAAACGTGGATTTGACGTAGAAGGGTCCATTGCAGCCCACGCCCGAATGTAAATAAAGCTGGATTGCCTATAGCCGTCAGAAATCATTTCTCCCCGTGTGCCAGCAGAGAAATTTCCACTCGTTCGAATCGAAAGGTAAAGAAATCCAGGGAAACCAAAAATCGCCATAATTATCCCCTTCAAAAAAAGAGCGCACAATTCGAGCCAGTGTTCCTGATTTCTCCATATTTTTTGTTCCTCGAGAAATCAGAAATGAGATCATATTTCTTGAGAATTCTCGAGAAATTGAAAAAAATATTGCAAATATTATATTTCAGGAATAATGTTGATAATATTTATCAAAAACACAAGAAAACTTTAACTGAATGATTATTCCTGTCGAAACTATTCAAAACTTGTGTAAATGAAAAAATAGATATTAACACCCCCTATCTAACACCCCCCCCCCCAGCGCGAATTGATTCATCCGCCGTCCAAAGCGGGCGCGAGAAAGGCGTCCCCGTTAATTTTACTTGGGGTAATTATTTAATGTTTTGGCAAATAAGCCAACGGCTGGCCCTCCAGCCTGCCGAGTCGGCGGGATCGATAGCGCATCGATTCCGCCGGTGGATGCACCTTTCCCGAGTGCATCGTCACCTGCGCGAGATCCCCGATACCTGCGGGAACACCCCTTCTTTCAGGGTGCACCCGCGAACGGCATTGTCTCTGGCCGACCGACGGCGTCGCCGTGGCCGCCGTCTTCGTCGCCGTTGCTTCCTTTCCGGAGGCGCCTATTCCGCGCAAGCTCCGGGCCGTTACTATTGATCGGAGCATTTCGCCCGATGGTCGCCTCAGAATACCACGGACGGTCCGCACACCGTAAATATTCGTTCACCGCGCCGTGGCCGAGTGACTTACGCGGATAGAACCGCTGGAATAACGTGGAAAAACGTGGCCGAACATGGTCGGAGGAGTGACGGAGGACGGACCTCTTATTCGACCCGTTGATTCCGGTGAGTGGAGTCCCCGTCATCGCGATAACCCGCCCCAGCATTCTCGCGTCCCGTCGTGCACCGCTCGCTCTGCCTCATGGCCAACGTCGACCCTCCCGCGGACGGCCCCGGGCCCCGTGCGATTCCACCACGTCGCTGTCCTCGTAGCCTCTTCATGGGCCAGGCTAATTGCTGCGAGATGATCTCGAGCGGGTAGATTCTTCGTCAAGGGAATCGTGGCGCCTCTTATCCGTGCACGCGGACAGCTGTTACCTTGGGCCTGGTTCGTCCAGGATCACTCGTACCCCGGGTCTTCCCATTCGATCTTGATTGCTCTTTTTCCGGTGGCTTCGAATTGGCAGCAGAATGCTAGTTTGCCAGCTGGATACGTGGCAGGGAGCCTTGGCACCCTTGTTGCAACGCTCGCTGGGGAATGTAGGGAATAAGTCACCCGCGGGGATGCACGCAGGGGACCATGGGCCCTTCCATGGTCGAGCAGCGACCATGTGGCGGTTTCAGTCGATCAATCCTCTGATTCATAGAGCTTCCAAGACCTCGGCCAGGCTCTCAGGGCTTTCGGGACGAACGTCGTGGATAGTTTTAGGGGCAAATGGAGGTTTTACTGATGGTGGTATTTATAGTGAAGCTGGAACTTAAAGATTGTGGGGTTGACCTGGGAGATCCTTTGTTACAATCCATTTCGGTGAAAGTGTCGTCATGATTGATATACGTAGCGCTTGATAGTACTATATCTTATTGTTAACACACAATATTGAATCTTCTGAGCATCAGTAATTTCGACAATCCATGCAATTCAGAGACCAAGTGATGAAAGAGTACCCAGTGTTCGAGTTAAAAATACCCAAATCTTATTTAGAAGCTTCTCATAATACAATTCCGAGCCTTCACGCGTAGAAGTCAGTGTTTCAGGAATACCGCATAAGTTTATTTCTCGTTGTCCTGAGTAATACAACGACGCCAGTAAACGTACAGTAAGAAGTCGAGGACGCTTGTCGCCCCGAGCTGTCACTGTTGCTAGTGCGCCGTTGGAAATGCGCCTGCATCGGCGGCATTAAATCCGTCAGGAGCGATTGCAGAGGAGCTACGTTATTTTCGATAAGGGGGTGAGATTTTACAATGGGTACGGCGTTGTTGCAGTGTCGACGACAACGGTAATCGCGCTATGCATCGGCGCCGCTTTTCTACTTTGCGCCGTCGCGATGACCTGGTGGCTTTGCCGACGGCGTCGCGAGCACACCAAACTCAATTCCGAGAAGTCCTTGGCGTTCAGACCGCCCCACAGGAAGCCGACGGCGGTCAAGAGTCCTGGTAGCACCAGTCACTACCTGAAGAAGAGCCCCAGCCCCACAGGGCCCGCCAAGAGCCCTCCTGGCTCCGGCAGGCAGACGCCAAGCCCGACCGGCTCCCAACCCTCCAGCTCCTCTCAGCCCAGGACACCTCAGGGCACAGGTAAAGATGTCACTTCCGTCGTTCGTAACAGGATGATGGTTATTAATGTACTCTATTGATATCAAAATGGAGGGTTCAGAAGCCAATCAGTGGGGATAAATTAAAACCGAGATTTACACTGTTTGCCCTCTGAATAATTTTGCCTAGTACCTAACTCCGTGGTCAATATAAGTGCCGATATTTATTGCTCACGTATGAAAGTAGTGGCTCAATTGATTTAGCCACTGAAAGTTTTAAGAATAAAGAGGCTCTTGAACTGCGTGACTCGTTTTCAGGGAAAGTTGGCTGATCCCAAACTGATTGGCTTCTGAAGCCTCGAAGTGTACTCACCTCGTGTGATGATACGCTTTTGAAGAATGCTTGAAAACCCACTAACAAGGGAACATCCCGAACCAGGAGAATCAAAAAATTCTGAAACTTTGTAAATACGTAGGGAATTTCCTCCTGATTACATTATCCTCCAAATCCACTCTAAGGGGGTGTAATTGAACCCTGAAAATCCGGTTATTTTCCGATTTTGTGTTATAACCCGTGAGCTGTAAAATATTTTTTTACCAAATGATAGATCTAATTAAAGGAAGTAACTTTTGTCTTGAAACGATTTTTCCATCTCAAAATCGGAAAATAGGCGAATTTTCAGGGTTTCACCCCCTTCGAGTGAATTTGGGTTCGGGATCTTCCCTTGTAAGTCCATTTTTGCTAAAACTCATATTTTACCGCCATTAAATTTTACATTTCCTGTGAAAAATAAAAGTCGATTCTTCTCGTTTTGGCCTAAAACTTTTTGGCATCACGATGAAGATACACCAGTGCATTTCATCCCTCTTATGTTCTTTCTATTGGAATCATAGTATTTCTGTTATCGTTAACAATTTAAACTTTCTTTGGCTACTACTGTAGGTACCACTGTATCCTAATGATTTGAATGGTCCCTCGCGATGCTTGTAGTTTTGTCTTAGCAAGGAATCGGGTTTCGTTAAGTGGAAATATATTACTTCGGAAACTTTTCAACCCTTCTATTTATATTTATTCTTAGTCTGATCGGGAGCCCATTAAGTTTGTATAGGCTCGTGGCAATGAATAGATGACAGCTACCCTGTCGGTGAATATAATTCGTCCCGGAGAATTTCTTGAGGAACCTTTCTCGGAAGAAAGTCTCCCCTTTCGTGATATTGTCAGGCGCCACTGTGTGGTATCGGTAACTCGATTTTTGCGGGAATGGAAGGCTCCAAAATTGAATCATCCCCCTCTCGGTTTATCCCCGCCATACTTTCCGATGCTTCCCAAAATCGAATCCACGCTGGAAAGCAGAAGACCCGACAATAAAAAAGTATTTAGAAAAAAATTGAAATAAAAAAATTCAATTCTAAACTAAAATTCACGCAGTCCCAGAAGTTGACTGTGAAGCGTCCACGACTTTCAATTCGCCACGCTGGAGCTTGGAAAGAATTCCCTAAAGGGTTACTAGAAATCGTCTGCTTTTCGAACGCTCTTCGATATTATATTGGGAGAGATCGTTGGGTAGGCTCGTAAGGGAACGTGGCTAATTGGGTATTGCTTGGCCGTTCATCGACTGCAGGCACACCAGCTCAGACACCTTCTGGCGAGGTCACCCTGAGCATCGAGAATGAACGTGACAAGGCGGAGATCGAGAACAATGAGAAAGTGGAGCGCGAGAAGAACCACACGGCGGAGAATAACGAGGACAACCTGGGCCAGTTGGTGTTCAAGCTGCGATACGTGAGCGAGCAGAATGCCCTCGGCGTGACCGTGGTGAACTGCAAGGGGCTGCCCGCGAGGGAGCAAAACGCCACCAGCGATCCTTACGTTAAATTGAAATTGTTACCTGACAAACAGCAACAGGTGAAAACGAGGGTCCTCAGGAACACCAGGGATCCAGTCTACGACGAGGACTTCACGTTCTTCGGGATATCGAAGGATCAGCTCGAGGTACGTTCGTTGTAATTCCCTGCACCTGTTACATAAAAGATAGCTGCATGATTTCTCATGGTAATCTTTTTGATGTAGACTTTTGCTTCTGAACTTACAACACTTTGGAGGAATGGTTCAGATTGCGATAGCGGTTGGTGGTTGTAACAAGGGAAGATCCCGAAGCCGAAAATTCAAAAAATTCTGAAGCTTTGTGAATATGTAGGGGATTTCCTCCCGATTACAACGCAACTTTTGTTTGCTGCACAAACTCACTCGGAAGGGGTGAAATTAACCCCTGAAGATTCGGCTATTTTCCGATTTTGAGATGGAAAAAAAGTTTCACGACAAATCGGAAAATAACCGGATTTTCAGGGGTCAATTACACCCTCTTAGAGTGAATTTGGGCAGCAAACGAAAATTGCGTTGTAATCAGGGGGAAATTCCCTACATATTCACGAAGTTTCAGAATTTTTTGAATTTCCGGGTTCGGGATGTTCCCTTGTAAGATCGAATTGCACTAATATTTAACGATTTCTTAGTATGCCGTTGGGTGTGATAAGCTTGTTGATCGAGTTGAAAGTAAATTTAATTTCGAGTCAGCTTCAGTGACTTCGACTGTGAAGGGTCTTCGGGCTAGATTGTGCTTTGCCCGAACACTAACAGGGGTGATTCATAAAACAAGCTTTTTCACTATCGTTCACAGAAAATCAGTCTGCACTTCATAGTACTCAGCTTCGATAGATACTCCCGTGACGATATTATCGGTGAATTGACGTGTGCACTCTCATCGGTGCCTGGATTGGATAGCGCTGGTAACGAGATATCATTGTGTCGAAAAATCTGCCCCAGAAGCCTGAAGGTGAGCAACCGCTATAGAAATAATATCGATTCGAGGACCATATTATGGATTCTAGACGCAAAATAATTTTATTCATTAACTTCGCATTAGTGAGAAATTTAAAGTTCACTAAATCTTCTTAAGTGTTACTCAACTAACAAATTACTTAAAAGTCTTAATCTCTACACAAACATCTTTGGATTAACTTCGAAACAACTGAGAAATTTAAAGTCCACTAAAGTTTCTTATCACTCAACTGACAAAATAGATAAAAGTCCTTGTTTCTACGCAAACATCTTTGGATTAACTTCCAAACACTGAGAAATTTAAAGTCCGCTAAATTTTCTTATCACTCAACTGACAAAACACATAAAGCCGGGAATCCACCGGAAAGCTAAGCTATGGATTCCAGATTTTCAAATTTTTCAGTTCTAGCCAAAGCTTCAGATTAAAGAAATTAAGCTACATCAGTCAAATTACTAAATTTGACCACCCCCACTTTAGGGAATAAACTAATTTTAAGAAAGTCTAGGAATCCGCTTACCCTCCAGAAATCGGATTCCAGATTTTCAAATTATGCTATGCGATGCTTTGTTTTAACGTAGCTTTTTGGTGGACACGGTTCCATAAAAATGTATCGAAGCTAATTTTTTTAAAACCTAGCATAGCATCACACAGCTTAGCTTAGCTTCCCGGTGGATTCCCGGCTTAAAAGTCGTCTTCGACTCCCAACCCGAGAACTCTTTGCAATCGCGAAAAATACCAACAAAGATAGCGCGGTAATTATAACACTTATCAAGTTTAAAATTCTTGAAACGTTTCGTGCCACGTGGCCCACTGGTAGCCCACGATATTGTTATTGTATATCTCACTTCAGCGTTCGAAACAAAGTAGAATAAACGAAAGCTGAAATTACGAGGAAAATAACACAATTATTAAGCACCGTTCCATAATTAAATATCCTTCAATTTCCACCGAGGCACGGTTGACTAATCAATTAACCGTAATTAACCCACACCCCGAGTGGCGTCGGCGTGTTTTCACGCCGGGGGGTTTGCGCCACGTTGCCATTTCCTGGAAAGTTTACTTCGAAAACAAAACAAGCTCGGAGTTCGCTTTACGCGAAGCTTTCCCAACAGAAACGATCTCTGAGAAAGGCCAGACCACCTTGAGGGGGTATTTCCTCAAAACCTTAAGCCACGCGAAGTATTAATACAGAGGAATGTGGTCAGAGCCTGAAAAGGGAAACGCTGCGTCTCTTTTCCCAGATTCAATCACAAGGCAGGGGAGAGCTGCTGGTTTCCCTTTGTTGGCAACCCATCAACAACCGATTGGCGGTGGTTGTACTGAAGGCGCAGAACCTGCCCAAGATGGACGTGACCGGCCTGGCTGATCCGTACGTCAAGATCTATCTCGTGTACAACGACCAGCGCATCGCCAAGAGGAAGACGCGCGTGAAGAAACGCACCCTCAACCCGGTGTTCAACGAGTCCTTCGTTTTCGACATTCCAAACGGCGCGGATGGTCTTAACAACGTCAGCCTCGAGTTCCTGTTGCTCGATTGGGATCGTGTTACGAGAAACGAGGTATGCTATAAAAATTGCATTGGAAAAAATTGTTCCCTTTTTATAAACGCTGTTATTCCTTCTTATCCACTTCAAACAACTAACTCGTCTTTTGAAGGTACCATTACGACGCATCAATTGTGCCCTTATCCCCGAGCTTTCGGGAACAGTTTCCCTTTTTGAAAGTAAATTCGGGAGCTGAAATGGTGGATGGTAACTGATGTAAGTGCCGGAGGCGAAATTTTTCAGTATTTTCTATAAACTAAAATAAATTGTTCCAGCTCTTGACAGCGTTTACCAGCGTCTTCAGCATGGAATTTACATCCTTCTCCACTGAAAAAAGTATTTTTCATTAATTTGCCACTTACATCGTTTACCATTTCAACTCCTCGATTATTGCATTCGTTACGTACGATGCTTTTTTTTATTTTTAAATGTTACCTCTTCTTTCCTTACTTCAGCTGAATTTTGTTAAACCGTTATACATGCAATGGCAGTGGCGCACTCAGGATTTAATTTTGGGGGAGCCGAGTTGAACGGCGAAAAATATTTTTAACGCAAGTTCAATAAATTGATTGCAATTATTTATTTAAAGAATAAAATTTAGTTTTCTTTTTACGAAGCTCTTGAATCACTTTAGTCGTGTTTAAATTGATCTCTTTTTCCCTTTTCTTTGGTCTCCTTGCCCCTCTCTGGGTGCGCCACTGTGTGATGATGTAATAATGTGATTCTTAGGAACGTAGGAACGCAAAGGTAATATTTCTCGGACTAACCGGAGATTTACTCGCGGCAGTGTCGACCAAGGGAAATACGTGAAATTGATCGGGTTACTAATTGCGTGTCGCGAAATATGTGCACAGGGTGTACTACGCATTAATATTTATATCATTTCGTGTTATGTAATCCTCCGGCTGGTCGTGGGTACAGCGTCACGCTACCGAAAGTCGTACACCTACACCCGACTAGCGTAGCGTGATTTTTCACAATTTTCTCTCGTAATGCGAGGCAAGACCTGGCTGGGCAGAATTTTATCGAGAGATCAATGCAAGGGTGTTCTAAGAATTTTCAGAACGCTGCACTTCTCCCTGCTGAAGCTGAATAAAAAGTACCTACACCGTGTAATTGGGACACTCATCGACTGTAAAACAGCAGTAGACACGAAATACAGTTAGACAGAATTGAATAATACAGTGAGACAAAGTTGTTAGACAAAAGTGAATAATACTATATCTGCTCTAATACTCGTGTGCTTCTGCGCACCCTCATATGGATGCACGTAGTTTTTTTTTTTTTTAAATAGGACTCTTTGTTTAATATGCTGCCAGTGCAGTGTACAGCTTCCAGATAGACTTTTATAAAAAGTAAAATTATCTCCCCAAAATTTGCCGCTCCCAAAAATTTATCGTTCCCCAAAATTTTCCGCTCCCAAAAATTTATGGCTCCCCAAAATTTGTTGCTCCCCAAAATTTGTCGCTTTTCAAAATTTGTCACTCCTCCAATTTTACAGCATCCCCAAATTTGTCGCTCCAAATTTACAGCTTCCTAAAATCTTTCGCTCTCCAAAATTTGTTGCTCCCCAAAAATTGATCACTCCCTAAAATTTGCCGTTCAAAATTTGTCACTCTCCAAAATTTGCCGCTCCCTAAAATTTGCCGTCCCCAAAATCTGTCGCTTCCCAAAATTTACCACCCTATGTTGCAGCCTACTTAGCCTCTTCACAAATCCGCCCGTGCCTGCCAGCCAAAAACTCCATCAAAATCACTTAATCGTCGAGCTACCATTTATCAAAAAATTTCCATCCCCTTTCGCCAATTTTAAATACAGTTCTAAGAAACTCCGCGTAAATCAAGTAGTAATGTCGACTCTACAAAGGTAAAGCAACGTTGTTCGTCTCGTCGCAACCACTGTTAACGCAAGCGCACCTGTTTTAGGTGATCGGACGGCTCGAGTTCGGCGTGCCAAATAGTCAAAAGTCAGCTATGAATCATTGGAGAGAAGTGTGCAGCTCGCCGCAGAGGCAGATCGCTGATTGGCACAAATTAAGGGAGTAACGTGGACATCTCCTTGCCCTATCGACTTTCCTGGAAATCCCCGTCTCCAAACTATCCAAACGCCCCGTGTCCTTCCCCATTGTGAAACCACCAGCCCCTTGAAACCCCGCGATGAAGTGGGGTGTCTGTTTTGTAAACCTAATACTCGATGTATATTAGGCTTGAAGCGAGTGGCGGCACGTCCACCCGCGATCGATGCAACTGCGAATGCACCGCGCGAGACCGGTTGCATGTTGCGTGCACGATTGATCTTGATCGCGCGACTAATAGCCAACCACCACGGGCATCGATTCGATCACAGGGACACGCGTGATTCTTGCCAATGCTGCCTCACGTTTTATTGCATTCATAAATATTCCATTATCGTCCTCGAGAGCTCCAGCTATCAGCTTCATGCTGGTTAAAAAGTGTTTTATTAAGTTCCCACAACTTTGCTCGTAGAATGTGGCTTCAGACTTGCTTCTCTCTCTTTTTGGTACTGTCTACCAGAGATGGGCAAAACATTTATTAAAATACAAATTTCGAGCAACGAATTAAAATGAAAAAAAATTATCAGCCATTTCTCGATTAAAGTTAATTTTTTTTTTAACTGTTATTCCCTATTCGAAATTTTTAATTAAATAAAATTTTGCCTGAAGTTAAGCGAAGCTCGAGCTGAGTTTGTGGAATTTTTGTTTCGCTTCCCCATGAAATTATTAACGAAGCTGGATAGATGAATCCAGAAGCTCTAATCTGGAAAATCAGTTCCTCCGCGCTTCGAGTGTTTAAAAGGACGGCACATCCGATCTAGGGGTCTTGGAGCATCTGGACGATCGTTAAGTACCTCGGAGAAACGATCGCGAGTACTTGGGCACTGAGATCGCTAAATTCGTAGTCCCAAGCAGATCTGCTTTGTTTTTTGTGAGTGGCTCCATCCGATCGCAGTAGCAGACGATCGCGGGTAAAACGCATTACAAAATGCTTTACGATATAAATATAGTTGTTAAGATTTCCGACCAGATGGCAAAGAGGGGAGGAAAGCGAAGCAGTTAACTGCGAGATAATCGGGCATCCGCCGATTGTTGGACACTACTGTCGGGCACGCAGGGTCGTGCTTCCAAGAAGATCACTGCTTTTCTGACAGCAGCTTTTTCGGAAGGGCTCCTTAATTGCGCGTCGCGAGCTCAAAGATGGATCCTTGGCGGCAGGCTCTCGAGGGGGTGCATTATCATTTTGAAAAACTTCGGGGGACGTGTATTATACGAGAGGTCGAATCGAATAGGTTTCGAGAGTAACATTTTATCAGAGAGGCACAATCCACTGAATTGCCGATGAATAATAATACGTATCAATAGGTCAGTGGTTCTCGATCCTTATCGCAACGTGATTTCTGGAATAAAGGAAAAAGGGGACGTTCTCGAGAGACGTTCGCACGACCCTGCTGGATCACAAAGACCATCGTTTTTTGGTAAAGTTAATGTGCATTAATCGTAAAAAGATGTCTAGAGTCAAGCGATGCACTCGCAACTGCGTTTAATTTGTTCGTTACGCTGGCACAAGGATCCCTCCAAAAATTTTCACCGCGCAACAAAGTAGTACCATTTCTTTTTTTAACATAATTTCCAATGAAACTCTGATCATTACAATCTGAAAAATTCGACTTCTCCATGCTCGATTATTTATCCTTTTAATATTTACGAACTACGAAAGCCAGAGTGCTAGCAGAGCTTTGAACAGTGCGAAGTGCTGACGAATAATTGGGGCGTATGCGTCGAGTAGAATTCCCTCTGAAAGCTATTGGAGCGATTCTTGTGAAAGGCAAGATCCACGAGACGTGGAGACGATCCTGGAAAAGCCGTGGACATCGGTCCAGCTTAAAAGCAAGATTAATCGTTCCTGTTCCAAAATTCCCTAGCTCCACGTCAAGTGGCCCAAAGCTGGCACGATCATTAGTACTAAGGAAAGTCGCTGGTGAACGCGGGCTTCAGCGGCGACCTCCCCGCGGCCAGATGTAATTTCGAAAGAAAAATCTAAAGCAACCCCGCACTGTCTCCTGCAAAGAACGCTGCTGCGAAGATCAAGTAGTTGCGCCGTTCCGCAGCAACCCCGAGACGCGTTCGATTATTTTTTAAACCGTACGCCTTCTTTGCGAGTATCCTCCACTCCCCGGTGGAGCATCCATCCCCTTTCCTTTCGCCAAGAGACACTTTCTTGCATAGCCGTGGAACGGGGTCGAGGAATTGTGACGTTGCTTTCGAGTGGCAACGGAAGCCGCTTCGCGATTGTAAATATGTAATTTACGTTTGGATAGAAACGGGAATGCGAAGCATTTTAGTTACGAACCCCTCGTGGTTCCGGCCGCTAACGACGGCGGAATCGGAGCGTACGATTACGGTCCGTGAACAAAAATTCCACGCGGCATGGAAGTACGCGCAGTTGTGGGGAAAAGAAAGTTTAAAAAACAAAAGTTTAACGGTGGCAGAGATGAGATATATTGTGTCTTCAAATTTGCACCCCACAAAATCGGGGGTTGGTTGCGCGGGCATGTAAAAATGTGGGTTTTAAACTTTCTTCTGGCCACCACTGTGGGCGACAGACTGGGACAGCGGATGGAAGAAGTAGCTAGCCGGATGGTACGCTTTGAGCAGCACGGTCACGCGAATACGGAAACTCGCTTCCCGCGGGCCAAGTAATCGTTGACTCTGATTTACACGATTAAATTGGATGCGTTGTTCTTTAAGGGTAGCAGGCTGTCGTTTCTGTCGAAAATTCAAGTATTTCTTCTTCAATTAATTACGAAGAATTAAATTGAAGCTGGCTCTTCGGTACATTGTTTGTTAACATCATAAGCTTTAAGAGAACGTGTTTGTTTGGTCAAAAATATGCACTCTATGTGACGCTGCAGATGGATCATTGAACAGGCTTTTTTAACCGGCTTCAAAAAGGAGGTGGTTATACACTGCGTTCCACAGTAGAGCGTACTCGTTTCGCGCAGGGATTAAGAAGTAAAAAATATTTTTTTCCTTTATTTAATCTACGACTTAAAAAATAGAGAGTCCGAGATTAAATAAGGGAAACAATTTTTTTTTACTTTTTAGTGCATTTTTACTTTTTGACTAAAAAAGTTTCCTTTGTTTTGCAGTGATATTGACGAAACGAAACGAAATTTCAGCAACCTGCTGGTAAATTCTGCTTGAGAATACCTCTGGTTCTGCGCTGAACCTGTAAAAGAAGCAAAATTATGAAAATTACAAGTGCGAAATGGCGATTTTTTTTAAAAAGCGCCTTTTTCGTCGGACAAATATGAGGTTTTAGTTTATTTTGATAAACAATGAGAGTCTTTATTAACTTCAATTCAGGTTCTGGCCGAAACTACTCGTTTCGTGAACATGCTCGAATTTGATTTGATTCGATTGGAACCTCGGTTTTTGAGTTACCACTGGAAAACAAAAGAAACTTTTTTAAAAAGCCTTTTTAATGATCCATCTGTAGCGTCATGCACAATGCGTATTTCTGATTAAACAAACGTGTTCGTTTAAAGCTTGTGACGCTAGCAAACTTTGTGTCATGGAACAAGTCTCAGCCTCAATTTATTTATTTGCAATTAATTGAAAAAGAAATGCCTCATTTTCGACAAACACGCTTAAATACGCAAATGCTCGATTCTGTTGGAATTTAGGGAGCATGCCGGTACGTGGATCGCCATCCGTGCATCATAAATTCTAATCACGCGATTGGTGTACTTTATCGGTTGTTTGGTGAATTTAGATACGCATATAAATATGTAATTAACCGATGATCCTGAATAGGCGGGAAGTAAATAGTTTTCTATCCGTTTTGCTAAAAGGTTGATCGCGTTCAGACTAATACTGGAAATACATTTAATTGTGTAAGTGGAGTTGTTTATGGTTTAAAGGCCCCGTTCGCATGCATAATAGCACACGACGCTTCGACGAATATCGATTAGGCGTTGCCTTAGGCCCGTGCTCGCCGAAGCATCGGAGTTACAGTAAACTTGAGGCCACCTTTGACGCGCAGCTCCGAACAGCGCGGGTTGGGAGCACGAGTAAAGTAACTTTAGAATGCCTGGCGTAACCGATCATCGCTAATCACGGGATATTCGCTGCGCTCGGGACTTCTTTTCTGGCGGCGCTTACACACGTTTTTGTGTAGCGATGGATTCACCACGAGAGCAACAGAAGTGTTCCTAGAAAAGACTCACGCGTGAATCACTTGAACGTAGATATGAACAGGGTGCTTGGCAAGAGGTAGTAAAAATTGAAATGGGCGATTCTACGGGAGAAAATAAGAGGACAGTCAAGAGTAAAGAAATTGCGGTGGAAGCTTCGTCTTTTAGTTATCCACGTCCGAAAATTCGGCGCGAAAATTAAGGCGCGCCTGAATAACGACAACCGGTCGGACCCGCTGCGCGCAAATTGCCATTCTTCAGGCGCACCTTACCGGAATTTTTAAACGCTAGTACCGTAAACTGGGGTGACTTTGCCCATTTTTCGGAGAAACTTTACTTTTTTTTATTGCGAAGTAATTAGAACATATGGTGTTTTGTAATCGATAGCAATAATTTCTCCAAGGTCAAACGAAAAAAACAATAGCGAATTCAAGCATACGCTAATTTTTCAGTCAGAGTAAAAAAAAGTGGGCAAAGTCACCCCAGTTTACGGTAACTAAAAACGAAGCCTCCACCGCGATTTTCGTTACTGTTGATTTTCGTCCCAATTTTGTCAAGTAGAATCATCCATTTAATTTGAGGCTCTCTGTTGCCAAGCAGCCTGTATGTCGAGAATAGAGCAGCGTTTTCCAAAGTAGCACCTTCGAGCGTTTGAGAGATTTAATTTAAAAGATTAAGCGTTCAGAAATAATACAATTTTCGGGGTGTAAAGGAATTTCGAGTAAAATTGTTTTAACTCAATTTTCTTTACCTTCTTTCAATCCGATTGAAATGAAATCTGAAACGTTCAAAATGTCAGGACTTAACACATTCATTGTTCTGTATAAAAGTCAATGTACTTATCGTTTACGATGGATTTAAAAGTAATTAAATAACAGAATTGTAAAATGTAACACGGATATGGTTATGAAATATACGAAATGCCAATGGAAGTGTTAAGTTTACCTGGCGATCATATTACATTCTAACTTGCATTTCGGAATAGTTAGACGAGGCCCTGGAATCGACTTTATTTCTCTGAATATCTCGCGCCCAACTTTGCGTTTCAATAAAAGCTAAAACGACCTTGGAAAGCGCTGCCACTTAAAAGCTAAACTGAACTAAAATCCCGTACTTACGCCCGCAGAAGAAAAGCGTCTGACATATTAAAATGTTCCCTGACGCGTTAACAGTCAATAATTGGTAATGCGTATCCATCGCTTATTTTTTTATCGCCACATTCCGCTCCGTCGTCCTTCCTTCGCAAGAGAGACGCAAGGCGGCGGTAGGAGCTTAGAGGAAAACTGTTAAGGGGCACAGGGGCGGAGGGGGCAGGTGGGATCTGCGAGAAACGAAGAAGCAACGATGAAAGTGGTACGAGCCGACAACCGAGAAACGAAAGTAATGACAGACACATCGCAATATATCACACAAAGACTCGAGAGATACACCGAATACATAAATTTACATACTTAAGTATAGTAGGAGAGAGAAGAGAGGAAAGAAGCAGAAGGAGAGAAACACAAAGAGATCTGTATCGTTGCGCGCGACGATCCGATGGCAAACGGCATTACACGATCGAGAGTTTCAAGATATTTATTTAATTGCTATACAATTACAGATACAACTATATAAGAAACGACTATAATAAGTAGCACGTAGCAAGACATCTCGTAAATATCGTCTGTCGCTCTCAGCGAGCGTGGGCACCGATCGTTGGACGATTCTCTGGCAAGCTGGGGCGACTCTCGGCGTGGAAGGAGCTCTTCGAGATCGGCAGACGTGCTGTAACATATTGAACGTCGATGTGGAATGCTGGAAAATCACCGTTCTGTTCTTTATCTCACTTTAGTTCCCCTTCTTTCATTCCTCGGGAGAATTCGTGGATGCATTTATCTTCTTTCACAACAGAGGCGGTGTTTTGTATCGAAACTTACGATGCGCAGTTGATACTGGTTTATGGAATGTAGAAAAGAAGCATTTAAACGGTTTCCCCGCACTTTTCTTTCTTATCTTCTTGCCCCCTCCCTTCTTTTCGCCCTTTTAGGTAGAGAAGTTAATTGGCGATTACATGAGATGTATTTTTTTAAATAAAAATGCCTAATAGCACCTTTAATAGCTAGAAATAACTCTACACGTATAAAGCCGATATATAAGTATATGAATATCAATCCATCTCCAATGATTACCAAGTAAATATTACTCCAGGGAATTGTCGAGAGAGCAGTACAAGAAAATTGTTCGCGAATAAAAATGTTAACGAAGAAAGTACGTCGTTGCATATCAGTTTGTATAAACCCACAGATTTTCCATGAAATTAAAATAGTTAAGATGATGAACTGGAATTTCTACCCTTTTCTTGCGTTTTTTTATATATCCATACGATAGTGATATCTTTTATGCATAGTTATTATTTTCCACTACCTTTAACTAATATGAAATTAATAATTTAATGTAATAAATCGCCAATGTAGCAGAAGCACACAGTATAACATTTGAATTATATTAATATTTTTTTCCGCGAAATATGCGTCGTCACAAATCTATAATTGGCGCAGCATTAATTAGCAAGGAACCGGTGCTTTTCATGCATTCCACAAATATCATGTACGCGTATGGGCACGGCGTAAGACGACATGCTGTGTACGGTCAGATTTTAAGGCTGTGCGGTCAATAAAATATTGGAATGAAATTATTCGACCAGACTTCTTCCTCGAAACCACCCATTTCCTTTACACAGCCATTTCATTGGATTTTGCAGATAAAATATTGGAGTAAAGTATTATAAATACACATTATTACAACCACGTCGAGAGAATGAAATATTTAATGAAAAGAATGAAACTGTTGACACATACGCAATTATAAAAATATTTTATTAGTAAGTGTAAATTTCGTTCACAAATTCATTCGGGCGGAATACAAAAATGCGTTGATTGGAATGAGTAAATTATGCTTTACAGAATATCGACTCCTACTAGTCAGCGTAACGTTATAGGCATACACACTAATCTTGTCTGCACAAGTTAAATTAATGATCGATTGAACGATTACGGTGAAAAAAGGTATCGATTAACGTCGCTCCTTTTCGCACGACTACTTAACAAATGGGAGTATTTAACTTATGTAGATACATCCAGTGTGACATTTGTATAGAAATATAAAACACCTTTACATAAATACTATTTAACAAATCTTGTAACAGCGGCCACTGCATCCTGTATGCACGTGCGTCTAACTTACTCTCCTCGTATTTGTTCGAGATATAAATTACAAAATAGAAATTTCCAAGTACATGCGTACGCCTTTAAATAATACACGAATATCAAACTGTACAATAACGAAACGGCAAAAGTTACCAATAACTTGGAAAATTTGTGACTAGTAACTGTAATTTTAAATATTATTTATAAGACGGGAGATTAATGTAGCACAACAATTTAGACAGCTGTACTATGTACAATAAAGAAAATATATGCATTTTGTTTAAATACAAAGAAGCAATAAGGTAGTAGGTTAATGTAGTAAATACTATACTTTTGGTCCACCTGTGTTTTCAACAACTAAAACTGTAGTATGTTCCAGTCGCTTTCGAAATGGTTATTACTATTGTCTGTCTCAGGATTTGTACTCGTGACATGCCTAAACCATTAGGCACATGTACATCAACAAAGGTAATGCTAAATTGTCAACTTGGTTTGTTTGTGCTTCAACAAACGACAGAGCAACACTTGATAATAAACTTCTCAAAAATAACCAACCACAATCCACGTAACCTGTTAAAAAAAATATATAAATACATTTTTTTATTATCATAAAACATAGTATAGAAATTTGTAATGTTTTAAGGGGTCAATCCTGTAATCACGCCGTAAAATTCGGCAACATTCAGTTTTTTTTCTCTCTGTGAATACAATGAATAACAATGTCAAACTTTTTTTCATTTATTCAGTTATTTATAATGTGTACGGAACGATTTTTTAAATACACTCTTAATTATATTTTTTCAATGTTATCTGGAGGTAAAAATCGTGCATTTGAAAAGGCGGCGGGAGGAATTTCAGCTCACAGACTTATCTGAAACAAAAATACCAAACTGATTCTTAATTAGTATTAGTATCGCTGTCGCAGGTGCCAGAATTAGTCAAGTCTCGAAATTTTCCATTTTTACTTGAAGTTTGAATGCGCGCAATTCTGTTAAATTTTGACTTACGTGGCTAATTCTGGCACCTGCGATAGCGGTACTCATACTGATTAAGAATCAGTTTGGTTTTTTTGTTTCAGATAAGTCTGTGAGCTGAAATCACTCCCGCCGCCTTTTCAAAGGCGCAATTTTTACCTCCAGATAACATTGAAAAACATAATTAAGAGTGTATTTAAAAAATTGTTCCGTACACATTATAAATAACTGAATAAATGAAAAAAAAAGTTTGACATTGTTATTCATTGTATTCACAGAGAGAAAAAAAACTGAATGTTACCGATTTTTGCGGCGTGATTACAGGAACGACCCCTTAATGTCGTTGCTAATAATATAATATTGAGAAAAAAAAGAACAAGAGGAC
Source organism: Andrena cerasifolii (assembly GCF_050908995.1). Classification (NCBI taxonomy): domain Eukaryota; kingdom Metazoa; phylum Arthropoda; class Insecta; order Hymenoptera; family Andrenidae; genus Andrena; species Andrena cerasifolii. The sequence continues at coordinate 11,467,923 of NC_135120.1, read as the reverse complement.
AATGTACGGTTAACACGTACCCAGAAATGCCAAACCACTTATTAATCCAACTTGGCTAAGAATGCAAGCAGTTGTTCCTTCGATGGACTTATCTAAGTTAGCCCATTTGTGGGAACCCCACTTGCTGCCAACAAAACTAGCAGCAGTGTCACCTATTCCAATAGTCACAATACCGCTAAGTAATGTTAATAATGGAAGGTTATTGGTAGGCATCCAGAGTGGAAAAGACAAGCCACAAAATAAGTATAAAGGTGTCAAAGAAATGGAATTATCCTTCTCGTCAACAAGCACGGAATATCCTTGTTGCAACGCCAGTCCAAGAGGCGGTGTTTTCAAACATCTCATCAACTGGAAATATGTAAGTGATAATCATGTTCGTTTAAAAACATGAGCATTGTGCGTATTTTTGAATATTTCAGCTGATATCTACCTCGAGAAACACGAATAAACCCAATATAATACCACTAGCGAGGTATAGCAACGTTCGTTCATATATTAAACCAGGTACATAGACAAGTACAGTTAACAAGTGAAACAGTTTCCTAGTCGAAGTTGTCGCACGAAAATTTAACAGCGCCTGATATACAATAACAATCGCAGCTAATGCTAAACATATAGCCCAGTATCCAACTAAGACGACCTGTAACATTTAAAGTTACTAAATGTAATTTCACCTTATCATAAACATCCACATCAATCATCATAACAACGTACCTTGCTGGATTTACTGAAAATGAAGAAAACCATCCATGCCAAAACATTCTGATCCAATATAATATACATTAGTGGCAAAAATACAATTAATAAGAGAGTGATTGTCATTGTATAAAAGTTTGTAGTCGATCGAAAGATTGGAAAATATCCGCATATTAAACAAACAGATATTACGTACAGCATTACTATCTGAAATGATGGATCATTAAATTATTATTCGTACATAATTTATTATTTCTGAGGAGTTCTCTTCAAAATCTGTACCTGTAGCACAACTGTGGCGATATCATCGTTATGAATCGGTGGTAAGTGATATCGTAATGGCAAATTTGTCACCACAGACATTAGGAATAAGACGCAGCCATGCATCGCTGCTGTCGCTTCTCCGATGGTAAAGCAACGGGGGAAAGTGGACAACATCTGGAGAACGCCCCATGTTCCTAAACTTGCCACGCTTAAGCCCCATGTCACGCTCACTAGTAATCCTGTTCTTATTTATTAATAAACAAGAAAATTTAATTGAAACAGCACATATGAGAAATGTAGAGTCAACAGAAATGACGAAATCGTATTGCAAATCGAGTACTAAGCTTCGACTATTCTGGACAACAAAAGGGTCAGAAATTTGGGAATGAATGAAAGCAGAAAAGGTAGAGAAAATACAGGAGAACTACATAAGGTGGGACTTTAGGTTTGGACTTCAATACACAAGCATATCTAATTTTGGAGGAAACAAAAACGGACAAAGTAAGCGTAGAAGCGGGGAAAAGAGCAATAAAATATGAGGAGAAAGCGAAGCGGCTGAATAAGAATAAAATAGTACAAGAATGCTGCAGGGAAATAGACGCGAAGCAAGCAGAGAAAAAGTCGAAATGGGAGGAAATGAGAGACTCATACTACAGGCAAAAAATGATGGATATCCAAAAAATGGAAATAGAAAAAAGGAGGGGAAGAGAGTTTGCCGAGGAACTAGCAGAAAGAGACAGGGCAGAGCTGGTTCAATAGCAATACAACAGAATACTAGGAGGCAGATAGAACGCACATTACACAGAAATCAGGGATAACCAGAGAGCAAATTACCTTAACGGAAACTACAGAGGCAGAGGCCAAAGCATGATTGCAAGGTTCAGATGTGGGAACGAAGAGCAGGGAAGCAAGTACTGGAAGGAAGAAAAAGTGACAGTATGCAGATTATGTAAAGGGGCTAGAGACACATTGGGTTACATGCTACAAAATTGTAAGGAGTTGAGAAGAGAAAATTCAACGATAAGAGGGATACTAAAGGGAGAAGAAGAAGAAGTGGAGTGGTTGCGTACAGAGGCGTATTTAGGGTGGGGCAAGTAGGGCTCATGCCCTGGGCGCCAATGCCGGGGGCGCTAAAAAGCCGAAAGAAATGGTGTTTCTTGAATAAATTTATTTGGATGGTTAATGTTAGTAGTTTACGCTTGTTATTCGTATGCTTCGCATGCCTCTTTAGAGAGGCTTCGAAAAAAAAGTGCTGCACTTTTCAGCTTCATTTGGCTCCAATTTTCGCCTCTTCCGCCCTTCAGCACCACTTTCTTTAAAAGGATTCTCTAAATTCTAAATAAAATTTTTTGTGCGATGAGCACTTTTAACAAAGAAGTAGAACAGAAAAGATGTAATTCGAATGATATGCTTGGGAGGGAGCGCAAATTCTACGCTTGCCCTAGGCATTCTTTACACTAAATACGCCACTGGTTGCGTATGGTTCTGGCAAAAAGGAGAAGAAAAGAAGAACAAGATGAAGGAAGAAGTCAAAACGAAAGCACAATCTTGAGTTAACAGTCCCAGAAACGCTTACACACATAACACATGTAATCCCATTTTGAGGCCGAAAGGCAAAAAATAAACCTATTTACTACTACTAAGCTTCGACTAAACCTTAAAGTCTCAATGAACAATTTGTAAATTGGTATACCTTTATTTGCTACAAGAAGGTACAACATGGATGTCACTATGGCTGGTAAAAAATATATAACTTGAAAATCTCTGGCCACAACATTTTCTGTCGATAATCTCAAATACAGACATATACAACTAATAACAAGACCAATGCCAGTGAGACCAACGATGAGGCAAATTTCAGAGTAACTAGCATCTTCCTTCAATATCGTCAAAATTGCACTTAAACCTACTAACGTTCCAAGCCACAACCCACTACTGGCATTTACCCTGAAAATAAATTTCAGAATTTTTAAACTACAATTTGACATAAATCTCCTTACATAACAATTTAAAATATTACATAATATGGTGTAAACTTGAATTTTCCCTGATACTTTCATAAATATAAGGAAAACAACAGAATTATAGATAGCTTTCGTAAAGTATTACATGTTAAATATTACATTAATTTCCATACCCTCTATAGCTATAATAACATTGATACAATAAATAATTTATGCATAAATGGTGACAGATGATATATAGATATTTCATGCAATTACAAACTAAATGCGCACATAATCCTCTTTTGTACTAACAAATCATGAAGAAATGCAAAGATTTGATTACGATAGAGGATTAAAATCTGTTTAAAATAGTATACGCGTTTTATTAAAAAGTTACATTCAAAATACTTTTCGAAAAGGATGAAATATTTCAAAATAACATATTACAAATATTTAAGAAACGACCTTTATTTTCTAATACGTTACAAGATTTTTAATACGGTATAAGGCGAAAGCAAGTGGTGGTATGAATTGTAAATATATTAAATACGAAGATTCGTAATGGATTTAGAGGTTAAGTCACGCCTTCTTTACATTCGTACAATTAAAAGTCGACGTACCGATGCTCTATGCCATTGCTCTTCAGGCTCTGTAATATTCTTTCCTCTAAGTATTTGTATTTTCTTATTAGAAATTCCATTGTCGACAGAATACAAGTGACACGCGTTTTTACACCATCAATAACCACACCCCCTCACTTTTAATATGGAAAATGTGCGATAGTCACTGGAAAGGTCATTCTTTTTCCGTCATATCTTTCGTTCTTGCGCACATGTAGAATCATGATAGAATACGTAATAAACGAATGACGAAATAAATTGAAGTAGAATTCAGATGTACTTTTTAACGATGATACGTGATTATTCTTGGAAAATTCCTCTTTATAATGATTAGTAATATTTATCAGTTTAAAAAAATGCTTAATAAGTAAAACATTGAAAAAAAAATGTTACTGCATATTAATCATTTAAAAGATGTTAATCAGAGGCAATGTTTATATAAGAATTCTGTAATGGTGTTAGTGTGAAAAATCCAAACGGTGGTACCAAGAGAATAATACAGAAATATTATAACGTATATGTTAATAAACATATAAGAATAAGAAGTATTTATAAAAACGGCAGAATAAACAGCACAGAAAAAAAACAATAAACTACTGTCCCATTCAACAATTATTGTATATATTATATATATATATATATTGTACAATTACACACAATTTGTAAAAAGGAATACCAAAAAGAGCATTAAAAAAGAGTCACCGACTGTGACAAATTTTTTTAACATTTTTACAGATACGTTCGTATACATATACTCTAACAATTTATGTACTAACAGAACCTGGGATAAAATAATCGTTCATTACTAAATTGAATCCCGGCTTTTTAAGATCTATGAGACTTGGAAAATGCGATCAATCCGTTCGTCGATGAATCGTGGCTTGTAACTGTTTCAGCGCTCCCCAATTCAGTTTCGATTACTTTTGCCAACTGTTTACCTAGCTCGACTCTGTTGGAATAAAAGCGGCGGGTTCAGAGTTCGTTCATTTTTGTGAACATTCGTAAGTGTAAACTTCAGAAGTAATTATTGAATTAATGGTTGGTTAATCGGTACATTAAAATATGTGTACTTAATATAAAATTGATACTTACCCCCACTGATCAAACGAATTGATATCCCATATCATACCTTGCACAAAGATTTTGTGCTCGTACATTGCTTTAAAGAAAAAGGATACATATGGTTAAATTAAATGGTACATTTGTACAGCCAGCTAAGAAATATCTTTCCAACTACCGCAGATGCACGGTGCAGAGTGGATTAACTTCACACAGCTGGTGGGAGGCAAAGCGAATATTCACGAAGCATTGTTCGCTGTGCGTTTGTGGTAGTTGGAACGATATTTCTGAGCCGCGTGTATTATACTTTATTCCATTGCGAGCATTAAATTTACCTATTAAGGCTCCAAGAGTGAATGGTGTTACTTTTTTCATAAGAATGCTATTAGTAGGTCTGTTCCCCTCAAACATCTTGTGCGGCAATAATAAATTCACTTGCTCAGGACTCATTCCTGCTTTCTGTAATTCAGCTTTTGCCTCATTCTCATTTTTACCTTTCATCAAGGCTTCAGTTTGCGCGAAGAAATTCGCCAGCAATATTTTGTGATGAAGAGTCCCTTGGACCTGAAATAACAATCTGTTTTATTACGTATTCTTACACAAGAATGACGAAAGTACAGTTTAATTATTCACTGTACCTTATTCAGCGAATTTACTGGAATTATGAAATCAGCAGGCACAAGTCTAGTGCCCTGATGCAGCAATTGATAAAATGCGTGCTGCCCGTTAGTTCCTGGTTCTCCCCACACAATTGGACCTTAAATATCAGGATTTTTCAAACATACTTTCAAATACCAAACCTTATAAATTTTATAATATAAAGTATTTAAAACACTTACCAGTACCGTAATTTACAGTTTTTCCTGCTCGAGTAACATATTTTCCGTTACTCTCCATATCTCCTTGTTGGAAATAGGCAGCAAATCTGTGCAAGTATTGGTCGTACGGCAACAATGCGTGTGTTTCAGCTTTATAGAAATTGTGGTACCAGACACCGAGCAAAGCTAGTATAACTGGTGCCTGCGAAATAATACACGATTACCTTTCGCTCTTACTACTTTCAAACCATTGAGAAGCAATTACATATTGTACCATGGAACAATTAAGTAGCACTTACGTTCTTTTCTAATGGAGCACTGCAAAAGTGCTGATCCATGAAATTTGCACCGCTTAATAGCTCTTCGAATTTGTCAAAGCCAATGGACAAAGAAATTGATAAACCAATAGCGGACCATAAAGAGTAACGTCCTCCAACCCAATCCCAAAATCCAAACATATTCTTCTCATCGATACCAAACTCTTTAACCTTCTGGTTATTAGTAGACAATGCAACAAAGTGGCGTGCAACTGCTGCATCCTATATAATCATATTTCACGATAAAATAGTTGCATTTCAGGTAGTACATCAAGAAACTATGCGTTTCATTATATACTTACGTCCTTTAAAGCATCCAAAAGCCATATTTTAGCAGAAGTAGCATTTGTGATTGTTTCTTGAGTAGTAAATGTCTTTGACGCTATTATGAAAAGAGTCGTTTCTGGATTCAATTTTTTCAGAGTTTCGGCTATATGAGTTCCATCTATATTACTAACAAAATGAACTCGCGGTCCAACATGGTATGCTTTTAATGCTTCCGTCACCATCAACGGGCCCTATACGTACATCCGCGTCGTTAAAAAATTTGCCACTCGTATTTCCAGGGAATACAATTTATATTACCTACCAAATCGGAACCGCCTATTCCAATATTGACAACATCTTCGATTGGTTTACCGGTGTAACCTTTCCATTCTTTTGAAAGGACCTGCATGACACAAGGAATGCTTATTTTTATTATTCAAGCGTACTAAATCTATGTAGTGTTTAATACAATAGGAGAAAGAAAAGTACACTCGCTGATTTTACCTCATTAGTGAATTGCTTCATGTGTTCCAATACTGCGTTCACGTCCGGCGTAACATCTTTATCGGCAACTAAGATAGGTTTATTGCCTCTGTTACGCAAAGCAACATGCAAAACTGCTCTGTCCTCAGTGAAGTTAATCTTTTCTCCTCTGAACATAGCATCTCTTGCGGCTTCTATATCGCGTGCTCTTGCCTACGAATCAATAAAGTAGATTATGGTTACAACGCTAGCAGCTACATGTTATTAAAAATATGTAACGCGCAAATACGTCTGCATAGAGAATCTCTTCATTTATAATTAATGCTTTAGAATTGTATAACATGAAAATACATACTAGGTCCAACAATAACTTAAGTGCTTCTTCGGTAAGACGATTTTTGGAATAGTCAAGTAGAATCGGGCCATCTTGGGGAGTAGCAATTTCTAGACTAAGTCATAATCGAAATATTAGTACAGTCCTCTCGCTTAATAAAATATAAGAATAAACATGTGTCAAGAAATATCTATGATTTCATCGTACTCAAATTTTATAATTATTTAATTTGCTGTTCTTTTACACTTTTTGAGACTCAGAATACTTAAAGAAAGATATGCTTTATTTATACGAAATAAATAACAGCAAGTATTAAGACATTATAAAGTATAATATACTATGCAAATTATTGAGAAAAAAAATAGAAAAGTGTGTTTTCAATCTATAAGCACAGAATGCGAATAGAAAGATCATTACGTAATAGTGTAATTTTAATCATCGGTGAACAACCTTCGAAAGGTCATGTCAAGGTCATATGTCAAAGATTAGCAAAAACTTGCCTAAACTTTTCGAAACGTTTGGGATCTTGTTGAAAAAGATCGTATATTTTGATTTTCGATCCATCAGCGTCGAAATATTGCTGCAGCTTAGCCCACGCTGGCTCGCTTGTTAATTCTGGTTTCGGTTTCATTTCTTCAATATCAATAAATCCGGACCAACGGAGAACTGAAATACGTCCTCCTCGTGTGGGTGGCGATTCACGTATGCAATCAGTACTATATAGCACATTCACTGATGCCCGACAGGGGGACCAAGCCGTTTTTGTTTGTGTGGGGTTTCGTGTTTGTGATGTGGTATGCCTGTTTGCGCGCGACTTTATAATTTATCGAATGAATGAAGAATGAATGAAGTGAGTTATAAATGTTTATAATTAATTGTTCTTCTGTTTATTAGTTGCTAAGGTTTTTGTTACATTCTTTGTATAAATTCATTAAATATTCCGTTCCCCGTTTTCCTAAGAAAAGAAGAAATATTCAATTTCAATCTTTATCCTTCTATCTGCTGCATACGTGTCGCTGGCGCGACGATCCGTGGACAGGTTTTAAAGTAAACGGTACATTACACGTATACACATACACATACGTCCCGATTCACACCAATTCACACATTCACAGTTTAGTACGCACCTCATTGGTAGGAGGCGCTACAAACTCTGCTTCAACTTTCGTAAGAGGGAAGCTTGGCCCCCCTGGTGCCACCTCTGAAGTAACAACTTCGTGAAAGAACTGTGACTTGTGTTGCGCACTGTATGTTTAAAAACGGTAACTCTGAGAACCATATTCCACCGATTCATACAGGTCGGTAAAGTTAATAGACATGAAAAATAACTGCCCCTGCTAAGAAAAATGAAAACACTGCAAATGAAGAATTGCATACTAAATTACTTTTCAATTACTAAATAAACGAAATCGATCCAAATACGATCGCATTCTTTATCCTTATCACCGACCCACGGTAAAAAGTATCTCTTACCTCGCCATAATTGGTTTCAACACAGACGAGGTACAGCATAGACCTATCACCTTATAGATGTTCGTGTCGCCACCCAAACTGTATTACCGACCCATAATTTGAGGTCTGAATGTAGTGGCATCTGCTCATGAACAGCGTTCAACTCAGCAACTACTCTGACATGTGTTGAAAGGCTGAAAGGTGTTGCGTACTTGTATACGTGTGACTCGTTTAGAGAGAGAGTTTGGCACAGGTAGGCTTTTGCTACGCTATGCTTTGGCTCGGTTTGTCAACGACTCACGCGGATTTTTCTCCGAAAATCCATTTCAGGGATCAAGACACTATGAAGCACAAAAATGGTATTTCTTCAAAGCCCATGCAAGCTATAAGTTGCAAGATGACATTGTTTATTAGTACTTTGCGTGTAGTAGAACCTTTTCACGTATCGTACGCCGAAAAGTATTAAAAATTCACGCTGTTACTGACATTCCCGCAAGATTCTAATGCACTTTTGAAGTAATAATAATTGGATATTACTGGCTACGAGTATTAGTTTATGGCCAACACTAAAATTTACAGTAAAATCTAATTCTTAAAAGACTCGCAGAAGGTTGCATGATGCACGAGTGTCGTGGTGTGCATGGATGCAACTGCAAGTCGAGTTACTTTTGAAACCCGCATTGGGAAATAAAATTTTGTCTAGCGCTGAGAAATTCATCGGTTCAGTGAAGTGTGTGCACGTCATAGTTCATATTGTCTCGTGATTTCTCAATTCGCGCATAAATTTCATCGATTACTGGACCATGTGGGAGGCCTTTTAACAGGATTCCATTTAGATATACCCGTTACCTAGAAGACTTTTTCAGAAACTGAAGGACGTTTAAAAACAGGAAGTGCTTCTGTAATCGTGTGCAATGCGATTGTAGAGTCAGTGCCTGTGCCTGTCAAAAAGTGTTTCATAGAGTACCGTGGTTCTATCGTATACTTCGTCGATCTTAGTAACTAAGGGGGAGAAACAAGTATGTCACTCATATTTCTCCAAATATTCCTGCAACTATTCATTTACACCAAGTTCCACTAAAATGTATTTATTCATTATAAATAATACTAGATGATATGTATAAGCATTAACATTAATGTATCGAACAATTAAACATTGAGAATAAAAGAGAATTCATTCGGCGTAGAAAATCATTTGCAAATTCAAGATCAAATGTTACTAATTGCTTGATATCTCAAGTTCTATCGATCAAAGTTAATAATAATTTCTACTGGGCGGTTAGGGTAAATGTTGTTAACATTATTTGTCATAGCAATAGCCAATGGAACGTATATTTTAGCAGAAAATCCATTTTTGCCGAAGAATTCGTTGGATTTCGCAATTGTAATTAACCGTCGACCTTGTTTTGATCGGGAGACATCGTTCCTCGAAGTCTAGATAAGGAGCTCACAGAGCTTCATGTACTCAGTCGTCGTCGGTCTTCCGGACCTGGAGGACCTCCGGGGACCCTGCAGTTGCCGAGCTACCTGGACCTACTGGACTTCCTGGACTTCCTGGACTTGCTGAGGACCTGGTCAGGGTTTCAACTCGGGTCCATCCCCCTCCCCCCGATGCAGCCGAGCCACCTGGAGAGGCGGATTCAGGAGCCTTTCTTGGAGGGGGCGAAATATGTAAAAGTACATAAGTACATTTTTTAACCCTCTTTCACAAGATTTAAAATTTGCTTGTAACTTATGTTTTAATATCTCAATCTGATACTGTAACCTAAATAATTAAATTCACATTAATTATAATTCTGTATAAATAATTAAATTCACATTAATTATTTATACAGAATTATACACAATGTCATAATATTTTCTATTTTATTACTCTTGGGGGGGGGGGGCGATCTGCAGAGATAGCAGTGCAACTTTTCAACTCGTTCAATCTTTCTACATGCTACCGAATAAAACGATTATATATATATATGTATTAAATTCTAGATAAAAGTTTTAGTATCGCGTTTTAAACATTCTAAACAATTTTTCTTTAATTTCACAATCATTCGAGATGCTTAATGTTTTGCATGCAAGTTACGCTTCTCAAGTTTAAATATTTCATATGAGTTTTATGAATCTTCTCTTATTAATAGTTATTACATTCGAGTCATTAGATTTTCTGAATAAAACATAAATAGGCAGTCTCTCTACGGGCCTCGAAACGCTGCGACCTCCTCGTAGTGAGACCTGGTAATTGGTGAGAACAGAGCCGATGCGATTGCTGCGATTGTCAAATATCCTAAATAAGTAGATAGATACAAGAATTTCTTTAAATAGTAATACTTTGATATAATGTAAAAATAAATGTAACTCGAAATGTTTGAATAAATCATTCCTTCCCTTCCTTCCACATGTATAAATATATAAAATAAAGTAATGTGGAATTCTCAAGATATGTGAAATAATGGAGTTCAATAACGACGTTCACCAAAGTCGGAGGACGGATCGGACGGATGAACATTTAAAATGCCATGGTATACCTATCTTAATGTATTATTTCCATCGATTACTGGAATATGTGGGAGGTCGATCGTCCAGATTCTACTGCAATACACTAAAAATAAGTATCTGGAAGACTTTTTTGAAAACACTGTACTCGAGTCCGATCACATCTCCTCAACTTTGAAAGACATATATGTATACATAGAAAGAGCAGGGTGCATGGCTGCAGCTGCGAAAAGTACATATTTCGCAATGGACATTGCGATATAGAATTATTTCCGGCCTTTGTGAAATTTCAACTTCCATGGGAAACAGTTGAGGTCGACAGCAACCTCTACCAATGTGACAACATTCACGAAAGGTGTAAGCTGACAGTTCGACTTCAACCGCGGCAGCGATCGGATCAGTGAATGTACCTGCATATTATTTCGTGATTTCTCGATTCGTGCATCAATTTCATCGATTACTGGACTATGTATGAGGCCGTTTAACAAGATTCTGCTGCATTACACTCAATACCAAGATGCCTTTATGGAAACATTTTACGCGAGCCCGAACACTACTTCCCACTGCTGAGAGATGTTTAGAAATGTGATGTGCTTTTGTGACCGCGTGCAATGCGATTTTAGAGTCAGTACATATTTCGCGATAAAGTATTTCATAGAGCACTGTGTGGACGCGAGTGCAGAGTCAATGTTTTGCGCATACAGAACTATTTAAGTGAAAGCACCGGTGCTCTAAGTGATTTTTCATCGTGGAATTACTGTGTTTACATAAAATTATTTCTGGCCTTGACGAATTTCCAGTTAGCTGGGAGTCGGTCGAGCGCCATAACACCGCCAACAACCCCTACGTCACAACATTGCCAAGCGGTGTCACCTCTGTCAGTTCGACTTTACTCGCGACGGTGATCGCATCAGTGAGTGCGTGTACATATTATTTCGTGATTTCTCGATTCCTGCATAAATTTCATCGATAACTGGACTATGTGGGAGATCGTTCAACGAGATTCCACTACATTACACTCAGTACCTAGAGGACTATTTTGGAAACGCTTTACTCGAGTCCGAACACATCTTTCCACTGTTGAGATATGTTTAAAAACATGAACTGCTTTTGTAATCGTGTGCAATGCGATTGTAGAATCAGTGCTTATTTCGCGATAAAGTATTCGATAGTGCACAGTGGCCCTGCGTATTAGTAATGTGAACGCGAACGTAAAGTCAGTGTTTTAACGCATCTAGAATTAATTCAGAGCACCAGTGCTCCTATTGCTTTTTCATCGCGAAAGTAATGTGACATATTTGGAAGTGTGACACATTCTATGGGGTACTGACCCTGCAACTGCTGGACATTCGCCTGCAGATCGAATAGCTACTGCTAAAAGGGGATGCTTGTCAGTGAGACTATTTTCAACGAACGGTGAGTGATACTTTTTCATTCTTTGAATTTTTCTGTATGCTATCGAACATAATGATTACTGTAGCGAGCATAGTGACCACGAATACGTACTTAGTACTCGCGAATAGTAAAATTTAATGCGTGTACTTCCAAATGTTTAATACACGTAGAAAAATACAATGAATAAATTTTAAATTCGCGATAGGAGTTTTAATATCGCGTTTCAAACATTCTAAACTTCTTTTCTTTAATTTCACAATCATTCCGGATGCTTAATGTATCGAATACGAGTTACATTTCTGAAGTTGAACTCTTTCGTGCGAGTTCTTTCAAATCTTCTCTCTTAACAGTAATTACATTCGAGTCATTAGATTCTCTTAATAAACAATGACAGTAATTTTTGGTACTACTTGGTTATTATGCTCGCTAGTTTTGCTTGCCCGTTGCATGTGCTAAATATTAAGACACACTGGTAGTAATATTACGAGAAATCAAAAATTGCCACTCTTACCACCTGATATCTCGACCTCAAATGGTCCCTTTATAAAATAACAGTATAATAATAAATGACTGCCGCCAAAGTGGCTGCTATATGAACTTAAATTTCTTTCTCCCTTGCATAAAAATAACTTTAAGCCACTAAACCTACAAATTTTATACATCGCGGAAGAACTTGCACATGTGCTTAGTTTTAACTAGCCATAGTCCTAGAGTCCATTAAGTTTTAATTTAAGAACTTTAGTCGTAAGAATTTTTCCAAATTTTCAAAAATGCATTGGTCGAATATGGACCAGAAATATTTCGTAGAAATGGGTCACTTTCGTAGGTACCTCCGCGTTGGTGTGCCTGGACTTGGTAACGTTTTCCAATGCATTGCGTCTTGCAAAACGTTGTCAAGCTGAAGCCTACGATCTAGTTTAAGGGTCCAGATCAAGCCAAACTTACATTCGGTGAGTTTGGTTCGGTCTGGACATCTATTCAGAAATGCACTTGCGTACTTCGAGCGATAAGCTTTTGTTCCGCCTCGTTCTTTTTAAATATAAGAGTGCCAAACACACCCTTCTAGAAATACAATTCGCCTTCGATCACTGATTTCTATTTCGCGCATGGTGTTCTCGCCCTTCATAGGCCGGCTGTGCTGGGTACAACTTATTACGGCTTTACACAGAGGACCATTGTTAGACGAAGATGTGCGACAGTTCTCGTTCTCGGTCACGCTCGCCATGGCTGTGTAAAGTCGTGATATGGAGCATGCCATGTAGAAACGAAATTTCGGTGGATCGAGGGTGAATGTTCGCGTCGCGCCGCGCCTTTCGGTCCTTTAGTCGTTTAGTCTCTTTTGCAATCTCAATCGGGAGATTCTTAGCTTTCGCATATCCCTCGAAAGTTACGCAAGTGCATATTTGCAATAGATTATGCCACTAGGGCTCATTGTAAAGAGTGCGATAGGCTAGATTTAAGGGTAGAGGTACGCTTGCTTGTTGAGAGTGACGCCTTTTACCTTTGCTTTTGCTTACAATTAGCTTCACCGTGCACCGTGTCGTTTCGCATTTAGTATACTTTTACAGACTTGTCATAGTGTATTTTCTATTTCCTACTTTCAATTCTCTTTTCTTTTTTTCCGGTAATATAATTCGCTCTCGGGAGAGATCTTGAATTAGCACAAGATGCTCGGGCACGATACACTCGCCTGTGCAAATTGTCGGCTTTGTGATGGGAGCGCGTATTGCAGCTGCATGTGATTTAATTGTGAGGCGGGCTGCTGTGAGTCTGACCCCTCAGGCGCGGCCCCTAGTGGGGAACTCCCGTTAATGGGGGGCTGGATGAATGGTGGTCGCGTATTAGCGTTTTGTCTGTGCAACTGCAATGCGTGAGTGTATCGAGCAGCTCGAGATCTCTCACGACGGCGAATCCGTGTCCGTTTTTCAATTCTTTTTCTATCTCTGCAATGAGATACTTAGCGTCTATTTGTCACTTGAAACCAGTGCAAGTGTGCCTCTAAAATATGCGAAAGAAATTGTAATGGCATATGTGTAGAAAGATCGACGAGAACCTCTCGTCTATCTTTCTTACGCGCGCATGCTAACCCTTTGGACTTTAAAGTAAAGTCTTTGGAAATAATTTTAGTAGTTTTTTACCTTATACCGCAATCACAGTCCAAAGGGTTAGTATAACGAAGTATAGTGTATATGTGTGCTGCGAAACTTAGAAAATTTAGCCAGGCAAGTCCAGTTTTAAGCGCATCATCGAAACATTCGCCGAGGGATTCGCCGAGGTTTTCTCTGGTGAATTCTTTAATAAAGAATTCACTAAGAGATTCGTTGCTAGTTTCAGGGAAGAATTAGATCTGGGTTAGGGTTTACTAACACTTTAGAGTAGAATTGGAATTTTTCTGGCATTCCATGCCATTAGCGCCTGATGAGGCTGCTTCTATTTCCTTTTACAATTCGGAATTATCATGCGCCTAAACAGGCTGCTGTATTTTTTAATTAACATTAAAAAGGATGAGACCTGATGATGGTACATTAGAATTAAAAAGCATTAGGCGCCCAAAAAGGCTACTCCTTCCATACATTAAGATTGAAAAACCTTAAACGCCCGAAGAGGCCACTCCTTTTTTCTATCAGACAGAATCAGAATTCATTGAGCGCCCAATGTGGCTGCTGGAAATTTTTCTCAAAGTCTGAATTGCGTGACACCTTGCAATTTAAAGGAAATTTTTTCGAACTTGTTTAAATACAAATTGTCTGTTTCAGTTATAGTGTTTGTGACATGCATGTGTCTGTCTCAAAATAAAAATAATAGATAAACCAATACAATTGTTGCTCGCGATTCTTACAATTTTATATCGATTAATAATAATTCGTAAAATAATCGGATCGATCAAGTCAAGTAGAGTCACCGCGAAATTTTTTGAAATGGGTCTCAATGAAACTAGTCTTCCTAGCAATCTTGCATTCCAGCAAGATCTTTTATGGTCGCCGGTAATGCGATCGTAGAGTCCACGCTTTTTTCGCGTCCATATATTTTCAAGAGCGCCGCGGCTCTTGTGTAGAGTTTTATTACCGCGAATTTACAGTCAAATTTTTGCGGATCTATGATTTATACAGAGCACGGAAGCTCGTGTTGATTTTTCGTCGCGAAAGTAAAATCAACCTTTTGCGTATCGGAAATTTGTCCAGAGCACCGGTGCTCTAATTGCTTTTTCATCGCGAAAGTAAAGTAAAATTTTCGATTAGCTTCAATTTTCAGCTGCTTGGTATTTTAGGTCCTAGAAAGGACCTAGCTTGTGGGCCCTAGAGAGGGCCCAGAACAGGGGCCCTAGAGAGGGCCTTCGGCATAGGCCCTAGAGAGGGTCCTAGTCATGGGCCCTAGAGAGGGCCTAGCTCGTGGGCCCTAGAGAGGGTCCTAATCATGGGCCCTAGAGAGGGTCCTAGTCATGGGCCCTAGAGAGGGCCTTCGGCATAGGCCCTAGAGAGGGTCCTAGTCATGGGCCCTAGAGAGGGCCTAGCTCGTGGGCCCTAGAGAGGGCCTAGAATTATGCTAGCTTGGTAGCTAGCTAAGATGTTCTTGCATGCATGCTGTAGAATGTAGAATACGAGTACCTTGTATAAGTGCAGAGAGATCGACGATAATCGTCAGTCTATCTCTCTTTCGATTTCGCTTTCGCGTTCGCGGTTGTCACTAATAGTAGAGTCAAATCATCGTTTCCCTCATTGCAAGCAATGACGGACGCGATGAGTTTATTGAAATGGAGGGTGGATGGGATCGGTGTTTGTTTCGGGATGGGTCACTTTCGTAGGTACCTCCGCGTTGGTGTGCCCGGTTCCTTGGTAACGTTTCTCAAGCATTGCGACTTGCAAAACGATATCAAGCTAAAGCCTACGATCTAGTTTAAGGGTCCAGATCGAGCGAAACTTACATTCAGTGAGTTTGGTTCGGTTTAGACATCTAATCAGAATTTTATTCTCTTTCAGGTAGGTATTTCTTCGATGGTTTTACATGATTTATTCTATTTCATGCATTTCTTCGATGGTTTTGCGTGATTTATTTCATTTCGTCGATTTCTTCGATGATTTTGAACTCATGAACACATGTCTTCCACAAATAATGTTGTTGTTTATATAAATTTTTATGTTAAATAAATTTGTTTGGCGTTAAATAAACCTGAATAGAATAGCAAGGTTAAAAGGCGTATGTGTTCTTGTTTTGTTGCGATCCTTCTTTCTCGGTCGTTGCACGGAATACGTTTATAAAACGATCTTTAAATTGTTACTCTAACAGAATCATTTGTAAATCGCGGGTTTCGACTGACTTCTTGAATTCTAATTCCTACCACACGTAGCGTTACAATCTGTTTCGAGGCTTCATCGGTAACGTTGCATGCGACACAAAAATGGTAAGGTGGTTCTAGGACTCCCCCAAACCGGTGACAGAAAAATGCATTGGTTGATAGGTCTATCCTATACCTCGTCTGTGCTCCCGTAAACGATTCTGTATCGATAAAGTTGAATGCGACCACGGACGAGGTATTCTCGGTTAAATTTATTAAATTTTTTTATTTCACACCTGCACAATCCTTATACATAATTACTTTATAACAAGTATAATTGGAATTATCGACATCAGTACAAGATGTTGAATACATCAACTTCCTTCTCAACATTATTTTATTCTTTTCACATTTCCTTGCATTATTTTAAGGAACTTTTGTTTATTGTATCTTCTTTCCTATTTCTTTAAACGTAATAATAAAATAAACGATTCGAATCTTAATACTCGTTTTCACAACGTCGAAACGATAAGCGATGTGACAGGTAAAAGTGGTGTGCTAGACTGCTTTTAAATACACAGCTTGTCAATTCGATATGTTAGTGGTGATTCTTCATGAGCAAATTTGTTGGTTCGGTTTGTGGTTATCAAAAATTGGGAAAATGGACAGTCTGACTACCGCGTCACGTTCATACCGGCCCTAGAGGTGTTATGCGTCATTCTTACAGTCTTTCCGTAGCAGGGGACCAAATTCTTTCTTTTACCAAAAAGAAGATATAGATTTAGACAAAGCGTAGGTAAGATAGGCCTACATTTTAAGGAAGGTTCTGTGCCACCTGGAGGACACTTCCTCGTGTCTGCGCCAAACATTTCTAAATGACGACGGTCGTCATGGTAACATTTCACCAACGTCGAAAGGTTGTGTGCGTGCTCACTGATACACGTAGGTATGTGTGTGTGATGTACCTAGCGCCTCCTACCAATGCGGTGCTAACTAAACGGGAAAACTTCAGCCAAACAAAGACGGCTTGGTCCCCCTGATCTGGGTTATCAGTAGTGGCATTATCAGTGGTGTGCACCATAATGGATGAGCACGATGGAATCACATCACGGGTGTTGATCCGATGATGATCAACGTTCGTTCCTAATCACGGTGATTTTTCATAGTGATCCGTGATTTTCGCGATCGCTTCTGATTGGTGCAGGCAGAACACAATGATCGCTTCTGATTGGTGCAGGCAGAAACACAGTGATCGCTTTCTGATTTTGGTTGAAACATGCATGCATGCATTATTATTAACTTTATTTTACTCTTACTTCCACACTACCGATGGATGATCATCATCGATCGATCTCTCTGTGCACGCGCCACACATAACTCCAATTTCTAATTTCTCTCGAAACATTCTCAAAAAGTTCTTATAGAATCTCACAACAGTTGTATATTTTGAACCCAATGTAATTCGTTCTTTGATCTATTGAAATTAACGAATATTTTTTTACTTTAAAGATAATTTTAACGATGATGCATAATTATTATAATGTGAATACTTTCACCAATCAAATCACTGCGTACATATATATACATTGACTTATTTATGAATGCATATACTATATATTCGCGGAATTAACACGCTTTGACTGTAACTAGAGCACTAGACACGCTGGGTATCAGGATTGGGACGGAATTCGCATATATACCGACGAGCGAGGACTTGCGAGAAAGCCTCGGGCTTCATGGCCCTCTGGTGGAGCTTTTCGTTATGCCGCTACGGATCCCTACACAGTATGTACACACTAACCTAGTGGATCATTCTCAAACCAAGAGCAGAAATGGTAATCACACTTTTGTTTTGACTACTTTCTGAATGCACTAGACATTTGATATTTGTTTATCTAGAACTGTTCCTCAATCAGGCTTTCTCATCATCCGACGGAGATACGTTAACAGTTGATATTTCTTAATAAATTCATATCTACGAGAATCTTCGTATCTGGCTTTTTACCTCATACCAATTTTATAGAAGAGAATTGTAAACATGTTTGGGATATCGCATCGGCGTTAGTTTCGAATTAAATATCTCCGTATTAACGTATTCTTCATTCTTATTATATCTGTGAAAGATCTATGATTGATAATTGTCTATAAATATATCCATAGTGCTTAAAAGTAAAGCGAAATACGCAAATGAATGTTTTAGCTTCAAACTTTTATTGATATACGTATGAAGGGCAGAGTGTACAATATTAATTGTTTTTTTTTTACAGTCTCACACAATATTACTGGTCCAACCAGGTAACAGACCTGAAACGAGGACATATTCCGATTATGAGAGCATTAATGAATGTATGGAAGGTAACGAATATTTTATATTATTTTCAATCTATTATTAAATATCATAAAACCATTACCTATTTAAACGTGTAGTTAACAATTTTTAAAGCAACAAATTAAAGTAGTTAAATCATCAGCTTTTGTGTCAATGTATATTTCATTTCTCTATTAACGTACAAAATTGCTGAAATCCCAAGTCTAGAAAAACTGCTAAAAGTTTGATTTTTAAATACAGGAGTGTGCAAGATTTATGAGGAACACTTAAAGAGGCGAAATCCAAATACTCCGACCATAACATACGATATTAGTCAATTATTTGATTTCGTTGATCAACTCACAGATTTATCGTGCTTAGTTTATCAAAAGTCCACAAATACGTATGCACCATATAATAAGGATTGGATTAAAGAAAAGATATACGTGCTACTACGCCGAGCCGCAGGACATAGCGAGTAACTAATGGATAAAGATAGACGTACACTTTTATGCTTAAGACAAATTAACTTTAAGTAAAGATCTATATTACTGTTTGTAATAATAAATATGTAACCTAAAGAGAAATCGCAGCGTTACATTCTAATTATGGAACGACCCTTTCCTTAGTACGATACTTTCTAAGTAATGCTGTTTCTCATTTTGTACATGTATATATAATAAAGTAATCGTTTTCTAACTAATGATTCAATGAAATATACATTCTTCTCGACACTACATCTTTTCGTACGCTGATAATACATATTCTTCTTTAACACTATTTCTACCGACACTTCACGTATACCTATTCGTACCACGACCGGTCCAGTGACCGGTCTTTAGCACAACTTATATTTTTTAATATAGAATGAAGATAATAGCCAATTTGACAGTATCAAAATATAGTTTCTTTTATTCAGGAGTATATCATGTACATACGTATATTTGAGGGAAAATCGTGAAGTTTAAAGGCGATTCAATTACGTTGCATATAGGAAATTCTAATCGAAATTTTAAAAACGGTCATTTGACCGTTCATGGTAGGAATAGTGTTAAAGATCTGTGACAATGGGATATAAACTAATCGATATGGGTTTCTGTTCGTCAGTAACTAAACAGTAAAGGAACATTCACAATTTGCGAATAAAAGTTCTATCTAAGGCCTGGTGCAGACCAGCGGCTTGCGGCAGTTTGCCGCCGCGACAATTTACTGCCGCGTTTTGGCAGAACATAGATTTATATGAAGCAGTTCACACGGGACGCAAATTTGAGCGGCTACCAGGCGGCGTGTTTGCGTTCGTTTTGACGAACGCACGTACCGCGTCACCGCAAATGAACGCTGCCGCGAAGCAGTACATTGTTTTATATACAAGCAATTCACAACGAGCGTTTTGCGTTTATTTGACGCAAGAAAATGTCTCTCTCAAATCCATAAGCATAGAACTAAATGCTCCTTTGAGAAGAAAACGCGAATCGTGGCGTTGCAAAACCGCTAATGTGAACTGCTAGAAAAATTTCACGCGCGTCTCGCGGCGGCAAACTGTCGCAAACCGCTAGTCTGCACCGGGCCTAATATTCATTATATTCACTTGACTTTACGCTACTGACATGTGGAATATATTTATAACTAATGCAGAATCCCAGTTTCTGGTGGGAACATATTTAATATGTACTCGTATGGTGCTCGAAATAAATGTTTCAGTACTTATACCGGCATAATATACTATATAGGCGAAAATTTAAATTTGAATTTTCAGTTGGCCTGGGTGTGGGATAGTTGTCTTTTGATTAACCAAACACAATTGTAAAACAATTTTGGAAGAATATTCATGTTTGCAGGTTCCTTTTTCTCTTAAAAATCTAAAAATTCACAATGTGAATCTTATTTTTTACATTTTTAAATTCAAATTTAAATTTTCGTCTATATAGTATCGCTGCTCCACCCTAATATATACTTAATATCATTTCTTGAGAAATACAAGTATTTCGAATTCAATAGGCATTGAATGTCTCACAAGTAATATTTGAAGCTTATCTAATCAGTGCAATACATGTACTTTGAATGTGTGTGTGAAGCAGAGGAAGAAAATGTGTTTGCATAAAGTAGGCACATATTGAATTAGGATTTGTTTATACTTCCTTTTCCAAAGTGAGCGCATAAAAATTTAAATACATTCCAGAAGTTAAGACAATGAAGGACAATAATTTGATGAAATATACATTCTTCTTAAAATTCTACATTTCATTACAAGAGAATTAATTTACATCTCTATTCCCCTTCTAGTGATCGTCACTGTACATCAATGTAGTGAATACAATGAATATTCAGGCTCCGCAAATAGGAATCTTCACCTTGACATTCGTTATCCGTTTGACACACAAAACAGGCGAATGAAATACATTCGTAAGAAACGCAAATTCTTAAAATCGTCTGCATTTATTCCATCTAATTGAGCAGGTTAAAATATTACGAGATTTATTCAAAATACTTTTAATCCTTAACTTAATGTTTACAAACGGTACATATATAAAATTATGTCAGGCATCATTCGTAAATATAAAGGAACTAATCGAATTACATTACCAATAAATCGTTTTCTGAATTATACACAAATTAATCTCTATAATTTGAAATACCGTTTCAAACTTTAAGTACCAGGCTAATTACAAATAAAATACTATCGTTTGAATCTGTAAAAAGTGTAAAACATACATTATTATCAAGCAGAATAAATTAGTCATTTATTATTCCTAATTATTTCGCGCTACCACCTCGCGCAAATGATTCCGACGTGATTCATATGCATCAAACGGTGCAACAATGTGTGCGATCATCTCTCGATAAATGCGCGCACACGTACACACGCGTACGAGCGTGTGTACATACAGTAATATAAAAACCACGTAAATTGTACATATCGTATACGGTTTTACGCATTGCGTTTGTGCATCAGCTGTTTACCGTTCAGCACAGAAGGGAGGATAGAAAAAGAATTACGGGGCAACGGGGACAAAATTATATAAGATAAAGATAGCGCGCGGGGTGAATGGTTTGTATATTGTTGAAGGAAGGAATAGTTATACGGCAGCTTTTAGATAACGTTCACCGCTGTAGAGAACGATTGTCAATTCGTCATTCGGGCCCCGACGTTGCTCCGCGTGTGTGCAGTTCTGTGTAGTGTACCGCGTCAGAGCTAATGCGCAACGTTGCACGAATTCTCGTTCGTCAAGCAACGAATTCGTGATATTCGGTAGTGACAGATGGGCGCTATGTTGTAATTACGTGTTCCCATCAATGACAAGTGCTCGATAGTGTGCATGATTAATTCAGAGGGAAGACGTATTATATCGTGCGCGCGAGCGCTACCAAACGTCAATTACGTTACCCACGTAATATCGTGGTATTTTTTGTAATCACACAACCTGAAAGCCATTCAGCGGTAATTACTTGGTTGACAGGATGTCTGACAGTAGGACCGAAGTTGATCCCTTCAGCGGTACACCCCTCGAATATCATCATTGCGAAGGTGAAATTACAAACGTCCTTTAACAATATTTTTACTGCCACTAAGTTCATTTACATGGTGAATTCATTCGAGTAGTCATTTGTTCAAACCAATCTCCGCCAATACGGAGCAGACCGTATGTCGAAAATGCTCGCACGGCGTGTATGCGTCCAGTCGATACGCGAAATGCGGTTAATAGTGTGGGAATTGCGCGAAGTTACTGCAAATAAAATTCTTGGATAAATGTATGAACAGGAAATGAATTAGCTTTAATCAGCTTTTAAGTGATCCATAAATTCCACAGATATTATTTGAAAAGGAGCATATATTTCTATACTATTTTATTTGCAATCATTCATTTAATATTGTTATTATTAATTTCTATAATTTAACTATTCATTTGAGGTAGCTGTACGAGTTAAATTATTTAAGATTCGAAATCCTTTGTTGTGGTCCTAAATCTCATAGAATTATAACGTGATAATATTAATAAAAATTTGCCTCGTGTGGTACTTTTATTTATAAAATTTTGATATTCATTTCTTTCGCCGCACAATTTCTCTGGCTGTAGTTTTATATTTTAACATTAATTCTACTTCTTAATGTTTAAAGGGATTGTAGAAGTTACAGCAGAATCAAATTTGGAGGAGATAACGGAAAATGTAATGAGCGAACTAACATACGCAGAGCCGTTGACACCAGAACAAATACGCTGGTTTTATAGAGATGGTATAGACAAGAGATGGGTAGAATTCTGTGGATACGATAGTTTGAAAATCGAAAACGCTTGGCGAAATTATCAAGATTTGCTTAGTAAGAATGCTACAACCAGTAATTTGCCTCCAACCGAAAAAATTGTAGTTAAAGGAGGAATGTATGACGTAGAAATCGATAAAATGAAATGCGTTTCTATATATTGTCCAGGTACATATTCTGTTTAATTTAAAGATCTTTATTTTGGTTTTTAAAATCTAATGCAAAAATTTAAACGTGAGAATCCTACTGAAAAGACTAAATGGAAGATGCGTATTAATGAAATTCTATATTTCAGTAGATTATTTTATATAACTTCTTGTTTGCGTAGTAAAAAGAAACTTTAAATTCCATGTGGTTTATTAAAATTTCTTGATTTAAGTAGTAATTTCACTTCCTCCCTTGCATAGCATTATCTCTACTGTAAAGATTGTTTTGTCCTTGAGTTTATTGTAGCCAATTCCATATAAGCTAATATTAATATATACATATTCTTTCCCCTTAATATTATCAGTCTTCGTTACATGTTTCATATATTGAAAGCATAAATATGTAAAAGTAATCTTTACAAATTTTTCTTCTCGAGTATTATTTTGCGTGATAGAAAAATAATTAATTTCAATCTTATCTAAAGGTGAAGAATGGGAAATTATGAGAGGCACTTGGTATTATGACGGTACTTGGATACCTTTAGAAACAGAACAGTCTAAAGTATTAGAAGACGTTCATCTCAATCTTTTTCAAAAACAATCTCCGAGTCAAACTACTTCAGCATGCAATACACCTTCCCACTCCTATAAAAGTATGAATTTCTTTTCAATTTTGCACATTACTGTTCAACCTAACGTGATATAATTATGATGGAAACTTTTCTATTTCAGTATTACATACAGAGCATTTTCCCGAATTCCACGTCGATTGGCATAATATAAACGACGTGGTATTGTATAGCGAATATAGACATAGTAAACTAATGCGTAGTGTTACATCGAAGCTGGGTTTCGCGAAAAGTAAGTATTCCTAACTTTACTTTGGCTGTACTTCCGAAAGGGAACGGTGGCCGATCGAGATGAAACTTGGTGGGTATTACAAGGGGTGTGGAAAGACCCTAAATATAAAATTTTAGCTTCGGCAATTAATGCATGGGGTAATTGTGCATAAAAGGGTACACCTTACCGGTTGTCTTTAATCACTTTACCACGGTCCCTCCTCTTAACAATATTTCTGTTGACTTATACCGACACAACGCATTCCACTTTCCAAATTGTCCCGGGTATTAGTATTGGTTGGGGCTAGATTAGCACAGGAGAGGGGGGACGCGCCCGCTCGCGGGCGCGTAAAGCAGGGTAGCGAACCGATGTGAGTTCGGCGATGCTAAAAATGAGACTGTGATTACAAAATTTCAAAAATAAAAAATGGGGGACGGGAGAGCTCCTGGGTAAAGGACCTGCACCAACGTGCAAAAAAAAATTCCGAAAAAAATGAATAATAATTTTTTATTAATATTTCGGGAATCAATAAATACCCGAAGCTACAATTTTAGATTTAGGGTCCACACCCCTTCCCCACCCCTCCCCCGAAACCTCATCTCGATCGGCCACCGGCCCCTTTCGGAATAGTATCCTTTTCATTTTCCAGCAAAAAGTATGTTCA
Organism: Andrena cerasifolii; assembly: GCF_050908995.1. Taxonomy (NCBI): domain Eukaryota; kingdom Metazoa; phylum Arthropoda; class Insecta; order Hymenoptera; family Andrenidae; genus Andrena; species Andrena cerasifolii. Next base: position 11,443,290 of record NC_135120.1, on the reverse strand, counting down.
ATTATTTGTACCGCGTATTACAGCTACCGGCTATCAGCTGAGAAGGGGCTATAAAATTACTGCAACGATAGATGACAAGCCTCATGACATTGATCACATAGTGTTCGTAGTTCACGGAATTGGCCAGAAAAGGGATACAGGGAAGATTATACGGAATACAACATCGTACGTAAATAGTTTACTCTACAATTATTATAACTACTTCATGAAGTTAACGAATCCTATTTAATATTTGAACAGGTTTAGAGACTGCGTAGACTGGTTGAAACAAAAGTACTTTCCCAATTCTAATTACAGAGTAGAATTTTTCCCTGTCGAGTGGCGCTCGTCATTAAAACTTGACGGAGGTAAGAAGCCGCCTTATTCTAGTATCCAGAATTAAACTTTAGTATAATATTCACATCTTCGTTCTCTTTCTTCTTAGATATAGTAGAAGCTATTACACCTTACAGTGTAATAAGTATACGACACTTGCTAAATACATCAGCGATGGATATCCTCTACTACACGAGTCCTCTCTACGGCGGAGAAGTGAGGGCTGGTTTACAAAAGGAATTAAACAGACTATACTTTATGTTTGCTAGTCGGCATCCTGGCTGGAAAGGAAAAGTTTCAATCTTGGCACATTCGTTGGGATGTGTGATTGTCTATGACATTGTCACGGGTTGGATGGGCCCCGACACGAGACCTCCATCCCCAGAAACGCAAGAAGTTTTATTACAACGATTGCAATTCGAAGTAAGTATTATTGCTTACTGTACGCTTTTTTCATGATGTAGTACAAAGTATTTATATGTTACAAGCGGAGTATGTACCGGAATATGTCCACAAGATCATGGTACAAACTTTGCACACGCTTAATACTCACCGGAACAAACAGAAAAGTGTCCCTCATTTTCAGTTCACATAAGTGTAAGAGATAAGATTAACTGATACAGGCAAATACCAATAGACTACTAGATAAGGACGTAACAGAAATAAGCTATCACTGGAAAACGCTTGGTTTTCGTGCTTATGTTTACTAACACTGTTCCGTTTACTCTGATAAGCTCTGCGCGTGAAAAGTTTGCGATACCGATTTATGTAATGGGTTGATTGTGTTGCAGCGACAAAGAAACTTTAGACGAAATACTTTCATTATTGCAGATTGAGAATTTATTTTGTTTGGGTTCCCCGTTATCTGTATTTCTTGCATTACGTACACGTTCTCCATCCAATAGAACAGACGTGATGCCTCAAGGATTATGCAAAAGATTTTACAACATATTTCACTGGTCGGATCCTGTAGCTTATAGAATGGAACCGCTACTAGAAAGGGGATATAGTAAAATAGAACCAGTCCTCATTCCACCGTACGGTGGAGTCGATGGTCAACAGGCGATGGAACCAACACCACCATCAATGAGCACCGTTGACCAAGCATTTCCGCCTACAGGTATGTTAAGTGGGGACCCCACCCTGAAGCCACTAACAAAAGACCAAGTTAGGGATTTTTTGTTCGCATAAATAAAAATATAGGGCTTGGATTGTTTGTATAGTTTTAAAGCAATCTTTATTTTGCTACAAAACTTTTTTTTTATAAAAAATTGTACAAAATGCCGGTGAACAAAATTTTCCCAGGCTTCCTAGAGCACTGCAAAAAAACTGGCTCACACTCCCGGGAATGACTGGATCATCTAAGAAGGAAATACAAAAAAAATATATATAAACAGGAATATATTATCTATGACCTAGCGTAGGATTTTTTGAATATTTCAATTATTCGATTTTTTGCAAGCATTTCAGTGCAAATTTTTATCTAAAAAAATAAAGTCAATTCTTCAAACTGCTATAATTTCCAAAATAATTCGAATTTCGCGAAAATCCTTCGCTAGGTCAAAGATAATATATTCCTGTTTATATATCTCTTTTGTATTTCCATCTCAGATGCTCCAGTCATTCCCGTGAGTGTGGGCCAGTTTTTTTGCAGTGCTCCGGGAAGTCGTTTGGTTCGCCGCCATTTTGTACAATTTTTCATAAAAAAAATTCTAGCAAAATAAAGATTGCTTTAAAACTATATAAAAAGTCCAAGCTTTATATTTTTATTTATACGAATAAACAAATCCCCAAATCTGCCTTTTGTTAGTGGTTTCAGGGTAGGATCCCCCCTTAATATTGTTCGGTTACCTCCAAAACAATAGCTCTTTATAAACCTTATGTAAATATTTCTAAACCATGTTGCGAAAACAGAGAACGATGAAAGGGACGATAGCCCAGATCTGTCTGCACGTGCAACGGATAAAGGTTGGAGCCTTTGGGGTTTAGTGCGGGCCGGTTGGAACGCCAAGGAAGATGCTTCTACGCCACTTCAACCAGGCCAAGGTATGAATACGAACATAGATATTATACTAAATTTGTCAGATACTAACATCTCTGTAACGAACAATCTAATAACACACCTTTTTGCTTATTAGAATTAACACAGCGGCTAGATTATGTACTTCGAGCCACTTTGGGAAGAAATTATCTGTACACGGTGGCAGCGCATACAACGTATTGGAGTAATTACGATGTAGCCTATTTTGTGCTAACAAGGCTGTTCCCGACACTAGAAGCATGATGTTGGTTTGTACATTTAGTACGAATTTCAACTAGATGCTATTAAAATTTGCTAGTCCATTATAGGCCTTCAAAATCTAATATTAAAAGTAGGCCTACCACCAAAACAATCTGTGATAATGAAAAATCGATACAATAATGTTATAGATACTATGTAAATTAATCATTTTATATCGCCCGCATATTTTTAAGACTCATATGGTCGAGTTTCACGATGAAAGAAAACGTACATATGTTTATATATACATATATATAAATTATATATATATATATATATAAATTATATATATATATATATATATAAATAAACATATGTATATATTTTAGGAGATACATACTTTGTTTACATCTACTACATCAAAGTAATTACTTAATCATTAATTACATCGGTAATTTCACAGTTTTACTTAATAGCAAATTCCCTATGGTTGAAAACATGAATTTTATAAGTTACGTTGAACATGATAAATATAGTTTATATAGGATGTTTACATAATTGCCTCACTAAATAATTAATATAGCTATCGCATAATGTAACGTGAGAACCGTTTTGTATTAGACATTTTATATTACTGAGAAATTGTTATTTGTTATCCTCGTTATACATTGACATATAAAAGTAATACTGGCTTTCCACTTGCAACGAATAGCTTTAACAATATAATATATTAATATCGTGCTTAAGAAATGCTAAAACATATTACCAATATTATGCTCGAATTAGCGATTTGAAACGGTCATTCTATGTTGTAAAACCTTTTTACGTCACTTTATAGTTAATGATACAAATTTAAACGGTTTTTCTTTTTGTTCGCGTAAGATGCGTCGATATTTCATTGCAATGGAGTACCGTTTGTTGTACGCACGTCCTTATGTACGTATACATTTCACTGTTATACGTGAAACTTAATAAATTCATTTTGTACAGATTTCACATAAGTAAAATGTATTTAACAGAGTTCTATTCTAGCGCCTTAATGTATTTGAAGCGAATCGGGATACTGTACTTATTAAATACCTTTTTTCTTTGATGTAATGATGTTTTGCTTTAGTATAGGAAGTGAAACTCGTCCTATATACTGAAAGTTTACTTAAGATAAGATAAAGGGAAACTTGTTTAACTAAATTGACCAACCGTCGTTGCGCAAAACTAACAAAATGATATCAACGTTTCTTGTATGTATAGGTGGTTGCATTTCGATTGCTTCTAATAAGGAGAAGATAATTCTTCACAGTTGTGTTCTAACATCTGTGAAGTTACGTAAAATTTTCTGTTACGATTACAGAACAGTTTATTTATATATTATATTATTATTTTGTTGTACTTCGTTAATGCTCATTATAGTATAATTCAATGTTATCGTAAGTATACATTTATAACTTTAATTTCGTTGCATGTAAAAATTATTGTTACTCCAAATTTAATATTAAGCACAGTTTATTAGTAAAATTTATTTTCTTAACTGAAACAGATAATAGTTGGAAATTTCGGTTCTTCATAACAGTTATTCAAAATAAAGGTTCTTCATAACCGTTTGGAGAACCAAATTCGATATTATAAGTTTTCTAGCCCTGGTCAAACGTACGTTTCGTTTGTTCCCTGACTTAGTTTTCTTTTTTTTTTTTACTTTTCGATTATGCGCATAATATCGCCTATTTAGATTTAAACAAACATAAAAAAAACATATTACTGCATGTATTGTGCCATTGGGTGCTACACAAGTCCCATCCACTTTTTCATACATTTGAATCTTGCTGATTTCAAATTTGTTAATACTACAATTAAGGCGAAGCAATTAAATGACGTTTTAGAGGAATATTGTGTGTGAAAATGTGTTCACATTGTAACGTATTAAAAATATTGACTATTCAGTTACTGGAAAGTTTAATAACGGTGCACTTCTTAACAATTGTTATATAGTGATAAACTTTTAAGGAGCTTCGTCCATAAACACAATTTGGTAGAATGACAATAATATTAAAGAACCTCCAAGGTTAATACCATATCAAATTTTAAAAGATAGAGTGCATAATAGGCTTGTAGGAATTATATTAATTACTCCTACCAAATTATCAATATTCAAAGTCTTATTACATCGCGCATATGGATTGAATTTACTGTTTAGTAATCAACAACGTATGCTCTAATATTAAAGAAGTTTTAAATTAGATTAGATAATATTGAATACCCAAAGTCAAACTTATCGAAATACTTAACTAAGATATGACGAATTTCAGAAACTTGTGCATTAGAATTTCATTTCAATCGAAACCAAAATTTAGAATCATATGCAATATGTTCGTATTCGTAAACAAGCATTTCTTTTGAATTGATAGGACAGCCTATATATTCCTACATGCCTAAATTTTAATAATTATTATACACGCGCCGGTATTTTGGAACAGTATATCGAATGAATTTAAAAACTACACGCATATTCATATAAGTTATGTAACAGAACTTTTACTATTTAGATTTCACATGCAATGTCTCTGTAACTGAAATTTATTTTAATCACTTCAACGTGATTTCTAGTACTGCTTACATTACTGATTTTAAATAATGTTAAGAACTACGAGGAGATCTGGAAGTTCCATAGAAGTTACAGAATTGCATGTGATTACTTCACTTATTACAACTACCTTATTGCAAATTGCAATTGAAACTGTATTATTCTGAATGTAGGGTATATCTATATTAATTTCGTACTAAAGAATTACGAGAATAGTAGCGAGCATACTATAACGGATTTTTGGTGCCATTTTTTAAAGAAATCTACGTATTTTATAAGCATAATTCTAGGTACACATTTTTTTTTATGTAACTTTATGTATTTTAAGCAACTGTTTGAATAAATACACATACTGCAATTTAAGTCCACTTGCCTCGTCGATTAGGCAATGTAACAATTATAACTTCGAAACTAAATTGTTAAAAAGATTCTGGTTGCACATTGTAATACAACCCATATCATTACGGCGAAAGAGTTATTCCATTTTTACAACAATTACTACACAATTAGCCCATAATGTTAATAACTGAGGAGTAACATTCTCTTTTACGTATAATACAAGAAACAATAGGCTTTATCTGAAATAGGACTGAAAGATACGAACAGCCAAGTATATGTAATAAAGGGACATTGCTATTAAACGCAGAAATTGTTGTTCATTTCAGGTAGAGGTATAAGGGCAGTTTTCTCTTACCCAATGAATTCAATATAAGTATTCAATTTATATTTATTTCTCATATATCCCGCTCCCAGAATTACATTACTTAATAATAGTGGATTTTTATGCAGGGGTGGATCGATTAAGGGAAGGAATAGAGAAACTGGGGAAAAGAGACATGGAGGTACAATATAAAAAGATGCAATTCATTGGAACAGTAAGATTGCCAGGATATCTGAGCGAAAGAGTAAGAGGCGAGAGTCAACAGATGGCACAGGCGAAGTGTGGAAATACAAAGGTGGGAAAGAACATGCGATCTATGCGGAGACAAATTTGGAACGGTTAGCAAGAGATTGTAGGGAAATAGAAGGAGGAGTTACGTTCGAAGATGTAGTGTGCAGAAGAATGGCTTAGAAAACTGGAAAGGAAAAGGAAGGAGAGAAAGGAGGTAAGGCCAATAGGGTTCTAAGAAATAGGTAGTAAAGAACTGATAAATAGGGCAATAATAGAAGAAGTAATTTAGGGGAATAAAACGGAAACAAACGGAAGGAGGGAGTGAATGAGACGAACGGGTGGATTGAATTATATAGCTTTGAAAAGTTTGGTTAAGTGTAAATGAAATCCAAATTTTTTGGCTGCGCGGCTGCAAATATAGAATATACTACCACTAGTGGATTTCCGTGAACCAAATTAGTCAATTTATTATCGCACACGCGACAAAATAGTTAAGTATGTATGTACACAAGTACATGCGTCATGTTAAGGTTTCTTTGCAATTTCTTATTAAGATCTTAAATAATTTTATTCTTCGGACGTATAAAACGAGAGTTTTATTACAGGAATTTACATTTAAATAATGAAATTTGATTGTGCTATGTACTTAATATGTATAAACTGTATTGTCCGCCGCTCGTCGTCATTCCTCCAATTCATTCCAATTGCCGGTGCCGCCGTGCCGGTGCGCGATGTGTGGTTAGCGGTCTTTTTTTTTTACAAAGAGAAAGAAAACCTAACTTTATATGTATTTACGAATTCAGAGAAAATAACGTTCGTTACTTTATCAAAATGATAAAATGTTTATAGCCTGTGGAATGATAGGCGTGGAAATTTGTGCAGTCTCGGATACAATTTACGAAGAGAATACGGAAAATAACGGTGCATATATAGGGTAAGGTGGGGTAAAGGTCCCAATTAATGCCACCCTGAGCTGTTTTACTGAAAATAACGAATAAACCTTGCGAAGTTCAACATAAAAAAAATTTAGCATTCAATTGAAACTGTTATTTATACGATACAATAAACAGCGCTTAAGTTTTTCATCCTTAACTTCCTTAATCACGAATTTTAAGCGGATAAGTATTCGGAGAGTGAAAACGATGACTGACTAGCGGATGAGGAAACAAGACATTAAAGAAAAGGCTGTAATTGTGATATTCAAGCTATTAACATAACAAAATAGATTTTTTTTACACAATACATCATGGAAAATAATAACGTTCGGAATTCAACGATTGATTAAAGTCTTTTTACTTAATATCCGGGTGACAGTGATTGGTATGTACATACAAGCGTTTTAAGCATTTTGGAATTACTGTCATGGCAGTAGGTAATTTCTCAAATTCATACACGAAACCCTTGGAAACTATACCTACGCTATTACTATCAATTACTATCATCCATACCGTCTGCAGTGCGTGTGCGGCATAACCTTAAAATGGGATAAACAGCATTCGGTTGGATGGCAGTAATCGGGGTGTCAGTAATTCGATCAACCTCGCTTTAAGGGTGACAATAATAGCTCCCGACATAATTTTCTTAGATCAATGAATTTACAAATAAAAATAGAGGTTTTGACAGTCGCAGGCATTTTTTGCTTAAACTAAACATATTAAATAATAATAAATAAATAAATAGAGAAGCTTATACTTTTGGCCAATAAATGTGAAAACTATTGAATAACAGTAATTTGGTCCTTTACCCTGCCCGCACATTTATGTTAGGTTTAGAAACTTTCTGTATGACTCGGCATGTACTTTGCTTATGTAACTGGATCGTATCCACGTTCAAACGTTATTTCCTGATACAGATTGTGTTTCCAGCATAATGAACCATTTACAGAACAGTAATTTAATCGCCGCTGCCATCGGTGTGACCGTCGGTGTAATCAGCGCAGCTGGGATTTTCATTTATCATAAAATTTTGGAGAATCAGCAGCAGCATACCTCGAGAGCTGGTAACTTAGACGCCGCTAATAAAAAGATCGCAGAATTGCAGGCCGAATTAGATGCATTGAGGTAACGGTACACCTTCGTACAAATCATTTACTATTATTATTTAAATGAATTATTAGCTTTGCAAGTATCTCATTCATTTTCCTAAGGGTGCAACAAAGTCAGAAAAGGAAGCGGAAGTTTTCACGGAAATTAGCGTCCAACGATAGTACATACACCGCAACGGATAATGACACCGACATCGAAGCTTTCTCAACGGCGGATACAGACATCGGGGACGACGAATTCTACGACTGTTCGGATAGCGAGAGTGTTATTAGTGAGAATGATACAAGGTTGGTTTGCTAATGTAAAATACGTGTAATGTAATTATGGTAAAGTTTGTATGCATAACGCGTACAAGAATTTATAATTTATTCTAGTAAAAATGTGAAACCGCTCGCCGAAGAAACATCTTAAGAATATTGCAGTCGTACTGTTTAATTCATGATTTAGGCGCGATTACTTGTACTAACTTGGAAAATTAGGGTTTGATCATTTCGGCAAGTAAAGTTATTTTAAAAATGTAGAAGGAACAGATTGGAACTGAGCCAGTTGGATTTAATGCTTAAGGAGATTGACGAGGGTAGAAATGAAGAGTTTGATATTGAGAGTTACTATAAACTGCAGAATTTGGTGAAAACTCATCAAAATAATGTAGAAGTAGTGTGGAGGTTTGCAAGAGATTGTTATGAGTACGCAGAAACCATAACTGACAAAAATAACAAAAGGATGATAATTCTTGAAGGTGGATATGAAATATCAACTCATTATTACCTGTATTTATTATATTGATTGAGAAACACTGACGATGCTTCTGTATTATAGGAATTGAACATTGCGAGAAAATTCTGCAAGTCCAGGATCCCAAATTATATAAATGGTATGCTATACTCATTGGGATAAATGGAGATTACTTGTCAATACCTGAGAAATTAAAGAACGGTCTCCGTTTTAAGAATTACGTAGAGCTGGCCTTAGAGATGGAGCCGAACGATTCCGAATTGCATTATCTCCTTGGAAGATTCAATTATGAAATGGCCAATATAACTTGGATCGAAAGAAAGGTCTAACTTCTGATTTAAAGCACCAAGTAATTTTAACACGGGTAGCAAATATTTTTTAATGTTGAAACGATATTTTGTTTTACTAACTATAGATAGCGGGGACGTTATTTGGCGAAGTTCCAAATATCTCGCATGAAGAGGCCCTTACTTGTTTCGAAGCAGCATCGAGGCTTGGAAATAACACCCTACAAACTCAATTATACATTAGCAAATGTTATGTTGCTTTACATCAATACTCGCGTGCTGTCGTTTCTTTAGACAAAATTTTGGAGCAACCTGTATTAACGACTGAGGACAAAAAAGTGCACGAAGATGCGAGTAAACTTCTGAACAAATATTCAGAATATCGTTCATAGCATGAAATAATGTATTTGTACATCCGATCCATATTTACTAGATATCCTATTCCCACACATATAAATAAAAATACTTATGTTATAGAGCAATGTAAACAGTAACAGTACTAGCTTATAAAAAAATAATTATATAATATGGAACACAGGTACTAAAGACACATTCTATCTACTATAGCAGCTATTGTGAACTTTTTACCTTTATTAAAATTTTATAAAGCAATGCAATTTGTAAAGATCTACGTAATAACGTGTACGTCAGCGATACGACGAAGTTTTGTAAACGATTAGGAATATATATTATGTTTCTACAAATTTAGTGAATATTTTATATAGAAATGTGCATTTATTAATCGAGGCTGTCGAGTTTAATGATTTTCGCAAAAGGATTTACAGAATTTATTATTGTTAATATTGATTGTACACATTTTCCAAGTAATGCTATGAAGAATAATACTTTTTTTTGTATAATTACATTCCAATGACTTTTATAAAATGTATAATTAGCGTAATTCCCAAATATTTATCAACGAACATGTCCTCTACTTAATGTATCTGCTGGGATTGTAGTTGAAATGAAATTCTGTTTTGTTGTCAGTTGTATAGTCTGTATACTACGTATCGGTTTTGATAATAAATAGTTACTTTATTATCTCAATAATTGCTCGGAGCATAAAAATAAGAGAAACTAGCGTTCGCGAAATTGCCGTTAGCGAAATAATTTCTTAGTTAAGCAATTCTTTCATTCATTTATATATATATATTTTTTTAAACGTTTTACAACTTTTGTATTATTACAGTTTAATTCTGTATTAAGAAGGAACTTCAAATATAAAAGTATGATCACAAGTATTTACGATTGTTCGAAGTTTTATAACATCACACTATATATCGTAATGGTGAAATGAAATTCGTTTAATTAATATAAACGAATAACAATGTGAATTTGTTTTGTACAATTTATTTTTTTCTCTCAACAAGCATTTTAAGCTTCACGGTGTGGTGCTTAAAAGAAAAACTTGTAAGGAGAGGTTGATATTTTGTAGATAATTGTGAAGTTTTCCCCTGTTTTGGCAGATCAATAATGGTCCAAACACAGCATCCCAGAACTCAATAGACACTGGGTGGAGAACAGGGTGAAAGGGGTGAAGCACAGAGAAGCCCCTCTAGTAAGATAGAAGGGAAGCCAGAGAAAACAATTCAGAAAGCGGTAGTTGACATTGAATGTCTGTGAAAACTGGTTCTATCAGAACATACACATGATAAGGTGAGCTGCACTGAAAGCATAGTTGAATCTGTAGATTTTTGCTGACATTAACTGACATTCGTATTAAGAGCAGCCAAAGGTCTTTTGTTTCTCTCTTCTCTTAGATAGAAATTATTACAGAAATTATTTGCAAGCACAATGAAAAGTTTTGCTTTCATAAAGATTGAAGTTTGAGCAAAAATATTCTGACCCTCGATAAGAAAATTTTTAATCTTTTATGTCATCGCAGGATCATTCTTCATTAGTAGTGAACAAATTGTTAAGAATACGTGTATCTTCAGTTAAAACTGTTCGATGAAAGCAGCTCCTAATTTTTACACGCCTGTAACAAGCATTGTAATACATTTTTCTTTAGATACCTCAGACAGAATTTGCGATGCGTGGAGTTTTACGTGGCACTTTATATTGCGCACTGTGGTACGGCAGTGTAGTGGCTGGATTTTTATTTATCGCTTGTCCTATGTTACCACTGTTATTCTTTAGCCCTCCAAAATTTCGAAAATGCGGAGACCTTTTATTCTCTTGTTGGGAATTATATTCCACGGTAAGTACAAGAAATTTCATTCTCCTTTCGCTTCTTTCTCTTCTGTTAAAAACCAAATATCTTTCCATCGTTAATTCCATAATCATTGCATAAGCAAACCAACAGCTGTTTAAATGTTTCAGGCTCTTTTAAAAGTGTTCGGTGTAAAAATTCTTGTATCGGGTGATCATATCTCTCCATATGAATCCGCTATACTTGTGATGAACCACAGAACGCGTGTGGATTGGAACTTTTTGTGGGCTGCGATGTACCAGGCATGCTTACCCAGCGTAGCAACTCATAGATTGAAATTCATTTTAAAGGATCCCATACGACACATTCCAGGCCCAGGTAATGGAATAAAATTAACGAGAAACAGTGTATATTACCAAACTTAGGGCGGTATTCATAAACGATTCTTAAGCAAATGCTTAAGATCATCTTCTGGAAGACGATCCTATTTCACTTAAGGGGGTTTTCTAGTGTAACGTAGCATTTTCTTTGCCTTTTTTTCGGAATTTTTTATGAGGAGCTTGTAAAAGTTATTGCTACCTGGTTTATTTCTACATATTTTTAGCACGAAAAGATTAAAATTAACTCAAGCGGATCACTTTGTAGTTGCTTTTGAAAAAAAGCGGTGTCCATTATTGGATGGTTTCTGATCATCTGAAACAAAAAATTCAAAAGGATTCCTTATTTGTATGTCCTTGGCTATAGACAGTACCAGAATGAAAGAAAGATATTGAAAATTATTTAATTTTTTTCATTCTGACAGCCCCAAAAAGTCGAAAAAATGTATGAAAATCGAAATTCAATCTTCAAAGTGCCGTTATTTTCTAAATTTTCAATATCTTTCATTCTGGTACCGGCTATAGCCAAGGACATACAAATATGGAATCCTTTTGAATTTTTTGTTTCAGATGATCAGAAACCGTCCAATAGTGGACACCGTATGGGCACCGCTTTTTTTCAAAAGCAACTGCAAAGTGGCCCACAGTTAATTTAATCTTTTCATGCTAAGAAAAATTGAAAATATAATCGAAATATAGATAAGTATGTGGAAATAAACCGGGTAGCAATAACTTTTACAAGCTCCTCATAAAAAATTCCGAAAAAACGCAAAGAAAATGCTTCGTTACACTAGAAGACCCCCTTAAGACATCAGGAATTCATAGACGTTGCTTAAGATGATCTTAAGCATGTACTTAGAATAAGCAATTGTAATCTAGGCGGCATCTTGAGCAAATGATCGAGATGGTCTTGAGAACATGTGAAGTTATACAAGCATTTACTTATTTGAACAAGATCTTCCTCAAGCAAATGCTTAAGCACGACCTTAAGATTATCTTAAGTCACGCTTATGAATCTAGGCGGCATCTTAAGCTTAAGACACGTTTGTGAATACCACCCCTAGACCTAACGTATCTGAATTCTATATCACGCGTAACACCAAGCAGTGCTTCCTTCAAATATTAAACATAATTTACTTTGTAGTAAGTTTCTCACGCTACCAATCTTTATGGCCCTTTTCTTTTCGATGAAAATCATCAACCTCGTAACATAGTATCTATGATTTTAAAGAACTATTGTATAACAGGGTGGATAATGCAAATGAATGGCTTCCTTTATATAACTCGTCGCTGGGAAGAAGACAAAAGTCGACTATCGCGTACCCTTGATTATTTAGTGGCGTTGGATAGACGCTGCCAATTGCTGATATTCCCCGAGGGTACGGATCTAACAAAGAGTAGCAAAGAGAAATCGGACAGATACGCCTCGCAGCATATGCTGCCGCAATATTCATTTGTCCTTCATCCAAAGACAACAGGATTTAGCTACTTAGTTGGACACCTTCAGCAAGCGAGCTACCTCGACGCCGTGTATGATTTAACGATCGCATATCCTGACTATATCCCGCAATCCGAACTAGACTTAATCAAAGGTAAATTACCAAGCGAGGTACATTTTCATATTAAACGGATACCGTCAGCGGATATGCCAATGCATGATGCGACATTGAGACGATGGTTAGAAGAGAGGTGGTGTAATAAAGAGGAATTTCTGAAACAATTTTACCAGAAAAAGGCTTTCCCTGCTGAAATCTGGCCGCTGACGAGATTATTCCCTTTACAAGTCGCTCTAGGCTTTTGGAGCATTCTAACAGGTGAGAATCGATTATAAGTTAGCATCTGCTTTGCTAATCCTTGGCGATACTTGTATTTTAAATGAGTAATTAATTTACTTCAGGTGCCGCAGTACTTTTACTTATTATCTCGCCGCTATTCCAATTATGGGCATTGGCTCACGCAACCCTTTTCATCGCACTATCACTTTTTAGTACTGGTTTCAGCCAATTTGAAATGGGATGGTACTGGCGTTGGAAAGCTCACTTTGTACGAGAGAAGCGTAGCTACTAAAATTTCAAATTGTATTCTTCGATGTGAGTAGATTCTACCACGAAATTACAGTGAATACTTGGTTGTTTCTTCTATGTCGTTATAAGTGTACTTGGAATTCATAGAATATTTATGAATTTCAAATGTATTACAAGTTTAAGAATAAGTAGAGCCTTTTATTTTCAACGACACAGCATGTTATAGAGAAGAACTTAATTTTGCGTTAGAAATTGTTAGTGGTGTACAAAGAATTTGAATCAGAACATAGCAACACGTGGGAACAGTTATTTTATAAAACAAGAAATATACAAATATCACACAGAACTATTTAAATGAGTTGATAGAAAAGGAAAATTACTCTTTAATATTGACTGATGTATCCTATAACATAATAACGACACTAGTGTAAAATTATAAGCAAATGTATTACTATAGTACACGAAAGGAAAACGGATGACGAGACTACAAAAGTTGCAATGAATTTATTTTAACATTGTAACAGGAATTAACTCTCTATGGATTACCTTCTTTTAACGTCGTAGTGAAATCTAAATTTTACAGTTCAAGATTCTAGTTACGATAAAAGTAATGATATATACACTATTACAATAATTTTAGTAAATTACTGTCTACAGTTCGCTGCTGTGTGATATTTTTTGACAATATAAATTTATTACATTACGTAACTTTGTCTATATTTTGATACATGGTGAACTATGGAGGATTAAAATCAAAACGACAAATTTTTTTAAGAACAATATTTTGCTAACTCAAGTATTCTGTGGTGGTGTCTTCTGAGTAGACACTTAGTATTAATACGCGTACAGTTTGTTTCCAAATTCCTGAAACGTTAGTTGAAAATCCATTTCATACGTCATAGTGGTAAAAAGCAGTTTACCTCGCGCTAAACGATGTTTAAAATTGAAATACATAACAAGTGTGTTGTTCAATTTAGGAATTGTATGCGACTGGAAAATAATGTGTCATTGTATATACGGACTTGATTATTTTACTAAGTAGCTAGAATTTTTAAAAGTCTCCGTATATTTTGGAAACTTGTATGTGAAGCTCATGCATGGAATTATGTTGTAAAATTAATTCATTTATAAACGTTTAAACATTACTACTAAGACTAAAGGCATAAATATAATATTTGATTTAACAGAATTGATTCAACACTAAGGATAGATATTTCTAAATGAAATATATTTCAATATAGTGACCTTTATACTAGTAAAATCGTGTTGTACAAATTTCTCAGAGATTTTACTCTTGAAACTATAATAATACATTTATTAAATGTAACGTAGACTGTAATGATTTTAAAAGAAACAATTTTTTGTGTTTTAACTAGAGAAAGTCTGGCTAGAAGCCAAAAGAATCTCCGAATAGGAATATTCCAATTGCAAAGGGATATCCTTTTTAAACTTGTACATGTGTATAGTTTCGTAGATGAAATTTAAATGAAATTGTAATTATTAAAATTTTATAATTTTACAAAAGTGTTTAAATTGACGAACTGTTGGTAAACAGGCAATGATACAATCAACGTTGTTATATTTAAACAATATAACAGTCATCTATATTCTAATTTGTAAAAATGAAAGATTATATTTCGAAGGTGTTAAGTTATTCTAATTTTCTTTTCAAATGAAATCAACTTGCAATTAGCTGCAATGGAGACAGTGCCTCATTATCTCATATTCTGAAGTACAAATGTACATACGTGCTGTAAAAAAGATTATAAAATTCAGACGCATTAAGGTATGAGATAGTTATGCACTTAAAATTTCTTAGAGGATTGTTAATCAACTGAAATTATTTGAGCAACACAGTTTTATTTTACTCGTTAAATGATTCAACATTCGTAGAACAACTTTACAGTGCTTCCCATGTGACGGAATATTATTATTCACATTTCAATGTTACTATGTAATAATGCATTGAGATCAAAGTTGAAAATGAGATGTGTAGTATAAGATATATAAACTTTTAGATATTTGGTTTTGCGACACTAGCTCAAGTTCTATTTTTCTATAGATGTAGGGATACAAATTATAAACGTAAACAAAAGTGAATTCATGTGCCAAAGAAATACGTGTAATTAGTGTACCTTAATGAACTTTATCCAGATGGATATAGTATTAAGGATTTGTCTATTTAAAGTATTCCTAGTCCTCGATTACGAATTAATGAGAAGGTTTCGTTCGCATCAGTTTCCAAATTAACAGAGATAAATACAGATATTAAATTGTTACTACATCAGAGAAATATTATATTTAATATAATGCTTTCTTCCAAAGTTATCTTTTTAAGAAATGTTGTTATATAAACATCGCGTATAACTTCATTTAAGTTAATTTTAGTAATTTATAGTAATCTAGCAAAAATCGATATAAGTGTTCATTATTTATAAATATTATATTGAACTTCGCCTGTAAGGAATTTTTTTTATTAACTTATGTTTGTAAAATGTATCGAGTAATTTTTGTTCATCCTAATACGATATACTTACACTTTCGATCTGTCTCAGATTATTTTTAATTCAAATACATTCACTATTGCATATATAGCAAATATTACGATTACTTATTGAAGTGTATACATAGTGTTTTTAAGAATGAACGAAAACTTAGAAAAGAATCAAAGTGACTATCTTGATGTACTTCATGCTGTGACTACCGTAGTTTCGACGTTGTATAAATGTTATACAAAGTTAGTGTGGTGTTATCTGAGCTGTTAGGATATAAATGTAACGAATAAGTGTATTCGAAGGTGACTATATCATGTACAAAAAGTTTCTTCCAGTTTATAAATCAACGATTAAACGTATATATAACTCTAATTGTAACAATTTTGTTAATGGAATTCATGTACCCTCCTGAATTACTAACAAATTGTAATCGATTGTGTATCTTTCCAAATACTATATATTTAACGCGTAATATTTACTACTCCTACATCATCGATAAGAAAAACTTTATAAAAAAAATATATCGTGCCATTTCATAGAATATTCATTGACTTAGATAACTGTAAACGTCATACATAAACTATTTACAGAAGAATCTCTAACTGCGCAAGATTGTGAACACTGTATGTGAATAGCATTAGTTGATATGCGTGTATGTAAAAAAATACTATTAACGAATATCACTATGTTAATTAAACAGGCATCAAGTAAACTATATAGCGTTTATTTGAAAAAATCTATATATCTTCATTTGTTTTATTAACAGACAATTACATATCCTCGTTATTAATTCATTGGGCATTTGGGATTTTTTTTATAAAATGGATTAATTGGACTCGGTATAGGGCTTGCTTTCAGTACGCCCGCCAATGGTTTCCTGTTCGCATCGAAAGGAATAGATGGACTTTTGCGAACTTGTAGAATATATTCAGATGAGCGTTGAGCAGTATTTCGTTGAAGAGCTATTTTCACTCGCTTCTTCGAATTCGAATCGTTATTTACTTTCGGTTGTTGTTTAATACTAACCGGTGTCCTCTGCAGTTTTTCATTCTGCAACTTTTTCAATGCAGGTACCAACCACGCAGGCCCTTTATTAAACGAGTTACTTTTTTTGGTACTGTCATCCGTTTCAGCAGTATCTGTACGCGACTCTGTGCTATTAGCATTTAGTAGCGCAGGCATAGATGGGACTACGTTATCAGAAATATCCCATTTGTCAGAGAGTTTAATCGTGGTTGTCTTTTTCCTCTTACCCGGTGTGACACTTAATGCAATTTCAGGGATAGCTTTATTCTTCTTTACTTTCATCTTCTTGCAGTTACTACTGCTCTTAATTGGAAGCGATGAATCCTTCTTTGATTTACAATTACTATTCTTTACTTCAGTTTTACTATTCTGATTTTTCTCCTTCATCTCGTATTTCCTTTTCTTCGAACGAGGAATATCTGCATCCGACGCTTGCGAATTCTCTAGAGTCACGTTGTTGTTAATATTCACTTTATGTTGTACTTTCTTCTTCTCCCTTGTGCTTTCAATTTCGTCTACCTCTGCCACGCAATCTTGATCGTCGACGTCTGAATTCTCTTCTTCACTAAGCTTACCATTTTCATCCTGCGTCAATAGTCCGTTCTTTTTTCTCTTACGTTTCTTTTGCGCATTGTCGGAATACAATTGCTTTTCAAACTCAAAAAGACGCACAACAGCTCTTTTCGAGTCTGTATCTTTCTTCTGCGTTTTTGGAAGTCTTATTTCTTTAACTCCGAGTGGCATCTTACCCTGCGATAACTCAGTGAACCTGTAAATGTGATTAATTAAGAAATATTTAAAACTTCATAACATAAATGAATCTTTAATGAAAGAATACTTACTCATTAATTAGGCGACGTAATTGTCTACGTGACTTTGTCGTGGATGAAGGATGAAATTTATATTGAGCTAACAATACAGCAATCTTTTTAGCATTGAAAGGTATTTGTGGTAATTCTACATTTACCCTTCCAGCTCTTGGATCCAATGGTTTTTCTATATTATGTTTCACTTGCTCCTGAGGACACTCTTCTTCCTCTACAACATCATTGTCGTCTATTTCCTCGTCGGACACTTCAATCCTTTCCATGGCATCGATAGTACCAGCAGGGAATCCAGCCTATATTTAAATGAACATTGCTATACGCTAGAGCTATTCAGCAACCATCGCTAACATAGTTTATTCGTCCTTAAAAAGAATTCAATTTTTACGACTCACAGCTTTCCAGGCTTCAAATTTCTCCATGTAATTCATTCCAATGTCTGACTGGAAAATTAAATATCTAAAAATGTGCCTCATAACATGCCTAATTTGTCTTTCGTCGTCCATGATTAAGAAATGTGAAATAAATGGCTTGACCAATTCAGTGACCACATCTTCTGATATCTCTCCAGCACTAATCTGCAAAATCCAAGCATTAGTATATATCGTTCAACTTCTATGGCAAATATTATAATCGAGATTGATATACCTTGGAGAGCTCTTCCCAAAACAGTTGCGTCAGATGCATGTTAAAACCGAGACATATTTTTGGGTCTATTAAAAGCTTCTCGAGTATTTCAGAAATACCTTTTATCCATTCAGGATCCCAAGATCTTTCTTTACATTTTTCGAAAGTCTGACGAATTATTCTTCTAACTAACTATAAACAAATACACTGAAATAGGATACTTTGATGTACAATAATATACAAGCCGAGGGTAGAAAATCTTTTCTAAAACCTACCATAGAAAACTTGTCTAATCTGTATTGATCTATACCAAACCATTCGGTACCTAGAGTTTTCAGAACGCATGCAGTGTACAATAATACTACGTCTTTAATGTTAAAACAATGTACAATTTTACTAAGAGATTCTGCCAACTCTTCCTGAATTAATGGTTTATCGGACATCCACATACAGTAAAATAATCCTTTCCATAACCGCATGAAATCTTGCTCTGTAAATGCTAATAACAAAACTCATTTTATTCATCAATCATTCTGTTGCTTATAATCGAAAGCCTTCTATCGTAAAATGTTTTAATTCAACACTTTGTAACCCATTAAACTCTATTTACGATCCATTCGATTCCAGTACTTTGATTTTAATTAAGAAAATTCCATTAGTGGCCTTACCAAAGGAACTTTTTGACCGGACCGTCAACCATTTCCTCAAATTCTTCAGCACTTTATCTCTGACTTTTTTATCGTTGCTTGACAATAAGCGAGCAAATTTAATTTCTTGAGCAATAATTACCGCCTTCCTGTCTGTTTCATTAACAGCAGTTGCCTGCTTTTGTCGCTCTTTGTTTTTCAACATTTGTAGCGCAGGCTTCTGCAGCGATGCACGCGTGCATCGTTGCACTTTTTTAACCGCCATCAGCACGTGGCAAGAATTCTTTTAAATGTACAATTACGTATAACACGCTTCCTTTAAATTGCTAGGTTGTATTTCAAAGAAGTCGAGTACTGACAGAACGGCCACGGCCGCGTGGGGACCAGTGGCGCTGTGGTCCGCGCCACGGACATAGGCATATATAGACGGTAGGGATGTGATAAAGTATCGATGTATCGAATATTCGATATTATCTTCGCGCAGTATCGATATTTTTCAATCCGATATATTGATAGTTCGATATTAAAATCTCAATATCGGCATCGATATATTTTTGCCGCTCCACTGACAATTTGTGCATCACGCATCAGGAATCGGTGCAGACATCTCACCTAACTAAATAACCAAGTCCCTATTAAGTTTTATATTTTATGTAAATATTGTATAATATAATTTATGTATATTTTGTAAATACTACATAAAGAAATACGTTTATACATAACATTCATTATAGCATTGCTTGAATTTAGCATAATTAGTGCATAAATAAATGATATTGCTATTAATATTTTGTGTTTTCTTATTATAATTTTTGAATGGTCTTAATGGATAGTTTGGTTTGATTTACATGAGAAAAGTGTCTTCGTTTTGTTCCTACGTGCCTTATGAGCTGAGATATTTCGATGTAAAGTTGAAATTTGGCGAATTTTATGTTAAGATATTTTAGACATCATAAAAAATTGTTTCATATTTTACATCATGAAAAATTCTGTGGGAAATCCAATTATGCTGAAATGAGTGTATTAATTGAAATCTAAGGATTATTAATTCAAATCTTATTGGTAGAGCACCACACGCGTCGCTTCGAGGAACTATAGCCGATCTTAAAACAGACACGCATGTTCCTATCTACAAATGCAAAGTCGTTTCACGTAGTTTCTCTCGCCCTTCGGTTACGTCCTCTGTTCTCCCATTTCTTTCCGGTTTTAGTCGGGCGTCGGGTCGGTTCGTTTTCACGGTCTTCGTGTTCCACGAGCTGTTGAAATGACGTGAGTATCTCATCCTCTTATATTTCATTAATCCAGAGTTTCAGTAACTTCATACTATTAAGGAAACTTGTTTTAATACATAATTTCGCCATACTTATTAATATTTTCTTCAAATACAACTTTCAATATTGTATTAGTTTGGACTCTTTGTACCTCAACGTACAATGTGCCTTAGCATCGTACCATAAATTCAACATTATCTTCCTAATGATTTCTTTTTACTAAAATAATTTACAGTTACTCGATTAGTATCGAGTTAAAATTTCTAGTACAGCAGAGTTCCATTTATCTGCACAAATTTTGATCCAGTACCTGGTTTACCCAACATGTTGCTTAGCTATTATCCCAACCCGTGCAACGCATCGTATGATTGTTTGAACTCGTATCGTTGCACAGAATGCATTTAAATCTCTCCTTTTATAATGCATCCGATCAGTAAAACAAAAGATAGCGTATTCGAACGTGTGATTAAAGAAGGAATCACTGGGCTCCTATCACCTGAGCTATCCAGTTACACGAACTGTTTGTCCCCCGACGGGTTCGGATAAATGGAATTCTACTATACTCATTTTATGTTTAATTTTGTAAGGAACAATTGCAAGTATTCCACCATAGAATGAGGTTGAAATTATGTATTACGTACAGGTTATAATTGATCAACGCGTTCCGTGCCACGTGGTCCTCCAGTGGCCCACGATATTTATCAGAGGTATTAGTGTTATTCAAAGGGAAAAATTTTCTTTTTCACTTATTCTGATTTCGATCAAAATAAAATAAAAAGAAGCTGAAATTATTGAGAATATTACATAACTATATATTATTTTCCTATATCTGAATATCGCAATTTAATTTTCTAATCACTTTTTATAGTCCCTCCAAAAATCTGCTTTCCACTGTGATACGGAACATGTTAAATTTAGAGTCGAGAACCGACCGTACCTCTATATGCCCATTTCAAAGTACAATTGTGATTTTACTAATGATAATGTTGTAATTGATAGGTCGAAAGTATCGCGTGATACTCTCTACGAGTGTGTGAATTCTGTTATTCAAAACTCGCAAGACAAGAAGAGGAATTTCTTAGAAACGGTGGAACTCCAAATCGGTTTGAAGAATTATGATCCACAAAAGGACAAACGTTTCTCAGGCACCGTCAAGTACGTTTCTACCTGAAATTGAGGATTCTTTTCGGCTTTCAATGATCACTTGCAAACTTTTTTTTTATAAAAATTAACGCCCGAAAAGGTTGCCTCATGTATAGTCAGGAAGCTGGGTTTTACCTGGCGGACCTTCACCCAGGGTCTTAAATAAAATGGGGAGGTTTTTTTACCGTTATTTTTATCACAGGATCATAATTGATGATCCTGGGGGTAAGTTAATATTCAATTAGGCAACTATTCAATCGATTCGATTATCGAAGTCGATGGTTCGGTGATGAATTATATTGCATGTATTATCTGAATAATATTTGCGGATTACTTAAATATTACTGAGAACATTGACTTCGATGATTGTTTTTGCAATAAATCATGAATTAGTGCTGAATTATATGAGAGATGCGAAAACAACTACCATCAAATTAACTATCGACGTTGTCCTTGTTAAAGGCTGAAAAACATCCCCAGACCAAAGATGCAAGTCTGTGTTCTGGGTGACCAGCAACATTGTGACGAGGCTAAAGCTAATAATATTCCATACATGGACGCCGAAGCGTTGAAGAAACTGAACAAGAACAAGAAGCTCGTAAAGAAATTAGGTAATTCAAGGCTTGTAGCATCATAGATTAAACGTTTTGTGCCTTCCAAAAAGCACCACAGCTGGTTACAAATATTGTGGCTGTGGTTGTCAACTGGAAGGAGATTAAATTCTGCACTTGGTGAGGGCGCTGCATTCCATTGCTTCACACCTCAATCCGTGTCGAGACACTATGTTAAATCTGCTCTTATTGTGTATTTTAATTTACTCTTAAATTTAACACGCGCTCTCTTTTCTTACAGCTAAGAAGTACGATGCTTTCTTGGCCAGCGAATCCTTGATCAAGCAAATTCCACGTATTCTTGGTCCTGGTCTTAACAAGGCTGGTAAATTCCCTGGACTTCTTTCCCACCAGGAATCAATGGTGGGCAAGATCGATGAAGTGAAGGCCACGATTAAGTTCCAAATGAAGAAGGTGCTTTTCAATTCTGAGAATTATCAGAGATAACATTAGACTAACAAATTTTTGTATCTAGAACGCGCAACATAGTAATTAATAGTGCTTGATTTTAATTGAATGCTTTGTTTACAGGTGTTGTGTCTGTCTGTGGCTGTAGGACACGTGGGAATGACGCCAGATGAACTGGTACAAAATGTACACCTTTCGATTAACTTCTTGGTTTCGTTGTTGAAGAAACACTGGCAAAACGTGCGCTCTCTTCACATCAAATCTTCTATGGGACCTCCCCAAAGGTTGTACTAATGAGAATTAGTGCAACAATCTTTTAATGTATATTGAGCGAATAAAACGAAAAATTCACAGCAATTTCACGGGTCTGCTTACATTTCTATCATTCCTAACTCTTTATGTACGCTTAAACAGAATACCAAACTGATAGTATGATACTATAATAAACCATTAAAATTTGTTATATTACCTTCAAATAAAAATTAATTAAATTAAAACTATAAATCTACGGCTATAATAATGTTTAAAATCAGAGGTACAATATACTCAACACGAGTATATTTAAATATTAATTTCATTACCTAAATATATGTTTTTTTATGAGACAATACAATAATATGGTGTACTATATATATATATATATATAAGATTTATTTTCAGCCTCAACGGCCGTGAAAAGGAACTTGGCTTTACAATTTTTCCATTCATTCCTCCACTCTGACATTCCCTCTATCTTTCAAACTACAATCTAACTCATCTTTTCTTTCTTCTAAACTTCCTTTCTATCTCTCTCATCCACTCTACTATCCTCCTATTTACTGCCCCCTCTAATACCCCTGATAACCATCTGTCTCCAGTCTGAAAGATTGGTAGCAGGGTCTGGCTCTGGCAAGAGAGTGCAGAGTCTGACGTCAGAACCGTAGCAGACGGCAGAATCTGCTGCCGATCTGACATCAGGCTCTGCACCTCAGAACGCAGCCATCTGCGGACACAGACGACTACGGTTCTGTTGTCAGATTCTGCTGCCCAGATCTGGCTATCAGGGACCCTTTCTATACTGTATCCTATTCTCTCTGTTTCCGTGCAGTCTTCAATTAGATGCTTCAAAGTCCCCGGTCCTCTCTCGCACAGTCCGCATTTTCTCTCTTCTTCCTTCATCCAATACCTGTTGTTCACGTCAAGGTTCCCACACCTCACTCTGGCTATCAGTTCCTGGCTATTCCCTTCCCCCATCTTTCTTAAATACTCCGGCATTCTTATATAATCGTGTACTATATAATCAGATTTTTATCTACAACATATTCATTCATGAGAATAATACGGCTGAACATCCTCCTCAACAGCAGTTCCTAATTAAACTGGAGAATTACAAACAATTACAACTAGCAAATAATATAGAAAGTGGAGTCGTAGATCCTACACAGGAAGTGTATAAAACATCTTGAATGGCGAAGCAAACTACCATATGTCCCACTAAAAGATACCCCCAAAAATACTTTACAGGTTCTGCCGTGACTTGTATACAAGTCTGAGGGTTCATCGTGCACGTGCTATTTTTGACAAGCTCTGTGGGGGCTGCCTCGAACACTCCCTCTTCAAGGAGCACATGGTCTCCTATTTCACCTCATAAGCAGTTGTCGTTACGGCCGCAGGTCTGAAGACATGTCCCTATCTTTTACTCTGTTCTACGATCAATCATAACGCGACTCCGATATCTCGGAATCCGCTGCTCCCAGGTTTAATCACAGTGTGCTGACGATTCAGGAAGATCAATGGAAACGCGTTGACAGAGAAACTGCCATTCAACTACCTTCTAACGTAAGTCCGGAAGATCTAAATGGGCGAATTATAATTTAATTTCAAGCACCCTGTCCGATGTGTAATATAATTGCAGACTGAATTTAATACATTAGCTGAGTTTAATGCGTCTCAGCCAATTAAGGTAAAGAAATGGCAACCAGCAGTTACTTATAATTACTTAGGGATGTGTTTCTCGAAGCGTCAGAACTTCAAAACCCAAGAATGTTTTGATTCGAAACCCTCGAAACCCAGATAAAAGAAAGTATAAAATCAATGAATGAAGAAACTATTCTTCAACGTGTATCGAGAATTTTTACATTATATTTTTGTTGATTTTTGAAAAATTCAGTTCACTTCAGTTCTTAGAGCAAGATATTCCACTTACAAAATAGAATCAGCTCTTCAAGTTTCGAGAGTCTCGAAGCCTTACAAACTTTCGGATTCGAGTTTAGAGAATTTAAAAATTAGCTTCGAACCCACCCCTACTTATAAACTGTCCTATTTAGTATTCGCCATTGTCACAAAATTATTAATGCTATAAGCAACCTTAGGCATTTTTAATATACCGACCGCGTCCGATCGTGATTAAAAACCAAAACCGCGTAAGCTTTGTCAACGCGATAACAACTATCCACGTAATGAATCGCGCCTCGACGGTTTCGCAAGCTTATGCTACCCGTAATAACTAAGTTCACGCGTAGGGTTACGCAAGCAGGAGTGTATTTAAACTAAAATATTTGAAAAATGTAGAAAAAGGGGGATAAAAGAGGCGGGCGAATGAAGGTGAACCACGGCGTTGGTGTTTGATTAATAAAGTAGTGTTGAGTGCACTTTCGAGAGCGTCTAGAATGGACTCGCGATCCTTATCGGCGCTATCAATGGCCGGGGGGGATAAACGAAAAGCTGTCAGTGAGTGGTCGCCTAATGATTATTGAGCAAACGGTCAGCGTATCACGTTTTCAAAATACAGCTCGCTACCGTATCATTGCTAGTCGATCTACACGAGTGGCCGAGCGTTTTCGACGGTTTTTCATCGAAGGAAGAAAAGTGAAGGTGCTCCGTGGCCGAATAAACCGATTCTCCGTTAGAACGGTTGGAGACGCGAATTTGCACGCGGAGGACCATCCTCGTGCCACTTGAGAACGAGTATTATTGTTTATTGGGATATTAAGCAACACGGAGCCATGAAGTATCTTCGCGCCACGATCATGAAACGTGAAACGATACTGTCAGAGGAATTATGATTGACATGGTAATGACGCATCTATCGAGCTTACGAAACTTTCACACTATATAGCGTTTTATTTGCAATATTTCCTTCCCTCCCCGGGGAACTTCGAATTGCGTCGGAATACACTCGAGCCCAACAAAGTAACGCGAAGTGTTCTTTGTACGTTTCACTGAGCGCGGTATTAGACGCTCGAAAGCTTCGATTATTCAGTATATCAATATTCGAAGTTGATAATATCAAATTGATATTCATATACTTCAAGTATTAATTAACAACGGCGGCATAAGGGAACACTGGTATGAGATAATAATTGGAGAACCGATCCTTCGTGGTTTTCTTCTTTCCGCGTAATTCTTCTTATCGTTGCCCGTTTATGCAACTTACGACTTATGAAATTGGTAGTTCGAAACGTGACTGGATCCCGTTTGTGAGCGGTTTCGAGGAGAATCCCAAGTTCGCGATATCTGCTCCTGTTTTAAATAGCCACAGGTAGGCGGCGATCTCTTTGATGTTCTCGATTGTTGCCCATGCACCGCCTAATAATCGGTATCAAGTTCAGAATATTACTTCGCTACTTTTGTACATAAAACGTGATGTATAAATACGATACCTCTGTAATCAGTATAAGAATCTTTTATCTGTATTGTCACTTGTCTGGCCGTGAGGAGTAAGGTAAAATCTTTCAAAGTATCAACAGCTAATTGATCTGTGCATTAATATCTAGGAAAAGTGCCGCGAGCTAAAAATAGTGTACCTATGTTTCAAGAAGTATTTGGATTTGAGGAACTGGTCCTAGTAGTCCTCCAGCATAATCAATCAACATCTCACCATAAAATCGCAAAGACTACTTCGCCGGATTCCACATTTTTAAGTTGCACTGTAAATAAGTCGTTCCTACATCGATAACAAACGTGTTTCATTATTGTACAGTGTACTTCATAGACCACTGCATAAACTAAAATCATGGCCGATTTTCAGTCTTCAGCCCGACTGTATTTCCAGCCGTCTGACGCCATGATGTCTTTTATCGATCGTGATAATAGATCGCACCGATATTCCTCCCCACTTATGTACATTTTCGTTGTTAATTTCCAGCCTCCCGAGGAACATGATACTAAGAAAACGATCGAGGTTGTTCATCTACGCGCTGCAAATTCTCCACGTGCTAGCCGAGGACGTTCCGATCGACATAACAAACAATGGAGGAACAAACGATCCAGTTTCACCATTGGGTTACGTCGAACGCACGACGGTCTCGGAAGCTAGCGATCATTACGAAGAGTTTCCGGCGGAAACGACGGAAGTCGCCCAAAGCGACCCCTTGACGGATGACCACCCGAACAGCAGCGACGTAAACACGCCCACTGCTGATATATCGACGAGCGATTTTGTTGAAAGATTTCCACAAATTTTTAGTTTGTCTGGCGAGATGGTCAATAATGATGTTATCGGCGATGAATCGTCGACGAGTACCGCAGAAGGTACAGGTGAAGAACGCCCTCTCACCCCGAGTTACAATATTTGATTAATACTCGAATTGTAAATTCTATGATTCAAATGAAATATTAGAAAGACGTTTTGTTCGAGACTTCAAAGAATTCGACTTTGTTTACAGAGCAAAATTCAGTACAAAAATTAAATGTGAACGACACCGGTATGGAATGGATATCTCTGTCTTGGGATTCCCCTGCGTTCAATGAATCGCTCACGTATTTAATCGATGTAAGGTCGAGTGACAAGCAGTTTCAAATAAACGCAACCAGCACACGATACAACGTGACTAAACTGGACCCGTGTACTACATACACGTTTACTGTAAAAGTCATCGATAAAGATCCGGTTGGAGTTGCAGTGGTAGCGGCGACCAGCAGCGACAGTAAAATCACAAATTTAAATGAAATTAAATTTAAAATCAAAATTATTAAGTTAACGTGTACACTGTGTTTAAGGATATGAAATAGAAATTTTTTAGCTTATTAAAGTAAGAGAGAAACCTTCAAAGTGTAACATGATATGCAAGCAAATAGTATTTCATGCAAGTTTTTATATTATTTTCATCACTCATCTCACGTTTAGCATACACTTTACAGTTACAGAGATTGGAGAAGTTCAGGATCTAGTAGTGAATACGACCACCAATGCAGTTAGTTTAAGTTGGAAGGCACCAGCGAAATATCCAACGTGTGTACGAAGCTACTTGATTACCCAATGCTTTAAAACTGACTGTAACAACACAGGAACTACAAAGACGCAGCACAATGCGACAAATCTGGAGCCGTGCACGGAATATGTTTTTACAGTCATAGCTGTTGCGTATCCAGTCGAATCTCATGGCCTCAATAGAACGGTGAAAACAGATTCGCAGAGTAAGTTACTATGTAATAGTAATGATTATCCTTTAAATAATTGCTCATAACAATTGCTTCTTTCAGAATCTAGTGTACCCCAACATCTGATGGCAGAAGCTAGTGCGTTTTCTTTATTTATCCACTGGCAACCACCAGAAATAGGTCCGGCGTGCATTAAACACTATCGTGTTACTATTGCTCCACAAGCGACAACAAAAGAAACGGTTGGAACAAATGTAACGATACATGGCCTGCGTGCGTGTACATACTACTTCATTTACATTAATGCAGTAGACGAAGATAATAACGACGGAGAAATGGTTACCAAGTATATCAGAACAGCGTCAACTGGTAAAGAACTTATAGCGAACTAGCTTTACTACTCGGCTTCGCCCGAAATTTAGATTCTGATTTCATAAAAGAAAAAAAATTTGTTTTAGTTTTTTTTTGTGAAAATAGTCACATTTATCTGGATTAGCCAGGCATAATGAGCCGAGGTACATTTCGCGGTCCTCGAGTTTACCGTTCGAAAATTTTTAGGCAACAGACAAACATACAAACATACGAAACACTTTCTGCTTTGTAGTATAATATAGCACTCGCTATGTGAAATATTTTTTAACCATTTAACTATTATATTTGTAGAATCAGCACCGCCAATATTGAATATCGACAGACCTCTCGTTTCGACGAATAACATATCACTTTCGTGGAAAATTGCGAAAGATAATAATAATTGCAATGTAGTGTCTCTTAAAGCTACGTGCAATTATATCGCAACCAATGGACATGGGTATGAAACTGTGAACGGAGAGACAGAGGTACTCATCAATTCCCATATCCAGGATGAGTTTCTTATTGTACATTCAACCGTTAGTAGTGTTAGTCCGTACACGGCATACTTATGTTGGGCGTACGTCACTAACGAAGCTGGAAACAGTAAACTAAGCGATTATGTAAATATAACAACTTTAGAAGATGGTAAGTACGAATATATTGTACTATAAAATTCCTACTTACAAGGGGAGGACACCATATGATAGACATCGATTTTGACGAGCCTTGCCACGATGGATTTACCATATGTCGAAAATAAGTAAATAGGTGTCCGAGCGTTTCAGCGAATAAGCCTTAATAATAGAGATATTTACATGTAAATTATTAAAAATTTCATAGTGGCCGTGGGGTTTTAATGGGTAAAAATCCCACACTACCCTGGCGCCCCCGGGTGATTCCCCTCTGGAGGGGTGCCTTTTGATGATATCTCCACGATAAAAAAAAAATTATAAATTATTTTTTTCATAATTTTTTTTTAATTTGGAGAAGTCTTCAAAAGGCACCCCTCCAGAGGGGAATCACCCGAGGCGCCAGGGTAGTGTGGGATTTTTACCCATTAAAACCCCACGGCCACTATAAAATTTTTAATAATTTACATGTAAATATCTCTACTATTAAGGCCCATTGGCAGAAACGCTCGGATACTTATTTACTTATTTTCGACATAGATCCATCGTGCCAAGGCTCATAAAATCGATGTCTATCACATGGTGTCCTCCCCTTGTTAGTTTATGAATTAAAATCAATTTTGTGTAACGTCACGAGTCTGAATTAGAAATAATAAATGAAGCGGTGAATAGTAGGAAAGTTAATAGCAATACGATAACTTTACATTTTAGTACCATCTGCACCCGCGTTTAATGTTGCGAACATAACACAATCGCAGTTCGCACTTGTATGGGAAACGCCAAAATACCTGGCAGGAAATCTACATGAATTCGAGATTGCGCTGGAATGGCAAGCACTTTTCCCAGTACCAGAGTGGTGTAGTAAAAAGCAATCGAAAAGCACTATACATCTGAGTGGAAACGCATTTACGTTTGAATATTTAGAAGCGCAAGCATATACAAATTATAAAGCAAAAATTAGAGCAAAGACAGCCGCAGGTTGGGGAAGTTACAGTGAATATTTAGCATTTCGAACGCTGCCTGGGGGTAACTTTCCATTAAATAGCTTTATGAATAATGATCTTTTCGTAACAGTTACCATATCGTCTGTATTTTTAGTTCCAGAAATGGTAACCAACTTTTCCTATTTAATTACAAACAGTAAAGACGATGCAAATATTTTGGACACTATTTTGAAATGGGGCCAGCCATGTTCCTCGAACGGAATAATAGAATATTTCAATGTGTTTGTACACGGGACTAGAACTAATTATACGCCGCATTCTTTGGTGGTTGAGAAATATGTACCAAGTGGAACTACTGAAAATGATATGCTCGTACTTAATTTGAAAGAGCTGAAAGGAGAGTACAATTACACTTTCGAAGTATCTACTAAAGTCAACGGCGTGCGAGACTTCGGTTTACCAACGAGTCTCAGCAATATTTTATATCCTGCGGGTAGTATGTATCCATTTTTACGCTGCATGAGATAATAACAGATTAATTATTAGAATCTTGTTATAATGTTTATATTTTACTATGAATTTAAGCTTCTAAGGTACTGTTTTATCTATCGTTAAATAATTCTTTAGTTCCACCCGAACCAGATGAAGATTACATAAAATCTATAACCATAGATCCATCTAAGGCAAGAAGATCCACGACATCAGCCACTCTTTTGCTTCCCTTATTCCCTGCTATAAACGGTGATGTTCTTTATTATTCTATCATAGTCTCAGGGGCTGAAGCTAGTATTGCGTCAAGCACCAGATTTGATTTAAACAATCATACATGGCCGAACATATCTTCTTGGGAAGAAGCTATGTTAAAAGATTTTAGCGAGCCTTACCAAGCTACCAGATTATGTTGGAATCCTTATCGTAGGTGATAAATTTTTATAACGAATTCATGAATTCATATCGAGAAATATATACACTATTATAAACTTATATTCTCCCATAGCTAATTACGTTGCCGATTATGGTGACATGAAGGCAGTGAAGTATACACTGGGGGAAGATACAAACTGCGAAGAAATTTCATCTAATTCTAAAAAGCGAGTTTATTGCAACGGACCCCTTAAACCAAATACTTGGTATCACGTTAGAATGCGAGCTTTGACTCGCGGTGGATATGCCGACTCTAAAACATTTTTGATAAAAACCAGTCAGTACTTTATAGTTTATCGTATTATCATTGTTTCTTTAAGAAGTAATTCTTCATTATTCTTTAATTAGTTAATACAGTCTTATCGTACTAATTAAATATTTCATTTCGCGATAGATGCTGAAATAAACGTTGGACTTGTTACCGGAGTTGTTTTTGGCATCCTATTTTTGGGAATTTTAACAACAATGATGTTATTAGTTCGCAAATGTTCCCCTCAAGTGTAAGTACAAATTTCACTTGTATTTATATTATTTTCATCAAGACAAAGTTTCAAAACTAATTTATAAAAATAATATATATGCCTTATATTGTATAAGAATATAGATTAACTGACGAGTAAATGTTATTGCATATATGTATGAGTTCAAATGGAAGAAACCGTGTGTACATTTATGAGAAATAATCAATATTTCTCTTGTGACTCAGAAGAGCACTATAGTTAGGAGCAACAAGGTCACTAAATGCAGATGTCTACTATACGTGCTAAAATACACATTGCATTATGCCTGGTAGCTACCAAACTGTTGCTTGACCATGCAGTAGCTATTAAGAGATTGCCCGAGAACACTTTGAACAGTCCAGTTTTTAATATATGTGATGCAGTTACTACCATAGAATCTAGTACAGCAATAGAATTGTACTATAATTATAACACCAAGTCTTTGGAAAGACAGGTCATTATTTCCTCTCTGTACAAAGTGCGCGCGTTAAAAAGAATTTTCATTATCATATCATTGACGTTAAGTGGTGTGCGTTTTGTGAATAGTATCAATGAACAATAATAGACAATAGTTCTGACTATCTTGGTTTCCCGCGAGTTTATATATTATATTATTGGAAAATCTTCACTTCGCACCAACAGTATTTATTTCCTTTTTCTTTTTTTAGAATATTGCGAAGATTTTTACATTCTGACATGTCTGGTTCACCAGTCCCTACACCTTTTTCAAAAAAGAAGTTTATAGCGCACTGTCAGCAGCTCATTGATAATCCTGGAAAATTGAGCAATGAATTTCAACTGCTTCAAACTCTCAGCGTGGATTTACAGATGCCAACAAATACTGCTTGTTTACAAGCAAATAAGAAGAAGAACAGATATTCTGATATTTTACCATGTACAGATTTATACTCAAATAGAAAAAAAACATCACTACATCGATGGCGCTTTATTAAAATTATTTTACGTGTTTCTAGATGACTTTTCAAGAGTTAAATTAGAAGCGATTGATAATGACCCCAACACCGACTATATCAATGCATCATTTATAAAGGTAAGTGGAATGTAAAGGTAAATTGAATTATTACAATTGATTGGCTAAACCTATATTCATTTTTAGGGCTACACTGGAGAAGACGAATATATAGCTTGTCAGGGCCCAAAAGAAGAAACCACATTTGATTTTTGGAGGATGGTCGAGCAATATAATATCAATATTATAATTATGTTAACTCAGTTAGTCGAGAAGGGCAAAGTAAGACTTTTTCCTATCTGAATAGAATTAGACTTTTAATTAATATACAAACAATAAAAATATTACTTTATAGGAGAAATGTCATCAATATTTTCCAACAATTAGAGAAAGTTTCAGGTATGAAAATATGACTATAAAGTGCATAAGTGAATTAGACTATAGATCTTATACACAAAGGACGTTAGTGTTGCAAAAGGTAAAAAGTCTGATAAACTTTATAAAATCTATGGTTATTTATAACTGAAATCGTGTTCATTGTATGTAAAATATTACAGGAAAACAAAAAGAGAAATATAACGCATTTGCATTTTAAAGATTGGCCAGATCACGATGTTCCAGAGGATTTTGATCCAATGATTCATTTTTGTCAAGTTATACGTCGTAATATTCTGGCTAATAAAGGATATATTGTTATTCACTGCAGGTAAATACATAGAAAATTTTTAACATAAAGTTTTACTATTTTCGTAACCTCTGTTTCTTTTATAGTGCAGGCATTGGTAGAACTGGTACTTTAATAGCAATAGATATACTTTTACAGCACCTTCGCGATAATAGAAAATTAGATGTGTTCGGGACTGTATACAGATTACGACATCATAGGATAAATATGGTACAAAAAGAGGTAAGAAAATTCGAGATACGGTGAAACCAAGTTAACGTGAATTATATCCTCCTAAATTCGTTCTTAAATTTTCAGAGTCAGTATGCTTATATTTACAACTCCATAAAACAAGTATTAAAGAATCCCTACTGTTTGAAAACCTGTGAGTCTATTATATCAAATTTAATATGCTTTTCTTCGAATAGATATATGGAAAAAAAATTCTTTTTACAGACAAACCACCTCCTATGAATCCACTGAGCGAAAACGCTTCCAAGAAACCGAAAGTAATATCAAATTCGAATGCAAGTCTAGTCAAAAACTTTGAGATGTGTATGTAAGATTTTAGAGTAAATGATCTCAAAATATTTATTTCTATTTTGTACATGGTAGAAAGAAATAAAAATAATACCACTATATTTTGTCCTGCAAAGTGAGAATATTTATCAGTCTAATAAGGTACGCCACAATTACAATTTTTCAAATTGCTCGAATGTACTTAGAATTGTTAGTTTATCTACAAAAATTATTAGAGCATTTATATTTCACTCCTAGTAAATCTTTAAACCTCGTTTCACTGTTGCAGTATGAAAGCATAATTTCTCTCTATCTGCGAGACACTTTTATAAGACATTTTGCCAGGCAAAAGATTTCGAACGAACAAGATGCATGCGTGAAATTCACCAATGATCTTTTGCTGTATGATTGACTAGAGATCTGAAGGGATTCCCATCAGACTGCTATATAAATGATATAATACTAAACATCGAATTATTAACGCAAATATATAGTTTGCACTTTCAAATGAATCACATTAATATGTAGTATACACAGCTCTAAATTTATTTATAACCACAACACGCTGTTACTCGTCGATATAAATTCAATTACCACATTTGCTCATCGATTCACTGACACGTACCAATAAAAAATATCTTTGTCAAAGTCTATCAACCAAATAAATTAATAACGATATTTCGTAGAATAATCTTTGGGTGAAACAACCAAACCTCTACCTTTCCTGGCACCTCTATAGACGGTTTCAATAATATCGATCATTTCCTGTTTATCCTCCAGGGTCCAATTTATCTTATTATTATTTCCTGTTCCTAAATCGATCATTATGTGTTTATTTCTAAAGAAGAACATAACTGTACATGGATCGTATAACTCGTACCTGCAAAAAGGTAAATTCATAAATGGCTTAGAATCACAGATTGCGTACATGATGGAACTTTGATCCATTTTATTCCTTAAAATAATAATAATATCTCAAGGAAATTAAGAAGAAATTCTATAATCCACTGTAACAAGTTTCTACAAGGCCACGTCCAGATCTGAACTGAACCCCGAACCGAACACACCTAATGCCAGTTTTCGACATCTGGGCCTATACTGTTGATTTTATCATGAACTTGTATCTGTCAAAGACGACAGCAACTCATGGTGGTGTAAGGGATAGGAATGCACCACTATGGCAGGCAAATCTTTGGTCTGCACTAGTCTAAATATTCTATGTCATTCAATGTTTAGCTGTCGCGAGCCACGGGACTCTGTCTGAAATGGCGAAAATCGCTAGAAATATATGTTCCACGCGTACGAACGTGGCATTGTGGTGTCTCAAGTAGTGTTCGATTCAGGGTTTGGTTCTAAACGTGAAACTTACATTTTATTGAAATCAGGTACTTGTGTAATATCAACCAAATAGATCACAGCAAAGTTCTTAACCTTTTCGGCGATATTATACAAAACTTCGTCCATTTTCATACACATAGGATCCCAATCATGACCAAACCTAATAACCTGAAAAAGACAAAACGGAATTTTTACTGAATCTGACACAATTCTAACAACATTTACGTTGCGAAGTTTCACTTGTACATACAAATTCTAGAAAATTTAATATGTATAAGATCCTTAATATAACTGAACCAGAAACTTACAACCACTCTATCTTCTTCTGACAAAATCGCTTGGTCCACTTGCCACCCATTGTGGAGATGCGATAGCATATAAGACATTGTATTATTGCTTTGTCAAACACGCGTCAAAAAGGAAAATAAATATAAATATATATTATACAACTTATTTCTTACGTCCACGGTCAAAATACTTTTCCCTTATATCACAAGCCGATCATGAAAACACTAATGTACTTCGCGAAGCCAGGTACAAATAATTCGTTATTCACATAGTATTTGTTTACTACACAATTATAATTAGAAATTAGAAATTATACAACTGTATACAACGTCCCTCTCATAGCACTGTCAGTCAGCATTCGGCGGGCTTAGGCTACGCTAATAGAGGGGGAAACACCTACAGGAGCGGTGGTAATGTGTGCTTAAGACGCCACGATTGGAGACGAACCAACGCCAGCGCCAAGCGAGTGACGCCGCGGCCAACCAGCGTCGACAACGGGCGCGTTCCACTTACGCCCAAACAGTTTCTTTTTCTGGCTACTTCCGCTTTTACTCCAAAATCGCGACAACCAATCAGCGACGATACACGTTGTTCCGATCACTGCCTATAGGATCGCTACCATAAACCAGACACATATGTTTACCACCGTTCACTACAAAAACAAAAATCAGCTTGTTATATACTATAGAATGAAATTTATTGGTTCAAATGTATTTGAATTCGATTTTCTTTTATTTGTGTTATGTTAGTTGGAAAGCTTTTATCTTTATATTAGTTTGAGGGGTTTCAGAGAAAGGAAATGAACTGGTAACGTCAAATTGGGGAAGTCATATTTCGTCATATTTACTGAATTCGACACGTGCATTTCTTTTTGTTTGGACCTATTCTTTTCTGTGTGTGGGGTGTGTTGCAGGTGTGTTGGTTACGAAGGACGTGATAAGACTCGAATGTCAACGTGTACAATATGTTCTGTGCATACGCGCACCGTTCTCTGAAACAAAAATGCCAAGAAAGGTGAAATAGACTGGATATTAGGAAACTAAATATATTTTTCTCAAGTAATTCAAATAATTAACAAATTAATGACGTATTCTACTCTGTTTCTCTGAATACTGATTTATATATATATATATATTATTATTTCACAGATAAGATGACCCATTAATTTTTGTATTAAAAAATCCGTTTAGAAAGAATATTATAATTATGAATAAACCACAGCAAAGTAAGTAGATAATTATATGTCTATTGTTATGAAAAGCATACTGCATATAAATGTTCATTACCTCTAAGTGGAAACTCTGTCTCGCAGGAAGTGGTCAAATGCTGAAGTATGTCAGTTTAATTACCCTCACGTTACAAAATGCAATAGTCGGACTCAGTATGCGCTATGCGCGCACAAGGTCAGGGGATATGTTTCTCTCCTCGACTGGTATGTACGTTATGTTTTCGTAAACAAATATTTCTCACAATATTTAGTAGTTGTACATGTAACTATTATTTTTCTCAGCTGTCGTTATGGCGGAGATCGTCAAGCTTGTAACATGTCTGATATTAGTCTTGGTCGAAGAAGGGAGCTTCTCGAACTTTTATAAGTCTCTAAAAATGATAGTTGTAAAGCAACCACTCGATACTCTGAAAGTCTGTGTGCCATCGCTTTTATACATTATACAGAATAATCTCCTATATGTATCAGCATCAAACTTAGATGCAGCAACCTATCAGGTATGAATCATTTTTATTCGCTTATGCTTTCATCATATTTATCATCATCCTAAA
The DNA here is from genome assembly GCF_050908995.1 of Andrena cerasifolii. Classification (NCBI taxonomy): domain Eukaryota; kingdom Metazoa; phylum Arthropoda; class Insecta; order Hymenoptera; family Andrenidae; genus Andrena; species Andrena cerasifolii. Next base: position 11,406,345 of record NC_135120.1, on the reverse strand, counting down.
TTTATTTCCCATCAGGTGACATACCAACTGAAAATTTTGACTACGGCATTCTTTGCTGTAGTGATACTACGAAGATCGTTAAGGAATACTCAGTGGGGAGCTCTAATATTACTAGTCATAGGAATAGTATGCGTACAGTTGGCACAAGGCTCGGATGTTGTTTTACCATCCGGCATAGAGCAGAACCATTTACTTGGATTTTCAACTGCACTAAGCGCATGCTTCTTGTCAGGTTTGGCTGGGATTTACTTTGAGAAAATACTTAAAGACTCGGATATATCGCTGTGGATAAGAAACGTGCAATTAAGTTTATTGTCGCTGCCTTTTGGATTAATTACGTGCTTTATAAACGACGGCAAAGCTCTGAAAAAACACAGTTTCTTCTTCGGGTACGACTTGTTTGTGTGCTACTTGATTGTGCTCCAAGCAGGAGGTGGTCTTATCGTCGCCATGGTAGTTAAATACGCTGATAACATACTCAAAGGTTTCGCCACATCTTTAGCCATTATAATTTCCTGTATAGCGTCTATATACCTTTTCGACTTCCAGCTAACTCTCCAGTTTTCTGTAGGCGCTGTTTTAGTGATATGCTCGATTTTCATGTACGGGCATCAACCGAAACCCGCGTTCATTGACAAACATTCTCCAACCGACAAAGTCTGACATAAGCTAAGATAAACGTGATACTGCTAAGGAGAGCAAATATTCCGACGCATTCACGCAGGAGAATAGTTTAATTCATTTCTACCGTGGCCCGATGGAAAGAAATCGGTTGAAATGTCACAGGAGCAAGAGGGATTCTTCGCTCGCATTGCCTCCCGCCGCCCGTGTGTCGATTGCTTACTTTGTATTCGTCGACGTTGTCGCGCCGGCCAATAGGGATATACTATTCGGACCCTAGAGTTTCTCGATCGACTTCTTTCCATCGGGGCACAGTACATGCGAAGTGACGACCGGGCGCGCGATATATCATTAAATTATATCATACCCCTCGTATTATCAGTATTTCGCGCTACGCCTTGTACAAGAATTTCTATTAATACTAAATACTGACGACATTAGCGTGAATGTGGAATGTACATTCGAGTACATCGTATTTCGCAGAGAAATCGATGACAAAATATTGGAGCACATTTTTATACCAAACGAACAGTCAACATGTTTATTACATACACTTGTGTGTAAGCATATTAAAATATATATTGTATATCCAGACGTATTAGCAGAGAATTCTAATTAGATAATTCTCCTTTAAGAGCATATGTAAAGAAAGCAATTTGTTTTCCTTAATTTGTATATTTTTGTATATTGCTGGCTGTAGGTATAAATGTCCATATGTATTAAGAAAAGAAGTATATATCTTTACATTTCTATTGTACTTAATTAAATTAAGTTTAAATAAATACAAGCCTTGTAACGTACAAGCAGCTAATTTATAAGAGTTTACTTATTCTTAAGAACTTATTTATATTAAGAGTAAAGGTACATACAAACGAAGTGAATCTCAATTCGTTTCATTATACGAATTCATGTATAATACAATAATAGAAAGCGTGCATGCATTCAATCTGCAAGTAACACACTAACTTATACATGTGCATAATTAAAACTGTAAAAGAAATAGCATTTCTGTTTTAGCCTCGCCTAGACAGCTGTAAGATATTTTACATCTATTGTTTTCTGTCTATTCGAGCGGATCTATATCGTCTTTTAAGTATTTGCGCTTAAAACATTTATCCTTGATTTCACTCAGCTCTTACAGTGTCGCTGGAGGAAAGTTAAGCAATAGTCTTGCGTAAGTTGGCAAGCCTGCGAAGTATCGCACAGAGTGGCCGTTCCAGCTTGCGAAGCAAGATTCTCGATATCTGGTCGGTATATAAAAGTATCGGTAAGAATGAGCGAACCCCAATCGAAGAAAGTCAAGATGCCGTGCTCGTTAGCCCAACTGAAGGAGATCACAACAATTGTCGCCGACACCGGTGACTTTCAAGGTGAGCAGGCGAAAAATTAAACGAGCCACTTACACAACTAATACAAACACGGTCAAAGGTGAAGGTAAGGTGCTTATCGAAAAGCGAGGCACGGGGGAATGATTGTTGCGCACTTTTAATTTATCATTTAAATATAGAAAATCTGCTTGATTCCTGTGAAATAAAATGACCCTTCCTCATTCGCTCGACAAACACTACATTTATATCCTAAATATACACGAGTATTGTAGCGTACGAAATATATTGTTAAATCGGAAATGCGAATTTAAATCGTATACGTTACGGGAAGCAATGGTATTGGCAATTACAGAGTCATCCGACGTTACGATAGCACTTTGCTTTTTATCATAATGCTATTTGAATTAGTCTACTCTTATTTACAGGGAATGAATGAAAAATTATTTTTAAATTAGTATTTAGAAGTTTGTATACGAAACCAGAATGACACCATTTTGCGCAACAAATGCCAAACATGTTTTTCTTAACTCAAAATTTTTCTGTGGATACGTTTTCGAGTTATTGACAGGTGAACTTTTTGCCTGTCTGTCAAACAGGTGGTCCCACTTAATTGCGAATACCTCGTGTTGCGAATGACCAATGCGATAAAAAATTATATCAAATTAAAGATAATCGAATCACCAACACACGTGCCTCACAAATTGTTCAAATCGGTCCAGTAGTTCGGGTGAAATCGATGGAAATATGTGGAAAAAGTCATTTATCAATTTCGACCGAAATTGAAACCGACAATTCATTTAATCATCTGGGAAAAATCTAAATCGCAAAAATGGGCCCAGTTTCTCATTTCTTACGTTGAGTCTGCACTTTCACGAAGAAAACAAGGTGCTATTGAAGAAAATCTATGGATAAATACCGAAGCTAAATAGAGACAATGTATGAAAACACTAAAATTTCACTTTTTCTCGGTTTTGCTTTCTTTTTTCATTTTATTGTGTTATTTAAATTTTAATTAATTCTACGCAATTTTTTTTTATTCTGTAAACTGGTGTCATGGAATAACTAATTAAATTTCATTTCTTAGAAATGGAAGTAGTATTTTTGAGAAATATTCTTTATTAACTGCTATCTATTAAAATTAAGAGGTAAAATTAGTAATAGATAATATCAAGCTTTTATTTTTTTCATTTTAACATTCATTGTAACAATTATTCTTATGTAATATTTCCCGTGATTCAAGAAGAAAGAAGTCTCTATTCCTTATCATACAATGTCATCCATCAACCAGATAATTATTACAGACTACTACCGTGACCTATAGATGTGTATGGTGACCTCTGGGATGGGGACACTAAATATTATGCTCCGCAAAAATGATTCTAGGCATAAAATGAGAAGGATCGATTGGATATTAATTTATTAATGAATTTTATTTATAAATTATTTTCAGCCATGGAACAATTTGAACCAATAGATGCAACTACCAATCCTTCGCTGATACTTGCTGCTGCTAATCTAAAGAAATATGCACATTTAATAGATAAGGCTGTGCAATATGGAAAAAAATCTGGATCGTAAGTAGATTACAGATTTATTTATCTATTATGCATATAATAGTGATATAATAAGTTAGTATAGAAGTAAGTCCATACATTGTAAATTACTTAACAAATATTACTAGAGTAAAAATGGATCCTTTATATTTCTTTTTTTTATCTAGATCTGGTATATTATATTTGAAAAGGGAACTTACATTATTTTACAATTTTTTTGCTATATTGTAACTTACAAGGGAAGATCCCAAACCCGAAAATTCAAAATATTCTGAAACTTTGTGAATATGTAGGGGATTTCCTCCTGATTACAATGCAATTTTTTTTACTGCCCAACTTCCTTCGAAGGGGGTGAAATTAATCCCTGAAAATTCGGCTATTTTCCGATTTTGTGTTATAACTCGCGAACTGTAAGAGATCGAAAAAAAGTTTCAAGACAAAAGTTACTTCTTTTAATTAGATCTCTCATTTGGCGAACAAATTATTTTACAGTTCACGAGTTATAACAGAAAATCGGAAAATAACCGGATTTTTAGCGGTCAATTACACCCCCTTAAAGTGAATTTGGGTAGCAAACAAAAATTGCGTTGTAATCAGGAGGAAATTCCCTATATATTTACAAAGTTTCAGAATTTTTCAAATTTCGGGGTTCGGGATGTTCCCATATTAGTAGTGTTAATACTAAATTAAATTATTTATTGAGAAGCGAGAAGGAGGAATGTAGTGTACTAGTATTAATTAGTAGAAGTAGTTTACTGTATTAATTATTCACACATATAGATCTGTGTGGAATTTATAGTACAGTAAAAGTTGATTTAAGATATTATAGGGATTGTAAAGAAAAAAAGTTACGTGTGAACAGAGGAAGCATACGTTTCAAGATGTGTAAAGGAAAGAAATAAATTTTAATGAAAATATGAGAAATTATAAAGGATTTGTATTAAAAGCGGAAGAATATTAATATTTATAAATAAAAGAGAAGGAGGAATATGATCCGAAAAAATGTATTCAACTAATGCGGTAATGGTTAAGTCAATGTAATTACGCCCCCAGTGATCTTTTAATCGAATAAAATAAGTGTAAATTGATCTACTTGTTTCAGTACATTGGCAGAGCAACTTGAAGCAGCCATGGACATAACGTGTGTACTCTTCGGTAAAGAGATTTTAAATATTATACCTGGCAGAGTTTCTACAGAAGTCGACGCTAGGCTATCGTTCAATAAGGAAGCTAGCATTGAAAAAGCAAAGAAGCTAATCGCTCTGTATGAGGAGAGTGGCATAAATAAGGATCGTGTGTTGATTAAGCTTGCTTCTACCTGGGAAGGTATCCAAGCAGCAAAGTAAGTGGACCGCTTATAATCGGTACGTTAATCAAGATGAAATTAAAATCCATACTCACGAAACTCACTCTTTCAGGGAATTGGAGGACAAATACGGAATCCACTGTAATTTAACTCTTCTATTTTCTTTTGCACAAGCTGTTGCATGCGCAGAGGCAGGAGTAACTCTTATATCTCCATTTGTTGGTAGAATCCTGGATTGGTAAGTTATTATGGAATTTGAAGCGTTGAAGTATATTACTCGCTTATCTTGGTATTATTAATTTATAAGTCTTAAAAAGCACTTAAATGTGTCGTAACTAATATAAATCTGTAGGTATGTGTCGAACACAGACAAAAAGTCGTACGAGCCTAAAGAAGACCCAGGTGTCGTGTCCGTAACTAAAATTTATAATTATTATAAAAAGTTTGGATACAAAACCGTTGTTATGGGTGCATCGTTCAGAAACGTTGGTAAGTATTTATCTCTGTAAGGCCTTTGCATAAATTAAAGATAACTGTAATACATGTACAACGTTCGCGTTCAGGTGAAATTAAAGAATTAGCCGGCTGCGATTTCTTGACTATCAGTCCAAAGTTATTGGAGGAGTTGGAGAAAAGTAACGAGCCAATTCGCAAAGTACTTGCAACAGAAACTGCGAAGAAGTGCGATCTACAGAAGACCAGCTTGGACGAGGCCGAATTCAGGTGGCTTCTTAATGAAGATCAAATGGCAACGGAGAAGTTGAGCGACGGTATTCGGAAGTTTGCAGTGGATGTGCGCAAACTAGAGAAATTACTGAAAGAGAGAATTCAATCTTAAATATAAGAGGAACGCGTCTATTAAGAATATCTATGTGATGGATGTTTTATTGTAAATACCAGCATTGTGAAATAATAATTACCCTGAACAACAATCATCCGCTGTACGATACATTCCATTCTTTGTTTCTGTAAAATAGTGTATGAACAATGTAGAAAATTGCACAGAAATTATAATGCTTATATTATTAAATAAAAGTGGGTTTTCTGCGGGGAAAGTGGAATTTTATAGCAGTGTTCGATGCTCATTTCTTAATCTTAACTTAAAAACTCTAGCAACATCTTTCAAAAGAGTACGTTCGAAGATAAACGCTGGATAAATTTGAAATTCGTAGCAGTTCTCGATCTATCGAAGCTGAATATCCGGTTCGATTAATCGAACGGATGTGATATAACAACGTGTCTGATACTTGAAGTTTCGTCCGTGTAATTGTAATTTTATATGATTGCGAAATAAGTAAATTATAATAGTCGCCCGAAGTACGTAAGAAAAGGGACAAAATGCCTAAGAAAAAAACGGGCCAAAGGAGGAAGGCCGAGAAGCAGAAATTGAGGCAGAAAAAAATTAGAACTGCTAAGGATCAAATAGACTTAGCTAAATTTCCTTGTAACGCAATAATGGCAAGTAATTACATATTTTAACGCAAACTGATTGTAAAATTAGCGTAACAAAACCTTAGTTCCTAACGTTATACACAATTAATTTCAATTATCATGAGAAATTCTGAATTAGAAATGCAGGACGTGCGTGCAATGAGATATGCACCTATACTTATTAAGTTTTAATGTATGATTTATATTTTGACGAAGTGGTTGTTATTTTCTACAAAGGAATGCGATAAATGCAACAAGAAACAGAAAAGTAGAGCCTTCTGTTACTTCTGTCAAAGTGTGCAGAGGCTACCTATGTGCGCGCACTGCGGAAAGATAAAATGTATGTTAAAGACCGGAGATTGCGTCGTTCGTCATCCTGGTATGTTTAATACCGGTTTGGGCATGGTGGTAAGTTTGTCGCGTATATAATGAGAAACATTTCGAACACTGTAACCATGAAATTATAAATGATAAATGGATATATAATAGGGAGCAATATGTGATCACTGCGAAGCATGGGTTTGCCATGGCAGACGTTGCCTTACAACTCATGCATGTATGTGTCCATTACTAGATGCAGTTTGCCAAGAATGTGAAAGAGGTGTGTGGGATCACGGTGGTAGAATATTTCGATGCTCGTTTTGTAATTCTTTCCTTTGTGAAGATGATCAGTTTGAGCATCAGGCGTCGTGCCAAGTTTTGGAGGCGGAGAGTTTTAAATGTAAATGTCTTTTAGAACCGTTATTCGAAGATTAATAACTCAAAGTTAATTATGGCGACATTTTCATTTCTACAAAATGTGATACTTTTAGGTCAATCGTGCAACCGTTTGGGGCAATATTCTTGCTTGAGGTGTAAGACATGTTACTGCGAAGATCACGTTAGAAGAAAAGGGTTCAAGTATGAAAAGAACAAGGCTATACCTTGCCCGAAATGTGGCTTCGAGACATCGCAGACAAAAGATCTTAGCATGTCAAGTAAGGAATACAGTCTACAGTGGCGTGCAAAAGTATTCGGCCACCCTTTAAAATCGCATAACTTTTTTAAAATTAATACAAACGATTTGAGCTTTTTTTTAGAAGCTAGAAGGATTAGTTAGCTAAGTGACGTGATTCGTCGTTTTGAAAAAAAAAATGTACGTGGTACCTGTTTGTAGATTTAAGTAAGTTATATACGTGCCCAAAAATTTCATCAAAATCGGTTAACGTTGCTCTGAGCTATAAACGCTTAAATCTATAAATGGGTTTTTTGAATTTTCGTTACAGGCTCATAAAAAAAAGTTTAAAAAACGACCTTTTCTATTTTTTCTGCTATTCCGACCAAATGCATTTTTTTCAAAACGACGAATCACGTCACTTAGCTAACTAATCCTTCTAGCTTCTAAAAAAAAACTCAAGTCGTTTGGATTAATTGTAAAAAAGTTATGCGATTTTAAAGGGTAGCCGAATACATTTGCACGCCACTGTACCATCTCTTCCTTTATCCAATGAATTCTTAATTGTAATTGCTTTATATCGTATTACAGCTAGAAGCCATAAATTTGGTAGGCAAAATCAAACTGGAGCAGGCGAGTCTGATGATGAGAATGGATATGGTTATTATGGTAAAGAATTTAATTACAATTTTAACATTTATTTTTCTTTTCTCTATGTATTACTTTTTGTCGTAGGAAGTCAATCTCAAAACTATTTCTCTGGAAGTTATACTGCCAATGATGAAGAAGACGACGACGACGAGGAGGAAGACGATGACGACGACGACGACGATGATGATGATGATGAAGAAGAAGATGAATCGTCGAGTGAAAATGAAGAAAATGACAATAACAAATTACCTCGAACTTAACATACTAATAAAATGATATTTGGTAAGAATTGAAAGAAATATATCTTCGGTCAATACAAACATGAAAATAAATATATTAAATCGTTGTTTTTAAAAAACAAGATTCTTTTCTCCACTTAAACCATAGCGAGTAAAGTAATTAAAAGTAACATTCAATAATAATACGTAAACATAATGTTACATTTATTATACATTGGCTTTATGATGAATGTAGATGTATCACATGTACAAATATATTACACACGCAACGAGGTATACTCTGAAGGGAATGCGAAAGTGTGAGAACCGAGGGCGTTGATGCTCGGTAAAAGTCCAGCATTTGGTATAATGTTCCATGACAATGTTAACGTTACATTTTTATTCCCTCTGAAAGAAAGAAAATGGATAAAAATTAATTACACAGTTTCTTGTATTATTCTGTGCGCACAGCTTGATCGACAATGGCGAGCATTACCTTAAACCATTACCGTCATCCCAGAAATAGTATTTCGTGTTCATATTCTTAAAATCGAGCACAGCTTTGTCGCCACGGAGCACTATCTTGTCCCACAATACTACCTAAAATGAAAGGAGATGTTCAGTTTATGCGTCAAGTTGCGAACTAGTAGAAGGTAAACAGTACTGTCTGCATTTTACCTGATTGAAGTCATTGTTCTCTGTTTGATATTCAGCTGTGAGGTACAAAAATAGTTGCTTAACATTCCAGTTAAATAATGGGGTGAGATGTGTGTCTATGTAAGGAAATTATATATTTTATGCTAAAAGTTTAAAATCGCTAGTTTGTTTCTAATTACATCGCGAATAACTTATCTAAGGAAAGTTTCGAAGATAAATGATATGTGAATTATAGTAAGCAAAATATATCAATAAATATTTCCGGAATGAAAAAGGATATCAGTCTGTAAGTCAAATGTTAAATAACCCAGATCGTTCTTTTCCCTTGATGCACTATAATCTGGTACATTCTTTCTGCAAAATAAAATATTATTGATTACTAAGCACATTAATTGCATGTTGCATCAACTGAAATGAATATGAAATACATGCTTCTATTCGTTTATACCAGATATTTTATTAAAATAGTTCAGGTGGTAAAATGTAAAGCATAAAGTGGTTCAGCTGAAATAAATACTTTTCATCGTATTTAGAAAATATACACACCACACAGAAAGGGATCTGGTAGTAAACTGAAACTCAATATGGTAAATGAATAAATTGTAATCAAAAGTAATAAATGAATATATGAAATTCCTTGGAACCTAATAGTTGCAGTAGCCATTGGAACAAATTCGCAATACTTACACAACTACTTTTACGGTATTTAATGTTGCATTTGCTCTGTAATCGAGGAATACAGTGGAGAGAAAGCAGCAAAACATTAAGCACGCCGAAATGCTTAATGTATATGCCAGAATAGAATTACAACGCGTAAAAACAGTATGCATTATTACGCTTTAAAACTGCCGGTTAGAACATACGAAACTTTAATACAGCAAATCAATTAGCCCAATCATGCATCAACAGATTCTGACTGAAATCATCATCCACTCAACTTTGGTTCTCAACGTCATCAATTCGACACGACGGATCACCGGGTTGGCGTTCGAAAATAAGCGAATTCGAACGAAGTGTTCCCAAATACAGCATCAGTTGCGAGTTACATTATTGGCGGCATACTTGAATATAATGAATTCATTTATTTGTCGTTTGCATTCTATGGAAATATAAACATTTCTCGTTGAACAAAAATTTGAAGAAGTAAACTTCCATTAGCAATTCTTGCAACTTATATATTTATATCATACTACTCTTGTTTCCGTTGCCATTGGGGTCAGTAGTATATTAAAGCAAACAAGTAGAGAGATATAACAAAATAGACTTCAAATGCTTTATTTTGAAGGAATCGTAAAAACATTTCGGGTCTCTAAAGATTAATTAATCCCTTTCGTAATTATGATCATAGATGCATACATATATGTAGGTAATACATATAAAGGCGTGTATATACCTATTTATAATGAATTAGTAAAATATAGAAGATTTGATCAATGATTTAAATTCGTCTATTAATAACAGAAACATAGCGCATACATATATATAACTTATGATTTCAGATCGCAATGAATAGTTTATTTACTTTCTTTTCTCTCTGATCTGCAGCAACTTCAAGGAAGTGCAGATTAGTACGCGACAGTGTTTATGTGGAATGTGAGGTTTATTGTTTGCAAAGGGATAAGTAATTTTCTTTCAGAAACGAGTTAAATGTTTTGGATATGTCGCATTTGGTAAGTATGCAAATGTTATTGAGGAATCATTTTCTACGGACTGCTTCGCTTTCGGGGCACCAACTTAATTTAATGACGAACCACCGAAACTGGCAATCACGTCTTCCTTCGTGAAATTCGTCTGAATTGTTTGTTTCTAATATCGCTTAATGTTCCTTGTTTCTCTATTATTCTATTATCATCGAGACCCACGTCTTACACTTACGAACGAATTAAACTGTTCGTTGAATAAAGTCTTACGAATAGATGACAGGTATAATAATATTATTTACAAGGAACTGTGTAGTCAGTATAGTTGCGAAACGATTTTCCGTTTCTATTTACTCGAAGTATTGTCTGCGTGTTTTTTTTTTTAAAGAATATTTGCAGCTTAAAGGATTTAACATTTAATCCTATAGATTAATGTTAATCTTAGAATTTTAAGTTGTAAAACTAACGGCTGTAGTATATATTTAACAAGAATGCAGTAAATGCGTTACGAAGTTATTCCATGTGCGAATTAACTTTATTTGTTTCCTCTGTTTCAGAGTAAAAAAGAATGGGTTGTGTTAATAGTCGGACAGATATTAATGACCTACATCCAAATGTTTTCCAAGTGATGAATGTAGATGACTTAGGTAATTTAATTACACCTGGACGCTTGGAAGTCACGGAGACGGATATAGTGCTTTACCAGCGGGGTAAACAGCCTATTAAATGGCCTTTGCGTTGCTTGCGTCGATACGGCTATGACGCCGAGATCTTTAGTTTTGAATCTGGTAGACGGTGCTCTACTGGACCGGGCATTTATGCCTTCAAGTGCCACCGAGCTGCACATTTGTTTAATCTTGTGCAAACTAATATTCAGGTACGTATCTTTCTGTATTTAACTGTTAAAGATCTTGTAAGCAAAGAGTAACCAAATGTTCGAAATGAAAGATGGACGTTTGATGCGAGTTATTATTTTCAGGTTTGCAATAACAGCGGGGATGACACAATGTCCAGAGAACTTCCAGTCGCTTCTCATCCCGGTCCGACAGTGACGACAAGAGTGACAATACCAGTCGAGCCTAATTATTTGGATCCTATTTTAAATAGGAGTAATAATCGCATGGGTCCTAGATTCGCTCATAGCCAACAGAATGGAATTGGAAGATTAGGTAGCGTGGGAAGTAGCACCGGCCTCATATCACCCCAGGGAACTATGGGTTCTCCTTCGCCGCCTCCTGTGCTGCCGCCACCACCACCGCCAGCGCTCCCTCAGCCGCATCCGTCCTCGCTTTACGTCAACGAAGAAGTGTTGTCTTCACCGCCATTAGAAATGGAACATAATAACAATAAAAGCCTTAGAAGAGCAATACAGAGGTAAGTGGAATTGTAATTGCTTCTATTCTACACACTATTCGACGCTAAGAATTTTATATCCTTGCCCAGACCTTGTACAGTGACTAACTCTGTACCTGATAATGGCTCGACGTCGCTAGAACTGACATCTATGCAGAAAGATATAGAAGTCGCACCTCAAACCAAAACACTGGTCCCAGCAGCGGCTTATATGAACGTAGATATTAATAGTGATGTTAGTCCATTGTCTCCGACACACAGTGTCTCCGAAACGATACCATTTAAGGAAGAGAAAACTGAAACCAACGAGCCTGGGCACGCTTACATGAATATAAGTCCTGGCCAAGAGCATACAGAATCGTTTGGTGCCAGGGCACGACCGTCGCCGTTGCCTTGCATTCAACCTGACGCGGACGAAGCCGTCAGACATTGTTACGCTAATCTAGAAGCAAGTGAAATTGAGAGCTTGAGAAAAAGGTTTTCCGGGGTGTCCGTAGCGGAGAAGTCACCTTTGCCTCCATCCACGCCTACAGGCGGTCCAATTAGGGAAGTGAACTACGCTGTGTTAGATCTGGATACGAAAGATGTGCCAGCCAATTCACCATTAGGCGGCCCCGCGAATTTGACCGCGTCTCCTCCAGAGTCTCCGAATAAGCTGCAGAAAGGGTATGCTACGATAGATTTCGATAAGACCGCTGCTCTGTCCCATTCGGTGAATCCGAATCTTGTAAATGATAACGAGGGCTCGAGAAAGACACGTCACAACTCTACGATTAGCGACTTAGCAGCTTGTAGACGTAATTCATCTGTAAGTGAATAATCAATTTATTTCATAAATTGTGCCTGCGTAATGAATATTCATTATATTTTATAGGATGATAATCTGCTTTACCCTTTCGTTAAAATCGAGCATTCTGCGACATAAAGCCAAAGAACAGATATTAAATTAATTTGCATACTTCTCGCGTGATATTCATCGAACGGAAATTCACTGCGCGCGAAAGCGAAATGCATTTAATTCAGACATTTTGCTTCATCATTTCTTCTCCGCGAATTATTTATATATTTTAGCGATCTTATAGCACCTAGCGTTTAAGTTGCATGAAAGTTGCATAATGCACTTGGTACATCACAGTATTTTTAAGGATAGGCCTTTTTTTCGAAGTGCTGTTGAAGTGCACAAGCGGAAATCATTTTTATATAATATACAAATGTGTTTATAGAACATTGTAGACGGAATGGTCTTTTACATTGACTCCTGTGGGAGAATTGGAAGCTAAAGTGCCCTAATTTTTCCTGTATTATAGGAATTGATGAGGCTCAAATAGTCTAATTGAAGTAAGAGTATAAAAGTATATACATGACATGGCATAATAAAGATGGCGATGTATACAATTTTAAATGATTACTTCCAAAGTAATCACTTAAAATCTAACTACGGATAAAAAGCTATAAATTACTTTGAAGTGATTTTGGTAAATAATAGATAGAAATAGTGGAACGTTGCATGTATATATATATATATACGCACACAGTTATGTAAGTTTGTTGCTCTTAAACAGATTTTAAAGTACACAATTCTAATGAAACATTATCATATTTTATCATTGACAAGATATACTTTATGACTATTTACGTTACAAATTAAATCGCACAAGTACAAACTCATTGAAATTAACATGTTTCCTGTATACAATTACAAACGATTTGTTGAAACATAGTAAGAACATATATTTAATATACATGTCAGATGACACAATACGTGTATTTATATGATAGCACAACAAACAGTTTTATCAATGTATGCTAAGTTTTAAAATCATTGAGCAATTTTATTGCGCAGAATGCGGAGTGTCGTAAGTTTAGAATCTTTCCAATTCGTGCAAACTTATCGCGCGAACAGAAAATAATTGTTTGCGAGTGTCTTTAAATTTGCAAAACAGCAATGTTACTTCATTCGAAACACACACGCAAATGACATTGCTTTGGTAGTTGAATTTTTACCAAATTACATTAATTTAGGTAACTTTCTCTTCCAATAGCTCCTAATATGCTTATGAAAAAAAGTAGATCTATCTACGCAACATACGAATGTTAAATTCTCGCGAATAGAAGCTATTTCTTTCTCGAAGATATATATCATCGAACGCACATATGCAATATTTCACATAGTTAAAATTTAACGGTGGTTATTAAATTGTACAGAAAGAAGTTTATTAAATTTTTCGAGAGATTTTTGTATTATGCTCATAGAATAGCGTTTAATTAATATACAATATCATTTTCATTAATATCTTTCTTTTATTAGCAATAATTGTCATTGTTACACTTATAGTTTAGCGTCTAAAATTGCGTGCTAAATTAGTGAACAGATTTTCTATTGTAAAAATATTCTAATAATTATCCGAAGTATAAGGTAACATGTGCAATTATTTTAAACTTTAATTTTGCATTGCACCATATTTACTACACAGTTTTATTAGCCTTCTTCTATCATAAGCTGTTAACATTTGAAAGGGGCCATTCGAAATAGAATATCAAATATGGTATATCGCTAACTTTACGATATTAAGAATATAATTTTCGTTGATGTTAAGTATTTCAATATGACGAAAGATCATTTATTTCGTACATGGATATAAAACTGCTTGACGAGACTAGAGAAATAATCGCAATGCTCTTAGATTATATTCTTTTAAAGTACAGACTGTGTATTGAATATATAGTTATTTTTATTTCTAGGAAGAAAGTTGCATGCTACGAGTACAATTTTAAATACATATTGTAGTAGAGCGATAGTAGAAAAGTTGTAGTCGCAAAATTGCGCGTGCATCGTTATGTGTTGTCTCATGATATTGACATATTTACTGCTATAGTTTTGACGCTTACAGCACAAGACTTAAGTGGAACTGTTACAAAATTTCTACAGATTATATGTATAATTCATTGATAATTATCGATAATATTTTATATTGCTTTCATCGCGTCGAGATGGGGATGAAATTTTGTTACAGCTGTTCACAGTTGTACATATTTTGTATTAATAGGAAATGGTAGTGAATAAGTTAATATAAAACACTAAAACATTCTGCTTTATTATATTATAATTTTATATGGAAACATGTACGGCCTTATATACAAATCCTATATCATTGTTTGATATACATAACAAGAATACAGAGTACACTTGCAAAAAGCCGTCGTCTTGCAAGTTCATGTATATTTAGAGCTTTGTATTCAACTTTTAATGTTACGTGAAAATCATCAGGCCTATATGGAAGAATGAATGTTTCTATAGTACACGGTAGCGTTACGTAGATCATAGGAGCTATTTTAGCAAATAATTACACATTATACGCATCGAATGTGTATTTAAATAGCCATATCTCCAAAGCCAAAGAATTCATTTTTATTATTTACTGGATCTAAAATCTCATTCAAATTATTTCATTCTTACATGCTCTAATAATGTTCCTAAAAATATTTGAGAATCGTTCAATTACATTTAAATCAATCAAATAATTTAATATCGATTGCAAAGTTTGCGCAAGTGAAGAAAGATAGCATTATTTTGTAAGCTGTATTCTTTCCGACACATTTTCCATGTACCAACTCTGATTTTTCTCTGATCAAGCGTCGTTTTACCGTTACATATTTTTTATCATGAAATATTTATAATTTACGTTTCGCTTCAATTTGAAGTGCATCAAATACATTTGAAACCAGATAAAGAAAGCATCAAAGTTTAATTGATTCTTGGAACAGAAGGAAACAAAGTTTTCAAAGTATATAAATGTTATTGAGAATAATAAACAAGAAACGAATACAGCTTACTTAAGTTGTTTCACACATATCCATGTGACATATATTCGATGTTTAAAAAAATTTATTTTATTACATCATTATCATTTATAACGTTTATGCGTGACAATAGTCAATTTTCATGCATCAAAGAATGACAGTGTGATATTCGCAAGAAAGAGAACTAAATTTACATAAAATTTTGTATTGCGTTACGCATTTTGTATTAAGCTTTAGTGAAAATCTGAATCATATATTGCCGATGAAAAACGAAATGTTGCGAGCAAGAATGAGTGAACAGAATGTTTCCACGATTATAATAGAATTGAAACATAATAGTTTTGAGAATACTGAAGCGTGCCAAAGGAGGAGTTTATTTAATTAGTGATGATTCTAAAATACCAGAAAATTCTAGTACAAGATGCTAAAGAGGTCTTAAGTTAATGAGAAATGATTAGGAAGCATCGCTTCACTATATGTGCATGATACGGATGTACTATAGAATTATACATTGAATCGAATGTAAAAGTAATGTAACGTGCGAGCGTTTATGTATGATATAGATACTAGTTTTGTATTATTACAAAGATATATAAACTTATTCTCGTTTTAAAATACGACAGTATTATATCAGGCCAATGTTTATAATTCGTTACTTCCAAGAAGTTACAGAAATCTCTTTTTTCAATAAGGATTCCACAAAGAGTCTAGAACAGTACGGTACAAAAGTGTTCTAAAAATCTAATGTGACGTTCACGAATTTACGTTTCGCAGAAAAAGATATGTTACTTTCCTGGAAAATTCTAGAGTTGTACGTTTTTGTGATAGTTTATTATACTATACTGTACGTATTTTTCTATCGAATAAAAGAGAAGATTAAGATTGTTAAAAGAACTGAAAGAAGTTAACTTGTAATTAATTTTTAAAAAGAACATTGCATTAGACTCTGTAGAGGTCACATACACAAAAGGAAATGGAGCAATTTTTACATAGCAATTTATGAAAATGCGCAATGTCAAATATCGCTGCGATGCATCGGCAGAATGAAGTTGTAAATAAGTGTGGCGCAACGACAGATTAGGCAAGCACGCTGAACGTGCAATTACTGAACGCGATGGCTGTGAAATATTTAATTCTTCGACTGTCATAATTACAATATAAATTTTAAAACCACCGAAATTGGAGCAGAAAAAGAAATTGACAGATTAACATTTTACAGTTTGTTTAAATTTTGGGATGATGAAATAATGATTTATAATATTATCGAGGCCACGAAGTCCGTAATAACTTGATATTAACTTCTCAAAACTGAACCAAAATCGTTTTAATATGACATTTCATAATTTCCGTGCAAAGTCACGTTTCTAAATTTCTATAAATTTTGTACTTCACTCTGTATGCTGCGGGATGCACGTGCTGAACACCTTCATCTTTAATAATTAATCATGTAACCTCTGTACAAGTTCTTGTTAGCAGTTTCTTTTGTTCATAAAAATTAGAGTACTCTTGCTTGGATTTACTTGCACTTGTTACTAAAGCGGTATTGGCACTTCTATTTTCAATTGAAAACATGATAGTCGAAGGATTAATAATGTACATTGTTGGAATGAGATATTGGTTACATTACTTCCCTCGACATTACACTGCAATTAGAAGGTATAACATTAATGTTTTACAAAATATTGAAATATTTATTTTTGTATGTTTTTTACGTTGAGGGAAATCCGCAATTTGAACTCTGTACTTTGAAGTCGTTACGCAACTTTTGTTTACATGTATTACATTATTGTCAAGTTATATTTCAATAAAAATTGACTTCAAATCGTTTTATACATACTTGTACGTATAAATAACCAAACAAACATTACGATTCCATTATTTCCATCCCTATAACGACTGGTGTATATCGTATAAAATATACAGCCATGTTATTTCAAATTGTGTACTTATTTCTCTAAAAAAAAAGTAGCATTATAAAATATTTAACTAGAGATTATGCGTATAGGTATATTTAATAAGAAATTACGTAAATCGATAATATTCTTATATTTCAGATGTATATTTCAGTATCACACAGTCTTTAAAATACACTTTTATCCACAGCCAGAAATCATGGCATTCATGTAGCTTTAATTATTTTTGTTCTAGTTTCAAGTAACTGAACACTAGACCACATTGAGCAAGAAAGCACATACTAATAATTATAATTCAATAACGGAAAGGGTATACACAGCCCATATGAATTTTATAATTGAAACTCACACGAGTCCAACAAAATTAAATTGCATTTCCGAGTACCCCAGAATCGAGTTTCAAAACTCCACTGCATAAATGGAAACGTTGACCTTGATTTACTACCAATCAGAAACAAGATTACGCAATCTTTCACGTAACGCATTTTAGTACCTAAATTGAACGGATGAAATTACTTCGCACATCCTCCAGGGGAATTAACAGGCGTCGTGTCGACGCTCTTTAAATTACACTATCAGAATTACCTAGAAATATTAAATGCTCTTTACACTAGTATAAAAATAATGGGAGCTATAATGATTCAACACAATCAACCGTCTCATTTAAAAGGACAAGTAGCAACATTAATAATGAGTGCTAAACTTTTCAATCTCATACACTTCTAATCCTTCGCTTTCAGTAGCACAAAAAGAGTTCGTAATAACATAGCCAGCAGTATAATTGACTTGTCGACAAAGTGGACTGGACTTGAACGAAATCAATTCTCTATTAAATGTTACGTTACTTCGAATTGTTGCGGGAAGATCTTGATTGTATTTACTAAATCGTCCATCTATTAAAGGGAAGTAATGCAGGAAGTGATCAGGCGGCGAGTTGGCGACGTCTACTCAATTCGTGATCTATTAGAACGGAGATATCGGGATGACGGTGGAGTGTGGTCGTGCAATAATGCACTGTTTGACTTGGATCCGCGCCCGCTTTCAGCAGCAGCCTCACCGCATTGACAAAGCCGCTTTCCGCGGCTACTTGAAGGGCAGTCAACCCTTCGGTGTTGAGATTCTCTAACTGGGCGAGGGGCGACGTAACTAATAAAGAAACGGTTTGGTGGAAGCCTCTCGCCGAAGCTAGATGCAACGGCGTGTTCCCGCCGGCATCTTGCACGCTAGGATCTTCCCCATGCTCCAGCAATTTCGCCACCATGTCGGCGTAGTTTTTTCTAGAGGCAATGTGCAACGGGGTTTCGCCGTAGCGCGACATTATGCCGGCCGGTGTGTGCGGTATGAGTAAAAACGCGGTGTTCAAAGCGCCGCACTCGAGGCACTCGTGCAAAGGAGTTTCGCCACGGTCGTTCTTCAGCGCCGGGTCCGCGCCAGCAGCCAACAGCGTCTCAATCAACGACTCCACTTCTGTTCTGTGGTTGTTATCTGTAAGAAGGCGATTTTGTCTTCGTTCATTGGTTCGCGGGAATGAAAAAGACTGAGGATAACCGAATGGTAAGCATTACTTTACAAAAGGGACTTTACTTAATAAACTCCACGTTTAACCATCTCGGTTTCTTCATTTTATTTTTCAACGCTCGATATTTCAAGTAAATTTGAATTTTTCATTCAAAATGCGATTGTAGGAAATTTCAAGTCTATTTGCAATTTAAATTCAATTTGAATTATGGACGGATGCGCGTGTTCGTGAAGGTCTCTTTTTCCAAGTGAAAATGTAATATTACACTGTAAAAGGAAAGGAATGAAAGTAAAGTAATGCTCCAAGCACTGTATCCATATATCATCGAGCATGTTTAAATGAGACTGCACCAAAGATAGTGGAAGACGCTAAGATGTGGAGTGCGCTGCGGCCTTGGTGATCCTTCGCGTTAACAGGGCCAGCGCGCGCTAATAAATCAAGAGTCTTCAAAGCCGCGTCAAAGTTGTGGTGGAGATTTTTCGATCCTTGGGCATGCGCCAATTGCCTGGTTAATATGTGTAACGCAGTCAATCCACCGCCGGCTTCTTTGACGCCCGGCGGGCAACCGTATTTCAGAAGTTCGCCAACAAATTGTAACACGTTCCCTGGCCCTCCATTTAAAATCACTCTGTGCAGCGCCGTCTCGCCGCGAGGGGAACGCACAGCTGGATCGCATCCGTTCGCAAGTAGTAAACTACAAACCACAAACTTTTAATTATTACCTTCCATCGATTCTTCCCCAAGTTTCCAATACTTCTGTGGAAGTATTCGACGAGAAATGCAAATCAATTTTACGATTATTATAAATTGCAACCTGCGATAATAGTACTTTTATATTAAACTTGTTGTTGGGGAGCGAAATTATCGCGTTACTCTTCGCGAGATTAGTGAACCGAATATTAAGTTCCGCGGGCAAATGTTTTTTCGGTCGTGTGAACTCGCGGGCCACGATCTTGAAAGAATTTCAAGAGCAGTGTGTCTTTTGAACATCTGGTTACAATATGGGAAGGAAGGTATAGACACGAAGCGTGTAAAGGGAAAACGGTTTTCACGGATTATTTCACGCGCGGCGATTTCCAATGTTCGGAATTTTTTACAACGTCAGCGAACTCCCCACCGAAATTGAGTGGTCAAATTTAGAATTCCATATAAAATCGATAAAATTAGATCGCTGGACTTACATAGGCACTCGCAAAGTATCCCAAATTCTACGGCACACTAAATTTCTATCACTTCTAACTAAATGGTTCATAATAAATTTCCAGAAATATCTACATTTACAGCGCGTGGTTTCTTTAAAAAGTGGTGTATTAATTTATAATAAAATTAGGTTTCGAAAAACAGATTATCAAACGAACCGAAAAATCATTTTAACGATATGTATTCGTAAAAACAAGTTGAAAAAAATATATTCCCGTGATTATGGCTCTCGCCCTTATTAATTAGAGAACGGAATTATTTCAGTATCACAGTATTTCATTGCGCGAAACGAAAGATTTCGCGCATTGCGATAATATATATAATCCATCGTTAATATTCTCAATATTTTTTACCTAAGGACGGGCAAACAATGATTCGTGGCGGCGACTAACAGGGGTGGATCGCCCGAAACATTCCAATCCGGTTCGTCCAGGTTTTGTACGGAGTCCCTTGCAAGAAGCGCAGCGACGCACTTGGCGTCCCCTGTCCGCACAGCTTCGTGGAAGTTCAGCTCGCTTTCCGGATCATATATTTCCTCGGCGGCATCTCGTATACCTGCACCCTCCGCCGACCCATTGCGAGCCTCGAAACCGTTCGGGAAATTGGTCGCTTCCGTGGCGACACCATCGATGGAATGCTGTAATTCCTGCATCGTGAAATCGTCCTTCGTGGGAGAACGATCGGCCCCACGTGTTCCCGACGTTGCATTTTGGGAATCACTCTCCGTGAGAAATGCCTCGATCCTCGCCGATACGGTCGGATCGGCGGACGATCTCGCTGCACTTTCGTCACAGTCGATCGACACTTGAGCCTGCTCGATTTCCGCCGAGTCGATAATCGCCTTTTCGTTATCGTCGATCGTAGCTGCATTCCCGTTTCCCTCCGAAAATTCACAATTCTCCGTAGCTATCTCGCATTCCAGATCATCTTTATCCTTTTGCTCGGCGAACGCCGACGTGTTAGCCGATATACACAGCGATGCCCTTTCCTGATCAACGGGGATTTCCTCTTGGTCCTGGCCACCTGTTGCAAGCTTCATCATTTCCGTGGAAGCAATTTCTGCACTTTCCTCGCGCGTCGTTTGCTCTTTCTTGCTGTGCAGCGGTTTGCTAGCTAACGCGGCTGTCTTCTTCTCTGCGCTCTGCTCCTGGCTTATGGGATCGTTCGTGTACGCGGCAGTCATTGCGACGATTTGCTGGCCGCCTTTTAATTGAGCCTGATTCTTTCGTAATTGGCTGGACGCCTTTTAACAGGAGGATAGTCTCGCACCGTGATCTACTTTACCGAAGTCATCGCTGTCTTCTGACTTTTCTTTTCGTTTGTCCGCTCGAAACACCTGCTTGGTCATTCGTTTCTCGGCGATCGTGTGAATTGTCAACTGCACGATCGAGATATGAGCAACGTACGAGTTATGAATGCCCTATGCGTGAATACGGGAGCAGGAACGACTCACACACGGACCGACGAATCACGAATACGTGACTAAAAACCAAATGAGCCTGCCCGTGCTTACGAAGCGTCGCTGCGGATCTCTCTATGCTTCCCCTCTCCTTAACTTGTTCTTAACTTTCCCCACCCTTGCTCCCTACCCCACTTCTCGAAACCCTACTGTGCGTGGCGCATTCGAGGAATTCATTGTAGATCCGATGATACCCTAGAAATTCGATTCGAAGCTACTTGTTTTTTTGAGTGCTCTGCGTATTTAAATTGAGCCAGATTTATGTACGCATGTCGGGCAAATAGCCTGTTTATACTTTATACCCTCCTTTTTTCTCCTGTTATCAATATTTCTAATACGAAAATAGCATTTCCTTCTCGTGCAATATTCCTCCAAAAATTGCCTCCTTCGCTTTGTTCTTTAGTTTGGACTTTTGTAAAGGAAGGAATTTTTTTCAAAATTTTGTATTAGAGAAATACGATTCCTAAGAATAATAGGATGTTTTCGTTTAAGTAATTTGTTTACTAGTACCGACTACCGATGTCTTTTAGTGTTGCAAGCATAGTATGAGAGGAATTTGTGTCCATATAGTGATGAATTAATAATACGTTGGGTTAGGGACCTGCAAGACTTTTTTAACACGTTTCACGCGTGATAATGCGCACAAAAAGCATTCCAAGCAAGTCGCGCGGCTTTTCAGCAGCTGCTGCAAAAGATCATGTATACAGGGAATTGCATACATCGCTACCTATCCCTCTCCTTTCATCGCCGATCCCCTGGTCGTAACTCTTTACCCCACTTCTTAAACTTTCCCCTCGCTTCCCAGCGATCCGTCGCGCGGACATAGGTGTCGGTTCTTAGGAATGTAAGCATTCCTTGCGTATGCGGTGGCGTGCACTTGCATCCGTAAACCGTGCAAGTCGCATTAGCCCCGGAAATGAGGCCCATTATATCTGGGGTTTCTAAATTTGGTTTGCGACAGGCTCTTAATATTTTAAAACGACACATGTTTCAACGTACATTACATATATACGTTATTAAAAAATTCTTTATTGAATGCAAATTTCAGTGAACATAGTTGAACGATACAGTGTATCAGGACTTTTGTTCGTCAAAATACAGAACTAAAATATAAATTGAATATGGATGAAAGGAACACTTTTATTTCTCTTAAATTTCATATGTTGTTTACTGAGAAAAAAATGCACTTTGGTGTAACTTATTCAAGAAAAATAAAAAAAAAAATTATACTCCAAGATTGGACGTAATACTTATAGCTTTATTTATTAGCTTCAGAAAACTGCGTCTTGTACTTCCATTAAATGTGTCCTCTGCAATAAAAGCATCGAGTAGAATAAAAGTTTACACTTTCTATGAGCGTTGCCTAAATGCGGAATATCTTTAAATCGCCAACTCGAATATATTCAGATTAATGTCACTTCGCTGGGTTTTATTAAATGTATAGGTACACATGTATAAATTTCTTCGTTAGAGACCGCTATATGAAACAAATATATGACTAAAGAAAATTAGCTTCGAAGTAATTGATTTTGCGAGACAAACGGTGAGTCAGTGAAAAGTTGTCCATAGATTTGTACGTACCATTTTTACCTGCTTCGAGATCTAGAAACTGATTTAGATTTAGTCCTGCGGGGACTACGATCCTTGGAATTGGACCTCCGTTTATTCTGAATCTTTTCTTTGCTGTAGCCGCCTCTACTGCAAGAGCGGCTACGCGACGAAGATCTTGAACGCTTGCTTTTTGACCTTGACCGTGAACGAGAGCGCGATCTTGATTGCGATTTAGATCGCGAGTAAGATCTGGAGTGGGATCTGTAATAAACGTTGCATTAAAACGATGCTTACACTACCATTGCCTGTAACTTTAATTATTCTCGCTCTCTTATTGCCTCAAGAAATAATTCCTCTATATTAATGATATTAGGTGACGTTTCGTATTCTTTCGACGAGTGACGATTCGCGGAACCGTGAGGCTTGCAAAAATAGTGACAAGTATTCAGGAAAAATGTGATAATTTACTTTACACTCAAATCGATATTACAGTCACAGCGATTAGTACGTGTAATCATTTTCTGAATAATCATGACTTATCGCTATCTAGGCTACTCTCTATTAACTCCCTTTCCCGTTTGCTTAAATGCCAATATATAAGTCTGGCCTCTTTGTGCTTCTTGTGAATCATGATATTATACCAATGAGATCGTACTGAATCGAGCAAACAATCATATCCGTTTTTGTTGAAAATATATGTGACTGTTCTGCTTATATACCATCTTTCGAAGCTGCTTATAGTAGACAGTTGTAGAGTATGCAATGGTAATGCCAGAAAGGACGATCACTTATACAGATGAAATCACGCGAAGGTCAGATGTACGGACGAAGAGTGGCTAGGACGTTTACGGACGAACAGTGAGACGAGCGAAGAACACCACGGGGCACCGCAACCGTTGGACGTGCAAAACTTTCACTCTAAGGTGATGTCAATGGTTATCGGAAGTATCGTGCGTAGAACTAGCCACTCCATCGGCCGCGTTTCCCTGTTTAGCTCGTAGAATGCAGAAGGAAACCCGAAGTACGTGGACGCTCTACGCTGTAACTACGCAGTGTCAGAAAGTGAACCCAAGGCGAATCTCGCGAGAATCTCAGTAGCAACACATTTCTCGTACGTGTGCCTGATCAGCCGCATCCCCTATAAATAACGGGCAGTATTACATCGGTATCATTAACGGTCCTTTAACCAGTTTTTGTTTAGCGTATAGAATCTTCTTATCTATTACAAAGTACTCTTTAACGTACGCAAATTACTTTCTGTATGTTACTTAAACAAATCATCTATACGAAATTCAACAAAGTAAATTATACAAATAAATTATACCGTTATATTTAGAAATAATTTATTAAATATATTAACATTATGGAATGCTCTGCTCGCTATATAATTTAAATTCGACCATTATACAAAGCTTGCTCTTGTATATTAGTCGCATTGTACAGTTAAGCGTACGTTTCTTCAATCGAATCGTACACCGTAAATGTCATGTTTCTTGTTTACTTGTCCGATATTTCTTTGCATGCCGTAAGAATCTACATAACAGGTGTAATATACTTACCGCTTTCTACGGGAACTTCTATGACGTAGGCAATTCCTAGCATAGTGGCCTCTTTCGCCACATTCATAACACCTGTCCTCGGGATGAAATAGCCTTCCGACGCCTCTTCTAAAATAACTTCTATCTCTTAATCTTTTCCCATTGGATAGCTCGACGCGAGCTCGCCTCCCGCATATGGTCCTCCCGTCGAGCCCTCTGACCGCGTCCTCGGCGTCTCTAGCGTCCTCGAATTCCACAAAAGCAAACCCAGGTGGATTTCTAGCTACCCACACATTTCTCAAAGATCCGTAATAAGAGAAAGCGTCCTCTAGCTCTTGTTTTGTTGCGCTGCTTCCTAAATCTCCGACATAGACCTTGCAGTCTGAAGGATATCGTGACATCTGCAAAGATACGTTTCACAAGCTTATGCACATCAATAATTATGCTGAACAATAATTTCATTTAATTTCGGTAATATATCTACGCTCGTGAGATGGGCAAGATATTAAAACATTTAGCTGGGGACCAAGAAGTTTCTTACTCAAGTACGACTTTTCGGGGGAGTAATAGAGGATATATTGAGGAGAATTATACCTTATTCATTGCTCTTCAATTTATTGAACACGAGTGTATACGAGATGCTGCTCAATATCCAAATAATTTTACATTCTACAGAAAGAAATTATACGTCAATGTTTTGCATTCACGCATCGATCTCGCCGAAACATAGGGAATGACTCTTAAAGTCCAGTTTTTAACTGTTTAAAAGAATAATCGCAATCGATTAAAAATATTTAGCTGATCGATATAACCATGCGTAACTAGAGCAACTTCAGGTAAAAATGACTTATATGCAATCTGTTCTTACTCCGAATCAACCGACTCTAAACAAACGAGGCCGCGACCTCCTAATTAACGAATTTATTCGTTTAATTTATGTAAAAAGCAGGTAACGATATCTCATGAATGATTATATTGGTAGAACTGAAGCTAATTCGAGATAACTTTCACGATGCTGCAAATGAAATTAACTCCTCCGCCTGGCAGCGACGCATTTTCGCGCCAACGCGCTCGGAGAAGTATTGAACTACCAGACTGCCACTGGTCTAGTGATATGCCGGACCGTTCGGCCGTTCTTATAGCGAATGCGGTATCTCGCACTGACTGCGCTGGTTCCGGAAAATGGCTTGGATTGGTTGATTCTAATAGAGCTATTTTCGTCTCTATCAGAAACAATTAATCCAAGTAATTTTCTGGCTCCAGCACAGAGTCAATGCGAAATACCGAATTCGTTAGGGATGTCCCGATTATCGTGCCCTGTCCCTATTGCCGTGATTTTATACTTAAAGCCGTACAAAAAAATCGCATAAATAAATAAGGAAAGAATTTTTTTTAATTAAGTTAAACTATTAATGTAGGTGTTACAAACGAGAAGGTTGCATTTTTAAACAATTAAAGCATAGTAAAAAAATGTTCACAAATGCATACGAAGATTTCTTTATGAGAAGATACTTTACAGAAGTGAATGAATTGATAATTATCATGATTTGGACTTATGTAAAATACTAATGATTATTACATCATAAAAGGTTCAAATTGTATGAAAAATAGCAAAACTTCTGAAACGTTTTCGTATTTTTAAAGTGAATTCAGTAATGGGGACAGGAATTTAACGCTTGTCCCTATTTACCGTGCCCCTTGGTGCCCACCGGCTCCCTCTGTAACTGCTAAACCTAACATTACTTTCGTTCCTCAGAACGTGTGAACAGAAATTTATATTTGCATATTTTGCTTTTGTAATGAAAAGGTCATATTAAAATTACATAAAAACACCTCTCGTAGAGCAAAAAATGGTTTGGACAGTTCAAAGTTGAAAGACATAACTTAACCGCGGGAACGCTATTCAAAAAGCACGGTAATTGGAGGCACAAGAATAGGGACAACGCATTTTTCAGGGCACGGTAATTGGGACAAAAACATGTACTCTTTTATTTAAATTAAAAAAATATGAAAAATAACATTTTCAACCTGAAAAAATGCCTTAATAAAGAGAAAAGTTTAAAACACCGATATAAATTTTCACCAAGCAAAATTGAAATAAGAGAAGTCAGTAATTAATTCCTTCGGGAGCAAGTCGGCGTCAAAGCACGGTAATTGGGGACATCTACCCTAGCTTTTCGACGGACACTAGGGAATCTGTTAGGGCTTTTTATGCACTCACTACTGGCGGGGTAAATATTGACCACGAGATTGTCATATTTCTTTCCAAATGTGTAATTAAAAGGACTCTACGCTTTCAGCTTTAACTGCACGAATAGCTATCGATTTATGCACCGTTTCTGTCAAGTTTTAAAGGGTAGATTGGAAGAGTATACTATTTTCATTACACTATTGGAAAGGAAGGTGGCAATAGTATGGGTAATACTTACACCTCTGGTAGCGATTGCATAAAGACCCTAGCAGGCTACTGACAGTATTTTGATTCTGTAGCGCCAGTGCAGGAGTCAGTGCCATTATTATAACAAAGCTGATAGACAGATCCATAATTTGGATTGTGTTACAAATGATCATTACAGATGACTCAATCATGGGGAAATTTAAATCTAAGAAAATTCCAAATATATGTTTCGTATAATTAGTGGTTGATGCAAGTATTGCTGGGTGGCTGATAATATAAATACTTGCAGATATATATTTTAAAGTTGCATAAAAACGTATTAATAAATTAAGTACGTACAACCCCTTCAATTATATATTTTTCTGCTTTATTTAACACATTGTAAGATTGTTGAATTCTTCGCATGCAAAATACGCGGCCTTGTATTAATGTTATTTAATAAAATAATGGCGTTAATCGTAGGGATCAAAATGTGCCCAGCACTTTTAGAAAATGAAGAGCGTTGTTTTGGTGGTATGACATTCTTCGCGCAAAGCCATCCAGTCGAAGTTTGTGGTAGTAACGGTCTACCCCTTACGCCGAATTCAATAACGATATATGGTAAATCACAATTCCTGAAAACTATTCAGCATCCACATCTATCGACTTATCTCGATATAATCAGAAGTAAACATGGTAAAAGTCATATTTATAAATTACAGTAATCCAGGCTGTCTTACACCAGCGTATAACTAAACTCATTGTTTTTATAGAAAGGATAGTAGTGGTCACCGAGTACAATGGGGATCCGTTAAGCAGTAAAGAGAACTTAGGGACCGATGATATTATAAAAATAGCATTTCAATGCTTATTAGGATTGCATTGTATGAACACGTTAGATTTAGTACACAGACATCTGAGCCCTGATAATATACTCATTAATAAGAGTGGAAATGTACAATTATACAATTTTGGCTTGTACTACATGACAGATAGCGGGAGAAACGTATGTTTCCCAATCGGGTATGTATGAGTAAAAAATCGATTGACTAAAATACTGTGCGTCAACGAGAAGATGGTCCTCGAAATGGCACAATGGCAAGAAGGGCTCTTCGTTCGCATTCGCTCACACTGTCTGTGTCTCCTTCGCTCTCTTTGTATTCGTCGATGTTGTCGCGTTGGCTAATAGCGACGATAAGTGTGCCTTACCTCTACAATTGTGTTAACGAACTTGGGCCTTTAGGGGTATACAATTTGGACCCTAGAGTTTCTTGGGACATCTTGTAGACGCACAGTATTAGACTAAGCACTCTAGAAATATAACGGACAGATTAGAAAAGATTTGAACAAATGCAGGGCATAAAGGTTGTTGTTTGCATTTATAGATATCCAAAGTACACAGCACCTGAAGTATTTCTGAGTGCTGGTGTTAGCAGTCCGAAAGTGGATTCTTGGTCCTTGGGTATGATTATTGCTGAATTATTATTAGGTAGATCCATATGGCCAGGTGTGAAATTATCTCAATGTTTGCGAAAAGTTCTTAGCTTAATACACTGTGAAACTTCTGTATTTGAACGCCTTGCAAGAGAAAATAATTGTTATAATACTTACAAGGTTGTAGTTTTTCATAGTGCTACATTACAGCTTCTCGTTAATTCTTATAGTAGTAATAATTTATTACTGTGCTAGGAGTTGCCTGATAAAATAAAGGAGTTTATAGACTCGTGTCTCCAAATTCATCCATTGAACCGTAAAATACCAGAGGAGTTATTGAAACTGCCGATATTCGAGGAATATTTGTTGAAAGCTGAGAAAGAGAAAGAGGAGAGTCTTTATAAAAATGTTATTACTAGAAGGATGGATGAATTGTACTATTTATGGCAGCTTGCAGGTGGAGACATTACTGTGGAATTGAAGAAGCAGGGACTCATCAGATCGAGACCACCAATTTTATCTGTTCCAAAGTAACTATAAAGTATCGGGGAACCGTTTAACCCTTTACTAAAGACGCTATTTATTAATCTCCCTTTTAGTTTAGTAATACTTCTAGGTCAAATGTTTGGCCGCAGAGACACGGCAGGCTTACTTGACCTGCGTGTAGTTAAAGTCACTCTTGATACGCTGCGCCAACGTTTGTTTCACATTCCGTATATAGCAAATTATCCATGGTTAACGAACCAGTAAGTACAATGCGGCGGGTATAAAATGTTTTCCTTTCTAATTTTAATCGGCTGTTCACCAATTTTTTTACAGAATGCGTGTTCAATCGCAAGACGATTTAACAGATGCTGCCTCTCAACTACCTTTAATTATAAGAGAGAGAGATACAGAATACCAATTTTATAGGATCGTTTTGTATGATAGATTGTTACAAGTAATTATTCTGCACCAAATTTTAAAACTTTTAGGATAACTAAGTTTTTATTATAATCTTACAAGGGGATCTTCAGGTTTGGCAATTTCAGAAAAATTTTATACTTAGTGTAGGTGAAGGTCTTCACTTAATGTCCGAGTGCAGACCTTCACATACACTAACAAGGGGAAGACACCATGTGATAGATATCAATTTTGATTTCGATCTATGTCGAAAATAAATAAATAGGAGTCCGAGCGTTTCGGCCAATAGGCCTTAATAATGGAGATATTTACATGTAAATTATTAAAAATTTCATAGTGACCATAGGTTTTTAGTGGGTAAAAATCCGACACTACCCTGGCGCCCCAGGAAATTCCCCTCTCAAGGAGTCGGGGTGCCTTTTGAAGATTTCCCCAAGTTAAAAAAAAAATATAAATAAAAATTAATAAAATTTATTAAAATTTTCTGAAATTGCCAAATCTGAAGGTCTCCTTGTTAGTAAATCTCTTACATTTATTTATGCGTAATTATAATGTAACTCAGGTTTATCCGATTACTCGGGACGCAATTATAGAAGAAGCACACAAAGATATACCTCCGCCTGTTAGAGGAGCCGTTTGGGCAGCCTTACTTGGCATCACTGGTGACATTCAGAAACGTTATGATATGATCGATAAAGAGACACCTACTCATACAGATCGACAGGTAACTTGTTAGAAAACTGTATCGAATTCTCTATATTCATGCTCTAATTTATTAACCATTTCTTAGATAGAGGTAGATATACCAAGATGTCATCAGTACAGTGAATTATTATCATCCGGTGCTGGGCACGAGAGATTACAAAGATTGCTGAAAGCCTGGGTTCGCAATAATCCTCATTACGTTTATTGGCAGGGACTAGATTCGTTAACAGCCCCATTTCTTTACTTGAATTTTAACAACGAAGGTGATAGACTAAGTATATCATACTTGATTCCGTATACCATTTGTTTCTCAATTTAATACATAGTATTTTCATTGTAGCTAGGGCATTTGAATGCCTCTCCGCATTTATACCAAAATATCTTCACAAATTCTTTCTGAAAGATAACTCTGAGGTTATACAAGAATATTTAGGAAAATTCTCACAGATTATAGCGTTTCATGATCCTCAACTAGCTAATCATCTTCGATCGATTAATTTTGTACCCGAACTGTTCGCTATACCGTGGTTTCTAACAATGTTTTCACGTAAGCTATGTACAAGTAATGTCTGAGTCACAGAGGAATTATGTATTTATTTTACTTCTTATTTTTTCAGACGTATTTCCACTTCACAAAATACTCCATTTATGGGATAAGCTTTTACTAGGAGATTCCTCGTTTCCACTTTTAGTCGGCTTAACAATATTAAAACAATTACGCGACTCACTTTTAACTTCAGGCTTCAACGAGTGCATACTTTTGTTTTCCGATCTTCCCGAAATAGACATCGAATTATGCGTTAAAGATTCTATGACGATGTACCAGAACACACCGGCTAGTATTACTTATAGAAAGCATCAGTTTAATCAACCAAAGGTATAAACGCACATTTGTACACATTGCTTACAAGGGAAGGGAAATTTGTTGAATTTCCGTGTTCGAGATGTTCCCTTGTTAGTGCTTTTAAAAGCTTCCATGTAACGCGCTGTGTTGTAGAATATAGATTGGCCTGAACCAGAACCGGACACCGAGAGAATGCCAAGAATTAGTGTCGATGATTTTCTGAATTTATTACACAATAATCCTGAGAGATTAATAGTTGTTGACGTACGTAATAATATACAGTGAGTGTCCCACCTTATTGAACAGAAAGCACAGATCAACTTGAAATCAAATGAACATGGTCATTATTCTGTTTAAATAGATTTGAAAGAGGTGCTGTAGTAGGGAGTATTAACATTCCATTTACAAGTGTACAACTTTCCCAAACTCAAATTGAAACTCTTGGACCGCACGCAAAGCCATTGTCCGAGAATAAAAACAGTATTGTGGTAATCATTGGGCCACACGACCAGAATAACGCACTGGTAAATATTACATCACCACGAAAAAGAGAAATATCACCACGAAATTATTTATCATTACTGAACAGTATTAAGATCGAAGTGTTCTCTACAGTTTGCAGATTTTCTTGTAAGATGCAGCGTTATGGGAGTTTGTTCTTTACAAGGAGGAATTCACGCCTTACGATCAAAGTCTCCGAATGTTATAGTGGCTGCCCGTTAAAAGCACTATGTGGATATTATCGAGATTGGAATTTTACCGTACGAGACATTCTACTAAAATTATATGTAATATTCAAAAGTCTATGATTTTACTTTGTATAAGATATATCGCATATCTGTTATATTCTAAAAATTATATAATTTGTACATATTAATTTCATTGCGTTACACTTAACTTGTGATCAAATTATAAACGTTGTTATTACATAAGGATTTATTATTAAATGTCATAATACTTTTTTAATAAATTTGTTATAACTGAGCACGAGACATACGTTACAGAAGTAAAAGGGTTGTGACTTTATTACATCGCGTAGGATAATACATATACCCTGCAATCCACTTGAAATGGTAGTCATAGAAACTAATTCGAAACATTGGAATTTCGGAGCAAATGCTTCAGTTCCTCTTAGCTTCATGTTCGCGTAAATATATTTGAATAATCTTTCGAACATGGAGAATAATATCTCCCCGAATCTTGAGAGGTGGATAAAAAAGTGTTTAAAGAGGGAGTTTGAATTTACTATAGAGAAATCATTGGAAGAAGACGAGGACTATACTGATATAGCACAGAAGATTATACACTCCAAGGAGATGTCTGTGCTGTTGAATTCTATGAGAACTACTATTGTCGAGCAATCTGCCTCAAGATCTGCATCAACATTGATTTCCGAATCTCGACCTCGATCATCCCTCTCTTGCATTAGCGATCAAACAAGCGAAGATTGGAATTCTCCTCTAATCAATGACGAGTGCTACAACGTTATTCTCGATAAAATCAGCCACGACAAGCCTGCTCATGTTAGATTGGCTGGGTACGAAATTTTATTAAAAAATGAGCTGTCGCATATAAGTAACAGTTCGGCGTGGGACTTGCTTCAAAAGGCTTTACTGGATGGTCTCACAAACGAGAGTAGACCCATCTTCGAAGCTAGCTTGCAAGTTCACGCGAAGCTACTTACTTGCTCGCAACCCCAGAATGTATACACAAACTTACTGAACGCCTTCAACTCTCAATACCAATCGCAAAAGACATTCGAGATGTTGCCTACCCTAATCGCTGGGATTAATTTTAAATTCTTCTTACATGAAAGGGTATATCGTATCATGCACCTGATAATGCGTTACAACGAAGAGAAACTGAAATGCGTACGAAGCACTGATAAATCAACGGAAGAGTTGATAGAACAGTTTATGACATTCCTGGCTAGCCATGAATTTGGTAACGCGATGCAGCATAAGAGATTAAATATATTGAATATTATTTCTGTATTAGAACCGCGTGCTGACTGGAGTAAGAAGTGGATCATCAGTCTCACTACTAGAAGAATGTTTCTGGCTGCGTTAGGTAAATCGCAGAGTTTGCTGCAGCACGTACTGCATTACGTGGAGAAAGGACTGGAGGAACCTCCTCGTTCGATAACAGTGTCTATTTATGACGATCCAATGGAAGTTATCATTAACGGAAATACTGTAGAAACAGTAACTTATCTTCACTGTTTATGTTTCGTGTCGCAACTCTGCTCTTACGAGGCAGGCCGAAGACTCTTGGGGGAAAGCGCATTCGAAAGCCCATTCTCGATATCTGACTTCCTGATCGCTTCCTTGAAAGCTCTGAATAAATTGTCTGTGGAAACATTAAATGGTGTATACGACGTTTCTTGTTACGCTTTAGAAATTATTTTAGATAAGCCAATAATTTTATACGACCATGAGTTCTATCACATAGCATTATGTCATTTACCATCGCTCTCCGAAAATAATATAAAAATATGGCCCCACACGCTAAACATTATTCTACACATGCTGGACACTGTCGACGGCTCATTGTTTCTTATATCCGAATGTAAAGAACATACGGTAAATTTTGACGACAGAGTGTCAAAATGTCCAGCAATGTTTATCGTAGCAATAGCATCGAACATGCTGAAACAACCATTTTCTATAATTAATATTAAATACCTTCTGAAATTATTCAAAGTAATAGAGAAGCTATTTGACGTGTTCGATGTATATGAAATTGTACAGCATAAAATAGAGAAGGTATTCTATCCTGCTGTATCGTATTTCTATAACAAATTAGACAAATCTTATTTCGAGAATGAAAACAAAGCTCAGCAGATAAATAGGTAAATTTCTATTCTTCTACGATCCCCTTTCTCGATAAAGTGTAATCACGTGAAATTTTATTTACAGTGCAGTTAATGCATTATTACTTAAAATGGTGTCTATACCATTTGGATTGAAAGCCCTTGTCCAAGAATCATCGGTATTTCAGGAATTAATCGAAGGGTCCATCGCACCGTTAAGAATGTCATGGACATCGATGGAAGTAGTCAACCTCGTGACTACAGCAACATTCTTTCAATTGGGATATAATGTGCTTGCTAATTTAGCACCCCACGTTTTATCATCTTTGCTTTCGGAAACATGTAAAATATTAGAAGATCCGTATTACTTTCATGATCCCTGGGACCATGATAATATTAAAAATTTCTTGCATATACTAACATTCTTTTCTCTCAACTTGAAATGTAAGACTACACTATGATACAATGGTTCGCTTTAATATTAATTCATTAGTGCCAGCTATACATTTCAAGCATTATTAGGTTTCTCTGCATTCATGACAAACATAAAGGAACCGTACAGCAACGATGCACAGAATTGCCCGCTGAATTTACACGAACTGTTTGCAGAATCAGTAAATCCTGAATCGAACTATCATTACTTAGGCCTTTTATCGCTAAATACTGTAATGTGGAATTTAAATATCAATATATATTTACTAGAACTATTGGACTTCCAGGTACTGCGCAAACAAGATTTTAGAATTTTAATCCACTTCATATTCTTTTACAATGTGAATGTCTTTTAGGATATTTTATTGAAGCTACAAAACTTCGATACAGAAGAAACTGAAAACGAAGAACTGGGTACAGAATATGTTGACGATTATACTCTGCTAAGGCATAAAATTATATCTAAAACGTATTTCGTGAAAAGTAAGGATGAGGAAGAAACTTCGAAATCGGAGGAATATGAATTGCCTCAACTACCACCTGCAAAACTGGACAAGGAAGCTTCGTCCGTCTCAGAAAATGATTATAATACAGAGCTAGAAAATATTCTTCAGGCGGACAAGCCTGGATTACTAGATAGCGACTGGGTTGGGCAAGTTAGAGGAGCATATACAGCATCGCCTGAGCCACTAAAGGTAAATATTTCAATCTTCGCTTTTGTATTACAGATCAGTTTCTCGAAATTGTATTAGGTATTCCCTGAATTAAACTTCAACAAAATACATCCCTTTAGAACAGAATATTGATTCAATTAGTGGACCAAATGCAGAAAGCAATTCCCACTGCAGAGTGGGGACAAAATTTTCAATGGGATGAGAACGTATCGTCGAAAACAGATTTTTGGTTCGCCGAAGAAATACAAGGGATCAATTTAGCTCTGTATTATGCAGATCAAAATGACATCTTGGAAAATACAATCGAAACGAGAGAGAAGTTACAGGAATTTATCAACGCGTGTTATGAATTTATACAGTATGAGAGACCAAAAAAATTTGATGGCTTTGATTGGTTTTTATCAACAGTGTTCATTATTTGTGAAGGAGATATGGCGAAGTACGTACTAATACATTTTTCTTTTAATAAACTATATGTCTCAACGTAATTAAGGAAATTCTTTTGAAAAAATTGGCACAGAAATTATCTTCTAAGTATCGTATATATTGCGAATAAATGTCTCAGGTGACCGCGAATATACCCTCCGCTAGCAAATCTAAGATATTTTATCAGGACTTTCTCGTGTACAGTCACAAGAATATCTTAATAGAACACTACTGAACTTGCTAGCACTTTTTCAAAGAAAAATTTAGGGCAACTCTAGCTAGCCAAGTATCATCATTGACAGGTCTCAGGTGGAAAACTTAGTCACCATCATTTAGTAACATTGCGCTTCAGAATGCTATTCATCATCATCGACCTCTGGAAATTCTCTTCAAGATGATACTTTAAAACCTGATAATTGCAGGTGCAAGACATTTATTACGCAGTTGATACAGTTCCCAGTAACGAAATTTTTGTGGCCGTCTTTGGGGAAGGTGATAGACAGAAATATTAAGGAAGAATGTGCCATACAGTTTACGTTCATGCAAATCTTAGAAAGCATTGTTAGCAACGAACTACCAAATGTCAAGTTCGCACTTAAGGTATGTTTTAATTTTCCATCGTGTCCCATAACTAATTCTGTGTCAATTTCATTAATCCATTTATATCGCAACGCAGAGTACTTCTGGAATGGACTGGTCCTTGATATGTAACTTAATGATGTCTCAATGTTTCTGGGGTATACTGCCCTGGTCTCAGATCGTGCATTTTCTGGCTACCTGTGTACTATATTCGCCTGATTATATAATCTACTACTGTGTATCACTTCTGCATCACTGTCAACATACGCTAATGCAAAACGTGACATGCGGAAAACTGTGGCCTGAACATATAGTACGTGTATACTGTAATATTGACTTCAGTATTTATACTTATAATTATATTTGTTACACAGGCGTTAGATGATTACGAATGCCATAATTACCTCAGATATATGGATATCTTAGATAGAAGATATGGAAATAAAATTTCACCGAAACTGGTCATAAAAGGATTTGATTCTATACACGAAGTATGAGAATATAAAGTATCAACCAATTTTCTAATATGCCTATTATGATAACAGAATAAAAAGAGAGGAGAATGCGAATAATCATTTAAAAATATGTCTGACAATGGATCGTAACATTTCTCTTGAAACAATTTATTCCTACGCGTTATTCATGGAGTGCATTTTTTTTTGTTTCTTGATGAATGTTCATACTTGTGCGTATACATTTGTTAGTGTACCAATGATATTAAACTCTGTTTCAGTAACTAATAAAACAGTTTTTTTTTATTTATTTCTTAATAAAGTTCACATTTAGTAATAATGTAATAAACACGTCTGAATGCCTATAAGAATGCTTTCGTCTCTAGATTTCTTTTGGAAATACTTTTGTACGTGGTATGTGCAGTATTTATACAAGTCGTACCTTTTTGGACTCATGAATAACATAGCAGTTGTAGATTTTATTTGTAAAAATGTTTCAGAATTGATGGATAAATAACTTTATATACAGCAATGACACGATATTGTCATGTATTCATCACATTTTTGCGCCTACGGAATCAGTCGTCGTGAATGGTAAACAGTTTTGCTACTTCATTTAAGTCATCATACTTTGTGCCCCTGGCAAGGACCTGCAACAAACACATACAAGACAAATCCGTTCTACTCTACGCAATCGTCGCGTTTCGTGCACGTACCTGCCTAGCAATCGACATTCGATTAAAGATGTTCCAAAGAACTATGCCAACCACAATGTCATCTCGTAAATAGAAGACGACACCTTTTACAAAGTCGTCGTATCTCTTAGGTTCTTCTGTTGCTAGTTTTGTGTCATCAGCATATACTGATTTATCATTTTCATTCGAACCCGCTTGTTCGTCTATACTTTGGGACGGTTCTGTTACTAATTCCGGTTTTACTGAACTTAGTGCTTGCGGGGATCTCGATTTCTGTATTTTAAAAACATCGGCTATAAAAATCATACGCGTATAACGTGCTTAGAAGATCAGTGTTCTATTCTTTACCTCTTCACTCGAGGACCGAGTTGTTTCGGCTGAATTATTAGTGGCCGTTACTTCAGCTCCTTTTGCAAAAACACCTACAGTTGGCAGTGATGAATCCACAATACCGATTGCTTCGTATCCCACCTCTGGTCCTAGGTCTGACCAAAACATCGACTGATGCAGGTACGGTTTTCCTGATGAAAGAATAAGTGATTCATGATCTTTCTCTCCTAGTAACTATCATAATGGTATCATTCAACTTACTTGCACCAGTCATATTTTCTCCCGCTAATCTTCCTGAAACTACGGCGTGATCGTGATGTTCTACTCTCCTTCTACCAAGTCTGATATCATAAAAGCAAGCTGCGTCTCCAGCAACCCAAAGATTACTCCTTGCCTCTAACTCTGCGTTAACAAGGAAGCCGCCTACGTCAGGATCTGTTTCTAAATGCGAAGCGACTGCCAAATCAGTATTTGGTTCAACGCCTACTGCCACAACCACTTGATCAGCATCAAGCTTTTCATGGGAACAGAGAAAACAAAATGGTTACATATATATTCTTAGGGCATATTTATATAAATCATGGGATATATACATACAACATAACTTCCCGTAAGAACGAGCGAGAGTTGCCCATTCTTATAAGTATAGTCCTCAACTTCAGCACTAGGAATACATTGAACACCTTCCAACATTGCTTTCTTTGTTGCCCATTCGCTTAAATATTCCGGCAGCACTTGATCCATTATAAATTTCTCTTTATATACTTGAAATACTCTTTTATCTTCAGGTACTGAACGAAAATGTAGTCAGTTATGTTTTTATACTCATTGGCAACTGGACAGTTATATCGACGGGAAGAGAATTGAAAAGAACGTACAGTTACGTGCAAGTGAACAAGCGAGTTCCGATCCGAGAAATCCGCCACCAATTATTACTATATTTTTACAATTAGGATTATTCACGCTATCCTCCAAGTCCAGAAAATCTTCCCTTGTTCTAAATGTTATAATTTTTTCTTTGAGATCATCTTCGAGTGATTCAAAGACTGGAAGATTTTTAGGTGAAGCGCCTGCAAAGAGATTTGGGTGAAAAATGTGTACGTATATCCTGAAAAAGGAATCCTCTGCACTTACCAGTTGCTATAAGACATTTATCATACTTTATTTCATAATTATCGTCCAGTGTTACAGTTTTATTTGCAACATCCATCTTTGTAATTTTCCAACCCGTGGCTACAGCTACCCCACCTTTATCGGACTCA
This sequence comes from Andrena cerasifolii, assembly GCF_050908995.1. NCBI lineage: Eukaryota > Metazoa > Arthropoda > Insecta > Hymenoptera > Andrenidae > Andrena > Andrena cerasifolii. The sequence goes on along the minus strand of NC_135120.1, from coordinate 11,367,747 downwards.
ATCAAATCATTAACATTCGAATAAAATTCATGCGGCTCGTAAAATATACTGCAACGTAATAAATGCACAATGAATTAGTTAAATCAATGTACGCATGATTATGAAACAATTACCTCCTTTGTGTTCCATTCCATTGCTTAAAGAATAACTGTGCCGTAGTCTTTCTATCCGTATTGTACCAGAGTTCCTTAGATAATGGTGGCCTCATGTATGGAAAGTCTCCTTCTTCCGTTACCACTAAAACCTAAACAAGATAGCTATATCGCTACTTCTGCGCTGCACAGTAACGGAGTAGAGCTATTAATCAAACGGGATTGTAGGGACATACCTTAGCTTTAGGATCTCTAGATTTAATTGATCTGAATGCAGAAAATGCAGCGGTTCCCCCGCCTATTAGAAGGTACGGTACATCTTTAGGAATTAAACTAGAAGAAGCTGGAGATTTAATTTTCTGCGTCGACCTTCTATGTTTCCTTCCATCTTTTTTCCCTAAATTGTAAAGTAAACAGTAGTTAATCATGCCTTTCCGCGTCGTACACAAAAGTTTAGTTGCGATAACTTGTGGCTCAACTTACTCTTACTTACGTCCTTTTGAGGATCTGATTTTTTTGATGTAAACAAATTTGTGGAAGATATCTATGGGATACATTTAAATAAAAATATTAAAGGAAGAAAAAGAAACAGAAACATGTCGCAACAAGCTCTATAGATAACTCCAGTGAGCCGTCTTACGTACGATCGAGAGTTAAAGTAAAAAATACCATTTATCATCGATACCGTACCGCATATATTGTAACTCCTGCTATAATTAAAGTAGCCAGTATCTTCCAATATGGTGGCGGTGGCTTATCACATTTCTGCGGGTCATCCGGCCTCCCGCAAACTTCATAACAAGACGATGGACAAGATGCATTAGGATAAGATTCACACGCAGGGACGCTTTTCTTTGGTTTGGAATACGTACTTTCAGGTACACATTCTTCAGGTTTTATAGTGGTGCCTGGAGACTTATATGGCTTTTTATCACTTGCATTGCTACTATACCATAAATTATTGACACTAACAATTCCTAGAAAAATAATAGAACGTTAGAAGCTATAATAGATACTGATAAATGAACTCAATGTCAAATTAATCATATCCATCTTCAGACACACTAACATAAATATAAAACGAGAATCCAGGATGTTAATGTTTCGTTACAGAACGAGAAACACATGGCGCGGAACATAATTTTAACTAATACTTTCAACTTTCAGCTGAAACCAGTATTACTCAATATTTACTAATGATACTGCAGTTTGAAAAATAACAGCTTTGAGGTTATGTCGCGTGGTGTACACTTCAGATCGAACATGCCGCACGCAAATTTAAAAGAATGTTACTGAAAACCTGTTATCAGAAGGGCGGGTTTACGCAACGGTTATAAAATTTCCTTGCTTCCTAGAGACCTTGCGACGTGAAATGTAGAATTAATTAGATATTTAAACGGAGAGAACCAATAAGTTCGAAAAACAGAAGAAACATTTCAAGTGGAAAATACTTCTTCGAGAAGTGGCCGAATAGTTGCTCACCGATGTATTTGAAGGGCCGAGAGAAGTGGTTAACGTGCGAATGGCTTGTAAGTTTTGGAAATCGTCCGATAACTCTACCACAGCTTAACATTTTTGACGGGCCAATTTTGGCCTTACGCAATATGGTGGTGGCGCGTGTGGCCGGTTCTGTTGTCCACGCGCACAACTGGAAGCCGCTGCACGGTTTTCTCTTCACACGCGATTGATGCGAGACACTCCATTACCTGATTTCTTTTGCGACCAAGTTACTGTGCTTTCCATTCATCAATTTTGAAGCACTATCAAAGAATTTTCCCTGCAACCTTAAAAGAAAAATGTGCAAATTTGATAAAACCTGTAATAGCGCACAGCAAAACAGATAACGAATGACAGCCGCGCAGGGCTGCGCTGTAATAAGCGCGCAAGTTCATTCCAGTTCAAAATTTATGTCCACGTTACGCACGAACGGATATGTGTTTATATACTTAAAAACAATTAATAATATTGCGTTGAAATATTCCTGCGTAGTCAAATGAACAATTTAATGTTGTGTTCACTTTGTTAGTTTTTTATAAATCAGCTGTGTAAGAAAAATTTTAATATTTTTATTTGTACGAAATAAGTAACTTTTGTGCCATCGCTGCTTGAATAATAAAAGTTTTACTTATTTGTATACTTTAAAGTTAAATCATTTCACTCCTTGAACATTTTTCAATTTTTAGAAGTTTATATCTAAAAAGTAATCATACAATAGGAAGGTTTTTAATTGCCGCAAAGAAATCATACATTGTATATTATTCAAATGCAATTTAATCGGTTGCTTTTATTCAACAAAGAACGTTCAGACGAGTTCATTTATCGGAACCCAAATGCGGCCTTTGTCAAATTCAAGGTAGACAAGAATGAGTCACATCACCTTCCAAGGAAGACAATGTCACGTATACCTTGAGACTTTCGAGATACGAGACTTTATTATCGCGACGATACGATTACGCATCATTATCTTGAAAGTTAATCTATCGAGAGTTAAAATCTCTCGCGTTGATTTTGATATATATTAACAATCTTTTATTTGCCCACTGAAGCTGTGGCTTTACCACAAATTCTCGACATTTTTTCATGACAAAATAGAGTAGGTATACAGAAGTTTATTTAAATTTTAATAAGATTTAAAATACGCATTTTCAAAATCGTCGTGGTTAGATTCTTTATGTTCTTAAACTATCTTGGATCGCAGATATTCGCAAGTTTAAATAATATAGATGGATATGTAGGAGATAATCGCAGGAGATATTAATATAAAGATAATTATCCAGGATGGCTAATTGAGAAAAAGACAATTTGCAGAGGACGCTACTGTTTTGAAAATGAATTCACGCCTGACTTCACAGACTTCACTATTGAACAGCAACCTAAAAAGTTGTAAATACACAATTCACAGCTGTTTGGGACGCAATTGATCTTTCGACATGACGACCTCTACGTAAAATTGTTAATAAATCTGCCATAGAAACATGAATTTTATTATGACGAATGCTCGAATATTTTCGTAAAGCATCAGCACGGGTAAGATTCCGTACGATTCTTACATTTCGACGTTCCAGGAAAACTGTAATTACGTTAAGAATCGTTGAGAGTCGTTGAGCACAAAGGAGCAGCTTCGTACCGTTTTCAAATCACTGATCGGGAAAACGTGCTTCGAAGTCGCAGGATAAACAAACAGTAGTTCGGTTTTGTTTGTAAACAGATCAATACTTATTGTATTGACTGATCAATGAGTCTGGCGTATTAAATAGATACTTAATAATCTCCGAATGTTTAGAAATGCTTCGCTACATCCGTATTGGCAATGGAACAGAACTATCCGAATCAATAATTAAGATAAATACTATCTTAAAATTTCCTCTCATAAGCTTGATATGAATCCACTTAAACTTATAATAAGGATGTGAAAGTTTCCACTTCTTTACACTTCTATTTAATGGAAGCAGATATTGTTCAGAGCAATTTTGTGTTTCATAAACCTAATGAGATTTTTATATGCTACATTACATTACTAAATATGTTAATACATAATTGACAATTGCAATATTTCATAATTTAGTAATTTGCAGGTAATATGAAAATACATTGCAGGTTGTTGGAAATAAAAAAAATATTATATTAGTCCTCTGAAATGAAGTAGGAAGGAGATGATTCTTATATGTGCCTTGTGGATGTTCTTTTTATAGACAAAGTTTGACCTCCTTCTCTTCAGTAACCAGTGCATTCAACTGCCAGCTGCCTCCGAGTGCAGATCATGCTACAACTAAACATTTGAATTCAACGTTAACCATGCCAGATAAGTATGTATTATACTTCAGTATTTTAAACTATACATTGTAAACTGTATAAGTTATCGCATTCCATAATCTAATAAGCATTTTTTCATTTTATTTCTCTTACTGAAAGAGGTATAGATATCGTGAGGCATAAATTCAAATTCATTGCTCCATGGTAAAACAGAAATTTGCACATAAACACATAGGCGATTTTGTCTATTATGTTTTCAGTTCATTACTTTACTTTTAAAAAGAAATTGTATTTCTCACTTAAAACGAGATTATTTGTTTTCATTTTAATGTTATGCGCATAGTTAAATGCTTTTTTGTTAGGAATAAAGTTTTGGTCGGCGCTGGAGTAATATGGGGTATTACTCTTTGCTGTTTCTTCATTAGTCGCAAACTTCCAGGCTCAGTGGCATTGTTAAATTTCGTTCCTGGTATTTTGTTTTGGTCAGTGTGCTTTTGTTTGACAATAGTGTTAGATACTTGTTACAGAACAGTTGCGTTGCTTTTGGTGTTAACGAATTGTGGCTTCGCCTTTAATATTAATTATGGAATTTAAATATTCATGTTTGTTATTAATACACCTTAATTTAAGAGCTATTTTTTTATGCCGATTTCACAATTGATATGGAATTTTTAAATACAATATTTAACAATTTAATAATAAGCATTGTGTTACCTATTGCAGTATACATGACACTTCTTAAATGTTTCAACATGATTTTTCGTTACAGTACATTTATAACAAGATATACTTTATAGGAATCAAAAAATGGAAAACGATGAGAAACAAAAGTGCAACGTTAACGAAGCCGGTACATCGGCGCCTATAGATTACCAGTCTAGTTCTCACACCGAGACAGAAGAAGAAAATGCGAAAGAGTAAATTATTCCATCGTCCAATTATCCGAGAGATATTAGAACGGCTTGCGATTAAATTAATACTTTGCAGAGAAAAGACACCGAACCTTATGGTGAGCGGATTAATAGGAGCATCCCCGCCAAAGTTTGTTTCGCTGGAAGAAATCGTAAAGGCTGCTAACGGCATGAAGAATATGGCTTTAGCTCACGAAATCGCAGTGGACAAGAATTTTCAATTACAGAAACTCGATCCCGACGATGGTACATTCCACAGGAAAGTGAAGGAAATTATGCACAAAGCATTTTGGAATTTGTTAGCCGAGCAATTAGCCGAAGATCCTCCAAGTTACACGCAGGCGTTGGTCTTGCTACAAGAAATTAAAGAGGTAACATGTTCGTATTGATTTTCTCACGCGATATAAGCTTTGTATATTAATAATTCTCCTTAATTATTCAAGACTTTAGACGAGCTGGTGTTGCCACACCACGCAAAGATCCGAGAGAATTTAAAAGAGGTGCTCGATGTAGATCTAATCAAACAGCAAGCAGAAAAAGGTGTTTTGGACTTCCATCACTACGCGCAATATGTGATTTCAATTATGAGTAAAGTGTGCGCGCCGGTAAGAGACTCGATGATCAGTGAACTCAGTCTGAAGACAGACGTTATCGAAGTATTTAAAGGTATAATGGACGTATTGCAATTAATGCGGCTCGATCTGGCAAACTTCACGATAACTATGATGAGACCGAATATAGTTGCTTCGAGTATAGAGTATGAGAAAGCAAAGTTCGCCGAGTTTCTAAAAATCAATGCGAACGGTTTGCAATACACGGAGAAGTGGCTATTAAGGCATTTCGACTCTATTAATGTTCCGGGCGATTCATCAGACGTGAACGCTGTGCGACAGATCACGCATGGTCTTTTAACCGAAGCGTATCTAGATCTCCTAGAATGGGATTTTAATCCAGACGCGGAAGTATGTTTATGAATTACGCATGCTTTTCTTCTATCGCTTGGATTAATGATTTTGCGAAGGCTAATCTTGTTAACATATTTCCTTTCAGACTTTGATGCTGGACCAAGGTAGGTTAATAGAATTACGCGATAAAACCAGCCGGCTAAGCATCACAGGATCCGTGATATTGCTGATAAACAACACAGTGGGACCACCAATTCATGGAGTATCGGGTTTCAAGAAAGATATTAAACAGCATCTTAGTGTGCTGCTGGATTCTGTACATTCAAACAAGTATGTACACAGTGATGTGTAATTCTGTACGTAGGTAATAGAACTGCGTATTGAATTTTATGTATAATGCTATTAGGGATTTGGAGACTGTAATACCAAATATCGTGTTGCAAGTGAAAACAGACCTAAGTACAACATTACAGGACATTGGTGCTGCTCAGTTAACACCGGAGTTGGAAACATTATTAGAAGGACAAATATTGGAACTCATGAAGCCTGAACATAAAATCAGGCATCTTATAAGTAAGTATTGCGAATGAAATTTGCTAATCATAACATTTAAATAAGTTTCCTCGACGTATCTATTTTTTTTTTATGACTTTTCAGATTTGAGAATTCGACAGTTTCTGCAGAAAATAATATCATCTCAATCCGCAGCACCGCAACAAGTGCCACCGGGGCTTTCGTCGCTTCAAGAAGAGTTGACGGCCATAGCGGCTCAATTCTTAATACTTATCTCTCATAATCGAAGTGTGTTTGTGGAATACTATCAAGAAATCGTCACCAATGCACTTATTAAAAAAGAAGCTGATAACAATAAAGATGCGACTGGAGTTCATACCATGGAACTGTAAAAAAATAACTACGATTCTTAACAGATTCTTGTAAGGGAAACATTAACGTTATGTGTTCATAAAATAACACATTAATTTAAAAAAAAAAAGAAATGTAATATTCATTTCCATACATCAGATTCTGTAACAAAAAAAAACGTATATACTTTAAACACGTATAGACAAAAGTGTCGGAGCGGAATGCATTCTGACGTCAATATAAGTTACAAATGGTACAGTTAGTTTAATATGGGATTAAGAAGCACAGACGAGGGAGAGTACACTGTGTTCGACGCAGTCCAAACGCACAGATAAGTAATCGATTTCGTTTGAATGTAATGAATATTGCTTGACAATACATGTACGACTTTATTTTCCGTACTCGGTGCTTTGAAAGATTCTTAGACGAATGTTTCGAGACGTACTGAAAAGTAAAGTGTAACATATATATGTACATAGCTCTGAAAATTAAATGAATTTTCAATGACATTTTATTTCCATTTCTAAAGACGGTCTTCTATGCTTGTTCGCTGACGTTAGATCTTTTGACTAATATCACACGCATATTTACACGTTTCCGCTAAGTCCGGCTTTTATACAAGTATGTATAAGTATTTAGCAAGAAAAGTTAATGTATTAATTTTTATAGCCATACGCATAACGATTAACCATTTACGTGATTTGTATTATAAAGGGGCATACACTTTTTTAAAATAGAATAATTATTAAATCAATACTTAGTAGAACAATGCTGATAAACTTCAACATATATACATTAGTGGTATCTACTGTAGTCATGTGATAAGAATATATACTGACGAATGGTTGTATATACTTTTATATATGTATTTCACGATTATGACGAAATATGATTTGTAGATTTTAAAATTGTACACTACTATGCGATCACAGCATGTGTTAATACAGAACAATAAAATATGTAATGGAGTTAAATATTTAGTCAAAAGTAGAATTTATTTTCGGTTGATCTTTTGGGAAGAAAAAGTATACAAATCTATACGTAATTTATTAATGCACATACTTGTATCACAAATTTTAATAATCATTCTATAGATTTAGATATCAGTCTTCCAATTTCTGTTAGCTTCTAGCATCATAACTGCACGTGTCTTAAACAAGCAACGTGAGTTTCGAATGCAGCAATGTGTTCCTTTTTTAGAAAATGTTTAAACCCTAAAAATTTATACGTTTCTTAAATCATTGAAAATTAATAATACAATGCAAACGATCTTTATAGTGTGGAGAAGAATACCTATAAATAAGTGGAATAGTTCTTTCGGTGGGAAGAGGCTTCCAAGTACTTTCAGTAACTCCTCGAAATTTCCTGTTTTCGTATAGTCTTGTATCATTTTTGCAAATGTTTTGTACTTCACTTCCGATAGAGAGCGTTTCACCTGAGAAATATATTTCATATATGCATTTCAATTATTAAATGTTCTTTATAAAAGAATATTTCGAAGGCTCCACAAATTTATTGATTAGAATCTTTTAATATTTCATACACTGTATGATATTTTGTGTATTTACCTCCTTCAGATACGTTTTGCCTAAAGCCTTTTTGTCAGTATCACTATTGACATCTTCAGATATTTGTTGAAAATTCTTTGAACTGTCTTTACTGTCTGTGCTCGTGCCTGAAGAAGTCGAAGGGCCAGACAAGCATTCGTTGAATTCCACTGGCAGCATTTTTATCTTTCTTTTCTTCATAGCTGGTTTAGCGATATTCATTGTTAGTTCACACTTGGTATAATTATCTTTTAATTTACAATCACTGAAGTTAATCGCCGGCTTTGATTCCATCGCTAGAAGCTCAGAGAAATTCATTTTCTTTACTTCAGTTGATTTATTGTACTTTTCATTCTCATTTGTATATATATCAATATTAAAAGCATCCTCTACCAAAGATGTTACTTCAGAACTTTGTTTCGCAGTATTCTTTATTTTTCGAGACACAGTTGTATCGAAAGATGCTGTTGTCGCAGGTAACAAAGGCCTATTACTCGAAGAACTACCAACCATATTTGGTTGCGGTAACTGAAAGGAAAATTTGAATGTAGTAAATTGAGAATTAAAGAATTCTTTTCACGGAGTAATGAAACTTACAGTGTGTTCTGCGTATCTGTAGAAGTCCCTTAACACCCTTGTAATCATTCCAAAGTTATTAAAATTTTTAATATAAGGCCTTAGCCAGGCAGATAAATGCTTTTTAAAACTTGGATTGTCGAATCTACAATCACAGAGAACTATAGCTCCGTAATCATTCTTATGGCGTATTATTCGGCCAATAGCTTGATTAACAGCTCGCGACGCTTCGAGTTGATACCATTGCTGACCAGACAAAGCCTAAAAACAGTAAAAAAACTCTTGAACTCTTGATCTTCAATTGGTACTTTAATACGACTTTGTGGTCTAGTTACTTCTTTGTTCTTAGCCCGCGTTTCTTCCAAATATCGTTGTTTCAATATGATTCTTGGATCTTTCAAAGGTGGAAATGGAAGACCAGTAATTAACACAGCTCTTCCGTTTGCGTTAGCAAAGTCAAGCCCTTCGCTCACTTTGCCTCTACAAACTGCCATAAAAATAGCCCCTTTACAAGAAGGATCCCTGATTTTTTCGCAATACTCTTTCATTACGTTTATGAAACCGTCTTTTTGTTGTGGTTCCACATATATAGGCTAAGAAATGTAAAGGAACAGTTTTATTACGCGTAAGGAATAAATAAAGAACTGTAACAATATTAAAGATAATTACTTTACGGTCTGCTATTTTTGTCCACAAACCTGTGTTTTGCCATTCTTCTCTGCACTTCTTCATTATTGGATAGGAGGGAAAGAAAACTAAGAGGCCATGAGGAATCAGGCAACTGAAATTGAATATTGTTCGCCCAAGCGATCCTATATATTTAGGATCGTTTCTGAAAGTAATTACATACTCCGATTAACACAGTGCACATATATTGTATAAAAGTGCGCTTAATAAAAATACCTTGTGTTATAGGAAGAATTCAACGAATAACCATCAGGACCTTGGCCAAGAATACCCACGCAGATTTGGTCTCCTTTTACAATATGTGGACTTTCTAGTTGAAAGTCAATCGGTATTCCAAGTTCAGATATAAACGGTTTTAAAGGAGATAACGTACCACTCGTTAATACTACTGAACGTACACCTTGTTCCATTAAATTCTGCATGCTTTAGAAAATATATATGTATATATTACTGTAATAAATATTTAAGCGTACAAAAAAGTTAATACTTTACCTAAAACCAGGATTGAAGCACCAGTAACTGATAACTTTGCCATCGTTTTTCGAAACAGTTTTCTTTGCTCCCCAAATATCATTCTTATTCTTTTTTGATTCTTCTAATTGAATGTATACTTTATAACACTGCTTGACTCTTTCTCTGAAGTGTGCGCTATTGCCGCTGCTAAACACAGTTCTCAATAGGTCGCTGAACTTTTGGAGCGCGTTACCTTTCCTCGTAAACGGAGATGAACTCGTAGTTGTTAAATAAGTAACAATTTTCTCTAGCTTCTCTATTACCAGCTGTTCCTTGCCATGGGTTAACTACCAAGCATAATTATTAAAAATAACAGTCATAAAATTAGTGTACGCATTGGAAAATTCTTTAGCTACTCACTTGCGCCTTTTCCAGTAACTCAAAAATATATCCTCCAGGATGTGTATCTCCTTCGTCACGTTTTACAATTTCTATAGCGTCGATAGCCTTTTCTAATTCCAGAAACATAGCTTTCAAAATGCACAAGTCATCAGCAGTAAAATCTTTCTGGGGATTTCCAGCATTTTCCATCAAGAAATCATTTTGGTGGTCCATATCTTTAGCCATGTCTTCCATTACCACTGTTACTTCATCGATGCACAATGCAACATCTGTACTGCATATCTACAAAAGCTTCGTATTAAAATCTAATAACTATATTATTTCAATACATCCATCGATGCGTACATACATTATAAATAGTACATTAATTCACAGTCCTTCACAGGGTTAACAGTCCCATTTTGAGGCCGGAAGGCAAACATAAACCTATTTACTACTAGTATATTAATTCCATTTAAATATTGCTACACAAGTGTAGTACCTGTAACGACGACGCCTCTTCGCAAGTTTTCTCAATATTGTGCGCTTCGTCGAAGAGAATAATATTATTCTGCAGCTCTATACCTTGAGCTCTCCGTGCTTTTGTATCTAATAAATAATTATACGGCATAAAAATTACATCTGCGGTCTGTTTCAGTTCTTTGGACAAGAAATACGGGCAACAACTGAGCTTCTGACCAGCTTTTACTAAATCCTCTATATCTAGTATTTCCTGCTTAAAAAGAGGATCTTCTTTTCTACAAGGAAAAGAACGAATATTAAAATGTGCATTTCATCAACGCTTTCTTAAAACCGAATAACACCTGCTAAGGCATCGAATATTATGAAAGAAGAGTTTACCTCGTTTCAACATTATTGTAATAAAAGCACGCTCTAGACTTTACTTTAGAATGACACATGTATATTTTATTCGAACTGCTAGTCTCTTTGGAAACCTCTGGATGAATACAAAGTTGGTCCCTGGATCCCAATACAGCAACGCTTACGTGTTTATAAGAGGTTCTTTTTAATTCCTGCATCGCCTGCGACAGCTGAGAATGTGTCCTAGATGAATAGATAATTTTCGGCGGTGCCCAGTTAAAAGTGGTGGAAAGATCTGACGATTCAGATCCGGCAGCTTCCTTGAGTCCATTATTTAATTTCTTGAAAAAGTACCCTCCAAACTTTGGTTCCTCTATTGCACCTACTAACGATTGCGCTTGCAATTGTGCTTTCTTCGTTAGTAACCAACTTAAAGAGGAACACAAAAGGCTGAGAGTTTTCCCCGTACCTGAAATATTTGTGTCATTTAATTTCGATGCTTCAATCGTCTGCTGTACAAAGGAAAATACTAAAACAGAATTGTACCAGTTGGGGATTCTAAAACACCATTCTTGCTATTTTGAAGGCATTCTATCACCTTTGCCATATATTCCTCTTGAACAGGATACGGTTTAAAAGGGAAATTAACGATAACATTATTAATCGTTACTTCAGGCATCGTGCTAGTGTGAATTTCACAAAACGTGCAAATAAATATCTTCAGAGTACAAGCAGCATCGTCCGAATAACGCAAGTAGAAAGCTTAACCAACCATTCCCGCCAAATTCTAAACTTAACTCTACTGTTACTAGCAGCGAGTAATATTCACATCTAACCCGATACATTTAAATCCAATGAATTTTCCCCGATGAAAGGTTAAGAATAAAACGAAGGCATACTGTTTAAAAATCAATATATTTCATTTAATAAACGACGAGGAGTTGCGTTTGTATAATTAAAAGCAAACCGAGTGGGAAGCTCTATTTTCAGCGAATACTTCTATTATAATTGAGATTAGGTGTTATCTTCTGAATATCTTGCTTGGGGCGATGGTGTGCCTGTAAGTGGGACAGATTATTCATGCTTTTGCAAACTAACAAAGGATTGAGATTAGGTTAGTCCCGTGTCAGCTGATTTGGCGGCTGGCCGACGGTGCTTCAGGAGCGGTTCCCCATTTTTTCTTCAGGTTCGTATTTTTTCTCGTAATATTATTTGCTTCCTCGCCGCGAGGGTGAGTCATAGTTTCCCGCTTTCTCGATAGAATTCAAATTAACAAATAGACGACGCTAGAACCTAATATTAATCAAAATTAATACGCGCGTCGCTCTTAAGGTCAACAGCCAATGGTTATTGACCTTCGAAATCATTCGAAGTGAATCCACGAAGGGCCACTCAACGTGCCCGAGTTTAATCACGTGCACGCACGGCGCCATAAAGATGTATCGGAATAAGTTTCGGCGACGAATGCGCCATACTTAACATGTTTACTCCTCCTTACGTATTTTAAAGATAAATACCAATAAAAATTTATTTACGAGATCCACTTAAATAATGCATCTCGGAGTACGCTTTTAAATGCACGGAGCTTAAGTAGAAGCCACTTTTATGCTTTCTGTATGTTCAGATAAAAGGTCATTGCCATAAAGATATCTCTAACTTACACATTCATAAAATTTTTATTGAAGATCGGTAAAAAGCACACCATATACCGTTCGGATACTGTTAATCACAGTATTAATTGTATCATTGGTGGTTCTTGTTTCGTGCTTTCTTCAACACAAATCCCTCATCTGGAACTTATAGAATTATCTATTTTTTTCAGTGTTAAGTTAAATTTATATACAGCATAAATTGAAGATGCGTTTGGTAATCTGTGATACGGTGGATTATGTGTCAGAATGGTCAGCCAAATATGTTCTAAAGAGAATCAAAGACTTCCAACCAAATGAAAATAAGTATTTTGTTCTTGGCCTTCCAACAGGTATGTATCTGTTTGTTCAATAAAATTTAGAGCGTAGCTTTTAATACAGTAAGTAAGGCGCTTATCTTTATTGTTTGTTATTCAGGTGGCACACCTTTGGGGATGTATAAGAAGCTAATAGAATATCACAAAGCGGGAAAGATTTCCTTTAAATATGTAAAGACATTCAATATGGACGAATATGTTGATTTACCAAGGGATCATCCAGAATCCTACCATTACTATATGCATAATAATTTCTTTAAGCATATAGACATTGATCCGCAGAATGTACATATTCTCGATGGCAACGCACCAGATCTTGCGAAAGAATGCGAGGATTTTGAGAGAAAAATTAAAGAAGCTGGTGGAATCGAGCTGTTTATCGGCGGTATGTAATTTATAAACGTACAGATATTGCCATGGAATTTGTCGTGTAATAAAATGTTATTCCCCAGGTATCGGTCCAGACGGTCACATAGCTTTTAACGAGCCGGGTTCTTCCTTAGCATCGCGTACTCGAGTGAAAACACTAGCGCAGGATACTTTGGAAGCTAATGCAAGATTTTTCGGAAACGACATCTCCAAAGTTCCGAAGCAGGCGCTAACCGTTGGCGTTGGCACGGTAATGGATGCTAAAGAAGTGATGATTCTCATCACAGGGTCACATAAAGCATTCGCTCTTTACAAGGCGATAGAGGAAGGCATCAATCACATGTGGACCGTATCAGCGTTCCAACAGCATCCTCGTACAATAATTATCTGCGACGAAGATGCAACTTTGGAGCTGCGCGTGAAGACTGTGAAATACTTCAAGGTACATTTCAAGCTTAGTACCGGTTGAAAATTTTTTAAAAATTCAGATCCTGCGGATTAAAGATATTTAAATCTCAATCCGATTGTTGAGTTGGTTCTGCAATGAATTTGTATGGTATACAGGCTCTCAGTGCTGTGCATCACAAATTGATCGAAGAAGATGGAGATGCAATCCCACGTCGTTCAATACAAAACAATTAAAATGGTAGTTATTCTTTCAGCATTGTGTAAATATAGTTTGTGTATAGGCATTCGTTTCAAAAGTGTACATCATCGAACAAAACGAATTAGTTTGTGCTAGAAACTTTTCTAGATTTTGCTGGACCTACAGTGGTGGAGGAAAGAAAGTTTACACCCTTTGAAATCGTATAACTTTTTTAGAAAATCGCTGATTTCCGACCTTTACTATTTTTTTTCGCTATTTCGATCAATTGTAATTTTTTTAAAAAAAGTTATGCGATTTTAAAGGGTGTAAACTTTCTTTCGTCCGCCACTGTAAGTATTCTGTTTAAAAATTTGGTCAATTAGCGTTTTATTGAATACTATCTTGACTATTTAATAACGCGCATTTAAAATTTCTTTGGATACTTCTAGCTTCTAAATTTTTAATACGATTCACGATAATAAAACGAAAAACGTTTCGCGAAAAAAGGTAACACATTAAGTTTGATATACCAATTTGTAAGTATGTTCTATTAAACGAAAATGAGATTTTAATTTTTACAGAATTTGTGGGATATTCATAGCAAACTAATCGACGAGCCGGGAAAGACATCAATTTGAAACAATATCAAATATCACTGTATCACATATATATATATATTTATATATATAAAGTCTCTCATCAAAAGGATTCTAAGAAGATGGATTTGAAGGCTTTAAAATGTTACATAATCCATAAACTCCTTACTGAAAATACTATATAGTACACTACAGACCCGTTTTAATAAGCAATGTGTTATTATATTGTTATTTCTGTTCTAGTATTACAGAAATGCCATATTTTTGTATCATTATACTTTTCCATAAATAAATTTATCCTTTTTATCATTATGTCTTTCAATAATTTCTCCACCCGCGGAAAGAAATTAAACCAATCATTACAACATTATGCTCCTTCATTATAATATAAAGGACTAGCAAAATACTCCGCGTTTCGTTTCGGGCCTAAGAGATATTAAAGTCTCCATGAAAACATATTTTACCCCTTTTCACCCCATTAGGGGTTGATTAAGGGAAAATCCTGAAATTGATTTTTAGGGATTTGTGTGGATAACCTTTGTATGTAAAAACCGTGTTGATATCTAATCAGGTCTAAGATATATTAGGAAGTCCGTGAAAACACATTTTACTCCTTTTCACCCCATTAGGGGTTCATTAGGGCAAAATCCTGAGATTGATTTTTAGGGATTTGTGTGGGCAATCTTTGTGATTAAAAACCAAGTTGATATCTAATCGGGTTTAAGAGATATTAAGGAATCCGAAAAAATACATTTTACCCCTTTCCCCGCCTTGGGGATGAAATTTCCAAAAATTCTTCCTTAGTGGGTGCCTACGTCATGAAAATAATCTACCGTCCAAATTTCACGTTCCCAAATTAAACGGTTTGAGCTGAGCGTTGATGAGTCAGGCAGTCAGGACTTTTTTCAAAAAAATAAAAATTCACTAAAAAGTGAAAAATAATTTTTGTTTTCTACGACTTTCATGTAATTTACGACTCTCCTATTTTTTAAGCCGGCGCCAGATTTACACAGTGTAAATGATGAGGTGCTGGCTTAAACAAAATGAGAGCCGTAGATTAAAGGGAAAAAATTATTTTGTACTTTTTAGTGAATTTTTATTTTTTTGAAGTCGGTTTTAAGTTTTTAAATTTTGTTTTATATATATACATAGATCTCTACACAAAACGATTCTCTTCCAGCAACCCAAAGTTACGAGAACCAAGTACATATTTACACACATACTGAGCAATCCATTTCCATGCTATTCAAGGTCCGGTGATCCTTGACACACTTGGAAGATATCTCAAGCATCATTCCCAATAAGTATCCCCCGCGTGTCCTGCATTTAAACGCGCGACTGCGAGCATTTAACAGAGAACAGAAGACAAAGAAGGAGATTCGTGAATGTCCGCGTAGCAAAACGTAACACGTTAAGGAAAGTCCCCGTTCAGGGGTCCACCGCAGCCACGATACAGAAAGCGATCGACTCTCTCCGTTAGAATAATGTACCGGCAATAAGTGGGGGAGATTTGCCGGAGGAGCGATGATTATCACCGCATACACGGGAGATAAGTGGAGCTATGGTACAGCGTGTAAGCTGGCTATCGGCATCGCACTGTCTAGCAGAAAATAAACGTTACGTTTAGATTGCGCGGCCATTTAGATTGCGCAGCAATACGCGTACTGTATTCGATTGATAAGAGCGTTGATCCGCGGGCCCTATTGGTGGCCGACCTTATAAATTCACCGGATAGTTAAAACGTAACACGAATCAGTCTTCGGTGTGCCAGCGGCTGTAGCTGGTCAGGGAACGGTAATTCAGACGCCCGACGGGACGCCAGAGCACCAGTGTCGAGGACTCACACGCGTAACCATGAATGACAGTGACAAGGAACTGAAGGAGATCGTTCTGCGTGATCTGGAACCTGTTCTGCGGCAGAGGCTCGGGGACAAGGTGATCGTCGAGAGTTACACCACCAAATCTCTGCTGCCGCCCGGCGAGAATTACGGCAGCACGATCCTGAGTGTCCACGTTGATTACAAGCATGGGCAGGCAGGGAAAAAGGAGGAGCTTAATCTGATCGCGAAGATGCTGCCACCGACGGAGTTCCAGAGACGCATCTTCAACAGTTCCCGCACTTTCATTAAAGAGATCTTCATGTACGAGACCGTGATGCCTGCGTACAATAAGTTGGAAATGGAATGCGGGCTGAGGAAGAACGAGATGTTCGATATCCTGCCCAAGTTTTACGGGTCGAGGCTGTCCATGCAGTCGGACCTCGAGTTCGATGACAATGCAGTCTTTCTTATGGAAAACTTGAAGGTGAAGGGTTACTACACTGGAAATAGAAGCATAGGTGGGTTTAAGTGCTTATATCCTCTCGCGGGGGACACGAGGTTCCAACTAATTTTAACCTTTTGACTGCGGCGCACTGTCGGAGAGAACCATCAATACAGACGGCGCGATATTCGCATATCAGTCGCTGCGACTGGTTGTTCACTGACTACCTACTGACCAAAACGGTACCCGGAGATTTGATACCATTCTTAGGGGCTAAAAAAAATAAATAATTGCAAATAAATTAAAAATATTCAGTTTTTCTTTCGTACATATTGATAGATTTGTGAGGATGTATATATGCGCCTTTCGTAGTGAAAGGGTTAATAAGGCCCAATTTTGATGCAGCATCGACTTTGAACGAGAAATACTCGCAAGATTATAAAGTGCCCGTTAATTTGGGCATTTCTTTAAATAGCTAAATTAATATACCCTTTTATCTATTAACTTATATTATAGCTACTTATTTAGAAGTTTTCCATCCACACCGATTTCAATGATTTTTGGATATGTTGTCGAGGACACGATACCGAACAACTTTTTTCTATACATGTTACCGCCGCTCGTCCTTCGTTTCCGAGATATTCGCGAAAAACTACTGCTACTACACAATGTATTCTGCCGCATACCTACCTACAGTACGCGTCTATGGCAGCGTATGCCCAGCACGGGACAGAACAAATGACGAAGCTGACCTTCGTTTCCGAGATATTTGCGAGAAACTTCTTTTGACTTATTCCGACGCAACGCATTCCACTTTCTAACTTGCCCCGGGTATTAGTATTGGTTGGAGCTAGATAAGTGCGGGGGGTTAGATGAGCTCGCGGGCGCGTAAAGCGTGATAGCGAGCCGATATGAGTCGGGGTGTTGACGGGCATCCGCAAGTTTCTGATTGAAATCTCTAAACTCACATCAGTTCGCTATCATGCTTTACGCGCCCCCGCACTAATCTAGCCCCAACCAATACTAATACCCGGGACAAGTTGGAAAGTGGAATGCGTTGCCTCGGAATAAGTCACAAGTAGTTTTTCGCAAATATCTCGGAAACGAAGGTCGTGCGGCGGTAACATGTATAGGAAGAAGTTGTTCAGAATCTTGATCTTGATAACATATCTAAAAATAAATGAAATCGGTGATGACGGAAAGCTTCTAAATAATTACCATATATTTCGTACCTCTATCAAACTAATATTAGATCTCATACCTATGCAGCAGCGTTTAATGCAATCCCCCCAGTGTCTTTAACGCCTGGATAGCAATGAAATCTTAACGAGTTCTTTCACTTTCCTCTTCCCGCTGAATCATGCCGCCGACCAGGCGTAACCAGTTCTGTCGACACATCGCGGTTTTAAATAAATCAAAATCGCGCTGTGATGGAAATTTCAACAGCCAAAACAAGATAAGGAGCCCTGGGGCGTAATTTAAATACCAATACACGTCTGGTTTCGACTGTTCTGCGTAGGTTACGACCTGGAGCACTCGGGGTTGGCCGTCAAGTCGTTGGCGAGATTCCACGCTTTAGGAATGGCCTTGAAGCAAAAGAAGCCCGGCATCTTCGAGATGTTCAAGATGCACGCGAGGTCCTTGCAGATAGACGGCGGCGCGATCGCTCTGCTGAGGTCGACGTTGGAGAAGATAAAGGAGGACCCTGAGATAAACATCTATTACGACCGGTGCCAGAAGATCCTGAACTCCGTGACGACGGGGGACCTTTGGGCGGACGCGCCGCGGGACCCGTGGGTGTCCATTATCCACTCGGACTTCTGGGTGAACAACGTGCTGTTCCATCGGGACGAGAGCGGAAAGATCGACGACGTGAAATTCGTCGACTTCCAGATGTATCTGTACAGCAGCTCGCTACGCGATCTGCTCTTCTATCTGTTCTCGAGCGTGCAGCTGGACGTCACGGACGACCAGGTCGAGGGCCTTATGGATCTCTATTACGAGACGCTGGTCCGCACGCTGAAGAACATGAAGTGCGACACGTCGGCGTTCACCAAAGAGGGGTACAGGGAGAAGATGTCCAAGGAAGCCTGCCGCGAGTTCATACACTTGTGCGTGATGGTTAAGATACTGACGATGGACGTTAAGGAGTCCGACTACAGTGTGGAAAAGATGCAGAACGTCGTGGCTAACTACGGCGGTAGCTCCACGTTCGTGGACCGTCTTCGCAGGATCGTGACCTACTTCTGTAAACACGATTGGATTTAAATACAATAAGAATCTTTCCACCTATTCCGAACATTTCATTTCGTTTCCGAACGAGCTGCAGTGGCACCCCGGACTTGCGTATTGATTGGTTACAGGGCGACTGAAGTAATATGGAAAAAAGTTTTTAATTATTGATTACAGTGGTAGATTTAGAGAGGGGGCGGGAGGAGCACGTGCCCCTTCCTCAAGGGAAAAATACTTATTTTAACTTAGCAATATGAGGGAAAATATGATAAATTGATACTAAAATAACACTTTTTCATTTAGCAGGAAAATTTCGGAAAGGTCCCTGGTTTATTTCTCAGACCTATGCCCGCCCCCCTCCCTCCAGAAAATCCCAAATCCGCCCCTGATTAATTATGAGAAATGACTGTACAGGCAAAGTTAAGCTTCGTTGTGACTCTTGTAGCTTGTACAGAAGTACATTAACGTGGCCCTTGTTTTCAACCTGCGATTTCATTTGCTCTCACCCCCTAATATGGTTCCATTTCATAAGAAAATAGTCCCTGAAAAGGATCATTGCAATCGGACAACAGAAAAGGGTGCCGAGCAGGCTTTAAAGTTTAGAATTCACCAATGGTTTGAATTTGAAGAATTTCTCAAAAATGACACGTTTAAATAAGGGCCACCGTAAGGTACATACTTACATAGGATTCGCATGTATGAGAATTTCATTTCCAGTAACTGATTCAATTTATATCTGTGTCTGATAAGTGGAAAGAACTATCAGTCGAAGATATTATCGAAGGAATTTTCGAATTTTATTGCCGTATCTCATCCTCCAAAGTGAGATACCATTTGCGTTTTGATTGAGAACAGGCACATGCTTTAAAAGCAATCCATCATTGGCGGAATGAAAATGTACGCTGCAGTTGAAGAATCAGTCACTTTTAAGTGGATTTCTATAAATAAAATTCTATAATTAATAGAAAAAATTGTGTTCTGTGGTATTTACTACGGGTTTTTATAAAGAAGTATTTTTATACAAATTTTGTAATGGTACAATGACCTTCGTATGTCGATAAGATAGAATAAACGATTTGATGATAATAATCTTTTAATTAAGGATTTCGGAAGCTTTGGGACGATTTTGTTTCAACAATTTTTTTGGGAGCAAAGTATCCCGTTCGATTTACTTATCGATGAATTTTATCTTAAGCAAATAGAACGGTATTTGCGATCTACGTGACTCGTGGATTTTTTCGGACGGATACAGATTGGAGCGATTTCGAAGATAAATCGAAAGTATCGTGTAATCTTAGTCTAAACTTTGTTGGTATGATATATTTGCTTCTAAGTATTATTTACGATAAACGTAGAATATGATCAATATATATTTCTGGAAATATACTCTTGGATTTGTTAATGGCGGCAGTGTCGATATATATATATATATATAATGTACTATTTTTATTTAGAACTGGTTAGAAATTGCAAAATTATCTGTACAGAAATTATGAGATCGAAAATATTATGCAATACTACGAAGACTGCAGCTAGAAACAATTATAATAATTCAGTACAGCATAATAAAGATAAGGTTGATACTAATCTTTCTTTATGGACTTCGTACTTTTAACATCAATACGGATAAGACCTAACATCTATCTTGGTCTGTGATCTTGTGTAAATGCTAAGCATACAATGCGGGGTGTCGCGGATCCCATTTTTAAGTCATATCCTACATTATCGACTCAGGAGAGGGGGGGGGGTTACAGCATTATAGGCGGTGCAAACGCAAACTAAATATTACAATCGGTAATTAAATGAACGACGAGTTCGGTATCTTTACCAAGTGATATAAAGTTTTAGAACATGATAGAAATATTTCTATACCTTGTTTGTGATAAAATGTTGGCATCAACAAAGTATATGATAGACGCAGTTTTCTTCGAAATTCTTAATAAAATTGCCTCAAAAAATTAAGGAAAAATTTGCGTAGCCTCCGCTTTTTTATAGCTGGACGAGTCGAGCCAGACCACAGACGAGGAATAGGATAGACCTATTAACCAATGCATTTTTCTGTCACCGGTTTGGGGGGTCCTAGAACCCCCTTACCATTTTTGTGTCACATGCAACGTTATCGATGAAGCCTCGAAACAGATTGTAACGCTACGCGTGGTAGGAACTAGAATTCAAGAAGTGTAAAATTAGGTCATTCGAAACCCGCGATTTACAAATGATTCTGTTAGCGTAACAAATTAAAAATTTCAGTGTTGGCGGTAAACTAATATTAGGGGCAAACGGAATCCAATTATTATTACTTCACTGGAATGATTAAACAGTGCATTAGAAACTTGTGGGAATATCAGTAACAGCGTGAATTTTTAATACTTTACTCCCTCCTTCCGGATGCCTAGGACTGGAATACTTATATTATATATATTAAAATTCGATCATCGATCACTTTTCAGTCGCAGAACCATTTATGTTAACAGTAAAAATGATTTTCGGGACTTTTATATATAAAAATAAATAATCCTTCAAACTCCTCTTGGCAAATTTCTCGACATTAAATTAAAATATCATACAGATCACAAACAAGTACGTTTATTGTGACTTAAAAGCACGCAGTTTAAGTTCGAGTAATTATCTTTCTATTATCATATATATATATAACAGAAATATAACGGTTATATTAGAAATTGAAATATAACTATAGAATAAGTGAAAAGTGAAATCGCAAGCAGTATCGTTTTATTGCGAGAGAGTTGCACTCGTCGCGTACTTACACAAATGTGTTTACGCAACAGTAGTGCGCGCTTGCGATGAAGCGTCAAGTTTCTTAGTGGTTCGGGCCACTTACTTTTTTTTTTAGTTTTTCTATATTTTTACAACAGTTTTTAACCGCATTTATCTGAAATCAAAGCTATCTAGAAACACGACCCTACGGCCGAAACAATGCATTTGCACGCGATGCCGAATTCTCATGGATTAACTCTGTTTATATGGATCCTATCTATCCTAACCTTATCAATCGGCGATGAAATTAAAACAGACCGTACTACGCCCACAACATCTGCACCGAGTACGAACATTACCAAAGCGTTCGCCGAAAGCGATCATCCAGCTTCGTCTTCAATAATTCAACCACTTTCTGAGTCTGTTCATTCCGCAAAAATATCGAACGTACGTAACAACCATTTCTCCGCCAATTAACCTGCACGCGACTAATTGGAGTCGTAAGATTTGATCTGTGATTTATGACGTGTGATCGTAACGATTTAGAGTGTTGCTCAATATGGAAAATAAATATTCCTAATAACCCATTCGCCTTAAGTCGTTTCAACAATGGCAGGTAAGTCCGAAGTAAACATCAATTTCAACGTAATTTCAGACGAATGTCGTTACCTCTTCGTTCGCCGGAGAAGGTGGTCCGATTTCGATTGCTCCTACCGCTCAACACGTGTCTTCTACTGCTTCCCATTTAGAGACCATTGCCGACAATCTGAACATAGAAGACAATTTATTAAAAGAGAACGATGATACTCAGAACGCAGCTAGAAGAATCAATACCGTGTCCAAGATTGTGCCAAGGAAAGGAGCGAATCAAGCATTAGATGTAAAAAAGGAAAGCTCTGATTACGTTGAAACAAAATCGTCGAACGATTCAAAGTCATTGGTTAAATCTCCTGTAATAGTAAACGGTAGTCACGACGATAAAGAGCATATCACTGTTGATTCGGGTAATTCAAAATTGAACGCTAACGACGAACGTATAAAGGATGGTGTAACCGCTGTAAATAATAGCTCACCTCATCTAAGTATATCGCGACAGAATGTATCGACGAGTACTACTGTAGTTACATCCACGATCAAGGAGCATAAAGCGAAGCCGACTGTAACAATAGCAGGACCTAATAGCGATAAACGACCATTTATATCGTCCATAAGATCGCACTTGGGAATGCCAAAGAAAATTGATTACGTGTTGCCAGTTATCATAACTGTTACAGCTTTACCAGTATTGGGTGCTATTATTTTTATGGTGTATAAACAAGGTAGAGATTGTTGGGATAAAAGGCACTACCGCAGGATGGACTTTCTTATCGACGGGATGTACAATGATTAATATCTGGGAATATCGTACTATGCAGCAACTTCGAACTGAACAATACTTTCACCCGCCGGATATTTTTCCAAGAATCTGATAGAATATTTTGCCATTATAGGATTGATCGATATACCGTACCAATTATATTCCGAATTATACTGTTTATAACTGTTTATTCCGCTGCAGCTTGCTCTGCATACAATATTCTTACTATGCTACTGCCTTATAATGAGATTTGTTCATTCGTATGCATTATGTAACCGTTTATACACAAAAATCAGCATTTATTTTCACTTGGAAACATGGATACTTATAGTTTTAGACGAACGATGTACGAAGAAGACAATATAGGAACAATAACAAATTAAATGATATAATTATAATGATAAAGATATTTTATGAATGTTACAAACGAGACTTCAACCTTTAGAGGGCCGGGATTTTTTCATTGAAATTGTAAATTTGATTTAATTAAAATTTATGCATATATTCCACCAAAGTAGCCGGCAAAGTATCCAAATTCTTAGGTGGCCACTATCGTGGCCAGCCCGGCCCTCTAAAGGGTACGAAAGGTGGATTAATTCCACGGTAAGCATTGTGCAATGTTTATTAAAATGCATAAAATTCTATCTGTATATATGTACATTGAGACAATTTTGAAATCGGGTTTCTTTAATTGCATAGTTTCATGCGAGAAAGATTTATGAGGAATTCGGCTTGGTTCGATCTGATGTTGAAAATTTTTAATTTAAAGAAAGTATTGTTTTTTTTTGTGATAAATTAAGGTAGACTATTTCGTTCATTTTTCTTGAATAAAATTTGTTAGCATTGACATCTCTGTAGGTATTCTTCTTCGCCAAAATTTCGTTGTATTTCTAAAACTTTGTAGAATTTACTTTTGTTATATTACGAACTGTAAGGTAGTATCTATATGACCAAAGAAAAATTTGATTTATGTAAAGCAATTTTTGTAATTACGTGTAATATTATTTTTACATCTCTACAATCTTAGTTTCCTTGTTAAAGAGGTTTATTTGCGTAAGATAATAATAATTGCCATGCAAAAGTTAAGTGAACATTGCCCCGTGTTCATATGATTATCGTACTGTTACAGATGTAAGCAATGATTTGTGCAATCACTCAGTGTAATAATATTTTTGCAATTGTTATCCGTACATACAGAGGAGATTCTACGATCCTCCTTTGTTGTATAATGTTCTTGAAGTTTGTATTTTGTCAAAATGTGATAAAGCAATAACAGCTATTTTTATATATGTATGTAAAAAAAAAAACATTCGTATTGTTATAAAATATAAATACTTGTAACTCGAGTTGTTTGATTATTTTACACATTAAACGATATGTGCTGTATAAAAAGAAACATATTGTACTTGATTTTTAAGTTTCATTACGAAGATTCTATTAATAAAGGGGCGTGTGGACATTTTTCATTAATTCATTTTTTATGGTCAAGGATTCTGTAAGGACTCTGTACACGTTCACATAATTTTTTTTCATGAAAGTTAATTACTTTGCAGAGTTAAAAATTAAATTTTACTGCTCCTTAGTGTCTGCTTTCAATTTGCTCTTATTCTCAACAATTTAATGTTACATACATGTAATATTAACTAAATGAATACAAAATTATATAGGCGACTAAAAAATATTAGACCTAACCTATGACATATATTATTCATAAATTATAAATTTCTCCTTTAACAGAGGAAATGTTAAATAAAATTATTCGGGTCACTTTTTGTACTTTATTCGTTTTAAGTATAATAATGACGTATTTTTCACCAACTTATCAGCTGGAAGGTAATTTTGAATAATCCGAGTACATAGGAATGAATTATAGTTTCTTTGATTTATAAATAGATTCTAATACTCTTCCGAACGTGTCCCTGACAAATGACACAGAATTATTGCATATATCAGGAGAATTATTCAATAAATCATCTCATGAGTTGTATAAACATCTGTGTATAAGATACCAAGGACAAGCAACTTCAAAGAATTTTACTGATAATGCCCCCAAAAGGTTCTTCATTTCTTAAAATCTATTTAATTTATCAACGTACTCTTTATCTAATAGAATTTCATAACTACAGGTTATTAAACATCTCATCCAATGCTTTCTGGACAGTAACAACAAGATCTCTTATAAAGTTATTTGATAATTACGAATTTGATACTTACCAGACAGAAGTTGTGACAAAAGAGGAGGATATAGAAGAGAATGAATTTATTAATAACTTAATGAGATCGGACGTAATGTTACATGTTATGCAGTTCTTATCCGCGAAACATTTTTTCGCAAACGATTTGCAAATCCATAAAGACATTTTGAAGGAAATTTGGTTTCATCCTTACTCTAGAGGCAAAGGAATAAATAGTAGCTCCGGATTTGAACACGTATTCATAGGGGAGAGAAAGCCACGTAAAGGTATCATAGGACTCCACAATTGGATTTTCTTTTCCCTCGGAGAACTATCGAATAAAATCAATTATTTCGGATTTTCCAAGAACAAAGAATTTGCTGATGTAAGTGGAAGCATGAACGTAGAGCAAGGATAATCTTTAATTTTTACAATATTTTCAGAGAGCTGCCGTTTTAGAAGCATGTTTCACTTACAATGGAAAACGTAAACGATCAACTATGTTAATTGGAACGATGCCGGAATTAGAAATAGCCCTCTATACGCTTTGCTTCTTTACAAGACCGAACAGAAACTGCAAAATCTCTTTTGACGGATTCAGATTTGCTGTTCAAACGTACGTATTACGAAACAGAGATAAAAAACACGTTGCAACTGCCTTTCCCGTTATATAAGAGCCCCGAATGAAATGGAGCACTAGAAATTGCGAAAGTAGAATATTTTATTTAATCCAATATAATTTTTTATATAACAGTTTAATATAATGATAAAATACTGTACGTGCTTCTAATGGAAATAAATGAGAATGTGTAAAAGTTTTGAAGTTTAAACTTTTTTAAGTTAAATCAATTACATCATTTTGTTTATCCCGAGTAGCAGAGGTTTGTGTTTTACTACTCTCTCTTTTCTTCTTTGGCATAATATTTGTAATCTTACTACCATTACTCTCATTTAAAGTGTTTCTATCGTCACTTGATATTCTAGATCGTTTGGGAGCCATTGAGGTATCATTAGATGAGCTACAGTTTGAAAGATTCATATCAGAATTAATCGAGTCATTTTCTATGTGCAAAACAGCTGTTTTATCTTCAATGTTTCTAGTATCGCACACGGATATCTATAAAGTAAATATTAACATTATTAACTCCTACTTTTAGTAAGCTTTTAATTTAAACTTCAATCCGAATGTAATGTTATACTTTTTTCTTTTTTCGTTTAGTAGGCGTAGAACTTTTACTCGAGGCTTCTTGATTATTATGCTCTCTTTTCGATATCTTCTCGCGAGGACTCTTTTTACTAACATTATTCTTAGTTTCCGATTTTTCCAGATCCGATGTGTTATTGAATTTTTCATTAATACCAAGTATTTCTTCTAATTCGTCAACTCTTTGCTGCAAAGACATGCTTTTGCTTTCTGAAAGTGCTACTTTCTCTTCTAACTCCCTATAAGAATAGTCCGTATTATTTAATCGAACTGTAGATTTGTTAATTTTTGGTACGCGAGCAGTTGTATATCTTACATTCGTTCTTCCAACATGGAATCACATTTTGCTTTAACTTTAGTGACTTCCTCCTGAAGACTTTTAATAGTCATGCTTGACTGCTTCCTCTTCCCCAGAATTTCAATTAATTCCCTGTAGATCGTGCAAGCAATATTCTTTGATTAATAGCTTTGTACAGGTATGTGAACATCGATAGGGCTTATTAATGATTTTGAAAGCACTTCATTCTACGATACTTACTTCTTCATAACAGAAATGTATTTAATGAGTATTTCTGGATCTCTACTGTTCCCGACCATTTTGCTAACGTCACTAATAGGACCACGTAACAACGTTTCTATCCTGAAACAGGTAACGAATAGATAAAACGCGAGTAATAACGAATAATCATTCAATGCACAGGAATTACATACGGCTTCATCTTCTCGACCCTATGTTTTAACTGATCAAGCTCCTTTTTCAGATTATCGTGGTACTTTGTGTGCTCTCTCAGTTCGTGTATCACACAATTCTGTTTGCCGATCTCGGTTTCAACTTTACGGACTTCTTGTCTGAGGCCAACGTTCTGTTTCTCCAGAGTAAGATTTTTCGACCTAGAATGCTGTATATCCTTCTCCTTCAGCAAGATCTTAAACTTTAAATTATCGATTCTTTCCTGTAGAGTAGATGTATGGGGCTCGACCCGTTCGTTATTCGAAAATGTGAAGTACAGCCTATGAATTCTATTCTGCGTTACTTTCTCCCTGCATTGCGGGCAGCTTTTCGATCTGAGTACAAGAAATTATTAGAATTATTGTTACAGAGCAAATAGACATCAATTGTTATACTAATGTGCAGTGCAAGTTACAATGATGTCACGTCGCAATGTTCCCTGATTCGTCTGCAAAAGTTCTGTTTACCTTTCAAGCCACTGATTCAGACAATTGTAATGAAACACATGTGAACACCGAGTGTAAAATATGTTATCTGTTTGCACTAATTGATCCTTACATATAGAGCATACGACGTTCATTTTGAATTCGTCGAAAGATCATATATAATAGCTTATAGGAATTCTGTTACACGCGGATTTGTAATGGACATGTTACTGTCATTCACACAAATTTAAATGTCCGTGCCATTTGCTCTTGCCCCCCAAAAACCGTCTAAAAATCAGCAGCGCATAATTGGGGCTGTTACATTCCAGTTGAAGGTAGCTTAAGGTTTAGAGCAGGTTATACATGCGCGATAGTGTTGCTCGGGGATGTGATAGGTGCAATTTAAATTATTCCCTAGATAATACTATAAGAGCTATACTTTTCCGAACAACAATTACAGAAACTTGCTCTTAGAGTGCTAATAAAGTATATGCAAGACTAATTACACATTAAACAACCAACTAATGCCATATAATCTGCAAATTAACGTTCGCATCTTAATTTCGAAAGCATGAACAGTGTGCAAAAATTTTGCGCAGATTCGCTTGGATTCGTCCTACATTTACAGTATGGCCAATTTAAAATTCTGACACGGGGAGAATACTACTTTCTGATAACCACTGGAGCCATATGACATCAATATTTGTTGTCGCTTGCAGCGGAGAAATAAATATATGATCGTGACGTTTAATTACGTCGGTAAAAGTTTAAAAAATTTGTAGCTGCGCGATTCTTTAGAAGAGTAACAAAAGTGTTCTGTGTCACTTGGTTCTTGTTTGTTCACAGAATATCAAGATTAAGAGTCGACAACAGGTGTTGCTCGGAGTTACCGCCAGTTAGCACGAAAGGGGTAGGAAGCTTTGCAATGTTGGTCTAGGGAATTTTCTACGGTTTCTCCTTTAGTTGTTGGTCAGTGCCGTAGCCGAAGAATCGATTTGGCCAGCAATTTCAGCTGCTCGAAAGTTTGCGAACAAGGAACCAGTTACCAGTGGTACCTTCTCGAAAGAACGTCTCTCGTAAAAACACTAGCCAGTACCGGAGGATTGCCGTTATACATGTGAGTGCGCGAATTAGCAACGAGTTTTTTCAGCAGCTGTTTGCCACCGTTAAACTGTCACGGCGGTATGCTTGGACACCGGCGATCACGTGAATGAAACGAGGAAGCTCAGCTTTTTAGGTGGGTGTCCATGTGGCCACCGTTTCTACAAGGGGCGTGCCGAATTTCCAAAACCGGGATACAATTTGAATCAGATGCGTTTCGCGTTTCTCGCCTCTGACATTCTGCGCGTTCCATTCCCCTCTGCGAGTTTGCACCTGGGTCGGTTGAATCGTAGCACTGTCTATTTGGGTAGAAACATTTTCAGGTGCATAGAATGTCAGCCATTCGTTGATTAAACGATTGTTGCGTGACAGTACGCACATCTCGTGAGAAAGGTTCGGGAAGCTTTCGTTCTGGGTGTCGACCATTGGTCGACCATTTCTGTCAAATGGTAACGTTGCACGCAATTTGTATTATTGATGGTTATTTCTTTCAAATATTTCGTTGAGATGTAAATTTGTATATTGACGAGTATCGGGATCGTGGTGATTTTGGTACGCGTCAAGTACCTTTTATGGATCTTGCGACGTTCGAAATTGATTAGGTTTAAGTTTATGTGTTCTTTGTGATTGATGGCATTCATCTTGTTTAAAGTATCATACTCTATTATCGTAAATTCTTAGATATTCGACAGTGTAGACTGTAGATCTAGCTTCAATTACGAGCTATTATTGACATTGCGAATTTGCAATTCGAATGTTTGATCGAACAGTTTCAACGATTGCCTCGTTTAATTTTTTGCATTACATCACCCTTGGTGCGTTTAATGTTCGGAGAATTTTCCTTCGTTAGGGAAATGTGCTTAAAATTTGTGCGGCGAAAGCTTAGATGCGCAGAGTGGGGCGTTTTCGAGCGGCATTCAAGCGTCGTTAATTATCCAGGGATGTCGAAATAAACATGTAAATTGATGTAAGGTTGCGTAATATTTCTCAGTGCTTGCTGCACTCGATTCAAGTCTCGATTCGTTGCGAACGATTGTGAACCTCTTTCTACGCTAAAATTGCAATTCTGTGTTTGCATCGGTGCAAGAAATGTACCGGTTTCGCGGTCATTTTTGACGTATCGAATTACTCCGAAGTTCGCCGAACTTTTACGAAGCAGTAAGATGGAACCCGAGGTCCTAATTGGTCACGAATTTAAATAAATTCAAGTGGAAGAAATTGGAGCATTAGATCATTTAATCACGAAAAATATTTCGCAAAATTATCACAGACATAGTATATTCATCTCTTTTCAACCCTTTCGTAGCAGTCTCTTGTATATATGCATTAATTATCAAATTCCATCGTTGCTTCACAGTCGCGCGTAGAAAAAGTCGTCAATACTTTCACGTCGTTTATTTCGTTATTGTCATTTTTTCCATACACCTGTCTGTTCCCCTCAAAATTATGACACAACCTATACCGTGCACTAGCAGGCATTTGTAAAATTCCAAACTGTTTAAAATTCTAAAAAACATTTCCCACACAACAATTTTATTAAAACCTTCCCCTCCGATTTTCGCTAACTTTCTTTCGTACGTTGAAGTTTGTACAAAATCCCCTACTACATCCGACTCGTACACAATCCGAACGCAATTAAAACCCAGCATAGATGTGATCTAAACTCGATTCTAAACAACAGAATAAAAACAAGAGAGCCCAAAGTGATTACACAAAAGAGCCTAATTGCCGTTATTACCGCAGTCTATCGCCTCGAAATAGTAATTCGAAGTAATTACGCGACGTCGTTATCGATGGTACGCTCGATGAATTGATAAGGACCTCTGGTACCATTACCAGACAGTTCGCGGGGATCGTGCGTCATTTAATTGCAGAATGGAAAACGCTTCTGAAATACGCGTTGCGCAACGTCGCGTCTCGTGTCGCGAAAGTAACCGCGAAAAATGCCCCCTTATCTCGGCACACTGAAAATAGACTAATTTCGAGCGATGACGCCGCCTCCAGTTCCCGTCCACGCGTTTTCGATTTTTACCAGCAGTCTCCGTCACGGTCACGGCGACGGTGCCTCGGTTATTGTTCCTCGGCGGCTCGACGCCGATGGCCTCGCCGCCGTCATTCGCACGTCAGCCTGGAAGTGTCCTTCCTTCTCTCGCCCGCGGAGAGCGGGACACCGGCCGCGTGCGCGACGCGTGCCAATTTTCTTCGTTACCCTCGAGCTCGTTATATTAGCTAACACCAGCACGTGATGATAACGTGACGATAACACTTGTTTCTTCTCCCCTCCCCCGGGAAACTGGCGCGGCGGCGGTACTCCAGCGGGGACGACACCCGGATTTCTGTGCTCCGCGATCGGCTAAATTGTTTTCATCTTTTTACGAGCGTAATTTAGGAGCAAAAAATGTGCCGCTTAATGGGACCATTCTAACGTCGTTTCGTCGCGATTGCGGATGTAATTACATCGTCGTTAAAACGTCGGTTGGGTGGAGCAAGGCGGGGGAGGGGGAACAAAAAAAAGAAAAAAAAAGAGGAGAATCTGTTCCGCGAGATTTGCTCGTGGTTTCGTAATTAGCACGCGGTGGATCTTGATAAACATCCTCGCGCCCGTGCCCATCTTGTCACCGCAGATTACCCGTCGAAATAAATTGGGGTGACGATTGCGTCGCCCGATAAACCCCCGCGCGATTCTCCCGCGGAGCCCGGCCGCATTGAGATTATCGCGGCGCTGGCGATAAAGCGATATTAACTCGACGGGAAAGTAAATATTTTTCCCCTGCCTCGCGGTGAGTGGTGGTCGCGCGGTTTCTCGGAACTTGGGTTAAAGAACAATCCCCCCGAGGAATTTGGAAGTTGCTCCGATTGGGCAGGATAGGAGATAGGAGCCGCGCGAGTATAGAGAAAACGGTATCGCGGTTACGCGAGCGACGGGACACGTGGAGTTCAATCCGGAGCTGTAATTACTCGAATATTCGTTGCAGAACCAGTTCAAACTTCTCAAGCTTCCTCGAATACTGTTCACTGGGATCGGCTTGCTTGGATGGACCTTCTACTTCATTTTTGTTTGCGATACGGAGAGCAATCATTCTTGTTTTGGAAGAAGAAGTATAATTGTCGAACGGATCGTTGAATTGAATATCGAAGATGGATTTTAGGGTCATTAAGCTTTTGTACACAGGGGGTTACAGAAGTCAGTTAACCGAATATTTTCAAGTAGAGTTTCTAATTTCCTTTCTTTTGAGGATATCTTAATGATTGTGCTCTCAGCATTGGGGGCAAGTTTAAGGTGTATCGATGAATGTAAATTGATTCGATAATCAAGCGGAATAAAGAAAAAATGCAAGCATGAGTAAATCTAGACATATGGATTGGGGATTTAGTAAAACGAGTTCGTTGAAAGATTTATGGTCGCTTTTAAGTGGCAAATTACTTTTTTTGTATTCCTGTATGTTCTGCTTATTAAGGGGTGGATTCTCGTGTAACAGCCCCCGGAAGTGATGAATTTTTGCTGTGTATATGTAGTTGTGTCGTCTTAAGCGCAGTTGGAAAGCACCTTTATGTACTTGCAGCTAATTTTGATTTCACATCTTTTCTTTATATTCTAATTATTATTATCTTCTATTCTCTTGTGATTGATTTGATTTCATGTACTTGGCGTAATTTTCTTTACTTTTTTTAACTTATTTTATAGGGTCTGGTTTACCTCCCTCTGGGAGGGAAACGCGGGCGGAGAGCGGCGCATTTCTATGCTCCAGCTGACCTTAAACATTGCATTTACCTCGGCGGAGGAGCGTCGCGGTGGAACAATTCGATGCAGCGCGTTGTCGCCGCGATACCGAGCCGGAAGCTCGTACATTTTGCTCGAGGACAGTGTGTCAAAGCTCCTCGATTTCGTACCGCGCGTTTCCGCGTGCGATCGCCTGCGGTACGGCCAGGCCACCGTTGCGTAACCGCCCCCATTAATGATCGCCCGTTTCGACTTTGATCGTTGCGAGAGGCAGAGCTACAAGAAGTGTGAGGAATAGATTAGCGAGGCCCCGGGGAACGAGGGGCAGGGAAAACTTTACGCCCTGTAACGGTCACTCGCGTGTTAGGAAACTCGAGTGCGTGATTAATGTAAGGGGTGACCCATGAATGTTGATATGTACCTACTAGGAATAGTCCGTGAAGTTGACTTTTAGTTTTTTTTTTACATTGGAGATCGGGGGAGATCACTGATTCAGGATTAATATTGTGTGGCGATGGAGATTGGGTAATACTTGACGTAGAATATTTTTCCAGCCGAGACGGTTTCAGTTCTTAGCTCGCTGTAAGAGTTGGGATTAGCTTAAAGGGGTTTTAGAGAAGCGACGGGGAAATGTTTAGAGAATTGTTCTTCTGTGGGTGAATCAAGGACCTTTACCTGGCACCTTACCTACCCACAAACTATCCACACTCCTACACCCCTAAGACTTTAATATTCATATTCACCCTACACTCTTCACTACCCTCCTCGTATTTCTCCCTCCATTATGCATTAGCCATTAGCCACCTACAATATACCATCCTTTCACCTCCATGCAGGGTTGCCAACCGTACTATAATATATAGTATTGTACTATATTTTTGTCCAGTGTACTATACGCTGTTAGAAAAATATATAGTACGCAAAAATACTATATTTCCGACACATCCATAAAATTCTACAATTTTTACTTATTTCGTTATTTTATGGCAACATCAAAACTTTAAGTTGCGAAATTAAACTTTAACAGAGAGGATGTTTTCTGTAATGAATATGTAGTGGCGGGAGGACAGAAACAGAGCCACTCTCATAAAAAATGTTAATTTGGACGTTCAGTGCGATCAAAACTTTAACATATTTGTTAAAGACAATTAATTAATTAATAACGCATAATGCCCAAAAAATATTACATTTATTTTAATGTAGTTTTATTTTCTACCACTTTCCTCTGAAAAGTACAATATTCCTTCACGATGTATCATATTTTTTATCACATTTGGCCGTGAAGTACTATATTTCCCGGAAAAAAAGTTGGCATCCTAGCTCCAAGCAACAATATCATCCACAGTGGTGTTCGCAAGAAAGCTAAAAACTCATCTTGTAACCCGTCCGCATAACAACCTAACTACCACGCTTCCCTGTTATATTAGTATCACCGTCCTATTCTGGGCAACCCCCCAATCTACGCGATACAAAAACCCCTGTTTTCCTGAACCCGTTCCCCTGTTGTTCGCTGCCGAGAATCTTGTTACGGGGATGGTGCTCGCGGGCCGCATGCCACGCGAGCAATCTCTGTCGGCCAATCGAGGGGGTGGTGGTGGGTACCCCGGCGCATCCGCTCCCCATACGATCGCCGCGTGGAGAGGCGCGATAGAACTGAATATCGGCCGGGTCCACAGGGGTCAGGCCGCTCGTCGTTGCCGCGAGTTCGCCTGCGACCTTGCGGCCGTACCGATTGATTTCGCGGCGAAACGCCGCCGAAGGACGAAAGAGTTAACAAATGCTCGCCGATCGCGCGTCACGGCATAGTGGCCCGGTTATCTGTCGCGTGTGTGTTGACAGTCGAGCGCGCCGGTACAACGTGTACAGCTAGACGCGACGCGGACTGCGTACGTGCCTGTCCCATTAGCGTGTTATCCGGGAATTACGAGTGATAACCGAAGGGAGGAGGGGTGGGGGGGGGGGCAGGCGGGTGGGAGGAGGAGAAGAAGAAGAGGGTAGGGGCGGGGTGGGTGGGGAGACAGATAACCCTGATCGCCTGTCGTGACACGCGACGATGTAAACGCGGGAGGACAAGGCAAAGGCGCGTGGAGGGGAACCGGCGCGCACGAGGGAGGAAGGCGAACGTGACAGCGGCTTCTGTTTACGTGGTGACGAGGGTGGTGGTAGCGGCGGCGGTGGTGGTGGCGGCGATAGTGATACCGTGCACGAGGAGTAAACCTAGCCGCCGGGTGGCGAAAAGGTCGCGGCCCCGTCATTGATACGGTAGCAGAGAGAGAGAGAGAGCGTACTTTGGACCAATTCCTAGCCACGGCTAACTCGAATAAACTCAGGGGAACGCCGCGTCGTTACTTCAGTGCTACTTCGGCCACGCACCGCGGCACACTCAAACACCGAACAATCAACACCACCTCTCTCTCTCTCTCTCTTTCTCCTTCTCCTTCTCTCTCTCTCTTTCTCTCTCTCTCACTCTCTCGCTCTCTAATTTCCATCATCCCAATCAAAACCACCGTTGCACTCTATACTCCTCTATCCTCCGCCTCCTCATTCTCGTACCTCTGTTCTGTTTCAATCTCGGCACTCCGCGTTTGCTCTCTCACGTCCACGTCCCCGTTATTCCGGCTCTCCGTTCGTTCCTG
This sequence comes from Andrena cerasifolii, assembly GCF_050908995.1. NCBI lineage: Eukaryota > Metazoa > Arthropoda > Insecta > Hymenoptera > Andrenidae > Andrena > Andrena cerasifolii. The sequence continues at coordinate 11,332,679 of NC_135120.1, read as the reverse complement.
GGCGCTGCGAACCGCCCCCGCGACCAGGCGAAAGGGCACGCATCCCCGCGCCACGGCGGTTCGCCCCCCATCGGAGGCCCGCGGCGGAACGAAAGGCACTTCGGCAGCCGTCGAGGAAGAGGCGAGAAGACGCGCGCGCGGCTCGTTAAAGAGGCGAGCGGTAAACGCGGACGGCTCGGTGCTCGCGCGGCGCTCGATCAGAGATAGACTAGCCAGCCGGAGCCGGCTCGCGGTTCTCCTTCGACTTTCGCATAGGCGCGCACGTGATCGCACGTGACGCGCTCTCGCGGTCCCTAGAGCCGCGCTACCGAGCGGCGCCGACAAAGAGGAGAGACGGTCGCGCGAGACCGACGATCGCGGTGTCTCCTCGTTTCCGCGGCACAGGCCACAGACAGCTGATCAGAGAACACGTCGAAAATGTCTACAGAACCGGGCTTCACCTCCAACGGGAGCATGATCGTGGTGAGCAACAGGTTGCCGTTCGTGCTCAAGAGGAACGAGGTGACCGGCAAGCTGGAGCGCAAGGCCAGGTTAGTACGCCGCCCGCGGGCGGATCATTTATTCTCACTTATTTCCTTACTCTGTTTTGTAAACACCGTGGCGGTAAACAGGCAGCTCAGCATCCGCAGCTTTACGCCCGCTAGACTAATTTCATACCGAGCTGCAGGTATCACGTTGGCATCGCTGACAAAGAGACGTTGCCAACTCGAGAATCCTCGTTTCAATGAAACTCCGCGTGAATGTGGAGCACGTCGGAGTTTGCGAGCAGCGATTTTATTTCTTTCGCCCGCGCGCGCGCGGATATTCGCTGCGGGAGGGTGAAACGCTTTTTGGTTTCTGTAATGCCGCTTTATTCTTCGGTAGTGTCAGAGCACAGAGCAATTCTTGCGTTTAATGCTTCGCTCTATCTCGCACCGTTACCAGAATAAAAGTGATAACTTTAAGGGCCCATTTCACCCCTCTAGAGTGAATTTACGCAGCAAAAAGAAAATTCCTCTTTGTGCGCTCCAATGTGCTCTACATTCGCGCGAAGTCTCGTTAAAATCAGAAGCTTCCAGTTGGTAAAGTTCCCTTGTCAGCTGTTCTAGCATCTCTGCATTTTTGGGATATCAATTTTGAGGTATAATTCCTCGCCGTGGAAGTATCGTATTTTTCTTAACGTTCGCAGTTTAAGCTCTCTTTTCACCACTGCTGTACGTGTTGCCGGGGCCCTTTCGGAGGGGATACTTATGTGTCTCGTAGCTGGTGTTCATTTATTCTTCGTTTTCTCTGTTTCATTAACTCCCTGACTTTGCAAGCGAAGTGCACGAATGAATATCCCTTACACGTGGCATGCTTAGTATCGCGTGGAATATTGTTTGAATTTATTGCTCTTATAAGTTGTTACTGATTTGAATGAAGTGAATTGAAGCGAACGAGGGGGTGAATAAAGTTCGAGTCACTGATTTCGTTGAAACAATGCATCGAAAGCGTGTGGAGCAGTATTTCAAAGTTGGCTAGAAAATTGACGTCAAAATTTCGTTTTGAACAGTCTCTATACAAGACATTTTAAGTTACATTGGTAAGCAGGGCGAACCTTTCGACTCGATTTTCTCGCAAAATAGGGTCTCCTATTTGTTAGACAAATTTGTGATCGAAGCACGTTCATTCTCTTTGTTGTATGAGGCATTGAGAGCAAAATTGGACTGACCCACATTTTTTGCGAAATTCAGGTAATAGCAATAATGTATTGCTATATAAAATAGGAACAAAAACTTGACGCGAATACGCCTTTAAAATCGGAATAGTACTGGGGGAGGGCATGCGCGAAAAGTCGAGCGTTACGAAAATCGCGACAAAACTGGGTGTTAATGTTTTGTCTTATAACTTCGAATCTAAAAACAACATCCAAAAAATCAACGTAGCATCTTGTAGACAAAGGATGTCGGTACCGAGATGACCTCGGGACCGAGTGCGTAACCGCAATTATGTATGGGGTCCGCGTATGTAAATAATGACAGAATTGTAACGTGCCTGGCTTTGGGCAAGTATAACTGCGAACGCGAAAGTGAGCTTCAGTAATCAATAAAATAATCCTTTAATATTACTATCAAACTTGCTCCTTCGATATCAATATCAAACCTGAATATAATCGTTCAAACTTTGTCTACTTCGTTCATTCCACAACCGAACATCAGGGCCGAGTATTCACTGTGTCTCCGACACAATCTCCCGGATTTTTACAATTTGGGTTAGTCCGTTTTCGCTCTCAATGCCTCACATAGCCTGCAACTGTAAGTGCAGATCATGAACGTTTATTTAAACCCATTGCAAGTTACGAAGACCTGAAATTTAAATAATATTCAACAATAATACCAGAAACTTGAGATTCAGCGCCAAGATGGACTGAGCATGCCAATATCTGTCACACGGTTGAAAATAATTAGAGGACCATTTATTCGGTACTCGGTATTTGGATTTAATCTTTCAGTACCACGTGGCTCGCTTGTGTGTTTCATTTCCAGTGATTTATACAGTAATTTCATCGATAGGGCAATTAATTGCAATAAATAACTTTTCCATTGTTCGCGCGTAGCTAAAGATAACTAGAGAATCTTCTTGTTGTATTACTTTACCGTTTGCTACGACGTGTAGCTACGTTGGAAGTAAAGTTCCCTCTGCTGCATAATGAGCCCCTGAGAATTAGTCTGTTAAGTCAATAAAGGTAGAAAATTGAGTTGCCTTTACGTACATTGCTGTTCCTTGCCTCAATGCTTTGCAACGAGGAAAATTGGCTTACATAACTCTCGGCGCCCGTGCGCGACGCATTTAATAAGAATATTATTTATTAAATAGAATGAAATATTAACATTCAATATTAAACAGAATTCGATATTTGCTTCGCCAGAATTATTCACGCCCGGTCGTTTGATCACCCAGAAAAATCTACTTCCCTTATCGGTCTTTGTTTAAATGGCACTCCGCGATGATTGATAAAAAGAGTCATTGTTAATTGTGACTTAGTAACCGATGCCCGCCGATATTGCGCTACCCGCGTTTATTTATGGTCGGCGAAAAAATAGTTCGCGATTACACATCGTGTGTGTCACTCCGTCGAAAAGTTCGGTGCTATACGGTGCGATGGCGGTGTCGAAATTTTTCGTAAGAACACGTTCGTATATACAGAACGTCCGTGCCGATATTCTGCCTCGATGCTACCGAGAAACGCGCGTGGCTTGCTATTTTGTGATCCCAAAAAATAGTCCGGTCATGCTAGCATCGATATCATTGCGTATAATTATGCTGTCTTTTTAATTCTTGCGTCGGCTTGCTCTATTGCTTGCATTCGCGTCGGATGATCGAGCTTCCGTTAGTCGTAGGTGACTAAATTTGGTCGATGACTTTTCTTATAAAACAGGGTGGCAGTGGCGGATTTAAGGGAAAATGGCCCAGGTGGCAAATGTTCGGGGACACCCTGTATGCATAACAGAATTGCAAATAAATGTGGTATGAAAATTATGGGAAACAAAACAGAATATGGTGTTTGGATGAAATGATAATTTTTTTTTGGAAGTTGAGGCCCCGGGGGTTCTTTTGGGTAAGAGCCCAGGCGGCAATCAGTTGCACTGGAGGGTAGGTACTTTAGAATTGAGACAGTGAGAGCGACAACGGACCAACCCACATTAATAATTTTTTCCCCTATTTTATATGATTAGTAGAGCCTATTGGAATACGTTATTGCTACTAACTCAATTTCGGGTTAGTCCGTTGTTGCTCTCACTGCCTCAATTGCAAGTAAAAATCGAATGGTCGATAGGGTTTATGAAAACAAAGCAGTTCTTATGAAATAAGGTGACTATTTTTTTCTTGGGGTTTCCGTGGATATGAGATATTTTTTTTTAAGGACCACATCTACTCCTCGTAGACTCGGCCACACTTTTGCCAAATTAGTAGAATTTTAATAGCAAACTCGTGGCTTCGGTTTCATATTGATTATTTTGTAATACAGAATCGGGGACTATTATCTAGAAATAAATTAAATTAAAAATTAAAACAAAACCCTGACACAAAAGAATGGTTTATTAACTGAAAAAGTAAATTACGAAAACTGTAAAAAGTATGAGATAACTTATTACATCGTATTATTTATTTCTCTGTTATAGGTAGTATAGTTTCAACATATTATATTCAATTTTCTAATCTCATATAGTAATGAACTTCTACGATTGAAACTCAGCTATTTTATAATCTTTATTTCGAGTTCTTATAATAGTCAAGAATGCGTCAGGGACTGCTGTGTTTAAAAATCACAGGTGGGTTAAAAATCAGGAACAAATGATTACCTTAAGTTCAGAATTGAGGACACAGAATCGTCCTCGTCCTCGGAAATCGGGGACGAACGGTCGCCTTATAATATAAAAGCAGGCTCACTAATCGTTGCGAAGCTTAAGCATCCGCAATAATTTGAAAAATAACCCCTTAACGCCCCCTTCTCATCATTCAAAGGCCCCCAAGCAATTCTCCAGCGCTTTGGAAAAAATATCGACCGCGAGGATACGCAGAAACACATTTGCTTAACCCAAAGCTTTAAGATAGACTCTCCAGCTCCTAAATGGCCCCTTCCTTATTAAACGAAGCCTAGCACAATAAAATTAATAGCCAATTTCGAAAGAATCTGCCCCTCCACGGGCCAGGTTTGTTTACATTCTTGCTTTTCGCGTGGCCCCACCAGCTCAGCCTCGATAAGCGCGGATTAATCGCGGGTGTGACAAGCACGCGCGGCCGGTCGAAATTCGGGAGCGCCGCGTACAGCTCGCGATAGGATCACCGCTGTCCCTGTCTGCCGTGCGCGCTCTTTCCGGATACGGGGCCAGTTTATCTGTCGCCGCGGTGACATAAGTAGAAATCTTATCTGTTTATTTACGTGAATCACGGTATCGTCCGTTGATACCGAGCGTTCGGTAAATAAAACTGTCGTTTCGCTAAGACAGAAAATAGAAGCTCTGCGTGACCGTTAATTGAAACCAATCGATCCGGCCGGTCGGAGGGGGGAGATAAAAGGGACCGCGGCTCGCAATCACGGCCGGTAGAAAGTAGAAAATAAGACGCGTAATGTGCCAGTTCCTCTTCAAGTATACTGGGGGTTGTTAATCTAATCGCCTTCGCGGAATATAAACTCCGTTGCAAAAATAGGAATACTGCTGAGAGTGCACGTGCCCCCCTCCCCGGATCCTCGCGCATATATCGAGGGTACAGGAACGTTTGATCACTCGAGAAACATGATCGAAGACCGTGCTCCGTAAACAGACACCGAAGATAATCGCCCCGCGATTCGAACGAGGGGCGCTCGTTTAAAAGTCCCTCCCCCCTTCTCCCTCGGTGTGTTTTATTTCACACGGTCATCGGTGTATCCGCGACGGATGCAGCCGAACGAGATCCACGAGCATTGGTAAACAAGCCGGGATGGAAATAAGAAAAGTGTCGCCGCGCGACGATAAACAAGTTGCATCCGCGATAAAGCGGTATCGGTCGCCCAGGGAACAACAATTCTATCTATGCTCTCCGAACGACATCGGGGATGCAGGGGTTGTTTAAATATCCTTATCTGTGGGCGAGCGTCTTTTAAATGCGCAGGAATCGCGTTCGGTGATAACGACACGTGACGAAGCGCGATACGAAGATCCCAATGGAGTTTCCACGTGGATCCACGGTCGTGCCGTTTCGTGATTATTTATCGGTGGAGATCGATGTCGGCGGCGAGGGACTTCCGCGGTACGGCGAGTGAAATTTTAATAAGCGCGTCTCAAAATTTACGATTTTTCTTAACTTTGAACGCACTTCGTTGAATGCTCACTTTTGGCAATTCTACGTTGCTGCCTTCCGTGTTTTCGCGCAGGAGCAATTAAGGGGTCACTCTTTAATCTGTAAAATCGGGGCAAAGAGATTATTTTGATCTGGACACCGTCTCACGTGGGCATCGAAGGAAACGAAGATGCTGATTCCCTAGCCAAGTCAGAATGTTTACTAGTTACCAGTGCCTGAAGTTTCTACCCCTGTGTATCACAACGATCGTAAAGCCTCGATTCGTATCGCAGTTAAGGCCCTAAAACGGGCAAAACCACCAAACTGCACCTGATCAGGAAGGATATCTCTGAAAGAAATGGAATCTGGTTAGAAAATCGGAGAGACGAAGCGACGCTCACTCGACTGAGAATCGGCCACACTCACTTGACCCACTCCCATCTCATTACAAAGAACGAACCAGTAGAATGTGATGTCTGCAAAGTACCGGTCTCCATCCAGCACATACTGGCGGAATGCGCCATGTACACAATAAATCGAAATCAACGAAAAATTGGCACCGACCTGAAACAGATGCTCACCGATCCGGATATTTTCAACAATGTGCCTCACCTTCCTTGAAGACATTGGAATCCGACAACTGATTTAGCGCCTGTGCTTATCAGTATCTAGCAAGATCGTCTATTTATCTTTTTCATTATATTGATTTTTTACCATTGTGTAAATTTGACACCAAGGGGCAAATTAAATTGGGAAACTCAGGGGCGGATGAGAATTAATATACAGTTCTGTCTCTCTATATACGCGAGCGTCGGGGCCGGGCGCACGCAATTTGAGAGACGAGTAGCCTATTCGGCTTGCTTTGATTCCTCCTTGAGCGCTCGACTGGTATGGAACGACGCGCAGTTATTTTTTCGTTCGGCTTCTTCGGGTTTTTCATTGATATGCGATACCCAAATTCTGTCGCTCAGTCGAAGAAAATTAATTGATTCTCGGTGTTTCCACTGTGCGGCGACTACAGAAGTAGCGGGGATAGCTTCACGCGTATAGAGGATCTGAAAACGCGTGCAATTTGAGAGACAACACTGTACTTCTAAGTCTCGTTCGTCACTGTCTTCTTCGTATTGTTTGAAATTGAAACCCTTGCCCTGATACGTTTGATGCGGCAGGCGCGCTTAAACGGATTTCGCTGGCTGCGGTGATAAGGGACCTGTCTCGCGCGGAGAGATACGATATTCATTCATTAGGTGCTGCGCGAGTGCCACGTGCTTCCCGCGTGTTTCCGCGTCGCTCGTTACGTGCGCTCTCGGTTTAATATATTGCCGCGGTTGTCGTAGCCCGGCTTTGCGGCGGGGGTACAGTAAGTGTCGTGGAAAAACACGATGCTCGTCGGCGTGCGGCATTGATTGCCGAACGAAATTGGATGCGTCGGTGTCGCGTACGCGCGATGCACATTGCGCACGGTGGCTGCTGGGAACTGATGCCTTCGTAACTCGAGGCGACGTTAACATGTGGGAGATCGATGTTAGATCGGGAGCATTATGTTGCTTAACCCTGCTGCGACCTTCGGCTCCGCTATAGATTTAACGTGATGTCAAAGAACGAGGAACAGTGCTGTTATATAGTCTCTAATTATATTGCTCTCGCAGTTGCAAACATTCTCGGAGAAACGTGGGCGGGTTGGGAAAGCACCAAGGGAAGTAGGTGGGTTAAAGAAACGAGAACACGAGTGGGTTAGGAAAGAGCCGAGGGACGTAGTAGAGCTAAAGAATTGAAAACACCATTGGGTCGGGGAAGACCCGAAGGACGTAGGTGGGTTAAAGAGATGAAAAGACTATTGGGTGAAAACAGAGGTGGTGTAGGGTTGAAAGGATTAGAGGATCTTCTACTTTAGTTATCTCGCTGTTTAGTGAAGGGTGTAAAAGGTACTTTCAGTGCAGCAAAGTAGTGCAAGGGTGGTGTAAGGTGATTGTAATAAGTTACTCATTCTGTAATATGAGAGATATTGAGAAATAGATCGTGTAGAATAGTTAAGGGATTATTTCTTTAGTGGGTGGGCAAGGTATAAGTCAGAATTATGAATTTGCAGGAAGGCACTTAGAATATTTAAAGTGCTATGTGAGATCAGGTGTTAAATTTTGGACGTGAAAGTTGATAATATTTGAGTCAGCTTCTTGTTCAGTGAAGGTTCTAATAGTGTAAAAGCTCTGGAACACTGCATGGAGCGATTCTAGGAATTTGAAAAAACTTATAGTTATTATCTAATAATAAGTGAAGATGGAAGCAATTAGCAGAGACAGATGGTGTACGGTTCTGACCATATTTATTAGGTGCTATAAGGCCTCTGAAGGGAATCCGATATATTTTCTGTTACACAAATCAATTGAAGTAGGGAGGTCGAGAAGTAATAGGCTGCTGGATGCTTTGGTCCCAAAGATAGCTCGATTGCACACTGGTAATTTGATAATAATGATAATGTCACTCGAGATCCAATACAGTTACAAACTGCATCGTACGGTTAATTAGCGGGAAGTGTAATCAGCATGCAAGTACCTGGCAGTAAATCTTAAACACGGATGTAGCAAACATGTCGACAGTTCCTGTTGAGTATTTGAATACTTGATGGCTCCGATATCAACTATAACATATCTCGTAAAATATTTCCTTTCCGTCATCCCTAACATAGTACTCTTACACACCCACACACACATACACTGACAAATCAATTTTTCTATCTATAATTAAATTAAGTCCCTAGAGCCTATAGACCATTTAAGCTATTTAACATACTTATTCAAATTACTACTATTCAAATCACTACTATTCGAAAGCTCCAATGCAATACCCCTTCATCAGCTACGCACTATTCTTTGACATATATCTAGAAAAAATACTGTGGGGTCTCCCCAACCCACCCCTAAAGTCCACCCCCTCTTATGTCTGTATATTCCCTATTAACTCCTAAACCCTTCGATCGATCTGGACCAAATTTTGTACAATTGCTCTCTAAAACCTGATAAATTTTGCACGAATGAAATTGGAAAGGTTTATTTTGCAAAAAATCCTATTAAATTATATGAAGTAATTTTCCTTTAATTAATTCCTAAAGATCATCTATTTTTATTTGACCTATTTTAAGTTAATACACGATAAGAGACACGTTGGCTAACACTACCGACGATTATTGATTGCAATACGCACATTTGAAATGAATTATTTTCTCTAAAACAAAAAAGTGGTGCATATTACCACCCCTTCCGCCGCCAGTCTTCCACCTACACATCGAAGGTCGCCTTTCCTTCGACGAGAATGTCAACCCTAAAAGAAACCAATGAGCTTCCAGAAATAGGCAAGCTCTACTTCCCGCTGTTCCTGTTCGATGATCCTGCAGCGACGAAAGCCGCCGCGTGGGTGGTGACTTTTTTCGCAGCGCGATCTCAGCGGTCAGCGCGCGTGAACAACGACACCCGGCTGTGTTCTCTCGGGCCGACACGCGTGCACCTAGGTGCATCACGCTGGAGACGCGGCGCTCTTGAAATAGATCGCATCCGAGTGTCCAGTGATAATAATAGCACGCATTAAACGTTTCCGTGTCGTTGCAGATATCGTTCCCGACGAGTGGTTCGTATACACAGCCTTCGATATCGCTCTAACCTCGAATGGCGCGGAGTTAATATCCTGGAACGGTCCCCTATTTTATCAGACTCCGTTGGGTCTGAGCGTCTGTCGAAAAAAGGCTGCACGGGCCAAATTGTCCTCGTCGTCCACGGCTAGGTTGCCATCCCTCATGGGTTTGTCGCTTCTCGCGAGCCAATATTTGGGTGTCACAGGGTCACATTTTCTTTCTAAAACTACGAAAAACATCACCTAACTAGTAAACTAATCCTTCTAGCTTCACGAAAAATTTCAACTCGTTTGGACCAACTTTTAAAAATTTATTCTGTTTTAAATGGTGGCTCAGGATTTTTGTCCGACACTGTTCATATGGAGGGTTCAAAAGCCAATCACTGTAGATCCAACATTCCCTGAGAATGAGTTACGTACCTAGTTAAAAATCTGATTATTGTTAAACTTTCAGTTGATAAATCAATTAAGTCACTATTTTCATACGTAAACAATACATAGCGGTACTTATATTGACCACGGAATTGCTAGGAAAAATGATTCAGAGGACAGACAATGTAAATCTCGGTTTTAATGCTAATGGGCTTACACTGATTTGCTTTTAAACCCTCCAATATGCAGAATGATGTCAATAGTTATTATGTTAGCACACATGTCACATGACGGACGGTATCGATATATTTATTAGTGCATATAGGATTAATTGCGCCAGTAAAGTCGTTCAGTTTGACCCATTCCCCACGTGGAAAGTGCCTCGCGTCTGTTCCTCGCGCTGAATGGCGGCCAAATTCGGCCATATATTTATAATTATTGCTTGCCAATGAAGCAGCCGAGTGCTAGCCAGTCTCTGTCTCATTGACGGGCACGACGATGCACCGAGTGACTGTATGCGTATGTGGGTCGAGGTTAAAGGTCGCGTTAGATCGCAGGCACTCCAGAAATGTCACGGCACCACACGGCCACGCATCCGCCTGAGTTTCGTCGAGCACGTGTGCCTAGGAAACGCATGTACGTTCATCCTCGTATAGCCATCACTTCTCTATGTGATTGCTATACGATAGAGTGTATCAAATGTTTTAGGGGAGAGCAATAATGTCTCCGTACATTAACACTTTGAGGGGGCGCAAGGTTTTGAAACATGCTCCTTTAAGGGGGAACACCACTGAGCGGCCCAAAAAGTCAGTTATTTTTAAGAATTTTTTTTCAGGAATAATTTACAGTTTTCATAGAATATTTTTATTACCTGCATTTAGTATGCTGTCTTAAGAGACTATACAAAAAAAATAAATAGAAAAACATGCATAAATTTTAATATATTAATTAATCTTCTACACCCCCACACGCGAGCTGATCGAATGTGCTACTATGGAACAGCAGGTCCGAAATCAAATTTCATTTTTTTTTTATAAACTATATGAGTGTAGTTTCCGTTGCACGTACCGATTTCTTGAACAAATTATTTTTGTAAAAATGGTGCGCTGTAGAAGAAAGGTTTCGAAAATCCGCGAATAAGATGGACAGTTTTTCGAGCATTTCAACAAATTTGTTTCCAATCAAAGAATCCGTATGTACAACGCAAACTACACTCATGTAGTTTATAGAAAAAAAAATGAAATTTGATTTCTGACCTGCTGTTCTATAGTTACACATTCGATCAGCTCGCGTGGGGGGGTCTAGAAAATTAATTAATATATTAAAATGTGTGCATATTTTTCCATTTATTTTTTTGTATAGTCTGTTAAGACCGCGTACTAAAGGTAGGTAATAAAAATTTTCTATGAAAACTGTAAATTATTGCTGAAAAAAATTCTTAGACATGGTTTACTTTTCCGTCCGTCGCAGTGGTGTTCCCCCTTAAGTCGGTCAGATGTTTCCGAGCAATCGTCAGGAAAATTTTGTTCAAAGAGAACTACGAGCATCGTGTGTGTACAAAGTAAACGCTCGGGGACTCCTGAACGATATTTTAATTAGTTTCCAGCAGATATCGTCGTGAAAATTGGTGCGATAAAATCGTGCACACTATGTGTATCTCTCACGACACACTAAATTTTAGAAAAAACGTTAGAAAATTACAACCCTTTTTTATGTTTCTATTTTACTAAATAAATACATCCTTGCCAGCAATTTTGCAGAAAAGATAAGATAACTCTTCCCCCGAAAATGCCAGTTTCTTTTTTTCACACCCTCGTGCCAATTGTGGAGGAAACGATATCAAGTTGAACTGATAAAAATATTTTAGGAAATTGTATTTAACGCAATTTCATCTAATGTACATTCAATCAAATTCATGAGGTGATTAAAAAAATGTATTTAAACAATGAAATCCAGGTTTCTTTTCGCGTTACAAAGCCCCTTCTTTGGGATGCCCCTCTCTGGGTGCGTCACTGGTTTTAACCCTCTATTACAAAAAAATCTACGCCTTTGATGGACGTTAAATATTGCGTATGAATTAACAGACGCACTTGAGTTCCATTTAGCAAATCATATTATTATAAAATAAGGGTCTGTGATTTCCATGTTACAATATAGTTGAATGTGGAATATTTGTACAAGCAGTACATCTGATATAAAATACAGATAGTGTATGTTACTATTATACAAAGTTTCATGATGTTATAGGGGGTTAATTCCCTAAAATCTTACCCTGCCTTTTTTTCAAAATTTTTCAATATTTCTTACGTATGCTTTCCTTTAAAAAAACAAAGCCCCTGCATTCGCTTAATAGCAAGGTGTGTCGCGCAGGTGCGTAGGATTAGCGAGTGGTAAATAGGTTGCAAATGTTTCTTTGTGTTGTTTTCAAGAGCAGTAGGAACAGTCGACGATGGCCGTCTTATTTGCATTTTTAAGTCTCCGACGTCTATGTTTGACTTTGGTATTAATACTTGTTATTTAGCCAGTTTCCGCCAAGGACGCGTTCGCAGTTTACGGTCTTAACGGTGGATTACGGAAGAATGTAGTAGTACGTCAAAGGCGATCAGCTGTTTCTCATAAATATGCGTAGTATGTATACAGTCGCGCGTCAGAGACCATCGACTTTGTTTGACGAAAGAATGCGGCGTACACACTGATACCTGTAAGACGCGTGGACATCCATCCTTCAGATCCTAAGAAAACCTAATGCCGCGTCAACGCGGTCCGATATTTACAGGAAGTGGCTTTCGTTCAAAGGCAAATGGTATTTCTCGATTCAGCGTCGAAATTAAAACACAACGCGGAGAAGCTGGAATTATGAAGAATATAACGCAACCACTATTTTTCTATAATTCAACATCTCAGTCTACTTTTCTAAAAAAAAAAAAATAGAATTTCCAACGTGGAAACGCGTTAATGTCTCATCTTTCATAAACATACGATACTGTATCAGAGACTCCCAACTTTGGCTCACAAGAGACATACGTGTTACAATATCAAATGCTGTACCTAAGTTACCACTTTCAAATTTTCACAAATTATAAAACACGACGTTACATAATTGAGGAACTTGCAGCTCCATCTTTACCAACTTCCAGTAAATTATAAGCAACTGTTTATAAAATTATTACTTTGACTTAACATCGACAAGAGAACACTAATTGAAAAACATATATTTTCACACATCGTAAGCAGTAGTTATCGAATTAATAAGTTCTTATTTCTATTTTTGGGGAATTTTTTCAAATCTGGAGCTGCCCCTGACTCGCAGCAGGGTAATGGGTGCGGGTTCAAAATTTGCAATAAATCGCTCATTTGTTATCGGATTTGCATCACACGATGTGGATTTCTTTTTACGTATATTACACGCGTCATAACTCGAAAACTGTAAAAAATGAAGCTGCACCCCTCTTGCTGCGAGGTTCTCAATTAGTCGCGGCAGAATAAACAAGATTAGCCGTGGAAGCACATCAATATCAAATACCAAATGAGCAATAAAAACCGATGACCAAAGGTCTGCATAGATTTGAACGTGGTTCACGGACATCGTGCACTAAAATAGAAGGAGGCTAGTTAAAAATTACACAGTTACAAGATCGATGGTATATAAAACGGGATCCGCGACTTGTTTGAGCGATCACCGATCATGTATTTGTCATTATGTAAATATAGTTGGTCTATGCCTCAGCAAGCAGTTGCAGAGCTGATCGAATACGTCTTTCAGTATTATCCCCGTCTTATCAACCGATACGCCGGTGACGGGGACTCGGTGGACTTTTATATTTACGTACGGGGTGTTTTTTTTTTTTCATAGTCGCTATCTTTAATGTTATTGTGTGGACGATAGGCGGTCGGTTAAAGGCGGAAACAGCCAGAATTCTTCGATCGCGCCTCGATTTTATTCAGCTCACTAAATAACGACTTTCTGCTGCGTTATTTGTAGAGCTTTGTGTGCTCGCTTGACAAAGAGGGACCATGGCCTCCGGAATTTTTCTTCCGGGTGGAATCAGATTTGAAATGTCGGGGTTGATGAATATCAGTGACTTCTGGGATATTAGTTACTGATAGCTAATCGCTTTCACCGCAACACCCTTTCATCGCAACACCCTTCTGCCAGTGAAATTGAACGTCATTCAATCGAGTTCCAAAAATCGTGGCGAAATATTCTTCGTGACATTCAAAAGAGACAAAGACACGAAGAAGCTCCGAGAATATTGATCTGCTTGTACCTCGATGAAAGGGCTTTCTGTATTAATATTTTCGACGCGTGCACCCCAACGGCTCTACGATAGAGCCCACGTGCTCTATCTTCGCACCCTTGTATCCCCTATCGAGCCTTTTCCCTCTGGTAACTCTCACGTGTGTTCCTTTCCAGCGCTGGAGGCCTTGTGACTGCTGTAGCACCGGTGGTTATTAGCGGAAATGGAGTGTGGGTGGGATGGCCAGGGATGCACATGGAGGACCGGAACGAGCCGATTCCAGAGTCCGATCCCAACGATCGCACACCGACAGCTGGTCTACTGTCCCGCAAGGTATGCTTCTTTCTCCTATTATTGAAGTCATTGTTCTCACCAGCGAGTAAGTATATCAAATTCTGTGCATATACTTCAATGAAACATTGTGGAGAGATATGGAATCCAAGGATACTCGTCGCATATTTCATCATTTGCATTGATGAAATATTTTTTAAAAGAGAAATATTTTTAAAAAAAGAAATGCTATTTGAAAAAGAAATATTTTTTAAAAAAGAAATGCTTTTTAAAAAAGATATGTTTGTTAAAAAAGATATGCTATTTAAAAAAGAAACACTTTCTTTAAAAAAGAAATACTTTTTTGGTTCAAAAGGTTCTGGGTTAAGTAGGTCACCATGGTCCTCTTACTAAAAGGCATTCTTAATTTCGTTATTTCGTTTTCAAATTCTCTGGTAGCAAAGTTTCTGTTTGCCTTCACGAAGTTTTCAAAACGTTTAAACTATGAACGGTAACAGAAAGAAGATACTTCCATTAGGAAAAATTGTATCTTAAAATTGATGTCTCATACGATAGGGGTTGTCCAGAATAGACCAGTGATATCAATACATTACGTAAATCTTATTGTTAATATACTAAGTTTGTTGTGCAGGCCATTAGAAATATGCGTTAAACTTTCTTTTGACGACCACTGTAAAGCCCATAAATTTGAAATGCTGTAAAGAACACAATAGTTTCGATAACCCTGCTGGGTGTATTCTGACGCAGATTAGTGTATGTAGACTTCTGTGACTAAATGTCCAAAGATCATGTTTCGTCTGTTATCAAACTAATGCCCCATGACGGATCTAAATCGGTTGATGAATAGGAAGGCGATTTAAACATAATAGGAACAAGCCGGTTTGTATATCTTTGATCTCTGGGTTACACTTATCTTTTCGCTTATTATTTCGCGACAGCTGACGACAATGCGCGGAGCTTATTAGATATTCTTATCCACGCGCGTAATATCGTGGAAATGCTATTGATTAATGGATGAGACCCATCAGTAATTTTATGTATATACCTTAATGCTTCGAAATAAATATTCGACTGCTGCACAAATGTTGGTCGTCGTGGCGGCGTCGTTGACGATGGGAGGTACCTATACGTGAAAATGTCAAGATCGTGGAATATCCTCCGTGGCTACTGTCAGTCACGAAAGTCTACGTAGATCTTATAAATTTACAATATTGTACAAGATGGGAGAGGATTTTGATTATTCTATTATATATACTGTAGTTAAAAAGCATAGGTCGAAGAATTAATATTATTAATATTTTAAGGGTTGGAAGAGTTGGTAGATTTTCATTTTGAAAATAGCAATGATTTGTTTCCTTATTTAATGAGGAAAACTGTATTAAGAAAATATAAAATAAGTAAATGTAAGTAACAATTGCATTTGTACTAATTTCGCACTCCCATAATATTGTTTTCGTCTTTAATTAATACTGTAATTAATAATTCACATTGTACTGCGGCAGTAGTATGTACTGTGCGCACCAAGCCCACACAAAATTTCAATCAAATCGCTAGGCCAAAGGCGAGTACTGTCACGCCACTACAAACACATCTGAGTAAACAACAGCCGTTCGTTTTATAATCATGGGAATTTCACGCTTCAATGGAATAATTGCAAAGTCCGTTTCCCCTTTCGCGTGTAAACATTAAAATCCACGAAAATCCCGTGCCGAGCGGACTCGTTTATTTTCGCACCGCGAATCCGGAGTACGCGCTGTGGAATCCTCTAAATATAATTCCCCGTGTGCACGCCCACGCGACGAGATCTTCTCGATTGACATCGTAAAGGTATTTTATAATATCCAACACCCTTATTCGCTGGCAGATTCCGTTCCCCCTCGGTTTTAATTAATATCGAATTCCGCCACACGCGGAAATCTTTCCACGCCCACCCCCGGTCATTTACATCACCAAGCTTTCATCGATTTTGCGAACTTTTCCCGAGCTTTAATCCTCGGAAAATGGGGGACGCTGTACCCAGACCTCCGCGACTTTGTTGTGGGAAAAAGTGGGAAATGTCCTTCGATATTTGCAGTTTAGAGTTTTTCTATTTCGCGACACACTTTCCACGATATTTTCCAGTATACCTAGACGGTGGACAAAGTAATTGAAAAATCGCTCACTCGAATAAGGAGTTCAATATTTTGCGAGGTATTTATGCAAGGCTGTACTGAGAATTGAGGAACGTTTATTAAAATGAAAATTGAAACTCGGCTGCCGAAATTGAAATTAAGATTTAGTAGATGAAATTCATTTGTTGCTTGTCAGATATTATTTTGGGGAGTTTGTTATTATTTAGTGTGAAATAGCGTACACTTTGGATACTCATCGTCTTAATTTTTGGAGACTTGTGGTTAAGTTGTGTAATAATCTTTGAGAAACTGCTGAAGTGGTGAACGGATGGCTGTGACAAGTCTTTCATGCAGACAATTTGGCAGTGGCTTGAATATGTACGAATGGATTCGTGCCAGGTGAAATAAATATAGACGAGATACCACTGTTTACCCAACTTGCAATATTTCTTGTTGCTTTACCGTAACATTGCCATTTATCCATATGCAATACAATCCAATAACTACTATTTCATCCTCCATTCATCTTCCACCTCTACCAAGCAATTGAATAAATCAGATAAGCCAATCAGTTGGTTGATTGGAAAATTTCAGAAACTAAAGCCTGCCACAGCTTAATTCTAAGAAATAGACAACGATCACAGGTATATAGCAACGAGTACTCCAAAAAATTGCTAGATAGATTAACTCAGGGTAGATTAGAGCCCAGAGTGTAAATAATTATTACTTCAACAAGAATAAAGCAAATACTACACAGTAATCGCGTGAATACAGAAATTAGTTTCATAAATAAATTAATTCTTTATTACGTATAGAAACTAGACGATCCAAGCGTGGCAGGAGAATTTTCCATTCGTGTTAAGGGCTGATCCCAATCTTCTAATTGCTCGTACGTTCGCCAATCAACGGTATTATCGATTATCACAGGGAGAAATGTTTGTGAAACGTTTCACGGAATTATCGTGCAGTGCAATTATTCCATGTCACGGTTCGAGATAAACAATGGGCGAAGTATGTCAAATACAGGGAAACGTTGCCACGATCTTGTCGCATGAACGGTGACGACGTTTGTCGCACGAACGGTGACGACGTTTGTCGCGCAACACCCACGCGACACTTCGTGAACTTGATATCGCGGCGTGTATGTCGACCTTGGCATTGATAGCTTATTCTGAGTCACTCTTTTTCCGCAAGGCAAGTAATGTTCCATCGAGATCACGTTACCGAAAAATATTCCATCACGACTGATTGAAAGGATGAAAACTATAGGGAAAAAGTGATCTCAAACTTCAAGTGTCGTTATTTTCTAAAATAAATATCATTTTTTATTTCTTTCTGGTTTCCCCCCCCCCTAGCCAGAAGTATATTCTTCGAAATAAAAAAAGGGGATACAGGTCCCACCCATTCTGATCAATTTTTTTTGCTCTCCGCATTTCACCCTGTTTGACAATAAGATCCTTCAAAAACAAAGCGATTATCGAGTGGCCCGATACCGATTACACTTGTTTCCACGACTATTGACCGCGTGCTTTCTCACTCCACCGATTATTGATAACTTTGTTTGCCCACCCTCCGTATCTGTTCAGAAGCATCGCTCGGACTCTCGCTGCGGGTGCAAAAGTCGCAGCCGACTTCGTATCGTGAGGAAACGAGTTTTTCGGCAAGCATTGTGACGACACAGTAATTATTCTTAACAAGCGACCCAATGAAATTTAACAAATCCTTCCGCTCTGCTTTCCATGCTCGTGCAGGATTCTAGCTCGTAACTCGCCCTATTAAATAGAGTGTACGCTGCAGCTGGGGTGCATTACGTAATGGCAGACTTCGGAACGCTAGCGGTGAATATCGATAACATTTTCTCCAAGCATATTACAATAAGTAACACGGTTAATGGCGCGTCGTAAGTTCGCTTCGTCGCTAATGATCCGAAATTAACTGCGCGCGCCGAAAGCAAACGAAATTTCGGAAACGAAAGGTAGCAAAGATAGTTCGAATCGAGAACGCTTAGTTTGGCGAGATTCTGAACGAAGTTCATTCGCTGGACAGTTTCCATTTTCGAGTTTCGGGAGGATAAGTTTGGTTCGAGGTGGCCACCTTACCGCAATTTCGGTGGGATTACTGAACGGAGGATTATCGATCGGATGCTTAGAATTATTTTAGGTTTCTAATTTCTATTTTGCAACTTCGGGTTTTGAAGGTTTTAAACATCCAACTTTTTATTCTGTTGGATAGCGCGAGTTGATTGTAATTACGTTGGAGTTGCAGGTAGAAGTTATCATCGAACTGGATAAACGATATTTACCGAGCGACTCAGATTATTCTACAATCTTTTTACTGTTATACATAGAATTGTTCTTTTACTCGATGTTGCGAGGTAATCGCAGTTTCCCTTGAACTGTAGGTAGGAATGCTGATGAAATTGAGCCAATCTTAGGCTGATGGGATTGAACGAATTTTAAACTAGCTTACGTGATATTGAGCACCAAAATTGTTTGAATCACCGAAGTTGCTCCATTCTCCAGCGTCTGGATTGTATCAAGCTTGGAAGCTAATTCCGTTTTCGCTCGAATTGTAGATAGAAATGCTGAACTCTGTAAACTTTCCTCTATCCTAGTTAGTGTTAGTACCAATCAAGTAACTAAAAATTAGGTGTGTGTGAGTACTGGATTTATTCGAGCACTCGGGGGCTCTTACCGGGGCTCGAATAATTTAAGCGGTTTGAGTTTTTCAAGTAGCTCGCATTTTTACCAAACAGTTTGTCAATTTCAAGTAGCTCGGAGAATTCAAACGCTCGATTCGGCTGGAGCAGTCGAACCGAGTTCAGCTCAGCTCGTAAATTCCGGGCACTCGTATACCCCTTCTAAAAGTATCTGAATTTCCTTAAAAACATTCCTCCAAGAATCTTTCACGAAATCAACACTGATTAGGGGCAGGGATGAGCATCATTGATAATAACAATGCATCAAGCATCGTGACTGAAGCCGTCAACTGGAACGTCATCTAGAGATTCATCTTTGCACTTGACCCAGACCAAGTTAATCGGCGTGACGACCACCAAGTCGAATCGATGAAGATCGAGTTAATCCAATCGTCCTGATGCGTCCGGAAGAAATTCTACTGCTCGTGGAACGACTCAGTTGTCTCTGTTTAATCGTCGTGTCTCGTGATTGGGAGAGCCTCGTCGAGATGTTTTCCTTTAAAGTCAGAGCGAGGCGGAAATTCAGCGACCCTTTGTTACTAGGCAATTGCTTACCTTCGAAGTCTTGGGGAACATTTGTCTGCCAGATGTCTAATAGACGGCAATCGACTTCGTGCTATTTTTTTGGACACCTCGACAGTTTTCGCTCTGAGAAAATCCGTTAATTGCTGTGTCAGCGGGTGGTCATTCTTCTCGAAGAATGAAGGCTTTACAAGATGTTTCCTCGTATTTTATCCTTTAATCAACAAATTTCTCAAGGGATTCTACTGGACTGTTTTAAACGAAGGATAAAAAAGCTTGAAATATCTTACGAAGTTTTCATTTTTCGAGCATCTTATTCTGAAATACTGGTGCTACCCCTGAAAACTTTTAAGGCCAGAAAATTAATGCAATAGTTCACGAGAAGTTTTACTTTACTACCCGAAGGGCGGTTTATAGGGTAGTAAATCTTCAACGCCAACTCTTCTGATTATTTCTCATTATCTTCTTACAAGGAAACTTCCCACCCCGGAAATTCTAATTTTAATGAAACTTCGTGTGAATGTAGAGCACCTTGGAGTAGGCGAGGAGCAATATTTTTGCTGTGAAATTTCACTCTGAAGGGTTGAAATCAGTCCTTCCAGTTATCGCTTTTTTTCGGTTTCTTTTTAATATAAATTTGTAACAGTGCGAGATAGAGCAACACATTTTAAGCTTTTTATTCTCTATTACACTACCAAAAGACAAATAAAGTTACATTAAAAAAATTTAAGAAACGCGATAAGTTTAAGGCTCAATTTCACCCCCGCAGAAAGAAAATACTGCTCCTTGCTCTACATTACACGAATTTGCATTGGAATCGTTAAAATGCTATTTTCATTATTTAAAAATAACGCGTTAAATTCCTCTCGAAGCGGGTTCCCTCCCCGCCGACTCCAATAGTTACGTCGCCTTCCACCTTATCCGGCAAGCCTTGAAACCCCCCATTTTTAATCGGCCACCAAACGCGCCCCAGTGACCTTACGCGGCCGCCACGGGGAAGAGCTCGTGCGGGGCCTCCTTAAATGGCTCTCGCGGGTCGTCGATCATCTCTCGTGCGAGTGGATCTGAGGCAAGGATCCTGGATGTCGGCGATAATCGTGTCGAGAGGTCGAGGAAGTTCGGGTTATCAGTGGCGTGACGCTCGCAAATCTCGCAGCGTTTATCGCCTACAGGCCCCGCCTGGATCGCGATACAGCGATCGAGGACACTCGATTCGCACGTTCGTTGCGTAAAATTTCGGCGGCCTGCACGCCTTCCCCGATCCCATGCAATCGCCGCGTCAAAATTTCGCCCACGCGGATTGCCAGATGGGAATCACGTGGAGCGTGGCGGGGCTTTCGAGAAATATCTTCATGATAAACGGCGGCGATCTGTCAGTCAGCTTGGCGGGGTGGATGATAACAGTCACCGACGCGATCAGACGTAATCGCTACGACCGAAACGAAGCGATATTCATGGCGTAAGATTTGAACGGTTCTGAAGGGATACTTCCCCGATGCTTCTGAATCATTGGCGGATTTTGGAAGGCTGTTGGCGTTATGGGGTTGGTTTTGTGGGGGCGCGAGAGCTCGTTGATTTGTCATCAAATGATTATGAATCGAGGAACTTGCAGCAAGAGGGGTGCAGCTACATTTTTACCAAGTTTGAGTTAATTAGAGAAAACTGTTTATAAAATTATTGCCTTGGCTTAACATTGAAAAGAGAACACTAATTGAAAAATATGTATTCTCACATATATAAGTAGGGGGAGTTGGAGCACTTTGGTGCAAGGGTCGCAATGAATTAATATTCTCTTGATATCTAGAAACAGTTAGAAGTTCAAAACATGACCACAAGACACCCTATTAGCTATCATCTAATCATTATAGATATCAAGATAATATTAAGGTTTTCATTGTGCCCCTTGCATCAAAGTGCCACAAGTCCCCCTAGTAGTTATTATATAAAAAATATTCTACGATAAAAATATTAATATTAATATTTCTATTTTTATTTATTTGCAGTAAATCGCTCGTTTAGAATTGTAGAATTTTTTTACGTATATTACTCATCACAACTCAAGAACGATAAAAAGTGAAACTGCACCCCTGTTGCTGCAAGGTCCTCAATTATGAGTGACAGTACATGGGTTCTTTTTCTCCTCTGCGTTTCAATTTAATTTGAATTTTTGTAGTTTCTGTGGGAAAGTACCAGTAAATTATCGGTAAACCGGTTTTGATTAAAAATTTTACCGAATTACCGGTAATTGAAAAAGTCGGTAATTTTGCAATCCCTAATCACGGGTCTATTCTGCTCCCTGTCCCCAATCTATAGGCTGTAAATATTAAGGGAGAATTCTTTTTAATGCAGCTATCTTATTCCTGTCATCGCACCGTTTACAGTTTGGACTTTCTTCTGACAACTACTTTAATCGTGGATTCAGAAGATCCTGCTGATTGTTATATTTTCAGTATTTAATATTACTGACTCAAAAGTTGTCCCTGCTAGTACTACTTCGAAATATTTGCTTGTGCATCGAACACATTTCAAAGAGACCGACGCGACTTAGCTTTATTTATAGCATTGTTCCTCGTAACGCGAATCTTATCAGAAAAGCGCTCGACGTAAAAGATACACGTTTAAAGAATAAAACTACAGTGATCCCATTGTGAAAGGATAAACTTTCATGCGCGCCCTCGTAAAAGCAGATACCGTGCACTCGCGAATAAGTATATCATGATAAACCGCGGGGAATCGACTTTTACATTTATGTTGTAATCTTGACGTTTGACATTAGTTGTGAAAAAATTTTAAAAATGGAGATATTCTCCAGCTTATTGCCTGCATTTAAGGGAAATCATTAGGTGACTATGTATGCACCTGTATACATGTTCCTACACTTTTTAAGTGCACAGTTAATATTCCAACAACAATACGGTCAATATAAATATTTATCACTAAATGAGCACGTAATAAGTATGGAAATTTGAAAGGAATCACTTTACATTTTTCCCCGTAGAGATACACTGTTTCATTTCGTAACAGTCAACAGTTTACATCAACACGTTGTCTGAAGTATTTCATATTAATTATCAAATTAATATATCGACTATTTAACGCAGGCGAGAGAGAATAATATTAGTGCTGCTTCGATTACTTCGTTCAAGATCGTGTGTATTGATTAATTGTTAATTTGAGGTTTCAACTCGAAGCAATTAATAGTAGAAATGGGAAATGCCTCGAGCAAGTTTACACTATCTGGCCAGCTTTTTTTTCTCTAATGCATTCCATAGACAGTTAATGCACATTAAAGAGAAACAAAGGAGTGGTGCGATACCGCCCAGTTATAACGCCGTTTACATTTGTTGTATCGGTGAACTCCTTTGATCTCGGCTGGCCAGGGACGAATCTATATCACGGCTTATGTAATTTTTTTTCGCAACAAACTCGCAGAAATCAAATATCGGTGCTTACGTGGCGACGAGACCACGATCGAAGAAGTCAGTGTCACTGATTTCCCGTGAAATCCTGTTGTTTTCAGTTGGTGCGTATGAAATCGCCGATCGCGGATAGCGTAGAAATTCCTTTGTTTATGCTGGGGATACAATAACAATTGTTAAGGCAGGCTTACGACATGACAAATGTCACAGAAACTCAAAAAAATAAAATAAAATAAATGAAGTAGTTAAAAATCAAAAGGTATTTTCATTAATTTGGGAAGGCTTGTTGTGTGTTACGCAGGAGAATCTTTAAGTTATTCAAAACATTCGTTCAAATTCCTATCTTCTTGGGTATTTTTTAAAAATTAATTTTTGCTTGTATCAAATTTTAGGAAGATTTTCGTCTATTATGAATGAAACACTTTGAGCTACTCTTTGCATATTTATTCGTATGTACAGATTTGAATTAATGATACAATTTTCAGAAGAAACGTTCCTCAGATTTATAATAATTACACTGGTTTGAAATGCGGGGAGATTTATCTGTAGAATTTAATTAGTACAGATTTCTAAAGAGACAGTAAATTGTTATGAAAGTAATGGAGATTACGTTGGTGACTACAATTTCTATAGATGCTTTTGTCACGTTTGGCAAGGTGAAAAACATTTTTGAAAATTCTGATAAAAAACCAAGAATATTAATATACTAGAATCTGAGAAATACCTCGTGTGATATATTGTTCATTTGTAGTCTACGATGAAATACGTACGATGGTACTTTAAAAGCGAGTTTCACGATTATTTTCTTACGCGCGGTACTTTTATTGTTTCTTTGCTGGAAAAAAAAACGATAGAAACCGTGATAAAAAAAGTGGGTCGACCGAAGTACTGTAACGTATACAATGTTTTGTATCGTATCGTGTAACAACGCTCTTGTTATTCTAGAGCAGAGATATCTGCCTGCAATCACATGAAATATTCGAGTCAAATTCACGTCGTATAAAATGTCGATCAGAGAGCTGATTTGAATATTCGATTATATCCGTGCATTAGTTTAGTTAAGTTTAAAAACATTTCGGTCTAGTGGACCACGTTGTTAAATTTGAACTCTGAGTAAATTTGAGTTTCTAGTTGAATTGGACGTTTTTAGACTTCTTCCAGTGTATTAAACTAGAAAGGAGCTAAGAATAAAATACTCCACAGGAAGGAAAATTCACAGATATGAAATTTCATGCCTCTGAAATAGCTTGGAAAAAATACAGGCTTCTTTTTGCTCGAAATATCTGTGTTCCACGATTGATACTTTCTATTTTACATATTTTAAAAACCTTCCACCTTTCTCTCACCTTTTTTCAAAGTAATTCTGTGTATACAAAATGAATGTTTTTGAAATATCAATTACGAGCCATAGAAGTATCTCCAGTAAAAAGGGTCCAAGAGATATTAAAAAACAAAGGTAATGCAAGGTTTTGGAGTACAGCTCGCTATGTTCCAAGAGCTTTCGTTAAATTGCTAATTAGCCAATTCGAGCTGTATATCAAATCCACGAAATTCCCTCTAATTCTGCTACTCAGCTTCTTAATTTATTTAAATACTTAAATTACCCAGCAAATAAAATTAGTAAATTACTCGACATCCAACTCAAATTATAGAATTACTTGAAATCTAACTCAAATTATTGATTTACTCGAAATCCAATTGAAATGATTGAATTACTCGAAATCCAATTCAAATTATTGAATTACTGGAAATCCAATTCGAATTATTCAATTACTCGAAATCCAATTGAAATGACTGAATTACTCGAAATCCAATTCAAATTATTGAATTACTGGAAATCCAATTCGAATTATTCAATTACTCGAAATCCATCTCAAATTATAGAATTACCCGACGTCCGATTTAAACTATCCAGCAAACTACTTTCACACGCCAAATTACTCGACAATCTATCCAATCTCTTCACCCCCTTCGCGGTCCACGAACCAAGATTATTCCCCCCTTCGATCATTCCCAAAACCCTCGAAAAAAATTCTCTCTCCGTCGCGGTCGGATCACACAAGTGAATACCATATTCCCGCCGCCTCGATAGAGCAGCTAGATCACGCGCTGAAAACGATACGTTTAACAACATGTTTTGAATAAAGGAGGATGGTGGGGAAACGGGGGCACGCGAGCGTCTCCCTACAATATCTCCCGCGATTGAGATGCGTGCGCGCGGGAGTGCGCACACTGGTCGGCCCCCGATAACGGGTAATTAAAATGTTTTCGATCGTTCCGTTCGTTTTTTCAACGATCCCACAATGCCCGCGCACCCCCTCCATTGTTTACGCTCTTCCCCCTCAAGCGAAACGGGTAATCTTCTTCAAACGTCCTGACCCCTGGAGCGTTGCGAAACAGAGTCGCGACGCGACGATCAGGCTCTTCCTTTCCCCCCTCCCTCCCCCCTCGAGGAAATTCGATTCGATTATCAGAATAAGTAATTACGATTTGACATAACGCCTCGGTCCCTCGTTCCCGATAGCATTGTTGTTGTTATTATTATTAAATTGCCACCGTAGCCTGGGGCGCACACAAAGAGTCGCGAGTACGTGCAGCGTTCTGGTTCATCTATCGTAGCAAGGCGGATGTAAATGACGCACGTGTTGCATTGAAGAAGTCTGGACGGTTACTGCGTTGATTGGCTGCGTCACATATTGTTGTACGTGGATTGATATCAGCGGTGTATTTCGAAGCTTACAGTTATTTGAACAATGGGGGTGTACTGTTCTCGAGGGTGCGTTTAGACGCAGTTGTTTGCACGTAGGCCAGGCTACTGGTATTTGGGGTTGAAGGGAATATCGGTTTGTTTGAAATGATGGGAAGCTTGAATGGTGAAGTTATTTGCTTCTTATTCTTTGGTTGATAATGCTCGGCGAAATTAATCTGACAATTACAACAGAATGAAATCTCTGAAAACTTGGATGAAATACTTGCTTCTGCACTTCTGAGATACTTCTCTGTGAAGAATCATCGCGTTTTGATAGTTACTTGTGAAGTTCCAATAGGAGGGCATGCTCAATTCGAATAACAAAATTATACATAAACATTTTTATTGTTTCTTTACGGGTTCTAATCTTATTTTCCTTCTTTTCGTTTTTCCCTTTATCCTTGTTTCAGTTCTATGCTATATTTATTATACTATAATTTATTTAGTTTATTTGTTAATTTTTTTAGTTTAACCTATTTTATTTCTTATCTTCTACTCACTATCCTTTCTCTTCGCCACTCTACCTTACATCTAAATCTTCCCACCCTCCTCCCTTTCTCTCCTCCTATTCCTATTTTAATCTACTTGTTCACCCTCGACCCCCATCCCCCACCCTTCTCTCCCTTTCTCCTTTCATATAGTAGCAGAATTATTACACATTAAAAACTTCATAATCCACGTCCTATCCGTGTAAATTAATAAATGAGTGGGGACAGAAATTTGCTGGGGTATTCTTGTGGTTAGATGTAGAAAAAACTGAATTAACCCGGATTGGATGCCTTCGACGATCGATGCATCGCAGTAGTTCAAAGGCAGCAATGTACCAGAGTAATTAAAAAAAAAACTGGGGGGTGTTTGTTATCCAGGGTAACGTTGTCAGCGGTGTTTTTCAGTTTCAAATTACCCGTCGCGTTAAAGGTGAAGGCGGAAAATTAAATTACCCGGTGAAACACTGTTGGCCGCCACGTTTTGTTCCTGACGCGCGTTGTTCGGTCTCAATGCACGATTTTTACATGATGTCTTTACAGGTGACCAAACAATTTTGCTCGCGTTAATTAAAGCTTGAGTTTCTCTCATAGACTGCGTTGTTCTTCGTGAATATTTTTAAATTCGATCACTGCTTCACAGTTCGAG
The DNA here is from genome assembly GCF_050908995.1 of Andrena cerasifolii. Taxonomy (NCBI): domain Eukaryota; kingdom Metazoa; phylum Arthropoda; class Insecta; order Hymenoptera; family Andrenidae; genus Andrena; species Andrena cerasifolii. Next base: position 11,305,740 of record NC_135120.1, on the reverse strand, counting down.
TATATTAATTGAAAATTAAGCGGGCTTCACTTGGACTCAAATTTGTATTCATACACACCTTGTCATGGTCTGTTGAATAGAAATGATCAATAGAATTCTTTTCTTCGAGAAGTAATAATAATAGCAAGTAGCACATGTAGTTTGATATTTAACTCTTCGTTGACACACCTCCGTTTTCGATCAACTTTGACATACCTGGGTGGCTCACACCCAGATCAATTTTTGAACGACTGCCATTCTCATCTGAAGAGTCCAAATACCATGAAAAAAATCATGCGTCAATTTCAAGGTCTCTAGAATGTATTCCAATAGCGTTTTGATTGAAATTTGATCACAGTTTTTTGTAACAAAATTCTAGATTACCACATTTCGAGAAAAAACGAAGAAAATCTTTAAAGAATTGTAACTTTTACAAGTATCAATATTTCCAGCTAAAAATCTACAGAGTTGTCGTTCGAATATAATATTTTGAGAGAGAAGATAGTTTGTAAGTCGGCTGTGGAAAAGAAAACTATTTATTTTGCATATAGAAGGCGCTGAGCGTCAAAATCAGCTTATCGATGGCTCACACCTAGGGAATTCAATCCCGGGATCCCGGCTGTTTTTTGGATTCTAAAACTCACGGGATTTGATATATCAAGTTATAACTTATCCCGAGAATTTCGAGAATTTTTGAAAACGTAAATTACTGTATGAACCATTGAAAAATATAAAAATGGAATCCCAAAAAACAGCCGGGATCCGGGGATTGAATTCCCTACGGTGTGAGTCACACCGTGGGTTAAGACGGGTCTAATTTGACCCTACACCCGCCGTGCGAGGGTTAAATTTCAGAAGCAAAAGAGGCGTTGTGTATCGTGTATCTAAAACAGTAATATATCTTCTGAACGTCCGAGTCATAACGTTGCCTCTTTTACAGTACCTTTCTCTTACTTCCGAACACTTAAATAACCCCCCCGATAATGTCTCGAAGTTTCCCTCCAAGATCATAGCCGACAAATGAAAGCGAGGCAGCTCCCGGTTGGCTTTTCCGTTCGAGCAGTGGAAAAAGGGGAAAACTCGTGACCAGTCTTTTACGAGTTAAAAAGAATCAATACTGCGGAGCACACGTGTAAATAAGCCGCCTCGCCGCGGTGTAATCGTGCAACGAGGCTTTCGAATGTTTCTCTCGCCGTTAAGATACGTGAGATCCACCCTCGGACGGTTGTGTCTACGCGAGGAGACATTAATAATAATCTCATTAGCGATTGCCGGCGTGCTTGCGTCAATCAACGGCGATCGGCGGGAGGAGGGGGAAGATAGGCGTGTTTTCACGCGTTCGAGAAAATAAAGGAGGCCGTGGCACGAGCAAACAAACCGAATCACGAGGATAACGAGCAATTAACGAGGGGCGGGTGTAACGCAACGTGCAACGAAAGGGTCTCGCATGTTTAGACGCGACTCGAGGAGATCTGTTTCTCGGTGGATTTTTAATGAGAACTCGAAATCGTTCGCACTTTACGACCGGACGTGTTCGATGGAAGAAGGTCGCGTTGTTTGTCTAATGGAACTGATTGGGCGAGAGATTGATTTTAATGAGGAAAATATGTGGTGCGAATTTCTTAGTAGCGCCGAGGGCAGATAGTTCACTGCTATTTTGCTGTCGAAGGATTTATGATAGAGACTTGGATGTTGATCGAGCCACTAATTGCGCGGAGGACAGAGTTCTTCGCGGAGATATGTAATCGGAATATTAGGAGGAACGCTGGTATTCTAGCATATTTGCAGAGTTCTTTTTTTGAGTTTCTGTGTCGAGCTAGCAACGACATAGGATTGCTTGCGATGAAATATCGTGGAGGGTTAATACCAAACGTTGTCGAGAGTCCGTGCCACTTTGTCTACGTCTGTGGTTTCCTTTGCAATCTAGTCTTGCGGGGGTGGCTCGTGCCAATGTAATTTCCAATGATCCTCTCTTTATTGGAACGAATTCGTCCTCCTGATTCTTCATTTACCAGGAGAGTAGAAAGTACGAGGGTGCTTTCCTCTGGGAGAACGTTTGGTTTGCTTTATGCCGCTGCCGTGGAATAAGAGCAGGAAATCAGATGACTGAGGAATTTTAGAGATTGACTTTACCATTGGAAATGAAAAGTATATCTTATAGTTAAAGCAGTAGTGCATTTACGACAGGGTATTTTCTCGTTTGAAAATTATTCGAAAATGTGAAATAAAATTTTCTTCCTCGAATCTTTGCTTTGAAACAACATTGCTTTGAACTTCATCTTTTCTTATGGATGTAATTTTGGAAATATGAGATTACGTGATTCTTAAAAAAATGTGTAAAGTGGCCTGAATCTGAAAATAATAATAATAATAATGATAATAATAATATTTAATAGTATTTATATTCTATTATTTTATTATTCTATTATTTTATTATACTATTATTTTATTATTCTATTATTTTATTATTCTATTATTTTATTATTCTATTATTTTATTATTCTATTATTTTATTATTCTAATATTTTATTATTCTATTATTTTATCATTATATTATTGTATTGTTATATTATTAGTTTTGTACATGGAACTTGCATATTTAATCTTACACGAATGTTACCAAATTAATCAGACTCGGAGGTTCACTGCAACTTATGTAATTTTGGAAACAATCTTGATAAAACGAGAGAATTACCCAGTGGATGCTATGCACGCATATTATACTTTGCTCTTCTTGGAATATGCGATTACCGTGCAAACACGTCCTCCAACGATCACCATCAGGGTCTGCATCGTTATCGGTTTAACATTCCTGGCGCTATTCGTTACGTTCGATACGGCGGATAGTGATTTGTCGCAATTGAACGAATATCTACAGCTTAAGATATGATAAAAATAGATGCGCGCTGTGTGCAGCGGATGCGTTAAAGTCCAACGGAACAATAACGAAAATACAAACACATAGATACCTTAATCAAAAGACAACACCGATTTAAAGAAGCTTTATAAAACCACATAAACATCCACCTTCTTTCCGCAAACTACATCTTCAACAATATTTTCATTCAATTCTCACGGAAACAAAATTTCAACTCAGAACAACCCCATTATTATTATCTCGACTTTATTACTCGTTAAACAGAAACTATAGCACACAAGGAGAAAGTAAGAAGCGAGTAAAGGCTCTCATAATTCACGTCTGACTTATTTTCCCCCCCATTAATCTCCCCTTGCGAAAAATCGTACCGCAACTTTGTCGTACACCTTTTCGCACGGTTGCAGTGGACTCAAAAAGTGCTGTTTCTAATGTCCAGGTCGTGGCAGTGCACGTCGACCCGACGATCTTCGATTCATACTACAATGGATGCTGCAATGGAACCTTCTGGCCGCTGTTCCATTCGATGCCCGACAGGGCGACCTTCACCGCCGAGCACTGGCGCGCGTATTCCGCGGTCAACGAGGAATTCGCGGCGAAGACGGTGAGTTCGATCGAGTGCCATCGATTATCGTCACCCAAGGGTGCACTCCGAGCAGTGGTTAGTTTAAAAAGGGAACGCTAACAGAAGTAAGATACCTGCATCGAAAAGAATAAAACAGTGTCTTAAAATCCATATCCGACCAGCGGTACCAAAATAGTACGCAAAGCCTAGTACAGTATCTGGGAGAGTTTATAGCGAGGTGGTAAAATCAGTGGGACGTTAGAGCAATGCTTTAAAGCGACTCCTCAAGCTTTCAGCGTCGACACAAATGAATTGGCAAAAGTATGAGAAGTCAACGACGAGAAGCTTGAATCAGAGTCGCTGCATCAGTTGGTCCCTGCGTTCGGCGCTTTAATTCACGAGCTCGCTTTCCTCTTCCAGCTATTATATTAAGTTCATCGCGCAAACACGTCAAACCACGAGATCTAAACTCTCTTCTAACCACCACTGTCCATTCCGCCCGCGTGCAATATTGCAGCGCAAACTGTTCAGTATTTCGTGCCTAAAGAGCTAAGTACCTTTTCTCAACCTACTTCGACATTCTCACCCTGGCGAATATTGAGAATTCAAATTGAATGAAAAGTCCCGCGAAAGTCCCACGAATCAATAGAAATCCCAGAGATGCTCCAAGGCGTTGGGCCAATAGGGTCTCGTTGCAACATTCTGCGCATTGAAGCAGCTCCTTAGTTTATTGGGGAGTAAGGCAGACACACCCAGTGTACTCTTTCTATTTAAGCCTGTTTTCCTTTTGCGTGTACATAAATTCATTCGCGGTTTCAGGTCGGAGCGCTGGAGCAGATCCACAAGGAGCAGCAGAACCAATCGAACGGGACGCCGCTGGTCTGGGTGCACGACTACCATTTAATGCTAGCCGCGAACTGGATCAGACAGGCGGCCGAGGACAAGAATCTGAGGCTGAAGCTGGGCTTCTTCCTGCACATCCCATTCCCGCCGTGGGACATATTCAGACTGTTCCCATGGGCGGACGAGATCCTCCAGGGAATGCTCGGTGAGTGACCGTCGCTGTTTCCGCTCGGTATTCCGCCAGCGTCCAATCGTGATTATCCCAGAGTCTGACGAAAGTGTGCGAATCACGTGTTAGGTTGCGACATGGTCGGTTTTCACATTCAGGACTACTGTCTGAACTTCGTCGACTGCTGCCAGAGGAGCCTCGGCTGCAGGGTCGACCGTAAGAACCTGCTGGTGGAGCACGGCGGCAGAACCGTGCGCGTGCGACCGCTCCCCATCGGCATTCCGTTCGACAGGTTCGTCTCGCTGGCCGAAACCGCCAACAAGGTGATGCTGACCAATCAGAAGATCGTGCTGGGCGTGGATCGACTCGATTACACCAAGGGCCTGGTGCACAGGCTCAAGGCCTTCGAGATGCTGCTGGAGAAGCATCCGGAGCACCGTGAACAGGTGATTGTTGCTTTGGTGCCGTTTAGAGGCGTGGTGGATGTTATTATTGGAGATGACGAGGTGGGGGTTGTAGCAGGGGGTCGTTGGGTGAAATCGAGTATTTGTTGGAAGACTAATAAGGGGAGACTAAACAGCTCGGGTTCTGAGGGTTTATGTATGGTAGAAGTTTAGTGGTTAGTTCGATATTTATCGATTGGAACCTTGGGATGGGAAGTGAAGCTGAAGATCAGAAAGCAAATTAATATACTCCAGATACCAGTTGTGGGACATGGAAGTGTCTATTGTGAGAAGGTAGCAGTATTGGTTAGAACTTTCAATATTTGAAGACTGAGAGAAGGCTATTCATTAAACAATACCTATTTTCAAAATTCGAGATCTTTTTTCACGGATTTTTCAGTAGTCAGCGGTTAAACGATAGGTAATATATTAGCATACGTTAAAGTTACATAACTAAGCAAATGCAGAATATGTCAGATTTCTTCACGAAATGGTCCCATTCGAGCCTTCTACAAGGTCACAGCATTCTTCAGCCAGCTCGGGGCACTAAGATCGCTAGCTCCCATTCTGAGGTTATGCTCCTGGGGTCCTACACAATCAAAGGTGTAGGCCCCAAGTTCTGAAGTGTGACTAGTTAGATATTGGGAAGATTGATGCTAGAAATATCGAGTTCCCAAGATCGAAAAATGCCTCTCTTATTAGGTCACCATGCTTCAAATCGCTGTACCATCGCGAACCGATGTACGCGAGTACCAGGACCTGAAGCTGGAGATGGATCAATTGATTGGCCGCATAAATGGTCGGTTCACGACGCCCAACTGGTCTCCTATTCGATATATTTACGGCTGCGTGAGCCAGGATGAGCTGGCAGCGTTCTATAGGGATGCTGCTGTAGCCCTCGTCACACCACTGAGAGATGGAATGAATCTGGTTGCGAAGGAGTTCGTCGCTTGTCAGATCAACACACCACCTGGAGTCTTGATTGTTTCCCCGTTCGCTGGGGCTGGAGAGATGATGCACGAAGCTTTGATCTGTAATCCTTACGAGATTGACGAGGCAGCGGAAGTTATACACAGGTACGAAGGGGGGGATTAAGGCTTTCGTGATCTGGATATAGGGTTGCTGACGCTTCAGACTTCTGGGTGCCAATCGTGACCCCTGTTGGAATGTTGTTCCAGTATTCTATGTTCTAGTGGAATATGGTCTCAGTATTCTATATTCTAGTGGACTATTGTTTCATTATTTTGTATTCTAGTGGCATATTATTTGAGCACTCTATATTCTATCTAGTAGAATATTGCTGCAGTATTTTATGTCGTATTAGAATATTGTTTCAATAGCTAATACCCTCTTGAAATATTATTCCAATAATCCACATCCAATTACAATATTATTACAATTCCTGTATCCTATTTCAAGAAACTTCGCCTTCCACCTGGAAGTCTCAAATAATATACCAGGTACCATTGAAATGTTTCTGCAAGAGGGTGTTGCCACAGTCATCAGCACCTCCAATGACCACTCTCCCATTTAATACGCTTCCTTGGTATCAGCATGCCAACAACGATTATCAATATCCCTGTACTCCTCTCCATAAACTAGACCCGACTCTCTACCTACAATTCTAAAACACTTTACGCTTCCACTGTACCATCGCAAAAGCAAAAGCAAGTGCTTAAAGTTACACGGGTATACTCCAGAGCGCTCACCATGCCAGAGGACGAACGTACGCTGAGGATGAATCACCTAAGACGCCGCGAGAGAATCTATGACGTGAATTACTGGATGAAATCCTTCTTACAAGTCATGGGATCGCTGGAGGAGCACGATTCCGTAGGCGCCACGACCATGCAACCGGTCACCATGGACGATTTCGACGATTACTTGAGCAAGTAGGTACCATTGGAGTTAGGGATTGTGCATGACTGGGCCCGACCAGAGCATGCGCTTGAACGGGGATCGACTCAACGATATACGACGGGAGTACGCTTAATTTCAAAGGTGTTAATAATTTAACACTGCACGTGAACCCCTCACGGGCCACACAAATTAACCGCACTTTAACGTATGCGTGTGCTATGGGCGAACTGTCACAGTGAACATTAATATTCTGGTGTGTATACAGGTTCGGCCGTGATTCGTGGTACGACCACCAAGGGTATGAATCTTCGTGTGAAAATACATAGAAAATTGTAGAGTAACGTTTCCCTGTACAAGTTTCTGCTTTCGAGAACATCGATTCCAAAGCTGCGTCTGGTACTCACTGTCAGCTAACGTGTCTGTCTATTATTCGTCATTCCCACTTGTGTCCTAGTGCTCGTATAGACGGTGATTTGTTTGAAATAGTACAGTGTGCCGTATTGTCAAATTACCAGTGTCATTGTGGTACGCTTTAAACATCTCTGAGTTTCTAGTGTTTGTATTTGTGAACTTTGGCTTTATATGTACGAGCTTGTGCACAGTGATCAAGGAAATAACTGACGGGTTTGAAAGGCAAGGTACCGATTAAACGCACAATTTTTCACGCAGCTTAAAGCAATCTATGAAAGTCTGCTGTGTTATTTAAACTACATATGTCACCGTCGACGTTTACGAATACTAGCGCAAGTAGTAATATCCAGCGATGGTCAGACGCGCGAGCAACTTTCCCAATTACGCGGTGTCATCGACTGTTTTCGAAAATACAACCTTGGAACTAACAAAACAAATATCGTCCAGTTAAAATCCGAGCAGAAACGCGAGGAATTTACTTTGAAATCAGTCGAATCAAGCTACAGCCTAGCGACTGTGCATTTAAAAAATTATTTCCCATATATTATATACAATGTCCATTTTCTTCGATACAAGGCTACGCGTGAAAAGCATTCATTCCGAATTTTCCGCTCATTTTTCCCCCAGCAGTACCACTAATTACGAGACACCCTGTGTAAGTGTTATTATTCTAAGTACACGCGCGAACTGCCGGGGATGCTTACAAAAGCCCACAAGCTTTTCCTATACAATACGAAACCCTATGTGAAGCAGACTGTTAAAGCAGAGCATGAGTATGGGTACGTCGCAGCGTGGGGAATACAAAATACCACTGGGTGCTTTCGACGGTCTAAACGACAGGTCGAAAACACCTTACGCTATCGGTCTAATTAACTATCCTGACGGACCATCCTGTCGCAAGCGAAATTCTCCCAGCAGATCGAAATTAACGAGAATGAAAACATCCCTTGGGAACTCATATCGTTTCAACGTGAGTCGTATATGAAAAGATACAGAAAGTGAAATATCTGGGTCGAGCGAGCGAGTGTCGACGCTCTGAAACGCTTGGGAAGGCGATTCTTTACTCAGACGAGAACGCTTTTGGAGGACGGGCGGGCCCGCGCGTGCGAATGCGACCCGACTCATGATGAAAGCCGGGTAACGTTCCAGTGATAACACATGTCCCCTAGGTATATCGGCGAGAACCATAAGTTGGCTCTGTTGCTGGATTACGACGGTACCCTAGCTCCCATCGCGACGCATCCAGACCTGGCCATTCTACCCCTGGAGACGAAGAACGTGCTGCAGAGGTTGTCTAACATGTCTGACGTCTACATAGCGATCATATCGGGCAGGAACGTGAACAACGTGAAGTCGATGGTCGGCATCGAGGGGATCACGTACGCCGGGAACCACGGGCTGGAGATCCTGCACCCCGACGGCAGCAAGTTCGTTCATCCCATGCCGGCTGAACTGGAAGACAAGGTGGCTAACTTGATGCAGACGTTGCAGGAACAGGTGGGTGGTTTATCCTGAATGGTTTGGAAGGTTTTATGTGGATTGGAGATAACTGAGGCTTCTTAGCTATTGCGCTGATATTTCAGAGTTAAGCGTTGACCAGTGACGGGGCTTCAGACAGTGGAGCTAATGGTGTGTGGTATTGGGTGTAGTTGGTTAATAGGTTGAGAGGTGTCTAGTGTTAAAGATTTAGAAGGCTTCGTCTATTACAGTGATTCCCAACCTTTTGGTCGCGAGGTATTTTCTGGGTGGTCGCCGCAGTGATTTTTAGTTGGCGATTTTTTACACTTATTTATTTTAATTATTGAATTAGAATTATATTCTGAAATACCTATTTGAATGTGTTTTCTTTACTTTAGTAAATTAAATTTATCTTATATGGGGAGGGATCGCAGGTTATTTGACTATTATAAAAGGGGATCGCGACTCAAAAGAGGTTGGGAAGCACTGGTGTGGTAAAGAATGTTAGTTACAACGGGAACAGTGAACTCTTTGGAGGAAACTCATGATCCTGAGTTTAGATTGTTATACATGCCTAGTACTGAGTATGCTCCATCGCTTCACCCCTTATGATACGACATGTTCTATGCCAACACAGACTTTTAAGTTTTTGTAGACCTGCTGAAGAAACTGTTTTAAAAATTCTTTATAGCTTCATCCTTTTTCTCACATCAGCATAGAGTCGAATGTGTCGAAATGTGTCGAATTAGGGCTGCATAGTGCAACGGTGTTTAACAGTTGCAATTGCAAATTGAATTCAGCTCTGCAGAGACGGTGCTTGGGTAGAGAACAAAGGAGCGTTGCTGACGTTCCACTATCGCGAGACGCCGATGGAAGGTCGCCCGGAGATGATTGAGCAGGTGAAGAAAATCATCGAGGCAGCGGGTTTCAAAGCCTGCTCCGCGCATTGTGCCATCGAGGCGAGGCCACCGGTGGAATGGAACAAAGGTCGTGCTTCTATCTACATCCTACGCACAGCTTTCGGGGTCGATTGGAGCGAACGCATCAGAATTATCTATGCTGGTGACGACGTTACCGACGAGGACGCTATGAAGGTAAGAATTTTACAGCTATAAATCTATGTTAGTTTAATTCATTATCTGCCATGATTCTCATTTGAATGTGTAGTGTTGTTCACTATAGTTCAGTGATGGAAGATTAAGTACACTGTATATGAAGCTATTTATTATCACACGCTCAGCTGAATTGTAGCGACAGATGCTATTAGATGCGGTCTAAAGCTATTACCGCTGACGCGGTGTATAGGAATCACCAAACATCCAATGTAAATTTTTATCACACAGCTCAGGGGCTTTAGAATTCCCATATCACTTTCGCGTCACACGCAACGTTATCCATTCGGAATAGAATACCATCACAGCGCCACTAGCAGTTAGGATTAACAGTAAGTATAGCGAAATTCTTAGTATTTTTATCATATAAGCTCGATTTATCCTCTCTAATAAAAGCTCGCCGCTATCCCCACCATTTCTTGCCACGGTTTAGAACAAGCCGGCTACACTTTTATCTTGCCCGTTGCAAGAGTGAGGCGAATTGGAAGCCAGCTCGAAACGGTACGAAGCCGCTGATGCGATCGAGACTTCCTCCAAATCGTGATAAGAAATAGTGGAAATAGCGATCAGCTTGTAGCACAGAGAATAGATAGACCTTGTACCAACAAATGCTGGAAATGCTGCTATATTCAGTTTTAATTTTAACCACTAATGGCGCTGCGATCGTTTTCAATCCTGGATCGATAATGTCGCATGCGACACGAAAATGGTACTGTATTCCCCAGAAAGTCCCTAGGTCTCTTCTGTTCGGGCATGCGCGCGTGGTGACCTCACTACTGCTCGGTATAACCTATATCAAAGTTGGACATAATATTAATCTGGGTTAATTTTCTTCGACGAATAAAGTTAATTTCTTTAATTTTTCGAGTGTTTTAACTTCAGCGTCGAATAAAGTTTTCAACTTTAACTTTAACTTTATTTAACGTCGAATAAACTTACAGATAAAGTTAAAGTTACAGATAAAGTTAAAGCTAAAGTTAAAGTTGAAAACTTTATTCGACGCTGAAGTTGAAACGCTCGAAGAAAAAAAATTAACTTTATTTGCCGAATGAAAAAAAATAACTTTGCTCGACACGTGGTGAATAATTTTTTTTTTTAACTTTCATTCGTTATTCGAAATTTTCATTTAAATAAAAATTTTGCCCATCTCTGCCCTGTACCATTTCTTTGCATCTTCCCCTCGTGCTCATCACCACTATTCTCTGCGCAGGCGCTGAAGGGTATGGCGGCCACGTTTCGCGTCGCCTCGTCTCACATAATTCGCACGTCCGCGGAGAGACGTTTGCCAAGCACGGACTCCGTGCTGACGATGCTGAAGTGGGTGGAGAGGCACCTGAGCAAACGCAAGCCGCGCAACAGCACCGATATCCCATCGAGATTCCGTCGCAACAGCGCTGGTATAACCATGGAGATGTCCTACACGCCGTCGAACACGACCTTGGAATCTTAGGTTGGGCATTATTCCTCAAGTACCACACCGACTGTGTCCCCGACAAGAAACATGCACGTGCGTCGCGGGATTATGATTGCACTCGTAGAGTAAGAGCAAAGTAAGCGAGAGGGCAAAATAACAGGAACGAACGAAAGGGAATCTCTATTGGTGGGGCAGGTTAAAACGTCGTGTACATTGTATATCCAGATACAGATATACGATATAGATATATAAATATGTATGTGTGTGGAGAAACAGTCATCATTATCCAGAAAAACAAAAAAAAAAAAAAATGACCGAGTGTCACACTGAAAACGGTTCTTCCTCTGACTAACTGAGAAGAACCAGCTGCAATTTCGACCTTCGGAGTACCTCTAATCTCCGAGTATATTATATTAACGCGTTACGGATTATTCGAGCATAAAGTAACAAGGGACGCAAGAGCCAAAGAGGAGGCACTCCTGGATCATCATTGCTGCGGAACCCAAACCATTCTCTCGATTGTTCAACGTTTAAATCGATGTACAACTCCGGTAACCGGTTGGAATGGCTTTAGCCCGTGGAATAATTACCAAGAGAAGTAAAAAATAACAAAAAAAAAAAGATGAGTGTTAGGTGTACGATCGCTGAATCTCTTATTCTAGCGTCAAACGGGAATATATATATATATATTAGGATCATATATATATGTACGTGTTCTTTTTTTTATTATTATTATTTTAGAATTCGCCATACGATCGTTATGGTGTACCCATATTTGGACGAGCGACGTTTCCGATGAACGCCGCTCGTCGAGATACCACGGTACTTACTAGCTGTGTATAGATACTAGGTTCGCGTCGCTCAAAACGAAACCATACTCGATTAGTATTTCACGTTGCAGTGACTTGTCCGACAACTGTTTCCTATTGAGTTGTATCACCTGTTACCAATCCCCGAGACAAGAAACAGATGTGAATTTAATTAGCCCGGATAAGAAAGCTGATTGTATTCGAGATTGTGTATTTCTTTTCTTTCTTTTTCCTTTTTCTTTTGGGTTCGTTCGTATCCACGAAATTTCAGATATTCGTTTAGTCTCCTTCGATTCAGGCTTTTCCGACGCACGAAATTGTATCGGAGCACTATCAGCTCGTTTACGAAACGGTTTCGTAGAAGTAGAATCGTGGAAGTGTAGGTTTACCAAGCAATAGTGAGGTCTGTGGCAGTTTAGGTCGGGGTGTGGAATGAAAGGAGCACGCCGGGGGGGGGGAGGGGCCGCTTTGGTGCCATTTAACAGAGATGCTTCAATAGTAGATCGCCTGCTGAACCTCCAAACTAGTCATCGCTATGCCTATAGAGTTCCTGTGCTGTGAAGTGGAAGCTAGAATGTTGGAGACCGTGCTATTGCTAGGCACAGCTGTATAGTTTCTTATAAAGTCTATTTTTCATTGCCCTTTGCGAGAACGTGTATACTTTTTATACTAATGTCGGTGTAAAGTCTGCAAGTTGCTGTATTTATACCGATATTGACGAAGGTGGGACGAGGAAACGGATTGCAGGAGTTTTTAATATATTGTACTTATATGTGTGTTCGTTATGAAGAAATGGAGTTCTAAGTTCGATGATTGTACAAGGTGTTTTTCAAGTGTAGGTATAGAATAAACTGAGAAATGGAATTTGCAAAACGAAACACTGAATTGTTGATAAATGTAGGTCTTTAAATTAAAACCTCTTGAGATATTCAGTTTTCTGACAAACAATTCTTTTGGAGCCTCACGATAGAGTGTCGACTAAAATGAACTAATTGCAATTTTCAATCGAAATTTATTTTCAAGTAACATCGAATTTTGAATTGAATCAGGAACTAAGAAAAATTGAAGGGTTAGAAACACAGATTTCTACAATACTGATTTTCTATATTAAATGCAAGTGGGAATAATCTATAACAAAAGCTATTGCTCGAATTAGGAAAATTTTTAATTCAATGTAATATTTATTTCAACTTCGAATTCTGAAGAGATCAGTAATCCTACAAAGAACCATTAGCTTGCGATGTGACAAAGAAATATCTTGGAAATAATTAGTTTTTGGACCCATGTTTATGAAACTTTTTCCTTTAAACCTGTCAAGTTTTTGAACGCCCTGTACAGTCAGACCTCTGTTCGATCGTCGATTTTTCCGAAGAGCACAGTGCCAATTGTATCCTACATTCTAATCAGTTTCGCACGAATCATTAATAAAAAAAGAAACGAGTACTCAAACATTTCACACGCGCGACGAAACACACACAGGTATGGAAACGCATACTCTGAGCGAAACCAGTCGAAACACGGACAACTTTCACACGTTTTCTAAGTACAATAAGCCACTCGAGGATTTCTTATTCCAATGGTTTATCTCTTTTTTACGCGAGAGAAGAGACGGAGTGAACGGCGACGAGGAGGAGCCGGAGAATCGAATGTTTCAGGATTTTTGGATGAATTCTCGATCGGTCCTTTTTCAAGGCCCACCGAACGACAAGAAGAAGAACAAATCTTCAGCATTGACCAGTTCAATGGATCTCAGTGTGAGATTAATCGGAGGATCTTGAAAGTCTGTTTAAGTGAAAATAATATCAATGTGCCATGTTGGTCGCATACTAGAGTCGACCGAAGAAGATAATTTATACGCAAGCTTGATTTTTTAATGAAAAGAGGCCTCGTCTTTAGTTTCAATGCGAAAGATCAAAGGAGAACGAGGACTGTTACAGGCCCGAAGAATCGACCGGTGAATTTTTCTACAGAAATCACTCGTTCGTCTCCTTTCATTCGGAACTTACATTCATAAGATATTCCACTATGGAGTCGCAGGAGGAATCGACTGGGAAAATTATAAATAAAATTCAACTTCAGTAATTCCCTGTACAATCTTTTCTTTGCTTGATATTAGGATCAAGCTCGCCGTTTATTCGCGAATGTCTAAATTTCGTTCCGGTCGAAACAAGAGTTACTCGTTCAAACAAAAATACTCGCGGTACGTTCGGACCCATCGCTACTTTCTCCGAATTAAAGTATTTCTGGGAGGTGTTCAAAGCCGATTCTTCCCTCGACTCTAGGGTACGTTAATTTTTCACACAGCCGCATGGAGGATGACTTACTACTCTAAGCGATTGCACTTTGTTACATGTTTTACAGTAGCCAGTAAATGGATCGAAATAGTACGACAAAGCTATGGAAATAAGGGATTCTTGTACATCCTGTCTTCACTGTCATTAGGCTGCTTTCGTGTTCGATTGCATCCAAACGATGATGCCCTCGCGTTCATACAGAAGGAACGACTCATAGATTTATTCGCAGATTTCAGAATAACTGATGAGAGCTTTAGACTCCGAAAAATGCAAATCTACTGTGCCGTAACAGAAGCTATTCAAGCGAACACTAAAGATTGAATCATGGATATAAAAAGTATTTATTAAATCTGATATTTAGAAGCAATCACCGTGTAAAATTTTGAGAATCGGAACATTTACAAAAATCTTGTTATTCCCGATGTAAAGTTAAGTGTCCACGAGCTCTTACACAGAGGTGAAACCATAATTCTAATAATAAATATTTATCATAGTCATGAACCGATCACCTGACTCGCGTCTATTTCTCCACTGAAAAAAAATTGAACGTGCCTAAATCGATGCGTCAATCTCATTCGAATACATCTGTGTGTCGAGCTCAGATTATACAAGTCGATATACACGTGCATAGAACGTGCGCAAACATGTGTATACATAAGCGGAATTATGAAATTTGAAAGTTACACAGGCGAGAGTTAATTACGGTACATACACACATGTATTTTTATATGTAGAACCTGTGGAAATTCGTTACGAGGAAGGATATGGCAAAAAAAAAAAGACAGGAAAACGGTAGAAAACGAGTCTCGCGAGCAGGGATATAATATGAAAAGCGATGTTTCTGTAATTTTATTACTTAGTGACCTGTTTCTGTCCCGGACATCTATTTCTACGACTGTACTTACGATTATAGTAATATAACGATAACAATACATGCATACGTACAAAATAAGAAGCGAACAAAAAAAAAAAAAGACAGGTCGAAGTGATGGGAGATTTTGTTCACGAATCATTTTTCGTTTTTAACTTCAAGGTCCGAGAAGGGACACGTTTTATCTTTATATACCTACGTTTTGTTGTTGTTGATTAAACTTCGATCTTTACATACATCCGCGGTGCGAATTTATACAGTGGTGGTGAAAAGAAAGTTTAAAATATATTTAACTGTCTACATAACAGATTCAATAGTGTTACTATACAGTCGATTTTTCAAGCCCCTCGGTCCATGTAAATTTTCAGATACCGAGACCGTTCAAAGTTTACACTTTTTCACCACCATTGTACGTTTTTGGATCCCCAATCATTTCTGTTTTCTTATCAACCCTCTGTTCTCCATTTCTTAATAATATTATCCTCCTGCCCTGGATATCATCCCGTTTTCCCTTCTCCTCTTTACTTTTACCGTTCTACTTTATTGTTCCCCGAGTAATCCATTAATTTAGAGCGTGTAAAACGATCGTTTCCAAAAAAAAAAAATACTAAAACGATTTTTAATCAATAGAGTATAGAATTCCGACGGTTTGACCTGCGAAGAAATCAGCCCTCCCCATATCCAATCTCGTATTTTCACCTTTATATTTATTAGTCAATTATTATTACCGCTAGTCAATATGTAACAAGTGAGCTATACGAAGCGCTTTGAAAAATGAGAAGCTAAATAAAAGCGAGAAAGAAAGTGGACGAAGAAGCTAAGAAGTGTGCGAAGCGACGAAGAGCCTGTTGAGTGAGAAATTACAGGTGAACGAGGGGGGAGGGGGGAGGGGGGGGGGAACAAAGCGATATTATCCGATGTCATATCTATTTGAAAGTATGCAAAGAAAACACATATGCTATAAATACGATTGTATATGTATAAAGAAACACACGCAAGGGCGTCCTATAATGCGCCCTTAATGCGAAACTGTACGAGAGGGAGGAAAGAAGGAAACGGAGAACAATATCAAATTAATCTACGTTTTGTATGACTATTTTGTTTTTACCTCGAATATACATTGTACGAAAAAATGAGCAAATAAATAAATATATATATATATATATTTGTGTGTGTGTATGTGTGTATGTATATGCGTATAGGTACAGGAGAAAACACGCATACAGGATAGGCAACACACGTAGGGGAACGAAGAGGCAAGATTTTTCAATCGAGTCAAATTGTAGAGGCTGGTCCCGTGGCTGTAAACGAGACTAAACGAAGCAAAAGGAAAAAAGTGGGAACGAAAATTGCAGAAATAAACATCGTTTGTAAACTGTGCGCAACTGTTTCTTTTATTTTTTATTCTCCCCCATTTGATGTTCACGATCGCCCCCTCCCCCGCCCCCCCCCCCACCCCCTACCCCCGTTGCCTTCGAAACGTTGAAATTGTAAAACAAAATTTCTGACGAGAAAACCGGTCGACTATTCGCCTTATTTTTCAACGAATAATTTTAGTTGACATTACGAGGGTTTGAAAATTTCGTGGACCCGTGCCGCATCTGTGGGGGTGCGCGTAGACTCGATTGAAATAAATTTTTTGCAACACGTATTTTTCGCGATATCTCGCGCTACTTTGCTGTCGGCACATTTTTTGCCGGTGTAACCTTTCATTTGCAGCGTTATCGAGACGCAATTAAAGGTATTCCGAAAAGCGAAGGATGTTGGGAAATGGATGCTGATGCGAGGAGTCGAAGGGCGTTACTGATAATGATTAGTTAAATTGGTTATCATCCACGGCTGGGTACCGCAATAAAATTCATTGAATTTCTAATGTTATATACCTTGTCGAGGATAATTTTAACCCTTCGTGGTCACACGGGGTGTATTGTGCCCCAAGAATAATTTTCGAGTTAAAATGTCGTGTCTTTGCGACTTCCAAAGGGAATTTATCGCAAGGAAAAAAAAAGAAAATTAAAAAATTGCTTTTTTCCAACAACCGTGGGAAATCGTTCATTTTCAACTACAATTTTGAACATATCAAAATTTACATTTCTAGAAAAAGACTATTAGACCATGATTGTATAAGTATTAGGAACGTACAATTATCACTGAGAACTTAAGCGATTAAAAAATACGAAAATGGTAACTCAAAAAATTACGCTGGTGTACAGTGAACCCCGTTTGACCAACTTGTGGTTGTAAGAAGGTGTGGCCACGGAGGGTTAAAACATCAAATTTAAATCGTTTCGAGTGTCAGCGGCAGGTTGAACTGATAATCGAAACGTTTAGGGCACAAATTTCATGAACATTTAATGAGAATCTTCGATCGGTTATTGTCAAAGGCTAGATAATAAACCGCAATTAGCCGTACCAAATAACAGAATTAAACGTGATATGTATAATTAATGAAGGAAATGAATCAACTCAGTGGCATTCTGATACGATCTCAAACGCAGGACTTAATCAACGTCCATTTAACATAATTTCAAGAGTCATGTACAAGTTTCACTGAAATCGACATTCTATTTCATTCGATGTTTATCGATAGGAGTAATTTAATTATTGCTGTTTCCGCTTAAAGCGAATAATCTATAAGTTACTTTATAACTTCTACCATTCTCAAATAATAAATCCAAAATGGGGAAAAACTTAAATTTTGAGAAACGATGCCACCTTTCACAGGCACTTTAAATTGGGAACGAGTAGCATACTACTTATCGAGATTGCTTATTACGTAAACAATTGCAAAATTTGATATTTCCAGCTATTTCCAGCCTTTCCACTATTAGAAAAATATTTAACGTAATTTCAATAACAATTGCTAAGAGCTTCCAAACTCTTCGCCGTTAAATTCGATTTCGTAGAACCAAAGCACAGTGATGAAAAGCGTCCACTCCACCAACCCCCTACAGCGACCCACTCACAGCAATCAAATCCGTGCGAAAAATCTCGAACCTCGTACCGCGAAGCCACCCTTATTCCTGCAGCAGGCTCTGCGAAGGCGCGCCGTCCAACCTCCCCCGACAAGATTCCTCGACAATGGCGGTCTTTGAAGGAACGTGGCCCCACGCCCGGTATCGCCACGAAATATCCAAATATTTTCATTAGAAGTCTCTGTGTGCAGGAAGAGGGTGGGCCCGTGCGATTTTCACGGTCGCCCAAAGAATCGCTCGTGGGGAGGCTTCTTTCTGGAAGGACCGACGGGCATTTATTACCAGAAGAGGGGGAGGGGGTAGGTGCTCGATGTGCATGCCTTGGAGCCAGGGAGGCACGGTCAATGCGGCAGTACCGCCGTATAAAGAGCCGGATTACACGGTGTCCATTTCAGGGTGTACAAGGAGCTGGTGTTTGCGGTAAGTCTTCCACGGAGAGGCCCCAGTCGGCCACAACCACGGGCATTATCATCGCTGTTTTGCCGATTCAATTGTGTGTGCGAAGAAAGGCGGCGTTTAACAAGAGTTTAATAAAAGGCAAACACCGGGGTCGCCTGTCCTCTCTTCATCTCCCTCTTTCATCCCCGTCCGCCATCCTCCCGCCATCTTGATTCCGTTCCTCCGTTTCCCTCCCCTCCGGCCCTCTCCGTCTGGCCCACGCCGTTTCCTTTCGCTTCTTGTTCGTCCTCTTTCTTTGTTGCTCCCTGGCTGGAAGGGATTATGCAGCCGGAGAAAACACGAGCTTTCCAGCCCCGGCGATGAAGAAAGGAAGGAACGCGAAAGGGAAGAATCGGGAAAGAAGGATCGCAGCTGCCACGCACGGGTGGCTCTATCGAATAACCGATTCGTTCTCTGCTCACTACTCTATCTTTCCCTCGGAAATCCCCGCGGATAGACGTACTTTCGGTTCCATCGCGCTCGCGCGCGCAGCAACCGGGGTACAGACTGATTTTCGTTTTACGCGTGCCCTTGTTCGTACAATGAGGATTTGAGTGGAGGAGAGGAAGAAAGGTACGGGGGTGTCGTGCGTTGGGGGGATGAAAGGTGTGTGAGATAGACACGAGCTTGAGGATATCATTGTATCTTTGTAAGTAAATGTAACACTGCTATGCATCCTCTTTGCGGTACCTCTTTGCGCTCATGAGTATACCTTTCGGTCCTTAATGAATTGTTCGTACTATATTGTTTCTTTATAAATAGATGGCAATGCTATAAAAGCTTCCTTCTTCCTTATTAGACGTGGGGGTGGTATTAGAGTAGTGGTGGTATTGCAGTAGTGATAGTATCAGAGTAGTGGTGTTATTCGAGTAGTGGTGTCATTCGAGTAGTGGTGTTATTATAGTAGTGCTGATATTAGAGTAGTGATGGTATTAGTGTGGTGGTAGTATTAAAGTGGTATTAGAACAGTGATGATATTAGAGTAGTGATGGTATTAGAGTGGTATTAGAGTAGTGGTGGTATTAGAATGGTATTAGAACAGTGATGATATTAGAGTAGTGATGGTATTAGAGTGGTATTAGAACAGTCATGATATTATAGTAAAGGTATTAGAGTGGTATTAGAGTAGTGGTGGTATTAGAGTGGTATTAGAACAGTGATGATATTAGAGTAGTGATGCTATTACAGTAGTGATGGTATTAGAGTAGTGGTGTTATTTCAGTAGTGGTGTTATTAGAGTGGTGGTGGTATTAGAGCAGTGATGGTATTAGAGTGGTATTAGAGTAGTGATGGTATTAGAGTAGTGGTGGTATTAGAGTAGTGGTGATATTAGAGTAGTCGTGGTACTCGAGTAGTGGCGTTATTCCAGTGGTGGTGATATTAGAATAGTAATGGTATTAGAGTAGGGATTATATTAGAGCAGTGATGATATTAGAGTAGTAATGGTATTAGAGTGGTATTAGAGTAGTGATGGTATTAGAGTAGTGGTGATATTAAAGCAGTGGTGGTATTAGAGTAGTGATGGTATTAGAGTAGTGTTGAGAAGAAAGTTTAAACTGTAAACGGTGACAGAATTAAGGTAGTTCCAACAGAAAGAATAATATCTTAAGATTTACATTCCATAAATTCGAGGGGTTGTAAAATAGGTCAGTGATACGAAACTAATAAGTACTACATATAACAAATAAATAAACATATAAAAATAAGGGTCTCACACTATCTTTGAACCACCACTATAGTTCCACAAGTATGACCTCAACCCTTTCCACTCAGCTCAACGAGATATCGTTTCGAGAGCGACTCAATATTGAAGTGTCAAGGGTTACGGACACCCCATCGCCTCGTCGTCGCGAACAGATCATCACTTCATCTATCGAAGCCGAGCGAGCTATCTCGTCCGCCACGCAAACATCCGTATAAGCGGAGCAGGGAAAGGGTGGCGCCGAAGTAAGTCAGTGACTCAGTGGAAATCCGCCGTGGGGGGTTGGCCAAGATCGATCAGCTCTGATGTAATTATCCGAACGTTGAATTTTTTATCGCGGCGAAACAATAACGTATTTTCAGACCAAACAACATCGGCCCGATGTACACGAAGACACGCAGAAACCCGAGACACCCACCCCCTCTCATTCTCTCTTTCTGTTTACGTAACGTGTAATAGAATAATCTGCGTTACGGGAGTACCACCGCGGGGCAAAGTACGATTTCGCGTCTTTGTTTTTCGCGAGGACGTTTCGACCCGATAACCCGCGATCCACGAGGGCATAAAATAATAACGCAGGGGAACACTGACGGAATCCTTTTCTCCTGCCCCTTTTCGCGGATATCCGCGCGACGTGGGGAATATGGATCGCTTTTTCTGATCGGTAAGGGGAATAAAGTTAGCTCACGAATGGTGACATCAGGTTTGATTGAATTTTCGAATTATGGAGGGAAATCTCCTAGTGCTTGATTTTAATGAAACGCTGAGGGTGGTGGAATAGTTAGTAATAGGAGATAGGCATTTCTTTGGTGGTAGTAATTGTGGCTTAAGGGATATGCGAGTATATATGTACATATTATCCAGAGTTTTAGCCCTTCAGGAATGGAATACAATTTCTATGACCACCCAAAACATAATGCTTTTTAGTCAAATTCATAGACAAGTCGAGTTATCACACATTTATTTTTTTACGTACTTACCGAATAACTTTCAAATTCGAATAATTTCTTCGAATATCTACTTAACTCGGCGGGAGGCGCTACTGGGTGAAATTTACCACGGAGGCACAAGTTGCGAAAATATCTTTTTTATGTATAATTTCAAAGAAAGTTCGAAAGTTCATTCCAAACAGATATATTAATATACAGCATTGGAGATATTTATTGCGTCACTCTCAAAGTTACGTAGTATTTACGAAGAATTTTCATAGCAATATGATTGATAAAATGATTCGTAACCCACATATCTTGGCCAAGAAATACTTAGGGAGCTACCAATTTTTACAATAATATTTTCCTAGCAGGTACTAATAATAATGAAGGTATAAGTGATAACGTGTTTATTCAAGCGACGCGATAAATATTTCTTCGCACAAAGTCGATTTTCGTCTCGATATAATTCAATCCGGGCACAGGCGTGATGAAGTACCAGAAACTCGAGGAGAGGCTTTCTGGTCCTCGAAACAGACTCCGCGGGAATGTTCACCAAACGTGAAGTTTCGGGTGGGCCCCGAGGGCTGCAAAAAATAAGGGTAATCCAACGCTACATGGAAACCACATTGCGCTTTGCCAAGCGCAAGTCGTAGAATCAACAAATCCACAGGGATTAGATAACATCCCCCGGGATTGGTGGCCCTTCGTTTATCCTCCGCCGAATCCTGAAGGGCCCGCCTTGTTGTCCCATCGGGTTATTGGTATCACTTAGCGAAATCCGCGCCGGAATAGCTTTAAAAGCCCTCCGCCACGAGATTCAAATCGATTTTGCAAACCATTACCGAGAACCTAAATAGCGGGGTTACACTCTCGTGTTGTGAGAGGATATCGCGCGAAAAAGTAGCCAATATTATTCTCCATTCTCCTTCGATTAAAGCCCAAAGCCATATCCACCGACATTGTCGATTTTAATATCCGAGACTCGATACTCAATATCTTAAACACTTTTGTATTTAATATTTCCGGGGTTAAAATTGTAAACGACGTAAGTGCAAAAGAAATAGAGAATAACCTTTTCAGTGGAAAAGGGTGTGAATTTCGTGCGTGGTGGTAAAAGTTGTAAGTGTTAGAATAATTTATTTTAACTGTCAGAGCTATCGCAAGATAGGGCTAACTTCACCTTGGTGAAAAACGGTAAAAGTGCCAGTAACATTCACAGCCGTTAACTCTTTATTTCTCTTTAAGCCTGTAAAGGTTGGCTCAGACGTCTCCTGTAACTTAATCGAGTAGCAAGTAATTTAGTAATTCACCGTGCGTGGACACCAAAATTTAGTCGAGTAGTTTAGCAAAGCAATGGTAAATTACTAGATCACTCGTCACTCGACTAAGTTAAAGGTGGTACACGCTGAAAGTCCATAGCGATAAACGATCAAGTTGAGATAAACGATGTAAGTGACAAAATGAACAGACACTAATTTTCTCTCTACTGAAAATGTTAACTACTGGCACTTACATCGTTGACCATTTCAACTCCTCATTTACCACAGTCTCTTACATTTCTGCGCCAAAGTCCAGGGTAATAATTAATCCCGAAACCTACCATTCCAAATTTACCCTTTAATCTGTTACCTTCTGTGGTTGAAAAATCTTTCCCCTGAAATCCCCACCACCCCAAACGGAATCATCCTACAATCTCGCGACCGAACATCCAAATTTCAATATTCCGCCAGAAGATCTGCAATTTCATCCACTCCGGGCCTTCCCAAACCAAACAATTGTACGCGACAAATAAAGAATACTATATTCCTCCGTCACCCCCGAGTGAAAAACGAAGGGTGGGCGTTTCTTTGTTCTTTTCACACGCGATTGTTTATCGGGCGGCTCGGCACGCACTCGAGGGTCACGCGCGGCGATCACGAATTTATTGGGACGTTAATTACTTTAATTATTACACCGTTAGCAAAGGCTGATCGGAATCACAAAGGAATAAACATTCGACGCTTGGAACTATGTTTCCCATCGCCCCGAGTCACTGATCGCCAATTAATTTTCCATAATTGGACGGACACGCCGGGCCGCGATGTACACATGCCTTGATGCTGCCACTCCACCCCGCCACCCTCGCGCGCGCACACGCCGACCCGACACCACCCACGCACACGAGCGTCCTTTAAAATGTATATATCGAGAGGGGGTTGGGGAGCGATGGCCAGCGGCCACGCCGCCGTATTTTCGCCGCACGGAACCAATTAACAGTTTTCACCTATTCCTTTTTAGAGCGGCTCGACCGAACGAGGGACATGAAAAAAAAAGAAGGGAAAACACAGAACGGTGGTGTGTGCCCCTGCGCGCGACACGGAAAGAAAAAGAATAACGGGGTAGCGGTGGGAGGGTGGCGAAGAAAATTGGACGAAAAAATGCGCGCTTGATGGCCTTACCCCGTCGGAAAAATCAACTTCGATCTTGTCGAACATGTATCGCGAAACGACCGCTTTGTGCCGTTCCTTTTCATGGGCGGGCCCGTGCCCGCGGATTCATTGTACCCCGTTTTCTTTCTCTAGCTTTTGCAGACAAATTGGAACGCTGCGATGGGTAATTACAGGGGGATGATTCGTATCGGGTGAGTGAAGATTTTGAGAGGGGAAATGGGTTATTGAGAGTCTGAGGTTGAGAATTCTTTTTTGAATCTCTTGCGGGGGGTGGTATTGTGATTGTAGCAAAGTGGCTTGCATCTCGAGTTCAAATAAATTATTCGATATTCCAGGAAATATCTGCAATGTAGTGTAAAGTAAGAGCTATCGACTTCAGGAATAAACTTAGACTATAGTTTCTTAAGAGTACATTCTCGTGGAATCGCTTAAAAATTTTTGGATTTATTTTAAAGAAAACTGCAACACATAGGGTAAAAAGTTTTTTTTTTAATTGATTTATACATATTTTAAGATGAAAGAAGAAATTATTTTAAAATAAATGTTTAAAGTAATCTTGAATAAATAGCTAATAAAAACGTTGTACATAAAAACAAGAGAACTAAGTGGCGGGTTTAAAAAATTATTTCGGGATTCTTTTTACGAAAATAATTTACGAATGAACTCGCTATAGTATTACCAACTTTCATAAGTCTTGGACCACTCAATTTGATTTTATTCAGCACACAAAACTACCGGTTTCAGGGCCTTTTTACTAAAACATGTACCACTCATCGGATTTCCATTATTCTGCAGTAACGATTGGTAATATGATTGCGCAAAACTTTCGATTTTTGATTTCAGATGAGACAGCCTGTAATATCGCGTACACCGTGTTTTTATCACCGCCAGAGTTATAGCTATTTATTTAAGATTACATCGGAGAAAAAAGAATAAAAAAATATTATCATCCTGAAATATATATAAGTCAATACCAAAAAGACTTTTCACCCTATATGTTACAGTTTTCTTTAAAAAAATCCTAAATTTTTTAAGGAATCACACGAGAGTGTAGCCTTAAGGAACTCTGTCGAGCAATTAATTTTCATCCCGCCACCAATCGATTATCCACATCGATTGCACTTTGGAATGGAGAAGCTGGGGGTTGATAGATCCTGGCATTAAAAAGATTAAAAGGGATTAGAAAGCAGCGGACGATATGGGCTGCAATAAAATGGAAGGGGCACCGCGGAACGAGTCAAAGAAATCCGTAAAGTGTGAACATTAGCGAGGCAGCGCAAATATTTTTCGAGCGCTACAGTCGCGCGACGTTCCTTGCCGAAGGGGTCCTCTATTTACGGGGCTCCGTGGAACTATGGAGCCCGTGCTTCTCTTAACGTATACCGTAAATATTGTTCGTCCTTTGAGAATCGTACGCTGGCTCGGCACTGACGGGGGTCTGGACACTAGTCAAAGACGCCGAATCCAAAAAAAGAAAAGAAAAAAAAAATCATAATCTAGCCGAGGAAGTCTGCAACGTCTTGTCGAGTTCCACGAGGATTAGCTCTCGGTTCGTTATAGGATGTAAATATTTGCCTTGCCCGGGTCAAGACCAGCATTCTCTACTCGCGCCCAAGGAACGCTCGTAAAATCGAAATGACCACGCGGGTGGAGCTTAATCTGACGAAGTTTCATGAAAGTTTCATAATGTTTAATGTACTGGCCAGTAAACTGCGCGTGATTTCTCGATCAAGCGAATGTTGATTTCATCTTGACTATAATTTCGTGAGACAATTATTTCAGTGTTTTTTTTTAATTATTTCGTCATTAGTTTCATGAAACTAGACTCTCGTGAGACAAGTTTTATGATTTATTTTCAAAAACCTCATCTCTCGCTACTGTTTCTATTATTTACACGTAGATTGTTGCTGAGATTTTTGTCTCGTGCTAGAAAAGTCTCAGAGAAAATCTCATCGTGGATTTTAAAAGTTTCAGTTCAGAAATTCTGCTGCAATTTCACGTCAGTTCACTGGCAGATCCGAATTCTGAATTTCAACTACTATGTCTATACCGTGAACCTTCAGAATTCTTTGGAATATGATTGCTATCGGAAACTCTATCCCGAGTAGTTAATTTCGTGTAACCACGTCCACTGAAACTCTCGAAAACTTTGTGTTCCTTTCAGTTTTACCGTAGATACAATTGAGGAGTTGAATTGGTAAATGACGTCAGTGTCAGAAATGAAAATTTTCAGTTATTCTCTTTTCAATGCATCGACGTTGGGTACTTTATAATCTGAGATCTGTCTTGCGACAGCCCTAAAAACTAAAATAAATTATTCCAGCATTTCCAGAATTTACTCAATGGGGTTTTAGTTTATTTTCATAAAGAATAAGAGTTTTCGTTAACTTTAATTTAGGTCTGATCCGAAACTACACATTTTGTGAAGATCCTCGAATTTGTTTCGAATCGATTGGAACCTGCGTTTCTGAGTTATCACTGCAAAACAAAAGGAACTTTTTTTAAAAAGCCTTTTCAACGATCCATCTGTACCGTAATATATAATGCATATTTTTGACTACACAAACAATTTTTTTAATGCTCACGATGTTAATAAACTTCGTGCCAAAGAACAAGTCTCAGTTTCAATTGGTTTCTTTGCAATTAATTGAAACAGAAATGCTTGATTTCCGACAGGAACGACTGCCTAGTAAGCACCCTTAAACAAACCAACGATTCTGTAGCTCCGTCGCAGCGTGGTCCGAAAGGATTCCTGCCCAGCCGTCGGACCCTGGCAAAGGGACCAGCCTGCGCAAAGCGACGATTTCTCAGTCGAACGGGCCGGAGACACTTTATCAGCCTAAACGCTAACGATGCTAGGCACGGTTCACCCTTTAGAGCCAGCGGCGAGTCTCCGTGTTCATCAGCATTCGATGGAAATTCCGCGTGCAGGATAATCGTGGGCTCGAGGAGGTTTCACTTGGTCCTTTAAGCTACCAGTCGGCGGATCCTCTTGGGATTTCCAAGTTTCGTATTCTCTTCGCACGGGGACGCTAACCGGAAGACATCCCACGGGGAGAGCGAGACGGCGCGTCTTGTAACGAAGGAGAAGAGGAGGAAGGAGAAGAAGGGGCGACGAGGAGGCAACGGGATAATTCGCAGGCTCAATTTCGGTTGGCTTTTCGGTGCTGGTCCTTCTCCAGTCGATTATTTCCCCACCTCGAAGAGGCAAGAAGGCGTCCAGTCAAGTGTAACGTAAACTAACGAGTACGCGAGACGCTCGCCTGCCGAATAACGTCGACAAAGCGGTCAGGTAAATACCGAGTTGGCACCCCACGGCAGGCTTCACGGATCGGACAGAAAGGGGGAGACAGCAGAGGAGGGACATCCACTTAGCACGCCGCTTAGACGTGAAAACATCTGTATTGTCGCCGTATTAGCGCTGAGGGGGGGAGGCGAGCCACCCCCGTCCCGATTATTACCGTGGAAATTGTAATCTTTCGCGTGGAAGCACTCCCGCGGCGGGAACTTTTTAAACCGAGACACCGGAACGTGGAGGAGAAAGAAGACTGCGTGGCAGTCGAGGGAAACCGATTGCCCGTGATCGCGGAGATTTCATATTTAGGGCGTAAGATTTTTTGGGGACTGGTATTTTGCGGGGAAGCAAAACAAGATTTAGCTGCCACTAGTTTGGTTGCGAGAAGTGTATAAAATATAAGTAGCTATTGTGTTAGTATTGCGAATCAGGGAGAAGTGAAAATAGATACATAGGTGTGGTTGAAATTCGGATGGGAATCATTAAGTTTGTAAATGTAGATGTTGAATTTAGGGAGTTTTTTAAGTTGCAGTAAACATTTCAGTTTATATTTGAAGGTCGTCAAAGTTGTATATACACTATAGTTTGATATACACTACCGGAGATAAACATTGCCACTTTTTCGATTTGTTCTATTTTTATTATTCCTTTAGCATACGTTTGGGACTGTGGTATGTTTAATATGCATATCCCGATGGAGAATTTAAAGCTGTATAAAACCCAGTTAAAGTTGAGTTTATTTAACTGACAAACAAAAGTGTTATACGACATTTTTGGGGCCGACAAAGAAGTTAAATATTAGATTTTTTTATTAATGTTAAAAAATGCAAACTTTTTGTTGGTTTTAAAAGTATGTTGTCCTGTTTAATGTTATGTGGGGTGTTTGTTTGTTAGTTAAATAAATTCAACTGTAACTGGGTTTTATACAGCTTTTAATTCTCTTTTAGAATATGTATATTAGACACATACCGCAGTTTTCAGTTGATATTGAAAAGTAATAGATGTAGGGTGGTTCGAAAAAGTGGTAACTTTTTTGTCCGCTACTGCAGAGTCCCTATTTTTTTATAGATATGGAAAGAAAGTAATGATGAATTTAACTGCATCGTGTATTGTGCGGCATTATTGAGCAGCTATGAAAAACTTGGTGGACTTGAATAAATCAGTAATTTAACCCTCATCCGCCCCTCGTACCAATTTGACACAGTTTTCCCGTAATAAGTTATACTGTTCCGTTATTTGTGATTCTTGTATCAAGCAGTATGTCCTGCACGTCGTTTTATTTCATGCGAAAGTTATGAAGAATCTAAGAAGTAAATGTTGACTGATCAATTTGAATAAAAAAATATTGAAAAATAACTGTTTACCTTGTCACTTCATCGCTCTTTCAGAACTGAGCCAATTCGACACCGAGGGACAGATTAAGTTCGTGAAATGAGGAACGGGTTAAGAGATTTGGAAAATGTGTAACAACGAATGCTGTAATAAAAAAATATCGAAAAATAACTGTTCACCTTGTCACTTCATCGCTCTTTCAGCACTGAGCCAATTCGACACCGAGGGACAAATTAAGTTCGTGAAATGAGGAACGGGTTAAGAGATTTGGAAAATGTGTAATAACGAATGCTGTAATAATCTGTCCCACCAACTTAAACTCTGGAAAAAAAAAGCAATTGATCGGAGCAGCACCAGACTGCCAGGGAATCTCGCCCCACCCGAAAGAACCGATAATCCCGCGGGATGGATAATCCTGATTCGCATAGGCAGGCAGCGATGTTGGTCTGCATCGAACTCGCATGTCCTCCAAATCCTTACATCCTGCCCATCCTGCCCAGCTTGCCCGCATTTCACGCGCCTAAAATCGAAACCCATGAAACAGGAAGCTGAACCCCCCAAAAAAAAAAAAAATACGATATCACAACCATATCCAAATTACGGAAAAGCGAGGCAAAAATAAAATCTAGGCTGCACAATAAATAAACAAGCTTGCAACTATGTTCAGAGCAGCTTCCGTTTCTTAAATTCTGTTCAAGAGCCCAGGCATTCAATACTTCGCCACAGCACCCCGCAGACACCGTCGCCATTTCACTACAAAAATCACCAAAATCAACAGTCCCATCTAATTCCCTTGAAACATCTCGAGTCACACACTCATTCCCTCGTCCACCCTGAACCTGTTTTTCCAAACCCTCGGGACCACCTCGACTCAGGGTGTGCAGCGTTAAAATTCATTTCCCCCATTCTTCGCGCCTCGTTTACACGGCAAACCGTATTCATCCTCTAAATCTCCGTTCGGACGGCATCTCGGAAGTCTATCAGAGTCCCCGAGACTGGTACTGGCGGCTAGGCGTCACTTCCTAAGCCACTGCGAACGGGGCGAGATTACCATGCGAATAAGATGGCCGGAATGAAGGGTGCCATTTTCGTCTGTTCGCCGCGGTGCTAATGAAATTCACGACTGCCGCGGCACAAAGGGAACATCTTCGCGGAAACGTCGGCATGGTCCTCCTCACGGATTGGCGGACACGGTTCTCGGGATCTAACGACAGCCTAAACCGGTGGGTACATACACGAGGCTTGGGGATTCTGTCCGCGGGATCGGGCCACGATTAACGTACGGATTAGGATTAAGGGTTCGCACAGATTTCGCTGCGTGCTTTTGGCCTGGAAGCGTGCACGGAACATCGGGGGGGAAGCAGGGAGGGCAGGGGCAACGAGAAGGGCGCTGACAATGTCGGGGGTACGTGCGCGCCCTATGGTGAACCTTTTCACGCTCGGTTCTCCACGTATCGCATCACGATCCTCCCCACCCGGGCCACCCCGACAACAATGACGACGACAGTCAATGCGCATTACAACGGTTTTATGTTATTAATACGGACGCATTGGGCGGGATTTGAATAATTGAACAGATCCAACGAGGGACCGCCGATGCGGAGGCATAGATGCGATAGCCTCAGCATCCGCGTCCAAGACCCGACGCGATGCGCTTCGGGCCCTCTTTGGTGGACCGCATCGCGACGCATAAAACACCCAGCGGTTAATATCTTGCGTGGTGTGGAGGGAGCTGGCGATGCTTCGGCACGGTTTGTGGGAAACTTTTCGGTGTGCGATGTCTCATGAAGTTGCGTGGACTGACGGGGTTGGTGCTTTGGAAGATACTTCGGTTATGAGTAAACGCGTGGAAGAAGTTTTAGGGTGTTGATAGTTTCAGGATTGAATACAGGGTGGAGCAATAAGAATTACCAACTTGAATATTTCTGGAACCATGGAGGCAAGAGGAAAGTATTTAGAAAAAAAGAGAGAAGTTGTTTGGTATGGAAAGGGCCATTGTATGGTCGTACGATTTCTTTGCAAGTGGGCTTACGAGCGATTTTTCGCTTGCTTACATGATTTCGGAGATATTCAAGGTGGCAATTCTTATTGGTGCACCCTGTATTAATATTGAACTTTTTAGACGCGAGGTGATATAATTATTGTGAGCTTTATTGTTAAGGGGTAATGAGAAGAATTTCTAAGAAAACCATTCGTCAGTTGTGGATTTCCTCTACCCGTCGGACAGCACGATTCTAGCTCACTGTAAAAACTATATTTCGCATTGTTATCGCCTCCTCGTGCATATCACTGGATAAAATAAAATTTCCGATACCATTCAAGAAAATTTCTAATTACCCGATCCAATCATTAAAAGATTAAAAGTTCACAGCGGTACCCTAAAGGCGCGTAACCATTTGTTGCGTATCCTCGTATCGTATCACCGTTGCGTATCATTCAGTGATGCGATACCGTGCAACGGTGTGTGAATTTTTCCCGTATCAGCACTGACGCTGTTGCGTAACTTTGTAACAAATTTTGACACGCGACGGTGCAACGCTACTCGCTTATACTGATACGCAGCTGCGATAGGATGCGAAGATACGTAACAAGTGGATACCACATTTATCTGGATTGGCTAGGCATAAACAGCTGTGGAACATCTCGCGATCTCAAAGTGTACCGTTCGAAAGTTTTTAGGCGACAGACAAACACACGAACCTATAAACTGTCTGCTTTATATATTAAGATAGCTTCGTCACTTTCCTTACTATCCTTCCATTATTTATTTATTTTTTATTTATTTATATATATAATAAAAATAATATATATACTATTTTTATTTATTTATTTTTTATAAATAAAAAATAAATAAATAATGGAACGATAGTAAGGAAAGTGACGAAGCTATCTTAATATATGTAGCAGACAGTTTATGTGTTTGTGTGTTTGTCTGTCGCCTAAAAACTTTCGAACGGTAAGACCCTTTGGTACATATGGAATAGAGAAGACCAGTAGAGGACTAATACATAAAAGTAGAAACACAAAAATGCCAAGATAGAGTACAAGCAAAAACGAATAAAACACAATGTAAGTAGATAGGAGTTAACGAGGATTATCAACCGCTTTCCTAACTGAGTGCTTGAAAGAGTACAGTGAGTGGCAGAAGAAGTCCACTAAAATCGCAACAGAATCTGAAGAGCTACACAACCTATCAATACAGTTCCTGCATTATTACCTACTAACGAATCCCTACGAACTAGAATTTACATCTGCAACCCTACTTGTTTATTTTCCCCACGGTACAAAAAATACTTCATACCTAACCAAACTACTACAAGGGTGTCCTTAGGTCCAAAAGAATGAACACCTTGGTGACCCAATAAAAATGACAAAATATCAAACGCGGTGATAGTTCAATCTCTACCAAGAAGGAGGATTTTCTGTGGAAGATGAATGTCTACTAATATACCCTCCGATAATTTCACATTCCCGCATTATAAATAACTATTTTACGCGATTTTTTTTATATGAAAAACAGAGTTGTAGGCACATGTTTCATATCGAGGAAACAGTCACTTTCGATCCACCATATTCCACATTCCCTCGGAACTCCGATTTGACGATACGGATATTAAACAGTCCGGAATATCCAGTTCGCAATTCGATTCTCAAATATCCTAATATCACTGTTTTAATGCGCGCAGCATTGGCGATCATCGGAGCGATTAGTATCCTCGCGATTAGCTGTGCGTCGCATCGATTTAATTCTATTCTGATTGCATGCCAGCATGAATTATTTGTAACGTCACGGACGTCGCAGAATTTTGTGCTCGACACCAGATCGACGGTTTCAACCTGTATCCGTCCGGCTGGCATTTAATTCGCCGCACCACTGTGCGCGCGTTGTTTAGGCAATGTAGAATTCAAGTTGGATGATTCGCCAGCTTGGTATAATCTGTGCATTAGAACGGTTATCCTGGCAAATCGGAGCGGCGGGTATTACGGAAAAAGCAATAGTTTCGTTTATAGATTCAAAGCGATTCACCAGCCTGTTTCAATTTGCGAATCAATCAAGCGAGCGCGCGCGCACTCGCGAGGGAATTTGCGTTTCATCCGTGGTATTGCGATTGCATCGACAAATCAACGGGGTATAATGCGTTATGACGCGCGAATTTAAAATATCGAATCTTAGTTTTGTGTTTTCGATTAAACGCAAGTAATCTGGCCGGTGCGAATCCACCGAATTTTATCGAATCGGGGTTGAACAGAGCTTGTGGAATGTTGAAAACAACGAGGCTGAAAGATTAATCCTGGTGGAGGGGTGAGCTTTTCATATGTGAGAATCGTAGGTGAGAATTTCATATTTTTGAGTCCACTGGAAGGACTCCCAATTTAACATAACTTTTGGATATGCTACATAGGAATAAGTCAACATCCACTCAAAACGAAAGACAGTTTTATACAGCTACAGATTTTATCAGAAAAAAAAACAGATGAAAAACCATTTTAAAATAAAAAAGTAATGTTTCACTTTGCACAAATTTTGAATTAAATAAATAAATATATAAATTATATTTAATATCTGCTTTTTCATTTACACAAGGTTTGTGTAAATTAGACAGGAATAAACAATTAGTTAAAGGTGTCTTGTGTTTTTCATAAATATTATCAACATTATTCCAAAAATATAAATTTTGTAATATTTTTTCCAATTTCTCGAGAATTCTCGAGAAGTACGATCTGATTTCTGATTTCTCGAGAAACAAAAAATATCGAGAAATCAGGAACACTAGGTACAATACCTTAAAGTGGCCACAAATGGTGCATCTATCGTACCTAAGAGACTTAGGTACCCTCCATCGACATTTTATAAAATTCTACAATACCCCTTACGATGTATACAGCAGTGGCGAAAAGAAAGTTTAAACTGTGACCGGTAAGAATAATAAAACAGTTCTGCTAGAAAGAATCGTATCTTAAGATTTATATCTCATAGATTGAGTGGTCCCAACATAATACTTAAAGCCTAGTATTACCAGCTTATCGACAAGGCCATATTGCTAAATAATTACATACAACTAACACGGGAAGTGAAAGCACATAGAATTCCTTTGTAAATAAAACTAAAATTGCAACTAAGGTCGACTGTGCGCGTGTGACAATTTTTGGAGGCGATATTAATTTCGACGCAGTTCGTCGTTATTCACTGATAAAATAGATTAAATCATTCGTGCAGACAGGTAAAAAATATAAATTTAAACCTCCCTCGACCATGTACAACACACTCCTACATCGTATCTCCACGTTACACTGAACAAAAAAAAAAAAAGAAGAAGCAGAGGAAATAGATATGAAAAGGCAAATGTGATGGACGATTTTAAGTGTCAGCGGCAGTATTTTCAGAAACAATACGCCGATCGGTTCGATCGCGGCGCCCTAGCTGCACACGCCCGCGTATTTCCGGGGAGCATGATTAATTCGTGAATACGATTCGCGAAGGCAAACACGGAAAGCTCTGTAATACGCGAGACACGTCGTGATTATCCGTTGTAAATACGTTCCCTCCCTCCGGTTGCACGTTGCCCCGGCGTTTCCCGTTTCTTGGCGGAGCGCTCTCGCATCTCCTCCACCCTCCGCGGAAGCCGGAGAGCGCGTCGCGACGGGGTTGAAAGGGCATTCTGTCGGGCGGTTCGACGTTCCTCCTCCCGCCGACCTTTTCCACCCTCCTCTCCCCCAAAACCATTGCTGTCATCAGGAGATTGCACCTCCGCCTGCATCCTCCCAGAAACCATTCGGTTCCTCTCTCTCTCTCTCTTTCGCTCCACCACCCTCTGCATCCCCTCCCCCCACCGCTCACCCTCCCGCTCGGCGGTGCCTGTCGTCGCGCAGGGGATGCTGAGCGACGAAGGGTGGTGGAAAAGTGGATGGAGCCCGGGTGGGCCACGCCCTCCCGTTCCAGCGCCGGCAAAACTTCGCCAGATATATTCGAGGGTGTCTCTCTGTCCCTCTGTCACTAACACGGGGGTGGCTACCCGTACACGTAGATGCAGCCGAGGATCTAAGCGCGCCCCCGTGAGAGGTCAACGCGGACACGAAGCCGGGCCAGTCGTCGGATATCGTTTATCTCATCTGTGCCACACTGCGTAACCGGACCCTCTCCACGCGCGTCGGACAGCTTCCTCGTCCTCGTGGCACAGTCGTCGGCTGAGACAGGAGCCAGGACGCGGCCACGTCCCATCCACGGCTAGCTCTGTCCTGCGAGAGGATCGAAGGGAGTCGTACAAGATCGTTGTCCTCTGCCTAAGGGAGGAACTTTCAACGCCACCGTGGACCGATCGCTTGCGAAGGGCACTGAGGACATTCGTCAGCTGTGGGGGTTGCCTAAGGGAGATATCAAGCTCGAGGGGTGAAATTGGAGTCAGTGCGTCGTGGTGCTACGTGATGGGACAGAACAGCGCATGTATCTTGGTTCTGGACGGTGTTCTACGTGACACGAGGCATCTGATATGTGACTGTCCCTGTTAAGGGGAGGTGTGAAGGCGCTGATGGACACCGGAGCGAATTTTTAGAGGCCGCTGTATGAGTGACGGGGGAAGCTGTTGCTCCGTCCTGGCCGAGGAATTCGTCGGAAACAGTGTCGCGGCTCGCGAACCTTGGGGTGTCTTTCCAATGCCATCAGCTCCGTCGTCGTGATTAGAGCACTCGGAACTGGCACCCAACGAGCGATCCCCGAGAAGAGCAGCTTCGGAACGGTTATCCAGGCGCGGGGGGAAGGTCTCGGCCGGCGAGGATCTCATTCCCGTAAC
Organism: Andrena cerasifolii; assembly: GCF_050908995.1. Lineage (NCBI taxonomy): Eukaryota > Metazoa > Arthropoda > Insecta > Hymenoptera > Andrenidae > Andrena > Andrena cerasifolii. Next base: position 11,270,746 of record NC_135120.1, on the reverse strand, counting down.
ATGGTAGAGAGCACCTATGCGAGCGACTCGCCCAGATCGCGTTCCCCGATGACGGAGCCGTCGAGTCCTCTTCAAGATGGCCCCGGTATATCCGGGTACGGGCACCGTTATCTTTACAACTACTCGCCAGAGAGCCTGCAGCAGAAGCTGAAGGGCAACGACGAGCAGCACAGCATCGGCGGCAGGCGGCACGATGGCGACATACGCGAGAAGCCGTTCTCCAGGAGCCCGTTGAGCTCCGACGAGGCGCGATTCAGGCCGCGCGAGCTCTCGAGACCGAGCTCCTCGGCCACCATGCCCTCCCCCACGTCTGCCTTCACCATCGAGAACATCCTGGCGCCCAGGCCCATAGGGAACATCACGCCCACCAGCACCACAGGCCTGGCCTCGATAATACCGAACCCCGATGCCATGGGTTCGAGAACCACGGCTGCGATGCATCCTCTGCAACAGCAGATACATCATCTGGCCTTCACGTCCGCCGATCTCTTTGGTAAGTTTCCTCGCGGTGCTTGACGGAATTATTGGTCAGGTGATTGCTTGAGGAAAGGGCGGGGAATGTACGGGGTGCGTGGTAGAATGTGGTGTAACTGATGGTGGAGCTTAGGTATTCGAAGCTTTCGTGGGCTCCTGAGTTGCGAGTATTTAAGGCTCCTGGGTGTGAACCGGTTCCTCGTCAGCATCGCAGTGGGCTTCATCGGGGGTATCAAGATGTGGTATACTATGCTAAGTTAGCAATGGTGATTGACGATGAATGGTTGGTATGCGGATCGAAGGGTGGAATGTTCTTATACGGGGTAAGGTACTTGGAAGCTTCCAGTAGTTGCTGAAAGGTGTTTCCTTGGGGAGAGATAGGTAAACAGAGTTGAGGAGTTTTTCGATTTACTGGATCGTTTTAGGGAAAGGTGGAGTTTGAAAGTAAAAGTCGGTTTGACTGTACTTTTTGATTGATAAAGTAGCTGTCGGGGGTTGAATTATGTACGTTTTAGTAGTCGTGTGTACAGATATTTGGGGATTGTTTTATTCGATAATAAGTGACTTTGTATATCATTCGGGGGAGCCTCAAGCACGCTGTATTTCTTCCACTCAATATAGAAGTCAGAATAGGACGACTTTTTTTAGGGAAATTGCTTGATATCGTAAAATAATTTTTATCTTCATGCGAGATTTTGTTTTTGAGAAAATCAGTTTAGGAGAATTTAGAATTTGACTGATTCTTCTTCTACTAACTTCTAGATACCTATCAGTATTATTATTATTCAGTGTCCCTTATAAAAATGTTGACAATTTCAACAGCGAAGGGGATACAAATTGCCTTCAAAATTCGTAATTATGGGCATTATTATTCTCCGGTTTCTGTACACATGTGGAGGACCCCTAAAGTGAAGGTGGTAAAAATAATTTTTACTCTTCTGTAACACCCTGCTCATTCCCATAAAAAATAAAACTACTTGCCCAAGAAACCTGCCCTCACTCCCAATAATTTCCAAACCAGACAAGTGAAACTTTGGGGGAAGGAAATCCATCCCTTAAACTGGACTTACGATCTAAAAACAACACATGTCCTTAGTTCCGTCTGCTCCACAAACCCCGCAAAGTTTCGTCAAAATCAAAGTCGAACATCACTTGGACCAAGTATACCTAAACTTTAAGCATACTCGGGCGGCGAGTAAACGATACCCTCCAAGATCAAATATGTCGCTCAGTTCTGTGTTCCCGCAGCGACTAACTTCTTGCCCCAAAATCCCCCTGCACTCTGCAATTATCCTGCGCCACTTTTGCAAATTAAACACCAACGTGCAGTGTCTAGCGGAGACATAATAACGTAAAAGCAACAAGGGGGCGAAGTCTATAGCGCCCTCAAGTATCACCCCAGGGACACATTCAGCACACTTTTTGTACAAAAGTATCCAGGTCAACTAATGCAGTCAGTAACTTTGTTGACGTCTTTCAATGCTCCCTGTTTTCCCTCAAGAGAACTGTGTATTCTGTGATGCGTTCTAATAGCCTTTTAACGAACTAGGTACTTAAATAGTAGCCAAACAGTATTCTACATGCTCGTTTAGGGTTTGTCTCTCCTGTTATTGAAAACCAAAGGACCTAGATCCAGTAAATAAATTATAATATAATAAATGAATTACAATACCCTGGGGCGGATAGGGACGTGGTAAAATAACTGCACCCCTTGTAACAAGTAGTAAAGAACACATTCGGTGGTCCGCACCCTCAAGAACATCGCCTGACACATCACTCGAATGAATCCCAGATTAAATAGTTACTATATCTCTGCAAGTTACGGTAGAATGTTTTCTGTTAACCCTTTAGCAGTGGCGGTGGTAGCACAGCGTTCCTAATTTATTTTCAAGTCATAATTGGGAGTTACAGAATTATTCCGAAAATTTCTCTGCCCCAGTTCTAGGTATGTAATGCTATTCTTTGTTTCCTCGTTTTAGTTCGACAGTCATTTTCATATGTTTCGCAGAAATAAGTACCAGTTATTTGCCATCTTGCTTTAAGAAACTTTCACAAAGCTTTAGACGCGACCGCTCGAGGGTGAATTTACACTTTGCCTGGCGTCGGCGTGCTTCCACGCCGAGGGACTTGCGCCCTGTGCACGGTTTTGCCCATTTTCTGGAAACCATCTAAAGTGTTGCCCAAGAGTCTCTGAATATTCTGCTCGAAGCGAGTTTAGCAAAGCTGTCGTCTAACCTTTCGCCACTCGAAGCGTTAATTCGTAAATACTTGCACAGCAACGGAGGACAATTCGCCCCGTCGCGTCGCGCGGCGGCACAAAGCCCCCGTGGCGGAAAAATGAAAGAAGGCGTAAATCCGTGGAGGGCAGACGCGTCTCGAAACGAAATTTTCCTTTATGCCCCCGGAGGGCTTTAAGCATTTCTCGAGGCAGAACCGCGGCGGCGGGCCGCAGAGATTGGGGATGCGCGGCCTGAAATCCGTTTCGATCACGCACGAACGATTTAGCTCCTTGCAATCCCGCACCCGCGGAAGATGAAAACCGCGTGACGGGGAAATATGCAAGCGTTGGCCAGAAAGAGACAACGGGGGCCGCGGAGTAACCGGTTGAAAGCGTAAATACGCCCTTCGCACATTTTTACGCGGGCGACGTCGCCTCTAAGCAGCTTTCTTCGAGATTTTAAACCAAAACGTCCCTCGGGGCTGGGACCTTCGCGAATACTTCGCCCCCCCCTGCGGCTCGGGGGATGGCAGATGTCGGGGGATGATGTAATTCCAACACCCCATTCGAAGATATTTTTAATTTCGCTTCCAATAGTCTCAGCATTTAATGTTTCAGGGATTCTATGCTGTCGAGGTTCGTGCTTCTTTGGCTGAATAAGATCGTGGAAATTTTAGGGTTGGTAATAGATCGATGGTCACAGAGTTCGTGGTTCGTTAAGGGTACTAGGCAGTCGTTCCTGCCTAAAACTAAGCATTTCTGTTTCAATTAATTACAAAGAAACGAATTGAAACTGAGACTTGTTCTTTGGCATGAAGTTTATTAACATCGTGAGCATTAAAAAAATTGTTTGTGTAGTCAAAAATATGCATTATATATTACGGTACAGATGGATCATTAAAAAGGCTTTTTAAAAAAAGTTTCTTTTGTTCTGCAGTGATAACTCAGAAACGGAGGTTCCAATCGATTCGAAACAAATTCGAGGATCTTCACAAAATGTGTAGTTTCGGACCAGACCTAAATTAAAGTTAATGAAAACTCTTATTCTTTATGAAAATAAACTAAAACCCCATTGATGAGGTTTTACACTCTCCCAAGCCGCAAAAGATGAGGTCCTAGTTTCCTTTCATAAAGAATAATAGTTTTAATTAACTTCAATGATCCATCTGTAGAATCATACATAATGCCAAAGAACAAGTCGTAGTGTCAATTTGTTTCCTTGTAATTAATTCAAACAGAAATGCTTCATTTTAGGCAGGAACGACTGTCTAGTACACTTAAAGAATTTTATTGCATGCTTCGATGTATTCGAATTAGTAAAATAGAGCTTGAAGGGAATATTGGCTTAATGAACGCCAGTGGACTTGCCCATTTGTGACTTTAATTAGGAAGATGAATGTAGGATACAAATTGAGGCGAATACCAGTATCTCAGTGTTTGACACAAAGAAAGAATATTCCTTGAAGAGCTTCATAATATAGTATCTTGAAATGAATTTCAATATCTGCGACACTCTATTTTTAAAGTTTCAAATTCCTGTCACCCTATGGTTTCAAATAACTCAGCAATATTATTGCTTCTCTAACTACAAATCCTCGAACTCTGCAGGATAAAGGATCACCCACAATAACAGTAGGGATGCTGTAAAACCGACGTCGCAATAACAAAGTGTTAAACATTGCCTTCTTTCTGTTTTCAGCTGCAGCATATCCCAGCTTGTACTCCGGCGGATACGTGGCGGCGATGGCGGCCGCCGGTGTTTCACTTCACGGCCAACCAGCCTTCTATCACGCGGCTCATCCCTATCAAATGAATCCGAATGCGGGGGCCGTGGGCCCCATGGCGAAGAGGAAACGTCGTCACAGGACAATATTCACCGAGGAGCAACTGGAACAACTGGAGGCCACCTTCGACAAGACCCACTACCCAGACGTGGTCCTCAGGGAGCAGCTCGCGCTTCAAGTGGACCTCAAGGAAGAAAGGATCGAGGTAGGTTCGACTCCTTCGATTGCTTGGCCTTTTCGATAGAACGGGGATTTTAATCTATGGGTCCATGATCCCGTTTATACAGTGAATTGTTTTAAATCGGACGAGTCAGAGAACAAAGGTATTGAATGGAAAGCAAAATACATCTCCTCGCGAAATTCTTTCTTTTTTTTAGAATAACTGTGCACTGAAAAAGTGTCATTGTGCTCCTTTTTTAAATCGTGTACTAGTCTCAGAATCGTGGACTAGTTCAGAAATACTCAAATCGACGATTTTAAGGATTTTGTATGTGGAAGAGTAGGTTTGAGAAATTACTTTACGAGATAAACATAATAGTATGCAAAGATATGGATCTATTTTGATACCAATTGTGTCACCTACCCTCAGAGCCGGATTAAGACCATTAGAGGCTCTACGCACTTAAAAAAATTGACACCTCTTTATACAGGGTGATCACTTCAAAACAATGTAAGATTTCTTAGGCATTTGCGATTATTTGGCTAAAATGTGTTTCTAACGAAAGTTAGATTTTAAAATTCAGAAAATTTCTGTGATGCCCCCTTTCTTCCGATGCCCTAAGCACTGTAGGAAAAAAATTTCTCCAACTATTTCGGCATATTTGTTATTAATTAGTTCAAATAAAAAATGAAAAAAAATTGAAAACAGAATAACGTATCAACTAGCCCCGCAATTGATACATTTTCCCTTCGTCCGAATAATATTTTTTCATTCATTTTGTGTGTATTTTCTCAACTTTTCATTTACAATATAGTAAAGAGGATGGACCAAAGTATATTTGAGCATATTTGTTATCAAGTAGTTAATTCAAACAAAGATCAAAAACATTGAGAACTGAAAAACGTGTCAACTAGCCTCGGTCTCCCCCTAGAGCTTTCCACGCCGGAACGATACGTAAAAAACTAAAGACTTAGAATTTTCTAAAAACTCCTTCCTACATCAAGGGGGCTAAAAAATCTTCCCTCATCCCTTCATACAGCACGAAACCTTCAAGTATCGCGAACGATTCCTTCAATTCCCCGCTGGATGTTGCGTGCACAAAAAAATTTCGTAGCACCTCAAGAACTTCACCAGGATAAAAGCCCTCCAAGATCCCGGGACCATCGGTAGCTCCGCCTAGACTGACAAATTGCTGTCGCGGACCTAAGAGAATATTAGGTTTCCCCGTTCACAAACATTGACCATTCGGATTGTCCAAACTTTGGGCCCGGAACGCATAATTTGCAGCTCGAACAAAACGTTTCCACCGGAGCCGCGCGGGGTGACATGTTTCGGCCCCCGTCCACTGTTTGTCGCTTTAATGCTCGAGCCAGGGGTGGCATAATACTTTCATGGGGTCATTAAAATTATTTGTGATCAGTATTTATCGGGCGTCGCTCGACTTGAGACCAACAAGTTGCATGCTAGATTAAAAGCTTTGCCGTTTAATGTGTTTGCTTCCATTAAACATATGATTATCCACGGGCGCGGCCACTCGGCGCTGGGTACAGTTTAATAGCATCGCTTATTTAGCGCTGAAAAATGTTTACATGCTGCGCGCAGCGATTGATCTCACTCGCGAGCTGCTTAATCGAGGGTACTCGTTGGCTGGATGCAATCGAATGGACGTTTTCACGAGATCGAGGGGAACATTCTTGGACGATTCCCGTGCGCGATGGTACCCAGCGTGTGGCTAGGAAGACGATTCAAAGGGACTTAGGACGGTGTCATTGAGACTGGATCGAGGAGGAACCCTTTTCTGCCTTGGCATTGTGGGCCTGTTTAAAAGGATCTAGAGGAGATCGATGCTCAGTTTCAGTTCGCCACTTTTTCTTCGGGGGGGATGCCTTTTCGAGGAAGAATAGAACGCCATGTTGTCCGCGCTGGAGATAACCCTTTATACTCTTGTTCGTTAGAGTTTGTTTCCAAGATAATTATTCTTGGAATTATTACCTCGTCCCCATTCAAAGCCAACTGTACTGAAATACAGCACCAACACCACCCTCGTATAGAACTATGAAGTAAATTAAAATCCAGAAGATTCTCAATCAAGATTCTGATTTATCCAAATTACAGTAATCAGAAATTTCACTCCCCCCATTTTTTTCACCAAGTTGTATCGGCCACGGGGTATCCTTCCCAAGGGTGTTCCGGTCTCTGGCTGTTTAAACAGTCGATAGCAGGCGGTGTTTGCGGCAAGTAATCGCGAGCCAGCGATAAGTCAGCGCGGAAGGGGAAATCACGAGATGTCCACGTTCGCGGCCGGCAATTTGCTCGAACAATCGTACAATCCCAAAGTCATTCACACTTATCGCGGCCCAAACAGACCACCCGCGTGGCGTCGGCTTTACCAAAGGAAATCCCCGGCCTCGAGAGCCTTTAAAGACTTTGAAACAACATATACCTGGGGCGCACCTGCCGCGTCGAGGCAAGAGTTCCTGGTGTTTGCACAGAATTAGTAGAAAGGCGACTTTTCGAAACGAGACGGTAGGGAGGGGCTCGGGAGGGGCAGGAATAAAGGGGAGGACGGGGGTGAAACGGCTCCTCGAGAAAAAGAGAGGCCCCGAAGCACTCCCGTCCCGTGTTTGGAAAGAAGCACGCCCGTGTTTATACGCGGGACGGCCTTTCTCCTATCTCCGTGATTGCGTCCGCGGAATGCGGAGACGCGGACAGGTGCTGAGCTGCAGCAAGGACTGTACAGAGGCTGATTAAAGTGGTACGCAAGATGAATACAGAGGGATAGGGAGACTCGATCGAGCTCGTGTGTGACGTAGAGAAGGAGGCTTTCATTGAAATTTCAGAGGAAATAGACGAAAGAGGGGGATTTTCGGGAATTAGGATGCAGTACTTTTGGAAACAGTGGTCCTAGTTGCAAAATATTCCATCAAAGGATTTTCCATAAGCAATAGTGATTCAGAGGAGTTTAACACGTTGACTGCCATGATAATTAGGGTGGATTTTATTTTTCAACTATGAAAATATGATCTTCTTACTATCTCAATTTGTTCCTATTTATGAAGAATAAAATCGAGCAGAATATGAGCACAATTGATCTACATATATTTAGGGGTAGCTCAATGATGGTGGATTCTCCAATGTACATGATAATTATGTGGAAGGGAATGGAACGCTAGACATTTTTTCAAATGCATTCGTTTGTTTATTAAGAAAAGTGAAACTGAGAAAATGTATCATTGTGCCCCATCTGACGTATAACTAAGTAAAACAATTAATAGATTGTACCATGACAGCAGGAAACAGACACTGTCTGATGTCTGAGTCTTTGTGAACAATGAATTTAACAAATTATCAAAAATGTAAATGTAATGTAAATGCAAATGTATAAATTAAAATATGGCCATTCTATGTTGGATTTTAATAATTTCTATAATCTTTGACTCAGTTCAGCTACCCCTAAACATAAAAACGTATCGTCCAAAATTTTTATATAGTGTTTGTATATCTAAAGTAACAAATCATGGTCAGACTTATAAATAAAATATTTAATTTCCTTTTTAACTTTTAAGCTTCACCTTAATTCAAATGCTCATTGTCAAGAATATGAATACCATATGGTTCAATGATCGATATTATTAAAAAATTTGCAAATCTAAAAGTTCGTTTGTTGCGAGCATTTTGACGGAATGTTGTAATTATAAGGGATGATCTACCCCCATGGTAGTCAACATGTTGATAACCAACAAGGCAAAGAGTCTCTCGGTAATGATAGAGGGATGTTGATTGTCTGGCTTGATTTAAACCGAGTCAGACAGGCGTGGGGAACAAATGCTGATTTCGAATGTGGGATGAAGCCTTTTGATCTTCGCTGGCTCCCTTCGCCTTGTTAAGACTCCTCTCGATGGCTACGCCAACGCACAGGTAAACGGGGTGTATCAATTACTGGCGTCTAGCCTGATTGAAATTAAAATCCATCGGCTGATTTCACGGTACAGTGATGATGAATTTGGATTGGAGGCAACGAAGTGGTTAAACTTCAGTAACCAATGATCAAATTGTCACCAATGGAAATAATTGGGGGGGGTCTAACTCAAATGTGGTAATTAATATTTTGAAAATACAGTAGGAATCCTATGGTATCAAATGAACAATTCTTTTGGATCACGTGCTTCCGATATTTTAATTTCTTTGGATGGTGTATTAATAAATTATTATCAATCTGGGTGACAAATGATGATATATAAACACCAAACATTCTATAAAAGATCTGAAATCCATATTAGTTTTATTGACCCAGTTGCTTTATTCGCACAAAATATACTTTTCACTGCTTCTACTAATTTAAATTACCAAATAAAGTAAAAATTGTTAGAGTTCTTCAATAAATTTGCAACGATTTTCACAATTATTTCACACGGTACAAGTGTACTTATGGTTACTTAGCGGTTATTTAGCTGTTGCTCGTTGTAGCTCCACATTTTTCGAATTCGTGCAAAATAAGCCCAACCGCGCACCCCCTAATCAAACACCTGGAATTTCAGGTGTGGTTCAAGAACCGACGTGCCAAGTGGCGTAAGCAGAAGCGGGAGGAGCAAGAACGATTGCGGAAGCTTCAGCTGGAGCAACGTCAGCGTACCGACGACACCGTGTCCACGGCTACTGTCAAAGTGCCCGACCACTTAATGCTGACCAGACAGCAACAGCAGCAGCAACAGCAGCAGCAGCAGCACGAGCAAGACACCGACAGTTCGGACCTCGAAGTGGCGTAGTCGGAACACTGGTTTTAGACTCTTTTTATTGACGAGGGAGGACAGAGTTGCTCCCATTGCATGGGAGAATTTGTAAATATTGAATTAGAGTGTATATATATATTTGTACATATAGCTCACGTTCGATGTGTATAATAGACAATGAAATAAATTATTGAGTCGAGATACCAACATGGTGATGTATTTCTTTTCGTCCTGTGCGTTGCCTTTTTTATATGAAAAGTGCTACTACTCGGGACTTTGTTTTTTATTTGGAAGGGGGTGTATCTCTAACTGTGAAAATAATTGTGGTTAGTGGTCGATCGAGGAATATCTATTTAATAGTAGGTACTTGCTGGCTATGTTTCAGTGGATGTAACATTCCTTTCTTTAGAAATCAGAAATTCTATATTTTTAAATAACCATTTTCTAATTTGTATGAGTTCGCCCGTTTTCCGCATAAATATACAGGGTGTAGTATAATTTCAAAGGAAATGAGTTTTAATTCAAAACCGAGTAAAAAATGTGGAGGGAATATAGATATTGATTTGAACTAATCGGATTGACTAAAGACTAGATTACTTTAACCAGAAAGGTTAAAAACCTTCTGTACTTAAGGGGTCATGCTCAGTCAGGAGGCCGAAAAAAAGGGTGGTATTTGGAAATTTTTTACTCAAAAACTATAACACATTTCTCAAAAAATCTTTTTTCCTTTGAAGCATTGCATTTAGTACCGTGCATCGTAACTTTTTTATTTAAAAATATTTTTTTATCCGATGCTTAGTTTTCCTTTAATTGACGAAAATCAGGCACGATTTATGTTAAAAATTGTAACATTTATTTTAAACATCCGCCATTTTTTCCCAAATCAACATTTCGAAAAATCCTTCGTTCGAATACTAGATAATATAATATAATAAGTAAATTCTTTTGAATTTTTTATTTTACATGATCGACTTTCGAGCAGCACTGGTCACCGGCAGATGCCTTTTTTTTAGAGAACCTTCGAGTGATGGACAATAACTTAGTTATTGATAAATATTTTTAAATAAAAAAATTACGATGCACGGTACTAGATGCATTCCTTAAAAGAAAAAAAGATTTTTTGAGAAATGTATTATAGCTTTTGAGTAAAAAATTTCTAAAGACCACCCTTTTTTCGGCCTCCTGACTGAGCATGACCCCTTAAGAAAACATCGTCCAAGCTACCAGAAAACCGAAGGATCGACCAGCCTTCATCAACCAAATAAGATTCCACATTCCTCGCACCTCCTTCCTAACAATAACAATCAAACAATTCCGAATTAACTACATATAATCGTAAAAAAAAATACAGTAGAATGTCTTTTAACCCTTAATTCACGTTTATAACCACCTCGAACAAAAACAGTGATCTATAACACCCACATCCCCTAAAGAAACTTCAAACCTATTCCTTTGGATTTATCCTCCCCCCGGTTTGAAACACCCCGTGTATCCGATACACCCTCGTCAGAGAACGGATCGGTGATTAAAATCCCTCGTCGTTTGTTAGTCGAACTTAGTTCTACGTGCCTCGACGATTATATTATTAGCATTGTGCGGCGGGGGTCGAAGGACCAGCTGGCTGACTAGCGCCAACTCTAGGACACCGTAAGTTCGCCTCGAGTTCGGGGCAAGTTCCGGTAAGTACATAAATCCCGAGGGCGACCTGAAACTAAGACGTTCTCTGCGGTGCAAGTTTAATAGGTTCCGCGCCGCTGCTGCGCTGAGACCTAAAGACGATCGACTTAAATACAGCTTCTTTTATTTCCACCAGCATGGACAGCCTTTTTCTACCCTTCGATTATTCGAAGTCACCAGCCACCTCCTTCGTTGCTGTACAACCGGCTGGTTACACTTTGGTCGTTTTAACAAGTCACATAGAGCAGTGGCAAAAGAAAGTTTCGGCTGTGAACTGCGATAGAAATCAGAAAGTTGCATTAGGAAGAAGTATGTATTAAAGTTCATATTACACAGATTGGGGGATGCCAACATTAACCCTTCGTGGTCATACCTTCTAATCACAAATTGGTTACACAGGGTTCACTGTACCCCAGCGTCACTTTTCAATTACCATTTTCGTATTTTTGAATCTTTTAATTTTTCAGTGATAATTGTACATTCGTAATACTCAGACACTCATGCTCTAACAGTCTTTTTCTAGAAACATTAATTTTTATATGATGCAATTTGTAGTCGACAAAATAGTTGTGGGAAAAAACGATTTTTGGTTAAAATTCACTAAGTTTTTATATTTTAATAATGTCTAAAAATTGACAGAAATATTGGCAAAGAAAAAATGCTTGGGGTTCGATACACCCCGTCTAATCACGAAGGGTTAATTCTGTCTGAAGACATGTAAAAATTTGGGTTTCATACTTTCTTTTGACCACCACTCTACGTCTCGAATTAGACTTTGAGGCGTGGCAACGAAACTTGTAATGTTTGCGCTGGGTAATAATTTATGGGGTTTCTGAAGCTGTGTTAATGATTATGTTATAATAGGATTTAGGGGTCTAGCATCACACCCGTTGCGGAATAGTACACGGTACTCCCAAAGGGAACGTGTTCACGCAAATGCGGGACAATGAATGTATCGATATCACATGGCTGGCATTAATTTTGCGAATTCTTCTACAACTATTCCAGAATGTGATCTGCAGTAAAATAATCGTGAAATATTTTGGAAAATTTCAGGAAAATGAACGTCAACCATTTGAAATGAGGCAACACTCTCAGCCGTGGATATAATTTAATTCTGGCAGCTATACACAAACTGCAGAGCGACGAATGGACTAATTTCATATGATTGGCATTCGTATCGTGAATTCTTCTACAATAATATTTCGGGAAAAATGATTTTCACGAGTTCACGAAATGAACCAGGATCGAACGAGCATATTCTCTTGGATTCGTCATTCGCCATCATGTGGAGCACGACGAGGACGCAGGTTGTTTTCGTAACGTCTTCCCGCGAAGCTCGTTAATTATGTCCGAGATTTCATTGCACTCGTACAGCTTCCAGAGAAATTTCAAGCAATAAGGGTGGATTGAAACGCGCGTTTCGGGTGTCCGTGGCTCAAGTCAGATCTAGAGAGTCCTGTCGCGTAACAGAAACTGATGTGTTCTTGCGTTGTTGCTTGGATGACATTAGTTAATATTAAATTCGCGGATTTTACTGCTATAGCGATAGCAAGAGCTGCAGCGACAGATGTGAAATTTGTCCGACGAATACTGTTGAGCTATATGCAATTTTGTATAATACCTAAATGTAAATTTCCAAATTCCTTAATTTCCACTCTTAAAAAATTATAATTTTACAGAACTCATACATTATCGTATTCAGAACAAATGCAGAATTTAAATACTCGTGTTTACACATGTTCACGTGCAAACACCTATTTACATGTAATTGAGTAGGAAAGGGACATACAGCAGGAATTACTTTCCTGCTTCACGACGGAGATGAAACACGAAAATTGAAGTACCATCCCATGAATTATATCTCAACGAAATCCCCATTAAAATATTAAATTCCACTGAAATTACTTTATCCAGCTTCAGCACCCAGAGAACCTCCACTCTGGTTAAAAGGGGTTGGTCAGTGTATCTGTTTTAAGTCGATTTCTGACACTTGGATCAACAAAGCCTCGGACACCGTTCATCGAGGGTGAGCCAAGAGAAATAGCCGATCATTCAGTGCCCTTGCAGCACAGTCTATCGATAGTCCGCGCAGTTTCCTGTCTCTTATGCTTCCACTTCCTCATCTGTTTCTTCTTCTGCTCGTCGTACGGGCACTCGATTTTTCTCGCCCTCCTGGACCTCTCCTTCTTCTCGAACCTACCAAACGGTAGCGCGGATGGTCCCACGTCCACGACCTTCAAGATTTCAATGGGATTCAAAGCGAACTGGCTGCACTCGGGGGAGCCGATCGTCAGCACCAGAACCGTGACGAACTTATAAAGATACGTGGCCCTCATCATGTAAACCCCCCCTTCGCCATACTGGAACAACGGCGGCCCAAAGGAGTTGACGTCGCACATGTAGTAGGACCCACAGAACTTGAACACCCCCAGGCAGGAGCTCTCGCACGTCAGAATGCCGAAGTGGTACTTGAGGAACATCTGCTCCAGCGACTGCCAGAGGTACCTGTTCGACTTGGAGTAGAGCCTGCCGCAAATGGCGGGCAGGACCTTGGCCTCGAACATGGTCTCGCCGATCTTGAAGTGGCTCATCAGGTACCTGTTCCAGCAGCTCACGTGGCTGTACTCGTTCTTGGTGGACTTGAACTCAGCCTCGAGCTTGCTGTGAGTGTAGTACCTGTCCCCGCACATGACGATCACGTCGAGAGTCTTGGTGCTCCAGTACTCGGGCGCCATGATCCTGGTCATGCCAGCGCAGACCACGTAGCAGGCGTACGTCTGCATGCCACGGTTCTCCCTCTCGAACATTCCATCCGTGATGTGCAGCTCGCCCCACAGGGAGAACAGCTTGTTCGACTCCTCCACCACGTACTGGTGCCACCGCATCTTCCCGAGGCCAGGCACATCTTTCACGTTCTTCTTCTTCGCGGGAATGGCCACGCACTTGGCCCAGGTGATCTTGTAGAGCTTCAGCCATGTTGGTTTCTCGATGGCGTCATTCAGGTCGCCCTCCTCTTGCTCGATCGTGCACGGGTCCCTCGTGTCTAGGGGATCGAAGGGACAGTCGTCGATCGTCTTCTTCTTCACGAAGCGCCCGGGCGGCTTCGGTGCCCCGCGCTGCAGCAGCTTCAGATTGTGCACCTGGCAGCAGTGGTGCGTCATGTGGAAGATCTGCACTGTGAAGAACTCCTCCTTTGTTGGTTCCTCTTCGGCTGCTTCCTCTGCTTTCGGGGTGTCCTCCGCCGTGGCTGCCTCCACTTTCACCCCCTCCGCCGGAGCGTCTCCTTCGGCCACTTGGACTTCCTCCGCTGGAGTCTCTGCTTCAGCCACTTTGGCGTCCTCCGCTGGAGTCTCTGCCTCAGCCACTTTGGCGTCCTCCGTTGGAGCTTCTGTTGCAGCCATTTTTGCCGCTTCCACCTTCGCCTTCTGCATGTCTGTCTGCGGGAGCGTGTGCACGTAGGCTCTTAATAGAAGGATCATCAGGTGTCTTCTGAGGGACTCCTTCGAGCAGAACTTGAGGATGCAGGCGTAGCCATTGTCGTCCCAGTAACCGAATTTGTCGCAGCGGTACGGGTTGTACAGGTACCAGAAGAGATTGTCCTTCCAGTATGCCACGGAGAATCGCGTGGTGCGGAATATGCAGTTATTGTAGCGTATGGGGATTCTGTCGAACCACTCCTCGATCTTTCTAACGCCTCTGTGAACCGGTGCAGTTTGCTGATCGGTGATCTTCTCGGAGCCGATCTCCAGTTTCACGTTCATCAGCTCCTTTCGTTCCAGCACCATCTTTCGCCTCAGATTCCTCTCCTCGTAATCCCAGGGAATGTCTGCGACGATGGGAACGTCGTTGCACTCGCGAATCAGCTCCACCTCGACGCTGTACTTGTAATTGTACACGACGATGTCGTCCAACCTTTGCTTCTCCTTGATGTTAATGGCGCCGATGTGGGTGTACAGCATCCAAGCGTGGTCGTAGATGTAATCGATGTTAGCGCTCCACGCGTACTTGTATCTTATAAGAGTACGTTATTGTTATTTGCCGTGCCAAGAAACTGGCGGTTTGTAACCTTCTAGGCACTGAATGTAGACGGAAACCCAGTGAGCGACTGTACTGTTCAAAGTAATTAAAGTTCGAGGTAACTGACCCTCTAATTCCTTTGAATAGCATCGAGCAAACTCTCGTTGTAAGCTCACCACTCGGGTCCAGGCAGAGACTTATGTTCACCACGAACAGCTCGAGCGATTGGCACCTCATTTAGGCTCGAGCTGATGTTTATTTACACTCGTGTCGCCCTTCCCTCTCGACTGGATCCGAGGGGGATCCCTCCAGTTGGCAGGGGCAGAGATAATCGCACAATGAACAAAATCTGGCGATCTTACAACGCGAATTTACTGTACATGTTTAGAAGTCATCGGAAGCCCTGCTAAGGTTCACAATTCCACAATTCATTTACCCAAGATGTTTAACAAAATAGACAAAGTGTTCGCATTGCGCAACTTCCTTATTTCAGGGAATCCTGTACAACTGGTACCCCAGTGATAGAATTACGCGAACCGATCCAAAGTGGTTCGTGAACCTTATCAGAGATAGCCAACAGTCGAGTTTCCAATCATCAGCTTTGCTCAGAAGTGTACCTCAGCTGTGTCTTCGCCAGAAGAGCAACGACTGCCTGATAGAAGCAGAACTTCCAAGTCTTTTGCCGCGCTCGCAACACCCCCAGTTCCGGCAAATGCATTCCCTTCAAGCCACGAAGGCATACATCAGCGTAGACCCTGTTACCCCTCGCTTTCGAGGGTAGCTCGAATACGATGTAATCACCGTCGACCAAGCCCGGCTGTTCACCGGCAGCCTTATCGACAAGCAACTCCTTCGTAGGCAGGGGACAGGCTTGCGGGATCCTGGCGTGACCCAGTTCCTTGCGACCAGAGAAATCCTTCGCAGGGTCGTCGAATACCTCCTTGTCGTCCAGGTCTAGATCGCAGGGGAACAGGTCTTTCCTCTTCTTCCGCCTCTGTTTCCGTCGTTCTCTCAGCTCCTTCACTAAATCTCGCGTGGTGCACGGCCACACGCCTCGCCATTGCTCCTTATCAGTCTTCGAGGGTCGAGGCCCCACCTCGTTGTCAGACTTGGACGAGTGCACCTGTTTAAAGGACTCTTTCCAGAATGATAGTTTAACACCTTGAGCAGCGCGAGCTTTTGGAAAATGCCTCTTCAAGTCGCTTTGACCGTCTCTAACAATCACTTCTGCTGGAAATCTTTGTATTGTCTGTTAAATTTTCATGAAACTACAACCAAAGATTCAAGTAACCCAAATCAGGACGAGTTTCAACTCATTTTCATCAGAGGAATCTCGACAATCTAATTGGCGATACTTTGACGAAAATAAATAATAGAGAATATAGAAATTGAAATTTTTAATATAAAAGCTTCGTTTGAAATGTGTATGAATGGAATTATAGGTGAAAATGGACCCTGCGTCTGTCGTGACATAAGAATATCTGTGAAAGTCTCAATATAGAACACTGTCAGAACAGTGAGCTGAGATTATTTTCGATAATTTACTAACTGGCAGATTCAATCTCATGTTCTTCCAAATTCGAATCTTCTGCGTCCGATCGAGCTTATTAGGCAAGGTTACTTCGTTTTGAAGCTGCAAGGCGTGGAGGGGCAAGCATCTGTGAGGAGTGACCAATTCCTCTTCCGAGTGTACTCGAGGAAATTTTCGAATGTTGGCTGGTCTTCTGTGCTTGAAGATGTCATCCTTCTCGAACTGTTCTTGATCCTCCACGAATCTGAGGAGATCGCCAAGTGTCGTTTGAAGCAAGTACGATGACTTTGCCTGGGTAGCGTCTTACGTGTTCATGAACACTCGCCATGGTGGCATTCCGTCGCAGGTCCACTTCTTCTCCGTGCATTTTTCCATCCAAGTTTTCGCTTTTTTTCTTCTTGCGGGAGCTGATTCCGCTGTTGCATCGGTGTCTGCCAGTTCCGTGGTAGTGTCATCAACGTCGGTTGTAAACTCTTCATCAGTCTGCCCTTGTTCAGACATTTTTCGCAGCTTTCTAATATTTCTATATCTATGAGTTTTTCTCTGTTGTCAGGAAACTCTTCACCCTTATATTAGCATTGCTTCGAAGCAGCTTCGCCAAATTCATCGATGGCTTACTGCCATTTATTTCATAGACAGATTACGCGCATTCTTGACTCCCCGTTTCGTTTTATTCACAAGCTATTCTTACACTATGTACCTTGCAATTTATTTACTAGAGCTCCAGTATATTTCTCGACATTTTCAAACTAAAAATTCTGCACCTTAGGATCTCTAACTCGATAAGGTTATTGAACTTGATACTTTTGTCAATTAGATCACTAATTATCAAAAAATCCCGTTTAAATTCCAAACGCCTCAATCGCGATTGACGTTACAACTTTGAATTTAGACGTAACCTAATAACCGAAATCAGGGCGGACTATGTGACGTTTTCTTTTCCCGTATAATTTGAATGTGTCGCTGAATATTCTGCACGAAAAGTTCGCAAGTTATATTCGCTCGATGCGGCGATCACTTCGCGAATATTAACGCTGTAATGAAAAATTGTTTATCGATCCACTGGCGACGGGAATTCGCATCCCGCGTTCAAATGTAATACGCACGATTGTACGGATACACGAGTGTGCTGAAAATATGAGCTACGTTCTGGGTGTTGGAGGGAGCCGAGGGAAGCTGGACAAATGCCACTTCTCAAAAGGGCTGACGAAAGATTTAAAGCGTTCCGTTCTGTGATTTTGTAATTATTTTCCTCCTCTCGAAGTAGACGAAGCCTTAAAACGGCAAGCAATCTCAGCGCGCGAAGCCCGACCGGCGGCGCAAAATTTTCGAAGTGTTTATAAAATTACGCCGATACACGATGGAAATAACGTGAAACCTTACTGCCTGGGTAATATTCGGATCATTATTGGATTTAGGAGCCCCTTGAGTGCATCGGTCAACAAATAATTCCTGTTGCGTGCTCAGCGAGATTCGTTTTCACCAATTTCACGCGGAAGAAGAAACAGAGGTAGACGGAAATTATCTCTATTATATAGATGATCTCTCTATCTCTATCTCTTGTATATAGACTGCCTATAATCCATAATAATATGCTGAAAAACATGGCTGGGGAAAAAAGTAACACGTCACTGCGGGGACGAAAGTAAAATGTTTCTATAAGTTTAAAGATGCCTCCCTGTATTTCAAAAGAGTTGACTCCAATATTAACAATAGCTTTTAGAAAAAAATCATAAATATTAGTTACTTTTGGAGCAGTTACACGAGATTCCATATTAAATCAAATCAGAATTGGACAAAATGTAATCTAATTACAACTTACAAATTGCGATTAAAATGTAATTGTATAGTTAATTACACATTATTTTCCGTAATCGTTAATTTAGGTAGTTGACCATTTGGTTTCGTCAACTACCTAAATGAACGATTACAGAAAATAATGTGTAATCAACTACACAATTACATTTTAATCCTAATTTGTAAGTTGTAATTAGATTACATTTTGCCCAACTCTGAATCAAATACACAGTATCAAAGAAATGTTTTAAGCTGGTTATGCTTTTTCAGGACAAAAGTAACAATGACATAACTCTTTGACTACTTATCATGGAAGGCTGAATTTGTGGTCAAAGGATAGACCAAGAAACACACTATCTTAAGGCATACTTTTCGTTTTTACATCTGTAAGAGGTAATTGGCAGCTAGGCTAAATGTAAAAAGCGTTACGTTTGTCCCCGCTCTCCCCTACGTATACCTACAGATTTTGTAATATTATCCATAGTTACGGACCGCCGTTAAATTTTCATAAGATCGCTTAATGTTATCGCTATTGGATAGGTACATGCAATAGCTATTTACTTCGCCATGCGGCGTGTGTGCGTGTGGATCGTCGAAACGGGGATCTTTCTCAACTTTAAGTGCAGCCATTCTCTAACAGGTATCCACCGAGAGACAGAGAATGGACCGAGTGGATCTTTGCTCGATTTTTGTTCAGTAAAACGAGAAGAAGAGCTTCCAGCGGACTTTCTCGTCGATGTATCCCGTGGGAATCCGAGCACCAGTTCGAGTCAAAGTGAATTTGAAGCTGAAATCGGTCTGATCCCCGCAAGGTTCCAGCGGCAGGACGAACTTTCCCGGGCAAATCAAAGATCAAGACAACTCGCGGTGAAATTTTAATGAGCTGCTCGGCGCTCGGAGTTCCATCGAGGAAAGGTGGATCGATCGATTGCACTGGGACTGGCTAAATCTCGAAAGCTCGTCGGAAGTGAATTATTGCGCGAGACGCGGTCGCGTAATATGAATTACGCAGAAGATAACTACGAGAAGAGGGTGAGAAAGCAGGATGTCGATGGTGTAGCGGCATACCTGGAGATCTTAACGGTAATTTTGATAAATCGATTACTTTCGAAATTAAATATTAATGGTAACTTAGTTCCGCGTGTTTCTGTTAATAAATAATCTTTTCCTATATTTTTTAGTAGCATCAAACCCTTCCGGGTTCTATCACTATTTGGCGTACAATTACTATGGTTATTAATTTGAAGAATCTTCAGAACTTTACATTTCTACTGAATTACATTTCTGAATGAATTAATCCCCTACTATAGTCCCCGACGCTATAGTCGCCTTTGCCCAGAAACTTTAAACGCGTTTTTCTCGAATATTTTTTCTCTTCATTTGTTCCTGATTGTGAACGAATGGGGGTTCAGATCGACTTGGAAAAAATTATAAAAAAAACTTCCGCACAACCACCCCATACAAGTCCACTTTCTTTCGTCGCTCCCAAAACTCTCGCTAGACCCCCAAATTCCAAAATATCGCAAAAACGCGCCATTAAATCAGAGAACTGTTGCGAAGGAAGCCGGCAGCATGGAAATCGCTGTACAGGGACCAAACAGGTACCCCCGTTGAATCGAACGGATGCCACTGTACCAAGTGGACGGGGGTGGAAGTGTCCGTGGAAGAGCGAAGAGGAGAGAAGAAGCGGATTGACGCGCGTACACGCGTGCACACGCGTGTTGCGTGAATGGGGAGGGGGGTGGCCGCGGAGGGTGAATGCAGAATAAACAGTGCATTATATGCAATAACGCACAAAACGCCCCTACGGCAGAACAGCCATCTCCTTCGAAAGTTCCCGTCACGGGAACGCGCACACGACCAATCCAATTAATTTTATTTTAATTACCGCATCGTCGAGCACACGCCGATTGTTATTGTTTCGGCGGCGACGAATCGACCGACGGGTTCGTTATTTCCCACCCCACCCCCCCTCCCCCTTGACAATTTCTGTCTGTTCGCACCGCCGCTAGATAGGAGGAGGGAGACAGTCGTTCGAATGGGAATCAAATTTTTTCAAAGTGACCACGATGCTCCATTCATGAACGCTGGGATATCGTTTTTTTATTCAGCCCCTCGTTCGTCGAGCAATCGCAACGACGACAAATTGTTCAAGTTAACGAAATTTGGTGGTATTGTGGCGCTTGACGGGCTCACTACCATCGGGGGTCACTGAAAACTAATACACGTGTACTTCCATCGAGGTTAACGTCCCCTTAACATTTTCTTTTTAGAGTAAACTCTGGAGAGATTCGACTGCTTTTTGGTAAGTAAACATGTCGCGGAAGAGTGTCGCAAATTTATAGAATAAAAGGGGTAAGATGGGAGACTCTTGTGACTATAGAAGCCCAGGATGAATTTAATGCAGCTGAGTAGATTCGTTGGGTTTTGTTGGGAATGAAAATTCTTACGGCGAGTAGAAGTATTATACGCCACCTGCGTAGCGCTTTTAATTTATGTTTTATTTACATTTTATTTTTAAAATCAATTGCAGTGCATCATTTGTATAAAAATAAATTTTCCAGAACTCATAATATTATAATACGATTAATCATTTTACCATAAAAAATTATTTACGTACAACGATTCTGAAGTAAGTAAAATACAATGTTATGCATTATTTATATTATTTTCGTCATTTTATTAAGTTATTTCTGATTACATTACCATCGGTCGAAATGACCGACGTGCGCCTACTAACGTAAATTATTTGGCGCGCCTACTCTCGGGTTAACCATTGGCAGAATTGCGACGGTGTTAACGTAGAATCGATTCCCTTGAATTAGCGATTTCATGAGCGACCACTGAGGTAACAATTTTCGAACGTTTCGAGTTATTTGCATACGCGTCGGTACCGTAAATATTTGCCACCGATCGACAGCGCGTAATCACGTACGATTCAACCGCGTGGCAGCCATCGAAGTACTGTAATTACGTTGGCTATGGAAAAGCGACGAACAATGTGCGCGCACGACACGGAGCTGAACCTGTAATGACGGTTAAACAATCATTGTCGCTAGTCACGCGGCATTATTATACTATTACATTTATACTAAACAGGCGAGTAAATACCGCGATCTGATTTCCATGCCGAATGAAATTTCTAGCCCGTTCAATTAAATAAAAGAAGAATTACTTAGGCCCCAAAAACTGTTGTCGCGTAAATAAGAAATCCCGAGACATTCCAAAGAAGAAGAAGGAAAGATTCGATGATTTTACCTCTGCTCCCCTACATTACGCTTAATTAAATTTGCAGGTTCTATTTGCGACAGATTTTTTCGGTAGAACATTAACTGCACGCGTATTAGCAAACATTTACAAGCCTAATAATTGAATTGCCCAAAACGATTACACTGATACCGATCCTTTCCGAATGTAATTCGAGCAGGTGAAAATCAATACACTTTTAATTATCGGACTGCATTTTCTGCTGACATTAACAGATACCGTTGCAACATGCCCACCGCCCTCCCACCGCTGTTCTTTATTTTCCTTTCTGTGATTGCCTCGAAAACCACCAATTAACGGGACCCCGGAAATTTCGAATAACAAAATTTACAATTCAGTGGATATTTTAAAATATACGATACAAATCGTCGTCTGCCGTGCCATTTACCTCGCGGCAAGTAAAGTTTCTACATTTTTGTGAATTTGAATTTGGTTTCATCATGGAGGGATGGAATTACGATTATGACTTCATTTCAGATTGTTTTAAATTACATACCCCGAAGGTGTACAAATTGGTTGCAATAATTGTCTTGTCTTCTTTTAATTATTTATGGCCAAATTAGCGCTAGTTTTGTTTTATAATTAATTACATCATTGAATATTGTTCTAAAAAAATGTTTAAACTATGCAACAACTAAGATGGCTTGCCTAATACTGAGACTTAATAATAACAATTTAGATAATACTACAACAGGACAATGTGATGTGGGATCTCGAGGAGTTTATTTCAACATAATAAAATATCCACGAGTTTTAGAACTTACAGGTGACTTACCACTTCTTTGGTTTTCTCTATAAATAGGACCACCTAATCCAAAATTTCTTTTATTATTCCATAATCACTCCTATTTTTTCTCAGTTAAACCGCCTCGGATTAAGGGGGTATTCTACCCAAAAAATCTATTTTTCCTTGTTTGATTTTCAAATATTTTAGGGTTTCGAAAATATGTCTCTAAAATATTAAGGTGAAATTCGAAAAACTCCCAGAGTTATAGGGGCTTAAGGCCGCAGCGTGGCCGGCAGTTGTATAAATTTCAATATAAAGCATTCCAAAAATTTGTGTTGATGGTTCAAACACTACTAAATATGTGTGCGAAACCCCTGCCCTGTAGGCGCGATAGGTTCTCCAGAATTAATTTCCAAATATCACCTTCAAAAACGAGTATCTAGACTAGAATACCCCCTTAAGCTGAACACACACTCACGCACACACGATGCTGAAGGGACCTCGACGCGGAGAACTCGATGCTAAGGAAACCCTGCCAAAGTTCTCGATGCTAAGGAGGCCTCATCGCAAAAGTAAACACCTCGACAAAACAAAAACCTCTCTACGAAAAAGCCAACACCAACTCTAACTTCGTCAATGCACATCCTCGAATTCATCAGACATCGTATTATCCAGGTTGCGGATTAAACGAAGCCCAATTTACCCAGACACCACCACACACCGATGCACACCAACGAATATCAACCCGTTAATAATAAAACAGTCATAAAATCAACATAAAACAGTTCACGCAAACGAAAACACCGCGATTCCCGAATTTCCGCCGAAGTTTCCCTCGCGTATCGGCCGGTTCTCACGTCTGGAGCAACTTTCGCGATGGGATCGCGCCCTAGGAGAGCCGCGTAACTAAACGGAGGCACAAAATGTCCCCAGGAGGGATTTACGGGGCGAGAAACACTCTCGGAGACGTTCCACCAGGTGGATTTTCAGGGTGCGGAGAGAGAGAGAGAGAGAGAGAGAGAGAGAGAGAGAGAGAGAGAGACTGTCCTAGCGGAGACCTGTCCCCGAGGCCGGGTCCTTTTAATTACCCGACGTTAAATTCTTTATCTGGCTGAAACAATGTGGCGGGCCCGTGTTTTCAGACCAAACAAACCCCATGTTGATACGCGGTAATAGAATAATCTGGCAGCTGATTCCGGGGATATAGCCCGCGGGGATAGAAACCCACACGATTTCTGCACCCGGTCTCTGCGCCTACAACCCAGAACGAAAATCAACCCCCTAACCATCCCCCCGCGCCCCACGTTCGCCGCCTCCGCGTGCACCCTCGTAACCTCGTATCCGCCTAGAGGGAGACAGAAAGACCAAACCGCCCCCTTCTCCGCATGTTTACACACTCTGTGGCTATGCCTGGACAAATGGTTTTCCGGTGTGGGGAGGGAGCTTGGACGAAGGGGTACGTTCCCGTATTCCGCGTGACAATAAACGATATTCAAATTACAACCACGATCTTTCCACGATCTCATGTGTTTTCGAGAAAAACACACCGGCACTGGATTTATTATTCTTATTTTGCAGATTTGATAGGGCTTCGTGCGAGGAGTCTTCCATTTGGGGGCTGTAAAAGTAGAGGTGAATAGCTCCGGCGGGGTATTTGAATCCTGAATATTTTAAAGGAATTCATGTACGGAATAGAAAGTAATACTTTTTATTTAGTTATCGATGTTTATTTTTTGTAGTAATGGGATCTTGGGGGTTGAGGATTCAGAATCCAAGGGTGGGAAGTACTGCTCGTCACTCTTTCGTGCCTAATACTTGGAAAGCAAGTCAGGATTTTAAAACGAGGTAGGTATTTCTGCTGCCTTTTCTGATCCCCAATTTCTTTATCTGCTGATTTGATATGGTTTAGAAGACACCTTAATAAAGCGAATATGTGACAGAATAGAAGAGCAATAATTAAGTGAACAGGTATATCCGAGCGTTGTCAATGATTTTCCGTCAAGCATCCTTCTTTCCGGTTAGCCCGCCGATAAATTATAGTAATTAAAGTAATGGGATAAAACTTTTTTCCATTCATTAAACTACATTTCTATAGTAAATAAAAAATATAAAAGTAATAAAATTATTATTGCTTTTAAAATGATTTTGAAAGCGATCTTGATAACATGTTTAAAAATTCATGCCCCGCTTCTGAAGGCGATTTCAGCTGTTAGATTTAACCGAACCCAAACATCTAAACAGATTCTTGTTCAGCATGACTGTCGCTATCGCTCGGATTATAATTAGTGATTTATCTTCAAAATTAACAAAATGACGGGCAAAATGCAAGAAAAAGGTTTGTTCGGCTTTTTCCCTTCGCTATTTTCGATGTTAAAAGTAGATTAGACTCAATGAAAATATTTAGTTGTAGTCCCTGCGAGAATCCTAGGTGTGCAGAATAAGCGATAAAATTTATAAAGCAATCGGTCCGATAGATTTTCAGATTTCATCTTCACGATGTGAAAAAATGACGTTTCGAGATAACCGCGTTCAAAGTTTTCTTGGCCGAGCCTCTGCGCCCCTTACAAAAAGCCTCTGTAGAAGCTAAAATAATCGGAATTTTTCCACGAAAATTTAACGGTACATTCTTGAGGATATGTACCTACTTTCGAAAAAAAAATTAAAAAAACAATCGATTTTTTCAACCCGTCTAACCGGAATGGCCCCTTAAGATACGGAAAACGTACATAAACCAGTCGTTACGTGAGCGATGTGTGTCGCTGCGACTGTATCTCTATGCGGGAAATGCGTATGTTCCTGAATGTACGAGCGTATCTCGATTCTTGGCCTCACAATGGCGGAACGATTGAAACACGGCATTCCAGCCAGCGACTGTTTTATTGCCCTCGACAGACTCGATATAAGCAACGCGACTGTCAAACAACCCCCAGCTACAAGTTCTCCGCGTCTTTCGCTGCCGATACTTTCATT
Organism: Andrena cerasifolii; assembly: GCF_050908995.1. NCBI lineage: Eukaryota > Metazoa > Arthropoda > Insecta > Hymenoptera > Andrenidae > Andrena > Andrena cerasifolii. Next base: position 11,245,391 of record NC_135120.1, on the reverse strand, counting down.
CGCCGCCCCGCACCGCCCCTCCAGGGGGATGAAGGAGGAAAAGATTGATTCGCTTCTCTTACGTGCTTTCGATATCATTTCCGCTACTGTTCTCGTCCCTCTGCGTACATATGTACCACTGAAATCGATGCAGATATTAGCTCTTTCTGGTCCCTGCAAGTTTTACTTCACATCGTATTTCCTTCTAGTCAGGAGTTACGGGGGCGGTGGATGAGCAGATTTTTGCTTGGTTCTGTTAGTGATTGGGTATTTGATAAGGGTTCTGGAGGAATTCCATTTAAAATAACTTACTGATCACCACACTTTCCATTTCAAGGTTTAAAATATTATCAACCCTGCTGCAACTTAGGGGTCGCCCTTAAATTGCGTAAGGCTTTTTGAGGGGGTCGCGAATTTGTTACGTTTTATTACAAAGCGAGGAGGGGAAGCCAGGTAGAGTTCTTAAGTAAAATATTTTTTCAACCTAATTTTCAATAGGAATAGCCTAAAAAAAATCTGGAAATAAGCATCTGAAGCACGATGGTGGGGTGCGTGGGACCTCCTCCACCTCGGCAGTTAAGGGTTGAAGCGAAATTACAGAATGCTCTCCGAAAGCGGTCGAGTCCACGCACGCCCCGGAAAAGAACCACGAAAAGAGCTGGAACCGCAAAGTGTTAACGTGTGCCAGCCTTTAAATCATTTTTTCCACCTTTGGTAACAAGACGTCAAAAGATCGAGACCTTCCTTTTTGGTAGCGCGCACGCTCCATAATGATCCTTCCTTTGTCTGGCTGGGGAGAATTGGATGGAAATGAAAGGGTCGCGGGCTGCGCTAAAGGACGCTGGCGCGATCCGTATTTGCAAAAAGGGTGCCTTCTTCTCGACAGTCGCTTTACCCGCCTTTTCCTCGCACGTAACGAGACGACGTCGACGTGGGCGAGCAAGTCGCGCGTGAAGAAGAGCGATGAACGCTGTTTCTAGCCGTTTTCCACCGGGGCTTTTTTCGTTTTATTTGGCCGTTGCTTTCCGCCACCTAACGAGCAGACTTTCCTTTCTTCTTTGCTGGGATCTCTTTCCCCGTCGGGGGGAGGGGTGCGAAAACCGGCAAACAACGAGCTTCGTATCGGGGGAGAGAGAGAGTCGCGTAAACTCTCGTCTCGGGCAGTTTTATGTAAATCATCGTTATCCTGATTGTCGTCCCTTCGAGCATTACCTCCTCGTTGTACAAATTATCTCGACGAAGCTCCCGTTTCCATTCGCGAGGCGCCTCGTAATATCGAGAGGCGTAATAAATTAGTTTTGTGCTCGCTGTTACGATTACACGAGGGTCGATTGATAAGTCAGATCTGCAATCCTCTAAAATAAGTAAGGCGAGATAAGATGATGGAACTGGTATCAAAATGAAGTAAAATTCATCTTTAAAACACATCTTAAGCAGGCAAATGACAAGGTTCCACGTCTCATTAAAGAATGTAAATCTTCTAGTATAAATTCTGAAACTTCGCCATCACAATAACGTATATCCTATTCATCTATGCCTACTACCAGTGACACGTATTAACCCTCAGCCATGTTCTAAATCTTTCTAATTTATATTAAAAAAAATTACACCTGGAATTCGAAATAGCAATTGCTGTGAGAAAGGAAGGTGCGTGCGAGTCTGGACTGACCCAGTCACGGTTTGCCGCGTGGCCACCAAACCCGTCGGCCTTTCGATAGTTAAGAAACAAATTAAATATATGGCATCGTTACCCCGCCACGAGAAAAAGAAGAAGACAGTCTAGTGTTAAGGCGAAGCTCAACTGAGCTGCTTTCAAACCCACCCTAAAGAAATCGCTCGCAACCCAACTTAACCCTTTAACTACTTAATCCTTACGTGGTGCGAGCAAGCCTAATGGACAATTAGGTACGAAAAGAATGAAATGTAAAACATATTTACCACAGACACGAGCAATTTCAGTCAGAAACAAAGTGGACTATTTTCAGCGACATTTTGTTATTCCATCAAGAACTCAAAGGATTACCATATTGAAACGAAAACATCACATGCAGACGATCGATCGAGCCTGGCTCTCAGTAATCACGCTGATCTCTAAAGAAAGTTCAGCCGTAGGGTCTAATCCAATCGCGAGGCAGATCGTCGATCGGTGACGTTAATTAAACTCTTTTTCGTCAAGCCACCCTCCCTCGGAGAGATCGAACGAGCACGCCTTTTTATCGGCCCCGATCGCCTTTCGCCGTTCCAGCGCCCCTCGCTCGACGCTGACCTCCACCCCTCCGTTCAGCAAGCCAGGCCGGATAATATTAATTAATAGGTTGATTAACTCGCAGTAACGAGGGTCGAGCGCGGTCTGGCGCGGCGCACTCGATGTTTTCGTGTAATCAAATGAAACGATGAGCGAGGAGCGCGGGTCGGCAGGTAACGCCGGGGTGGGGTGAGATCGAGTTTTAGGGTCGAGCGAGCTCACCTTTGTCGGAGCTGTTGTCGGAGTCTTTATCCTAAGGGATTTCATTTCCATTAGTGCGCCGAAGAAGCTCAAACGGGGGAAGACCTGCGAGGGAAATCCGTCCTCCGTTAAAACCGTGGAATCAGTCGATTGCGTGGCGTTACCCGCGCCGCCTCCTGCCGACTGCACGGGGACGCTGAGTTCTTAATTACGCGGAGACTTCTAAGTCTTGAAATAAACAGTAATTGTCCGGGTGGAAATGCGTCTCCGTGAACGCACGCTCTGCGAGGGAAAATATTCACGCGCAGCACATTAGCGTCTGTTCCACTTTAGACGTTCGAAACATTAGACGCGTGGGCAGGTTGAGAAATGCCCGCGATAAGTTTATGCCGAAAGGGGCGAAGGAGTGGCCGCTAATGGGGGCATTACCGGTTCCCTATGAAGGAAAAGGATCGCCCAAGATGTTTACTTGATTTACTTCCGTCGCGCCTAAAATTAAAGTTTAATCTCAGGCGAAGATGTGGAATAAGAACAGCGAGCAGATATCGCGACGTGACTTCTCGAGCCTCCTATTTAGATTGCCTACCTGCTGGCCGTTTAACTCGAACGAAAACTCAGCCAACTTAGGGCGCAGGGATCGGACGTTGAAATTATCATAACGATTCCGTCAAAGAGACGAGCGTCCTGGAAGCGGTCGGCGAGGGATCGTTTCGGGGTAATTCGAGCCAGGGACTCGTCGCGTGCTCTAAGTGTTCCTCTGCCGCTCCGAGCGGAAAACACATTGGCGAGGGTGGCGGTGCTGGCGTTATCATGGCGCTCGAGGCTCATGCAGCTGACGGCTCAATTATCTCAGCGAGGGTCTCACACAGTCACGCCTGCGACCAAACCTGCTCCCCCCCCCCTCCTCGTGGTACTTTACTCCCAGGATCCTTGGAACAGCCAACCCCAACTCTATTGTCCTCCAGCTATTAACTGCCTCTCGTCTCGTCCCCGAATGAAGGACCGCGGTTGCTTTCGAATGCTTTGACTCCTGTCACGCAATCGCCACCGTTCACTACCCCGATACGTCCGCCTTCTCATTGGCGAGCTAATCCCTTTCGAGGATTCGCAGGCTGACGAGCGGGCCACCTGATCGAACGAGGCGATCGCCGGCGCGAATGGGCGACGGGAGAGCCTGCGTACTCCAAGGAAATGTACAGTTTGTACCTTCTTAAGTAGTTTCAGGTGTTTAACGCTTTTTTGGTAAGTATTGAGCGGTGCAAAAGTTTGTTGGCTCGCTGTTGGGTGGTGGTAGGTACATGGAAATTACTTTTTTTAAACAGCTACTTGTACTTTTCATAAAAAAGGGAGGAAAGGTCATAGGTAGTTAAGGAAATACTTTAAGGGGTTACACGCAGTCGGGAGGTAGAAGAACGATTCTTTGGGAATTTATTTTGGAAAGTGTACATGTATATTTTTATGCAAAGGTTTTTGTATTCCGATGAGGGACACTTTAGCAAGTTATTATATTATGTTTTGGTGTAAAAGGATTTGTTTATTGCAAAATTACAACTGATTTCCCGAAATGAGTTTTTCGATTGCGGTGACCTTTTCTCAAAAACCGCTTCACTAATCTTTCTGAAACTTTGTAGGTTTCTTCTAGACATTCAAATCTAGTTTTTAATCGAAGCATTTGTTTTGTCTGAGTATTACGAATGTATAATTATCACTGAAAAGTTAAGAGATTTAAAAATACGAAAATGGTAACTCACAAATTACGGGGTGCAGTAAACCCCATGTGACGTATTTATGGTTATAAGAAGATGTGACCATGAAGGATTAATAAAGACTTTGGTTCAATAAAGCGAACGAAAACGAGCATGTAGTATTGGAGATATGAGGCAAAAAGTGTTGGTCAACGTAGCTGTGCGAACCAACACTCACAGGGATAGAAGTAATTTGTTTGATTTGAGGAAAGAATACAGTCACTCGCAGGTTTGCTCGCGTAAATGACAGGAAATAATTAGTTGTGGAAATTGCTGCGTGATTTCTGTGCTTTTATCTACGTCACTTTAAGGTTCCATGTCCAAAGAATAAAATTGCTTACGTGATCTAAACAGATGCATGGATGCAATAATTTTTTCGTGGCCAATTTTTTGGGCCACTGTAAATGATTTTAATTTTCAAATCTGAAACTTTTGGATCTGCTTTTTATGAGAATATACGAACTGAGTAGTTAAGGTATTAGTTTTCAAATAACGATGCAGAGCCTTTAATAATATATGTCGGAATTAAAAACTTTTCAAAATGTAATCTTGTTACAAATACCTCAAACGAATATTGAACTAGAACACAGCACATAAAGTGTTCTTTATAGAATACTAAAGTACTAATCTGAGTTTAAATAGACGCCAGTCTTATACCTGTCTTATACCAATCAAAATCGATTTGCGAGTGTTCAAAGAGCATTTCTTTACATGCCTCTAAATTCGTCGATATTCCTCAACTCACGTGCAGAATTAAATTGTCGAACCCTATAAATGATCCTTTATACAGCAAAGTTAGTATGAAAGTTTTAGTCTGTACACTATATGTACAGCCTAGCGAGGTGAAGGTTTAAGGGGGGATTGTACCTTGTTGGGCCGAAAAATAGGTAACTCTTTGTGAATTTTTTTCTATAAAAATGCTTCGACAAATTAAATAGGAAATATATAATAAAAAAGAAAAGGTAACAGATACGGTGATAAATCCGCTCAGTCAGCACTCTGTGTCTGGCATATTTCTTTTTTCACTGTTACACAAAAATTCAGAACAATAGCTGAAGATACAATAAAACAGCCTGCTAAACATCGAATTAATTTGTCGAACCGTTTTTGTGCAAAAAATTCACAAAGAATTACCTATCTTTCGGCCGAACAAGGTGCAATCCTTTCTTAAGTCCGCGATGGTGCGACGTTACGAGGAGAGTATTGCGAAAAGAGGATAAAAAAATAAGCAGAGTTACGAGGACTACGGCGAAGCCGTTTCGAAAAAAGACCTTAGAACCTATCTCAACTCGTTATAATCCCTCTATACTCGATGTAGGATTCAGTAATGCGACCCGACGCGTGAAATCCCGACGGGTTTCCTCGTGATGAGAATTCAGCCCAGGCAGCCCTCGTAGGTATGCAACCCGCAGTCTGAATACGATGTGCTGGCGAGGTTGGTAAATCTGCATAGGTCCATCCGCCCTTTTGAAATACATACCCGCTAAGAATCTTTGTGAATTTAACTCGACCGTGGTCTACTCTACTCTTAACTCTGAACCAGCATCGCGAAAGCCTTCGTTTCACCGAGCAGAAAAACGTGCGTGAGGAATACGTGGAAATCATTGTCGGAAGAATTGGAATGTGCAACTGAGTTTCGCGAGCTAGTATGGAAACGTTTGCAATTTCCAACTCAATTGCAATAAAAGTAGGTACATTAATGGGTGACGAGTAATGCGAGGTTTAGGCACGAGAAAATGTTATATAATTATTATATTCGCCGAGTAAGAATGCAGTTTGGGAACAGAAGGTTCCTATTTCTACGATACTGTTAAACTTCGCTTTGCAGTAGCAATAAAGCAGCTTTTCGTCTCCACCGGACGTTTTCTTATTCCCCCGCAAATTGAATCTACACTGAAAGGTAGAAGATTTGCAGATACAGAGCTGCCCTGCTCAGTTAAAATGTCCGATTTATGTAGCGTGCTTCCAATTTTCAAGAAATGTAGAGATACTTGAAGATCCACAGGTCTTCACCTTTTAAGTAAATTTATAAAACCATACACGCTTCGCGGAGATCTGGAAACAGTCTAATTTATTTAATTTCTACAAGAACGGCATAAAGAAAATGATGCGCCTTCAGTTTTCTCGGCAGCTTCGAAATGCTAGCAGATGGGACATTTTAAATAAATCTGACAGAGAAGAAACCCAACAAAGGAACTGCCTCGACACACCTACGTGAATGGAAGAAGTATTTTCGACCAGTCTATCTGCGAGCACAAAAGTGCGTGCCGCGTAAATTAGACAATTAAGAGGAGTATCAAAAGACGTTCTTCCGTCAACTCGCCCAATTGCCGAGCTACGTAATCAGCAACGGGGACGTTCCAAGCGCGCAGCATCGACAATCGAGCCCTTGTGAAGCCGCTGATCCCGGAGCACAAACACAGCCTCTCTTATCAAGACGAAGCCCGGTGTCAAACAATCCTGGCCCTTAAAAGAAAAGGGCCCGACGCGGGGCGCGAAACAATCTAACAACCCCTTCTGTAATCTACCGCCGTTTATTACGGCCGTAAACGCGCGTACGCCGTGCGATAACGAGGGAATGAAATTACTGGCCGTGCCGCGAGGAGCACCATCTCGCCGTTTCAGAAATTTCGAAAAAGGAAATAGGGGTGTAGAGAAGACAGAGAGAGGGGAAGAGAGAGAGAGAAAGAGAAATAGAGAGAGAGAGAGAGAGAGAGAGAGAGAGAAATAGAGACAGAGAAATAGAGAGAGAGAAATAGAGAGAGAGAGAGAGAGAGAGAGAGAGAGAGAGAGAGAGAGAGATATCGTTACATGGTGACAGGCGTTTCCATCAAATTTTCTCCGACTAAAACGGCAAGCATCGTTCAAAGCGCGCTACGCGTTATTGCAGACTTTACAAAGCATTCTGCAGAGATAGTGACAGAGGAAGAGAGGGTCGGTCGGGGGTGGGGGGGAGGGGGGGAGAGAAAGAGAGAGGCAGTAATGCGAACCGATTATCCGTCCCTAGACACAGATACCTCCCTCTCCTTTCGTCAAGCCCCCTACCCCCGCCGGTGCTTCCCCTTGAGGAACTTCCAACGATCCCCCACCACCCCTCTCCGAAGCGCCGTAGCGCGGAGAGAGGGCGACGGGACAGGGAGGGAGGTCGAGAGGACTCGTTTAGGTAAGCTGCACATTCCAGAGGGATGGAAAAGTAGAGGGGATCCCGTGAAGTCTCGACGTCCAAAGGGGATGATGGTTTCCGCGGGGGCCACACCCACCACCCCTAGAGACAGCCAATCGCATCCGTGGGCCGAAGGGTTGCCAGCGATCCGAAAGCTGTCATCGTGCCGGCTCTGGCTTTGCCGGCGTTGCACCGATATAAATCTAGAATTTAAGGTCTTAAAACGTCGCTATTCCCTGGGCCGCGGCTCCTCCTTTTCGACGCTCAAACGGCCCTTCCGGTCGCGCCGCCGCCAGTCCGCGGGAACGTCCAACAAAAAGGGCACCATGTTGCCCGCTGCCGCGTGGAACAGTATCCCCGCTGTGATTTCCGTGGATTTTCACGTACACTTCCGCGGCGAGTACGCTTTAGGCGAGAACGATGCTGCGAGACTCCGGCGACTGGCCAGCAATTCTTCGCGATACTTAGGGTACGTACGGACTGTTCGCAAGCACCGCGCTACCCCGCTTGTAACCACACTCGGGGGAGAGACTTTGTTGTAATTGAAATTTAGATTACTCGCTTATAGATTCGATTAAGCTAAATTTACGCTCGGACATTCTATGACCAAGGACTTGAAATTGAAAACCTTGCAGCAACAGGGGTGCAACTCCACTTTTGACAGTTTTTAAATGATGACGTGTAATATTTGTAAAAAAATCTACATCGTTTAGCGCAAGTTTGATGCAAATCCGATTACAAACGAGCGATTTAATGCAAATTTTGAAGCTGCAGCTATTTACTATTCTGTGCAATACGAACTCGCAACTACGTCCCACCTTATACACAACCTTTTTAGAGAGCTTTCAAATGTGCGCTGACAGCGGATAAGAATACTTCCACAGATAATGATGGCGAGCAGGCGCAAGAATAATATTATTCTTTTATGTCTACAAACACAGTTTCTTGCAGTTTACTCGGAGCTGGTCAAGATGGTGTTGCACCCCTGTTGCTGCGAGGTCTTCGATTACTTCTTCCACATATGTTCTTTAATGATACGAAGCAAAGAAATATAGGAAATACATTCAGAAATGAGAAAGGGATTCCCCCTCTGACATCCCTAATAAAACTAATCGAAGAACAAAATGCGAGATGGCGAGACGGAGAGATGGAGAATCGAGCGTGGCTCTTGCAACAGAAGATAATCAGCCGGGTAATCATGACGACACCGACGAAACCACTGTTACTCGATTATCACACGCGTAAGGATTCCCATTTCGCCGGTCCAAACAAGGATTCCCGATGTTGCTCCTGGCAAAGCACAGATGCACGGCTCTTCCCCACCTCCCCGCCTCCAACCCTGCTGTTCGTTAATCAAGTCAGCGGCCCCAAAATGGCTTCCTGCCTAGTAACACCCCCGAATCGTCTCTTTTCCGCTACCACCTCGCAAATGCTGCCTCTATCAATGCAGAATCTCTCGCACCGCTGGCCACGGTCTCTTTGATTTCCGCGATTACATTCTGAGCTGACAGGTGCGCCCGGGCTGCTCGGCCCGCTCCGCGCCGACACGTGTTCACGTACGCGTGAAACAGCACGCGTTTCATCGTTCCGCCGGGAGAGATTGTATTTTATCATACGATTGGACCTTTCGGCCGCGCGTTTCGGGGGTATCGATTTCGCCGGCTCGTCGCTGGGAAAGAGCGCGGCCTCTTACTTTCGCCGATGCGGGCGGATGAGACGAGGGGGATCGCGGGCGCCGATTTCAATACCGTCTCCCCAGCGTCGACTTAAAACATCACGCCACAACTATTATGCTAAAGAATGCACAGGGCGGCAAAGTCGTTTAAGTTGCAGCGATATGTACAAAGATGCGTCGATTTTTAATCGAACAGCCACGAGAACATTCTGTTACCTTATTTATAAGGATACTCGCGGAGGTTCGGGCAAGTCTGAAAGGATTGCCAGATCCTTTTCGTCATTCGAGCCGACAGTATGCGCTTTTAAATTCCATCGCACGAGGTCCAGAAGCGGGGTACCTACATACCTGCAACGGTACAAAGGACGTTCTTCCCAGAGCCTTGATCGGATCTTCCGCGAAGAACCGCCCTGTACATTTCACCTTACAACGATAGAACGTAGTACTGTATAGTAATAAGCGACGCGAAGGTGTACACGGATAGCGTTTTCAAGTGTAATCTAATTCGCCCGTCTATGCAGGTGCGAATTTTCATTACCGCCCAATATCGGTATTCCGACCGCGAGCTGGCAATAATGGAGGCCGCGGAACCGCGGAACGTGCACGCAAAACTATAAACGGGCAGGTGAAATTATCTCCTAATCAATAGGCGCGGGAGGGGGGGGGGCGAATGAAACCAGACGCCCGAATAATCTAAATCGTCGATATTGACGTTAGCGTGTCTTCATTACGGCGACGTATTAATTGTAACATGCTCCTTCGAATTGGGCATTCTCAGCTGACCGCAACGCGCGCGCCCAGCAATAGCGGGAAGTTAATGTATATGCAAAAATATCGGAACGAGGAGCAGATAGACAGATATCATCTGACAATCCCCCAACAATAACGCGAGCATTAGGGCAGGACGTGTATGATAGGAGAGCGATGATTCTGGGGATGGCGATAACAAAAGGGGTTGTGGCGTGCAACCGCAAGCGAGACCGGATAATTGCGCTGTCAGAGACAGCGGCGGCCCGTTGCGCATTGATATCGCCTACAATTCTCCAAACTATTATTTTCGCCTGTTGCCACCGATGGCTGATATATTATGCGACGCCCCGCGGTAACGGTCGTGATAAATCACATTCAATTTTCATCGTTCCGGCAGCGCTGCTCGATTAGCGCAAGCCACTCGTATGTACGATTCAACTGCGACACGTGGATCGGGGATACACACCCCCGCGCAAGTCTTAGGAAATTGGCCGTGGTTAATAAAACATAAAACTTTAGTATTAGGTATCTAGTAACTCTAGTATTAGTAGGAGATATCTCTGTTTCGAAGGACATACAACTATGGCGCATTTGAAGTTGATTTTTCATTTATTCTGTCAAGTGACGGATTTAAGATAAAAAGGCCCAGGTGGCAAACGTTCCGAGGGGACCATTTTTTCGGGAAAATGAGGAGGTAGTTTACTAAAAGTGTACCCACAGAAAAGAATAGAAACAAATATAGTGCTTGGATAAAATCATAATTTTTTTTCAGTTCTTTTTACAACGATGCAACACGCAATGCATATCAGATGCAGGGTTGGGCAAAAATGAAATAAAAAAATTGTTTTATACTCTACATTTGTAATAGAATAAAGTGCAAAAAGTTCTAGACCCATACATTGTATACTTTTTTCTAGATAAAATCGTAAATGTCGCCTACGTTTTCGCGCGATTTACCGGGGAGTGCCCTTAAACCGGGAATCCACCTGAAACGTAAGCTAATCTATGCTATGCTGTTTTAAAAAAATAGCCTCAATACACCCCTGTGGAACCATTTTCAGCACAAGTTAAACTAGAAAAAAACAATAGCGAATTCAATCATATGGTAATTTTTCAGACTTAGAAAAAGTGGGCAAAGTCACCCCGGCGGGCAAAGTCACCCCAGTTTACGGTATATCTAAGGAGGAACAAGAATCGCGTATCGCCATATCAGTAAGTCCTCGCTTGTCTCCTGATTAAATGTGCATCAGCGAGGGTGGCCGAGCCAGGTGGGCGTGCGATTAAGTTCATTTCGCAAAGAGCATCCTCGGTAGCTCATTGCAGATAAGTTTCGAGGGCTTTGATAGACGTTCGTATCATGAGAGCACCATTAACTCTAGATTACAGCGCTGTGGTATTTACACAGCCCAGGGGCGTAACGTAATACGTGCCGAGTCCTGTCCCTTTTCTCAACCCTTGTGCTTTTGACCAGGTTCTCTCCGCTCTCCCTACCTCTCTCTCCGTCCTTATTCGCCACCGCGCTGCTCTCTGTCTCCCCGAGCCTGTCCCTCGCGACATCGTCGCATCATCCCTATTTGCTCGCCTATCCCCTCGAAATGTATCACTTCGCCTCATTTAATATCGTGGGACGCGGTCCGTACCGTCGCCATTGTTCTCCGTTAACGGTGGATCACGGCTAAAATAATACCAGCTAATGGCTCCTGGTTTTAAACTGACAAACACGGCCACGAGCGTAATAATATAATGCGAGATAACTCTCTGCAAATGACGTACTAACGTGCTTGGTCTTGCGACGGCATACGCATTAGCGCAAATCGCGTGGGATGTGTCGAGGAAGAAATGCGAGAGAAAAGAGGCTCGATTTGTAAAATAGAAACGCGGTCTGATTTTACGAATTTGAGAGTTCAGTCTATCCGTGAAGCCCGTGCGGCGAACGCCCATGGGCGTTCAGAGACTACGGATAAGAGATGCGACTAGGGGTGGCCCGCACGCGACGTGCGTTGAGCGTTCCAATTGTTGGCACACGAAGGGTTTTGTGTTCTTAATCAGTGCAATAGATTCAATCGGAAGAAGTCACTACGGTAAAAGCTTCTGCTGGGTCTTTCAATTTTTCCCGCCAGAAACATAGGACCGCCTCAAGCGCGATGGACTTTAATAAGCTTCGATTAAACGGGGAATAAAAAATTGAACAGCAATGTATCTGTGGTTGCTGAAATTCTACTTAAAAAAAAATTTACGCTTAATAAAAACAGAAGACCAAAGGCTCCCGACAAGAGATCGCCGGGTTAATTGAAAAAAAATCTTAGGGGAGGTACGAGAAATGCGAGTAACATGCGCACCTAGTATTTTAATCGTTCCGTTTCGCTCCGGAGCCTTTTTTCGCGGAACATTTACGAGCAGCGCGATTCATGCGAAAATTTAAAACTTTATGGCCGTTCATTTCGACCCTTTAAGGGCGTGAGGCAGCCAGGTGGAAAAAAAAAAAGAAGAAGAGAGGAACGCGAAACACGGACATATTTGGAGCGCGTTTTCATAAAACGCGCGCGATCTCGCGAGCTCTCCCCCGTTATAAAATTTCGACGCGATCTTCGAAGTACGACCGTGGGGCGTTTTATTATTTCCCGTTCTCGCATATTATACCGTTGTATAATTTCGCGGGGCAAAAAAAAAAAAAAAGAAGGAACGGAAGAGAGGGCGAACGACGTGGGGAGGGTAGGAGACGGCGACGAAGTACGTTGCACGCGGCTATGCACCCGGCGCGGTAGTAATTTGTAGTTTTTACGAGAAATTCTATATTTGCACGAGCTTTTCATTAACCCGCTCGCGCTAACCGAGCTGCGACACGGTAATAAGGGTTGTAGCGGCGGGGGGGCATCGACGGCGGGAGCGAGCGCCTGGTTATGAGCGAGTTCCACGGGGGTCACGGTTAGAAAAAGCGAGGCAAAGAGTGGGAGGAACTTTCTCTGATGTTAATTAATTATTTCTGCGACAAATACCAGCGGAGGCAAACCTTACACCGGCGAACTTACCCTGGGCGAGGAGGGGTTGGAGACATTCTGAGAAATCGCAAATTGGTGTATACTTTTTGTAAATATAGTACAAGGTATTCTACGGATGCGCTCGGGGAAATTCCTCCTTGTGCAATGGGTTCAGGTGCGATAAATCAATTCGTTTGCGTGAATTTGAGAAGATGTAGGGGTAAGGTTGGATTTCTTTATATAGAGCGTTGTCGTATTAGTAGGGTGTGCACAGTGGGTGGCCAAATTATTATACTCAAACAAAAAGGTTTGAGATTTTGTAAGTTTCAGCGATGGAATAAAATAGATATCTCGTTTTAAATGTTATAATATTATTTTGTAATGCCAGTCTATGTATTTAAGAATACAAATTAAATACATTTAGGTATATAGGTTTGAGACTATATCGTACGATAAATACAATTTATTACTGAATATTTGGTGACTCCGCCTTTAGCTTTTATGACGGCTTGGATTCGGCGCGGCATGCTTTCAATGCCATTCTGTGGCTACTTCCTACAGTTTTGGAGTATTCTGCCATACTCTGATAATATTTTCTATTATTTCTGTCTTATTTGTAATAGTTTTATCTCCGCCCTTTTAAAAACACATGAGATTTATATGTTGAAAAATTACTCATAATGTTGCCAGATGTTGTAGCTAATCAATAAATGAAAAAGCAATAACATTCGTGCATTGTTACTTTAATTACACTCACGACTTTCACAGATTTTGACGAAAGTGTTTTAAATGTAATAAGTTGGCCACCCTCTGTAATATTGTAAGATTCAGCCAGTATATTTGTATGTTAATATTCATCATTGAGTAGCAATGTATTTATGGATCTTTGATCATTTATCAGTTTGATGAATTGTGATGCATTTATGATAACATAGACAACGAATTAACACAGTATATATGAAGCATAACCATCCATTCGATCTTGCACTTGCTTGAACTCGGCATTCACATTTGTATACTACTTATGATATTTCGTTTGAAAAGATAAATGCAATTTCAATAACATTTGTATACCAGAAGCATCAGAAGAGTACTCAGAAATGTACCAGTACATGCACAAGCCCCATTGAATTCCTCTTTTCTCCCTCATTACACTTTACTGTTCGTTAGCCATACCAGAGATGAGCAAAATTTTGATTTAAATAAAATTTCGAATAACGAATAGAAGTTAAAAAAATTATTCGTCATGTGCCAAATAAAGTTAACTCGGGTAAACGAACGAGGACGAAATTTTTGTTAACTTTTATTCATTATTCTAAATTTTAATTAAATAAAATTTTTGCCCATCTCTCAACCATACTATCAGCCATCAAACAAGCTTAAGATCTGGATGAAAACACGTACGAGTGGACACATAATCGAAACAGAATTGTACTGGTTGGCTACTTACATTCGATGCAATTCGGGAACGCGAAAAGCGCGGGCATGCTCATACTTAGGAGCGAAGGATTGGCAGCTGCGTGATTCACAGAAAGATGGGCGCCGTCACGCAGGACACAGGAACAAAAGTGTGTGGACAGGATATCTCGAGAACTTAAGTAATACCAGGCTGGATGTTCCGACACCTATTGGTATCTTGTCCGTTGGGCGCACGAGTGGCGCTCGTTTCTCGAGTTACAAATCTTCGCTAGCCAAGGGCCGTGCCTAAAACAATATTGGCGGGGGCAATAGGGACCCCCACGACCCCTTCACATTAGATATTTATTTAAGACCGCCCGACACGGCTGCTTTGCTCTTGTTCACCGTGGAAATTCGTGCTTCCGTGTATATACACGCGCGAATACATAGGGCACGAGCAGCCGTGCGCGTCTCACCGGCGAAAGGTACCGAGTAGCCGGGACTAAGTACCCCAAAACCCAAAATGTTGACCTAGTTAATAGCCTCCTGTTTGATTTGACTACTGTTGTACGGGTAAGCGGCCCCGTAATGCGAGCCCCATGCTTTTATTATTATCGGCTAGGAAACCCAATACTATTGAAATTATCTTCAATTAGGGATACTGACACTCCTTCCTGCCGCTTCCTTCTCCTTTCTGCGACTACTAATACGCGTTGCAGAAACATTCCGCCCTCTCCTTTGTAATACCCGGAACAACATTCACATACTCTTATTGAAATATAACCGCTCGAAAATATTTTCCCGCGTAAATGTAAATGTTATAAGAAGCGCGTTAACGCGTAAGAGAAATTAGATCTTAATTGTCATCAATTTCGCGAAATTTCGAGCGACGAATTTAAGTTGGCGCGAGAAAGATAGGGTTACATCGAACCGTGATACGGTACTCCTTCGAGCGTGCAGAATTTGACTCTCGAATCTTAATGCGGACTCCTCCAAGTTAAGATCAAGTTCATCAGAGGGAGTTGTTTTCGCAACTCGTTTTACAATTCGGCGCAGTATCTTGCGCGAATTTGCATTTTCACATTAGCGTTCGCCGCGAGGAAGAAGAAAATAAACGAGTGCTGCGTACTATTTCACAAATAAACAGAAAACAAATTACCTCGAAATATCTTCGATGACTGCACATCCTTATATTTCAATTCTACTTCCTCCCCCATCTGTTTCCCTTCAAATCCTCGCGTACTCACATTCTTGCAGCTCACATGTTCCTGCAACATACACGTATACGTTAGAATTGAGTCATTTTTGATACATTAAGAATTCTTCGATTCAATTAATGTTTAACTCACACTTTCGCAATTATTTATGAAAATCTACGAAAATGTATGATCATTCACAAATGACCATAACTAACTGTAAATATACATACACCACAGTGGTGTATGTATATTTTTGCTACGCGTTTTTGTGGAGATCTCAGTGGACCAAACGCAGACACTCTTTTCGCGGTACAAGTTCGTAAACCACTGCCGCGACCCCCGGGGGGCGGGAAAGCTAGAATTCAAAACTCGGAAGCCAGCGAAAGCCATTGATCCTAATACACAAGGAACCGATCACTCGCTCCGGCGGTCAATGAAGAGAGAAAAAAAGGACTTTTCGCAAGCCGACTTACACGTCTCAGTGACGATGTAACGACTTCACAATTCAAGCCGAGGCCTGTTAATCCTCCACCCGATCGATCGGGGGCCGGGATTCACGCTGTTTGCCGAGGCGCCCGCAAAAACTCTCTTTCAATGCTGCGTTCTCAGCTGTGCCTCTTTTCCGAAAGAAACCCACTGTACCATGACTCGACTTACGAATTTCCCTGCTCATGAATTCCAAAATGGCAACACGAATTTTTGTGAGGGACTTATTCCTGAGAAGCTATAAAAATAAAATAAATTCATAAACAGAATATAATAGTACGTATCTCCTTTGTTTCTTTCCATTCTTTCATTTTCTGCGTTATCGTGAAATTCGTTTAAACGATTAATTAAATTACGGAAAGACGTGGAAATGTACAATAAATGGTATTTGGTATGCGTACCTTGGATTCCTCTGATTTTTAGCATAATTTTATGGACGCTACGTTAGCCTCGAAATACCATCTGTGCAAACGATTAAGCAGCCTGTAGAGCGGGTAACGTGGAGTGTACAAACATTTAGACGTTCTTTCATGCAACGTGAAAGGATGTCTCTTACGGTCCTTGGCACTGAAAGGAACGAACCGGGGCACTTTGTAGCCGGCCCCTGGCCCCTCGTTTCAGCGTTCCGCTTCGGCAGAATTTAGCGTGCGCGCGTGTACAAATTTTTGGATTAGGGTTTATATATTTTACTGGGTAGAGCAAAATGTACAATGAACATTGTATGTACTAGAAGCAGATATGTATATCCAGACTCGGCGCGTAGTGTTTTCCTTGTGTGCGATAAATGTTTGGCGCCTTTCTAAACAAAAATTCTTTCTAATTAATTGCGAATAAAAAGAACAGGAAATGAAAATCAAATGAGAATTTCTCTACAATATGATCTTACTTATGTCCTAGTTCTGCTCATACAAATTTGGGTTGCTTACATATTTATCTCATATTTGTTTTAGGTCTTCTAGGCGCTTTTTCGCTGTCTGTGTATATCTATAAAATATGGTATAATTAGAATTTTTCTTCCTGTATAGAACTACCCAACGATACCTCATAAATCCGTAAACCATTCAAAACGCTTTAGTAGATGGAATTTATGGACGCGCTTCTGCGCTCTGTCTTCGTTCAGTTTTCTTTTTCTCTACCCCCGAATGGCGCGATTGCTATTCAGATATTCGAACGGCGGGACTTTAATAAAAATATTTGCTAAGAAAGCAGTTTGCCCGAGGTAGTCGGGGAGGCAAGACGAGTTATTCTTATATCCAGATTCGCGGCGTATTCTTCGCCCACGATTTCCATAAATGCAGTAATTCGAAGTAAAGACGGCCGCCGGCGTTCCCAACTTTTAATGGATCGTATCTTTATACCATTGTAAATACGATAAACTTAAAATGAAGTGGTCAATAAATGGATAACTTCCTCCGAAACATATTCGTAAATTAAATGCAGTAACAACGAATTATTAAAATGTTGCATTTCATCAAAGTTAATCTGTTATACTCATTTTATTTAAAAAAAAAAAACATGCGTATAAAATACATAATCTTATTGATTATGGGCGAAGGTATTATCAGCTAAGAATATAAACGATACACTTAAAAGCATTACTTCCCTTGTAAGTTCTGTAGTCAATGAAATCTTAAATATCAATGTTTTCCATGTTTGTGAGAATACACTCTTCATTTTTACAAACAGACATTTTCTTCAGATATTTCCTGAACTTATATCTATGATGACGCTTCATACTGTATCCAATATTTTCCATTTGATAATTATCCGTAGTTATGTTGTATGCTTCGACATAATGCTGGAGAGAAATATCAGATATCAATAATACATCGTTGAAATAACATGTTTACTCTGATTTATCAATAATACCTCGTCATCCTCAAAAATACAGAAAATATTGTTGTAACGTGGAGAGACGCGGCGTATGCAACTAAAAGTGTTATTTGCAGCATCTTGACATTTGCACGCCATATCTTTCATGCATAACTGCAAAAATAAAAAATTCTTAATAAAGTAATGCTCATGTTAGACATATTGCTCACAATTGCACACGAATCTATAAATCTTACTGCAACGTTTGGATCACTATCGGTTGGGCAACCTGACGAGGGAGTATCTTTGGATCTCTCTCCTCTGTACTCTATTAAAACTGTCCTATCTTTCGGTAATGTCTTCTTTAAGAAAGAGGTCCCGTCTGATGGACGGTGTATACCAGCTATTTCTAAAATCGTAGAAAATAAATCAACGCTGCTAACAGGTGCAGAAATCTTGGATGCTGCAATTCCAGGACCACGTATTAATAATGGCACTCTGACATCCGTTTCATATGGTTGGCGTTTATCCATAGGCATACTGAACTGACCTACGCAACGTAACATATAAAGCTCGTGTATAAATACTTACATGACTTATATTTGCGCATGTGTATTGAACGCAAATAAAAAAAATATATAAAAAAAAATTATGTTAAACGATTTTACTAAAAATGCACTAAAAACTAAAATATAATTCTTTTCTTGTACTACAATTTCGATGGTGATATGTGACTTTAAATAAAATCATACAAACTCTGTGATTATCCTTTCTCTTTACAATTTGTTTGAACAATCTACAGGATGATGACAGAGTTTGTATGATTTTATTTAAAGTCGCATATCACCATCGAAATTGTAGTATAAGAAAAGAATTACTCTTTAGTTTTTAGTGCATTTTTAGTAAAATCGTTTAACATAAAATTTTTCTGTTATATATTTTTGTATTTTCTAATTTTTAGTGTTTGGGGATTTCTTTATATTTTTTCCCAGTTTTCTTTTTTTCTTTTCCTTTCTGACTTTTATTATTATAAAAAATTATATTGTCATCACATCCACGCACGCCTACAAAGTTTCAAGACAATTGGATTGGTGGAAGTGGGTGAAAATTGAGTTGCCAGATTTGAACCATACACCAAACACCAAAGATACAGAGGATCGAAGCTAAGTAAAAGTCCTTTAAAAATACATTACCAACATGATATCCATTATCAGATGTGAATATGACGTAAGTGTTATTTAAAAGATTTTGTAACTTTAATGATTGATACACATTCGTTACAAGTTCGTCAACAGCTACCAGTGTTTCCCACCTTCGTCTATATATTTCATCTAACTTTGGCAGTATATCGTCAGGAAGAGGAGACGGACCCCTTTCCACTAACCAGTGCTTGTCCTATTTTATAATACGCTTTAGCAACATAATATAACAGTACCGAAATGCTATAAAATAAAATACCATTTGTGTCGGCATATTAAAATTAGGTGTTCTTTTAGCCTTTGTGTCTTTGTATATGTCAAAATGTCTTATTGCTGGCGTAAAGGGTGCGTGAGGTGCGGGTGGCGCTAGAACCATGAGAAATGGTCGATCGTTCGTATGGCGAGCATTGATAAAATTTGTTGCCATGTTGCTCTGAAAAAATATTATATTACTATAAAGAATAAAAACACACTGTAACACCATCGCAATTATGTACGTACAATTACGTCTGTAAGATATTCAGTCGGATCAGCACCGTATTTTTCTTTAGTTCCATTTATTGATAAGGAATAGTTATAATATTTTGAATTTCCAATAAGACCAGCCCACTGATCCCATCCTGCTGGTACATGACCTGCTCCACCCGTATCTTTGTGTCCATACTTTACGAGATTATTAATTACAGTTAAACGTTACTTTGTTAACTTAATTAATTATATTCCGTAGCTTAATGTCGCAAACATGTCTACCTGGTTTAAATACTTTCCGGCATAAAAGGTTTCATATTGCATCTCTCGTTTCAAGTGCGCTGCGAATGTATTCGGTTCTTGTGCCTTCTGCCATTCAATGCTGTTGCAACCCCCACTAATAGAGTTATTCACTACTAAATGATTGTGCTGATATCTCCCAGTTAAGATCGAAGCCCTATTCGGGCAACAAATGGGCGAAGCGACGAACTAGGTGTTAGAAAAGTTTCTAATTAAATTCTCTTATAATTAACATGTTTATCATAGAACTATATAGACTCTTATTTTACAACTGAGACCTTACACAATTCGAAAATGTTGCACCCCTATTTCCAATTAAATCCATTGTATTTTTCAATGGTGTCTGAAATTAAACGTAATCGATTTTATATTTGTTTCATACGTTCCGAGAATTTCTTTGTTGCCTGCATATTTACCATTCCATCGAGGAATATATCCAAATCATCCGCGAGGATTAATACAATATTATCTGCACCACGCGATAATGGGAACAAATTCACCAAAATCCAAAGAACCGGAACAATCATTTTTGCCAGCTAATAGCTTGCGTAGTATAAAAAGAGTAAAAAGCAACGCTATTGCCCAACCAACGTGAAATCGCGGAGGGTATTCCCCTAAATACGTTGGAGCTTACAGTTTTACCATTTTTAAAAACCTGATTGAGGAACCCAAAAATTTCGCTGTCCGAAACTACTTTGACAAATTTGATACAACGTATATACACTTCCTCGATGATATGCCGCTATTTTAATGAACAATATCAATTACAAATTAAAATTATAACGAAATTTGTACTCTAAAATTGTGTTCCCAAATTCATATTTCTGTAGTGATACATAAAATTCACACGGGAGGTCGTTAGTAAATATCTAAAACGTGTATTTCTACAGAAACTTCCATCGAATATTGTACGAAAAAATATAAATGGAAAACAACAAAATGGTTAAGCAAATTCAATTGTCCACCTTTCATTCGTAAATAATTATTATGCAGAGAAATAAAGTACCATTTAAACGCCTCCTGTTCTCAACCAATCACAAGAATGCCCAGTTTTACCAACTGTCGTTCAACGCCTGCCAAATTTTATGCGCTCAAATAATTTTCCAATAAACAATGCATTGATACGGGACTTGTATTTTTCCAATTAAATGCAATGAATATTGGTAGGCGAATAAAGTACACAGGAAAATATCGTTGAAACTTGAAGGATGATAAGTTTCGAATAGATTGGCAATGTAGCGTGAGACATCGATATCCCCGCGATATCCGTTTCGAAACTCGGCATTTGGTTGTCGCTCACATGTGTCGGTTGTGCACGGAACATATTTTCATCTATTTATTGTGAATATTTATTAACTTATTAGTAAAAATGGATATCTCAACGAACGATGGCAATCCGAATGCGTTGAAACTGATAGTCGCAGCTAAAATGGCCCAGCAGTCGATTACCGTGAGAACGGTACAACCAAACGGTAAGGAATTTAACCTGCACAGCACAAGCTCGCGAACTCCAACCATATGACGAAATACTGAATGTTTCTTTCGCGTGGATCATTTTAGCACGTGGATCACGCAACATTTTTTAAATGAATTGTACACGTTTCTGTAGATGAATTTGTCAGTGCACAATTCACATTTGCCGATGATTATCGTTTCTGTATCGTATCATGTGTATTTCCGACTTTTATCGCAGTACCCTTGAAATTCGGTTGATAAGCCGCTCTGTTTGATTCATAAAACTGTATTTAATACCAGAATAAATTTGTCTTTCCTTTATACAATGATTATTCATTTGGCACCGCTTTTGTTTTTAAATTCCATATCTTCGATCTCATTAGAATGCTTCTAACATTTTATTGTTTTGCTGAAGAAAGGTAGTTTAGTATTTTAGTTGCTTGATGAAATTCTTAAATCAGTTTCATATCAAATTGTTACGGTTGATATAACATGAGTGTTACTGTCTGATGCTTAGCAAGCTTTTTGGGCCGTTTACCTTCAATTGAACTATCATCTGGATGTGTGCTGTTTAGCACTAGTGCAGCGATGCAGCTTTTAGTACCTCCATCTGAAGAGTCTAAAATTATAAATAATAAATGGTTAGAATGGGATATTTCTCAATTGCAGGTGAATATAAAGAAATTGTTTGTGTACTTCTGGTGTGTGCGTAAGGAAAGTTTTAATTAATTATTTGTTTTACAGCCAGCTATTGTATATTATGGTACTACGGGAACATATAAAACCACTCATAAATCTTGTTTATGGTCCTTGCTAAAGGAACTTGATGATGAATTAAAACATAAGAAGTACTTAATTAAGGTAATTTAAAAAAAAAATGTGGAAATATTCTTAATGCGATGTCGATTAAAGTATAATAGAACTAAGGTTTAATTAATAATATTTTAGGATAACAATGATTTATCATTGGCAGATGCTTGCATTTGGGTAACTATATGGTCGACAGTGTTCGTTACAGAGATTGGAAAGGAACTGTGTAAAGAATATGTATCTATTAAAGATTGGCTATCAAATATCGAATTAATGCCAGTTATTCAAGTACGAAATTTGTTAAATAACATTTCTTTACATCTTATATGTTGATATTACAGCCAGTGTTATATATATGTTTGTATATTTAGGATTCCCTTAAGGAGTACAAATTTGAAAGAGGTTCGAAAGCAATTCTCAGTATTCAAGCTGCATCTTGGTTTCCTGGTAATGCTGGAATAAATTCACGATCCTGTAAACCTACCTTGAATGATGTAAGTGTGCTATGGCGAACCTATTACTTTGCGTCTCATGATTTAATTGTATGATAATTCAAGATTATCAATTCCAGCTTAGCCCGACTAAGGAAAAAGGAAAGGAAAAGGAAGTGGACGCAGTTAGTCAAGAGGAAATCCAGAATGTTACGAGTAACTGGTCTTCTAGGTCATACCCAGATATAAAGAACTTTCCTTACCCTGTGTAAGCTTAATACACATAT
Source organism: Andrena cerasifolii (assembly GCF_050908995.1). Lineage (NCBI taxonomy): Eukaryota > Metazoa > Arthropoda > Insecta > Hymenoptera > Andrenidae > Andrena > Andrena cerasifolii. Next base: position 11,222,810 of record NC_135120.1, on the reverse strand, counting down.
TTATGCTGTCCAAGGAATATTAAAGCTCCCCCAAATCATTTCGCTGCAGTTTACTATACGTGGTGGCTTATGGGCAGCCGCAGTGGAAATGTTTCGCGTTGGTCTGAACAAACCCATAAGCCGCCACGTATAGTGACCTGCCGCGAATCCATCACGGCGAAATATTCGCTGCCGCCGCGAATATTCGCGTTGGTTTGGTGGCGCCTTCAAGCACATTTCTAATATAACTGTATGCATCCTTTTTAGATTACCGAAGAAAGGTGAAAAGAATATTCTAATAACATCTGCATTGCCCTATGTCAACAATGTTCCTCATTTAGGAAATATTATTGGTTGTGTACTTTCTGCTGATATCTTCGCCAGGTTTGTCACGCGATATGAGTAACAACGTCGTACTAATATAAACATATTCCAATTTGTACTTTTTTGTTTATAGATATTGCAGGCAAAGGAATTATAATACGCTGTTCATTAGGTACGCAACTTTTCTACAATGTATGTAGATATATTTAATATTAAACATTAAATGTTCTAATAGAAATGAAATAATATCGTAGTGGAACTGACGAATATGGCACTGCCACAGAGGCCAAAGCTTTGGAGGAGAAAACAACCCCGCAGGCTATATGCGACAAATTCTTCGATATACATAACGACGTCTATCGATGGTTTAGCATAGGTTTCGACTACTTCGGTCGTACTACTACATCTGAACAAACAGAGTAAGATGCATCTCGCACCAGCTGCGGTATAGAATGTACTTTAAGGTTTATGTTTAAAATGATATTATACACTAACAAAATACACCCGCGCTTCGCTTCGGACCTAAGAGATTTTGAGGAATCCGTGAAAATGCATTTTACCCCTTTTCACCCCCTTGGGAATGGATTTTCCAAAAATCCATCCTTAGTGGGTGCCTACGTCATGAAAACAATGTATCTTCCAAATTTCACGTTCCTAGGTTGAACGGTTTGAACTGGGCGTTGATGAGTCAGTCAGTCAGGACTTCTTCTTTTATATATATAGATTAAATTATCTTTCAACTATCCTTACGTTATGCTGCTATTAAGATACAGAAATCAACATCTTTCACTATTTTGCAGAATCGTGCAATCATTCTTCTTAAGGATAAAATCGCAGGGGTACGTGTTAAGCGAAACGGTGGATCAGCTCCTCTGCGAATCTTGTGATAGATTTTTAGCAGATAGATTTGTTGAAGGGACTTGTCCAAGGTGCAAATACGAAGACGCGCGTGGCGATCAATGCGATGGTTGCGGTCACTTAGTGAACGCAACAGATTTAATATCTCCGCGGTGCAAAGTGTGCAGTAATCGGCCAGTGGTTAAGCAATCGGAACAATTCTTCTTAGACTTACCCAAGGCAAGTGTTTCATTATAATGCAGATAATATTACTTCGTCGTGGGTGTGTCGCATTTGTTGTCTAAAGATATCGCTGTTTGCAGTTAGAGGACAAGTTAAAGGAATGGTTTGCGACCGTAGAAAAAGGTTGGTCGGGTGTGGCGAGAGTAGTTGCAAAACCGTGGCTACGAGATGGGCTTAAACCACGATGTATAACGAGAGACTTGAAGTGGGGAATACCCCTTCCGCTAAAGGGTTACGAGAACAAAGTGTTCTATGTTTGGTTCGACGCACCTTTCGGATATATCAGTATTACAAAGAGGTATACCAAGGAGTATGAACAGTGGTGGAAGCCTAAAGACGTACAAATTGATTTGTATCAATTTATGGCAAAGGATAACGTTCCCTTCCACGCGATAATGTTCCCCGCTTGTTTGATAGCGGCCGACGAGGGTTACACGCTAATGAAGCATTTAATGGCAACTGGTATGTTTTAACAACAATTTATAGACGATAACCATGCTTGAAGCTACACTATTTTTATTGTACTTTGGCTATTAATATCTCATTCTTGTTTCAGAGTATCTGAACTACGAAGATACGAAGTTTTCTAAATCGAGAGGGATTGGGGTATTTGGAACTGACGCTAGAGATACGGGTATACCAGCTGACGTTTGGAGATTTTATCTTGCATTTGTTAGACCAGAGACTCAAGATTCAAATTTTAATTGGGAGGATTTATCTACCAAAAATAATAGCGAATTATTGAACAATTTTGGCAACTTCGTTAACAGGTACGTGACCCTTTACGATAAACTATATGAATCTTCTGTAGTTGTTCCCTTTAAGGGAGTTGCTAAGAATTATTTTTAACGAATAGAGCCCTGGTATTCGCCGAGAGATATTTCGAGTCGAAAGTTCCGCCGATGGAACTCCAAGAAGATGACTTAACGCTTCTGGCGTTAGCTCAACGCGAATTGTCGTCTTATATACAGGCTTTGGAACAGGCGAAATTAAGGGACGGTTTGAAGCACGTGCTAGCTATTTCAAAACATGGGAATCAGTATATGCAATTTCAAGAACCATGGGTGAAAATCAAGGGGACTGATGACGATAAGTAAGTGACGTATTGATTTTAATGAAATAATATTGCAACGCTGTATAACTGTATGGTGCTTGTGTTCTATTTAAACATAATGTAATGCTTGTGATTTTATTGTTCATAGAAAGAGAGCTGGGACGATCATTGGCATTTGCACTAATTTAACGTGTCTGTTGTCAGCCCTTTTGGCACCATTCATGCCAAACACCTCCCGCGAATTAAGATCTCAACTAGGATTGGACAATTGTAACTACGGCTACATTCCCGACATTATTACGAATACACTTCCCACGGGCCACAGAATTGGTAAACCGTCTCCTCTGTTTAAGAAGATAGAGGATAAAGACGTAGAAACGTTAAGGAAAAAGTATGGTGAGAAGCAAGAGACTGCGAATAAAGCTAAAGCAACTAATGTCACGTATGACGACGCAAAAACTTTGGAAGCTGCGATAGCAGCACAGGTTGGTAAATGTTTTTAATAACAACACAAAGACACTGTGACGATATTTCGATATTCTAGATACTCGTCATATTTTCAGGGCGAGAAAGTTAGGGAGATGAAAGCGAAACACGATAAAAGCGTTTGGCAACCCGAGGTTCAAATTCTGTTAGACTTGAAGAAGAAACTTGCTGATCTCAAAAGTAGAGAAGGGAAGCCTTCTGAATCGCCGTCATCGAAAAGCAAAAAGCCTGAAACGGTTTTCGTACCTGAACAAAATGGAGATGTTTCGACGGATGCAGCAACTTTGGAATCGGCTATTACCAAACAGGTGCGATCACACTATTAGCTAATGGACGTATGTATTATGTATATTTGTGTACTAATTTCGTTTTCAGGGTAACCTTGTCCGCGAGCTGAAAGCTAAAGGCGACAAAGCTGCGTGGCAACCCGAAGTACAGAAACTACTGAAACTCAAGAAACAGTTAGCAGATCTCACTGGAACAACTCCAGCTTCGACTGACAAAAAGTCAAAGAAAAAGAAGTAACTTAATTGCTAGCCCTCATACAAACATCCTTCCATCGTCAAAAATCTATCAACATATTTTATAATAAAACTTCATCTTTCATCCTCTACTATCGAATACTTAGTTTAAAAATATGTACATCGATGTTATATGGCATTCTTTTTAAAATCATATAACCAGAACGATTTATTTAATAAAATTAATTTATACATTAGAGAGGAAGCTGTAAAGGTGAAATTCGCAATTTTCATTTCATTTGAATTATTGGCAGAGAACATTGTTGTAAGTGCAATGTTAAGAAATATATAAAATACAAATATTGCATTCAATTGTTACATGCTTATAGAGGGGTGCTTAGTTCCGTGCCGTGTAGTAGACGTCATACTTTATAATATTGCTTCAATTTATCTGAATACGAATTTGTAAATACTACCATTTCGTATATTACACGCACACACTTTTCTTTTCATTACTGCCTTGCACTCGGCCACTACAATAGCCTCCGTATTTTCCATTTTTCTCATTTCTTCCTATTCGCGTACACTAGGGTTGTACGAAACACGATATGTTCTAGGATGCAGATCACAAGAGAGACTACCATGCCGAAGATTAAAAGTAGAAGGATCGGCATTGTCTCAATGATCGTTACGCTCGAAGCCTCCTGTTTGATTTTATTGTAGTAAGGCTTTCTAGAAGACCATCGTAGCAACTCTCGACTTCGAATCCCGGCGGTATAAGTCCTAATTAGACTGTAGTTAATTGAAAGTTAGTGATCGATCTAGAAACTCGCCTATTGCCCGGGCAAATTCTGATAAAGTTATCATGAAACCATCTTACCCGATCTTCACGATTTCTTGAAAATGACCGTGCGGTGCCGACCACAGACCCAACGCGGAACGTTGAAGTAGATGGACTTCGGTGAGCTGGGAAATCATATCGTTGGTAAACATGCGTTCGATAACTGGATATACAATAACAGGATCTGCGTGATAGGCAAATCCAGAATTCATGATTCCTCTGATACCCTCCATTAATGGCTGAAACTTCGCCTCCTCTGGTATGGTGTCCCAGTATTCCCTAAAGTATTCAACATCTGCTGTCTTGGACTACAAAAGGATCGTCGAATCGAGACGTTAACAGTCGTTAATGTATGGTAGCTAACAGAGGAACTTTATGCAATGGATACGAGGAAACGTAGAATAGTTTACACTTAATAGGATGTTGAAGAAAATGTTCTTATAAGCGCCGAGTTTCATTCCGCTCCTTATCAACGAAGCCAAAGAATCGTTCATTTTGTTCGTTTGGCCACTGTTCAATCGACTCGACACTATCGCTGCCGAGTAACAATTGTACAGGAGTATACCAAAGATGAATGTCTGCAGGAAGGCAACGCGACTCGAAAGTTTATTCTTCTCGAATGGTAGTCCTGTAGTTCGACGAATGATTATTTGGCGAATTACTAATTCCACGGCAAAATAACTGGGGTGTGATCGTGTACCTTGTTGGCACATCGCCCCAATGATGACGAAGACCGTCTCATCGTAATGGGACTGTTTCTCCGATTTGAAGATTATCCGCAGAACGAGTACCATAACGAGCAACAGTACGCAGAACATATACCAAACTTTCTTCTCCAACGGCCGGAAGATTATGTTCATATCCACTTCCTGCGAAGGCAGAGTTCGAAACATGAAGCAGGTTCTATGAAAAAAATTGTAACGTGTTACTTAATGACACCTATCGTTTTCAAATTTTATAATATTATATCAATTATTACATTTCCGTCTTCTTCAGTATTCGAGACTAAAAATATTTTTCCTACTAACAGCGGTGTTTTCTATTTCAGAATACCTTGCAGGCCAGACTTGCAGAGTTACATCACACCAATCGAGCCTTTCGTGTGTCAAGAGCGATGGATAATATCCCAAATCAAAGAGTTGATCTCTCAGACCACTCATCAACGGTCCATTCTCATCATTGGGCGGCCAATGATTTAGTTCTATCGTTTCGAGGCTGCAAATCATGCCTCTAAATAATAACCGCCGAATAATAAATGCAATAGCAATGCGCCAATTTTCCCGAGGCGTGGGAGCATGTTACCTAAAATTGTACATGTAAGCGACATTCACTAAAAGAGAATACCCGAACTTGGCCCAGTTGTCTTCCAGCACGGCATTCCGTTCATTAAGATATTCTATCAGATCTTGATCCACTGGTCTCTTCACTATCTAAGAGTAAAATTCTTACAAACAAATAAAATTCTTCTCCTACACTTCTCATCGCAGGAAATATAGGAAGAATTACTAACTTAAGCAATGGACTTAAAAATTACAAATGCAAAAGTAAATTGTTTCTTTTATCATCTTCACGCGTAATAACTTTCAATATCGATGGTAACGAAATCATTCAAACGCGTCCATTTGCATCCTACTCACAACACCAGCACATTTGACTTTTATCCGCTGGAAATCTCGTCTCCTGGAAAACTTGCTCTCCAACAGCGTAACATTCAATCCAGTCTCTCTGTCCCAGGTTCCAAAATTTGTAATGCTGAGCGAGCCACCGCAGTGCTTGCAATGGTTGTAGATATCGTAGAGAATGTAACCATCGTCCCTTGGCAAAGAAATCACGAAATCGGTGGTGATGCTGAACGTACTGTCGTTTAATAATCGAACGGTATGTTCCATGTTCCTTCCCAGAATCAGCCACTGGTGCAAGTGCCCAAACATATAGTATCTCGATGCCTAAATTATAGTTTGCCCACTATGAATCTTCGAATTCAAGGGGTAACATCGTGAAACAAAATACGTGGCTGGGCATGGTTGCAGATGTTCCAATTATAGGTACCTCGTCGAAGATATTCACTATGTCTTTGTCCACCACTGGACACCGTAGATCTACGAACACACCCAAATTCCAGTAATCGGTGCGCAATGATCTCTGTATATCAATATTTGGTCCAAGCGTTTCAGTCGACACCAAAATGCCAGCGTCATTGTAGGCCCTGATGATTTGCTGATCATCTGTAAAAATTGATTTATTGTTAGGTGTTTGAAATTCAAGGTGTTGAAAGTCCCAGGACTCACTTTCGTACCCCCCGCAAGAGAAGCCAACAACTCTGGTGATCTTTTTGAAGAGCATGTAATCGTGAATCACGTCGATGCTGGTTGCCCACGAGGCAACGATTAACTGCAGACACAAAATACCCTGCAGGTGCATCTTTGTTGCAATTTGCAACTCGCCAGGCTATACTTTATCGTTGGTTGCAAGTCGAGCAACTGCGTGCCGAACTTTCGTGTCGCGCGTCAGGTCATCTATTGCTCCATTTTGTATGAGAAGTTTTGACGTGATAGTTCTTCATAGCAGAGGTAGGTACACATTATGGGCGAGAACGAGTGATTTCAAAGTTTTTTGCAAAGTGTTAAGTGAAGGTCCGATAATGGCGGACAACAGCTGCACACGAGTTAGTCAGCTATACTTAGAACTTAATTAATTAAATTTTATTGATTACTCAGTAATACAAATGATTATGGGTATAATTAATATAGATAATGATCACAATTCTATTATACTAATAATATTCCTAATTCGACTGTGAAATATAATGCAATCTTCGTTTACAAGCGTCTTCAAATGCGGTTAATTAAACTCTTTTTGTTGTTTGTACTGTTTAAAGTCTAAACAGTGGTAGGTAATGATACATAGTTTAGAGCTGTAAATCCAGCAAATTATCTTTACTGGTCCCACTGGTAATGCCCCCCCCCCCATGCCAACAACCTTCTTTCAGTTCATCGCTATCTTTCTGCAAAATATATGCAAATTTTCGTACTGACAAAGGAAGATCGGCGAGTGGCACGTGCCTATTGCGATGCAACTTTGCTTGATTGTTTGTGGACAAACTAAAGAGCTTTGCCGCATTCGCTTGGTGCTGCATTTGTACTTACTTTAAGGGGAAAACCACTCTTTTTATTTATGCGCTTATTACTTGTAAAGTAGGACTTATATCGAAAAAAAAATTAAATAAATTTTGTAGCGTTTCTGAGGGTCTATATATCTGTCGGGAAGCATATTCGGATATTCTTCCGAATGGTCCTAATGGTCGATCGACACGAGGTTTGTGGCGAGGGGTAGGGAGAGCGCGTGGATCCAAAATTCGAAATATTAATAAAAAATTATAGTTAAATTAAACATTTTTTTTTACGAATTTTTTTTTTTAACTGCATACACGTTGCCCTGACGAGGGTTCCTCCTGCCCCCCGAATCTGTTCTACGGACTGCTGGACGCGTACCCCTTACCTCCGCGTTCCCCTCAGGCGCCGAAAAGGCACTTGCATTTAGCTGAAATTCAAAGCTACTTTTCTTGAAAACGAAGGGCGGTATTAAAAAATTGTATTTTATATTTTCGTCTTATTTTGGCCTGTAGAATCAGCCCCCAGAGTATTGATTAATAGTACAGAAATAGGCATCCACCCTGTATAATAGGATGGATCGCATCTGCAAGTTTGTGGTTCAAATCTCGAAACTCACATAAGTTCGCTACCATGCTTTACGCGCCCGCCGCACTAATCTAGCCCTAACCGGTCTAACCAATACTAATATTCGGAACAAGTTGAAACGTGGAACGCGTTTTGTCGGAATAAGTCAACAGGAAAACTAGAAGTTTTTTTATTAATATCTGGGAAACTAATAAATTACCGAAGCAACAATTTTAGATTTAGGGTCCACATCCCACCCCCGATCCCTACCCTCAAACCTCGTGTCGATCGACCACTCGGAAATACAGCCGAATTTTCCACAAAAAATGTATTTTTACAATTAAAAAAACAATTTTTTTTAAGAAAATTAAAAAATATATTTTAACGAAAATTGAAAAAATATATTTTTACGAAAATTAAAAAAATTATTTTTACGAAAATTAAAAATATATATTTTTACAAAAGTTAAAAAGAAAAACTTACGTGAGTTAAAAAAATTTCGAAAATTTTTCGCGACAGATATATAGGCTTTCAGAAACGGTATAACATTTATATAAGTAAAAGGGGTGGTTCCTCCTTATAAGTGCAAAAATGACACCAGCGGAATACTGCAAAGTTCTTTGGTTGATCCAACGCACAAGCGAGTAAAGTTGTATCAAAATCGGCGTCACTCATCCATCTACTCTTTGTTACTCAGGGACTTGGTTACCTACTCATTGTTAGTTTAAAAAAATGTACATCGATGTTATATGGATTTTTTTAAATTATGTAATCAGAACGATTTATTTAATAAAATCAATTTATACATTAGAGAGTGAGCTGTAAAGGTGAAACTCTCAATGTTTATTTCATTTGAATGATATGCAGAGGACATTGGTGTAAGTGCCATGTTAAGAAGTATATAAAATATACATATATATGTATATACATACGTGCATCTTATTAATGAATGAATGCATTCAATGATTACACCCTTATAGAGGGGGGCTCACTTCCGTGCTGTGTAGTAGTCGTCATACTACTACTAATACATACTAATACTCTATAATATTGCTTCAATTTACCCGAATATGAATTTGTAAATACTATCATTTAGTTTAGTATATTACACGCGCACAGTTTTCATTACTGCTTTGCTCTCGACCACTACAATAACTTTCATATGTTTCAATTTTCTCATTTCTTCCTATTCGCGTACACTAGGGTTGTACGAAACACGATATTTTCTAGGATGCAGATCACAATAGAGACTACCATTCCGAAGATTAAAAGTAGAAGGATCGGCACTGTCTCAACGATCGTTACGCTGGATGCCTCTTGATTGATTTTATTGTAGTAAGGCTTTCTAGATGTCCATCGCAGCAACTCTCGACGTCGAATCCCGGCGGTATAAGTCCTAATTAATCTGCAATTAATTGGAAGTTAGTAATCGATCTAGAAGCACGCCCCATTGCCCGGGCAAATTCTGATAAAGTTACCATGAAACCATCTTACCCGATCTTCACGATTTCTTGAAACTGACCGCGTGCTGCCGACCACAGACCTAACGCTGAAGGTCGAAGTAAATGAACTTCGGTAAGCTGGGAAATCATATCGTTGGAAAACATGCGTTCGATAAGTGGGTATACAATATTAGGATCTGTGTGATAGGCATTTCCAGGATTCATAATCCCTTTGATACCCTCAAGTACTGGCTGATACCTCGCCCCTTCTGGTATGGTCTCCCAGTGTTTCCTGAAGTATTGGACATCTGCTGTCTTGGTCTACAAAAGTATTGTCGAATCGAGGCAATTAATTGTTAGTCGCTAATGTTCGGTAGCTAACTTTTCTGAACTTGAACTTTATGCAATGATTACGAGGAAACGAAGAACTGTTTACATTTATTAGGATGTTGAAGAAAGTGGTCTTATAAGTGCTGAGTTTCATTCTGCTCCTTATCAACGAAGTCAAAGAATCGTTCATTTTGTTCGTGGGGCCATTGTTCAATCGACTCGACACTATCGCTGCCGAGTAACAATTGTACATGAGCAGACCAAAGACCAATGTCTGTAGGCAGGCAACGCGGCTCGAAAGTTTATTGTTCTCGAATGGTAGTCCTGCAGTTCGGCGAATGATCATTTGGCGAATTAATAATTCCACGGCAAAATAACTGAGGTGTGATCGTGTACCTTGTTGGCACATCGCCCCAATGATGACGAAGACCGTCTCATCGTAATGGGACTGTTTCTCCGATTTGAAGATTATCCGCAGAACGAGTACCATAACGAGCGACAGTACGCAGAACATATACCAAACTTTCTTCTCCAACGGCCGGAAGATTATGTTCATATCCACTTTCTGCGAAGGCAGAGTACGAAACATGAAGCAGGTTCTATGGAAAAAATCGTAACGTGTTACTTAATGTCGCTTATCGTTTTCAAATTTTATAATATTATATCAATTATTACATTTCTGTCTTCTTCGGTAGTCGAGACTAAAAATATTTTTCTTACAAATAGCGTTGTTTTCTATCAGTATTCCAGATTAAAAATATTTTCCCTACAAATAGTGGTGTTTTCTATTTGAGAATACCTTGCGGGCCAGACTTGCAGAGTTACATCACACCAATCGAGCCTTTCGTGTGTCAGGATCGATGGATAATATCCCAAATCGAAGAGTCGATCTCTGAGACCACTCATCAACGGTCCATTTCTATCTTTGGGCGGCCAATAATTTAGTTCTATCGTTTCGAGGCTGCAAATCATGCCTCTAAATAATAACCGCCGAATAATAAATGCAATAGCAATGCGCCAATTCCCCGAGGCGTGGGAGCATGTTACCTAAAATTGTACATGTAAGCGACATTCACTAAAAGAGAATACCCGAACTTGGCCCAGTTGTCTTCCAGCACAGCATTCCGTTCATTGAGATATTCTATCAGATCTTGATCCACTGGTCTCTTCGCTACCTTAGAGTAAAATTCTTACAAACAAATAAAATTCTTCTCCTACACTTCTCATCGCAGGAAATATAGAAAGAATTACTAACTTAAGCAATGGACTTAAAAATTACAAATGCAAAAGTAAATTGTTTCTTTTATCATCTTCACGCGTAATAACTTTCAATATCGATGGCAACGAAATCATTTAAACGCGTCCATTCGCATCCTACTCACAACACCAGCAGATTTGACTTTTATCCGCTGGAAATCTCGTCTCCTGGAGAACTTGCCCTCCGACAACGTAACATTCAATCCAGTCTCTCTGTCCCAGGTTCCAAAATTTGTAATGCTGAGCGGGCCACCGCAGTGCTTGCAATGGTTGTAGATATCGTAGAGAATGTAACCATCGTCCCTTGGCAGAGAAATCACGAAGTCGGTGGTGATGCTGAACGTACTGTCGTTTAATAATCGAACGGTATGTTCTATGTTCCTTCCCAGAATCAGCCACTGGTGCAAGTGCCCGAACATATAGTATCTCGATGCCTAAATTATAGTTTGCCGACTATGAATCTTCGAATTCAAGGGGTAACATCGTGAAACAAAATACGTGGCTGGGCATGGTTGCAGATGTTCCAATTATAGGTACCTCGTCGAAGATATTCACTATGTCTTTGTCCACTACTGGACACCGTAGATCTACGAACACACCCAAATTCCAGTAATCGGTGCGCAATGATCTCTGTATAACAATATTTGGTCCAAGCGTTTCAGTCGACACCAAAATGCCAGCGTCATTGAAGGATCTGATGATTTTCTGATCATCTGTGCCGAATATTTTTGAATAGATCAGAAAATTAATTTGTTGTAAGGTCTTTGAAAACACCAGGGCTTCAGAACCGCAGGACTCACTTTCGTACCCCCCGCAGGAGAAGCCAGCAACTCTGGTGATCTTTTTGAAGAGGAAGTAATCGTGAATCACGTCGATGCTGGTTGCCCACGAGGCAACGATTAACTGCAGACACAAAATACCTCGCAGGAGCATCTCTGTTGCAATCTGCAAGGCTACGCTTTGTGGTTGGTTGCAAGTCGAGCGACTGCGTGCAGAGCGTTCGTGCCGCAAGCCAGGTAGCTTATTGCTCCATTTTGTATGAGAGACCGTCAGTTGTTACGCGATTGTTATTCACAGGAGAGATAGGTACACATTATGGACATGCACAAGTGAATTCAAAGTTTTCTGTGGTGAAGGTCCGATACCCAGACAGCACGCGATGTCTTTAAGTGGAGGTTCCGGTCTAAATGTCGATTTTTTTTTTATTTCATTTTTCGATTGTTCAACCTTGTAGGAAAACGTGTTTAAAAGGATTTGTTGAAATTCGTAAAATTCCCGAAGTTATAGGCATTTGAGTAGCGCGAAATGCATGGGCAACAACCGGTCACTCGGCGCTCACGTCAAACTTTAAACGCGTTTTTCTCGAAACAGTGTTCTCAAAACGGTGGGACCTACATCTCCAAAAGTTATTATCCGATTCGACTGAAACTTTTTTTACTTTGAAGAATATACTTCTGGCTAGGAGGGAAACCAGAAAAAATATAAAAATTGCAAATTTATAATTTTCAAAGGCGTTGAAAGGACGAAAAATATAGGGGAAAAGTGATTTCAAACTTCAAGTGTCGTTATTTTCTAAAAAAATGTTATTTTTGTAAATTGTTCTGGTTTCCTCCCTAGCTAAAAGTATATTCTTTAAAATAAAAAAGTTTCAGTCGAATCGGATAATAACTTTTGGAGATACAGGTCCCACCGATTTGGATGAATTTTTTGACGCCTTGACTTTAACGGCTACCCAGGGCTGCCTGCAATGATTAATTATAAAACAAAAAATATATTTCTATAATTTAAGACATCCTTAATACAATGCAAAAAGTCCCATTAAATTATATATAGTAGTTTTCCTTTAATTAATTCCTAAATATCACCTATTTTTTGGGCTCTAGACCGGGACCTCCCCTTAAGACATCCAGTTTGGGTCTGTTTTTGGTCTAAACGTTTTACGAAGTTATTAGGACATCTTTAGACGCCTCTGTGCTATCTGAGTGGGTAATAGCGGACAACAGCTGGGCACGAGTTACTCAGCTATAATACTCAGAACTTAATTAATTAAATTGTAGTGATTACTCAGTAATACAAATGATTATGGGTCCAATTAATATGGATAATGGTCAGAATTTTATTATACTAATAATATTTCTAATTTGACTGTGAATTATAATTCAATCTTCGTTTACAAGCGTGTTCCAACGCGTTTAATGTAAATTCGACGTAGGTAATCAGAATTCTAGACTAATTAATTATTAAAGTGGTTTTGTTGTTTCTACTTTCTAAACCGTGATAGGTAATTATATATATAGTTTAGAGCTGCAAATCCAGCAGATTGTCTTTACTGTTCCCACTAGTAATGCTCCCCCTCGCGCCAGCAATCTTCTTTCGGTTCATCACTGTCTTTCTGCAAAATGTATGCAAATTTTCGCACTAACAAGGGAATATCGGCGAGTGATACGTGCTAATTGCGATGCAACATTACTGTACTGTTTGTTGAACCAACCTAAGAACTTTACCGTGCAGAAGTAGCCTGTTGCGGATTTAACGGGGCGGCTGATAAGCAGTTGCCGCCTGGGCCCCTGCCCAGAAGAGGCCCATCTCCAAAAAAAATTATGATTAGGTATAGGTATCCAAATACTATACTTTTGTTCTGTACTACTACACTTAGCCCGTTTTTAGTAAACTACTTCTTCATTTTCTCGAAAAAATGGGCCCCTCAGAACTTTTGCCACCTGGGCCTTTTTTCTTAAATCCGCAATTGGAAGGAGCACCAACCGAATACGGAAAAGTTCGTAGATTGGTCCAACAAACAAGCGAGCAAAGTTGCATAAAAATCGGCGATTGTCACTCACCCATCTTCCCCTTTAGTACCTACTTATTTTACTTTCTTGACGTATTAAGAAAAAATTGCTTCGAACTCACTTCCTCGAACGTTTGTAAATAATGTTCTCTGAGATACAGATTCCTCCAGCTATGACGATACCAAATGCCAGTAATATTAGAGCAGGGGCGGTTTCGTAGATAGTGATGCTTCTTGTGGACAATGTGTCGGGCTGACACTGAGGTTTTCTTGATGACCAGTGCTTGATTTGTCGATCGCGAAGCCCAGTGTTGAACATCTTCGTCAATCTTACAAAGATAATAACCCTTAAGGACACTTGCACGTAAAATATTACAAAAATTGAAATTTACGTGTTTATATATTTCAAAATGTATCGCAAAATATAGATTTGTTAATAACGAAGTCTTTGGGGAAGTACAAAAATCAAGGATTCCTACTATTTATTTTTAAATGTAATATAATTCAATTGCATCGAATTGCTTACTTAACTGGCCATCGCACATATCTTCCCTATTTTCGACATAATCGCCTTTTCTGTTGAGGGATTTGTGTAAGATGTAGAAAACTAAAGAAATAAACACCGTAAGAAATGTTTTCCTCACCCTATCTTCGCCATCTCGACGAACTGCCCATTATGGCTGGCGTACATGCCCATCACGGATTGTTTAAACAAGTGGATCTCCGTGAGCTCGCAGATTTTATTCGAGTCGAACATCCTTTCGACGTAAGGATACGCTGTATTAGGATCAGTGTGGTACGCCAAAATCCCTTGGCTAACTTGTTTGATACCCTCTTCAATGGGCAAGTATCTCTTCGATTCTGGTAAAGGGTCCCAGCGTTTCGTTCGAAAGTAATCCGACTCCCAGTTCAATTTCTAATAATATCACGATATTATAGTATTCACCGATGCAGAATCGATTTCTTCGCAAATTCGAGTAATTTTAGGGAGATAAATAATATTGACAGGAATCAGACAGGAATATTTCAATACATAATTATATTTAAAAAAAAAAATAGAAATTAATTTCGTTACTCTTATTTAGCTCAGAGCCGTCATAACAGCATCGTAGGCCCTGGGGCAATGCAATGCAGTGGGGCCCCTGCCCACCTATGGGAATAAAACTGTTTTGTATTTGGGGGCTCCTGCTATCATGGGGCCCCTGACGACTGCCCAGTGTGCCCATGCTTAAAGACGGTACTGATTCAGCTATCGATAATCATGAACGATCTTAACAAATTTTATCCAAATTTATAAAATTTATGAAATTTGTAAAATTTGTAATAAATAAAATTTGTAATTTATAAAATTTGAAAAAAAATAGTAAAATTTGTAATTTATAAAATTTGTAATTTATAAAACTTATAAAATTTGTAAAATTTGTAAAATTTGTAAAATTTGTAAAATTTGTAAAATTTGTGAAATTTGTAATTCATACAATTTACAAAATTAGATCCACAGATAAGGATGTCGATAGGATAAATCACCAAGGTTGTTGGCAAATTCTTTATCCCTCGAATGAATAAGTAAAATTATTTTCGTGAATAGAATACACTCATCAATCGACACTTACGTACAAAAAGTAGTTCAGGTAAGGCACAGCCTCAGCAGCAATTTTCAAATTGCTATCTGCGAGTACGGTCACCGAATCCTCCATCATGTCAAGGGGCTCGCTCAGCCGAGCGGAAACGATACTGGCAGAATAATAATTGTACATTATCCAGCCGTGTATCGTCATTTGGAAAAGTGCGATGCGGCATGCCACGCGTTTTGGAAAGAGATTCGCACCTGTCACGAGGATACGACGTTCGTTATATGATTTAGGGCGAATTCCACTTACGCCCAAATCGCTCGTGAGTTTCATTAGGGTAGTTTTCCCTATACGCGACTGGACCCACCGTCAAGAATTTAAAACTCGATTTTCTCGAAAATGAAGCGCAGTATCAAAAAATTTCATTCCTTTTTTTCGACTTATTTACTTGTCATAAGTAAAAAAGAAAGAGTACCTTTTTTTCATGTCGCGCTTCATTTTCGAGAAAATCGACTTTGAAATTCTTGACATTGCGTCTAGTCGCGTACAGTTAGCGAAAACCTAGCTAAATGAAAATCACGGGCGATTTGAGCGTAAGTGGAATTCGCTCTTAATGGATGATTGCTGTTTAACACCCACCTTGCTGAGATAAGATTCCCACTGACAGCACCACAGCCCCCGAATATTTCTCTTTCTTCCCAATTCCCTCCTGATTCATTATTAATTTTATAACGAATATGCAGAACAAACCGAAAGCCGCGAAAGTGTACCAGGTTTGTCGGGTGAAGGGCTTCAGGAAGATCTCCAGCTTGATCTTGTTGGTCGAAGTCGACAACAGCATGAAGCAGGGCCTAACCGAGACGATAACATTCCATTTTTGTAAAACATATTCGACGTCCTTAACCATTAGAAGACCGGCTTTCTTTCACAAAAATACTGGTTTTCAGTTTCCAAATTTTTTTTATACATATATATATCAGGACATTCGGGATCTTCCCTTGTTAACACACGAACATTGACCAGTACCCTAATTGCCACACTCAAATTAATTTCTACGCTTAACATGAGTGTGAACAATCCAACATTCGATATTCCCATGAATGTGCATTGAACAAAGTTACCAAGCTTAGCAGATAAAAAAAACAACACATTTTTCATACCCATTGTCATTTTCTTACCGAATTGGCCAAGCTGCTCCAATAAGACTAGCATAATCCAATCGCTCGGACACCATGATCCTCGGATTACTGGCGAAGTCGATGTAATTCGCTTGCAGAAATTCGAAAATCAAACCGTGCACGCTGTGCCTGTCCCAGTATATTATTTCAGACGCATGGACACTGAAAAAAAAAGAAAGGCCTGTCAGTATGGCAGAAAATCGCGCCACTGCTTCCGTTTATTACCTGTAATTAAAAAGGTCCCCTGTATGCAGTATCATGGCGTGCACGAATTTGTGCATACTGTCTAAGGACCTCGTATTGATATCCTGCATGTAATCCTCGAGACGCATGTCCTTTGGTCTGTATTGTATCTAAATGGAGTATTTTATAAGAGGACGATTCTACAGGTATTTAATGCTTCGGATTAAAAGGGCCAACCATGGAATATGAGCACCTTGATCGTTTGCGATATTAGTGGACCGATTAAGATTCATCAGAAGCGATTTGGTTTAGGTTTAGACAGACCAAAAGTTGATTACAGTAGTACTTTCGTAGTTTTACAGGTAGGTATAAAAGTCTATGGGTCTGTAATTGTGCCTGTTTCCTTTTCTGGTAAGGGGAAGAAGGGAATTCAGCAAACAGATCTTTACGATTAAAAGTGGTGATATAGAGGGAAAAGTTATTAAATAGAAATAATACAACTTTGCGCACTAATGTTACCAGAATTTTTTAGAATAATAATCATTGTTAGACTCGCATAAAAACAAGTGCTAGAGTCCCACTTAGGAGCACAGGAGATAATTTTAAGAACATTGAAAAATATTCTATAATCAGCTCGTAGATCCCATTAAATCAAATTATCCAAATCGATCCACCAGCAATGAAAATAATCAGACTAATCACCTCGCGTAGTTCACCCTTCATGCGCAATAAGGGCATATATTATTCCAAACGATACCAAAGCATTACTTCGACCCATACTAATTTCATAAATGCCTGTAAAACTTAACAATTACTTTTACGAACCACCGTACCTCGGTTCAATAAAATCAGAAGTTTGATTATCGTTCGTGGAATAATTATCCCGCATATTTTCCTGTTTAATCAAGCATTGATTACCCAGCTAACGAAGCCAATGGAGGGTCCGCAAACGACACTCACCACCCCCGATATTTTCAGCCTCATCCCGTGCATGTTGGCTCTCCTGTTAATTAAAGGCTGCGTCAAAGTGACGCTCAGCCCCAAATCACTCCGCCATGTGCCCAGTTCCGTCACGTTCAGCGAGCCGCCGCGATATTTGCAGTGATTGTAAACGTCGTAGAGATCGTAACCATCGCGGCTGTTCGATATCGCCAGAACAAGGTCTGTCACCATGTTGTAGGCGGTGTCGTTCAAGAGCGACAGACTCTGATTGTAATTAGAGCCGAACACCAGCCAATTGTACGAGTAATCGTACATTCTGTACTTGGAGCCCTAGGTTCCATGAAATTATATTACAAATGAAATTCGATTCCACCACTTTGACGGTCACATATTTTCAAGAAAACTGACGCTCGCTGCCGAACCTTTTCAAATTTCTTAAGTATTATACAGGGTGCCCCGGTGTTGGTGGTACAACCGGCGAGGGGGTGGTTGAAGAAATGAGTCGAAAATATATCTTTGGAGGCCGGGCAAAAGTGTACGTAGATCGCGCGCGTGACCGTTAAAGTGTTAATTGTGTAAATATGTACAAATATAGGCATAATTTTTTCAATTAATATGGTTTGATGGTTTCTCTTAAAAAAATCCCAAATACCGCGCTTCTTTTCAGGCCGTCGAAGTAGAGAGACCCCTTAAATTAGGTACCTAAGGGTAATTTTGACGATTTCTTACCCCCTCCCATGCCGAGTATAAGATTTTGTAAGATCTTATATTCCACCCCCTTCCCTTTCTTACGCAGTATTTCTTACATTGTAATTTAACAATGATTCCTTATTGAGGTTCTAAACTCTAAGGGTAGGTTTATCTTACTTCGGCGAAGATCCGAACGGCGGTTTCATTGTGGCAACGAAGGTCAACGATGACTCCCACCGTCCAAGTGTCGCTTCTCAGAAATCTACGGAAGTCGATCTTCACGCTGGGTTCTCGTATTATGGTGTACACGCCTGTGGTGCTCAGGGTTCTTAGGAGATTGAAGTCACCTGACTCAAACGGTGCATTATTAGGAGGGCTCGAGTGAACACTATTTTTTTTTAGCTTTTGGAAAATTTAAAATCAGAGTTCTGTTGTTTGGGAAAGTGACGTTGGGGTGGGCTATGAGTTTGAAAAGTGTTCACTGCTTTGGATCAGTTTTACGATATTAATGGGAAAGAAATGAAACATTTTTTTGATAAGCCTGTATTATCAAACTTACTGCTGGAAAAATCACTATAAAAAAATCGCAGATAATGGATATGTAATTTGGGGTCTGTAACTTTGGAATGTACTCGTGGTAGAAAGCAACGAGATGCGTAGTGAGCCGAGGGTGATTTAAAATTCTTTGACTCGTGGAGAGGCATTTCAGAGAAGTTCAGCAACTCGAAAGTTCAAAAAAATCTCAAACTTTGCCGAAACGTAGCTTAACTGATGCTATTAACGTAACTAATTTTTTATTCTGCAATAAAACGGTGCTAAGGGTGAATCAGTAAACAGTAATGAGTAGTACTCGACAAAACATGAGATTATTAAAAATAATAAATAATCACTTTTAATTAACTCCAAAGACTGATTAACACAAACTGAATTTCACTGAATCTTTGCATCCAAAAGCAACTATAATATAGCCTAGCATTCTAAATATCCCAAAAATATAGTGTCTATATTATATCATGGTACCTATTGTGTCACCACAAGAAAATCCCACGACATTCCGCACCCGCTTATGCAGGAAATAATCGCGAATAAAAATATGATCCTGCGCGCTCGACACCAAAACCATTTCCAATAAAACGATTAAAAACCCGCGCATTTCGAGAAACTACCCCCTTTCAACGGTAACAAGTCCTTCGCAATCCTTCCAGCTAGCAAAATACCGAACCCTCTACATCTCCCGCGAATTTCTTCTGCAGCTGCATTATTCTAATACATTTTATTCGAGCATTTGCATCGAACGCACTCAACGTCATTTCTTATTCCGATATGCAAGATTGCCTGTCACAAGTGTCAAAACGATACCGAGTGATTGGACAAATTATTCGAGTCACGGAAGGGATGTACGGGTCTGGATGAATTTTTCATCGAACGTCCGATGAGACACGCGAGTCTCGAAAGAAACGAGCTAAATCCGACGGAACGTTGCAATATTGATTGTACCATTATCAGAAATTGAGGGGCCCAGTGGAAAACAGGCACATGCCACCGGTTTGTCATTTTAGAGGAAAGTATGTTGCGGGAAGAATTGTTAACTATTGTCAAATTTTAGCTGAAAAATTATTTTCATAGGAAATGCGATAGGAAATTGTAATTACTTTAAACGGTACTTGAATTAAGTGGTAAATTGCAACTATTTTCAAATTGTAGCTGAAAAATTAATTTTATATGCAGAGTTGGGTAAAAATTTATTTGCATAAGCTTCGAATTTTTATTCGAAAGTTTTTAGGCGACAGACAAACACACAAACACTTTCTGCTTTATATCTTAAAATACTTGTGAGATATTGCGTTTCAAAGTTGACTGTGGCATATTTCTCCGAATGACCCTATATAAACATAAAAAAGCAGCAAAAGAATTATGTTATAGATAAAAATTTATGGCAATAAAATATTATTCGTTACTCTCGAATAAAGAAATTATTCGTTACGCTCGAATAAAAAATTATTCGTTACTCTCGAATAAAGAAATTATTCGAATAAAAAATTTATTCGGATAATGCCCAACTCTGGTGAAATAGGCCCCCTTTCCACTACGCATTTCTCTTTTCTCAGCGTGAAGAAAATTTAATATGATTCTGCTCGGTGAAACGTACATGCTATTATATTAGGAGGCGGTGGAATTACACTCCATTGCAGGAAACTTGATGCATATGTAGCACGAGCCTATTTCCACTGGGTCCCTAAATTTATATCAGCGCTGTGCACAACATTTCCATGTGTTATTAATTCGACTGGTGCCGATGGAGCCAGTCGCGAAATATGAATTTCACGATGAGCCAATCATTAAAGGTATCGAAAGGGTATTGGTTTAAAAAGAATGATTACGCGATTCAGGATCATCGTGGCGTATCAAAGCTTTGCAACGAAATCACTGATCACTACTGTAATTAATCAGCGTGCTCCAAGCGAGTCGTTTAATTTCAATTAAATCGTCAGCGTGCGTGCAAACCCTCGCTGCGCGTGTCGAATTTCATTCGACGCGCGTGCATTTGGGGGATAATCAAGGGGAAAGAGGCACGCATGTGGGAGGATATTTCTAATCGTTGGTATAGACGTTAATTCAAAGCTGTGACGGTAATATTCGAGCTGCTGTTGCTTAAGGGTTGCGAAAACCAGCCAGGTCCCCAAAGACGTGGAAATTCCGCAGCGATTGCAGATTAAGGTCTCGCAGAGACGGCAGATGCAGGTTCCTGTTGATCAGGCGCCTTTTCTCCAACACGGCGCTCGATGTTCTGAAAGTCACTGCAGCTTAGAATTCGTATTAATGAGCCGAGTTTAACGCTTTGTGTGGCGTCGGCGTGTTCTCGCGCCGAGGGATTCGATGGTGTTCTTAGATCGGTATATTTTGGAAACGGCCACAAGTATTCTTCGAGAGCCCCTGAATGTGTATTTTGAAAACGAACCAGGGCTTGTACAAAAGATTCTCGTCAGAGGCGATGGTTCGGAAGAACTTGATCTACTTAACTCTAGAAAGACACTGTGACAATTTTAGAGAGATCTGACACTGTGGGGTCACGGGCGACCCCCAAATTGAAATTGGAATATTCCAAAATTCACTTAACGTTTTCGAAAGATTCTTTAGGTATGTTCGGAGAAGAGATTTACAGCTTACAGTACATGGTTTCCAGTTACAATAAGAAAATCGACATTTCGGAGTGAAAGCTTGGTATTCTAGACTTCTAGAGTCTATTGAAAAATTTGCAGAGAAACTTAAAATTCTTGGGGGTCGTAGGCGACCCCTATAGAGTCGCTTATGGATGAAGGGGCATTTTTGAAAGTCTAAATACCACTCAAAGCGTTAACATACTCGGTACGGTTCTTCCACTGTTTATTCACCGTGTCGGTGAGATCCAGTAGAGGATATTCTCCACAACGCAAATTAGAAGGGAGATTCCCACTGAGACGGAAAAGAAGACGAAAATCGGCGCTGCCTCGTAAATCGATAGTGGCTCCGCGATGAGTAGGTTGCTGGGGCAGAAGGGTCTTCTGGCTGACCATCGTTTCCATTCGCGGTTTTGCAGACCAATGTTGCGCATTTTCGTTAAACTAGAATAAACAGTGTCTTAGAAAGATGTGCTCGTTTGGACCGTTTTTTTTTTATTAATTATTTACCCTAAAACACAACCGTTATTCGATATTCCTCCAACACAAACGTTCATCAAATTTACCACTTCCTCCAGATTTTTATTTC
The DNA here is from genome assembly GCF_050908995.1 of Andrena cerasifolii. Classification (NCBI taxonomy): domain Eukaryota; kingdom Metazoa; phylum Arthropoda; class Insecta; order Hymenoptera; family Andrenidae; genus Andrena; species Andrena cerasifolii. The sequence continues at coordinate 11,200,780 of NC_135120.1, read as the reverse complement.
TATGTCATTGCAAATTTCATCTTTGGTAATAGTTTTATATTGAAAACATGCTGTTTGGAACAATTAATAGAGGAGCAGTCGTAGAAATGACGAATTCTTGTGTTCCAGGGTTGTAGATAGGTCTGTAGGCTTTCGTACCCTATTTTCAAGAGTTCGGTGAAGGGGCTCTTGTGCCTCGCGTACAATGCCAAAACAGTGCGAAAGAGGTGAACCTCGGTGAGCTCGCAGATGCTTCGATCGTTGAACGTGTGCTCGATGTAAGGATAAGCGGAATCGATCATCGTGTCGTAAGCCAACGTACCCTCTGCCACGCGATTCAGCCCTTCCTCTAAGGGCAAGTACCTGTTGAATTCCGGTATCTTTGTCCAACGATGTTCGTAGAAATATCTGACTTCTCTGTCTGGCACCTGACGTATGAATAAATATACTTTGGTACTTGAAAATTCTGTTCACTTTGCAGTTAAAACAGAGGGTTGGATTAGAATGTTTCAAGTTTCAAGTCGATTAAATATTCCTTTTAAAATTGATTTATTATTGACAAGCTTCGTTTTTCTGGAATATTTAATTGTGTCTAAGGATATGAAAGATTCTTTTGTATTAGAAAAAATGGAACCTAACGCTTTTTTTAATTCTTATGAGTGTCGCTATGGCCCCTACTACGATCCAAAATTTAGAAATAAATTCTACAAAATGGCAGTGGGTTAAAGAAAAATAACTTTTTGGCCTGCGGTTTTCGTAACTTTTAGGTGCAAAAAAAGTCGAAGTTTAGAAAATATTGACCTGATTTTGGTAGGTGCAGTAGCGACCCTCCTAAGGATTAAAAAAACGTGTGGTTCAATTTTTTTTAAATATACTTTATACTATACAAAACCAAATAAATAAAAAAAACTAAAATAACTAAAATCTGTACAAAATATGAATGTTTTAAAAGGTGGTATCAAATTATAAATCTTTATTCCATTTAGCATATTCTCAGAAAGAAACCCCTGACAGTCGTAGGGTGGCAGCTACAAAGGTGTTTTTTTCTGAGAATATGAACTCATGGAGATTAATTTTACAGTAAACTGTTACCTACTACAATATATGTACTTGTATCCGAGACGATTTCAAGACAAAATGTTAACAAACCCTAGTATAAAATAGAGTATTTACTTCTGTATTTATTTTATATTTACTAAAGAAACATCACCTGAAGGAAAGAACGAATATACGGCGTGGGCTCCGCCGCGAGTTTCATGTTGCTCCTCGCCAGATCGAGTAAGGAATCGTTCATCTTTTCACCCTTATTCTTCAAGCGATTCGACACAACGCTCGCCGAATAATAATTCAACATTAATGTGCTAAATACTAGAATGTGCAGGAAGGCGATACGGCCTGCGTAACGAGCTGGGACGAACGCAGAACCTGAGCAAAACAAGCTTCATGACTTATCGACTATTCCTTTATCGCACTGCTCTTCCTTTACCAATATCTTTCTACAGGGTCTCCGTACCTTGCTGAGATAAAGCTCCGATCGTGAGTAGAACAGACAGCCCGTAAATCTCCGCGGGTCTGCGAATCCCCTCCATTTTTACAAAAATAATTAAAACCGATGTGACGATGCCTATCATGGTAAGAATCGCGTACCACACTTTCACGGACAGGGGCTTCAGAAACTGGCCTGGTTTCACTTTCATCGAGGAAATCGTGCGGAACATGAAACACGATCTGTGAATTGGATGATAACCATTAAATTTCAATCATCTCGAATTCAGCTGAGATTTTTGTTACTTGTATATCACTGTACCTATCAGTAATAAAATTGAAATGTTTGAAAAGTTTTCGTAGCTCGAAGACTTAACTGTTCGTGATAAACAATTACAGATTACTCGAGGCAAATTTATTGACTTCAAAGTTTTGTGAAACTATATATATATAAATAAGCTGTATGAAACTCTATAATTTTAGCCGCTATTTATATTCAAATGTCTTTTTAACTTTGGATATATATAGCTGTCGAAAAATGCACTGTGCTCAATTCACGAAGCATGTAAGAATCTGAATTATTGAATTTATCGCGGGTTCGATTTTAATATTTATAAATGAGGAACTGAAGTTAAATATTTTAATTATTAGAGCTACTAGAAGTTGTCAAATGCTTTATAGCGTAGCAATCAAGTCTAAAATTCGTTTCGAATGAATTACTAATAGCAGGACTCTTCTCCTCAGTTAAAATGTCCTATCTAGCATTTTACCCTTTTTCAAGAAATGTTGAAATATTTAAAGTTCCACGCATCTTTTACCCTTTATGTAAAGTTAGAAAACCCTACGCGTTGCGCAGAGATCTAGAAACAGTCTAATTTGTTTATTTATTTACAAGGACGGCACAAAGAAAATACTAGAACTTCAGTTTTCTCGGAAATGCTAGATAGGACCTTTTAACTAAGGTAGGCAGAGGAACACGGTGAAGCAGAAATCAGTAGTTACGCACCGTATTGGCCAGACGGGCCCGATTATATCGCCGGTATCCAATCTCTCAATCTTCATCGCGACTGGGCTTGCCGACAGATCTATGAATTTCTTTTTAAACGCAGCGAACACGGGACCAGAACTATCGAATCTCCTTTGTGCATTTATTCGCTCGATGTCCATGCTACAGAATGGGACGACACGCAACAAACAAGATTCTATCAATTTGCATGAACTTGTAATAAGAAACGTAATAACTATATACACATGACGAATATAATAAATAAACGTAAGGAACATAATAACGGAATAATAAATAAGCGAAAATAAAATACTAGTAAATGATTGTATAAGGAATAATAAAAAAAACGTAAGAAATATAAAATGAAAAGTAAATAATCTAGAACTAGGGTATTTGTTAATTAATTAACTTTGTGTTTACGTGAAATTGAAGAGATCAGACATGTGCGACAGTAGTATGTATAAGAATTTCGACCGCCCATTCTTCGCTTTCATGCTGTATTCCTCCATCATCATATCGTACAGCGATATGTTCTCCGACTTGGAAGTCAACTGAAAATTACAACGAAACAGCGCTATAATAGACACAATTATTCTCCGTTCACTATTCAGCAGAAGAGCCGATGAACGTTACAGAGATAACGCGACAGTCGTTTAAATAAAGTTACCCTCGACTTAAATAACCATTAGCTTGAGTTTCCAAATTCCAAGAAGAAATTTTGCTAATTTTTAATCGCTAATAGCAAACTAAAATTCAGGTGGAATAAATACTTACTACAAAGCCCAGGCGTTACTACAAATGAGATAATTACCTCGATTTCTATTCAACCGAAAATCATTTATTAATCAATTTATACGCTACAGTATTTCGAGGATTGATCATCATTTGCCATAGAAGATAATAATTATTCTAGTTATTATTTCGCTGGAGAAATATCGACTTACTACAACCCCAACTTTAAGCTTCATTCCGTGTAAATTCGATCTCCTTTCGAATTTCGATTGAGTCAAGGTGACGACCAATCCTTTTTCAGTGTTCCATATGGCGTACAATGTTACGTTCGTCGATCCACCTCGATCCTTACACGGATTGTACACGTCGTACAGAATATAATCGTTCGCTGATGGGACAGCTACCACCACGTCAGTGGAGATAGAAAACGCTTCGTCGTTTAATATCTGCAAGCTGTGGCTCAGGTTTGATCCGAGGATCAGCCATTTGTGCATCTCGCCGTACATGGAATACCTCGTTGCCTGCATCCAAGTCAAAATTTTCACGCTTATTTTTTTTAGAATCGCAACCCCATTTTTAGAGTAGCAAACCAGATGGGGGAATAAAGCTTGAAAGCTTTCTTGACATTCTTAGAAGGGAGGAAGTTCGAAATAGCAAATCTATTTAAATGCTCGTTAAATTGCACTTATACCGCTTTCTAAACTAACGGTTCATTAAATAGTTATTTGAGTAATTGAAGAGTCCTTGCAGAAAACACTGTAAGTGCCAAAAATCAAATTGTTCAGCAGGGAGAAAATATTTGATTTAGGTATTTTGATTGCTAAATATGCTAAATTATTCAATAACTTAAATACATCACAAAATTTTCTAGTCTTCGCATTAATCTAGTCGAAATTCATGAGAAGAAGAATTCTATTTGTAGAAAACCCTCTATATGCTACCTCTTAGCTGTAGAGAAGGCTGAATGTGCCATTAATTTAAATTTGTAAGTGCCAACCCTCTTTACCTATCGCTTAATTGGCTGCTACATTGTTTTCAACAGAAATAACGTTGCACCATCTTTTATCACTATTGGTAACTCATTGACAAAGGGCAATTGCATTAAAAATATATACTATAGAATTACCATTGGCACGTAGAATATTTCCCGATGATTTTTTTTTTAATTCCTGGCACTTACAGTGTTTTCTACAAGGACTCTTCAATTAACAGTAATATCGTTCCGCAATTTCCAAGTTCAATTTAACTCGACCTATTTGCATTCTGCCATCGTTGTTGCCATTTTCTCATAAAATTCCGCTAACAAATCACTTACATCGACGAGGATTTTCGCGTAACGCTTACTATTGCACCGAGAATCCAAGAAAACGCCCAGTTGGTGGTAGTCGGCATCCAGGATCTTCCTAAGGTCCAGGCTCGATTCAGGCACGGACTCCACCATGGAAATGTACGTGACGTACATATTATTAAACGTCTTCGCGAGCCTAAAGTCATCTGTTTTGCAGAAAGCGTTCAATGGACATCTGAGCGTGTGAATAAAGCACAATTTAAAAACCGTCGAGTTCCTAGTTTGCTACGCACTTTCCACATTGCCACAAGAGAATCCCACAACCCTCTTCACCTTCCTGAACGCGAAGTAGTCTCTAATGACATTATTCTCATTAACACACAGAACACCTGCTAATTGCAGCGTTAAAACTATTAGCAAGTATATTCGATCCATGATGCAAAAATTAATCCTGAAAGGAGCGCTACCGAAACGACATCTCTTCAGTCTTGCGCAGATACTCTTCAAGAGTATTGCATTAAATTCTAATATCCCGTCTCTGTATTTATTAATCGCAATCTCGATGAATTATATACTCTACCGTTCATATTTCCCGATGGACATTAGAATTTCACAACCCCCGTCGCGTTTACGTGGCACGGTGAACTATTTATCAGGATGAACGGTAGGGTGGGGCGAGGTTTCAAGTAACCAATAAAACGTTTATTTCTCCCCTTCCGTCGGCACGAGTACACGAGCGAGGAAAAGACCTATCGTCTGAGCATACCAGGTTAATTAATATAATTTGTACTTTTGCAAGGGCATGCACGACCGAACAACAGACGAACAAGGAAAGGATCTCGATTAAAGCTGCGCACGCTGCATAAATAAAAGTAACTTATAAATGACTAGTACGGATCATTCTGTGTCGCAAAAGCATCGTCGCCGGCACAGTGGTCCCAAGCTTCTTTCCCGTCGCCAGCGCGAGGCGGGTTCACTCTACCGCGAACGGGGGTGCGTCGTTCGTCTCCAAATAGAACTTTCCTCGTAATCTGCAACGGTTCGAAGGAAATCGTCGTTTGCACTCGACAGAATTCTTTTCACGCTAGACATATCTAAACACCTATGGCTCGCGATTGCTATTTCAGATATATTAATTCGATAGAAATAGTATTGACTTTTTATTTCGAGTGTAAAGATTTGCTTCTCCTTTGTTGCTTCTAATGGGTATTTACCTGTATATATATATATACCAAATAAATAAGATGTTTGAATATGTCTGAAATACCAGTGGCCAGCTACAAAGGGGGTTTTCGTAAGTACTCAACACAGATCGAAGGAAATTTTGATATCTTACGACGTAGACGCGTATTCTCCCATTAACACGACTGGATTGTAACCGCAACGTCCCTCCTTGTACTTTTCCCAGCTCTCGCAGGTCCTTGCCTTGAATCCAGCCGTGCTCCCTATGCTCTCTGTCATGAACTGGTGCGCTCGCGAGTGGCTGCAATAAGCTGACGACCATTTCGTATGTATTAACACTTTCACTACTGCTAGGGAATTGAAATATTTTTTCCAGGCTGGCAGACCCTTCTTATGCACTAATAAAGTTCATAATAATAAATGGGGGTAGTATTATCCAGCCAACTTATAAGTATCCTTAACACTATCACTAACAGAATTTTCATTTTCTGTAGGAACTTTGATTTAGCATAAACTAAAGGGAACGAACATTTTTTATAAATAAGATAGCTTTGCTCCTAGAGATTTGAAAAATTCAGTGAATTTAATTCTCTCGTATCAAACTTGACGAAATCTACGTTACTGTGGCAGACCCTGATTGCCCGGAAGGCCTAAAAAAATATGAGATAAATTTTTAAATTAAAAATAAATAACATGCTATGATGCTACAAATAGGATTTATACAGTCTTCTCTCGATACATTGCTGCGACCCGGGACCGGCAGCGGTAATATATCGATATAGTGGGACACCATTCTTCGTTTTGTTCGTAATTTATTTGAGAAAATTTTTTTTGGAATGGTGCCAAGGATTTACACAAGAAAAACACCACGTTCTCAAGTATCCTTAGATTAAATATGCAAGATAATACCTTCCCTGTCGCTTTGGCGTGAAAACACCCCACTGCCAGGGAAGACATACGCTGTGATGCCAGATCGGGGCCGGGTTCCCTCGAGAATTTCCCCCACCTCGCGCATACTACGCCGGAACAGTAGTGTGCGCGAGGTGGGGGAAATTCTCGAGGGAACCCGGCCCCGATCTGGCATCACAGGACATACAATAGTTAGACTAAGGAGCAAGGAAAGCATAGAAAATGCAGTGAAAGAGTTGAATTCCACTGAAGATTACTGTACTAAGCCTCTGCCACTTGATCGCAATATCCACAACTCCCATCCCTCGCTCTCCACAATCGATTTACCAATAAAAAAAAGAGCAAATGAGATTTTTACTTCTGGTTGGCAAAAACGAGCACCCAGGCTGAGGGAACCTTCCGTTGTTAGGATAGAAATCAGCGTGACCCAGGGGTGCCAAGAATCCAAAGGCTGGCCCGCTCGTGTGAATCACGTCCACGAACTGCGCATCGGCTGGGTCCAATCTGAACTCCGGGTCGACAATGCCAGGAATCGTCTCGAACAAGGGACTTGCTGGATCCAGGCCTTCGATAGTTACATCACGCAATAGTTAATATCGCGATTTAACAATATTCCTCTGCAGTGGCGGACTGGAATTATCTAGTTGTATGTGTAAGGGCAAGTCGATCAGTTGAATAGTTTTCTCTAAATTACCCCCACCGTTTTGCAACTTCAGCGGCAACGCTGTAGCAAGATGCGTCAATAGCGACCTCTACAATGCATATTTTTAACATAAAATTGTTTTTCTCGTATCTTCAAAAGTTAAATACAAAAAGCCGTAAAAAACTTCAAAATGATTTGCTTCTTAATTTCTCCAAAAAAAGTCCCAAAATCTTGCTGTTTTAGCGTTGCCTAAAGTATAGTCCCTCCTTAAATCCTCACTGTGACCTACACTTAACCCTTTGCACTCCAAGTATGCGTCCCATATCGATTTCATTAAATTGTCTCAAAATGTAAGAGTCCATACTGCGTCCAATTAATTTAATTATTAATAAAAGAGTCCTCTTAGAAAACACTGTAAGTCCCAAAAATCATTGGCACGTGGAGCATTTTCGATAATTTTTTTTTTTAATTTTGGCACTGACAGCGTTTTCTGCAAAGTCTTTTCAATTTTGGAATTATTCTACTTGCTACTTCGCAGTACGGAGTCCTGCGTTTAATATACACAGCGTTGAGCGAAAGTATCTCAAATTGATTAATGTGCGAACAAATTGAAGCCCAAAGAGTAAAAACCCATTTTCATTTGTTCAAAGAAAGAAAGGCTTGGTTCACGAGTTTATTTCCCTACTCTCCCTAGACACTTCCAATTAGAAGATCGAAGTGCACCTGTTATTCTGCCAATACGTCCATCCAGGTAAGCGCCAGCGAATCCAGCCACGTGAGACCCCAAACTGTGTCCGCTGATGTGTACGTCCTTGTACTCGAGGTTGGACTCGCGGTTCAAGAACTCCAGGAAATCCCCCAGGAACTCGCCAACGCGACGAGTGTTGTTCGCTGCCACGGGATAGATGTCGGTAGCCAAAATGCCCCATCCGACCACTATCACGTTCACATCTTGGTGAAGCAGATACGCTGCAACACGAACGAGTGGCGATCTATAAGACGTTATCTGTCAAGAAATCACTCGGACACCCTGCGAAATGGTCGAAGGGCCTGCCTCAGAGGATCCCGCACAGACTCTAATTCGAAATTTCCCAGTTACGTCAGGAGCATAGCGCAAGCGAGCAAAAACTCGTTAAATGACCAATTAAGCCGTTATCGCTGTGACCCTTGAACCTGACGACGTCGATTCCGTGTTTACCGAAACGGATTGACCCTGATTGTAATTAAATTTCACTCGTTCCTCCTCGCCGTCGACATTTCTAGAAATGTGCTTCGAGAATCGGCCTCCCCCCCTGCCTCGATCGCGTTTTTCGCTTATTCTCGCCGGGCTTCTTCGCGCAGCCGCCACTATCAAGCATGTTTGCGTACCCTCTATCAAACCTCGTACCCAGGCCTCGTTTCCGGTGTCGCTGAATCCGTGGATGAGGAACTTGGTCGGCCGACTCTCGTTGAAGTGGGACGCGTAGAGGACCTCTGTGTTGTTCAAAGACAACTGCTCCTCGCCAAACGGATTTTCTCTGTGAAGAAATGGGGAAAAACAGGGAAGTCGATTACTCAAAGTCTCAGCAGATCTCTGTTGTTAATTATCATGGAATGTCTCCATTTCTGTGTATCTTCTTAAAGATCATACTTTTCTGCCGCCGAAAGTTAAGGGAGACATAGTTGCTACAGTTAGTTGAAATTATTTAAATTATTACTTCGGTCGCTGTTCGACGCCTATATACGAGGCACTTGGAGATTAAATGCTGTAGTTAAACTTCTCTGGCACATCTGTAATTATTTCTCCGCGCTGCTGTATCGACGGGTTATCAGGCTAATAAGAATAAACAAAATAAATAGCCACACCTTCGGTTATCGCCAGATTACTCTGCGTCCTTGCTAAAAGAATTTAAGAATTCTCTTCGGACTTCGAGGGCTCCGAGAGAAGAATGTAACGAAAGCGGGAAACTCCGTGCCTATTTTCCACGGGGATTTTCGTTTCTTCCCAGCGAGGGCAAACGATCGTTTCGCGTGGAAATATCGAGGAAACCCTCCGGCCGCTCGAAGTGGCGCCTCGTTTTTTCCACGCTTTCGAGGAAGAGTGGGGTGAAAAAAAGAAGAAGAAAAGGAGGCGCGTCCGCGATATTCACGCATCGATGATAGTCAGTGGAGCGTCAGCGCTGAGAATAGAATTGGCCGCTCGCTGCTGATTGCACGTATCGTTAAAAAATTGTTGCATCGCTTGCGAACGATAAAGTCAGCTACGCACGGGCGAAAAATTCGCGGCGCGAACTTCTCCGTTACCATGGAGAAGCGCGAACTTTCTTGAACGTCTTCGATTACAATCTTCTCGAGCCCACTGCTCCATTTCAGCCGCGTTTTAAGTAACTTCAGCCCGCCAATTGCGAACGCAACAGAAATCGAGTAACGACCAGATGTCGAAGATACAATTAACGTAGAGAATAAAAAGAACAAGCTTCCTAAACGAAGGACTTTAAAAGGGGAGGGAAGCGTGTTCTTAAGCCTCGTTCCCACATGACTACGATGCAGGACCAGTTGCTTGTTCAAAGTCGAAGTCTTCAATGTTGGAAATTACTTTGAAAATTGTGAGGCCTAAGCTCCGCTACCCTAATTCATTGCACATCTGAAGACGATTAAGCCTGGATCACAGCTACGCTTCTTTCTCTTGTGAGATTATAACTGCAACATTAAATTTTCGCGACCAGTTACTTGGTAAAGTCCAAAGGGAAGGGATGAAAATCCTTGCCAATTACCACTTTGACTAATTAAAATTCTGAGTAGAAGAAACTCAACCAGAGCTAGCTGCTGACAGTCATGATTCGCTGAATTCGAATACGATCGCTTAACATAACTATTTCCGACTTCCCCGAAGCTGTTCCGCGCCGCGAGTTACACAAGTGGGAGCGCGACTTTACTGGAGCTTCCATGCAAACTCGACGCAACCATGCAGCCACGGCAAACGCCAAGCATATCGTTCGCAATACAACTCCATTCCTTCAAGGATTAGTCGCACCATACGTACCTAGTGTACAAGTTAAATGTGGCAGGCTCATGGGCAGCTTTGAACACAGACTTGATGACCGTCTCCACGTCGTTCAGCAGCGTGTTCTGCGGGTACGTGTACGCTGGAACCACGGGAAGCAGAAAATAAATCTCTTTAGAAGAAGCCGACCGTCCTGTGATTCTAACAACTGCGCGTCTCGGTCCATGATTAATAACCACCCTTAAGGTGCTGCTCTGTTAAACACCCCTGGTGAACGAGGGTGTATAAAAGACGAGAGCCTGTGCACTCTGCGCGAGTGTTTGAAAAAGGGGAAGAAGAAGAGGAAGACGAAGAGGAGACGAAATTAGGGAATGCCCACTGTTCCTTCGAACGACGGGCCACTTTAACGTACTCCCCGATGAGCGTCAAGTGATCCACGTGGCTTCGTTTACCTGACGTGAGAACAATCGCCAGAAGGATGAGAGTTTCGACCAGCGACATGTCTCTCCGCGCGATACCGCTCGCCGTTCCACTGGATTACTACTGCAGCCGGCTTAGCGGCGGCCCACCATTCATCCTACGCGGATCATTTCTCGTCGTTGATGTCCGATAAGCCCCGGCAGCCGCGTTCATTTGTTTAATTAATTACGACGCTCCCACGTCCAACGTCACGAGAGAGTTTCGAGGGAACCCCTCCTTTGCCAAACACCGAGCACTTTGCAATTTTATCACTCGTGATTGGGCTTCCTTTTTTTCGGAGGGCGTACGTTAGGGTGGCCCTTATTTATACGTGTCGACATTTTTTTTTGTATTTCTTTGCTCTCACCTCCCTAGAACGGTGCCATTTGGTGAAAAAATAGTACCTGAAAACCTCTGCGGCGTGACGTATTGTCTATACGCGCGGAGTGCCGACCTCTCTATATTCAAACGCTATTATCTAAAAAACGGTTGGAAGCACGAAACAATTATATATACAGTAATTGTAGAAAATTGGAGGCTCTTTTAATATTATTTCAACAAAATTTCGATAGGGCTTACCATTTTTGAGAAATTCTTCAAATTCAAACCACTTATGAATTCTAAACTTTAATGCCTCGTCGGTACCCTTTCCTGTTGCCCGATTGCGACACTTTTGCGGATCGGGACTGCTATCTGAGACTCACAAGTTTTTTTGATGAAGGAGTTGCATTCAGGGGTTGACCTCCCTTGGCCGTATTAAGAAGTACCATTTCTATAAGAATTTATTTAGAAGTGGAAATAGTTTCTTACGAGAAGTTTTTTGCTGATGATAAAGGCATGTTTGAATAACATAAAAAAAATTTTTATTCAATTTAAGGGTACTCTCTTATCAATTCACTTCAAAAATAGGGGTGAACAATCTTATAAACTTTAAGAATTTTCTTAGTTTGTTGATTTCAGATATGTAATTCTACAAGGAGTTATAAATTCCGAAGATGCGGAACTTTTTTTGTATCACCAGGACAAATCACAACCACCAATAGACAGCAGTATTAGATGAAATACGCAAATATAATTTTTATTATTTCCAATGATGTACAAATACAGCCCAACAAATTTGTTGACACTATGACGTTTACTTTTTTTTTAAATATAATTCTAAAAGTGACTTATTTTTCGAGTGATTTGATGGGAGGGTACGCTTAGGAATAAAAAAGTAGATTCCTTCCTGAAAGCTGTGACCATTACTCTTTCTACATTCTTTATAATGTAAAACTGGGTTAAATTCTGAACGTGGGTGTAATTACATTGATAGCGAAAATTCGAGTAATTTTTCTCTGTCAAATTTCTAAAATGCAATATTCAAGAAGGGAGAATTAAATTGACAAATTTAGCTAACTGTGTAAGCACGATTCTTATGAAATTGACTTACGAAAGTAGGTAATAAATTTACACATGGCGATTAAACATGGGCGATTAACACTTCTCTCGCAGGAATGAGATGAAACAGTTCAGACACGCATTACTTTATGGACAATCGGTAACTGACACATCAAGAAAATAATTTGCAGCGAATAAATTCATTTTACAAATACACTTTTTGTATCTATCTTTAATTAATCAACTCCTCAAAAATAATCACAATTTCAATTAACAAAACACTGTATAATATTTGCTAAATATTTTTTGACAGAACCAGGAAACAGTAAACAGAAATTCAGTCAAATTTAGTCAAATATTAATTACTACTTACAGTAGAAACCACAGACGAGGTATAGGCACAGACGATCTGGTCCGTGGTTTTACACGTGTTGAGTTCTAATTGCTACCACGCGTAGCGTTACAATCTGTTTCAAGACTGCACTGGTAACGTTGCATGCGACACTAAAATGATAAGAGGGTCTTAGGACCCCCCAAACCGGTGACATCTACAACTGACAATATAAGTACAATCACAGACGCTGTGGTGCAGGATTAATAAATACAATCAATTTCATATTCTGATTTTTAAATTCATGACTGTATTTAATAATATTTCTTTATTCTGTACATTGCAATGCCTGCCATTCAGAATAAATCTCGATAGTTATTTAATAAGAAACCCTTTTTATGTAAATTTATTACACTATACACATCCCGCTATAGTCAAACAAAAATCAGCTGGAAGCTACTAAAGGAACACCTGGGAACACCCCACGTTTGGGGTGAAAGCAATGGAGCTAGACACGGTACTTCGAAGATGTGCTGTAATAAATAAGTGTAAGCCTTAAGTTTAAGTAACTACACATTTCGTAATACACTTTAAGATATTTATTGTACAGCCATTGTGTTATTTTCACAGCGGTAGGAAGAGTGGAAGAAAATGAACGAAAGGAGGACAAGTATTTTCAAAAGATATACGAACAATGGAAGGGAGCCAAAGCAACGGATAGGGACTTAATGTATAAAGTGATCCCGAAATTTTATTTCAAGGTAATGCATATGCCTGCAGAATTTAAAGATTCTCAGCAATCGTTTCTTTAAGTGTACTCATCTATGCAATTTAGCTGCCGAGAGAAGACGAAGTCTTACCACAGAAATTACGAGAAGAAACACGAGCGTTATTTCTGCAAAGACGCTCACGACAATTGCTAGATAATAATGAGCTTAAAGCGTTGTGGGTATTGTTGGATAAGCACCATAGTCCACCTTTGTCGGGTGACGAGCAATTAATAAACTATGAAGACTTTAAGAAAGTAGGTAACTTAGCGGGACCAAAGTGCAACCCGTATTTCACTGCAGTCGTATTTGCTAAACTGCAACAGGGCGATCCTCATGGTAGAATCAGTATAATGGCGTTATTTAATTATGTGATGAGGAAAGTTTGGTTACATCAAACAAGAATCGGTCTTTCTTTATACGACGTCACTGGCCAAGGATACCTTAGAGAATCTGTAAGCTCAGCTATTCTAAGCTGTTTAAATTCCTCTGAATTATTGTGAACAATTTAAAAGTACGAATTGTATTCTTCTCTTACAGGATTTAGAGAACTATATTTTAGAATTGATACCGACCTTACCTCAGCTCGAAGGGCTCGAGAAATCCTTTCATTCGTTTTACGTCTGTACAGCGGTGAGGAAATTTCTGTTCTTCCTTGATCCCCTCCGAACAGGCAGAGTTCGGATACAGGATATTCTGGCGTGCAGCTTCCTCGACGATCTCTTGGAACTAAGGGACGAAGATTTACCCAAAGACTTGCAAGAAGCGAATTGGTTTTCCGCCCCGTCCGCACTTAAAGTATACGGACAGTATCTTAACCTTGATAGGGATCATAACGGGATGCTTAACAAAGAGGAACTTGCGGGGTAACTTGAGCATAACGATTTGGAGAATTACTTTATTATCGTGTTGATTTTACAAGAGTCTTTCAATAGGTATGGCACGGGAACGTTAACTGGAGTATTTCTTGAAAGGGTGTATCAGGAATGCTTGACTTACGAAGGAGAAATGGATTACAAAACCTATCTAGATTTTGTTTTAGCATTAGAAAACAGGCACGAACCGCAGAGCTTGCATTATTTATTTCGAATTCTTGATATTAATAATCGCGGGTACCTTGATACCTTTTGCCTGAATTATTTTTTCCGTGTATGTATGCGCATAATGTTCAGATACGTTCGCTTAAGTTCAGATATTTTCTTTGATATGCGTTTTTAAACTTTGGTGTATTATGTAGGCCATACAGGAGCAGATGACGATGCATGGTCAAGAGCCAGTGAGTTTCGAAGATGTTAAAGATGAAATATTCGATATGGTAAAACCGGCAGATCCGTGTAAAATTACGTTGCAGGATTTGCTATCTTGGTAAATAAATTCGTAACCCATCGCGGATCAAAGTTTTTCTAACGGAAGGCTTTATTTATTGCGTGATTCGTATTTTACAGCGGTCAAGGTGACACAATGGTCAGTATTCTGATAGAATTTCATGGCTTTTGGGCTTATGAAAATCGTGAGGCAATGGCAGCTGATACTGGTGACGAATCGTCTCATGTTTGACAAGATGAATGAACACAGACTACACACATTCCTGGGATTATACATATGACAATTTGTAATAGTATTTTTTCAAAAAGAAAGCACTGCTTAATGTTCTTATGATTCTTAAAGGTCCAAGGACAAAGGACTAAGAATCTTATAGCGAATTCGGTATCTCGCACTGACTCTGTGCTGATGCCAGAAAATGAGTTGGATTAGTTGTTTCTGATAGAGACAAAGATAGCTCAAGACTAGCACAGAGTCAGTGCGAGATACCGAATTCGCTATTAAAGATCGTCGCCCACTAGGCCGAAGTGCCGCGAAGCGAAGCGCGGCGACCACGCATCGCCTATATGACAGAACAGCGCCGACAAACATTTCGCTTTGGTCGCCGCGCTTTGCTCCGACGAAATGGGCGACGGCCTTAAAACTCTTGGTAATAGAATGTGTAATTTTATTAAGTATTAATAGAGTTATAATTTTTTAATAAAACAATTCTGTTTTTTAGAACTGTGTTAATATCCAGTTTTTTCTATAATATTTTAAACCCCACAACAGGGGCGAATTTGGAAATTTGGCGCCCCTAGGCAAACAACTGCCGCCCTTTCCGTGAAATCTCATAAAATATTTTAGTTGAAAAGAGTCGGGACAATTTCCAAATTAATTCAATGCAGCTACTCACATGTGAGTTTTGCTAATCGCTACATTGAAAAAACGTGAATTGTTTTTAAAGTTGTCTCAAACCCCTGTTTCAATATTTTCAAAATTTGTTGCTCCCCAAAATTGCCAGCCCCGAAAATTTGCCGCCCCAGGCTGTAGCCTACTTATCCTATATGTAATTAATAAATAATTGTTCGTTATCCAAAAGTATTTTGCAAAATATGAAATAATGTAACCTCATCCATCGACTACTTATTTATAAATAGTATCGACGAGCACATGGTTAGGGGAGACACATGCGTGACTGGACTTGATGAATTACACGTTTTGTACTTTCGTAACTGAATAATTTCCTCGAAAATGAGTGTAGATAAGGAGAAGGCAAAAGATGATTCCCAAACCACCGAATTTGTGGAAAATAAGGGAAAGAAGAAACGACGTGCGAGCGAGCATCGTATGGAGGTACGAAAGCAGGTTATGTTGAAATAAATTTATCGTTTACACGGTAACATTTCTCACTTAGCGCATTTATAATCCTGCATATTTACATTACCCCAGGTTGAAGTAATCAACGGCGTAGAAGGAAAAGCAAGACCACATACAACATCGAAAAGGCCAAGGAACGTTCAAGGCGGTGAACAGAGGAAGGTGAACCGAATATTTACGTTTTATCGATACGAATCCTAAACTTCTATACTGTTGCTAAAGTGACATAAAATGCTTCCAGATATCTGTGCCCGCGCATAGGTACACTCCTCTGAAAGAAAACTGGATGAAAATATTCACACCCGTCGTGGAGCACTTACAATTACAAATCCGATTTAATTTGAAATCTCGGAACGTCGAATTGCGCGCGGCTCCGGAGACCCCCGACATTGCGAACTTACAAAAGGGGGCTGATTTCGTGAAGGCTTTCATTCTAGGATTCGAGGTGGAAGACGCCTTGGCTTTGTTACGTTTAGACGATCTGTTCGTAGAGTCATTTGAGATTCAAGACGTAAAGCCGTTGAAAGGTGACCACCTCTCTCGGGCGATCGGAAGATTAGCAGGAAAGGGTGGGCGAACAAAGTTTACTATAGAGAATGTTACAAAGACGAGAATTGTTTTAGCGGAGTGCAAAATCCACATACTTGGCTCTTTCCAAAATATACAGTTAGCCAGAAGGGCTGTATGTAACTTAATTCTGGGCAGTCCACCGTCAAAAGTTTATGGGCAATTAAGGAACGTAGCGAGTAGAATATCAGAACGATTATAATGTAAATAATACAAATCAGTATCGAGGACAAATATATGAGTTTTCAAGTGTGCATAAAGAATGTGAAACTCTTAAATGAGATTCTTTTAATCTCTCATACATGTTTTACACGAAACATTAGTGTTTAATAATAAAGAAGTTACTTTCGACCCACATGTTATAAAATTTCTTTTTAGCTTAATATAAGAGTTTCGTTTAAAGGAGTATCTGATATTTATACTTTCTGGGCACTTTGTTGAGGACTAATCTGCCGTCGTAGCTCAACGACGCAAATGTCCAAGGGTCTGCGGATGACCATTCAACCGCGTAAACGCTATCTTCGTGTTCTTCGTATCTACCTACAACTCCATCTTCCAGCCTAAAAATATTACCACCTTCTATATATTCTCCTTCGAGGATTGTGTTTGCAACGTATTCCCATTATACTTACTTGTCTTTCTTGCAAGTATAATCATTTTGTGTACAATCGTCTTCGGGAGGTACTATATGTCCGAAAGGTTCCGAAGAAATTGACGCGACGCTGCATAATATGACTCTTGAATCGCTACTAGAAGTCAGAACCAATTGATCGTGGAAGCGATTAATTCTGATGTTCCACACCCAATGCGAATGCTCCATGCGAGACAACAGTGGCTCCGCAGGTGACCTGATATCCCAAAACTTCATGTACCCATCATCTCCACATGTAGATAAAAAGTATTGACGATTAGCGTTAAAATCTAGATCTCTAAACATAAAATTTAAATCGCATCGAATTACTTATTACTTCAACATTCAACGTAACACCAACAATTAAGGGGTCATTCCGTTAATCACGCCGCAAAAATCGGCAACATTCAGGCTTTTTTTCTCAGTGAATACAATGAATAACAATGTCAAACTTTTTTTTTCATATCGCGCTTCATTTTCGAGAAAATCGACTTTGAAATTTTGATGATGCATCCAGGCGCGTATAAGGAAACCTACCCTAATGAAATTCACGGGCGATTTGGGCGTAAGTGGAATTCACTCTAGATACGAGGAAAACGTGAGTGGTGCGAAGTTCGCACAAGCTCGAGGGGTTTGAAAGTAGTTAGAAATTCTTTTAATAAGTAAACTTCAGGATTATAAATTAATCAATACCCACTTGGAAACGGGTGTTTGCCCCAAACAATTCGAGCTATCCGGTTCTTCCGGGCGGCCCGAAACGATTCGGACTACCCGGATTTTTCAAGCCGCACGAAAAAATTCGAGCTACCTAGATTTTTCGGGCTGCCCGGATTTTACGTGTTCCCGGCTCGACTCGAAAACCGAGTCCCGGCTCGGTCCGAATTTCAAGCCGCCCGAATATTCGAGCACTCGAACAGCCCCAATTGTTATTCATTGTATTCACTGAGAAAAAAAAGCCCGAATGTTGCCGAATTTTGCGGCGTGATTACCAGAATGACCCCTTAAGGAAAGGAGCAATAAATCACTCGTATTTGGTACCTAATGATCTGCGAGTGGGCAGACAAAATTGTCCACGACGATTCAGAAGGATTTCTAAAGTCCCATCCGCGAACATTGTTCTCATTTAGCGTGACAAACTGATTGCAACCATTGTGTGGATTCCATTTCCCGTTCGTAAAGCGCGGCTGACCTTTACTAGCTAAAGTACCAGAAGTTGTAGCCTAAATAATGTAACAGATAAGAGGTAAACTTGATTAGCGTTAAATCAAGGAATTTATTATTACCTGCGGTCCGTTGTCAGCCAAGTCCCACAATATAAATTTATTATCTACAACTGAGACAGCCTTCGTCGATTCCATGGGATGATACGCGATAGTTTTAAGATCTGTGCCATATGGCGTTGTATCGATATCGGCTAATTTCTTCAGATCCTCAACGTCGTTCGTGTATTCCTTTAGTTCCGGCATTTTCCAAATAGCCCCTTTCATTTGGCAACTACCATCATCTGCGTTCAAACGTAACGTATTCTCAGTTTCTTAAAAATAAGTAGCTGATGTCTTCGGGCTGTAAAAAAAAACTATTCGAAATTACAATTACCGCTTAAAGTATTGTAACACGTAATAAAGACATTGGGCTCTGTGGGGGACGCTTGTAGAGACCAGATTTCTCCGACAGGATGGTGAAACACTTGGGTCTTTAAACCACCTGTTTCCTCGTTAAGTTCCACTAAATGCACTTGGTTATTACTAAATTTCAATGACTGTGTTCCAACCAAAAAGCGAACAATGTCTGTTTCCGCCGTTTGCGCTGACAGTGCTCTCGTCTACAACATCGGAAAAGCAGCGTTACTATCGTATAAATTTGACAGTTATTTTCTAAATATTTCGATTCTTGTAAAATTCTACGCAGGTGAATGTTATTAAGTATGTGAAAATTATATTCACTGAGAGTAACTTTTACAGTCGTGTACATCGAAAAACGTATGTTTCGTAAAATAACTGTAACTGTTTAAGATTCTGTAGGTTCGATTGCACACCTGAAATTCGAGTCCGTATATCACAGGGCTATCATTCTCCATTTTTTAATACAATCTTAATTCCGTAATAACTAAATAGAATTTTTATTTACAATAGAATCGTAACCTTACGATCTGTCAAAACAACTTATGTTAGCGGTACTATACACGCGCTACATATGTATACACGTCGTACCATGAGACTGAACGGTGAGTGACTAGAGGGCAGCAGAGTAATTAAAAGGACAGCTGTTGCATTATTACGAGAAACCAATATTTCAATCCACTGTTATTCGATCTTACGATAAAAGAGAAAAGCACGTATTCAAAACTTGATTAAAAAACGATTGAAATTTATATTCCATTTGGGATCACGTGACATAGAGCTCCATATTCAAACACACTACACCCGACCAAGTAATTGCCCAAGTATAACCCGATACAACCATTCGTTAAACTGTATAAGAATCTTATACTTCTTTATTAATCACCAACAGACAATTTAAGGTATGAAAAGTTGTATATCGAAGAAGAAACGTGAGAATTGATCGCGCATATTATACAGAAGTTCCTTTGAATCCATGTACCCGCGCAAACAGAGGCGAAGGTGTATCAGCCAATGAACGGCCCCGTTTTACCTCCTAGCTAACGAGCCGCAAGGACATCTACATATTTACGTTATCCCTGCCTGTCCCCACCACTCAGTTTAGCAGCTCCCTGCGTTGCTTTGCGTCGGCCGACGGGTAACCAGCCGTGGGGTCACCAGATAAATTATGTCAAACGTAGTGGTGTTACGAGCGTGAGCGATCGTCGGGATCCGCTGTGCCTCGTACACGAAACTGTCGCGAAGTGCGCGTTCGTACGGTCCGCGGGGTCCAGTGTCGATGCGATCCACGGACTGGCCGGGTCCCCATGCCTCTTGGTTAAATCAGTGCTAAACTTGAATGATCGTGAAGAAATCTCTGCTCTCCTATCGTCTCCGCACAAATGCACGCATCTGTATTTACTTCACCGGGAAGACCATGCTGACCCTGCAGCGTCAATTGTAAGTACGCGACCGTTTGTCACATTGTCTCGTCGCTCGCCCGCGATTGACACTCGCAGGCCCGCACGTCCGCATCTTCAAAATTACGGGATACCTGTGCGCGTTTTTGCCTCCTATTTCCCTATGCACGAGGCGACAACGCGGCCTGTCACGCATCCGGATTTGGCGAGTGTGAAACAGAAAAAGCGCGAATAACATCTCCGTAGGCCGACTCGTATTTTGATCGCGGCAGTGTCCGCGGGGGTATCGAGGTTCGGCAGCCTTAGTGATTCGGCGTTGGTTTTGTTGTTTTTCGGTTTTTGCAGCACGTCGCGAATCGGGGTCCGCGAACTTTTGAGATTATCGATCGCTGTCGGTGGCTCGTGCGAGCTTACGATCCAGACTTGGATCGTTGGTGTAATTATCGGGGATGTTGCGAAGTTTGTGTTTCGCGAAACTTGCCTGGAACTATTGTAACGTGTAATTACGCGAGGTGGGAAGCGAAACTGCTGAAATCGGTAAACACGGTCGATGATATTGTTTGCTCCACGAGAAAGCTGTATGTTTCGTGTAAGCAGCGATTTGAAAATGTTGGTCGCGAATTTCTTATCTGTGTTTTATAGGTATTCCTGGTACTAATTCGCAAAAGTTCTATATTCAAGTATTGATACATAGGAACCACGAACGTTTGCTTTACAATAAAATGTTTATGAAATGAAATTGAAATGTATCTGTTAATTTATATGCGATCTTTAATGTCTATCAATATTTTACAAATTTTGCTATCTACCGAATATTGAAACAGGAGAAATTAATTGTTCGATAATTTTAACGATTCTTTTTGCATTGGTATTCGAATTGTTGTATGCATGTTAATGTGTTTTATTCATAAAAGAAGGTAGATAATTATGTTCTTCCAATATGCAAATTCTTTTGCCGTTTTTTTTATCTGCGTTCCAATTTTCGGTATCGTAAACATGCAAACGCTGCTTGCAGTTGTTCTATTAATTTTTAAACATATATTCTAAAAAACGGAAACGCGAGTATGGGATCGTTTAACTCGCACTTCATCAAAGTTACTAACTTCTTCAATCACCCAAAGAAATAAGCGTCGTTCGACGTCGCGTTTATTAGAAAAGAAGTTTCGCTCTGCGGAGTTTTAATCTCAGCTTTGCAGTTCGAGGAAAATTGCAATTACGAATTGTTTTGCAACGCATGCGATCTGCCTTTGTAACCAGGAAGCTAATTACAATAATTGAAAGTTTAATAGTGTTTTATCATGCGTTATAATGGGTTACATAGGTATAGTAGATTACAATACTTCTATAGTTTGTTACTATAGTGATAGAATTACATTACAAAGGGTTATTATCCGTAATAAATAAATAAATAAAAAATAATATTACACTATTTGCACTATAGCCCTCACTATGCTGCTATTCACCATAGTGCGGTACTAGCTTAATATAGTTAACTATACGTATTTATTCTACTGCAGCAGAAATCAACTATATTTTGCAATAGCT
This sequence comes from Andrena cerasifolii, assembly GCF_050908995.1. NCBI lineage: Eukaryota > Metazoa > Arthropoda > Insecta > Hymenoptera > Andrenidae > Andrena > Andrena cerasifolii. Next base: position 11,179,192 of record NC_135120.1, on the reverse strand, counting down.
GTATGTTATATTTATTTTGTAAAATACGGGACCATTCTACTATACTTTGTGTAGTAGCATTTTACTATTTTTCGTCATATTTATCGGCTGAAGTTATAGGAGCTGCTACAATATATTTTCGGTAGTAATATGATAGATTTTGCTTGGAAGCTGATATGCATATGGTAGACTAATAGATTATAATGAATTATAGTAGAGCATAGAGGGAAACCATAAATTATACAGTATGGGTGAAACAGAATATAGTAGTCCTTAGCAAGGTATTCACTGATGTGTGTGTATGTTAGATAATATACTATTTATATCTCTATTCAATTATTGGAATAACACAGTTATACTAAGCGATAGGTAATGCTGCATTCGAATACCTGAACGCTGGGAAATCATAACTTATTAGTATATAAACAAACAGCTTTTAAATTATTTTACTTCGAAATTTAACATTTAATATCAGGACAAATATGCACTAAGAATATTCGTCTGTGATAGTACAAACAGAGTGCATATAATAGCAGTGATATTTTTCATATTTTCTAGAATTAATGGTCAACGAGACCACCTCTGGTTTTAAAAATCCTCCCACTCGCAGCCTACATTGCAACCCTCCATTTTTCTTCAAGACGTAAATGTCCCCCGTTACAGTACAAATCCCCTACAAAACATACCGAAACTTTCCACCAGCTATTATTCCCAATGGACTACAAAAATCCCACGGTAGCCGTATTATTACAACCCCATACCGCCATGCTCCACATTTCTCTGCAACTATTTCCATTCTCTTTGTTCACCCACCAACCTTGCACTCCTCGCGAAACACTACCAATCCCAACAAACTATTTATCCAGTCTTAACTGACCATTACACATCCCTATAGCAATTGCAACAGCACATACCAAACTTCTTCTTTACCCGCCCACCCTTAACCCTCAGCGGTGCTGGGTCTTTGTGGACCCAAGGTTAATATTATCCAGCACAATAATACATACTGGGGAAAACTTCAGAAATCGAAAAATTACTCTACATGCTCCAAAAAAAAGGAACGTCGTTTAAAATGCGCATATTAGGGTAGTTAACCCTTGAATAGCGAATAGATTTATTACACGTCGCGTGCAGGGTCTATTTTGGCCCACAATTTCACTCATGTGCTGCTCAGAATAAGTTTTCATATTAGAATCTGATCTTGTTATACTCTAAATATTCTAAATTCCTCAGATCGTCCAAGAAGTAATACTAATAAGTATCTAATATGTGTTGTCTGATATTTAGGGCGGGTCAAAATTGACCCTGCATCCGCCGGACGATTCTTAATCCGGTCCAAAGCAGGGCTGCTACGAATATTCAAAAAATTTCGAATAATTAGGAGTATTCGAATATTCGAACATTATTCGAATAATTAGGAGTATTCGAATATTCGAAGTACTCGGATTGTATTGAATAGGAATCTGAACATGAAATATTTTTTCGCACTTTATCGTGAAATTCTTTTCAAATATTGGCGTTTACAATTATTTGTTTTTCAAACGTTTAGATTTGTATTTGGTACAATTCCAAATTTGAACACTTTGAATTATTCGAATACTCCGAATAATTCGAATAACTCTGTAGTATTCGAATACTCCGAATAATTCGAATAACTCTGTAGTATTCGAATACTCCGAATAATTCGAATAACTCTGTAGTATTCGAATACTCTGAATAATTCGAATAACTCTGTAGTATTCGAATACTCCGAATAATTCGAATAACTCTGTAGTATTCGAATACTCCGAATAATTCGAATAACTCTGTAGTATTCGAATACTCCGAATAATTCGAATACTCCGAATAATTCGAATACTCTGTAGTATTTGAATAATCCAAAGCGTTCAAATTTGGAATTGTAGCGAATACGAATCTAAACGTTTGAAAAACAAATACTCCGTAGTATTCGAATATTGGAATCCTTCGAATAAATTAGTCGCCTTTAAAATTATTCGACTTATACTTGGACTACTCCAATATTTACAGCTCTAGTCCAAGCTGACCCAGGCACCGACTTCCGTGCGATTACTCGAACCGTCCGCCGTTCGAGGCTTAACCCACAACCCCTCGCCCTTCTTCGTTTTACCCCGAAACATGAGCGAAGCTATTCCCGCGGACCTTAATCGCGTTCGGTTGTCGTCGTTGCTTAGAAACGGTCGCCGCCGTCGTCGCGTTCGGTCGAAGTCCCCGCGCTTTTAAATTCGATCCCTTTCCCTGACCACGCGACATAGCTGGAACGAGGAAGAAACGAGGAAGAAACGAGGAGGACACAGGCGCGTTACGTCCGCAACTCGTTCCGTGCGTTGAAGCGGGGCCGCCTGGCAAGCGGTGACCCGCGTCGACGCCACGCAATGCCACCGTCGGCCCTCTCCTTTGAATATAATCGAGCGCTGCTCGGGCGGGCTCTGGCTCTCTCGGGTTAATTGATCGGCTGGGATGTTCTCGTCCTCTTGGCCGACCTCGTTGCCGACGCGTCGTCGGTCAGCTCCGTGGCGGTGCCGACATGGCAGCCCGTGTCCACGTGAGATCGATCACTCTCTCGACTGGCGCAGGCCAGTATCAGTTGTTGAACAGATGACGAGTTGGGGGCCAGCCTGCGAGGAAACGGCCCACTTTTTTTTCGCGTGACCAAAAACGTTTCGCGGCTGCGTGACGGATCCCTGATCACTGGTCTCGCTTCCTGCGCGAGGGCCTGCAGCGTGCCGGCCACGCTCACGCGAGCTCATTGGCGGGCTTTAGCGATCCTTGATAGATCTTTGTACGAATGCATATTCCCTGCAGATTGGGTGTTGAAAGGTAGGCGAGTATTTTTGGAGATTAGGTATGGAGGTGAGTTGCACTTCGAGTCTGCAGAGGCGTCAGTTTTTCGGGGTATTAGCCACTGATCTATTATCTGACGTGTAATTGGGGCGTCTCTGCTGTTTTGAAAATGCAAACTGTAGGACATTGCACTCTGCAACTTTAGCTGCCACTGGGTTGTAATTAAACACGTACTTGGGCCGTGTTTGTTCCTTGAATAAATTATGTTTTGAAGCAGTTAGGTTTTGTTGACAAGCAACTTTTAAGTGTTAATAGAAAAATTCTTTCATGCGAACCTCTGCCCCGTCGCTCCACGCGCATTTTTCATTACCCCCCGGTCGAGGAATTCGCTGTGGAAGGGACAATTAATCCATGTCGCCGCGAATGAATGAACGTAACGAGGAAAATTGATGATTTTTTTCCTCGCGGCTGGCAATTCACGCGCGCTCGAGCAACGCGCTGAATCTTTTTTTTTCATGGCACTGAAGCGGCGCAACAACGCGCTGCGAGCCTCAAGTTCCATGTCAATCAATACTGTCGCGTGGTCGCGTGCAGAAATTTTCATTCTTTCCGTTATCGCGAGCTATGCCTACGACATATTCCGCGGCGGAGTCTACGGAACAGAAAGTGCATTTACTTTGGAGCAAACTGTACGAGCTCTAGCCTTTTCCGTCCTAGATAATAGCCTCGGGCATGTTAGATAAAAAATTATTTCTTTCTGGTAGCTCGAGTCCCTTATCTGCTGCCCCATGTGTGCTTTATCTTCCGTGAGAAACGATAAGAGGATGATATAATGGTACACCGTGGTAGCCTTCGATTGCTGTTTCCTCCTCTCTTTTGGGGGGTTTCAGGGAATGGACCAATTTGATAAACGAATTATTTATTCGTCTGCGATTAAGCTTATTCGTGATGGGAGATGTACCGTAGAAGGAAGAGATTTTATTTGTATGGTGTATTGTGAAATAAAAGCAACGGTGGGACGGTAGGTTTCTAGTTTGAACTTGGACACGCGTATTGGATAAATTTATTTAACCCTGCATATATATTTATATGAACCTTGACGTTACGCGAAGCTGGAAGACGAGGCCGTGACATTTTCCCTGGTTGTTTTCCTGTTCAGCCTTTTATAACCTGCGCGAGAGCGTTTCGAAAAGGCAGGAGATATGGTTAGGCAGCTCGACGTAGTGTCAGGAAGTGTTTTAATAGCGCAGTAAAGCTGTCGGGGCACTTGAAATACCCGGGTAGCTCAGAATTCTAATGGCTGAGAGCTCTATCCATTGAGACTTCGATCTGTTCGGATTTCTATTATTAGGAATTATATCTGGAGGGAGTTTCGTCATTTAGGAATTATATCTGGAGGGAGTTTCGTCATTTAGGAAGTCCGTCAGTTGGGGTTTCTGTTAATGAAAAATTCTATCCGAAAGGAAGTCCGTCTTTTGGGAATTCCATTATTTGGCAATTCTATTATTTCGCAATTCTGTTTGGAGGGAACTTCATCGTTTGAGAATTCTATCGGTAGAGTAGTCCAGCAGGAGAGAATTCCATCACTTGGGATTTCCATTATTTAAGAATTTTATCTGGAGGGAATTTCATCCTTTAGGAATTCGGTGAGTTGGGAACTCTGTCAATAACAAATTCCATCAGAAAGGAAATCCAGCTTTTGAAAATTCCATTATTTGGGAATTTCATCATTTGGCAGTCCTATCATTTGAGAATGCTATTCGGGGATTCCATCATTTTGAGAATTCTATCTGTTACGGATTCGAAAGGCCACGGGATTTATGATGCGGACGTGGTCTCTTTGATATTTTTCAGCTTGAGAATTTTATTAGCGCGATTATTGTGACTGTTAGACGTCTGGTATAATAAATAGGGGAAACTCCAAATCCCAGTTATGTCGGGTACCCTTGGAGACTCTCCTGGCGCTCAATAGCGATTGACGTACCATAAACCCCCTGGACATGCCGCGCACGTGAGGGTCCTGTCTTCCGCGGGACCTTGGGATCTGTCACGGTAGAATTTCTCCTCGCTGCATTTTGTTTATGCGGAAAGGTGGGCGGAGTGTGGACAATTTTCGGGAAATCTCCCAACGTGCCACATTTCAAAACTGATTGGTGTACGAACATTTCCACCCTGATCGGACCTCCGTAGTAGAGGTTGGTGGTGGGACAAACCGAGGTCTCGTTAGAGGGTTCACGGAGGAGGAAGATCACAACTCAACTGAGAAACGTCACAAAAAGGATCTCGACTCTTGTCGGCCTTAGAAACGGCCATACATATACACATTTATACTTTGACTCTGGTCGACCATAGTAACGGTCAATTGTAATAAACGTTATTGTTTTAAAAATCGAGCGTGTTCCTGAACCAGCATTCATCCACGTAACAATTACGCTCAGAACACTATCAGTACAGAATTCTTTCAGAAGGGAATTCCATCACTTGGGATTTCCATTATTTGGGAATTTTATCAGTAGGGAATCTCATCATTTTAGAACACTATCAGTACAGAATTCTTTCAGAAGGGAATTCCATCACTTGGGATTTTCATTATTTGGAAATTTTGTCAGTAGAGAATCTCATCATTTCAGAATTCTATCAGTAAAGAATCCTTTCAGAAGGGAATTCTATCACTTGGAATTTCCATTATTTGGGAATTTTATCAGTAGGGAATCTCATCATTTTAGAATTCTATCAGTACAGAATTCTTTCAGAAGGGAAATCCATCACTTGGGATTGCCATTATTTGGGAATTTTATCAGTAGGGAATCTCATCGTTTTAGAATTCTATCAGTACAGAATTCTTTCAGAAGGGAATTCCATCACTTGGGATTTCCATTATTTGGGAATTTTATCAGTAGGGAATCTCATCATTTTAGAAGTCTATCAGTAAAGAATCCTTTCAGAAGAGAATTCCATCACTTAGGATTTCTATCATTTGAGAATTCTATCACTAGAGAATTTCGTCAGAAAATAACTCCAGTAGAACTTACGACGAGTAGAGAATTTCACGAGTAAACACTTCCATTAGTAGAAACTTGCTGAAGCCACAGCAGGTTGGATAATTCAATAAAAATAATCAAGACTTCATTTATTTACGAAACTCCATTACAAACAAAAAATCTGCATCCAAAATGCCCCATTAAAGAGGTCCAGTACATGAAGTAAATTCACATAAACCCTTGTCCGAAAGGGCTTCATAAAGACTCATTGGAAATCAATGATTCAGAAGCAAACTTCTCATCGATTTCATAACTCCTTAACTACTTCCTAATCGTTAGTTATACCTCCTGTAGTAATTAATATTGAACCCGGATAGGAGGCAGGGGGTGGAAGAGTTAACTGACATTTATTTGCTTCTGAGTCAGCGACTGGCCCAAGGGATTACATTTAATTAAATTTGTAGGGTCGAAAACGATGTACGCAAATGTACCAAGAGAACGGAATAATTTACATCCGTTAAGAATGAAACGAAGGATCCTCCGACTTATTGACATTATGGCTCTCGAGCTGCCATATGCTGTGCCACGCGGTAGTAATTAAACTCTCCTCGGCGTATAAAATTACCATTTTTTTATAGTGTGAAAATATATAAACTATTTAATATTTACACAATGCGAGAACACCGAAGCAACGTCATCTCCTATTTTATTGACTAGAGACACCACATCCCTCGGCAATATTGCTTGAGTTTCTTGATTTTACAGTCACTGTTAATTAATATTAGAGATTCCCGTGGCTGCATCAATTTTATAACGTTTTACGTGGCTCCTTACCGTGATACGAAATACTTTCATTATATTTTTATATTACTCCGCAGCAGGTACTTCGCGCCGGTTTTCTGGGAAAAATTGCTGCTAAACCTTGGACGTGCAACATTTCTTTTTTCTTCTCTCTTAGCAATCTTCGTGCTGTGCACGTGAAAATAAGTGCAACGCTGGTCTTGTTTCATTTTCATGTTTCCGTGTGCAGCTCACGTTACGTCGGTGATTTCGCAAAAAATTACTGGAAAATCCTGAATGTCGTATAAAATTTTTCTTTTCCTTATTCTCGCCAATCTTCAAATACGATGCACCGTGGGATTAAAACTATTTGCCCAACGTTCTAAATTTGAAATTGAATGCTCAGATTTAAATCGCTGGATAGAATTCCGATTTTCGAGTAAGCATTCGAATTTTAGAATATTTGTGCGTTTATTATTTGCATATTCCTAGTATCCAAATACTTCTAATGTGGACTAAATAACCCTTCTCGCGAATCAACCAGAAACTTTCTGTTCAGTGTATCCAGTAAATACAGAACTTCGAAATAGGAAAAAATATAGTATAACAATTTGAAAATTAATGAATCGTTTAGTGATATCAGTAAGTAATATTCAGTTAAATTTTGGCGTGCCTGGGAAGCATATTTGAATTGCAAAGGGCCAAGTCCTATAAATTCGTCGTACCTTTAACGTTTATTTTAATTAGAAATTTTACATCGTGTACAACTCGCAATCATCTACGCCATTATGTCTTTTGCACTTATGCATATGATACAGAAAAAAGAACTGTGTGGTGTCTTAACACGTTTTGAATGCAAATAGCTCTCCTTTCCATCCACCATGTTACCACCTCTAAAAAAGACACGTTCACTGAAAGATAGTAAGCCATGAATATTTAAACAGTATTTACTTACTTATTTTCCTGACTAAAGGAAAACTCACCGTCACTCAATTTCCACCATTTTAGTGGCTGTGCACAAACGCATAAGTTTAATCTGTTATATCTAATAAGTTGTATCTGCTACTATATAACAGTCTCTGTTGTTTAATTCTCTAATATCCACATTATTCAAATTCGAGTAGGTAATCACACACCTTAACGCTAAACCGCCAAAAGTTTATACTGACCAGCCCTGAAACACACAACATGAATTTCTACTATTTCCTTCAATAATTCTTACGTACAATTAATGTAAGTATATACTCGCTTAAATTTATTAATATAAAGTAGCATTATAGCATATTAGCATAGCTACACAGCACGTTCATTGCAGTAGACAATTTTTTTTACAGCCTGAAAGATTAGGTACTTTCTTTAAAGAAAATTCACAGAGGCACATATCTTTAGTTGCAAAAATAAGAGAATTACGAAGACACAGAAACTAAAAACTGTCAAAACGACCGGTGCGGGGATTCTAGCGTTAATATTTGCCACATCACGGTGCTCGTCATATATTTATACATTAAGAACCATTCGACTATTCCTAGCCCTAGTGCACTCCACCTAACGTGCACCCCCTTGCCGTGCAGTTCTTGCGATGCACTCTGGGTCATTTTACCCCGAAAATAACTGGAAGCTCTTGGGCGTCGAGCGGGATATCTCCTTTCCCGTGTCCCTCCTCGGTCTGCAGACTGGATGCATTGAAATTCCCGAGCTACTCGCGGTTCCCACACCGAAGCACGCTGATACGAGTCCCTCCCTTTTGTTCCCCGCGGCACATGGCGGGAATTCAATGTCAAAAGCGAGATGGAAATAGCGGGCCGAGAAAGTGGCGGCTATCGATCGCCGCTTTAGCATGGGTTTGTTGTGTTGTGCACGTACAAAGAGGAGCAAAATGCAGATCCTCCGGCTTGAAGTTCACGGATAGGTACTCTACACCCGCGTGCAGCGCTTTTAATCGCCTGGGTCTCTTGCGCGCATCCATCAGCGGCTGCAAACGAATTCTGATGCGAATGGACATTGGCGAAAAGTGCTGTGCCATTTATTCGTTAGAATCTGTAGAAGCAGAAATGAATTATATAAATTATATTGTACAGAGTTACATACTCTTCTATGGGCACCTAATCAAATTGAGTGCACAGTAGTTGTAGGGCTTGCTCGAATCAAATCAGCGATATGTGTCGGGGCTACTTTCTACATTGTATAAAGTAAGCTTTGGTTATTGGTAGTTAGATCGTTTGGGTGTTTTTTTGTTTTATGTAATCTTTTCGGGAAAGATGGTCTGCACAAGTTATTCGCTAAATTAATTGGGTGGCTTTCTATTCTCTGTTCGTACCTCTTAGCGAACCAGCGGCCGTAGCCGTGATGGAAAACACCGGTTCCTCGTTAGATCACCGAAGTTAAGCATCACGGGGCGGTGTACTGGGGAAAGATGGGTGACCACTTTTCTCCCGGTGCGTTGCTGCTGCTGGGACCCGAAGGAAAGAGGAGGGATAAAAAAATGGGACTATAGTTCGTTGGACAATATAAGCAACAATAAGCTTGAAACGCCATCCTGCTTAAAACACAGGAAAACAATAAAAACAAACAAACAAAACCTCTTAGCGAAGCGTGCAATTACTTTTTCAGTGGACTTGACTTTGAGATATTTTCTGAGATCATCGCTTCTGATATGCGGAGCGTTGACCGCTCTATGAAGAATTACTGAGCATCGGAAATGCAAGTTTAGTGTTTCAAAATGATCTCTTGGGGTCGAAGTAGGTATCACTTGCTGTGAAAAAAGAATCGCATTCCTAAATGATACATAGAAAAAGAAAGATGCATACGGGTCAAAACTGACCCACTACCCGGCCTTCCAAGGTTTAAATGAAGTATTCAGAGCTAAAACGGACTAATTCACATAAAAAAATATATTCTCCCTATTTTATATGATTAGTACAGCCTGTTGGAATACATTATTGCTACTAACTGAATTTCGCAAAAAGTGTGGGTTAGTCCGTGTTTGCTCTCAATGCCTCAAATATATCCTATTTAATTTCGGTGGCTACATTATGATACTCGGTTCGGATGCTAATTTCCAATCCCCGATGCTCAATTCACATCTCTCATAGTGCGGTAGTTGCTCCACTATATGAATGAACACAGAAGTTTCTCGAGCTATTCCGAGCAATAGATTCCACCGAATTTATCTTCTCATTTGATAACAATGCGAACAGGTTCCCCCTTCGAATCGAAGCGATTTCGTTCCTGGTCCCCTGCCATCTCTTTCCGTGTCAAGGTTTCAATTACTTTGGAACTTCCATATTTAATCCAGCTAGAAAGAACGAACGCCAGAGACAACGCTACAGCGAGTTTCAATCGGGTCCAGAAGGAAAGGAGGAACTGTAGTTGCTTGGTGGAAGTTTCACGGTAGCCCACATTCCCCCTGGGGGAGTCTAGGATTTATCTTTTGTTTGAATGGGAACGATTCGCCCAGAAACGTAAAGCGTCGGCCCCGAGGCGTGAATCTCGAATTTGTTTTCCTCTGTTGTCGGCCGCGTCCTCGGATCGTCTTAGAATTTTCCGTTTCCAGTTTCCACCCCTTCACGTTATGTCGCGATACGCTCCTCCCCATTATGCTTGCCTACGAAGTAGACCGAAGTAGACCGAGAACGTGGATTCGTTGCTGCGCTGCTTGCTCGCTAGTTAGACCTTGTCCGGCGAATTGATTGAACAAACTCAAGGGGAGGGTTGTTGGATTGTTTTTCAGGGATGGACTTTTCTTATTAAGGAGGTTCGATACCTCACCTGCGGGGCAGGCGGCGAGAGGGGCAAGCCTATGCTTATACATGGGAGCTCTGCAGTGATAGCAATCTTAGATAAAAAAAAATTTTATTTTAATTTCGACAGAAATTCAATGTGTTGATCAAATATCCAAAAAGCACCATTTGGATATTCCATATACATATTCAAATTAAAATAAATTACTGAAGTGTTCCTCAAATCTTTGGCGCTGTTCTTGTTCCAATAAATCAGACGTAGGGAATTTATTCGAATCCTCTAATATAAAAGCTACGGATTTAGTGTATGAAACTTGTCTCTTGTGTCTGTTTATTGATTTATTGCCAACAGACAATAGTAATCTTTTAGCGTGCAACAGTGACTAACAGTCTAACGGCAAAGATCAAGAGAGGGTGGCCGGAGCAGATAAATCTGCGCGCGTGGGATGAGAGGAACGGGAGGGAGGATGAATGCGTTGTCAATGAATGAACTATTTCACATATTGAACGCGACGCCGCCTCAACAAAACGCGTATTCCCGGTGATCGTTGCGTCCGATATCTCATCCGGCGAGCCGGAAATCGGTGACAGCAAAACCGATATGCCGAACGTCGCTCGAGTCCTCCCACACTCTCCCTTTCTTGGTTCCTCTTCCTCTTCGCTGTCCAAGGTCATTGCTAGCATCCATACAGAGGGTATTGGAAAAGTTTCAAAGAATGCAAAGGGTTTTTTGATGTTGGTTTCTTATTTTCGAGGCATGCGTGTTGTGATGGATTTTTTGCAAGGAAAATTGGGAAAAATACGACAGCTCCGCACGCGATCTTTGCTTTCAGATTACGAGGAGAAATTTTGTATTTTTGCTGGGGAATATTTGAAGTATTTTTAATTTACTGTTGGAAGGATACTGATTAGGAAGTGACTTTTATTCAGTGTGTTCTTTTTTCAGTATTACTCAGAACGACTTTTTGTTTCTGGTTTGGAGCATTTTAAAAGATCGTAGGATTTTTGAGGAACCATGTTTCGTTTGAAATGAATTTTAATTATAATGGTAATAATGTAATAACGTCTTTATTACATCCTCAATTACACTTAATTAAGTGGTGAATTACTGCTGTTTTTAGTTAACCTTATAACATAATCGCAGACTTGAAGCTAAGAGATGGACAGACTAATCTGGGACACGAAGACTAGAAGTACAAGAAAGTTAAGAAAAGTGGACAAGGGTAAATAAATTATTGGTTGTCTGAAACAATGCTAGATTGGAGAATCCTTTCTACTGATTTTTCTGACTACGTACCTGCATACATAGATTGTAATATTTTTTGGAGTGATGCTTTGTTAGGTTTGTTTTTTAAACGAAGATGATTATGTAGCGACGAACTGTTAGGAAGATTCTCTGCTACTAAAATACCTCGTAGCGTTTTACAAACGCGAACGATCTCCAGCTTTCGCTCTCGATTCTCGGAACAAGATTACAATAGAAAAGTACGTTTGCCAATAGGTGATGCGAACGAAAACGGGTCAGCCTCGAATGAATACAATGCATGTAGGAGCTCGTAGAAGGAAGTAACGTGTACCTAAAAAGAGTCGGCCCGTTGCTCGTAAAAATTACTGCCTACCATTTTCTACTATTTTCACTATAATACACGTGCAACATTTCGAAATGAATTTGAATAGATTTCCAATTAGGGTATAATTACTCATCCCCACATAATTTCTACGCAAATATTACGTTAAATAGAATATATCGTGTGATTTTCAAAGACCACCTTCCAGTTGATTACACTCCCATCAAAGTACCCGCTACTGCAATGCAGTAAATATTGAACAGTACTCGGAGAATTCAGGTTAAGGGCCAATTCTACCAACAACTATTCGAGTACCACTCAATGGTATCAATCGGGTAGCATTTTACTGCTAAGAGACTAAACTACGCAGCAAACTGATAGAAAGCCATCGAAATGTGACGAAAATTAACGCGCACGCAGATCAGTGGACGTGGTGCTAAGTTCAAAACAAAAAGAGAGTGTAACATGCGCGCTGCTTTCAGTGCGCAAAGTGCAACGTTGGGGAAAAGTAATTTCCCTGCAAGATCAAGGCTCAGTTTGGTGTACATAATTTGCTGTACTGGCGTTGGACGGAATGACAGTCATCAACATTTCGCGGCGAGCTCTCGCGTTTGCAGCGCACTGGTGCATTAGTCTCTGCCTGGAGATTGCTGGCAACGAGCATCGCGTGTGCCAATGGTGCCTATAACAAGGATCTCGAAGGACGTCGGGTTTCCTCGAACTTTCTTACCCATATCCTGACACCTGTTTTCAATTTGCACGCGCTGGGAAGTGTTCGTGGAGCGTCGTGAAAAGCGAAAGGAACGGCAATTTGGAGCAGGTAAAACCAGCCCGTTTTGGTCCCGTTGGGAAATCCGAGTGGCCAAGGTGTCGCCCACAGTTCAAGGATAGGGCTGAAGCCTCTTTGCCCTGAATTTAGTGGGGTCGAGTGTAACGGCGGGTGGTCGTTAGAATTCAGTTAGTTGAGAGTTGGACCAGTTGGGGAATTGATCAGTTGAGTCGTTGATGAGCTCGGAGTTCGATCGGCTGAGAGATCGATCAATTGGGAATTAGATAAGTTGAGAATTCGGTAAGTTAGAGGTTCCATAAATCGGGAACTTGGTGAATTAAGGATTCAATAAATTGGAAATTCGGTAACTTGGGAATTCGATAAGTTAGGAATTCTGTAAGTTGGGATTCTGGTGAATTAGGAATTCGGTGAATTGGAAATTCAGTAATTTGGGAATTCGGTAAGTTGGGAATTTGATAAGCTAGGAATTGGAATTCGATAACTTGGAACTTCGATAATTTGGAAATTCGGTAACTTGGGAATTCAGTAACTTAGGAATTCGGTAACTTGGGAATTCAGTAACTTAGGAATTCGATAACTTAGGAATTCGGTACTTTGGAAATTCGATAATTTGAAAATTCGATAACTTAGGAATTCGGTACTTTTGGAATTCGATAATTTGGGAATTCGATAACTTGAGAATTCGATAACTTGAGAATTCGATAACTTGCGAATTCGATAACTTGAGAATTCGATAACTTGCGAATTCGATAACTTGAGAATTCGGTAACTTATGACTTTGTTAATTTTGAAGTCCGGTAACTTGGGAATTCGATAAATTGAGAATTCGATAATTTGGGAATTCCATCAGTTAGGAATTCCATTGGTCGAGAATTGCATTAGTAGGTGATCCCATTAACAGACAATTCCAGCAGTAACGGATCGAATCAATAGTGAATTCCATCAATTAACTATTCGATCACTTGAGAATCCCATCACTTTAAAATAGAAGTAATTCAGGAGAAAATCGTATAACCTAATTAACTCTGGCAATAAATAGCTCAATAAACCCGAATGGCCACGGGTGCCCACAGTTCAAGGATAAAGCTGACGTCTCTTTGTCCTGAATTTAGTCGGGTCGAGCGTAACGGCGGGTGGTCGTTAGAGGTGGCAGGGCTGGGTTGCTGGGTATAGGTGACTAGGATGCTTCCTCTGCCCTCTCCTCAGCTTGCCCTGTTCGCGATGACAATAATTGGCTAATTAAGTCACCCTCACGCTCGTCCGTTGCCCCTTCGCTCCTGTGTTCCGGTAATTCAGCTCCAGGCATCTCTTCCGGTGACACAGAGATCTAGGTCAATCGACGCGTGTGCCACGAACTGTTGACTAGGCGAATTCACTTCACGCACCCAACGTCAGGTACGCCTACGAACAGTGTTTCTTCTCACTTTCGCGGCTGAATTAAGTTTTGGGACCGTTTGTCGCCATATCCTTTGCTGGAACATTCGAGCCACCCGAGTGTTGGAATATTCATGAAATAAAATTTTAATATTGGAGCGTTTGATTATTACATAAGAATTGGGGCTGTATTCAAATATTGAAGTACTCGAACTATCGCATATGATTACAATCTTCAAGTATTCGAATAGTCATGGAATCAATGGCATGCAAAAATAGCGAAAAGAATTTTAAATATTCCAGCTACATTAGGTACCTCAGTAATCTAATAAAAATATAAGTAATAAGTAATAAAAAAAGTTCCATTATCCCCATTAAAAACTCAATATTTAGTTTCCCAACTAACTGCAGGAGGTAGTTAACTTTTATTTTTATTTCCCATAATTTCTATATTTCAAATAATTTACAATTACTTAATACTCAAAGATTTGTTATCTACTTGAAACCTTTTCGATGTCAGCCACTAAGGACCGATCCCCTTGGCTCACATTTTAACAGACTGCTGAGTTTGAAGAATTTAATGTCAACTAAATTTAATAAAATTTTGCTGCTCCAACTGAAAATATCGTCGTAATCATTTAAAAATTAAAGTTAATTTCCACTAAATTTACTAAAATTTAGTTCCTCCAAAAAAATTTTAACTAAAAAAAATCGAATTTAATGTCAACTAAATTTAATAAAATTTTGCTGCTCCAACTGAAAATATCGCCGTAATCAATTAAAATTGAAGTTACACCTTAAAAGAGAAAGTATCTCGTTCTTAATGTGTTAACATTATCTAAAGGACTCGGCTGTCGAACACCCCATAGCCAGCGGAACGAATTAGCTCTGCACTTGACACACGTTGCTGCCCTAGCAGGAATTCGTAGTCAGCTTCCGTCCGCCAGACAGTCGAGCAGACTATGCAAATAACCCGTGAAACCGTGTACACGCGCCGCGTGTACGTGAATGCAACGTTACTAACTGCACCGGTGATGGTGCACCACATTCTCGCGTGCACGTGAGCCTCGTACACACTTGCACGTGTACAAGGTGTCTCGAAAGTTTGCCAAACTCTATTAACGCTTGATCCCAGGGCATTTCTTGCACCCGTCCGTTAGTCGAGGCTTAGGATCATTTTCTATGCAACCGCAGAGACAAGGGTCTCTTATAATTATACCATTATTCCACTTCAAGTCCATCAGGAATTTTTTAGCATTTTGGAAAATTTAAATTTCTGTAATGCCTATTAAATCTTCGTGATAGTACTACCTATGGATAGGTGAGATTTGCTTGATGGAAATCAGTCCAAACACTATATTTTAGGTACACATAATTGGAACCGCTTCGGAAATCTGAAGGCTAATTATTTATAGACTGATCAGAGGCCGAGTTTAGATCCATTTGCACGAGAAGAGAATCTCGTCAATACATTGGTAATACTTTCGCTACAATGCTGTTAAAAAAATATCGACGTGAAATCACGCCGGAATCGTTCATATGAAGTAACTCCCTCGGCGTGAAAACACGCCAACGCCAGTCAAACTATTATCAGTTCTGTACCTTATTTTACTGACGCAGTAACACTTTTGGAGCAGTGCTGCACAGTTTTTACTTTGAAATATATTTAATTTTGTGAATCCTCGTACATATTTTGAAATTGTACGGTATTGGAGCGATACCCTTAGAGATGGATCGTTTTTTACATGTCCCTTGCAAAATTATTTCTAGAAAGAGTGGCAGCGTTTGAAAAGAACCATGTACCTTGGTGCATTCTCATTTAATGCTCGATGCTGTTGAATTTTAAAGTGAAATGGTAGGTGTTAAATTTAAATACCAAACACGCCTTCTTACCTCAGATCGGGGTTGTTAATCGTACCCCCAAGGGGTCCGTAGATAAATTCACAAATTTGTTATACAAATATTTCGATAACAGTATTCCAGTATAATTCGTTTCCTCGCAATCCTCTATTTTCCATCTTATGCATTTAAAAATATAATTCCGACATGGGGCCCATAGGGGTTACCACACTGCCAAAGGGATCCATGGCACGTGTGATTTCGTATCGCGATAAAAAAGTAAGATAACAAGAAACCAACTGTTGCATCACATGCTCCCTTCAATTTCAAAACACTTTTCCGTAGAACGAATAATTTACGAGTGATTTAAGATCGTCGAGTTAGGTGATTTCCTCTCTACGTAATCTTAGCGTACAAAACTCGAAATGTTATTCCGAAAAGTGTCCGATTTCCCATGGAATGACCCAACTGATAAATGCAATATTTTCGATTTCACGGTTTTAATGTTTCGATGAATATATTTATCAGCCACTTTTAATGGAAAAAGAACAAGTGGGATGATAATGTGAGCGAGGTCGATAATGGGGACATTTACCTTATTTGTTCAACACTCTTTCGTTAGATTATATACCGAGGCACGGAGACGTATAATGACAGATAAAAGCATCCATGCATCTCTTTCTTTCAACCAACAATAACAGCAAAATTGAAAAAGAATGTCATACCAGAATACAGAATTTAATGAAAAAAGGTATCCATACTTTAGCTCTACGTATAAAGCTTATATATAAATTAAACAACAGAAGTAGAAAGAATTCCTTTTTGCGTAAGATTTATCCACCATATTTTATTTAAAAGCTATCTTACCGATATCAGTAAATTAGAAGCCACTTGGTATCACAGTAAAACATCTGTATAAAGTTGATACCTACCATAAAATTTCATCCCCAACATCCCAACGCACATACTTTTTAACTTAGCAATTTACATAAAAAATTATCGCTTGAAATCAAGAAACACCTTTTCATCACTTCCTCTTGTCTTATTATCATTCCACTTTTATTCCTACATAAAACTATAGCCACGATAAAGAAACCTATTTCCCAAAACTTAAAAATTAATTTCACCCATTCCAACGCACATAATTTTCAATCGAAAGACTTACGCAAGGAGTTATCAAGAGATCGGTTCGCACAGACATACTCTTCTTGCAACTGCACTTCGAAGACACCGTGTGTGCCGTGGAAGCGCGGTCGCCGATGCATATCCAGCATGTAGACGTGTACTTAGGACATCTCGAGCCTGTGTACAGGAGTTACCCGTACATAAGCCGGGATCCCGTTCGTCGGGTACATCGGGTAAATATATGGACACGTATTCACCGATATTATCGCCGCCTTAAGCCTGTCTCTCACGCCGCGTCTCGTTTCCCAAGGGGGGGGCTTCTAAATATTGGTTCGCGATAGAAATTATGCGGAGGAACGTTGCGGGGCTCCCGACGAATCTTGCACCCTGCTTTACTGCGTCGTGCCGCGATATGGGAATTTTTCTCTTAACTAATTCCCGCGCCACAGACACCAGTGACCCATATCAGACGCTTTAAGTGCATCTCCAAGCGCGAGCACGGCGTAACGCGACCTGCGTTCATTTACTGGATCACAATTCAATTTGGGTCAATCGAGAATGGTCGATTGCACCGTCCATTTTGCAACATCAACTAAGTCAATGGCATAACGAGGCCTAATTCTGCCTTTTTTCTGTATGCAAATAGTTGAGCGTGTACACACTTGTCGATTGTTATGTTTTGAGGACTGTTTGGGAGTAGAACAACTAATTTATTGCGAGGTGGACTTTGAGCGGTGCGTGGAGTTAAGGGATGATGCGAGGGGGTAGTGTAATATTGTTAAGGGGGAGACGCGTGTAACTCGACGAAAGCGAGGCGATCTTCGTGAATTTTTTTTAAAGAAGTGCTTCCATGGATCTTTTTGAAACTTTTGGGATATTTCATTGAAGATCTGAGGAACTCGAGAAAATTTTGTGTAAAGTAATTTGTTTATTTTAAACTTCGGAGGAATATCCAGTAGATTTCGTTAAATAACGCGTCGGTTGGATGTAAATGTGCAAAAAAGATGCAAAATTTAGCAAATGACAGGACTTTAAAGGGAAAGTTGAGATTTTCACGGCAGAACCTTTTCGTTAAAGTCATTTGCTCGATTTTGCATCTTGTTTAGCATATTTATATTCATTCGACGCGTAATTCCCCGAAGAATATGAAATGTACTGGACTTTTTGTTTTAGGTGAGTACAATGTAGAGAAATACCTCCACAGTTTGCGATACTTGAATTACTTTACAGAAAACAAAATTTCCTCGACTTCATTAGATATTCAATTAAATATCCTAAAAGTTTCAAAAAGACCCATTATACCATTGCTTCGAAAACAATTCTCGAAGATCGCCTCATTTTCGTCGACTTACACGACTCTCGCCCTTTAAAAAACACTTCTGGACTAATAGAGATAATATTGGAATGATATTAGTCTTATTATTCTTACAAACGGGAATGTCCCACTTTCACACAGAAAATTTTGAAGACTCGACAGAAGATTACGTCCCTCCGAGATTAGAGAAGTCCCAAAGAATCACAAAATGAAATGATGACAAGCTAAAGGAATGATTCGAAGAGTTTCCTCCGGATTGCTGCTTACTACTATCTGTCCAATCATGAAAAGTGACTCCACTGTCTTCGACAAAACATGGCTATTTGAAAAATTCACTTGTAACTCGCGAGTTGCGAGTCGTAACTAATGAAATCGTACATAATACAGAGACTCGTTGGGAGCATCTCGATCTCACCGATACTGGTACTTTATGACCCACTCCCATTTGGTTGGAAAATTTCTAGAACGTCCTCAGATGCAGAGCACAGTGGCCGCAACCTTGGTTAACGTTGTCGTCCAAGGGTAGCGATTTATGGCTCTGCCCGCGAAGTCCGGGGTGCATAAAATACAATATAGCTCTCCACTGTGCTAGCTTCTCAAATGGGCTTCTCAAATTGTCCCCGACTTGGAACACGACAGAAGCATCACCTATACTCTCCAGAAATTGAAACTTATCTACGCGTTGCCCGTATCTTATCGTCGTCAGCGTTCCACGAGGGAGGTCCACGCGAAACCGTGACTGACTTTTTCTATTCAAGCTCGTCGGGCCGTTTCATCCCCCTCGACGAAGGGACGAGCTTATTTCAGTGCGTGCAGTGTTCGACCGCGAGATGTACCGCGTCGATAACGATTCGAGCTGCAATAATGGCCTGATAACGAAGCAGATCGGTCGTGAACGGTTGCCTCGTTTTGCACGAAGAGAGCCGCGAGCTTTTTGGGGAAACGAAAAGCTGGCCTGAGTCACCCGTCGACCACTTTTATCGTTTCCCATCGGCGGAGACAGTGGGTTCCTGCCAGAAATCTGACGGAACGACGTCCGCGTGAAACTTCTGCGATCTGATAGCACGTGCCCGGATTCCTGGCGCTGGTGGACGCGGCCCCAGCCGCTAGTCGATTCTCGAGGACTCGTCGGGGCAAACAACTCGACTCCGTGCATGTGCAAACGAGACGTTATTGGAGCTTCTTCTTGAAAACGATTAGAGGATCTCGTGTCTGGAACGCGAAGCAGGTACGAGGCCAGGCGCTGTGAGTTACTACCTTAACTTTTCCAACTTGTCCGCTGGCGAGGCGGTTTTAGTGAAAGTGTCGCTCGCGGGCACGCGGGATTCTCACGTGGGTGAATACAGAGATCGTTTAAAAGCAGTAGTTTTCAATCTCTTGATGGTATTAGCTAGGTAATTGATGTCGAGGTGGGATTGTTGCTTTTTAAGTTCGCATTTTTATAGAAATATTATGTTGACCAGCACAAATGGGGTTCTATTCCTTTCGTCCAGCTATTTGTATTTGTTATTGATGAGGATAAGGTGAATCTCCCAATTTCTGCTGATTGAAGAGGTAACTCGTCATGAAGAAGGTGTGAAAAATTTGTTTGTACGTTCAACCGATTGTTGCTTTCGCTGAAAATTTTAGCTAATCCTGCTATTTTCCACTCCAAAATTAATCCTCTCTTAAAAAAATAAAAAAAAATTAAAATCGACTTCAAAATAATAAAAATGCACTAAAAAGTAAAGCATAATTTTTTCCCTTATTTAATCTACGACTCTCATATTTTTTAAGTCGGCGCCTCATTATTTGCCCCGCGTAAATCTGGCGTTGACTTAAAAAATATGAGAATCGTAGATTAAATAAGGGAAAAATTATTTTTTACTTTTTAGTGCATTTTTATTATTTTGCAGTCAGTTTTAATTTCTTTATTTAAAAAGATAAGTAGGCCAAAGAAAAGTGGCATAGGTTCAAAGGAAACATATGTTGCATCAAATACAATCTTTCTCCGAAGAGTTGAAGATTCCATTTTTAATGCAAATATCCATTTAGTGTTTGTATATCAGGATTGCACAGGAGTGCACAGATGTTCTGCCTGTAATCACCATCGACTTTCGTGGCCAGTCACCTGCGGTTACTTGCAGTTGTACCGGCGCGCACCATTTTTGCAGCCCTTCTGCTCGGTCGATTCGAACGAGCTCGTTTTCCATTGAGAAATTTACCGTTTAAGAACGAAACGGTAGTCTGGCGCGCTTCGCGATAAAACTAATTACGCGGCGTGGCAATGAACGTTCATTGCTCGCGTTCATTCTCTTTTCCGCGTCGTTAAATATAGAGGATGTTCGTGGATACGAAAGAAATTTTGCCAAAGCAGATTCCACTTGTTGGAATACCGAATGAAGATTCTGGAACCTCGTCTTCGGACAGTTCCTGCTTCAATTGTGACAAATATAAAAGTGGGCGGAGGCATTCCCCCTCCCCCCACTCCACAGCACAAATTTTAAGGGAATAATAATGAATATGTTATTGTCTACTATACAGGCATGAGTGATCAA
Source organism: Andrena cerasifolii (assembly GCF_050908995.1). Classification (NCBI taxonomy): domain Eukaryota; kingdom Metazoa; phylum Arthropoda; class Insecta; order Hymenoptera; family Andrenidae; genus Andrena; species Andrena cerasifolii. Next base: position 11,158,362 of record NC_135120.1, on the reverse strand, counting down.
GATATCAAAAAGTTTTTAATTGCTACACCTCTGTATCTTCTTACAAGTAAGGGGAAATTTCTAGCGAACATTTTGCATACCGAGTATACCACTCAGAAACATCAAAGTTTATACACTGATCCCATTAAACTTTGTAAAAGTGGAACTTCAAGCGCTCTGACTCTAAGAATCGTAATTATAATTATTAGTCCATCAAAGAAGCTCAGTGTCTCAAAGTTGCAACGCGTACTATCTAAATATTAACGATATTTTACGGGTTTTATTAAAATAATAAAACAAAATACTTATTACACATGATTTATTAGTAGATATTTTTCTATTATATCTATTATTTATGTTTTTTAAAAGTTTTTTAGACCACTGCAGAAAAATGGCCAGCATGATATTTACTTTAAACATTGATGGATCGGAAGAATAAAGTGATATTCTTGCAAAATAATGTTGCCATCATGGGCCGACGGGCCGCTCTTTTAATATTTCGTTTCGTTAACTGTTCGCGCACAATTACAGAGCAAAATTATGCATGAAAAAAATAATTTAACTTTAAAGTGTCATAAACTGATTATTTTTTAAAATTAAAAAATTTGGTTCGTCATTCCACAATGGCAACATTATTTTACAAGAATATCATTTTATTTTTCAGACCCATCAATGTTTAAAGGAGACAGCATGCTGGCCATTTTTTTCTGCGATCTAAAGAACCTAAAAAATCATAAATAACTTAACACAAAAATTACTGTAACTAATTTTTTCGTGCACTAATAAATCGCGTGTAAAGTATTTAAAATCATTCAATTTCGCCGCGGCTAAGCGTATGTACCCCCTTAATGCCATTAAATCTCACAAAAATGGCAGAACACTCTGATTCGTAAAGCAATAATTAATTGAAGTGTTAATTTCAAAATCACCACATTATACATATCTTATTCAAAAGTTCTGTCTTAATAACCGCAGGATTTAAGATAAAAGATCTCTGGTCGATCAATGATCGGACAAGTCAGGCTGCAAAAGGTTACCAAAGTTCCCCTATCCGACGACCATCTCCTAAGCTTCTGATTGGGAAGCACCGATAGCCCGCTTATGACAGCCGAATTCTCTAATCGTCTATCGCGGAGCCTCTGGCCGGAGCGTTTATCAGGTCGAAAGTGTATCGAACGATAACTCCTCCATCATTCCGTGTTTCCTCTGTCCGCCCCGTTCCCTCCTTTCACCCCCGTCTCGCCGGCCGATAAGGGGACGCTAATGTTTCAGGAATCGATTCCGGAGCGCGAGCACGAGCAGACGAATGTAGCTCGCGCGCTGTGTCAGCCAACAGCAATCTCATCTATATTCTCCCGGGGCATGTCTCAGCTGTTGATAATATTCGCCGGCTAACAGCATCGCGCGCGATCCCCTTTCTTCCCTCGTCGATACGCAATTTTATAGAGACCCGGAGTGATTCATCCACTCGCTGTTTATCGTACAGCCTTTACCCCAGACTGCCTGTCTCTTTGCTACGGCTCCCGACACTGTGCACAGCCGCGGAGATAGCTAGTGGTACGCGGCTCGGCAGGGTGCTCCTCCGAGCTGCCATTGAAATAATACACTTTACAGCGGAATGATAATATTTCTGGCTCGAGCCTTGATAATCGACTGATTGCCAGCTGGCCAGTGCTCGTGAGCACTCGCAACGGACACTATTAAGTTTCTCCAGTCCTCCATTCTTCCGGTTACCATTTTTGCAACTGTTAACGCAAAGCTCACTTTATAATATGTTTCTCTTCTAAAGGACACGAAATTTGTTGGATATCTGGCGTTTCTAGTGGCAAAACACTTCATTCGAGAAATACCGATTTTCGAATCTTGAGAGGCTGTTTCAACCGTTAAACTTCAGATTGGGATAAATAACAACACATGTCTTTTACGTTTTTGTGCTCAAGGGGTTAGACCACCTTGGCTAGGTAAATAAATATCGCATCTTTGGGAATTTATTTCTAAGTGACAAAAACACTTTTATCGATAACAAGTTTTCAATGAAGATAGAGATACCTTTGAATAATATATACAATTTTTTTTCGAGTATCAAAACATCCCGAAAACTCTAAATGCGTTTTTCTCGAAACCACGTTTTCCGAAACGGTGTACGCTGCAAATTGAGTAAAACTCTATGGATTTTTATACAATTTTGCACAGGTGTTCTTAAAAATTGCCGGTCAGGCGATAGAGAATACATTTAAGAACATCTGTGCAGAATTGTATAAAAATGCATAGAGTTTTACTGAAATTACAGCGTACACCGTTTCGAAAAAGGTGGTTTCGAGAAAAACGCATTTAAAGTTTTCGGAATGTTTTGATATTTGGAAAAAAATCGTATATATAATTCAAAGATGTCCCTATCTTCATTGAAAAATTTTTATCGATAAAAGTGTTTTTGTCACTTAGAAATAAATTCCCAAAGATGCGATATTTCTTGACCTGGCCAAGGTGGTCTAACCCTTTAACGACATATTTCAAGGAGAAAAATATCGGCGCCGGACACCTCGATAGTGTTCCTCGTCAGAGGATTGAGATTGTGAGGGGTGAATGCTTGGAAGAAGTAATATTGGACCTGAAGGGTCGATTTTTTTTTGTTTAAAAATCGCACCTGGTGCTATTTGCACTTCTTGTCGGGTTAGCTAGGTCTTCTGTTTCAGACTTGCAGATCCCGCGTTTCGAGTGTAGCTTTGGGATCAGAAAGAAGGTGGCGGGGTGTGGTCTAATGATATGGCGGGGATGAACGCTGAGTGATCTTGAATATTTAATATTTCTCGCACAGAGTATAGCGCCGAAATGTGAGGTGGAGAAAAATTTAGCAGAGTTCGAAGAAGAATCGAAGAGTCCTTGTAGAAAACACTGTAAGTGCCAAAACTCAAATTCTTTTTTATCAAAGAATATTCTACGTGCCAATGGAAATACTATATTATAGAATTTTATTTTAACACTTACAGTATTTTCTACAAAGGCTCTTCAATTCTACTCCAAAAGCAAACAAAAAGTGTAGAATAAATTTTCTACGTAGCCTTCCTTTTTGTACAAAATCAACTTAGAAAATTCAAAATCAATTTCCTCAAAAACCCACCCCTATTGAAAAAGGTTATTCCACACTTTCAATTCTGTTTATTTCCTCAAAAACCCACCCCTATTAAAAAAGGTTATTCCACACTTTCAATTCTGTTTTACACAAAGAATCATCTCTCCGCCACTGTGTATATTCCTCAGAAATTAAAAGGGCAAACTGTCACAGAGCCACGAAGCCACTCTACTGACACACAAGACGTTTGAAAGCACCTTTCTTCGGGAATGATAAAAAGGTGACAAGTTTTCCGACGGATGCTAGCTGCTCGTTGCTCCATTTCACAACGATATCTAATTCTGCTTTTGCTTTACTTTTGGTACGGCCGATCGCTTTCACCAACGCGTGTGCCGTGTTTTCCTAGAACAGCTATCTGTCGGCGATCCGTTACGAAGATGCTCCCACGAAGTGCTTTCACTATTCTCGGTATCGGGCATGATTTACAGCGGTCGTTTAATTACGATGCAATCACTGCTTGATCGCGGCCTCCCAGAATTATTGCTGGAACCTCGCCGCGGTGCGCGTCGATCGCGTTCGGTTGCGTTCAATTTGCAGCACGGCGATCCGGTCGCGGCACGGTCGCCAATTCAAATATCGTGGGCAGAGGGAACGTGATCGTAATAATATTTGATCTGACCGTAATCGAATTCAAATTGATCGGCCCGTGCAAATGAGAGCCGAATAATATTTGAACGGGCCGCGATTACATCGCGACGGGGCACAATGATTGAAGCATGGAACGTTGCAATCGCGGCGTCGTTAGGATTGACGAACGTGAATGACGTTCTAATGGAGCGTAATTGTACCGTGACTGGTCTGCGACCGAATCTTGCCTTCTCGTGACAAGTTGAGAGCATATCTAGCCTGGCCAATCGGTGGTGGTGCTAGCTGAGTGTCCCTATTGTCGACCTTGCCTCCTTGATGGACTTTGGTTTGTAATTTTTTATTAAAACTGGGCGAAAATGTAGATACATTTAGCGACGTTTCACGAAGTAATGTGGAAGCAGTTCTGAAATGAGAGGTGGGTTATTTAGCGAAAGGTTTGCAATATTGAAATTGAAAGTGTCGTATTATTATTTTACTCGTTATTTTTTTTTATTGTACTGATTAAAATAAGTGTACTATTGATACGAGAGGCTGAGACTCCGTGCATTATATCTTATGTAATAGAATAGGATACCTACTGGTGCGTTGTAGGAAAAGTAATTCAGGAAGTACATTTAAGGTTACTGGTTTGAGGATTAGGTTCCTTTGGTGCAAGATTTGCAGGAAAAATTAACGCGTGTTTGTTTGTGTTATTATAGCGTTGTATGAATTTATTTGGATGGCAAAGTTTTGTAGTAGGAGTTTATTGACCTCGAGTGGGCAATAAGTTGAGTATAGTATAAAATTAATCCAAAGGTTAGTATTTAGGAAATAATAATAGCAGACAGAATTGAAATTCATCCAATTTCATTTTGTTAGCTATGTATTTATTTTTATGTTGTCGTTTCTGTTCGCCCAATAGTGTTCAAACGACCCTCGAATAATAATTCAAGGACCTCTTTCAACACCATATTTCGTAATCCAGTCACTACTTTTAATAATTCAGCCTCGGTAAACTACCTGTTCGACCACAAATATATTCTACCAATTTAAAGGGAATTGTTGGCACGAATCCTCCGAAAAGTCGAATAGGGATCAAACATTTAAATGTCGTTCTATGGGGCGTAGCCACGCTCGCACTTATTTAAAACATTCTCGACAATAGGCAGGAAAAACCGGAAATACTGTTATCCCCCTGAATGCAGGTAGCCCGATACATTGTGATCGAAGAATAGGGTATCGCGGGGGATTCGAGAGGCGTGTGGCTGATTAAATATTTAACGAGGTGCAGCAGACTCCTTTGTGCTCCAACGGTCTATTCCGACCAGAATTTGAATGACAATTTTGCATCAGGGGAGGAACACAATGATTGCTCTCGTTTACTTGGAACGTGCGAAATCCAGTGGTCTGCGCAAGAAAAGTTTTTAAAATTTAAATTTTTTTAAATTCCGAATATTGAAATCTTTAAAATTTGTGGATTCGCAAGTTTAAAATTTGAAAAATTTAGATATTTTGGTGTTTGGAATCTTTTCAAGTTTTGATATTCTGAAGTTTGAAAATTTTTAAAGTTTATAATTTTCGGAATTGGTGAATCCTGAAGTTTGAAATCAATAAAAAATTTCAAATTTTGAAATCTTTAAAATTGGTGAATTCTCCAGTACGAAATTTATAAAATTGCTGAATTCTTAAGTTTAAAATCTTTATTATTTTGATATTCCGAAATTTGAAATCTTGAAATGTTTGAGATTACAATTTCTTGAAATTTTTAATTTTTGGAATTAAATTTAAATGAGAACGGGGGTTTAATTAGAAGTTGGAGTCAGCGTGCAGGATTCATGGAACTGATAGACTCATTTTTTCAGGGAGCAGACGATCGCCCGAAAATGGGGTTGAGACGACGGCGCAACAAAGCGGGGCACCGATGAAGTGATTAATTCTCGGGTTCAGCTACGTGGAGGTAAAGAAAATGATGACTGCCATGGCCAGGTTGCCTTGCAAGCAGACTTCGCCTTCGCAGCAGCCGCGGGCCAATCATTTTGGAAACAGTCGAAACTCCTACTGGGAGATGCAACCCAGGCATCCGGCACCTCCTTACGTCAGGAATCATCATCGCCACACGGACCATACTGGTAAGTTTTACCCTTCAACGTGTTCAGTAACGAGAAATCATTTCCAAAGAAAAAGCAACTCAAGTATAGTCCGAGCAAAGTTACTTGGCTGCTGGGAAACATGAAAGGGATATTTCTAATATTCTGTCTTCTGCTTTCTTTTGGATAAAACTGTATTAATACGGTCGTTGTTTATTGAATAGAGAATCAAATTGCCACGGTATGCCAGTGGTGGTAATACTTGACGTGGTTGAAAGAGGGGAAGTGTTCTTGAGCGGTCAATTGATTTTGCTCTGACTGTAGTTACTGTATAATTTAATTTTCAAATGCACAACTTGGCACAGCTGCATGGAGCGTCCTATAATATAACTTTTTCCCTTACCAAATCCCTTGAAAACATTAAATAATGGAGCATCCTTCACATTCCCGTCTACCAATGCTAATTTCCTTGAGATGTATCGAAAGCGCGGTGATCACTTTCTATCTGCCACGTGGCTTCTCGTCGACATTGAAACTTGGAGCGTTCACTTTTCCTGACCATCTTTTTTTAAACCTATGTTTTATGCGAACCCAGGGGAAACTGTAGGTATAAAAAGAAGCTTTGAACGAAGTGTAAAATACTAACAGCTTGCTAATGTATTCCTAACTTGTCTTACTCAGTATCTGCTCTGATAACGTACTTAAAGAAGAATTACTCTAACCGACAAGATGCCCAGGTGTTCGATATTCTCCTTCACATTCTAATTCAGCAATAATCTATTCTTCCCACGTCAACGTTTCAAATTACTGAAGTTGGTGCGAGATGTATGAAAAATGGTAAAAATTTGGGGATTCTAAGGCGAAGGAGGATGTTTCTGATAAAACTTATCCAAAATCAATTCCCTACAGAAACTTTTGCGATTCATGGAACTTTTCTTTATCAGCGAGCTCTGCAGCTTGCCACGAGCAACTTTGTATCCTTGAGCAAAGGTTCCCATCGACCGTGCTGTATTATTTTCACCTTTTGCCATTGTTGTCGTTAATTATCCCTTTCATGACGGAAGGGAAACACACTCGAACGGGTTACTTATTCCAACGATCGTTGCTCTATGAGCTTGCTATTACATCGCCTAGTGTTCGGAGCAAAACTTCCTTTCGTGGTAAATAATTCATCGATAATTACACTTTTGGTGGCGATAACGAGGTGGAGGCGTGACGGGGGCAAGTACAATAATTTAGAAATGTCCGTCGTTTATTCGTACTTGGAAGTTGCTGGATCATTTTTAGATGAAAGGAAAAAGACTCACGACTCTTCGTCAGTTTCAGAGATTCTTTCACAGATTGGAAGCAGCTGCTGCGTTAGACAGTTTCGTGTCATCGCGGAATCCGCGTTCCTTTGAGCCGCTGCCTCTTTCTTATCTTTGTCCCATCGTCATTGTCGCTGTTTGTGGCCGTCGCAAAAGAAAGTCTCCCGCAGTGTGTCAAACGCGTGTCATCAGCTACCATGACTGATACGTGCGATCTGCGAAAGGGATGTGCATCTAACGCGCGTCACCAAGGAATTTCAAGTCAATCTGAGTACAGTAGAGGAATGACGTGGACGATTCTTTGCGTTACACGAATGCCTCTTCGATGTTACATTTGAGATTTTTCTTTCATTCCTGAGTACAGTAAAAACAGTACCACCTTCGTGAACTATATTAGCAGGCCGGGTGGCGTGGACGTGTTTTCACGCCGAGGGACTTGCAAGTTTGCTTTGAAGAGAAACCAAGCTCGGCGTTTCTTTTTTACTTCGAACAAAAGCAATGGAGATTTTAATTTTTATTTTTTTCTGTTAGATATTCGTGAAAGTATCGCCAGTGAATTGGCGAGATTCTACCGATAAAAATGAGTATACACTCGACTTGCGACTTCAATGAGTCAAACTCGAAATATTTTGCTTATCAAATTTTGAACTGATTCAAATTATGTGTGTATAATTAAAAGTAGCACGAATATGGTCGTGTTTGGACTCATTTTAATCAGAAAAACCTCGTCTATGCATTGCTAGCACTCCCGCGAATATTTAATAAACAATATAGAAGTTTAAATTGTCATTAATGTCGGCATGTGTTGCAAGTGCAAGTAAGCAATCTTCTTGACTTGAACAGGTATTGTTCAGAACCTTTCGCTGCTCAAAGTATTAGTAAGTAACAAAAGTAACGTAAAGAAATGATTTTCTAAAAAAAAATTACAATGCTTTTAACGTCCCTAGGTGAGAATACAAACATAATAATCTTTCATCACTTCCTATTTTTAAATTCCCCACATGGAAAGGAAATAAAGATGCATGGCATAGTAGTTGTCTGTCTGTATAAGAGGGCTTCAAAAAATATTGTTTTACTTTGTGGAGAGTCAAAATAAAGGGGAAGTGCTGTTACGAACCGTGAACAAACTGCTTTCGTTGTCTAGCTTCTAAGTGTTAAAAGAAAGCCAAACGAACTTCTTCACGCAGTAGCTTCTTTTTTTAGAAGTGTCTTCAAGATCCTTCCAAGCATACGAAGAAGGTTGAGCTTCTTTTAACCCTGAACTAATAGGGTAGGGGAGGGTCAGGGTGGTCCACGTTGCTCTTTCAAAGGGTCGTGTCTGATTATTTATAGCAATCGTCCACCTGAAACCTCGTGCACCTTGTGTTCGGTTGATTCTTCAACTTCGGACGAAATATAGAGGAATTAAATCCAGCATAAATTATAAATTGAATTTGTATTTTATTCGCAATTGCTCATAGTGCTTTTCTGGATCAACGTTGCACAAATTCATTTATGATTAACGTAAATAAAGTCATTTATGGTATTTTATGGTGAATATACATATCTGCCTTCTTTTTCAATGTTTAAAGAACTGACATGGCAACAAGTTGTCAGTGATAAAATGTTATCAGCTCGTACTAGCGATGTAACAGTAGTTCCACTTAAGAATGAAGAGCAGAGGCCATTTACATTCCTAGAACACTGCATTCCACTTTGTTCCGCAAGCCATCGTATTTCTTCGAGATTTTTTGTTGCTCCACGTTTCCTCCATTGTGCCATTGTGTTGGAAGGAGGTTAGCGATAGTAAAAATCAGGTAGCTTGCAATTTTTGTTTCAATGCAGTATTCTGCCTCTTTTTATCTTTTTTAATATTGAAAAGAAGTCCATTGATGACATTGGTAGATCAGCTGTTCAATAAACAAAGCATTCTGATTTCGAATCTTGAACGAACAATCGAATTATCCAATTTGATTTCCCCTTACAATTATTTGGAAGCAAAGTTTGTTGCACACTGTCGAGGACTTTCTTATTTCTTTCATGTGAAAGTTTTGATGCTTGTGCGTGCTCTTTGGTGGCTACACTTGTTGGACTGATCAAGTTGATGACTGTAGCAATTCTCGAATATTAACCTTAAGGAGAAGGAATCTGTCGATGACCTCGGTAGTTCAATTGGTAGAACAGTTGTCTGGCAGACGAATAGTCTGTTACAGTTGTCGAGTGCCCTACAAAAGAACTAAAGATAGTTATGATGGAACACTTGGTTTTGCGAAAATTGCAGATAGAACATAATTGGGGAATTGAAATGGTAAACGATGTAAGTGCCAAAGAAGTAAAACATTATTTTTATTTTAGAGAAAAGGGGTGTAATAAATTCCATGCTTAATGCGGTGGTAGACGTTGTAAGTGCTAGAATAAATTATTTTACTTTCTACTAAAAGCTGGGCTGTCGCAAGATGAAACTGAAATCATAAGTACCTGCATCGCTGTGGGTGAAAAGAAAATACTGAAAATTTCCAGTTCCGACACTTTCATCATTTACCTACCATTTCAACTCCATTTTCAAATATGAACGAATTCAACTGAATTGAATGCAAATTGAGACTTGGATACTCCCTCCGCAATGTTTTTAAATTGAATGCTAACTGTGACCCGAATACTCCCTCTGCAAGTGTCCCTTGGGTTTTTAAGATCTCGTGCAGGAAGGGTGAGAATTTCGAGGGTTATCTTTTGGAGCATGATTGAATTTCGAAAAACTGATATAACTTAGAGTTTACGAAAGAACTTTGGAGGAATATTAACAAATAAAGAAATTTGAATACATAACTAAAACCTCCACCAGTCGAACCAATACGGAAACAAAACAATTCGTACAAATTACTTTTTCAACAGTAGCATACTCAAAAAGTTTTTAAAAATGTATACAACATCGATTAACCCTTCAAGATACAACGTGTGCGAGAAACGCCTATAGGCGTACAACGAGTATGCTGAACAAACGGGACTAAAGGATTTCCGCACACCGCGATTGCTTATCTTCAGAATCTTCATATACTAAAAGGGTTATGAAAATGGAGTTCCTGTAAAATCTTAGGAGTGGTAGAGCGTTCAGAAAACAAAGTAATCGGGTATCATAACAGAGGCTCTGCTGTATGTGTCTCAGTAATTCGATCAGGCGACCCCTTTTCACCCAACGCTATCATGATCGTATCGACGATTGTTCTAAAGTTGGGAGTATCAGCTTCCTGGGGCGTGTGTCAGTCGTATGTCATCAATCATCGACTTGCGTGGTACGCGAAAACGGGAGAAGCTGCAGATGTCGGCGGTCTCGTCGTTAACGTTCGAGCCTTGCTTTCTCATTGGAGTCGAGGACACTTTAACCAGCGCTGGTGTGTAAAGTGCAAGCACGTGCACCATCACCGTTCACCATAGGAGTAGTGAATTGAGAAATTCAGGGTTAATTGCGAAGGCCCCCACAAAGTGTCGATTCTTGTTCAAAAATTGAAATTAAGAGGTCACACCAATTTGTGATTCATGAATTGTGGTGCCTGAAAACGAGATTCCATTGCGTTAATGAATTGTATCGGATTTTATTAACGAAGAATTAGGTCTTGGGAACGTGCTCCTAACATATTAGGCTGAGATCTACGCATTTAGTGAAGGCATAGAAGTATAGGTGCCAATACGTTTCAGTTTTCAATGGCTTTTCATTTTTTAAATTGTTATTCACCTTTCTAATTTTGGCTTTTTATGGGAGATAAGGTTGGTGAAAGGGGTTAAATAATGGAGGTACTAGCTGTTTCCGAATGCTTAAATTTACAAGCGGATATGGATCGTGCGAGGAAGTTTTAATTGCACGTGATTAATATTGATTGGAGAGATTTTAGTGAAATTTTATTGCAACTTGGAATGTGTTTACAAAATTAGAAATGAGTCGTATAATTGCAGGAAGCCTTAATGCAGGCATGGGTAATTAAATTGAAACGTTAAATGTTTCCACTGGGCGATATCAAATATTTTTCTATAATGTAATATAGATGAAAAATATTTTCTTGTAATGTGATAGGTGTAGAAAAATGTTTGCGAATTTTTGAAATGTTATCCAATACTCAGGGGCGTTGAAAACATTTTAATTAACACGATGCTCGTGATCTATATTGACTTGGCGCTGGATTCTGAGTAATTTCTTATAACTAATTAAATCGGTCGCACTTAATAAAATTGATATACACGCCGCTCGACGTATTACGTTATTAATATTTCAGATTTATGAGCCGCGTATCGAGTCGTATAAAACGCACCGTCGTAAATCCATCCTCATAGTTCAGTTCGACTGACTATTATCAGCGAAATAAATTAACATGCACCGATTACTCCTTCTATTATGTCCCTCTTCTCTTGACATTTAGCGCAAATGCACATTCTATCGTAAATTTTTACGGATGTTTTCCATTACTGATAACCGGCTGTTTTCGAATCCAAATAAACTCAATCAGCAATAATTTTTCCTCCTTTTCCTCACTTCCGATTTCTAATTTCTTAAATGTATTGCTGTTTACCAAGCAGACCAATCATTATTCAAACCTCCTTTTCTACATTTTGTTTCCAGTTTCAAGTTTTCCATTCCAGTATCTACAAGTATTTAATTTATTTACACACATACTGTGGTTGGTTTTGTATATCAACACTTTATCTGCCACTGTCGCGTACACGTGACTCCTGGCTTTCTATGTATTATTATTATTGTTGTTTTATTAACGTGTTATGAGAGATACAAAAATATACACATGGTGAGTGACGATTAACGCGATGGTATGGAAGAGTTCACATTATCACGAGATTACAAAGTTTGCACAAGTGATTTTTTAAATTCGCCTCTATTATTAGCGTGCACGAGCGAAATTATTCATTCTCACTTCATATTTACAATGTGCAATTCGAACAATTGTCAACAATTAGTAAACAGTTTAAAAATTTACAAAAAATCATCCTTCAGCCTAACTTTGCTCCAAAGGTATTAAAATCTCAGTACACACCTACACTGCCGTTCATAATTAGGTATTATTTAGGACACCTGTTGTATTTCACTAAAAATGAGATGCCTATGTGGTACAGTTTGAATACTTTCCACTGTTTTAATTTTCTGGTTATAATTTAAAATACCAAATACAGTAAAATTTGTTAGAGTTTTCCAACAAACACAACGTTCTTTACAATTTATTCTCCCATACATAGTGGATGCCCTAATACTTATGAACGCCAGTGTACTGGCCAATATTTGCATAAAATCTTCCACTATCGACCACTGAAAATTGTAGCTGCAACAGGAATAAAATTAACAGCTCTTTGCTAATAATAGTAAATTTCCTAAAAATATCTAGGCTCTGAAAGATTAATGATCCTCGATCCACGATGATCCATCGTGGACGTTGATCCTCCTGCATGATGGTTTGTGACGCAATTAGAGTGTTTCGTTGAATTATTCATAAGGACCTGGCACACCAGGAGCTTCCATACTGCCCAGGAGATTCTTACGAGCAGTTTGTCCTTCATTTATTCCTGGCGACTAACTAATCTCATTACTTTCGTGCATCGGCGCGGAAACATCGCACTGCCAGCACGTAGAAAAATATTGTTAATCAGCACGAAAGGATCCACGCCTACTCCACTTCCGTTTCGTTGTACGCCGGCTATCCGCATACCCGTATCACGCTGCGCATCATTCCCGATCGTCGGGTGAAAATCTGCCCTCGATCCGGATTCGCTGTTTTCCATTTGCTCGTTGGTAGCTTTCTTCGTTGGCTTCCCTCGCGTCTTCCTCTCGAGGTACATATAATCGATATGGAAATGACGATGTGGAGAGAAGCTTGAAATATTGTAATAGCATTGCACGGTCGATACAGGGCGATTAAAAAAGGGGAGGGAAAATTTTTAGTAAAGCTGCTACGTTTTCAGTTCTCGTTTGGAAAGTCTGATTAGGAGTTTAAATCGGTGTCTCTGATTTTGGATTTACTGTGACGAATATTCGGATTTAATGGGATTTTAATACAGGTTTTTCTGGGAAAGTGTATTTAACGATTAAACAATTTGTTACGAATGCAGAATTATAAATTAACGTTTGCCTCTACAAACACACTATTTACGATTTTTCTATATTAATTTGAAAATATTTCAATTATGGTGGATAGATGTAGTATTATTTGAGCAAATAAATTTGGGACTTATTTAATTTTTTATGGGATGTATGTAGGTTTTCGTTTGAGTTATGCGCAACACTGTTAATCTTGTATTAAGAGTATTTAGAACCTCTTTTTGGTTTGATTCCACGATGTTCGGGATTCAAGCACAATTTATGGTAAAAACTGTTCACTGTGCAATAAAAAAAGCCGATCGCTTTAGAAAGCAATTTGGGGATTTTGAAAGGGAATTGAGTAAACGAATGAACTATTATTTTCTGCACCTATATTTTGAAATATGTTTTACTTCCAATGGTTTCTATAAAACTCGAGGATGCTGCTTCCCATTATTTTTCAAACGACCAATTCAATTGTAAACACTCTCTGCTCATCGTTTCCGGCAGCTTACTGCACAACAGGATGCGTTCAACGACCACCCGGAAATTAAGTGAAACTAGTGACAAAGCTGAATTTACTCACAATATTTCATGTGACTTTCGAAATAGGTATTGCAGCTCGATTCGCAAGTGAAATTCTCCCTTCCTTCGCAGCTTGATTTATAATTAGTAACGTGTAAGTACGTACATGTAAAAATACCATTGTGAAATAACTTCAATTGCCCAAGGAGAGTCGTATACGTCATTTATAAGGTAAATTGCATTCGCAATGCTCAGGATATATCATGAAATGTGTGCATAAATTCAGGAATGAATAAAACACGCAGGAATAATTGAGAAAGTTAATATAAACGTTTTACCTGATATTGTTTCATAATCTAATATAAGGACACCTTGAGCTTCAATACAAGCTCCAAAATAAGTTACTTACTTATTCACTGCTTTATAATTATACAATTAATTACCCTACAACTTTTCACAGTATTTCTATAACCCAGTAATTCATCCCTCAAGCTTCCTTCTTACATGCAATGAAACACCCTATATATCCCTCATCTGTCCCTTGTGTCAATTTAACACAAACGCAAATGTGCACAGTGCATGCCCTGCACATCGCTACATTATTCGTGAACGATGTGAACAGTGATATACCTAAATATGCAGAAATTTAATTTCTTATTTCCAGTAAAAGAATTTGCCAAGTCAACTATTTATCTTCTTACTATATTAATTTTTTTACCATTGCGTCAATATCACACCAAGGGACAAATTAAGTTGGGAACCTGAGGGACGGATGAGGGACGTACAACTGCGTCCCAAGATCTTTTTAACGAGAAGAAAGGGGAAAGGAAAGATTTGTCTCAATATATTCAACAGTTCTTTATTTTTACCATCTGTTGAGACCGTCTATTTCTTTTGTAATAACCCTCCATCTCTGCAAGCCACTCTGCAATAGCTGTCTTCACTCTCAGACATTTCCCTCGCGAATGCCCTTCTTTAAAAAACCGCTCGTCCAGGCCGTAACCTACCCTCGTTATACACTCCCCATTATACTGTAACTCACGACGCGTGCCCCCTCTTTAAACGGCAGCGAAGTTTTGAAGCGGGCAACGAGCCTCGTGCCAGCGCACGTGGCTAACCCTGTCTCGCTGGTATCTGTGCTCTCTCCCCGGTGTCCGTTTACAGGAAACCGGCTATTTACCGTTTTTACTCGAGTGTCACTTACAGCCGTCTGGTTTCCCCGTCACGTGCCACAGGGAAGCGGAAGAGCGCGGTGGAGCTGCTGCAGGAGACGAAGGCCTTTTACGTGAAGAGCGAGACCGTGCTGGATCGGAAGCAGGAGCTGAAGAACAGCGGTCACCTTCAGGTGTCTCAGCTGAGCGCGCCACCCAGGCTGCTGAGGAAATGCAGCGCAGCGTCTACCTGCGCCATGCAGCCGACGTCGCCGTCGCAGCTGCCACCTGCCCCGCTCGCGCCGCCCTGTTGCTGGGCATCCTGCCACGAGCAGGACAGGCGTAAGTTCCACCCCTCGCGGAAGTGCCCGTGTAGCAGAGGAGGCGCCCCGACGCGCGTAATCGATTCGACTTTGGCCACTTAAGAGCTGCCGCTTCACACTTTTCCGATCCACTGCCACGGGCAACTTGCCCAGCCGCGAGTCAGCTAAGTGGCCCGAGCGTGTGCACCACTGCTGACAGTCGGAGTAGCTGGATCAGGTACGGCGGGGGCTCGTAAATTGAACCATCGAGCTGCGGCACCAGCTGACGGAGCGGCTCTGATTAAGGCTTCGGGTCGTTATATTTCAGATTTCTCTCAGTTCGTTTCTGAAGTCTCTCGCAACAGGTTTACTTTAACCATCCACCGATTTTACGACCTCGCTGTACCGATTCTCCAGCTAGTATGGGAGGTGCCTTCCTATGGATGGGCTTCAAGGCTGGTAGCAGCTTGGGGGTTTCTTGTTCGTTAGATGTGTACGCGTTTGGACGTTGGCCTTCGGCTCTCATTTCCTTGTTCCACTGTCACTGAGTGGTTAAAGGCCTGGGCAGACATATCAGCTCCGCGACGACACAGTGCCGACGTGCCAGAAGTAAGAAGAAGAGATCCTCTGCGCCCCTGTTCTTCTTACCACTGACACGCCGACATTGCGTCGTCACGGAACCGGTAAGTGTGTTTATAGCTTAATCTGTTTAATAGGGAGTTGACGCTCGTCTCGTGTTCCTGGATCCATGGGATTTTTTTAGGCTCGTGGAATATTTAGATGCGATCGTGGGGAATTAAGCTTCCAGGTGGTGGAGGAGAAAGTTGAAGCCTACAGGGTGTTATATGTGGATCGCAACCCGCGGGCCAAATTTGGCCTTCTAGCCACTGATCTGCTGTCCGCGATTGTTTTAATTGTAAATCCATGTAAAAAACAACAAAGTCCTCGATTGAAAAGATCGTGAAATTTGCGAGTATGTTGCTTAATCTTCTAATGTCAAGCCTGCTAATCGCATTGCTTTCCATTTAACGGTGCAAAGTGAAACCGCTGACCCTCAAGTTTCTGCATTCGTTATGAAATTTGAATATCGCAAATGCTGATTTGCAGTAGTAGCTAAATTTATACGCCGATCTCGATAGCAAGTTGGAGCAGATCCATTGAGAATATATCCCCTTCTTCGAAGTTACCTTGTCAAGCATGCCAGGAAAGTCAGTCGATTGTCTCCTGGGACACCATATACATCGACGTTGGCATCTACCGCTATTGCAAACTAATTTCAACCAATCCGATATAGGATATTTCCACGTCCAAAGGTGTTAATTCCAACAGATCGACTCAACGAATCAGCGTGCCTCGACACCTTCGCGTATTAAAGGCTCGGGTCAACTCAATTAAAAACTTAAAGCTGCACCCCCACGCGCACAGAGCTTCACGCATTCGAAGCGTCCGTTTGGTACAAGCTTCGCTTTAAAAAGGCACTCGATGTTGGCTACAGGATCCATTTCGACTTTTTGAATAACATTTTACATTGAACTTAAATGTTGTTGTAATTTGAAATATCTATTTCCTTGGAGCAGCGGTGCTTGTAAGTAACGGGTGACATCAGTAATAATTATAATCGAAGTGTGTTCTGAATATGATGGGGTCTTAGGGGCCAGGGTCCTTTGCTTCACGCTAGGAATATCCCCACGCGTGTGCCAGTCGATTATCCGCTAAGGGCTGCCTCGAATATCGGATGGGACGTTGGGACAATTTCTAAAGCGCGTTTGGGCTTTGCTCAACAGCAGACGGAATTCTGAATCCTCAACAAACACTGCCACCCGCGCTGCCACCGAAGAGCCCACGCCTGGTTCCCGTTCCGCAGCGACGCACGATTTCAGGGCCACCAAGCAGTACCGGTGGAGAACAGCTGCAAACGAAATTACGACGACTACTAAATACCGATAGCAAGGAGAATGTCTTTTTCTCCGACAACCCGGCCCAGGTCGTCATGCAAACGAACGGCGTTCCCCAGGAGGAGAAATTCCGCTACTCGCCTGGGAGTCTGTCGCCCAATTTCCGTGACGAGGACCGTGGAAAGGTGACAGATTAATATTCATTACATATTGCGATTTCTTCTGTCTAGAATACTTGGTTAGCTTTTCGTTTTTAATATTAAAGTGATTAAGTAGTTTTCGATTTTTGTGCAAATGTGTGCAAGGTGGCATATTAATGTGAATTACATGTTACGAGTCGTTCTGTTTAGAGTGCTTGGTTCTCTTTTCTTTTTTAATGTCAATTGAAGTGACTACTTAGTTCTCGATTTTTGTGCAAACGTGTTTTTATTCTGAATATCGATCTCTGAGGAAATTAATGGATTAGTATTTCTTCCTTTTTCTATAATCTGTTAGTAATTCCTTCGAATCGTCCAAAACTGTAATCTATATTCTGTTATATCTATTACTTGAGTACTTAGTTGCTAAATGTAGCATTTGCATAAATTCGCATACAGAGCGTAAATTAAGCACAGTGTACAGTACTTCCAATATTTCCTAAAATATCCTAAAACGTTATTACATGGTTCATATTAAGAAACTTAAGGTATTCCTAATTTTCTAATGAAACAGAGAGTTGTCGACATTTCTGTTATTTTAATTTCTATGTATAATTCTTTTATAATAGTGCTAAAAATGTGCAGATTGTCACAGTTTACATACTGCATGCATAATATTTAATCTTGTATCTATACTGAAAAGAAGTAGGTCTACTTAATTCAGCATTTTTTATTAAATACTATTTATACATTAGATATTTATGATTTTTTCTTGAAAAACTATTGTTAATATTGGATTAAACTCGTTCGGGATATAAGGAGGCATTTTTAAACTTGCAGAAATTTTCTTATGTCGATGCTTCTTATTATTTATTAATTATTGTGGAATCTTGTTAACATCTTCAACGATGCACCTCCTGTTGGCGTGGCATGTAGCACCTATCACAGTCATCCGATTGCAAGAAAAAGAAAAATTTCTTAAAGTTACATAGTTTACTCTGCGATTGAACCTAATTTAAAGAAAAATAATGAAAAATTGAAAAATTTATAGCGTTTGAAGGAAAAAGTAACTTTTTGCCATAAATAAATTTACTTTACATCGACGTAACAAGTATTATCTATATAAATAAAAATGTAAATGTTCGTTTGTTCAAAATCTTAAATCTCCGAAAGTTCTTCATCGATTGCTTCGAAATTTCGACACAACGTTGCATTCGAATACGCGCGTGTTTTTACATACCTACTATTATAATATAAATGTCACACCTGTGAAGGTAGACATGCTTTTTTGAAAAACAGAGCCACAGCAACGCGTGGCCGGGTAGAGCTAGTTATAAATAAAAACTAAAATTACAATTTTAAATCCAATATTATCAAAAAATTTTCCCCCCAAAATGCATAAATATCAGTTACTTTTGAGGCTATCACATGAGAATCCCCACTTAAGTGTCGTATTTGTGGCATGTTCTCTTGCATCTGTTGTACATTGTACACGTGTACGTTTACTCGCGCTGAATCGTAAGCATTGGACGGTCAGTGGGAGGAAGCATAGTTAGGAATCGGAAGCTGTACATATGTACGCATGTTCGCCAGCTTAACGCAGGAGACATATTCCTCCGCTGTGTTAAATACGTGCACAGCATGACCAATGGAATTGTCACCAAACCATAATGAACTGTCAACAAAATTTAATTTCACGATACAAAAAAGAAATTGAAGAATTCAGGAAGACCAGCAGAAGTGCTGTTAACGTAGGACGGCCACTTAACTTCGACAAGGGAAGAAGTACCATTTATTTTATTCTCGGAGATCGATTGCACGAGAACTAGGATACCTTGTGACGCAGGTCGGTTGACCTGCAATATTTTCTTGTCAGGTCGATATTCTTGATCTCCAGCCCTCGATATGTTCGCTGGATTTCTTTTTATAGGGACACGTGAAAAGTTTAGTTTCTTTGCTCCACATTTGATATAAAAGTGATATAAAAGGCGATATAAAACGATCGCAAACATAGTTCGTAGTTCGAGGATTTCTCAAAGTGCACATAACTCCCTGCTATAAGGATCTAAAAAGCGTAACAAAATCGAAGATTAGTACATAGTAGAAAAGCTTCTGTAGGATATTGAAATAAAAATTATTTCCATTGAGATTGCTTTGTGCATTTTCAAATCAATCTCGAATAAGATTGAAGATCTTAATAGAAAATTCAAATAAGGTTGAAGAGACGTAATAAGAAAGTTCAAATAAGATCGATTTGTCCCTTTCTTTTTTTTTTACGAGCCCCGTGCGCCCCAAATTCCCCGATCCGTTTTTTTAGATCGCTCTTTAAATTGTCTTTGAATTGTCTTTACAGCATTGCTTGCAACCAGATCCTCGCTTCAAGTTCGGTCGAAGCAACTCGCACTCTCACACCTCAGGAAGAGCTGGTAGGAAATCGACCAGTTCGCCGTCGGTGGAGACCACCGTTTGCCACAAGTCTTTGCCCGACCTCCATACAAGTACACGACGACGGGCGTCGCTGTCGCCGCGCACGTCGACGAAGTCATCGAAACCTCCGGGGCATCATCAGTCCCCGAACAATTGCCCGGACTGCGAAACCAGCTCGGACTACTCGGAGCACAGCTTCAAACGAGACGGGGTCTGCTACCGCAGGTACTAAAACCATTTCCACTAGTACGTCATGTGAATACTGGTAGCGAAATTTAAAAGAATCATAGAAATCTTTGATGTCTTCATTGCCTGGGACCTCGTTCGAAGTTTTTGAATGAAAGCTGTGTCCTTCCAGCAGAATTGAACACCATTCGAAATTAATAATTTAGAAATTAGAAATTCTGTATTAGTTTCGAACGGATACTTATCTGAAATAATTGTTCCACTGCAATCAAGATAATTTGTTATTTGCGTGGAATTAGTCTATCCGCATGACTGGAATAATTCCTTAAAAATCAAATAAGATTGATGAGATTTCAGCATCGATGCAAGCTAGCTCCTCTGTTTAAAAAATAGAGTGCAGCTGAATAATATAGTAGGGGTAGTTATCAGTGGCCCTGGATTGCCAGGTGCTTTTCTCCCGACTATAATTTCATCAGGAATCTCAAGTTCGCAAAAGGCCCAGGTGGCAAACGTTCCGATGGGCCCATTTTTTTTCAGGGAAAATGGAGAGATAGTTTACTAAAAAGGGGCTAAGTGGTGCAGAAAAGAAATGTGGTATTTGGGTAAAATCATATATTTTTCTTGTCTTTAAGATGGACCCCTGGGGGTCCGTCTGGGCAGGGACCCAGGCGCCAACTGTCATCAGCCGCCTGTTAAATCCGCCACTGTACTTAGCCTACATACAAACCAACCCCTGCATCTATAGGTAACATAAAATCATCGATCTAATTCGCCTGACCATTGCATCAGTTCCAGACACATTAGACGCTCCTTAGGTTCCGGGGGCGGCGACGCGAGCAGCGTGTTATCTTCCGGGGGTCGGACGCAAAAATCGTCAGGCTCGAGCAAACTGAGCCATGGAGCCACCGCAAGGGATTCCGGTGGGTCATCGGGGCATTGCACGCATCGCAGCGAGCCACCGCCGATAATACAAGTACGCATACAGCTGGAACATAAATCTGTCTTGTAATGGAGGATGGTAACCGCTATTCATTGACCGAAACGTTCCCTTCAGGATTGCTGGAGCAGTCATATACGCCGTGACAGCGGCGCATCTACTCAACACTCGACTGAAAAGGATCGCTCGAGACGAGGTAGTTACGCTAACGGTACCCCACCTTCCGTCGTCAGGCACTACAGTCCTGATACCGAAAGTAGCAACAGCCAGACCGATTATAGCCCGACGTGCAATTCAAGGTATGCATAGGAAGAAATTGTACAAGGTGTGCGTCGGTACAGTTGGGAAGCTGACGATTCGATATTGAAAATTGCATAAGGCAAGTTCTTGTAATAGAAATAGGATTTTGAACAATTTTCTGGTACGTGGCTAACTTCTTACTCTCACTAACCGTCTTTCCTTCTTGAGAAGCTTCGCTTCTCAGCGTACGAAGCTTTGAAAACTTTGTCTACTTTATTGCAGACGAACCAGTGTGTTATAGACACAAGTATGTGCATTTTATTTTAATCATACACTTGAAATTTAGAAGAAATTTTTGTAATCATCATCTTCCCCGTTGTACCAGCAGGACACCCTGTACAAAATTCCTTCGCGGAGAGCAATCTTCGTTTCCTTATTGTCAGACGGAATGCAAAGTAAAGGGGCTAATGATTGCTGTGCTAGGTTTTCCGATGGCTGGAAAGAAGGTCGTGGTCGGCCGATATTGAGATCAAAGTCGGATATCAGTGATCGTTACTGGCGTCAGGATAATAGCCGCTCCAACAAAGTACCTGCTCGACCTCCGCGGTCGATTACACAGCTCGAGAACTTCTTTGATCGCCTGGGCCTCGATTCGGACAATTATCAGCGTATCACGGAGCCAGACTCGAAGTCCTCGTCGCCTGTATTCTTCGGCAGCGTCAGCTCCGTCGACTCGGCGTTAGGCCTTTACTCCTGGGTCGGGAACAACCAGACGAGCCAGAGCGGCCAATGGCAGAACAATAACTGCAGCGTCGGTATGGGCAACGACGATTGCAATCAGAGGGTTAGCGATCCTCCCAGCATCGTCGAGCGAAACGCCCGTATAATTAAATGGCTCTGTCAGTGTCGAAAAGTGCAGTTTGGATATAGCTAAACAACGAGTTAACGACGTAGACAATCGACCCTCCACTTACAGTAATCTATGCATCCAGGTCAACGAACATACATATGTGGTTCTTCATCTTGCCAGCGATCATTCTTGTTTATATTCTAATTCATCGCGGAAGCCTGTCACGTTAATTTTAAGTTCGTTAGTGCGTAGTGGTTGAAATATCGTTTCCTCCCCTTGCTTCCTCTCAGTTACTAATGCTGCGACTAGCAGCGCCTTAATTTATGATCCTTTAACTTCGCAAGAACATGTGCCATCTACATTTTATACCTTGTTATGCATTTCTATTGCGTCTTTAATATTAAATTTGTCACGCATCGTCTCGATGTGGCATTCGTTGTTTTTATCCATACATTTACACGTCAAAATTTGTACATATAATTCGTAGGCGGTAAAAAAATTCTCTCGTATTTTCATACACGTAGTCGCGTAGCTTCTCGCTTCTTCGGTTGGCTTCGTTTCCATTTCTAGCGAGTAAATTTCTTATTATACGTTCTATTAAATTTATCACGAGTTTATGGTACACGGATCGAATTGTCTCCGCGTTCCTGGCGTATTGGCTATGGCGGAAGTTATTGTATAAAAAATTCGAAGTTTATTGCAATGTTTTGTATTGGAATTGTTAATTAAGTTGTAGATTAGTCGTTGCCAAATTTCATCATTATGAAGTGCTTTGCGGGGGTGCCATCGATTAAATGGCGGTCGCGTGGTTTTCCTGTCGGAGAAGGGATATTTATCATTCGCCGTTTTGTTCATCGAGCCACACATTTCCCACTTTGATTGATCTTGCCGTTCGATGAGTAATATCGATGTTGAACGCTAATTGACGATGCGTTTAAATTATTCTGGTTCGGTAGGAATTGAAATGGTAGCGTTACAATGGAGAACAACCTTCTGTGTTCCCAACAATCCTTACTACGGTAGCCTTAGCTCGATTTCATTAAGGGGGGTTTGCGCCTTGTTGGGACGAAAAATAGGTCATTCTTTGTGAATTTTTTCTACAAAAACGGTTCGACAAATTAATTTGAGGTTTCGCGGGCTATTTTATTGTATCTTGAACTATTGTTCTGAATTTTTGTGTGGCAGTGAAAAGAAAAACATGGCAGATACAAAAAGAGCGTTGAAAAATAATCGGGTGGTCCTCGCGTTGACGAAAAGTACTGTAAGGTTTATCCGAAACACAAAAAAGAAAAAAGATTCTTAATGTATATGAATGTGGCTAATGGTGGTAGTAGATTTATTGCCGTATCTGTTACCGTTCCTTTTTTATTTAAAAAAGTTTTCCCGATTTTGCGGCAAAACCTGTTTCAGACTCAAATCAGGACGCTTCGCCTTCTTCAAAAGGCTGCCATTTTAACATTTGTTTATATTTATTAATAAATCTACTACCATCGATAGCCACATTCATATAGATTAAGAATCTCTTTTCTTTTTTGTGTTTTGGTTAAACCATGCAGTACTTTTCGCCAACGCCAGGATTTTTATATCTGCCATGTTTTTTTTCTCTGTCACACAAAAATTCAGAACAATACTTCAAGATACAATAATACAGTCTGCCAAACCTCAAATTAATTTGTCGAACCGTTTTTGTAGAAAAAATTCACAAAGAATTACCTATTTTTTGGCCCAACAAGGCGCAAACCCCCCTCAATGTTTCTCCCGATTCTACCTAATTACATTAACTTGGACCGTATTTTAGAAATACAAACACTACTGGTACAAAGCAGAACAGATGTGATTTAATGAATTTTTAAGAACTTTTCTCTGTAAAAAAAAATGTTCGCTAATGGAATTTGTATAAGGAATTTAGTGGAATTTTCACGTTGCTGTTTTTATATCTCGTAAGTGTTGTTAGGAAAACCTGCATTAAATTGTTGCAAAATTCGTTTGAATGTAATTATACTGAAAAAAGATTCGTGTAATTTTGGACATTAAAATTTGAAAAAAGGATTTTACTTCTGTGTACGATATTTTGGATTTATCGATCTTTAAAAATCAGTTATTAAATTCGACGGATGGATTCAATTCCAGGCTGAGTGTCAAAAAGAGTTTTTGCATATTCGGTGTCTTGTTCGGTGTAAGTATCTACTTTGTGCCTAAAGAAAAATTGAGAAACCTTATTTTGATAAATAAATTTATTCCGATTGATTAATATATCTATACGTATGTTCAATATTTTATTAACGAGATCGATCGATATCCTGTGTATTTTATAAATTTTAATATTATCATTTAAGTATTAAGAGGATGCTTGAATCGGTATCTCATATTTTAGGACATTCAAATTGAATACAATCGCTAAAACGATACGAACATAGATAAGGAATGCCCGTAATTTTTAAGAAGACGTATTGTTCGTTTACCGCTTAAAATGTTCCCCGATATATTTCACCGTGCAATAATACGGATAATTCACTTAGACGTTTCTTATTTTAGGTGATACTTACTAGTTCATACTACTTGAAATATTTTACCTACTGTGTGGCAATCAATTACGGATATATTAATTATGACTTTGAATGTTTCGTAATGGACAAATTGTTAATTATGTGATTCAAGTATTTTAAAAAAGGAAAGAAGAAAGAATTTATGTAACATAACACAAGAAAAAAGTTACTCAACTACTCTCATTTCAAGTGATATAGGTGTCTTAGATAAATAGTGAGTTCGCATAGGTCGTAAGCGAAGCGTGGTAGTGCATTATAAATTAAAAAGGAAACGAGGAAGAAGAGTTGAAATTACTACCGTATGTAGTAAAACCTTGCATTTTTCAGGCAAATGTATAGTGATGCTTGCATTGAATATTAGATGTTTCCGTAGTTATATATCCAGTATTTACTGTAATACTTACAGTTTTTTGACAAAAATATATAAAGGGTGTAATCGAAATTACAAAGACTGCTTCGGCAGTCAGTGGTAAAGTGTTATTGCACAAAAGTGAGCATAGAATACGTATGTGTACAAGAAGAATTTTGCTTACAACTTTTTGAGCTACGGAATGTTTAACGTATGTATATTTAATCACGATTAACAGTATTTTATTCCCAGAAATAAAATTCTTGTTGTGCATTGAAAGCCTGTTAATATTTACTAGAGTTGTAATTTATGTTTTGGTGGATAATTTTATTGTAAAATGTTCGAGACAATTTTAAAATTTAATTACAGCTTAGATGTGTTATGAAATTTGAGCAACGTGATATCGAACGTTATCGATTTTATTTTCGAAAAGTTTTAAGCAAAATGTTTGGACTAACACTGTACGTTGCTTCTTGAGAGTACAAGCACAAGGTGTGTTCTATTTCTACTCCATTAAATGTTCAAGAACCGAACAGTTCGTCGAAAGCAACATTTGTTTCGATGTTGTTTTAAATTTATCTGAATTCGAATACTCCTTTAGGTGTTTAAAAATCTTATTACTCGTTAATGTAGAAATATGCATTCCACTTCTGTAACATGTGTTCAACATGTGAAAAAGCCTTTAACATGAATCTCAAGAAGTAAAAGGGTAGCATAAATTTCATTGTTTCTTTCTTTTCGGTAGAGTTACGCTTTCATCGATTACATTTGTTAATGTAAGTGAAGGAATTTGTATAACATTATCCTGCAATTTATTTTAGATCATAGTTTATGTGATCAAAGTACTTGTACATTAAAATTAACTGCGTTGTGTTTACTATTTTATCGACTTGAGGCTTAGGTAATTTTAATATTAAGTGAATTTGTTGGAATTTATTCATAATTTTAAACCCAAATGTATACTTAAAATATGGAACTTACGTATAAATGTGCATAATTTGTGATCCATAATATTTAACATTGTTAAAGTCATACATTTTTAATTGCTTTTTTTATAATCTAGTCACGTACATCAAAATATGTTAAATTTCGAAATAATATTATTAAATTCCTTCTGTGTATCGCTGGTAATTTTATTTTCAAACCCAAAATTTATGTGTTTTAAATTGTACTTAAAATTTAATTAAAATATAGATTCTCTGAATTATAAGGTGTAGAAATTGAATTACTAAAATTTGAAGCAATTTCTATTTTTTCATCTGAATATTTAAAGCGTGCATTATTTGCTCCTTTTTTGTAGTAAACAATCACAATTTATTCTGAGATGATTTTCAAGTAGTTGAAATATATACGAATATGTTAGTCCATAACGTAGAAAATGTTATACACAAAGTCTGCAATATATCTTTGTAAATTTTCTTGTTGAAATATTATTTCTATCTTAAATATTGGATTAGAATATTTTGGAAGCAAAAATCGTATAAGCATTGGGGTAATAATTTATCTTAATCTTTATTTAATTCAAAAAGAAATTCAAACAATAGTCATATGCAACCTGGATCTAACTAGAAAGAGTCTTTATCAGAAAACTACTTGGGTTGATTTAAAAAATATCTATATACAGGTCGAATGAAAAGTATAAATAATGTAAAAATCGTATCATTGGATTTTATCAATTTAACTTTACGTTAAATGACTGTTAGGTGATACAACTAATTATAACTAAAGTATAACTAATTATAAGTACAAACATTTTAGTACTAAGAATATTTTACTACTCCAACATTATCTATATTTACCCTATACAACTATTACTAAATCTGTCTACTAAATTTTCGAAATACGATATTTTTATACACAGAAAGCAGGAAGGTTCAAATTTCTCATTTCTACAAATTTCCCATATCTCGTAGACTTATATAAAACTTTCCAAACTGATAATATAAGGACATTTGACAAAAAGAGTAATTAATATTCACACTTAAGAGAAACGATATATTCCGTTTATTGCTTCGCCTTTCGAAAACAAAAACCCTCGAGTGCAACGTGAGAAACCGACGAATTCAAATGTGGCGCGGTTGGCGGTTAGCTCAAAATCGGTACGTCATGTCGGCCATGGTGCCGCGTGGACGCATGCGCGAGAGTGGGGGCTGCGCCTCTGCGGTCTGCCAGTCAGTCAGTCAGTCTCACGGACGCGCGAAAGACGTCTGACGCGCAGTTTCGGTTGCGCGGACCGAGCGAAATCGTCGATGGTCGTTCGTTCAACGGCGATACCATTTGACGAGAGAATTCCGTCTCGTACGCGGCCGACTGGTGACCCGTGGCGTGACGGTTTCTGGTAAAGGGTGTCGCGGTGGCGCGTTTAGTTATGTCGCAAGTGCTTTGGCCGCGAGAGGCGCAGTGACGACGACTCGCCCGTGTGTGCTTGCCGACATCCTCGACAGCCCTGCGATGGAGTCGATCAGAAAATGGTTCTACAGGCCTAAGGTGAGTGCCTACCGTTCCGTCGCGTTAACGTCTCGCCTCCCGTCCCTCTTTCCGCGTTTGGCCTCTATCATGCCATCCCGTGCGCTTCTCCCATCTTTTCTATCCGCGTTCCTTGTCGTGTGGCTTAGCTGATCGAACGCGTGCGCTCGTTCTTTTTTCTCCCGTCCCTCGTCCCCGTCCTGCTGGGCCTGCGCGCTGTTGCCACCTGTTTCGTGCAAAATTCGCACGATACCCTGAGCGGTGTGCTTCGGGCGACGCGCTACACCTGCGTGATATACGCGATTACGCGCACGTACTTCATTGATACGCGCACGGGCCTGTGCCGCTCGTCCTTGTTTACGAGACGACGCTTCCCCCCTTTTTATTTCGCGGATTATCGCGATCGCACCGCGTACAAAGAGATCGCAACTTCGCTGATCGAAGCTGCAAGTAGCGCTCGTTCTGCACGGACTAATCAGCTGATACGGAACAGAGCCAGACGGTTTTTAATCTTTTGAGCGGCGCGGGCAGCGGCGGGCGCCCTCGACGCGATGTTTTTTTTTCAACACTGCCCGCGTAGACGTGGGAAAAACATCGCTCGAGGCTCGGGCCGCCTTTCCAGTGGGAAAGTAAACATAAGGACCCCTGCGTGCTCTTTCCCGAGATGGTTAAATCCATTAGAACTTCAATGGTGGGGGGGAGGTTCTTTGTTTCCTCGGGCTCGAGCGACATCCTAGGTCAGGATTATTTCCAACTCGCCTTTTCCCTTTCAAGATCAGCCGATATGAGTTTCCGAACTCGTTTCCCATTTACCGACGTACTTTCTCTTTCATTACCGATGACCTACATTTGAAATTACACGATCCCGGAATCCGTCGTGACGTCTAACCTCAGTGTCGAGCAGCTGGACACCGAACAATAGATCGCGGAAAAATCGAGGTGGATTTATACAGGGTGTGACGTTATCTTCGGACACACGTTTCCCTCGTTAATTAATGCGTCGTGCGTTTCTGTCGCCGTAGAATATTCGTGACTGATTTGTCGGACATTCCGCGCACGTATCAGGAAAAGATTTTCTGTTCCTGTTCGCCGCGTCGTACGTTTGCCATTGGCGCATCCAAAGGTGTGCGACGGCACTCGCGAAAACGTCGAGAGCAAAGTAGACGTTCCATTCATTCGGACGGTGCTTCCTCATTGCTCCAGCCGCTGTCGCTTACTCTGCGAGTCGGGAAATGATGCAGGATGATGAAACGGGTCGCCCGTTCTCCCATCGGAGCGATTCCCACCGATTAGTATCTAATGACACGTCTTGTGCGTGTACACACAGCTCTCCTCGTTGATTGTTCCGTCTGACATGTATGGCGTCACGTGACCGCGTCGAACCAGCTTGACTGTCATGAGGCAACCGAATTGTTTTCTTACTATTAACCAACGATCTCGTTCCCTTGGGCGGTTCGATGTTAACAAGTTAATCTTAAACTTAATTCCCAGGTATTTTTTACGTTATTTGGTCGTCGACACAAGCTTTTACGGGAGGACCGTAAGAATTAATGAGAAAACTAAATTGCGATATTCAGTTCAATGCAATGGCGCACACTTATGGAACCGTCTTCCGTAGCTTTATTGTAAGAACTGTCGGA
The DNA here is from genome assembly GCF_050908995.1 of Andrena cerasifolii. Lineage (NCBI taxonomy): Eukaryota > Metazoa > Arthropoda > Insecta > Hymenoptera > Andrenidae > Andrena > Andrena cerasifolii. Next base: position 11,129,592 of record NC_135120.1, on the reverse strand, counting down.
TTCAAATCATTGTAATCTCTATTTTGTATTTCTATGGGGTTCTTCCCGTTTATAAATAAATAATAATGATAATTATAGAGACACAGTAGTTGTGTAATATTCTCCATAAATTCAGCTTTTTTCTTTAGTCTATTTCCATTTCCACGCTGGATTGAGAAACACCTTTTTCTTCTGAATAAATGTTTCACCGCCGATAATTTAAGTTAGTGTGTAGGGATTGATACGCGCCTATAGTGCCTTCGTTAGCAACACCACTGTATTCGTGTGCACTCTCGATAGCAGACTCGTCGACCGTGGACGAAAGTCAGTAGAGCCACTATCCGAGAGCTCGAAACACTTGAGTAGCTTGAAATTCTAGCCGAGTGAAACTCGTTTTATCGAGCAGCATCGGATACTCGGTCACACGAGCAATTGTGCAAGCCAATAAATTGGGAGTAGTTCGGGAAGTCTTGGGTGTATAACTCGACGAATTCGCAGCAGCTCAAAAATCCTAATGGACAAAAAATTGCAGTGGATCGAGAAGTTGCAGTGCCTCTAAGAATTAAAATATGTCGGTGAAAGAATTTGGAGAGCTCATAAAAAAAATTGCGCGACATCGCGAAGTTAAAGTACCTCTGACGAAATGATTTTAGTGAGCTCGAGAAGAAATTTCAAGTAGCTGAAAGCATTCTGGCTATGTCGAAAAGAAATCGAGTGTTTGGCTTGGCCCGCTTTTCTCGGATGCTCGCACACCTCTAGACGGTAGCACACTTTTCGTGTTTGCTGTGCCGCGAAAGTAACGATTTCAGTTACTTTACGGTGCCTTGACCATGGTGCGGTTGGATCAGGTTCAACGCGTTCTCAAAACATCGGTAGACCGAGTATTCGCGCGAAAACAACTACCGATTGTATAGCCACTATGGCCAGCCAGAAATTTGTCGACAAAAGACTGTTACGTTCGCGCGACCGCGTTATGGGGGTAGTTTTATTTTTGGTATTAAAATTAGAAATCAAGTGGTGTCAGTCTGGGCCAGGACTTAACGGGGGACTCTTGTGTAACGGCCCCAAAAGTAACTGATATTTATGATTTTTTTAAAAAACTATTGTTAATATTGGATTAAACTCTTTTGGGATATAAGGAGGCATCTTTAAACTTGCAGAAATTTTCTTATGTCGATGCTTATTATTTATTAATTATTGTGGAACATTGTTAACCTCTTCGACGATGTACAGTGGCTCACAGCCATAATCGTACATTCTTTAAAATCGCATAACTGTTTTAAAATTAATCCAAAAGTTTTGAGTTTTTTTTTTTAGAAGCTTGGATTAGTTTGCTAATTGACGTGATTCGTCGTTTTGAAAAAATGCACTTGGTCGGAATAGCAAAAAAAAAGAAAAGGTCGTTTTTTAAACTTTTTTTTATGAGCCTGTAACGAAAATTCAAAAAACCTGTTTGTAGATTCACGTAAGTTGTATACGTGTCTAAAATTTCATGAAAATCGGTTAACGTTGCTCTCTCTCTGAGCTATAAACGCTTAAAGATCACAGAATAAGGTCGAGAATCGCTGATTTTTGGAATTTCCGGGTTTTTGGAATTTTCATTACAGGCTCACAAAAAAAGTTGAAAAAACGATCTTTACTATTTTTTTTTTGCTACTCCGGCCAGGTGTATTTTTTCCAAAACGATGAAACTAATCCTTAGTAAAGTAATCCTTATAGCTTCTCAAAAATACTCAAGTCGTTTGGACCAATTTTAAAAATTTATACGACTTTAAAGTGTGTACGATTATGGTTGTGAGCCACTGTAACTCTTGTTGGCGTGACATGTAGCACCTGCTATAGTCATCTGGTTGCAAAAAAAGAAAAATTTCTTCGAGTTAATTATAAAGAAAAAAAAATGCCTGATTTAATGGAAAAACAACTATAAAAATTGAAGAATGTATAGCGCTTGAAACAAGAAATAATAATTGTTTAATAAAAACTAAGTTTGATAAGATTTAATATTGAATTCAAATAATTTTTTTAATTTATTACAAAGAAAGAGTAACTTTTTTCCTGAGATAAATTTACTTTACATCGATGATATAAGGCATGTATTATAAAATATGAATTATTATAAATAAAAATTAAAATTTTAAATTCTGTATATTAATTCATATTAGGTGGTGGGAACTTTGCAAAGTTTTCTATTTCTTCGTGCCTAGGCATGCAGAAGGAAAAGTAAGGTGGATGGTTTCCCCAATTAGTTATTCCTCTGAATTTATATAAATAAACTTGTGAGTCACTGTATTTCACTCGATTGGATTTACAACCAGTGGCTCAAAATAAACTTGAACTTTTTTTATTTGATCACGTCCAAGGAATCGTTTCATCGGCTTGCAGTTAAACTCGATCGACGTTCATCCTATTGCCCTCGTAGACTTCTTCCTTGATCGAGAATCGTAATAAACTGTATCAGCCTGCCCCCCGGGGTCTATAAATACTATCTTTCTATGTATATTAACTTTCTTCTGACTTTATACAGCAGAGCAACTGGTTCCTGCCCGTTTAATCGTTTCGTAGGAGATAGATGTACAGCATCTTGCTTTAAGATTAATTTGTTCTCCTCGTACGTAAGTGGCTCGTGAAGAAATTGATAGTCATATTTGAAAGTCATCCTTGGAGTAATTTAGGTCGTTAATATTTTTCTCAGACAGAAATATTCTATTAAATGCATTAGTATTTCATTGACTAACTAATTCAGTTCCCATAAGTTAAACTAGACGAATTGAAATAGCAAGCAAGTAGTTCTGAAGATATTCGAAGTTAGAGAAATTTATATTTATATTTCTTTCTTCGTTTATTTATTATAAATCGAGGCTTATAGAATGATATCTATGCTTCTATAAAAATGATATTCAGCAGAAAGTTGTTGGATTTATCTGAAACGTTCTATTCTTCCTACATTCTGAATGAATCTAACGATCGATGAAGATATGAGAATTCAATTATTTCGTACCTGAATGTAGTAAAGTGGAAGGCTAACTACGAAAATATGAAAAAAAAATGGAGCGTTATTAAGTTTGTAGTAGACGGAATACGGAATATTAATATCCAGAACGGATACTCAATTTCTCTGGGAATAATTAGTCAAGGATCGAGGCATGCACACAGATATCCCAGTACGACGCCTGTACTTTCGTTTGATCGTGACTCGTACACATTGGAAGAATACATTTAACGCTCGTACGGGTTAGAGCAGGCTGGTTACTTAGCATAGTTAGTATAGGTCGCGTAGATTGCTTAGATCGGAGACACTTTCATTTAATTCCACACTACGTACAGCGAAATGAGATATCGCGCTTGTCCCAATTAGAATGTCAGGCTGCATTTTGATAGCAGGGACGGGGTGATAATCGTTACCGGACGAATCAGTAACTGTTTCATATATTTAAGGGGACCCTCCGGTCGAAACGCCCTAAAAATAGACGATTTTCAAGAATTTTTTACAAGAGGAGTTTATAATGATCCTTAAAACTGTTTTTGGCTTTTATCGATACACTCGTTAGTGTGCAAAAATAATTTTCTTCCATGTTTTCCAAGTGGCGATTAGTGCAGCGCTGCCAAAAAGAGGTGTCTAAACGGTAACGATGAAATTGACTCGCAGGATTTCTTAATTTCTTAAAGTTTATATCAATGGCTGTCGCAATTATCTTCTGTCGCGGTAAAAACACACAAAAACTGCGATGGTCGGTGCACATTTGAACGAAATAGTATTTAAAAAATGGGTAATTTTACTCATAAATGTGCGGATAAAAAAAAACCGTGTCTCAAAAAATTATGTTAGAGGATCATGCGATAGCGAGTCCAATTACGAACCAAATGCCTCGAGGTTTTTTTGAGTCGGTTCGTTGGATCTTCTGAAATCTTGGTTGCCGTTTCGGCGCCACTTTTTGGCAGCGCTGCACTAAGCGCCACCAGAAAACGCATCAAGCCCAAAAACATGAAACGGAAATCTTTTTGCATACCCTAACGAGTGTGCTAACCCTTCGTAATTACAATATATAATTACAAATTGGTCACATGGGTTTCACTGCACCCCAGCGTCATTTTTGACTTACCATTTTCGTATTTTTTAATCCCTTAACTTTTGACTGATAATTGTACAGCCGTAATATTCATACAATCATGCTCTAATTGTCTTTTTCTAGAAATGTAAATTTTGATACGATGGAATTTGCAGTTGAAAGAGGCGATTTTTTCCACGATAATAATTCCTCTTTGGAAGTCGTAAATGCGCGACATTTGAACTCGAAAATTTTATGTCTAACCAATCCAGCCAATCTAACCAAGCTAAGTAATTTAAAAAATATTTTCGCGAATGTCTCAGAAACTAAGGTCCAGCGGCGGTAAACGCGTACAGGAAAAAGTTGCTCAAAAACTGGAGTTTTACAGTAGATTTAAATTTTATCAAAATCGGCGATGAAAACCTAAACCAAATAACCCCCCACATTTACATAAGCAAGTCGCATTAACAATATCCTCGGAGTGGTTGACAATAGCAGAGGGGACTCGGCGAGACGTTAAGTTTACGATTTACTAGCCACCCTGTACACGCAAGAATGAGCATCCTGCACAGGGGTGTACCAAAAGCGACGCGGAAGCGCGGCGTCGTATTCGGGGGGTGGATCGGCGGCGGCAAAAGAGGGTCAACGATGCGTTCGAATGACTCATTTCAGGGTGCTGTTTCTTACGGTGATACCGTCGGCGCGGAACGACGTGAAAAACATCCGTTCGCTATAATTCGTCGCGGCAATCCGCGTGCTACGGCCTTTCTCCTTGAAGCGCCGACATAATTACAATGGCTTTCGTATGTCTCATACTGGCCGAGGCGCGAGAGATATGGCACGAAGCAGACTTCGGCATTATTTGGATAAAATATTTCAGAAATTATTCAGAACTCACAAAAGTTCGTTTTATTGAACTTCTTCGAGGGGTCTTTATTAAAAGTGAAAATGTATTACATATTTTTGGGGGATTAGTGCTGGGAGAGAGATATGAGTGATTCCTGTTGTCCAGACAAGAAGGAAATGTGGAGAAAGTAAGGAGTTTCATTGGGCACCATTTGGAATTAATTAAACCTCTCAAAGCCAAAGAAAATCGACTCCATTTTCTATGCACTCTTTTATTTTAAGGATGTATCGGGTGTACAGTGACTCGCATTAATATTCGGACACTTTTTAAAGTCGCATAACTTTTTTAGAATTGGTCCAAACGACTTGAGTTTTTTTTTTGAGAAGCTAGATTTCGGGAATTTTCGCGATTCTCGACCTTATTCTGCGATCTTTAAACGTTTGTAGCTCGGAGCAACGTTAACCGATTTTGGTGGAATTTTAGGCACGTATACAACTTACTGCAATCTACAAACAGTTTTTTTTTTTTAATTTTCATTACAAGCTCACAAAAAAAGTATAAAAATCGACCTTTACTATTCTTTTCGCTATTCCAAACAAATACATTTTTTTTCAAAACGACGAAACGCGTCAGTTAGCAAACTAATCCTTCTAGCTTCTCAAAAAAACTCAAGTTGTTTGGACCAATTTTAAAAAAGTTATGCGATTTTAAAAAGTGTCCGAATATTAATGCCAGTCACTGTATAATCTTAGACAAAGGTACATGAGATTTGAAATACTTGAATATCTACATACGTCTTACGCATAGAAAGATGCAAGGAACTCGAACGACAGTTGGAGTCTTATTTTTACTCCTAGAAAGCTATTTGTCACTTTACGAATGCTTTTCCCAGCATTATATGCGGTTTTCTTCATGTACGAACCTAAACTTTGGGCAGTGAAAATGCCCTGCATTCAACTGTGTAACGCACAATTTCCTCAAGTTATTTATTTCTTTAAAACGGTGTAGCGAAAACAATTGAAACTCGGCAGATATTTCCTTCTATCCATACACCGCACGTACAAAAAAATTGAAAGCATTGCTACCATTTCTTCAACATTTTTTCAGCTGTTTTATCTGTCAAGATTGTCTCTTTCCATAAGAGTACGTGTAGAAACAGTGAAGATTAAAATCGTTACAACTCGGCAACCGTTTAGTGAAAACGTTTAAAATTTTTGGAGCACATCAGGAAGATTGAAAAGAACAATCTCACAAATTTTCATCAACTTGGTACGATTTTGAAGATAGATCCCATACGTTCTTAAAATCCAAGCACATAGCTATTGCTAAACTTATCAGTTCGCTCTATTTTTATTTAACGCAGCTAATCAGTTTAGCTTCCTCTATTATGCCACATCTCAATCATCTGATCTGAATCACACGCGTATATTTATTTCCCTTTCTTCCACAGATTTGTGTCTCTTTTCTTCCCATTCACCGTGATGCAACCGGTGTTTGGTCTGTCACAGGCGGTGACTGGCGTCATTAAGTCACCTCTAATAATACATCCATAACAACGCGAGACGGATTAAAAGTTTGTGGCCCGGGAAGTAAATAAAGAGGTTCGACAGTGTTCCCTTACTTATCGGGAATCGGCTGAACCTCTTCGGTGAATCACCGGGCGTTTTTCAACGCTGTCGCCGAATGGAACCGCGCTCGGACTCGATAACGCGCCAGTGGTGACACTGTGGCACGTTTTTACACGCGCGCTCTTGTTACATGATTGCGGTGCCGTTGTAAACGAAGCCCTCGGTTTTGTCATCGAAAGGAGAGCGTGTCGTTGTAGCTTGCATCGGCGGGCACGGCTGTAATCGAAATTAGTGGAACAACGTTATGATTGAGTCCTTCTTGAAGCATGTCAGGAAGTCAATTTGTGGTTAGTCCACCATGAAGCGTATTACAGTCATCAGCGTTGAAAGTTCTGAAACGCGTTCCGCGCGAAGGTTGGACTCGTACGTAATAAAGCAGGATAGTGGAATCAGCTCCTCGCGAGCTCTGTGCGAAATTATATAGTTTTGCAGAAAGACTAATTTGTTCTGCTTCGTTTTATCGAACGAAATTGTGCAAGACTGTGGAAGTCGTTACAGTAATTCCTCCCTTCGATTTGGAAGCAGTTTCTGTGGGATATCGAATTAGAAAATTCAAATGCTAGTTGGTATTTTCAGGTAGTTGTTTACATTCAATTTAATTTCTGGCGGTCTTTATATGAGATTCGAAGAATAGAGTGAATTGAAACTTCGCTTCAACTTATTCGGTATACAATTTTATCTACACTAGAGGAACTGCGATGAGTCGTTATCGAGATGGCTCCAGGGCACATAGTTAAGTACGCTACTCTTCACTGTATTTTTCTTTAGAACCAGCTGTTATTTTATTTATAGAAATTTCTGAATAAAGGCGGTGAAAAGGGCTGAGGTCACTTCGCCTCTCAATTTTTTTTTTTAAATTGAAACTTTTATATACACCGCTATTATTTGTTCAGGTGTAAATGCACAAAGAAGGTCGTCGAATTTCTGTCCAATCTCAATGTCAGTGTCTTGAAATTTCGTAATAGCCGCTGTTAGTGGGTCAGGTGATAATGGCCTTCCACTCGATTACGCAAAATAGGAGTCAATTGCGTTTTTATAGGACTCGCATTAGTTTGGTAATTTGCATCGCCCTATTAGGGTTGATCTGAAAATTCAGTATGCCATATTCAAATTACCATGGCTCGTCCGTGCGCAATACGTTCAATTAAACATTCCATGTAGTGCGACTTAATTAAATTACAGTCGACCGTTCTATAGATAATAATGACCAATTTACGATTGCGTGCTTGAAATTCACCTTCTGCATGAGTTCTGGCCGTTCAGCGTTTCTCGGACAATCTGTCCCATCTTCGCCAACGCTCTATTTGCTTTTATAGCTTTGTTCGCGTTTTGTTGTGCAGTATCCAGAGTGTCTCGTCCTCGTATTATTTTAATAATAATACAACGCTGATACAATATCAGTGGCTAAAAAACCTTTCTTTCTTGCAGATATTCACCTCGTTATCCCCGTGTCTATCTCTCACATACAGTTTACGTATTCCGTCTTTGATACGCACAGTAGCAAGAAATTACTTCTCAGTGGCCTTGTGTAATCACGCGTCATGAATTAGCGCCTACAATGGCACGATTTACAATAGAAATCGCGTTTCACGCAATTAACCCTTGCACGGTGGATAGTTTAACCGCACGTCGGATGTTGGGTCCGTTTTGACCCATAGCTTCATTCATACACGCCTCAAAAGGAACTTCTTATATTAGATGTTACTTACAAAGGAACATCGCGATCCCTTACTCACCGATTGGAACGCAACTTTGTGGGTTTACAAAGTGACTCAAGACAAGAACAACGGCATGCTTCGTTCGTGCTCAATCGCCCTTTAAGGGTGTGCAAACTAATCTCAAAGTAAAATCGTCATTCCCACTTTTTCGCGTATAACCCCTAAAGTACAAGAGACAGAAAGAAATGTTTCAAACAAAAGTTTAATGGTGCAATAAGTGTTACAAACCTGCGTTAAAATAAATTCTGAAAAAAAAATTTTTCTTCATATTTTCTAAAATTCTTTTCAAAATTTTGTTAACGTAGGATTGCAGCGTTTATTTTACCATTAAACTTTTGCTGGAAATTTTTGTTCCGTCTCTTGTACTTTAGGAGTTACACGCGAAAAAGTGGGAGTGCCTATTTGCCTCTGAGATTAGTTTTTACAGTCTTCAAGGGCGATTGGGTACGATTACATAGTTCTCTGTTTAGATAATTAAAGTTCTTATTTTTCCTAAAAATTAACGCTCATCACAAGCAAGGCTGGTAGCTAAGATTTGTGGTGGGCCCGCACGGACCCTGCAGGCTCCAGGCGAGTGTTAAGCAGTAGTGGGCGTGGCCTCGTGCGGCCACTGTATTTTACTGCGCCTCTAGCTCTCCCTCCACATCTTTTCCTCTTACTACCATCAATCTATACACAAACAAAAGCTTCACGAATTCATAAAAGAGAAAGCAACGAACCTTGAAGTGCCTGGAATGCTAGCACCTATAAAAAGCAGTAGGGGTACATACTGTCCTTCGCAGGCCTTAAACGCGCCTTCTCACAATTTCGTGACAGTAGCTCCCTTATCGACAGGACGTTCCGAGGACCGTCATTAATTTACAGCGAAGTAAACGATCGTAGGGGAACAATTTCCATGCGGGATTCATTGTGCAAGGTTCCGTGAATCAGCAACGCGTCCACGGTTCTTTGAACGCGAACCACGGCGGCACGATTCGCACGTACACGCCGCGGAATCATTGTCTAGTCGCGTGCAGTATTTTTGCATACGCGCGCGATCGCGCCCACCAACCCCGTTAGGTCCCCCCGCGATTTTTTCTCTCGCGTTTTGCATAATCGCCGACAATGATATTACGCGTTGGCTGGGCCACATTCGCGATTGAATCTCGATACCCGGCCCAAGCAGAACGCGTTTCTTGTCGTTGTTAATTTACATTTATTATTTCTTTTTGTTTTTAACAACGCGTTTACTTCTTCCCGAACGTTTCCTATATACAGTAACACGGACTATTACAGTAAGTACTGGGGGATGCTGTATCAATATTTTTACAGTAGGATTCAGTGGCAATGTAAACATGACTGAATTAATTCAAGAGCTTTGTAAACAGAAAACAAATGGATTTTATTTTTTAACCCTTCCGTTGCGAATTTAAATTTTCGGACGATTCTTGAAGAGTGGCAGTTTTACATAAATAAAAAGAGGTTTTCAATTTTCAGTTTTTCAATTTTTTTCGGAGAACATTGCTGAATATCGCAGTACAGGAGAATACATTTTTTAATGCGTGGACTGTAGTCGAAATCCGCATCGAACGGGAATGCAGCGGCGTTCGAATATAGTCGAAAAACGCAGCGAAAGGGTTAAGTAAATTTTTATAGTCACATAATGAATTTGCATAAAAAATACTTTTATCCGTCCAACTCGGCTCCCCGATGATTAAATCCTGAGTGCGTTACTGGTAGGATTATATTATGACTGAGCTTTCAGCAGTTTTGCCTGCAATTTACGTTGCACGTAGTGAATTTTAATAGGTAACCAAGTGGGTGGTTAGCCGAGGGTGTTTGTGGGATACAAATTTAATATCTTACAGCTAACTTGTGCCTAATATATACAGGGTGGCTTAATAAGAATCACGACTTTAAATATTTCCGGAACCATGGAAGTAAGAGACAAATTTTTTTTAATAAAAGTTGTTTGATGTGTAAGGGGTTGTGACCATTTGATGGCTGCTTTCATAGCAAACAATTTTTATTCAAGTAACTTTTCTCTTCCATGAGTTCCATGATTATTCAGGGTGGTAATTCTAATTGGTCCACCATGTGTAATATAGTAGGGTTCTGCGTGATGTAGATTAGGTGTCGAGTATGCCAGGTAATTCTAGTAGGTGGTTTAATAACGGAAAAGAGTGGTGAAACAGCATACTCTGCTGATTTTATGTAGGACTGTTTATTCTCCGCGCGTGGGTCACCGATGACCCAGTGTGCTGATACAGGGTGGGTGGAGCGGTGCACGCTGGGAAACAAATTTGTGGCGGTTGTTGAAAAGCGTTTTGAAACTACGAGAAAGTGAGAAGAATAAAAGTTGGTCAGTTTAAAGGGGGGCATGCGATAGCGGGGAGATTACTGTACTCGAGATTGCTTTCGAGTTTTTCAGGTCATCAGCGGCTTTTTCCTTGTAAGTGGAAACATATGTTTTGTTAATGCTTAAGCTAATATGTATTCACGTGCTTTTATTTATATATAGTGCGAGATGTTTTATGTGGAAGATCGTCTGTTCTAGTGTTACCTGTTTTCCGCCAATCTCGTGTAAGTAGCTCTTGTAATGCGTGCAATTCAGTAGGTGAACACAGGTTATTGAATTTGGAGGATTAAGGGGACTAGGCAGTCAGAAACTCGATTTTTATTGTTGCATTTTTCGAAACTACCACCCTTCCCGAGTAAAATGCCGTTTGGTTTATGTTAAAATTTGCAAAATTAAGTATTTTACAGCCGAAAAGGTGGAGCGCGTCATAAATCGTTTCTGCGCGTGCTGATTACACGAAAATGTACCTTTAATTGAGTGGTCAGATATAAAAGAATCAGTTAATTATTTCTCACATGCCCCCAATCTTACAATTATCTAAACCTGATAATATTCACAATATCGTTCCTTAAAACCCATCGTGAATCACGATCATGAATCACCCACTTTTCTAACAGAAGCTTGAAATTCAATTTCCTCGAAAACAAAACCCCCAATGAAAACGCTTGCACTACACTTCCCGCTCATTTTTACCCAACGTAATGTCCCCTCACTCGATCCTATCACGAATTCGTCTCCACTCTGTGCATCGCTGCAAGTACCGATATAGTCGATAGAAAATGATTAATCAACGTAAATATCGCCGATGTATTTTTGTGCGCGGTCCGCTGGGGAGTTGACACATCAACGAGGGTCAATTAGAATCCAACGAATTATACGAGCAGGGTGGTGGATGCAGCAATAATAAAGCATCGGCCGGGAGGAATTACTCCCGAGATTGAAACCGGGAATATTTCTGGATCGACGAGTTCCTCTGTTTCGGGCTTACAAAAAAAAAGAACGGTTGCCACGTAGGTATTCGTCGCACGCTGTCACAGCAACAACCTTTCGTTCTTGATGGGTCGTTAGCGAGGAAAATGGAAATTTCCTCGTTCACGATAAGCCGTGCGATTCAAGCGGGATTTTGTCCTTTTGCGGTCTTATGCCCAGTTCTAGTCGATATCCCATTTCGTTCGAGGCCAGCTCGACGCATGGTAGGTACTTACTGGAAATATTTATTGCGTCACCCCCAAATCCACGTCTTATGAAACAATCTTCGTAACTACACGATTGGCGTAAGAAATATTGTGGAAATTAGAAAGGTGGCATGATAAGGGTTGCTCATTATTCTTTTGGAGAGGTACACCCCCGTTTAAAAGTATTAGGGGGAGGGGTTATTCCATTAACTCTAACTCTGGAGAATTTTATATATTTTAACACATTAGGTAAGATTTACCAAAAAATAAAAAAGATGTATTCTCTGCTTTTCTTTAGGGTGCGTCCTTAAAATACGTAAGGCTTTTTGAGGGGAAAAGGGGTGATGAATTTTTTCGTTTTCTTGCGAAGGGGAGAGCGAGTCAGCCAGCGGCCTACATAATATTTTTTTAACCTAATTTTCAATATGAGTAATATAAAAAACGATGCTCCATCGCATACGCGAAATCGAATTAAATGAATTATATAAACCTTTAAAAGAATTTTAACAAGTATGAAAATGCAATGTAAAAAATGTGACGTTAGGAGGGCGGGGTGGAATATAAAGTCTTACGAATTCTTCTACTGGGGGGAGGAAGGGGGTGAGAAATCGCCAAAATTACCCTTACGTAATTTAAGGATTGCCCCTTATTACGATCTTTCCTACCTTCTTCCTTTTTAAAATATGTACCATTTGTTTGCTTGCAATATTTCTATGGTTTTCCTTATCGTTATTATTTCCGTAATTTTCTTACCATTTTTCTGTGAACCGAGGCGTTCCATTCAGAGCAGTAAACTTACAGATGAATGAGCGTGCGGCTGTTAATTTCGAAATTACCGTCAACGCTCCATAATGTATGGTCAGTTTTAGTCCCACGTACACAGCTGGAAATTTTCGCCGCGTTTCGTCGCGATAAGCGCGTGGCACGCGGCTTTACTGTGTATCGATTGCGATAAGGACACATATGGGGGACATTTGCGTGGCTCACGGTTGGCACTTGATCAACGCGCGGAGAAAGATTGTCCAAACAAGACACGTGCTTGTTACACAGACATACTCTGTCCACATCACTTGTCGTCCCTTATTTGTCACAGAATTGTGTATCAATAGTACCATACGTTCCAGGTGAAAAAGAGTATTTCGCTAATTGAAATGCATCTGATTGAACGAACAATTAAGCTACAGACAAAGGCACATGTAAATGTGACATGTGTCAGACAATGATGAAGTACCATCGGTATTCCAAATAACGAAGTGGTTCAAGCGAAGATTATCAACTAACAATCAGCTGTGATGATCATTTACATAAAACTTTCACGAAGATTTAGTTCGCACATATTCAAGAGCATGAATTACTTCGACGTCTGAAGTGTGTAGTTCACTAGGATAGAATAGTTAGTACTCGCTCAAACAAAAATACCCGCGGCTCGTTCGAACCCATCGCTACTTTCACCAAATGTGTAGCACTCAGTGCCCAGACTCTAGTTAAGGAAATCAATAGAATAAAGAGTCCCTTTTGCGACTTCTGGGGCGTCGGTCCAACTCGATTTACATTTCGACCCCAAGTTAATTACTCGATAATCTTAAAAAGGCGTTCTTAACGGTTCCGCCCACAGATTAGATTACGTTACACGCTTCGAAAATAAGCATTCGTGCGTTCAAAATGCGATTCTCTCTTCGTTCCCACTGGCATATCCGTTTTAATCGTGACTACGATCGTTCCTCATCTAGAAATTTTAATCGCGCGATAAATCCTCGGATGATCGACGGTTCGTCGGAGCACGTTATACGTTCCACTGAAAATCCGTCGTGGTACGTGCGAGAATGACTCTCCCGCGGACGTTCCCAGACCCATGAGGCAACAAATAACGCGCCCAGTGGACAGATGTTCGCGAAATCGTTAATTTCACGAGTTTTCAAGCTCAAGCCTCAAGAGAAACTGGTATAATAAATTTCTGATATTAGTATAACAGATTTTCTTACTTCCACGTGTCGGGTCGCAGCGGCACCGAGGAGCGTTTTGAAAATCGTGGTTCACACGTTTGAAGGCACTTTACGGATCGCCCGATGGCGGCCAATAAACTGCATACGCGCCAGGGTTACGATGTTACGGCTCGCTTTTCTTCGTCTCCTTATGCAAGATATTGTTTGCACGGGCAATAAATGCGGGCCCGCCTCACGTGAGCCGATGGTATCGATTCAAAGTGCATCGACACGGCCGTTATGCAAGCGCAATTGCACGAGCACTGGTATCGTTGTGCATCCTAATTTACGTATCGTTGCGTCGCTCGAAATAGATAAGGGAGCACGAAGGCATAACACGTGCTCAGGTGGATTTTCGAAAGTCTCGTGTGCCAGTTAGAAAAAAAATTCTGCGAAACCGCGAACGGTGTTTGCTTCGGAAAACGAAACTTCCTGCGTGTAACTTTGCTAAGGTGTTAAATTGCTGATGCGCGACATTGCGCCGACGATAGAAATTCGCTGTTTGCGAAACGGCCGGTGTCGTCTAGATAGACTCGATAATTCCCTTGCAGCCGCCAGGTGTCGGTGAGATTTTCTTGTGCATTTTGTAACGAATTTTGGAAAATATGTACCTGACAGTCCTAGCACTGGTTTAGGTTTGGATACCTCTCTTTGAGTTTAGCGTTTCAGTAGAAGTTTTTTTTTTTTAAAGTTGACGGGAGATTTTGTGAGCTTCAGAAATGGGGTTAGATTCTTAAAGCAGTGGCATCGCAGAATTATGATTGGTATGGTTCCAATGTAGATGGTTTTTTAATAAATTTTTATTGAATTGTTTTGAGTGATTTTATTTAATTTGAATCAAATTTGGAATAATCGATGTTTTAAGAGTTTTAAATTATGTCATATAGATATGGATACGAGTTTGATCGTTTTTAAAATTTTATACGGAGAAGCGTAGCTACTCTTTTTTTTTCACTTTTTTTCTGAAAAAGGAAGAGATCCATATTTTGTTTTATATATATGCATCGCTATTGCTCCCCAATCCCGCGGGCCATTCTGCAATTATTGGCGTGCACTATCTGGAGAAAACCTCGTTACGCTTTCTAAATCCGTTTTCGATGTTGATTTTTACGAGTCGTCTTCAGTGCTGCGTCTCCCGTGGTTAATGGGTGATTCGTGTTTCGCGTTTAATATCGTTTAATAACGACTAGACGGAGAGAAAATCCTTCGTTATTTCATCGTGCTAAATTCGGACGTTTGTAATGTATAAAAAGAAAAACAAATCGGACTCCATCGCTAAACACTAATAAGATAAAATAATTCAAAATTTTCTTTCAACTTCTTTTGAAAGTTTCATTACTTTAAAAAAATTTAATTTTGTGAATTTAAATACTTTTCCAACAAAGCGAGTTAAACATTAATTTTGTATTAGATAATTTAGTACTTATATTTATAAGTATACTTCTTAAGGTTTGGGAAAATTTTGTGTTCCTTTGAAGGTCTAATTTGTCATGAATATTTAGTTTAGTTTACTTTGAATATTACTATGAATATTATTTGTATCTCAAATCAAAGACTTTTTTAGAAGGCCTTTTTCAAAATATTCAATTTTCCCTTTAATTTATTGTTTCAGTAATAATGCAATTAGGTGTTTACATAACTATCAGGAAAGCAGAAGTATAATTATTGTGCCGGTGATTACGAAAGTGGTACACTGAACAAAATGTTTCACAACATATATGCTCTTCTAATATAAAAGTTATCTATCATTGTAAATTTTTATGAGTAACTTGTTCGAAAATGTGTTTTTTAATCCTTTGAATGTTTCCCAAATTTCAAAAGTACACAAACGTACTTTTTGGATCTTCGCAACATAATAAATTCAACCATTTTTTCGAACAACGGTAATTTTTATTTTCCAATACTTTGCCACTAATCACTTTACCATTTTTGGTAATGTATTTTTCACCACTATTTCTCCAAATTTTTCTCACATTTTCCGCATAATAATTAAGTATATTTAGCGTTTTCTTTCTTTCTTTCTTTCTTTCTTTTCTTGCCCCACGTCTAAGGTTAATACATAATACAAAAATATGTAATTATTTCCTTTCTTACAAATTACTTGCAGAGAACAAATGACTCATGTCGCGGTTCACTATGAAAGTGACGTTATCATATCATCGCTTATTTTGCACCATTTCTTTCATAATATTGAAATATAAATCAATAAAGCACGAAATAAGCTGAATCTCAATTTTCGGTGTTTCTCACTTTCATAATCACCGGCAAAATTAATAAAACACAGCTTTTACATTTTCTTTACTAAATTTCTTAATTTCTCCACTATTCGAGTGACTGCATAACGAACAAATTCAGTGTTTCCCATACTCTGCAGCTGAATCGCACGATTTGTTGCCACGAACTCTTGCGATGCCATAAAAACACCCACGAGGTGTGCCTCGTGTCAACAAATTTTGTTTTTCACCAGATAGGTACCTCCTGCTTCGCGAAAATAAGAAGGGAATCGAACCTCTAGCTTCTGCGGCGAAACACTTGCGAAGCTGTCGTTAATTCAGAGAGCGATAAGGCGATAACGGACAAATGCTTTATACACAATTGTATCCCCAGTTTCTCAACAACATTGTTCGCCGCTGTCTCTGGCGAAACATCTTACTTGATGCCACTAATTGAAAATTTTTTCTTCATCCACACAAGAGCCTGATAATGTTTTCTGCTCTTTATTAGAAATCGACACTTACCTATTGTTCGATTACTATATATTTTCATGGATACACTGTGCCACAAACATGTCTTTATCACACGTATGGCACGGAGATTAAATTTATATTTCGCCAATATCCACAGGATTAGATTAAACGATAAACATTACGCGATAAACATTAAACTCTTTCATCTTTTCATTTGTCATTCGCTAGTATTCGTTATCTCCACTGTGCGCTTGCAATAAAGAACTATTACCATTCTTATACTTATGGTGATATCTACTAAACGATTAATCAAAAGCATACTGTGTTCGCGTCGTTTAATGCGTCTCTAGACGGGACAGAAAAAATTCTATTCGAGAAAGAAAGTTTTACAGCAGGCACCGTCCAACCGCGCTTACATTGATTCCACCCTGTATGTACCAACATTCTCCAATTTCTTCACCACGAACATAAGTAGGTACATAGTTGTTAAAATGGAACACGGGGTACATAGTTGTGCACCTGACTAAAACTAGGTTACATTTTAAAATAAACTTTCTTGAAGGCAAAGCTGAATTCGAAAACAAAACTTATTCTACAATTTCGACTTACTTTTGCACAAGCATGTATATTCATTTCTCCCATATTTACTGATAAATTCTGTCAATTTTCAATCACGAATTTTCCAACCCGATTTTCTCGAAACCGGAGGCACGTACGAAAACATGTTATTCGATCTGTTTTCGCGCAAGAAATTTATGGCTGGTTGTAGCACCAGCCCTGACCCACCCCGCATAGGTAACGGACATTCAATTACCGTTATTCCGTAGGTGGTGTCAATAAAAGCACGGGCGGAAGTTTCCTTTCGTGCGGCGGCGAAATTAATTAACTCGCCATCTGATTAAAAAAGAACGAGCTATCTTTGTTCTTGCTGCGAGCCGCGCGTTGTGCAAATGATAAAGCCGGGGGGGCGGTAAGGGGAGGAGGAAAAAGTTTCGCCGTTAAATAAATCAACGCTATTTGACGTAATTAGGATTGAATCGCTGCGCTCGTTCATTGAAGATCGCTGGTTACGGAACATAAAGTATCGTACGGTCCTCCCCCATTTAATTACTGCGTAGGTATAATTAGCGTCATTGTTCCGCGACGCACGGGTTTATATCAATTTATAAATATCTTTTTCTCTGCCTCGTGCCCATCGAGTTCCCCTCGCGGAGAACGTGCGCGGAAAATTACTTATCGTTTCACTGAAAAGGGGAACATTTCGAATGAGTTTTCAACGCATGATTCCAGTGTGATCTGTGCGCAACGCTGGTGTAATACGGAGTAGAAATAAATGGAAAATATTATTCGCCTTCGAGAGAATTTGATAAGCAGTCGTGCAGTCGACTAGAATTTGGCAGAATGCGTCAGTAACCATAGCAGAGCTTATAAGATATTGCTACATATTTGTCGAAAGTGAAGAATAACTTTTTTTTTCAAGTGAGGCCTTGTTTTCGAGAGAGTCAAGTTAGAATATTCACTAAAAATCGATTTTCTCGGAAATAAGGGAGAGGCAAAAATAAATGGAGAATGGTTTGAAAAGGAAACCTGCGTTCCCTATTATCCGTTTCCTTTTCTAATAGGTATCGACATTTCGACCAATAATTGGCGGTGTTCAGAAATGGTGGCCCTTGAGTGGTTTTATTTTTAGCTGTGTATCGTAATAGGACGCAAAGCGAAATTATGAAATATGGAAAAGTAGTTTTTTCTGGTACGAGTTTTTTTTTTTAAATTTCATTCTTTTGCCGAGTAGAGCACGTATTAAACAAAAAATTGACGTTGAACATCAAAGTCGCGACGAATTTGGCGACGTGTTTTCTTTTTGACTAGTGTCTACTGCTCCAGATGCATAGATTCGCTTGTGAAAGTTGTAACCATTAACTTTTCTGCACTCCGTAACAGTCCAGAACCTAATTAATGATATTTAGATTTATTAATTTCGCTGCTATCTGCTTCTCTTTTAAATCATCTAATATCATATACTTTAGTGCTTCCTTATCAGAAATTATTGAGCGTGAAACACTAAAGTTATCGTTACAAAATTAAATCGTATCGCTATGGAATCACTTTATAAAAGAGGTTTATTCAATTTTAAAAAAATTCTGAATATCTTGATGCTCAGTACTGTGTGCAAAGAAATTATCCTTCGAGGAGAATGAAATCCATTTAATTTACATACACCATTTACCACACAATTGATGAATAATTAATTATTCTTACATGAATTCTACCATATACATTGTTCGAATAAAAGAATCTACGATATTTGCAAAACAATTACGCTTGTGCGTTTAAACCATACATGACTTATCTCTGCGATAAGACGTTTATCGAATTACCGTATGCGATAAAAATTGGACAGACATATATAACTGGTGTAACCCCGCAGACACATGTAAATGTTAATCAAACGAAACTTCTGATAACGAGACATACGTATAGCGAAGCGCGTCAACTGTTGGTCCATCTCTGCTGGTACATAGTTCCTTTAGATGCATTCACATACAATGAAGATACTTGCGAAATTTTTTTTATCCGAAATTAGACTTTAATCAGTGACTAAGTATTTTGATTATTCTGTATTTACAACAAATATCGGCTTATGCTGATGATTGAAAAGCCGTATATGTGTCACAGGGCAATTTTATAATCAGCCTTTTTGTAAGAATCTTAGCCTTTTGACAAAATTTTTACAATAATTTTTAATACTACTGGAGACTCTAGCTTTAATGTATTGAAAACATTCGGGAACAAAAGGTATTAAAATATAATAATAATAATAATAATAATTCGTCTTTATTCGCCACAAAATTACATAGATAATTAAGTGACAAATGGGCGAGATTCATCATAACTGCTGTTTTGCAACCTAACCCCAATCGTATATCGTATACATTTATTAATATATATAAAAGTATTACAGGAAGGCTACGATCTTTCAGCCTAACTGAGGCAAAAACGTTTTTTTTTCTCGATAAAAAGGCTGATTTTACAGTTGTTCTGCGACATATGCATTTCTTTTCTTAAAAATATGGAAATAACGCACTGATACTAGGGATTTTCTCCTACGAGACACTTCTGTGTCCTACGACTGACATTTTATAAATATCCACTTGATCAAAGTAGCATTGGATTGAAGAAAATAGAAAAAGCACAGATGCTTGCGAACTTATCAAAAGTACCAATCATCGATCATAAAAGTGTCTCGTGACTTTCGTGTAAGGAGGTTTTAATGACATCTGAAGAGGAAATACACGAGGGGACTCATGGAAAGAAGTTGTCCAGTTTATTCCCATAGATGACTTTGATAAATTTCCGCAGCCGAGACAAGTGCCTCGATAAGAAAGGCGATTATGCTAAAAAGTAGACTGGATATGTGCTTACATCAGTCGAGTAAGCAATTCAATTGAACTTGATTACATTAACATTTGATCTGACACGCTTTTTTTAAGCAAACTTACGCTCGCCAGCGTTCTCCTTCAAATTCCCTTATTCATCCACTCTCGAAGCCCTTTAAACTCACACTTAATAATATCTCAAACTCGCGAGCTCACATTTAACAATATCTCGAATTCGTGGGGCTCAAAATTAATAATATCCCGAATTCGTGAATTTACACGTAACACTATCTTGAATTCGTGAACTCAAACTGTGAAGTTTGAGTTTAAGTTTGAACTATTATTAAATATCTCCAATTACGCGAACTCACACGTGACACTTATCTCCAATTCGTGAACATACGCATTTTACTAGCTCCCCGTCGTAAATTTCCCAGAGGATTCTTCAGTTCCTAGTAAAATCTCGTCGAGTTTCCCTTCCCTCGTGTAACGCATACTCCAAAATCTTTATCTCGTGTTCTACTAAAAAAAAAAATCATTCATTTTCCCGCAGAGGGATGACACGAGTCTGCTAGCCCAGTTCTTCTACGCCGACGAGTCGCTGAACGCGGTGGCGTGCGAGTTGGACTCGTTCGACGGTCGACAGGAGCCGGAGAGGTGCACCACTCTGGTGAATCAGTTGCGCCACTGCCAGGACAAGGTGCTGACGATATGCAGCCAGATAATGGACGACCTGATCCCGGACAGCAGGGCGAACAGGGACTTCCGGGTGAAGTTCCCCGATGACGTGATGCAGGAGAATCTGGCGGGGCAGCTGTGGTTCGGCGCGGAATGCCTGGCAGCTGGGTCCTCCATCATGAACAGGGAGGCTGAAAGTTCAGCCATGAGGCCGTTGGCGAAGGCTCTGACCAAGTCGCTGGATATCGTCAGGAATTTGCTCAGGGAGCACGCGCTGAAAGGTCACATGAACCTGAAGGTATGTACTTATCGCCACGCGCCGATAGACCTGTTGGCGGTGCGAATTGTCTTTAACCTTCTGCGATTAAATTTCAATTTGGTTATGAAGACGTTCGTCGATCACGAACACGTGGGGCCAGATAGATATTGAAAGCAAAATGATGGGGTTTAGGAAGTGGGATAAAGCAGATTTTTTTCTTTTTCCAACTACTTTAAATTGGGGTCAGTTCGATTGGGCCTCGAAGAGTAACGAGTTTGCCCAGTCACTTGTTGAGAGGTTTTGAATTACTTCAATTGATTCGCGAGAAGTTTTGAGCTGGTTTAGGTATTTACATTAGTTCTCCCCATAAGTAACTCAATTCTCGAGAATTGTAATCTTCTGTCTCGACAGGGGCATTACGTGGTTTGATGCAATATGAAATGCATTAATAATTCCAGTGAACAGAATGTTGTGAGATGATTTATAGACACGGGAGGAAACAGATTTACGTACAGCAGAATTATTTGCTATTTAAGTCGTTGCATTCGGTGTTAAATGCCTGTCAGACCATGAAGTACCTGATTATCCTTAATAAGAAAACTGCCATTTACAAACAGGTGAAAATATACAGTAACTGGTAATAAACTAAGCTGCAATTATCAAAGGGAAAGAAGAGTGAATATAAGTCTCGATATATTCTTCTTACAAAATGTACCTGCTTGAAAATAAATTTAATTTGACGATCGAAGAAATGAAAATTTATTATAATTCTATCATTATTGTTAAATATTACTTCGATCAAACGTACGTTAATGCCACGGAAGGAACTCGTTTTCACAGAAGCATTAAAACTTAATCGATACGTATTAATAGCTTTCCATATCCCTTTAAAACTACCCACGAGTCTCTCAGGTCAAGTCTACTTCTTTCAAAAGGTTAAAGTGCATTTACCTCACAATTTCATTGTAAAAGAAATGAACTTGCTTCGCGATGCATATTGCATACTGGTGCATCGTTGGGTGCGTGCAACTTTCTCTTCTCGTGTAATGTTCTTTCGAGGACATGGCAATTATAAGAACATTCTTCTATTTTTTTTTTTATAGACATACCAGTCCCTGCAGTTTATGCACTTACATTACTGCATTTCATCGATAATTTCTCATTTATTTATTAATGATATCCCATTAAATTGGTACATAGACGATAACAGGATAAGAATCGCACGAATCCAATTGCAATATAGATTTATCCTAGCAATAATACGTTGTAAAATAAAATTGCTTTTGGCAGCATGTGTCTTCTTCGAACGTAAAAGAGGCACGATTGGCTGTTACATGCAAAAATACTGGGTCACTTGGATTTTCTGCTTGAGAAGCCAGAATATGGAAATTTTCCAGCAAGACAAAAGACTGTAATTAAAAGCGTCAGCTTCAGAATCTCGCATTCATGTTATCGTATACCTTCTGCTACGTAAATCAAAAGTCTCCGTGTTATTATAGCTCAACATTCTCGGTTTTTCACTTATTATTAAGTTAGAATTATTAATAAATTTCATTGATTCTAGAAATAATTATTATCATCACTGGGGGTGTGTGGGGGGGGGAGGGGGGAGGTTTAACAGGAACTGAAACATAGTGTAATTGTTTTACGAAATAAAATACAGTAGTTGTAAAACTTATTACAGTAACATTTTCGTTACACAAATAAAAATCGATTTGAAGTTTCTCCGTTTTAGTTGAAGTTACTGCGTTTTAATTGAAATTACCTCATTTTAATTAAAGTTTGCAAATATTACTCACAGGAGAAACCGTGTATCACTGAACAACACGGTTGCGTTCGAGCATTTGAAATGTTAACATTCAATTAGAATTTAAAATCGCTCCTTTTTTTTCTCGTTATATAAACGCAGCACTTTGATCCCTGTGTTGAGGATTTATATTTTTACAATATGTTAAATCCTCCGCACGCATATCTGAATTTACAACACACGACCAGCGGACGTGTCAGCATGGAATACTTATTTGATGCTGTATTATATTTCATATTCCTAATACATTCCTAACTATTTATAGTATATTCACAATGCTCACATACACCGACTCAAAGTTTCTTCGTATAAATTCAGAAGAAGCCGTATATATTTGCGAAAACTTGATCCCTGATTCCAATACCATAATTGAGGGGTAAGAGGAAAAAAACGAGGAATGTCGATTTTTCGTGATTTTGTTGGTGGTAATTGGGACAGCAGAAGTGTCGAATCACAAAGGGTTATAAAGTTCAAATGCCCCCGCGAGATAACGTTAAAGATCTGGTGTACAGGTTAAAAACAGGTAATGCGCACTGGAACAAAACACTTAATTTTCTCGATAAAGCTGTTTTGTGACAATCCTTGATTTTCCCCTTACCCATCAAATATGACTACATACACACACGCATAATATGATCCAGCGAACGTGACAATCTTTCGTGAGCAAATTTCTGACTTACTATACATCAGTCTAACCCAAACAACTTTAAATCCAAATCCCTTCAGCCCACAACGAAATAAACCGCGATCATTCGCCTCACCCCTCGAAGAATAAAGACGTCACGCTGTGACACAGGCCTCGTACGTTATGATCCCCTCTATATATTGTTTATCAAAATAGAAAGAATCTAACCTTGCCAATTGGCAACATTGTCGCGTAAACGTCCCGAGCTTACTCAGAATCTCAAAAAAATTCTAACGAACCCTGCCCACCACCGATCCAAACCCACTTCGTTAAAACTCAACGAGCCTCCCAATCGAATTTACCTTAAGGGGTCATGCTCAGTCAGGAGGCCGAAAAAAGGGTGCTCTTTGGAAATTTTTTACTCAAAAGCTATAACACATTTCTCAAGAAATCTTTTTTCCTTTTAAGGATTGCATCTAGTACCGTGCATCGTAATTTTTTTATTTAAAATTATTTATCAATAAATAAGTTATTGTCCATCACTCGAAGGTTCTCTTAAAAAAAGGCTTCTGCGGTGACCACTGCTGCTCGAAAGTCGATCATCTAAAATAAAAAATTCAAAAGAATTTACTTATTATATTATATTATCTAGTATTTGAACGAAGGATGTTTTTATCCGATGCTTAGTTTTCTTTTAATTGACGAAAATCAGACACGATTTATGATAACAGTTTTAAACTTTTACTTTAAACATCAGCCATTTTTTCCCAAATCAATATTTCGAAAAATCCTTCGTTCAAATACTAGATAATATAATATAATAAGTCAATTCTTTTGAATTTTTTATTTTAGATGATCGACTTTCGAGCAGCAGTGGTCACCGCAGAAGCCTTTTTTTTAGAGAATCTTTGAGTGATGGACAATAACTTAGTTATTGATAAATATTTTTAAATAACAAAATTACGATGCACGGTACTAGATGCAATCCTTAAAAGGAAAAAAGATTTTTTGAGAAATGTGTTATAGCTTTTGAGTAAGAAATTTCCAAGGAGCCACCCATTTTTCGGCCTCCTGACTGAGCATGATCCCTTAAGCCGCGTATTCACCTGTGTATTCGCCCCGAATGTGGATTCGGCGCGCACCGATTTTTGCTCGTCCGGAGCTCAGCGAGGGTTCGGGGTTGAGTGAATTTTGCGGCGTCGCGTCCATTTCATGGTATTGTTCGGACCCGAATGCACGCTTTGATGGTCCGAACGCGCGCCGAACACCGAACGCGCTAAAAATCGGTGCGCGCCGAATGCACAGGTGAATACGCGGCTTTAGAGGCGGCGAGACCGCCGCCGGCTTCTCCGACACGGAAATACCTTTCTCTTCTTCGAGCAGCGATTAACTAACGTTTCTATTCGTAGTATCTTTTCCAAACGCAGAACCCGCTGGACCCGTCTCTGGAGAAGCTGATCGAGTCGCTGAAGATCTTCGATCGGCTGTTCGCCGATTTCGAGCTGTGCTACGTCGGCGCCATGGTGCCGGTGAAATCGACCAAGGAGTACGAGCAGCAGGAGCTCGTGTGCGTTTTATTTTCGGAGACGCTGCAGAGAGCTCTCGAGCGTGGATTGCTCAGCCAAGCCGACGTCGATAATTACGAGCCAGCTCTGATGTTTACTATTCCTCGTTTGGCGATTGTTTCCGGCCTCCTGGCACCGCCTGGAGGCCCGCTGTGCCTCAACTCGCCCGACAACATTAGCGAAATGTTTAGACCGTTTAGGGTGAGTAAACGGGCGATAATAATTGCCGGTGGGACTTGTAATTGAGTGGACCACGGGCCGGGGGGAACCCGATCGTGTAAAGTGGCTCGGTGATTGCTGCGGGTTTGGTATTTATGAAATCGTGGAAGTTGGGAAGTGATTTGTTTGGGGAAAGTTTTGGGTACGGGAGGAGGCACCATGGGTTTTTGAGGATTAGTGTTAAGGAAATTTGGAGGATTTTTTTTTAGAGTTTTCGAGGTTTTGTTCGGATATTTACTGGACTGCTTTGCAGTGCAGTTTTATTCTTTGAACATCTGCTGTACTACGTAGTAGGTACTGTTCTTGTAGTTTAATTATTCGTAGGATGGTATGGTGCGTTGTAGTGCTAGTAGTTTGTAATTATTAGTTATCAGCGGTTATCAGTTGTACGTAAACAGTTATTAGGCATTATCAGGTAACGCCAGGTATGTATTACCTGATTTCTGTTATTACTAGGTATCACTTATCATCAAGCACTCGTTATCAGGTTCTGGTTGCCATAAGGCATCAGTTATCAATAGGTACCGTTCATTAGTCATTAGTTGTCATTACGTGTTCGTTATCAATTATTACTACATTTTAATTTCATCAACATCAGCCCGACTTTTATTAAAATCGTTGATGTTTCCTACGTTTAACGAAATGTTACTTTCATCACTGTAGTGCTGGATGTGTAATATTTTTAGTCTTCTCCTTACCTCCACTCGCAGAACTAATATCTCAACTTTCTTTTCCCATTGTGTGAGTAATTGGATATGAATAATAAGAAGAAGTCACTGCACATTACAGTGCTTACCTTTTTACTTCACAGTGTAATAGACGTAGATTAAAATGCTTATCAATGACATTATTATAGACACTCGCTACGTTCTAACTGATTTAGAACCTTTATAGTAGAATATCACAGTGATAGCATAAGTGACACAGAGCCACGAAGGAAAAAGTAGTATCATAGTTGTAGCAGAAGTGCAAATAGAATCCAATCTGTTATTTAATAACCAACACTGGTTCGTCGTTTGTATTACACATTGACTGCCACGTTGTTGCTCCATATTTTCCATTTTCTCACATTTGCTGATATGTATATCGTAAGGATATTTCGTAGTTCAACGACGCCATTAATATTCTACATCAACCCTAATGGCAGAAATATTAATCAGAAGTTTGTAAACCTAAGGGGTTACTTATTATAATTATTCCAGATAAAGTTTGTTATTTTTAACCCTCAGACAATGGATAATTTCGAATACGAATAGTTTGTTCGAATAATTAGGAGTATTCGAATATTCGAACATTATTGACAAATTTGGAACTTTATTAATCCTTGGTAAATTGTTTTCTTCCTGTAAAAATGTCTGCTTATATAGATGTTTCAAACTTCACGTCGTAGATCGACTGCGCAACAGAATTGGGCATTATTCCAATGGGTTTCGAGTACTTCTTTTTAGTAGAATATTTTATTTAGATTATAAATATTTACTCTTTGCGACATATTATTTCTTCTATTTATTCGAATAATTCATCAGTATCTATTTGAATAATTTGGTCGAATAACGACTGTAAAATAATTAGAATAATAATACTAATAACAGACGGTTGATTTCGCTTCAAAATTTATAAATTTAACGAAGATTAATAAAGTTCTATACTTATTGTTTGAAAAATGAATAATTGTAAAGGCCAATGTGAAAAGAATTTTACGATACAGTGTGAAAATATTTCATGTTCAGATTTCTGTACGGTACAATTCAAAATTGTTCGAATACTCCCAATTATTCGAATATTCGAATGTTAAATTTGAATTCTCTGGTATTCGAATATTCGAATGTTAAATTCGAATTCTCTGGTATTCGAATATTCGAATGTTGAATTCAAATTCTCTGGTATTCGAATATTCGAATGTTAAATTCGAATTCTCTGGTATTCGAATATTCGAATGTTAAATTCGAATTCTCTGGTATTCGAATATTCGAATGTTAAATTCGAATTCTCTGGTATTCGAATGTTAAATTCGAATTCTCTGGTATTCGAATGTTAAATTCAAATTCTCTGGTATTCTAATATCCGAATGTTAAATTCGAATTCTCTGGTATTCGAATATTCGAATGTTAAATTCGAATTCTCTGGTATTCGAATGTTAAATTTGAATTCTCTGGTATTCGAATATTCGAATGTTGAATTCAAATTCTCTGGTATTCGAATATTCGAATGTTAAATTCGAATTCTCTGGTATTCGAATATTCGATTCTCAAGTTCGAATTCTCTGGTATTCGAATATTCGTTACAGCCCCAATTTGGACCCGTTGTAACATTCCACGTATCTTTTGTTAAATCAATTAATTTGATCAAGTTCCGAGGTTTCCTCTATTACTGCTTCCTTTACGCTCGTCGTTGGGCACTTGGGTCCAGAAAGGCCCAAGTACCGCGCAACACTCCTACAAATATCGTCGCCATAACAACGTTACTAACCCTAGGAACCTATCATTCTCGTTTCAGACGCTTCTTCTAAAGATCAGAGAGCTACTCTGGACGCTGAACAATCGCGAGCTGTACATGCTCGAGAAGCTGTTATGCTCGAACGAGGAGCCGTCGGGCCCTATCACGCAATCATCGAAGTCGGCGTGCCAGGACATACCCGACCTGGAGGAGTTCGTTCACAATTTTTATACCGGTTACCCGAACTGCAAAGACTTCATCGTAGATTTTTACACAGTGACGAGGAACACGGGAAACAACATGGACGAGGTGGCGAACGACGCCGTTCAGGCACTGACGGAACAGGGCGTGAACGTCGATCGTTTGACGGGGAGCAGGGGCGATCAGGAGGATGATGAAGTGGTGGTAGATGGGAAGAGGCGCGGTGGTAACAGGAGAAGCGCCGTGGAAATCGGGCCTAATCGTGTGAACCTGTCCGCGGACGTGTACGACGAGAGTGTCAGGTGTAACGGTAGCGCGAGGACATCGAGTGAACGCGAGGGTGTCGGCGACGAAGTGCATTGCAACGCGAAGAGACCGTGTAGTTCGAACGCTAGCAGACAGCAGTCCTGTGATAGTAGTCCTTGCTCCAGGGTGGACGAGGACGTAGCCAGTCCCGTTTTCATGGGCGTACCAAGCTCCGAGGCTCAGATGAGCGCCGAGGGCAGCGTTTCCAGTGGCAGCGAGGGCAGGCGGGCTGGGCAGCTCCACAAACAGCAGGACGACTTCATGACCTCCGATATATCCGAGATACTAGGCTCGGACAACATCGAGATCCCTCAGACGCAGTATCTGCTGAACCAGGTGTCGCACGAGAACAACGTGACTGGGGAGACCGTGCACATTCAGAACTCCCTGCCGGACTTGGACTCGAAGAAGCTCATCTCCGAGGCGAACAAGACCCTGTCGAACCTGTTGCTGGATGGCGACTGCCAGAACGAGATCTCCGAGCAGACAGACTCGGGCATCTGCACGGTGATATCGTCGGAGAACACGAGTCTCTATGATAAGAGCCCCGAGGAGAAGAAAACGTTCGCTAACGAGATCCAGCAGGATGAACAGGTACTGGACGACGAGGACACGCAGGAGAACACCAGCTACTCGTGCTCGAACATGAACTCGCCCAAGAGGAAGAGCTCCACTATATCAGAGAGCTCCTGCGTCTGCAGTCTGAGAAGCGTAAAAACCGTCACGTCCCTGGACCATTCTATAGAGGTGCACAACCTCCACTCGGCCAGCACAGAGGCGGCGAAGAACATTCCAAGGATATCGTCGAACTTCGACGGGACCAACGAGGAGTTCGTCGGGGTGGCTTACGGGAACGGGCACATATCCGTCTGCGACTCGAACCAGTCCAGCTTCCAGATCAACTACACGGAGAACTGGGAGAACCTGAGCCTGAACATCGACGCGTCCACGTCGAGGAAGGAGTTCTGGAGTGACCTGAAGTGCGAGAACTGCCCGTCCACGTCCCAGAATATCGGCAAGATCGGGACGAAGATCGAGCAGTACGCGCAGGAGAAGATCACGTCGAGGAAGATGAGGGACGAGAAGCAGAAGCGGCGCCACCAGCGCAAGCACGAGAGGAACAGCCACATAATCCATCAGGCGCAGGAGAACAGGGCGCAGACTTTCCCGAACGTGCGTTCAGCGACCAGCACGGAGAGCTCCAGGTCGAATTCCACCGATCGCTGCCTGAACCCCAGGCTGATCAGCTACGGAGCCAGCTTGCATCCTAGCCAGAACACCAGGCAGATGCCGAACTTCGGGAGCCACAGCCCACACGCCAGTCCGAGGCTGCAGCACTTCGAGCCGCGCAATAACTCGGCATCTGGCCAGCAACGGACCAGCAGCGGCTTGTCGAAGGTGTCCAGGAACCTGTCGCCGCAGAATAGGAAGCTGCTGGACCACAGACGCTCCAGGTCCGAGCAGATCAGCAGGATGAAGAGGAGAGACCTGGAGAAGAGGGACAAGTACGAGCGGGTTAGCCATCGTTCGGAGCAGACCAAGAGGAAGCTGGGAAGTAGGAGCCCTAATGAACTGATGAACGACGGTTTGGGACCAAGGACGGATAAGAGCGGCTTGGTGACGGAGCCGACCTCTCCTGTGACGCAGCAAAACGTCCCTTACGGGGTGCAGAACGCGAACAAAAACAATAATACGCAGAGGGCCGCGCGAGTGATAAGACTGGTGAACGCGTCGACGGTTTCTGGGACGCAGTCCTTCAGCTCCGACCACAGTGTGATGCATAAGCAAGACGTCGGCTCCAGTTCCAGCTGCTCGAGCTGCTGTGACTCGAGCTCGGAGACCAGCGAGTTTCAGAGCGACTGCCAGGATGACGAAGAGATCGCCCTGGCGATGCAGGCTGCTGAGATCGCGAACAGGAATCAGATTCGAGCGAAGTTTCGGTAAGGATCGTTGATTCTGAGCTTCGACTTTCGAACTGGGGACAGGCTTGGGCAATTTATTTGAATGACGTATCTTGGAAATGATTATTCAGATAACGTATGTATTGCCTTATTTGAGTAGAAGTTAGTTCGTTTGGACAAGCAAATGATTTTAATAATGAATAATAATCGAGTCATTTTTTATTTCATTTCCTGCGTAAGCAAGTGTGTTTGGCAAGTGAATATTGCTGAGAGCGAACGCTGTAAGATCATTTATAATTTCATTGGAAACAGTTAGCTGAAATATTAAGTCTTTTTGAAAGGATTTATTTGGTTTTGGCACAAGATAAGATTACTTTTTCGAAATTGTTTTTAAAATAGAAGAAATTCAAATAATTCATTATTTCAAATTTATCTTTTATTTTGTATTTCAAATCATTTCTGCCCAAGTCTGTTCGGGAAATAAGTTGAGTGGTTGATAGTGCATTTGCTTTAGAGAAATAATAAATATAAAATAAGATGAAATTCTTAGGATCACATGTGATAGATCGAAATCGTAAACTCAAGCGTGCGCGAGAGCAGCAGATAAAGCGTTCGTCATCATTCAATTTGACTCATTCGATTAAATTTCACCTTTTTGCATGGCACCGTGCCTTTTTTTATTGATACAGGTGTAACGTGTACAACCAGTGCATGCAACAAATTTAAATAAATTATAATCAGAGATGACACTGCCGATTATAACACGAGTATAAAATTTAAACAAATACACACGTGGTAGATTAATTAAGAATTATGCTTATTTAACCTAACACACCTACCTTAATGAATGATTTGCATATTAAGTCGCACGTGTTGAGTTTAATTAATCTCAATCTTTTCTGCTCGTTTGCATTATTGGCTAGCAGTTATGTTAAACATTCTCTATTAGCATCTCCTTCTTTTTACACTACCTTCGTTTCAACATCGATTAAAAATATCTGCCTGCTCGTTCGGTAAAAGTTTTACTTGCGGTAAATATCGTGGATCATTGGCGATCGACCTAGCAAAATGCCCTCGTTTACTTCGAAGCACCTTCTCCAATAACACACGTGATAGATCGAAATCGTATTTCATTTACACAGGGCAGAATACTTAATTAATTGCTTTCGAAATCACGAAAAAGTGGCATCGGTAAAAGTTGCTTTATTAGGAAATGTGACGATAAAAAGTGCGGACTATTTTGTTTCAGCTCGTCAGAGGATCTTGTTCATCGACTGTTCGTGTGCATAGCTGGCGTGGCTGATCAACTGCAGACGAACTTCGCGTCGGATCTACGCAATATTTTGAAGTGCGTGTTCCTCATGAACAGTAGTCAAGCCGTGGAAGACGTGGAGACGAAGGACGAAAGTTTAACGACGGATAATCAGCTGGCGAGTCCTTTAAACGATACGGGTACTAATCACGATCGGCAAGAATCGTTGCAGGAGTACGAAGACGATCTGGAAGAGACCACTGTGGCAAACGACCAAAATATGAGTATGTACAACTATATAATTAGCACACCTTCAGCTTTACTTGTACTTGCTGCTAATTCTCTGAGTGCATGCCTATGGGAATTTGTCCCTAGTGTAATTTTATCAACTGATAATAGCGTCAAGTTCAATCTTATTAGCTCACAGCAGGGACTATCATGTTTTGGCCAGCTTGCGACGGTATCCCTAAAATTCCAATCTCTTCAGTTCGCGATAGTATAAGCCCAATCTTCTCAACTCATAATAATATCCCTCAAGTCTAATGTTATCACCTCGCAACAGTACTCCTCATATTCCGATATTGCCAGCTCGCAGCTGGTAACTGAACCTCTCGAGTCCCGTCCTCTCTCTTTGCAAGAGTATCCCTTACATCTAATCTCTTTAGCTCACAATAATACTCCTCGAATTCAATCTTATCACCTCCCAAGGGCACCTTATTGTTCCCCAAGTCCCATCTTATCACCTCGCAATACTACTCCTCCAATTTCGATTTTCGTAGCTCGTCATAACCCTCCAAGTCCAGTCATCTCCTTTCGCAAGAATGCCCCTCAATTCCAACCTACTTAGCTATAACAGTATCCCTCAAGTCCAGCCCGCCCTGTCAACAACAGTACCCCTCAATTCCAGTATCCTCTTATCAAGGCAGAACCCTTGAAGTCCACTGTCCTCACCCTGCAATAGTAACAATATCCCCAGAAGTACAGCAAGCTGTGTACACCGTGACCTTTTTACCATAATTTTAAAATTCAACTGTAACACTCTGCAAGCATCCAAACTATATTTCAAAAGAACATCTGCTCATCTACTACCAGTCCCCCCTCATAAAACCATTAAACACCCTATTGCTCCCAGCGAATCAACCTCTCTGACGAACAAAACTTCTTCTTTCCAGCGTCCCACGTAACCGAGCGCGGAGAGGAGTGCGTGGAGAGGGCACCTGCCTGGATCCCGGACAACGATGCGCCAAGGTGTATGGCTTGCCAGGCAGGGTTCACCGTGGTCCGCCGCAGGCACCATTGCCGAAACTGCGGCAAGGTGTTTTGCGGCCGTTGCAGCGGCAACAACGTGCCCCTGCCCCGCTACGGGCACACGAAACCCGTGAGGGTGTGCAACAGGTGTTTCCTCTATCAGGTGACGCCGTTCACGGTCTCTTCCCAAGTAACGCCTGCGAGCTGAACGTTACAGGAGCGAGGTAGAAAATTTCGGGATCGTTTCCTTCATTCGCTATTACGTTCTTAATCAATTATCCTTGGAGCATTCGGCTACGTAACCGCGCGGATTGTTCGCCCGTTTCTTTCTTCTAAATAGAGATACGGTGTTTCGGAGTTTGTCTCTTAGGTAAACGTTACGGAGATATAGATATATGTATATATATACGTACGTATCGAATGTAAATGAATGTACGCGTATAGAGCATATCGGGAGCTGGTGGTGTTGCGTTCCTTCGATTTTCATTTGATTCGAATGTGTTGGATTGCACGGGGCTGGAAACTTTGCGTGTTTCGTAGAACAGGTGGAGTTTGGGGGTACTGGGGATCTTTTTTAGTTGCGTAGTTTCGAGTTCAAGCGGATGGAAGATATATTTTAGTAAATTTTCTGTGCAAATTCTTTGGATATTTATGTGGGCTGGTGGCTTCTCTTTTTGAAGCTGCATATGTTATTTTATCGATTTAGTACGCTTCACTGAGATTCATTTATTCATGCATTAAAATGGGCCATTGGGACTATAAATATTAGAAAATTGGAAATGGAGATAGTATGAAATGAAACGCGTAAGAAAAGAAAATTAATAACTTTATGATTAAATCATATTGTTGAAAAGGAATTTGAAAGAATTTTAAAATATAATAATTCTGCACCTCTCTTCGTGCAAGGAAGTTGATTTATTCGAGCACCTAAATGCAAATGGTTTCCACAATTTCAAAAATGAAAGAAGCCAGCAATAGTTTCTCATTTTTTTAATGATTTCTTTAAATAGAAAGTGAACTGAAATTAAATGGATGGCGCTCTACTTTCTACCTTTCAACCCTTAAATTCGAGTCCATTAACAATTAAGAACAAATCACGTGTCGGTTAATTATCTTCGATCTGCAAACACGCAAAGTTTCGTCGCGAAAACGTGTCAGCCAGTTCGTTGACTGTTCCTGATTAGAAGCTTATCAGATAGGAAGGTGTAATGGAAATCGAAATAATGTCAACATTACTCGACATTAATCGTTCTTTACGTTCATTTGTACACTTGCGTGCACTTAAATCGTAAAGCTAGATATATACACACCATACATATACATATATCGGCGCCGATCGCTAATATAATAATATTTTTACACGTGTCGTGATCGAACGTTTTTAAAAGAGCTAAATTCCAAACCAGTTGTACCATAATTATTATCTTACTTGCGCGTAGGCGATACCGATCCGCTTTATGGATCCTGGATTATATCGAAATGTAGAAAAAGGTGAAATGACAAAAAAAAAAACTAATAATAATGAAACGCAGTTGTTGCTTTTACCATAGGATACGCGGTATATTGTACAGAATATTCCTTATTGTATGTCGAATTTTCATCTCTGTCTCCTTTCGTCAATTCTCTTCATCGACGTTCCGTTTATATTTTATCTACTTCCGTTACGTGTATTCATGTAAATATAAGCAATCGAATTTCTCATCCCATCGTGTCATACTTCACTCACGAAAATCGTTCGTCCTTTTTTTTTTCATACGAAGTATCTTCATAAACTGTGGGAGTGCAGATGTGAATTCAATGCGAGAAAAATAATGGAAAAATATTTTTATAATAGTTTCGCTATTATAAAAGCTTCTTTAAGATACAGCCCCTTTTGTCCTTGAATACTAGTAGTTGTAAATTCAGCTGTTACAACTGATTTCGCTTGCAATGATTTTGATGAAACTTTGCAGGTTTGTAAAACAATTGACTTTCTGATTTTTTCACCTACTGTCTCATTCCCTTTAAGTGGTAGTTTTATCCTCCAGATTTGAGCCCTGGTAGTTAAAGAAATACGTATGTATGGAGTTCTTTTGGATTTTCTACGATACTTGCAAAGTTTTAACAAAATTTCGTAGCTTGATGTATAACGACCGTGTAAATTACCGTGCAAAATTTTTGAAAACAGTTGCGAATGCGGCTACCTATCTTATTCGGCACGAAGGATCAATAAAGGTAGAGAGACAGTGTCACTACTCATTAACAAAGTAAACTACAGATATCACCTGAGTCATCTTCGTACTCAGCCTTCAAGCAAGCACTCTGATCTTTATCTGCAAACGGTTACCTTTCAGTTTCCCTGAAATCGTAAATTCCTCAAATTTCAATTCAATGATTTAAAGACACTTTCTCAATGCCTAAAATTTGAAAGAGTAAACCAGAAGACCCCCTTAACATGTTGACTGTTGCGCTACGTTTGCCATAAGTTCTACCAAGATTCCAGTACAGTGATTCCAACTATAAATAATCCTATTCCCAACCAGTTTTTTTATTAGACATCCCAGTGCTTTCTTCATTCCAACAGCCTCCATTGAAAACTCTTACATCGATCGTAGCCGTGTAAATTAATGTTATTCGAAGATCGCATAAATAAGACTGCCGTTAGGTGAGGCCGCAGTCAAAGTGTTGAGAGGATGGCTTCGTGCCCTCCATTTCTGTTATTTTTCGGCGTGAAATTCGCCTCTGGAGCCGTGCCCACATCTTATGAAGCTACTTTGTACAATCGCCGTTCGCGTTTTTGACTGGGTCAGATTCAATCGCTTTGTAAAGAGAATGATCGTCAGGGCCGCGTGTAAACTAATGTAGTTACGAGAGCCGAGGAACATTTCGTAAAGTTGCGTTGTAAAATAGAGATATTTGTATTTATATACATATACATACACATGTATTTAATTTTGGAATATACTCTTTTTAGGGAAATGCAGGAATCGTGAATTAAGATAGCGAGAGAGGTGCGTTTAATGGTCGACCGTTGAAATGGCGGCAGACGAAGGAGATGCGTATCGTAGACTGAGAAAATTATCCTTGCGTCGCGTTTTACTCTAATTGTGCCGGACGTTCAGAGGGCGATAGCGACCGTAG
The DNA here is from genome assembly GCF_050908995.1 of Andrena cerasifolii. Classification (NCBI taxonomy): domain Eukaryota; kingdom Metazoa; phylum Arthropoda; class Insecta; order Hymenoptera; family Andrenidae; genus Andrena; species Andrena cerasifolii. The sequence goes on along the minus strand of NC_135120.1, from coordinate 11,094,198 downwards.
CGATTTCTAAACTTTTAATATCGAACCAGCGTGCAGAGGATCCGTAGGCAGAGCGCGATCGTTACCCATGGCCATCATCATCTCGACGAAACGCTTTTATTTCGACCGTAGTCGTGTGTGCACCTTTCGTGCTGCACAGCGTCCTGTATCCTCCACAGTGCTATTGTACTATTTCCAACCAAACAGAAACACGGAGTAGCGACGTCCAGTGTCTACTCGTGTTCGAACCACTAGTTCTAAGGGCCTTTCCACGCGGGCCATTTTTGTGTCTCACGACTGCCACTTTAATATTTCATTGCTAGAGGCAACAGTGGTTTAAACATTTTCCAAGGTCCAAAGAATATGTACTTTTGCTCACAATACTCTGTCTTGAGTTGACCCCTTGCCTTACGATTTTTCCAAAGGTTGTAAGTGCTGAAATTAATTGAAATAGAAGAAAAAGCCTACGAATTCCTTAACTGTGTGACTCGTTATAAGGCAAGGGGTTAAAATGCGAATTTGTGTTTCCCAGTTCCAGAGTAACGCACTGTTACTGCCTCTTATGTTGCCAAATGGGTTAAAAAGATATGGATAGATAATGTGCGGATGTATTCGAAGTACCAGTCGCCAGGCACAGGAGTGTGACGCGTGAGAGGGCCTTAACCAGCGCAGAAACTTTCAGCCAACGCGCGAGACCGAATCACCGCCGAACGAAGGGAGAAAGTGAAGATTGCGTTCCGATCTTATGCAAGCGCGCACCTTGGCGAATCGCGACACAGCGTTCGAAAGCTCGCGAGAGCCTGGTAGAATCTTAGAAGACCATTTTTAGACTTCCTATCAGGTGTCCTGCGATTCGACGAACCTCCGAAGCATACGTGCGCAGCGGCGCGTTATTACTAGCTTCTGTGCCAAATTTACGTGACAATAAGCTTCCTGCTCGATAACGCGGTTTCGCGCGAATTCCATTCGCAGACCGTTGGGAAAACCGACGCAAGCTCCTCTAACGAAAGAAACGCTACATTTTTCATAGATCAGTGCACCCCGTGCGGAGAACGCTCATGGGCGTTCGACGTGCACGGCAGAGATACGGCGTCGCGTGTGTCCCGCACGCGACGTGTCGCTTGTACCGTTGATTTTAGAAATTGAAAAGGTTCGTGTCATTGACGTGCCATTGCAATAGGACTGTCTAGAACAGTCAGTTCCAGAGATCTTTTCGATAAGGGAGCCGCTGTAGTTCGTGTGCGTTTCGATTTTTAAAAGACTGCTTTCGATTGTACGTCGTTCCAAGTATCTCGCAACGGGTTCGATGATTCGCCATTAGCTGTTGCAGATGCGAATGACTGTCCTTTGTGCAGCTTTCCCCGTTGATCGTTTTCACGAGCGTTTTCGTACCAGCCCCTTTTTCTCGCAGGCCAACCGTACGCTGTCGATTGACGGTTGCAATAAGTTGCAATAAATGAAAGTAGAAACTCTTTGCTGTCGTTAAGGCTTTTTCAGACGGCATACCTTTGTGGCTCGTCACTGTTTTTTTTTTTTAAATAAATTCCATTGACTGAAACAGCACTGATTTAACAGAGATTGAAAAAGATGAAAAATGTGCGAATATATCTAAAATGCTAATAATGCACTTTCACGCGGGACATTTCTGTGGCTCGCGACTAGTATTTTAGATATGTTGACTTGGCGGAAATAGCGATGCTTTAAGAAAGATATAAAAACATAGGGAATGTGTGTATGTCTCTGAAATACCAATTGTCAGCCTCAGAAGTGTTTCGTGTGAAAGAAGGATATATGAGGAGTGATTTCATTCGAAAGTGATAGCAAAGAGAGATTTCAGTTACCCTGCTCAGGTTTCGAAAATTCGAGCCTCGTTTTTCTTATGTTTTTTTACTTTTTTTCCTCGAGTAGTTGGCACCTTTGAAGCAACCTGTACATTTTGCAACTAATTTGCAAGTTATCGACGTAATACTTCGCTCGAGTAATGTTCAGAAAGGACAATTTATTCGTTCACGTTATTCTAATTATTAGGATGATAGCGTAATTATGACGTAGAACTTCGTTTACAGCGTTGCGTCAATATTCAACGTGTCAGCGAGCAGAAGCCAATGTACGAGACGTTATTATATTCTGTAAAAGCTGATGATACAGAGGATACCAAAAATGAAAAATGAAGGTAGAGGAAATTAGGTACGAAGGAATACGAGTAATTTGGACGAGAAGATGATGCAAGTAGTGGATCGCATTGGGATCTATTTTTTCTTTTTAGCTTAAAAACAAAAGCTTGAAGAAATTTTCGTTTCTCAAACAGTGCCACTATTTCCAAATATTTTTATAAACATTTCGGAGCGTAGGTACTTCATGGACTGAATTAAACGATATCCTGTTGCATTTAATTTCCTCACTCGAGTTTATGTTTGAAGACATTTTATTGTTAAATTCAAAATAACTGTACCACGTTATATTTTATTTTTGTTTCACATTAGAAAAACAAAATGCAAGTGTTTCGAGGAGGGATCTGTTGTAGGAGAACGTGGTACTTCAGCATGCTGGATTTAATGAAATTATTTAAGAGTGTTAGGATGTAACGCGATGCAACGAAGATAACGATTTAATGGGGTAATCGTTGAATTTGTTAGGATTAAAGTAATAATACAGTGCGAAGCGATTATGGCCAACGTTTATTAGGAAATTACTTGATTACCGTGCACTTTTGCGTAGAATAATAATTAAATCTAAATTTCTTAGTAAGTTCTTTAGTAATTAATCCCTACTTAACTTAAACGTAGAATTCGTTTAAACGGATTAGTGACTTTAAAATCTAAATTACTAATACAAATTCAACAAAGGAAGACTTTTCTGTTGCATTTAATTTCTATAATACTTGTTGAACTCCCTTGTTATAAGTACTTCACACTTTTGTTTTTAATTTTACCTTGCTATAAGTATTTACACTTTTTTTGCCTTCTTTAGATTCCCAAATTTTTCATTTTTTCCCCACGCAAGGTTTCCATTCTAAAAATTAGTGGAATAAACTGAAAGTGTTGCACTTATTTCAGGGACACTTTGTATATTAATATCTTCAACGAATTTATATAAAATTCATCAGTATGTTCTTTCAAATGTTAACAAAACCTAAGTTAATATATCGTTCAAATACTAGGCGACCTTGGCAAATTAGAACAAGCTGGGCTCAAACTTCCAAATGATCGAAACTCGGAGTAGTCAGACGAGAAAGAAACTACCAAGTAGGGTACAAAATTAGAGAAAATCGTTATAATTTTCGAGCCACAACGATTGCACCGACGAATTCAGTGATTACCCTGCGTACGTTCGCTAACGAGCTTGTAATCTCGCTTCTGATGACACTTTCTCTATGTTTTACCGATTGCATCGATCACGGTGAACCTTTTCTACCCAAACTTTCGCCATCGTAATAACATGTGATCGTATCTTCCCAAATGAACATGATGCTAACAATTCATCCACTATACTCTCCAATGTAAACTTGTATTTGCCACTGGTTTCTTTCCAATTTTCCAGATATCCACTGACTATCGAAAAGACTACATCTTACAAGTAGAATCAACATTTTTTCACCTACACATGTTACCAATGATAAATATGAAATTAAAGCTCATAGTAAGAGAGGATAAAGTGTTGCATCGAAGCTGCACAGGTTCAATGAATCAATTATAAAATTAATTAATTATAGAACTATCATTAACGTGCCGATAACACCAAAGTTCACCGTTTTCGAGATCCCGAGTTTGCCCAATTGCGAATGGAAGAAAGCAACGCAACTTCGCTACGTTAACTAATATTCCATGGTGGCGTCAACAAACAAAATTACCAGAAAAAGATCTTGATACGTCGACAGCAACCAATGGTACCATAGTTTTACAAGGTTCAATTGTCATTCTCAAAAGATTCCACAGGCTTGGCCAATGTCCTAAGAACGAGTGGTATTGAGCTTAGCCAAGATAATAATAAATAAAATGCTTTAAATTGTAGGATAACAAGTTTGCAGTCGCTTGGACGATGTGTTTGGATCCAAAGTGTAGAACCTGTGGTATTTCTTCGAACATTGAAAATCATTAGCTGCAACATGTCCGGGGCCTGTAGAACTGCGAATCTAAAGACTTCTGTAAAGAGCGTACACGGTGTTCTAGCTTCTGGAGAGGGTACATAGAATGTGAAAAATGTATTCCGTTATGGAGCACATCCATATTGGGGAGTACCGTCGAGGTACGAGCTATGATTAGGATACGAGTTATTTTTTACATGTAATCAATGCCTTGCTGGAGCGTCATGCTTTTCCATCTAAAGTACGATCTCGACTCTTCGCACATGTGCTTCGGAGCGTTGAAAGGAATTACGTTTAATGATATATTAATGTTAGTTAGTGATTAGTGAACAGTAAATGTAATTGCGCAGCTTCGGCGAGATTTCAAGAGGAATTAATCGAAAATTTGAGTGATAAAGTATTAATAATTAATCTTGGAGTGTGTCAACGACATACCACTTGAAGTTACAAGCTTTGACTCTATTTTCCAGAAGTTTCCATCTTCTTTTCCAAATAAAAGTGGCATTCGATTTCTCCCATTTTTCCAAGAAGTGTGTAGCAACCAGAATACATTTTTTGTTCATAAATCACTTTGCAGACTTAACCCTTCGTGGTCACACAGGGTGTATCGCACCCCAAAAGGAATTATCGAATTGATATGTTGCGCCTTTACGTCTTTCAAAGGGGATTTATCGCAAAAACAAAAATAAAAAAAATATTAAAAAATCGGGTTTTCCCCACAAGTGTGGAAAAACGCTCGTTTTCAACTACACATTTTATCATATCAAAATTTGCATTTCTAGAAAAATATTATTAGACCATGACTGTATAAGTATTACGAATGTACAATTTTCAGTGAAAACTTAAAAGATTCAGAAATACGAAAATGGTAACTCAAAAAATGACGCTGGGGTACAGTGAACCCCCGTGTGACCAATTTGTGATTATAAGGTGTGACCACGAAAGGTTAACATTGCCCTTTCGAGTGATACTATTAGCTCGACATTTGTAAATGCACAGAGTGTAAAAGAATGAATATCATGGTTCACATAGGTCACAGGTGATTCTACACCGTTGACCTTAACATTCAAGGGTCAAATCTCTTTATTGTAACGTGTTTGACTCACTGACACGAGAGGAAGCGTCAAAGCTGCTATGTTCCAAAGAACGTTTCACACAACGAACGGCAAAAATGGTTCCCTTGACACTTTTAAATCCTCCCACTGAGTAGAACACATTAAAATACAAAGAATTGCAGCTTGAATTGTTTTACACCCTGTGCATCCAAAAGGGCATCCTCCGATCTACCCTTTGAGCCTACCTAAAAAAAGCTCGCTACACTTTCCCCCCTTCAGCGTAAATTCCACCCAAAAGCTGCATGTGCGAAGGGTCGCCGCAATTGGCACGCCTGGTAGCTGTACATACATACCCTTTCTCCCTATCTTGCGCGCGTGTCGTTCTGCTAACCGGGAATTCCCCTGTGCCTAAATGTCGCGGGCTAGCCTGCGCGTAGAATGAATGACGAGCCAGAGAACCGATAGGGAAATGAAGGGAGAGAAACCAGAAATGAAAAACTGAATTAATAAAAGAAAAAGAAAAATAGCGACGCCCTGCGGGGGTGCGCGTTTACAGAGGAAGTTTGCGACGAACGTGGTCTGCCAATTAGTTAGGAAATTCCGACTACGAGGAGAGAGAAGAGTACCTCAGAATTATTTTTATATTATTTGCCCACGTGTACGTGTATGCGCGTCGTTGGCGCGGCGAGCGTTCAAGATGGGCTCTCGCACGAAACACCAGTTTCTCTTTCTCTGGGCATCCCCCAGAGGACGCCGGGGTTTAGTAATCGAAAAGCTTTCGTTGCGAAAGCCGCGTATGTACGTGCGTGCGTATGTGTGTGTGTATTTTCACGAGGAAGCGATCTTGAACGCTGGCCACGCCGCGGAAGGTCGCAGTTAGTATGTGTGCGAGGAAAACGAAGTGAAGAAAGGAGATGTTAACGCGAGGAGTGTTTGGAATATTGGATCACGAGTGTGGTTGCAGCGATATTCGAGTATGTCGTGGCTTCGGTATGGACACACTAACTACGTGAATGTAAATAAAGTTTGTTATTCAAGGTGTTTAAGAGGTGTTTGTTGTTCCGATGCTGATGCATAGGCCTCTTTCATTTTTTTCTTTCTCTCTGAAGTACGAATGACTCCACGTATTGTAAGATAGAGCTTAAGAGGAACTTAGTGGGAGAAGTAATATATATATATACATAATAAGTGTTACGATGTAAAATGTTAATATATATATATGAACGATGGCAATTTTATTAATACAATGATATTTTCGTTCAAGACGGTCTTCTGTTTAGCAAATCGATATGCTCGATTCTTGTTGTAATCCTTTGTGTGGTGGTATGTAGGCCGGGACTTGAAAGCGTTGAGGGTGCCAAAGTGTTACTGATGGAAAAGGAGCATCTTGCTATTTTCTCCAGTATATTTGGCGTGGTTTCCAATTGGTGATAGGATGCTGGTTGTTATGATAGCAATTTTAGGAGTACTGTGAAATAATAGCTGAATTCGTCACAGGTTAAAATTACTTTAATGGTGACGGGATGTGGATATGTGGTAAACGTCGCTGGAAGTACGGGCACGCAGATGGAAGCAATTGAAATAAATACGTGCGCATAGGTAGAAGTAGAGTATGTAAAATACTTGAGTGTTTTAAGTTTCACATACTCGTGGAAAATATATTTTGGATAATACTCTATTAAACAGATTAATACAGTAATATCGCTCTGTAACAAAGGACCTGATACTGAAACTCTGTCATTGTTAAATTCTTCGATACTCCATATTTATCATTGTTAAACACTTCAATAGTTCGATTCCAACATTGTCGCACACTTCAGTAGTCTGATTCCATCACTGTCAAACACTCGAGTATTTCAATTCCATCTCTAACCAATGTTACACTATGTACTCCAATTTCACCATTGCATCAAATACTTCACAGTGCTTAAATTCCGCCATTTTCAAGTATTCCAATATTCATGTTCCCCCACTGTTAACACTCCAATACCCAAATTCCATCATGATCAAAAACTTCAGTACTCCAATTCTACCACGTCCAAACAGTCCAATACTCCAATTTCACTATGTTCAAGTGCTGATACTTCAATTCCACCATGTTCAAATACCGGTACTCCAATTCCACCATGTCCAAACATTCCAATACTCTAATTTCAGTATGTTCAAACACTCCAATTCCACCAGGTTCAAATACCGGTACTCCAATTCCACCAGGTCCAAATACCGGTACTCCAATTCCACCAGGTTTAAATACCAGTGCTCCAATTCCACCATGTTCAAATACCAATACCTCAATTTCACCATGTGTAAACACTCCAATATTACAATTCCACCATGGTTAAATACCAATACTCCATTTCCGCCATGTTTAAACACAGTCCAATGCTCCAATTTCACCAGGTTCAAACACTACAGTAATTACAATTCCACCATGGTTGAATACCAATACATTATTTCCAACATGTTCAAATACTAATACTCCAATTCCACCATGTTCAAATATCGATACTTTAATTCCCCTACTATCAAACACTCCATAACTTTAATTACCCAATTTTCAACTCACATTAATACTCCAATACGCCATTTCTAGTAAATGCAACCAAATACCAGCTACATACACTCAAAGGATTATCAACGAACTTACTCCTTTTTCATGCACTTATATCCTTGAAACCTCTCGCGTCACAATCTTTTCGATGAGGCTCAACACGTGGCATACTAACAAAATCTCTGACTATTGATCTCTCGCAGTCTGTCATGGAATTAAAATCCTCGCATTAGGGGCTTCTATGGAGACCAGTCAACAAGAGAAAATCGCGATAGTTGGCTTCAAATCAGTAGCACATTCTTCCACGTACTCTGTTGCTCATTAGAATCTCTTGGCTTGACTGCTTTTTCCGTAACTTCCTGATTCCGCATTCATGCTCTTAGTTTCATTGTATAAAAAATTTTAATTGGTGAAAGCTTACCCTGCAATTTATTATTCCACGCGATAAGAACCTGACAGGAACTTTAATACCTTAGCGTTCCGCGAAACAGGCAATATTGTTTCAAGAATTTCTATTTCATCGCTCGCGATTTATTTTAAGCCTCTTTGCATTTGCTGTAGGATTAAATAAGTCTATTTTTCTACGGGGAATTACGCGAAAATCGCCATTGAAACCGGAAATCTTCCATTAATTAAGTCTGAATAATTTGTGAAACGAACGAATTCGATTTTTACCAATTTTCCGTGAACACTTTCACCGAGCAAAATGATGGACATGGAGATGAACGCTGGCTTGGACGATGTAAGTACACGAACTCTATAAAATATTGAATATATTGCTTAGAAAAAAAATATAAATTGCAGAACCATTAAACCAGTAATTTCGTTACACATGCTCGTGTGGATATAATTAAATTGGCAACTTAAATAGAATCTGCCATATGAATTCCATAATCACCTTAAAAAATACAATTTCAATTAAATACTTTGTCCATGACGCTTTACAATAAATTTTGACACATCACGAATTTGAGAATCCACTCACAAATTGATATTACCTTCAATTCGATGATCTTCGTATTAAAAACATAATTCACTGCTTGAACTTGTTTCGGGGTACGGAACCACCCCTTTTCTACTTACACTGTGTTCTTCAGACCACCGCAAAAGAACTAAATGCAAGGGCAAAGATTTTCATCGATATATCGTTCCATTTGCTAAAATATTTTAGCAACTAATTTTTCTGACACCATGCAGACTCACGTGATTAATTTCTTTTAAATCTACCGCGAAGCTCGCGTTTTGTTTTCCTAAATCGAGTGTTGATGTGGTACCTTGAAGTACTAGTTTAATTGACTTTTGATCGATCGTTGCGATGTTCGTTATTCTTCACCTTTGCACGTGCAGTTTGTGAAGTCATGCATTGCGTTTTATTATAATTTTGCAACACCGATCAGTTTTTTAACGAAACAACGAGGATGCCGGACAATGAGGACACAGAGAATCAAGATGAAACGGGGAAGCAACGTGATGTTATTATATTCAAATTGTTTCAAGTACCTGTAACCTAGCCGTGCTACTGTCTGCGGTAAGAAATTTATCCAAAGAGGGATTAAAAAAATGGTATATCGCACATCTACACGGTACACTCTCGAAAGTTTGCTTTTTTTGTACGATAGTGCTGCGACTCTTTATAGGATATAAACTATTCGACATAAACTGGCGTTGCCGTATTTTAACGCCCACTTTTCCGGCATTCAGAGTATTCAATGATTGCTTGAAACTAATTAAACTTATAGACGAAATCGTTAGAAATATCACACAGAAAAAACACAAAGGGTTTATATTTCTAGATGCAATGTGCAAAGTACACAAATTCATTTTAAAAAAGCTTCAATTTCCAATTTGGCACACGGAGTTCAAATCTCTGTCTACGTTACGCTGCCAGAAGTGAAATAGCGCTTTTATTTATTTATCTCCTTGCAATTTGAAGGCCTATGATTTTTTTATGGAGTGTCACCTATCATTTAGCAGCAAGAGGTGGCAAGGAAACTGTTTATTTATTGCTAAACAGACGATTCAAAGGCTCGAACGAATGGGCGTTAAAACACGTCAGCGCCAGTCTATAGTGAATACGTTACGACCTCAAGACTGGCAGCTGGGCGTATTTTGACACTCATTTTAGTTCACACCTTTTGCCGCTACGCGCCGTTAGCATTTCTGTACCCAAAAATTGAATCTTTTGCTTAAGGGGGTAGACACATCTCGTGACCTGGCAGATTCGGCAGGTCGGTATTACAGCATTTTTATCTGCACAGAAATGGTAATACCGATAGATCGACGATTACCCGGTGAACGCGAGAGGCAGCTGTTTGCTATTTCTGTATTCTATTCTGAATAGGGAAAGAAATTCTCAGCTGTTCCGTTATACTTATAAAAATTTAAACGGAAAGTCGGCTGGTACTGTAAACGTAGAAAATTCATTGTACATTTTAATTACTTAAAATGTGCTTATGCTACAATATTCTACGTTAGCAGTAAGGAATTCTAAGTGAAAAGGGAAAATAGATGAGGGAATGTCCCCAGAAAATGAAATTTGTTAGGTTAGACATTTTTTTACTAGCAAAGCATCGAAACAGAACATGAAATACACTTATTACACCTCCTCTGCAGAAAGCAGTTATCAACAAACATTATATATACAAAATTGTATTGAATGTTGAATTGGGCTAGTGAAAATGCGCAGACTGGATGCGCGTGATTATTATGTGGTCGGCTTCGCGAAGTGACAGAAAACATAACCTAAATATATGCTATGTGACAACAAATGTTTAGTGGCTATTTCAGCTTCAAAGGCATCGCCTTAAAGTTGCAAATAAGAGGCGCAGGCTTTTCAAGAGGCGTTCGAAAATTCTGCGTCTCTTCGTTAAACAGTCAGTGACTCGAAACATCTGCGCCACTTCTCGCTCTTTAATTTGCTTTCCGGAGACATTACTTTGTGCCATCTCTTTCGACATCATGTTCTCCTGTTAGAAAGCCCAATTTTGTGCATTCTGAAAATTTTCGCCAGATTTTGGCCCAGGTATCAGGAGAACATGAAGCGAAAAGAGGTATTCTGAATTTCAGCTTCGAAGGCATCCTCGATTCTCTCTCCGAAGACGTTACTTAGTGCCACCTCTTTCGACATCATGTTCTCCTGTTAGAAAGCCCAATTTTGTGCATTCTGAAAATTTTTGCCAGATTTTGGCCCAGGTATCAGGAGAACATGAAGCGAAAAGAGGTATTCTGAATTTCAGCTTCGAAGGCATCCTCGATTCTCTCTCCGAAGACGTTACTTAGTGCCACCTCTTTCGACATCATGTTCTCCTGTTAGAAAGCCCAATTTTGTGCATTCTGAAAATTTTCGCCAGATTTTGGCCCAGGTATCAGGAGAACATGAAGCGAAAAGAGGTATTCTGAATTTCAGCTTCGAAGGCATCCTCGATTCTCTCTCCGAAGACGTTACTTAGTGCCACCTCTTTCGACATCATGTTCTCCTGTTAGAAAGCCCAATTTTGTGCATTCTGAAAATTTTTGCCAGATTTTGGCCCAGGTATCAGGAGAACATGAAGCGAAAAGAGGTATTCTGAATTTCAGCTTCGAAGGCATCCTCGATTCTCTCTCCGAAGACGTTACTTAGTGCCACCTCTTTCGACATCATGTTCTCCTGTTAGAAAGCCCAATTTTGTGCATTCTGAAAATTTTCGCCAGATTTTGGCCCAGGTATCAGGAGAACATGAAGCGAAAAGAGGTATTCTGAATTTCAGCTTCGAAGGCATCCTCGATTCTCTCTCCGAAGACGTTACTTAGTGCCACCTCTTTCGACATCATGTTCTCCTGTTAGAAAGCCCAATTTTGTGCATTCTGAAAATTTTTGCCAGATTTTGGCCCAGGTATCAGGAGAACATGAAGCGAAAAGAGGTATTCTGAATTTCAGCTTCGAAGGCATCCTCGATTCTCTCTCCGAAGACGTTACTTAGTGCCACCTCTTTCGACATCATGTTCTCCTGTTAGAAAGCCCAATTTTGTGCATTCTGAAAATTTTTGCCAGATTTTGGCCCAGGTATCAGGAGAACATGAAGCGAAAAGAGGTATTCTGAATTTCAGCTTCGAAGGCATCCTCGATTCTCTCTCCGAAGACGTTACTTAGTGCCACCTCTTTCGACATCATGTTCTCCTGTTAGAAAGCCCAATTTTGTGCATTCTGAAAATTTTCGCCAGATTTTGGCCCAGGTATCAGGAGAACATGAAGCGAAAAGAGGTATTCTGAATTTCAGCTTCGAAGGCATCCTCGATTCTCTCTCCGAAGACGTTACTTAGTGCCACCTCTTTCGACATCATGTTCTCCTGTTAGAAAGCCCAATTTTGTGCATTCTGAAAATTTTTGCCAGATTTTGGCCCAGGTATCAGGAGAACATGAAGCGAAAAGAGGTATTCTGAATTTCAGCTTCGAAGGCATCCTCGATTCTCTCTCCGAAGACGTTACTTAGTGCCACCTCTTTCGACATCATGTTCTCCTGTTAGAAAGCCCAATTTTGTGCATTCTGAAAATTTTCGCCAGATTTTGGCCCAGGTATCAGGAGAACATGAAGCGAAAAGAGGTATTCTGAATTTCAGCTTCGAAGGCATCCTCGATTCTCTCTCCGAAGACGTTACTTAGTGCCACCTCTTTCGACATCATGTTCTCCTGTTAGAAAGCCCAATTTTGTGCATTCTGAAAATTTTTGCCAGATTTTGGCCCAGGTATCAGGAGAACATGAAGCGAAAAGAGGTATTCTGAATTTCAGCTTCGAAGGCATCCTCGATTCTCTCTCCGAAGACGTTACTTAGTGCCACCTCTTTCGACATCATGTTCTCCTGTTAGAAAGCCCAATTTTGTGCATTCTGAAAATTTTCGCCAGATTTTGGCCCAGGTATCAGGAGAACATGAAGCGAAAAGAGGTATTCTGAATTTCAGCTTCGAAGGCATCCTCGATTCTCTCTCCGAAGACGTTACTTAGTGCCACCTCTTTCGACATCATGTTCTCCTGTTAGAAAGCCCAATTTTGTGCATTCTGAAAATTTTTGCCAGATTTTGGCCCAGGTATCAGGAGAACATGAAGCGAAAAGAGGTATTCTGAATTTCAGCTTCGAAGGCATCCTCGATTCTCTCTCCGAAGACGTTACTTAGTGCCACCTCTTTCGACATCATGTTCTCCTGTTAGAAAGCCCAATTTTGTGCATTCTGAAAATTTTCGCCAGATTTTGGCCCAGGTATCAGGAGAACATGAAGCGAAAAGAGGTATTCTGAATTTCAGCTTCGAAGGCATCCTCGATTCTCTCTCCGAAGACGTTACTTAGTGCCACCTCTTTCGACATCATGTTCTCCTGTTAGAAAGCCCAATTTTGTGCATTCTGAAAATTTTTGCCAGATTTTGGCCCAGGTATCAGGAGAACATGAAGCGAAAAGAGGTATTCTGAATTTCAGCTTCGAAGGCATCCTCGATTCTCTCTCCGAAGACGTTACTTAGTGCCACCTCTTTCGACATCATGTTCTCCTGTTAGAAAGCCCAATTTTGTGCATTCTGAAAATTTTCGCCAGATTTTGGCCCAGGTATCAGGAGAACATGAAGCGAAAAGAGGTATTCTGAATTTCAGCTTCGAAGGCATCCTCGATTCTCTCTCCGAAGACGTTACTTAGTGCCACCTCTTTCGACATCATGTTCTCCTGTTAGAAAGCCCAATTTTGTGCATTCTGAAAATTTTTGCCAGATTTTGGCCCAGGTATCAGGAGAACATGAAGCGAAAAGAGGTATTCTGAATTTCAGCTTCGAAGGCATCCTCGATTCTCTCTCCGAAGACGTTACTTAGTGCCACCTCTTTCGACATCATGTTCTCCTGTTAGAAAGCCCAATTTTGTGCATTCTGAAAATTTTCGCCAGATTTTGGCCCAGGTATCAGGAGAACATGAAGCGAAAAGAGGTATTCTGAATTTCAGCTTCGAAGGCATCCTCGATTCTCTCTCCGAAGACGTTACTTAGTGCCACCTCTTTCGACATCATGTTCTCCTGTTAGAAAGCCCAATTTTGTGCATTCTGAAAATTTTTGCCAGATTTTGGCCCAGGTATCAGGAGAACATGAAGCGAAAAGAGGTATTCTGAATTTCAGCTTCGAAGGCATCCTCGATTCTCTCTCCGAAGACGTTACTTAGTGCCACCTCTTTCGACATCATGTTCTCCTGTTAGAAAGCCCAATTTTGTGCATTCTGAAAATTTTTGCCAGATTTTGGCCCAGGTATCAGGAGAACATGAAGCGAAAAGAGGTATTCTGAATTTCAGCTTCGAAGGCATCCTCGATTCTCTCTCCGAAGACGTTACTTAGTGCCACCTCTTTCGACATCATGTTCTCCTGTTAGAAAGCCCAATTTTGTGCATTCTGAAAATTTTCGCCAGATTTTGGCCCAGGTATCAGGAGAACATGAAGCGAAAAGAGGTATTCTGAATTTCAGCTTCGAAGGCATCCTCGATTCTCTCTCCGAAGACGTTACTTAGTGCCACCTCTTTCGACATCATGTTCTCCTGTTAGAAAGCCCAATTTTGTGCATTCTGAAAATTTTTGCCAGATTTTGGCCCAGGTATCAGGAGAACATGAAGCGAAAAGAGGTATTCTGAATTTCAGCTTCGAAGGCATCCTCGATTCTCTCTCCGAAGACGTTACTTAGTGCCACCTCTTTCGACATCATGTTCTCCTGTTAGAAAGCCCAATTTTGTGCATTCTGAAAATTTTTGCCAGATTTTGGCCCAGGTATCAGGAGAACATGAAGTGGAAAGAGGTATACTAAAGGGTATAGCCGGTTAAGATGGTCAAATGTGCCCTTGAACCGAATTCGACTCACGATGAATCATTCGAAAGCTTATTAAAAAAGAAATATTTGTGGCAATTTTCAACTTCGTATCTCCACCCGGAGGGTAGTAAAGGGCAAAAATAGGAAATCAGGTTTTTGTCGAATTTCTCCTATACTAGGGGATGAAAAATTTTGAAAAAAATCAGAGACATTTCTGTTATCGGGGCACATATTAGAGAATTATTTCAGATTTTTAAATTGAAAAACCAAGCCGTGAAAACTAAAAAACGCCAAAAATGCTGAAAAATGCCGATTGTGCCCCGAAGCAGTCTTGGCACTATATTTATATTTTTACTGTAAGTACATATCATTGTTACTATTGTCCTGAATTTTTTTCAGATTTTTCAATTTGTTGCGCCGCAGTTAAAAAAATTAAAAACCGATTTTTTCGTCGTTTTTTCCGTGTCAGAGTAATGTCAGGGACATAACAGTTTCAAATGATTCGGTTTTTTCAGTTTCTTTAATTCCTATGATGTTTTGCTGTACGCATAAACATTGAAGATCGCATAAAACACTTATTTCATGACGCAATTCGACGTATAAGTTACTCTGACACGGAAAAAACGACGAAAAAATCGGTTTTTAATTTTTTTAACTGCGGCGCACCGAATTGAAAAATCTGAAAAAAATTCAGGACAATAGTCATATTATACAATTTCTCGTGTATGTTAAAGAATGACGCAGTTTTCAATGAATTACACATTTCTATAAAATAATTTATGCATTTTGCACTTGTATATTAAAATGTAGACCTATTAACTACTTTCTATACAAAATCTGCAATAATTTTCGTCATAACCAATTAATTAACAATTTCCAGACACGATCAGAATAAATGTAACATCGCCTGTAGTTACTTAAACAGCAATAAATTAACAACACTATCCCGCAATATTGTTTACAATAATCTGTAAGAACCTTGAAAAAGCTCCCCCTTGTACTCCTCAGACGAATAAATAACAAAGCAGACAAACAAATAAGTAATTCACACCAAGTGATCCAGTCTTTAAATACCACACTCAGCACAAAACAAATGTTCACCTTCCTCCATACAAGTAAACTCACTCACCACCTTCACCAACGTTCCAAGCTAAAGCAAACACTAAACCACAACTGCCCCCGTAAAAGAAAAATATAAAACGGAGGGTTGAAATAAAAAGCAAAGTGCGACAATAAACGCAGCAAGGTCTCCGACTCGGGATCAGGCAGCAATAACGAGGTCACTGACGCATGCAGTCAATTTTAATTGCCTTCGCGCGAGAGCAAAAAAGATACCACTCATCGTCGGTGTCCAAGGAGAGTCGTAGTTTATTAGCGTCCTCGTGAAGCGGGTCGAAGTCGTCAAAAAACGAAAAAGCACGAAAAGGGGAGGAAAGAGGGAGGAGGGAAAAAGAGAAGTATGGCTCGTAAATTTCCCATGGACCCTTATCGAGTCACGTGATACGATTAATACCGCGACGGGACCGGCGGTCAGTGGCGCGGCTAGGTGGCGATGATCGTGAAAAAGTAACGGGGGATGCACGTGGAGGGATGCCCTGTCACCGTGGCGGAATGACATGTTTCAGGACGAGGGGAGCGAGAGCAGCGAGTCCTTGTCGGAGGGGAGCTCGGCCAGCACCACGTTTTGCGACATCGAGAGGGATTACTCGAAGGTGAGGGAGTTTTTATCATCATCTTGAAGACGGCGTACATCGTAGGGGATGAATGAAGGCCACGAGCTGTGTCCTCGACGATGTCTCGTCCTACGGCTTACTTTTATTTGCAGATTTCTGCGTCTAACAAGGAGAAGCCTCGAAGTGTTGCTCAGATTTGTGGCTTTAACCCTTTCAGTAGGGAGGATGAAATGCTGCGCATATATCGCGTGCGGAAATCCTGCAGTCCCATTTGTGAACAGTAGTCACTGGACGCCGATGGGCGTTGCCCGCACGGGCTGCGTGCACTGACTGAGTGCATTTGTACATATGTATGTTCATCGTACTGAAGGGGTTAAATTAATTGGTTAATTGTGGGTATAACTGAGCCTTTGCAGAGTGATGAAGATTGAAATACTGGAGTTAGTGATGTATGATTCTAAGGGCAGGGGTTAATCGTTTAGGAAATAGGAAGATCTGAGGGTTACATTTTGGGACTCCTCTTTGTAGGAGTAAAATGAGTATACAGAGAGTAGCTTTTGGGACAGTATCATTTTTTAACTACTTTTAATTATTTTGACTATTTTTAATACACACATAAATGTATCGAGGTAGTAGTGAGGTGTCTAATGCACATGTTCCTAGAGAAGATAGCTCCATAGTTTGATTTCTGTGGGGATATGGGTGACTAGTTTCGAGGTTTAGTAGCCTAGTATCGAAGCATTAATACTGTGTGCCAGGGCGTCCGGAGACTCTTTTTTAGGGGCAACTTTGTAATGATGGTAAAGAAAAATATACTGCTTTTTTAAACCCATTTTATAGTGCCAATTTAATTAAAAATTTAAAATCGAAATTTAGAAATATTCCCTTTTTTAGTATAAACTTAATAAAGATCAGTTTTGAAAACTAAGCGATTTTTTCTCAGAAGCCAGGGGGGGGGCAACTACCCCTTTTGCACCCCTCTCCGGACGCCCATGACTGTGTAGCTGGTAATCAAAGATCGTTCCATGGCTTTCTTTGGTCCTAATATTTTTTTAACTTCTACAATCCTCAATATTACTTGCTACGTCTATAAATTAATACGATATTATCCGTAATCGTGTAAGTAGTAGGTACTATTCCCTGCACGTGACTAACTTGACACTCAAAACTGTTAATAGAAAATGGAAAATATAAGGAAGAAAACATCAGATATAGTATTTTGCATATTTAGTAAAGTTCAACTTAAACGTAATTTAGTTAAAATTATTCCCCTCTTTCCGAACTGGATTTATTCAAATTTACAAAAATCATTAGTACATGTAGAATATTTTATAGAAACATTTACAAAATGACAATTTAAACCCATTAAGGTCCTTTATCAAATCTGCACAAACTTTCTGACATACGATAGTAAAGTTACTTTTATTAATTGTACCTATCTACTTTTATAATTCATCGTTTGCCTATAAATCAAAGATTCAATTAAAAAGTCACACCATCTTTTCTATTACATTTCATTTCTGATTTTACATTGGCTCACCATTATCACGAACTGATGAGTAATTGGCAATTAAAGAAGTTCTGTTATTTAAGCTCGGCGAAGTTTCTATGGCTTCATTTATTAATTACCGGTGTCGTGGGGCCGGTGTATTGAAAACTACGCCAGTTAGTTTATTATTTCGTTCTTCAGGTCTTGAAGGAAATGAAAAGCAACGAGACGATGGCCCCATTCCTCACTGAATACACCAGACTCTTCGAAACGCTGTACAGAACGCATAAAATGGAGAAGGAGCTGTCGGAAAAGTGCGATTTATTACAGGTATAGTTCGTACATGAAATATACATTATAACATCGCATCGATAAGATACAAACAAATTTTGTTTATTTTGAATACGTAAAGAATGAAAATGAAATAAATGTAACCCTTCTTTTTTCATTACAAATGAAGGCTATCTTGGGCTTACTAAACGTGATCGTACAATTTTCTTTATATATTACAAAATAATTAAAATCGTTTTCCAAGAGATAATTACATTCATTCGATATTTTCGAAAATTTCATCGAGCTGTGAATAATTTTCTCATAATCGAGCGAAGAAGGAAATGCTTGGCAAAGGCGACGTGATTTCAGTGGGAAGCAGACGATAAGATCCAAAAGATACACGAGTTGGACCAGACGATCTTGACGAACGCCGGGGAGATCGAGAGGCTGAAGCTCGATTTCGAGAACGCGATAAAGCGAGCGGACGCGGCCCACACGCGCGAACAAAATGCGCAGGAGGTGATCGAAAACCTGCGGCTGAACGTCAAGCAGCTGAATCAGGAGATCGTGCAAAAGAACAGGCAACTCGCATCTGGAGAAGAGTGAGTTCCTTTTTAAAACTGAACACGGTGTTTCCACAAAAAACCCTTCGTCTTCGAAATACGTATACAGGGTGTAGCATTTAAATCGATCCACTCGAATATCTTGGAAACTGTTGATGATGCTAAAAAATACTTCAGACAAAAATTGAATGGTTTCGAGGGGACCTGTATTTCCGAAAGTTATTATCCGATTCGACTGAAACTTTTTTTATTTTGAAGAATACACTTCTGGCTAGGAGGGATACCAGAAAAAATTACAAACATAACATTTTTGTTAGAAAATAACGACACCTGAAGTTTGAAATCACTTTTTCCCTATATTTGTCACCCTTTCAACGGCTTTGAAAATTATAAATTTTCAATTTTTGTATTTTTTCTGGTTTCTCCCCTAGCCAGAAGTATATTCTTCAAAATAAAAAAAAGTTTCAGTCGAATCGGATAATAACTTTTGGAGATATAGGTCCCACCGATTTGAATGATTTTTTTGACGCCTTGACTTTAAAGACTCCCCAGTGCCGTCTGCAATGATTAATTATAAAACAAAAAACATATTTCTATAATATAAGACATCCTTAATGCAATGCAAAAATTCCCATTAAATTATATATAGTAGATTTCCTTTAATTAATTCCTAAAGATCACCTATTTTTGGGGGGTTCTAGACCGGTAGGTCCCCTTAACTCGAGTAGCGTAGGGTAATGTATTGAGTACGAGTACGCAATATTAAAATTAAAATATCCCTAAACATTTTGCCACAAGTGGCTTTTAGTACTCGATCAGCTCCATCGGTCCCACCAGTTTTCGAGATCAAAGAAGTCTGACTATTCGTACGTTGAATCACTTGTGGCCGAGTGTGCAAAGTAGTAGTAGAGGCGTACGAATGGTCAGACCGCAAGTAACGTTTCCCCACGTTTGAGTGAATCTGCGGCGGTTCGAGGGCACGACAATAAATGAACAACCCATTTACGGATCAGGGAGGTGCAGTGGGCTTTATCGAACGCGAAGAGCTCGTGGAAACGATCCAAAGATCCAGGAATGAGCACTCGAAATCCTTCAAAGCCACAGCCCCGCGTCCCGCGGGGTGGGATGGGGCTCGTTGCATTTCGCGGCCGTGTTTTCGCACAGCCTGGGGATTTAATTTCCATCAAAGGCGTCCGGATTAATTCGATGCGGTGTTATCGATGGAATCGATGCACGCTGGACGTGAGCATGCATGTTTCCTGGACATGCAAATGCAATCCTGTCGGCCTTGGGGCAGATACAGACTATCTCCACCGCTGTCGTCTGAATATTTAAGGGCGCAGAACGAACGGCTTTAGAAAGAGATCAGAGGGGTTGGTGCGCAAAGGAGATTTTTAATAACGTAATCATAAATGTAATTTACAGGGTGGTTCTGAAAATTGTGTCGAGCTACACACTTGCTGTGGTTTTTATACGTGGAAGCGTATATCTTCTTTTATATGATTTTTTTTTGTATAAACAAATGGAGGTAGATATAGAGAAATAATATTTCACGAGGTATTTAATACTCTACATGCGACACAAGATTGATATATTATACAGTGGTGGTCGAAAACAGTTTAAAGCTCATATTTTGAAATGTTTGTATAATAAATAGTAAATTGACTTTACGTATTATTTTGGTACGTCTGGTCTATTTTACAACCCCCTAAAAAACTGTGAAATATAAACTTAGCATACAATTATTTTTAATGGAATTATCTTATTTTTGTTACCGTTCACAGTTTAAACTTTCGTTTGACCACTGCTGTAGTAAATGTTTAAATGTACCACCATTTACCTCTAAACATTTTCTAACACGTTTACTTTTACATTTCTCGTAATATTGCTGAAAGCTCAGTACTGAATATTGAAGAATTGATTGTAATTCGTTTCTTTTGCGTTATTTATCGAAAGTCATGCTTTTAGCTGCATTTTATTATTTACAAACCCCCCACGTGAAATTCGAGAGGTGTTTAAATTCAGAGAACGACGTCAGTGCATTTTCCTCTCCATTGTTCCTATGTCCGTATAAATCTACACCCCTAGTCTGTATCCTAGAAGCACCCTGCATAAGTATAATAAAACACTTCGCAATTCTATAATACCTACTACGACTTACAATCTAAATTTTCCAAAACTTCATCGCCACACACATCTAATGCTTTA
The DNA here is from genome assembly GCF_050908995.1 of Andrena cerasifolii. Classification (NCBI taxonomy): domain Eukaryota; kingdom Metazoa; phylum Arthropoda; class Insecta; order Hymenoptera; family Andrenidae; genus Andrena; species Andrena cerasifolii. The sequence goes on along the minus strand of NC_135120.1, from coordinate 11,073,521 downwards.
CAGGAGGATTAACAACAAACACCACACTTTACTTACGCATACACTACCACTCAAAAGTATTTGATCACTTACAGTATGTACGTTCGTTGACAGAGAAAATAGAATAAAAAAAATATAGTTGGTTATTGCTTGCCTTTATCAAATTGCTACTCCTCTTTCTTATTATACAGGGTGACTCACCTAAGTGTGCCACCTAAGTTGCTTGTAAACTCTTTGTTATATGGAACAATGGTTCAAACAAAAGTTGTATGGTACCAAAGGGAGTATATAGTGCAATAATCATTTTTTTGCTGTTTTGCTTTTTTATCGAGATACGAAGGTCACTTTGACTTTTTTAATTGTAAAGGATAAAATTTGACCCTGTAATTAGAAAGGGTGTTGAAGGCTAAGAAAAAAATCTATTTGTGCCCAAACACTAATAATTATTGAGATATTCTTTAAAAGATTTTTAATGTAAGTAATGCTCAAAATGTGATCTATTACAATCAATACCAGTGCGTAGTCGATTAATAGCTGCAAATGACTAATTATTACTTTGTGGGCTTCATTTGTTTGAACCAGTTTTTCATGTAACAGGCTTAACAATCAATTTAGGCGATACACCGTGTATGTGTAATTTTGCCACTTTAATTCACAGGTATGGGTATTATTGTTGCTTTTCATGTGATCGAACTCTTCAGATCCTAGTAACTCATAATCAATTTTTCACTTGAAAATTCTTTAATAACATTTGCATGTTGGTACTGTTACTGTTTTCATATTTGGAAAAGCGGAATGCTACAGCTGTGAATAATAATCGGATACTAAGAATAATAATGAAATTGCATTTTGAAATCCACTTTTAAGATAGGAAAACAGAACGAAACGATTGCTATGAGCTAAGGAATATCCAGGTTGTACCACGAGTATGTGGAGAAGCGTTCCCCATTCTGTTTTATTAAACGTACCTGTAACAAATCATGGACTACTTATGAGTTGTGGCGTACGTGCTCCAGCAACTAGCGAAGCTAACGTTGCCCACGCACCGTCGCCAGATTCGAAGTGTTAAATCACAGCAGTTTGTCCACGATGGTTCGCGCGATCAGGGTAAACGACATCGTCATCGAGACGCCACTAGTGTGTGTACATCGTGATCACATTGGAGGTACAAGGATGTCGGGACTAATCCCCGGAGGAGGAATGGAGCGTCCAATAGTGAGACGTCTTTGTTCAGTCAACAGGATCGGCATGCAATTCTCCTGAAACACGATCGCAGCGTTGTGGCGTAGTAGCTCATAAAGATGTTGCGCTTCGTTTCCCAGGGACTTGCCGCGACAAAGGGCTGGCAATGGCTGCCCCCCCTTAACTTCAAACCTAGCTCCATTGCAAGTGGTTAAAATAGGAGACTGATATGCGTCCCTTGTGAGAACCTCTGTAATAGCTTTTAATGGAATTGCTTCTTCCTCTTCATCCTTTGCTGTTTCCTCGTTAACCCCTCTGCTCTCACTTCTCTTCCCTCTTCGTCTCATTTGCACCCCCCTTTTTGTTAGTTCCCGTATGCACTGGTCGTGATAGTTTCATTTTTGAATGATTCCTTTGGTGTATCTTCTCGTTGGTCGTTTCGTTCTCCTGCTCTTTCCCAGGATCTCTTATTTTCCGTTTGTTGCAACGAAGGGATGAGATACTTTTCTCCGTCTCTGTCTGTCGCACGATCTTCAATTTCTCCGCCCATTACCTTCCCTCTGTTGTCTTCCGGTCTCCTCGGCTCTCTTCTTATTTTTCTGTTAGAGGCAATCTCGAAGTCGCCTGATAAGAATGACCTCGGTCTCATGGGGCCCGGCAGGGGCGAGTCAGATTCGTGAGATCCAATCGGGATGAGACTGGATCTCGCGTGTGCACTTGGCGCCTGGAGCTGACGAGTTTGGAAATATGACGAATGCGATTGCGAAGTTGGGAAAAGATATCAATTGCTATTCAACAGTTGTAAATTCGTGTGCAAGTGTCATACGAATACACGCTCTGTTCTTAACAAAATAGAAATAAATCCTCGAGACAAGGATACCTAACGATATTTGAAACAGAAATTTGTGATAACTAGAATAACTCACATTAGTACGACTACCTTACCCACACAGATTTTGCGAGTACTCACTGCAGAGAACAGTAAGGGGTTATTTATTGAAAATGGCAGCTACTCAAAGTCAAGCATGTGATTTTCGACCTAAGTTTTCATCTTCTTTTATTAATAAATAACAAAACAAGACACTAATCAAAAAATCGTCTCGATAAGTATGAAGAGGCCGTAAATTTTTTCGATATTTTAATTTTCACCTGACTCACGCGTAAATAAAGTATATTTTTTTACACACGAAAATGAGCTTTCTGCTTCAAACTGTAGCTATTTTGTTATTTTTCAACCGATCGAAAAAATTGACGGTCGGACGATACAGAATACATTTAAGAACATCTGTGCAAAATTGTATAAAAGTCTATAGAGTTTTACTCAAATTACAGCGTACACCGTTTCGGAAAACGTGGTTTCGAGAAAAACGCATTTAAAGTTTTCGGAATGTTTTCATATTTGAAAAAAAATTATACATATTATTCAAAGATGTCTCTATCTTCATTGAAAAATTTTTATCGATAAAAGTGTTTTTGTCGCTTAGAAATAAATTCCTAAAGATGCGATATTTCTTGACCTGGCCAAGGTGGTCTAACCCCTTAACATATCAAATTTCTTTTTGAAAACAATACAGTCCAATTTATACACCACAAGGTGTATATCTTGATTTTTAAAATACGACGTTTCTTTACATGGAAAAAAATCATAAAAATGACCCTATTTTTCGACGTGTCAAGAGTACGTAACCTCTTGATTCCTAACTTCCCCTTCTGCCACCTGTTCAATTTCCCTCCCGAGTCATTTTATATGGAAGAATCTTCCTATTAGGTCAGTAAAAAAGTTCGTTCGCTCACTGTCAGTTGGTGTTAGATATACAGAAATGTCTTTTACTTGTACTTCCACCAGAGAAGCGGCCAAAGGTCACAGATATCCAAGAAAAACATCTTGATTGAAAAACTTGTAATGTATTTTTCTTTTTAATAAAGACTTCGAATAAAGCGAAGGAACTTTTGCACCGACCTAATAATTATCGTCTTCCACTGTTCAGTACCGAAATACTTAAGCAACGAACTCGATTGGACGTGCAGCCTGGGCGCCACAAAGCAGATGGAGAGTCTGATGAAAGAGAAGGAGATAATGGCGAGCGAGATGGACACGTTGAGGCAACGTTTGAAGAACATGTCCCTCTACACCGAGGAGCTCGAGAAACGGACCAGCGACACCGACCACAAGATGCACGATCTGCAAGAAAACCTGGATATGCATCTCAGCGAGTTCTCGAAGGAGCGTAGAGGGAGGCAGAGGGCGCAGGACGAGGCGCATCAGCTGCAGGAGGAGCTCAACGCAAAAACGAATGATTTGGAGGTAAAGGGTCCCCAGCTACATCTCTAATCACGCTGCAATTCCACGGCGAACTTACACTGCTTCGTTGTAATGCCTGCATCGAGGGGTATTCTCTGCTTAATGGGCACAGCGGCGCTCAATTTCGTGCCAAGGCTTCTCGAATTTGTGTGGGCGAAGCGGTGCGTTTTGTGGCTAAGTTTGGGAACAGATATTTAGGAATTCATGGAAATTTGGATTTTTTTTTGTTTTGCAGCTATTAAAACAGTGGAGGTGTAATAAGATGTAATAGAATGTGTGGACGATTTAATTTATTATTTTATATCAGATTTTGGTAATTAAGTATGTAGCGCGACTGAGGGAGAGAGTGTATGGGGTTCGTGTCACCGATTTCGTTAAAATTCTGTATGTTATGAGGGTACACCGTGTGTAATTGTATAATATAAAGGTTTGGGAAGAAATAGAGAAAAAAACTTTCAACAATCGGGAAGATGGATGAAAGATAGAATGCATGCTGGTATTTCGCAGTAGAATTTGTAGTAATACGAAATAGAAAGTGAATTCAGGAAAATATATAAAAAAGTTTTAATTGAAACGATTTTATTTAACTTGATTAGTAATGCACTAAAATGTAAATAATAATTCTTTTCTTGTACTATAATTTCGATGGTGATATGTGACTTGAAGTCCTCACTAAATGGTACATCAGAGATACTACTAGTTTGGCTAAAGAGTAATTAGAAATTATTTATCTATCTTCCCTAAAATATTAAACATCTGATATGAACATTATGTTTCTGTAGGTAGCGCACGCGTCAATAAAAGCAGCAACTGCTAACGTAACGAAGCTCGAGGCTATGCTGAGGGATCACAGGCTCTCCGGCGAGAAGATGCAGAAAGAGATCAACAAGCTGCTATTAAAGAGGATAAACTTGGAATCGGATGTGGACAACGCGAACGTTCACATAGAAGACCTGCAGAAAGAGATCGCGGAGAAGGACAAGCAACTGAAGGAAATCAAGCAGGGCGCCCACGGGTAATCACTGAATTTTCAGAAAACTGTATCGATGCTGTAGTAAATTGAATTTCATCGAGGAGTAATTCTTTTAAGGGGTTATACCTACTCAAGCGGCCGAAAAGAGGCGAATGTTTGTGAATTTTTTTTGAGAAAGTGGAAGCATATATTTTTACAGAACTTTTTGCACTTAGAAGACCAACATTTAAGGAACATTTGGTAATTTTTTCGTAGAAAAATATTTAAGTTTATAATAAAGTAACAACCGACATCCAAGAAGCCTTTTTAAAAATTTGGTTTTGCGGTGAGCACTGCCATTCGGAACCAGATTATTTAAAATCAAAAAACAAAAAAGATTTCGTTAGTATATTAATGTATCCTCTGATTAACGCGGGGAATTTCCGGAATATTAATTTAAAACAAAAGGACGGCAATTTAAAGTTGAAATCCTGATTTTTTCGTGCAAAATGCACGCGTTCTTTACAAAATTTATTTTTGTATTCTGAATAGCATAGGCCCATAAATGATGAATTCTGGATGACATACAGAACCCATACTAAAATCCAAAAGACATAAAATGTTCCTAATAGAAATATAATTCGAATTCCAAAGCGGAGCAAAATTGTTGTGAACATGATTTCCTTAAAAAAAAAATGCTTGACACATTTATTCTAATACCACTGTGTTTAAATCCGAAAAATGCACAGTTTTTACGTTGACATATTCTTGCACAAGAGATAATTCCAAATGGCTTTAAAACAGATGATTTAATCCAGTGCACAGTCGTTTTGGCGAAACGAAACAAAGCCGCCCGGTCCGTTTTTTTTTTCTCACACAGAGACGAATATCGGCCGCATTATTCGTAACGAACGGCATTATTTCAATTTCCGCTAATAAAATATCAGGCGCGACGGGGCTGTAATTGATTGCTGCGCGCAGGGGTAATACGAGAAAACATTATTCGCTGGGCTATTTGTGAAATTATATTCGTGGCGTGCCCGCGCCGAGTCCGTTTGGCAGAAGGGAGCCGAGAGGCGAAATTTATTTTCCATTCAATTTTGCATTACAATGCGTCGATACGTACGCGCCCGGTATAATTGCTATGCAAATCGTCACATATTTCTCTAGGGGGAACGATGGAAGAGCGAGAAAATACGACTCTTCGCCGTCGAGAAGAATCGGGATTGTTTTTTAACGCGTTCATGAAACGAACCTTTTCCATCGTTGCTCACAGCGATGGATAAAGGGATTTATACACCTTCAGCTCTTGATTTCAACTGACAGTAACTTTTTATATAAATGTTTGAATTACAAGTAATGTGCATTGGGGTATACTTACAATTAGCCGTAGAAGGACACGGTGACAGTTTTAGAGCGTACCTGACACTTTGGAGTCACAGGCGACCCCAAATTGAAATTTTAATAGTTTAAAATTTACGTAACGTTTCCAAAAATTCTTTTCTACTTCTCTTTAGGTATCTTTGGACCAATAAGAATTACCACCTTGAATATTTCCGGAACCATGGAAGTGACAGAAAACTTTTGTCTAATAAAAGTTGTTTGGAATGAAGTGGGCTAATTTTGTTTTTACAGCTGGAGTCACTTACGAACGATTTTTCTCTTAGGTCCATGATTTCGCAGATATTGAAGGTGGTAATTACTGGTCCACTCCGTATATGACGTCAGTCTGTCAGAAGAAATCAGGGCGCTACAAATATATGACCCGTCGTGAACATGTAAGCCTCCACAATCAGAGCGTTTCGTTCACCAAGAACTACGAGAATCGACGGTTTCAAACTTCTTCGCGACCGCCTCAGACACGCCACCCCTCTTCCCTGACATTACAGACTGAGAGACGAAATTGCGAAAGCCAAGAGCGAGAGGGAGTCCGTGACGAAGCGTCTGCAGAGGGCTGAAATGGAGCGGTCGCATCTTGAGCAGGACTTGAAGCAGGCTTTGGCGAAAAGGCAGAACATCGAGCAAGAGACGATGACCCTTCGGAAGCAGCAGGTGGACAGGCAGCAACAGATCGACGTTCTGGTGCGCGAGAAGAACATCCTGGCCCGCACCAAGGAGACGCTGGGCGAGCACATGAAGAAGCTGAATCACGAGACGGTGGTGTGCGAGTACAGTAGACGGAAGATCGAGCGCGACCTCGACGACATGGTGCATAACGTCGCGGAGGTAACGAAGCAGCTGGACACGGTGGAGAAGGAGAGGGACAAGCACAACTTGGTGGCCCAGGAGTTGGCGCAGCAGGTGAGCTTCTGTCGCTGGAACGCGGGGAGGGATGCTGCGGTTCGAACACAGACTGGGAACATTGATTGGGTTTATGAACGCTTGGTATGGTCGGTTAGAACTTTTGCAAGATGAAGTTCTAACAGAATTTTTTTTAAAAAATAATAGTTCCAGAATGTTTTAGATCCCTGGAATACAGTATAGTATAATTTTATGATTAATAATTCCACGAATTCTTCCGCCTTCACAATTTATAAAACAAAAGTAAGCTTAGAGTGTAAAGGGTTAAAACACCCAAATTTTCCAATATTTTTCTTAATGTTAATTGTAAAAGAGATATGACCCGATAGAATTGTATAGTGTGCCCTGCATAAATGACAAATAACGCGTAGGAATCAGTAAGGACGATGGAAAGCAGAATTACGCGTATGGGCAAGTAGGATAAGAATACATATACGGTTAGATAAGTGGAGTAGAACCACGCCTAAGCGCACGAGTGGAGCGATCCCCTACGTAGCCAGGCAAGTGAAATGATACCGTATTTGTCCCAAGCAAGTAGAACAGGACCGCGAGCGAGTGAAATGAGACCGCACATGAACCCGCGGACCTACATGGCTAGGCAAGTGAAATAATACGGTATATGGTCAGACGGGCAGAACACGAGCAATACATGTTGAGCCAAGTAATCATGGGTACAATGCGTTTTTTAGAAAGTAGATTGCAAATAATGTGTGGCACGACGAATATACATTTTGGGGATATTATTCTTAGTATATTATACAGGGTTGGAGAATGTGGAGAGTTGTACAGTATTTTGTGCTTGGGAAGTCGTTTGGCAGAATCATAAAATTTGTCGTTGCATAGAATTGTAATTTTGACACGTGATTGATATTCTTTTGAAAATATAAAATGGCTTGGGAACAAATAAAAAATTGTTTGAACCGTTTTTGTTAACCGAGATTATCAGAAAAGTAGATGAATATTGGAGAAGTGGAAAATCATTGGAAGTGTGAAAACTATTTAAAATAGTTGTAATTACGATCTGATAGAGATTCCATATTATGTTCACCTTGAGTTAGCAGTTAGTTTTGTGTCGGTAAAATGGACGGAGTAATAACATTCAGCATCCACTTATACACCATGCGAAGAACTTTTAAACGTAGTATATTTAAAACAAGTAAAAGGCTCAAATGGGCCTAGTTTTGCAGAAAGCTACCAACTCTCAAAACGACAAAAAAAAATTAGTTAAAGGCAGTGCGCGCCCCAAAATTTTCTGATGTTTATTTTGCAAAAAATTACCAACTCATAGAACAACTCTTACATCATACAAAGCTGCAGAAAATTTAAAATAATATCAATTATACTGCTCACTATTGAATAACCCATTAAAAAACATTCTAAAACAAATAACAACAATTAAAATATACCCAATAGAATAAAGCTACTTTTCTATAACAATTAAAACCTTCAAACTAAAACTCAATTTCAGATCATTGAGGGTTGATAGCTTTCTGCATAATTAAGTCAAAATCAAGTGTAAATAACGAGAGAAGCTCGCAATAACTTCGACACGTCGAGAAACGTAATCTCCTCCAAGAAACTATTATCCTGCTGCATAATTTTATCCTCGAAACGAAATTTTTCTGTACAAACGTAGGAAGATGGTTGGGATTCTCGTGCCAGGTAACTGACACTGTACAATAAAACGCAATATGGCGCGTATGCCACGGAATGGGGAAGATCGCTCGGATGTTTCGCGTAATCGGGCATCTTGCTAGTGGCCTAGGTAGACGCGCGGTTAAACATCTATCTAATAATAGGTGTTGATATAGCGTGAGCTGTCAGGCAAGTTGCAGAGCAGACGTATAGCTGAGGGCTCGCCAGCCGGGGCATGGTCGTTGCTGTGTGCTCAGACATCGTGCAAGTTGTGCTGACGGATATACGATCTGGTGCTCAGCGGGAGGTAAAGGTAGACGTAGGTCAGTCGTTCATTTTAGGTTTGCCCTGGGTCAGATGCAACCGTCATGGCCTCGGAAGATTTGCGACTAGATACGACGACAATTTGCCACTGGCGCCTTACTACGACAAATTGTGATTGCGCCCTGTTAAACAGACACTGCGGTCGCACTGTCTATCACGGTAGAGGGTATGCTGATATCTCTGAAAAGATTAATCTGACGCGTGAAAATTATATCGCTCTCTTTATTCGAAATGGTTTTAATTTTGATCGTATTATAGATCATAATTTGATAACGTCTTGGCACAGTTTCGACCTCTTTATGGACGTGAGAGGTGGATGATGGTTAAAGCTTTTTCAGTTAGAATACGTTTTCCTCGCAGATTTTGCTGTACAGTGGGCTATAGTATGTTTCTAATTTGCATTAAAAGATTTGATTAATTTTATTTCAATTAGTCTTAGGATTTTAAGTATTTTATTGACATTGTGGAATTCTCGTATTTACATGTTTGGTCACCGAACTGTATTCACCACGTTGTGTAGGAAATATCGTCTTGGCAACTGTTCGATGGAGAATTCATCAGGTGTAACCACATCGCATACGCGTATGTGGTTTGAAATTATCAGATGTATGTAACCGGCTCATTTCGTGATTGTACATGGAATTGTAATTAATACTAGATTAGTGCTGGTAACTGCAATCGCTGACAGCATCTACAACCTACACCGTCATAGTACCTACCGAGTATTGGATCACGTTGCCCCTTGTAGAGCAATCGTGGCTGATAATATCAAAGGGATCTTCGTTCTAAAAGCCTCCTAAGTCGAGTGAGAAAAATTTACATTGGATATTTGTTCTATCCTATATCTCGTACGTGGTTATATGCGCACACGAGCCGTTTATTTTGAAAGTGGCCTAAGTCCATTTGTATTTAGAAATTTGTTATATATAAATTTTTAATACTAATTTCAAGTGGTACACATTACTACAGTCAACAAAAAACAATTGACAAACGGCATAATAATATCTCATGAAAATTTAGAATAATATAGTCAAAAGATGTATCTTTTAATAGGAAAACATTGTGTATGATTTTCACTTATACTTTTCCCCCAAAAAATTCCTGAACTTGTAGGTGAATGTAATCCCTTAATCTCTATTTTTATGTACATAGGTATGATTTTGTAAAAAATATAATTGCTAAGGTGTATATTATTAGTATATAAAATAATGGCCGATGCTGCATAAGCTAGTATTGCGCGATGTAAATCAACAAATGCTTAATGCAAAAACACGTGTTTTTGGTGGCATTTTCTAGATGTTTTTAGAAGATTGCTAAGCCCACAGCAATTAAAATTTCGATGTATAAGAGGTGGTTTAGGCTGAAATGTCAATCCACAAAAAATTGTGGGTTAGGCCCAGATAGGCTCAATAGTCCCGCAAACTTCTTACCTTGTTACTAACTATAATACGTCCACCAGCGTCACATACGAGCGCAAGCACGGTCTCCCCTGTTGCACAGGAATAATTTCTCACGGCATCCCGACAAATTGCAAAACTACTAACCGCCCCAGCAACAACGAAACACACAGCCACTCCTATTTATACCCGAGGGGGCTGCGACGGGGGTAATCTGAGCCGAGCATGGGAATGGAGAGGCGGGGACAGTGATTTGCATGCATCTCAATTGAGCTAACTTCGTCACGTTAATAGATTGAGAACTACATAAGCGAGGTCAAGTTGAAGCAAGTCGAGATCTCCAATTACAAGAAACGGCTGGCGGAGGCCGAGACGAGGTACCGACAACAGCAGAATCTGTTCGAGGCAGTGCGAGCCGAGAGGAACTCGTGCGCTAAGAGCTACACGGAGGCCCAGGACGAAATACAGGAGCTGAAGAATAAGCTGAAGGTGATTAGCCATCAGATCGAGCAGCTGAAAGAGGGTATCGCGTCGAAGGAGGCCAGTCTGATCAAAGAAGAGTTCCGTAAGTCGACCTGAATTCTGATAACCGCTTCACCCGCGATAACTTGTCGATCGAGCTTGGAACCATATTAGGGGGTTAGAGCAAAGAAATTTTAATTATATTACACGAATCATCCGAGCGCTTTATAACCACCCCATATTCTATATCTATCAAAGTGTAGATCAGTCGAGGAATAATTTCTGTTTCTTCCAACATTTCACATGGAGTTCCTAAATTCCTCATAAATTACATTTTCCGCGCTGATGACTGCAGCCCGATCACTAAACAAATCGAACAAAAACAATTCTCCCACCACACAAATAATTAAAAACCACTGGTTTATATTTCGCCACCGAAGCGAGTCAACCAACTGTTTCCCGGGCGAATTTATCAAGACGGTCTAGTGGATGCTCGTTTAGCTGGATCCTGGGGTGTGAAAGTCCCTCGCACGTGGCCATTTTTCTTGCAGTACGTGGGAGGGTGGAGAAGCAGAAGGAGAGCCTGAAGGTCGAGCTGGAATCTTGCCACAAGGAGGTGACTGATCTGCGACGCGAGATCGAGACGATGAAGCAGGAGGAGAAGAGTCTGAGGCAGGTGATCCAGCGATTAGAGTCGGACATTGGGCGTCACAAGAAGGACATCGGGAACGTCATGAACGAGAGGGACATCCTGGGCACGCAATTGGTCAGGAGGAACGACGAGCTGAGCCTTCAATACAGCAGGATAAAGGTGCTCCATGGCACGCTGCAGCGGGGCGAGGTGCAGTATAATCAGAGATTGGAGGACATCAGGCTGTTGAAGCTCGAAGTGAAGAAGCTGAGAACCGAGAAGGTTCTGCTGACGAAGAACATAGAGAACATGACCGACCTGCGTCAGGAAGTTTTTCATTTGAACCGCGACCTGACGAAAGAGAGGCTGAAAGTTATGGCGCTCGAGGAGGAGGTCCAGACGCCACTGAACATCCACAGGTGGAGAAAACTCGAGGTACGCCAGTATTTATTATTATTATAGTGCTATTTCGTTGGCACACTTTCGGCTTAGTGTTTCAGGTGTTTTCAGATGTTTGAAATTGATGACATATTTGTTTCATAATATTGTCAGCAGTTATCTTCGTAAGCAAAGCAGTTGATCTTAGATTCCATGAATTTTTTTAAGTACCAGCCTGCTTCTATAATTGCGAAGAAAATAATGTAATTGCGTTCCTGTTTACACTTCAGGGCTCGGATCCTGGTACTTACGAGCTCCTGAAGAAAATCCAGATCCTCCAGAAGCGGGTGCTGAAAATGGACGCTGATATGATCGAGAAGGAGAAGAAAATAAAAGACACGGAGAAATTGTACATGAATCTTCGTGAAATCCTATCGAAGCACCCAGGACCACAGGTGGCGATTTCTTTGAACAAAACTCAGGAAGCGTTGCGCGACAGGGGGCAGAAAATGAAGGTATGTAATCAATTCTTTTTAAAATAATTTACACCTTACCAAGTCCACAAAAAATTACACCAATAACACCGAACTCCGATAACCAAAAATTATCAATATTTGCCAACACACTCGCACACAAGTGTCCCGAAACATGCACTGGGTTAGCGATCAGGGGTGGCGGGTATCTCAAGGGTAACGAATGCCATCGTGCACGCGAGTTCAATGATTCAGAAGGGCATTTCTCAGTGTCTGCTGGCGGAGGTGAGCATGTACGAGGTCCAAATCGGTGAGTACAGGCTCGGCATGGAGCGAGCGAACGGCGAGATGTGCGAGCTGAAGGAGAAGTACTACGCCCAGAAGAGGAAGCTGCAGAAGTCGAGGGAGTCGAGGCCGAAATCGATGAGCGAGCCCGTGCTTCCGGCCGTGAATGGGAAGAAGTTCTGCGGCGGTGGCTTCAACATGGCCACCCCGACCCCCCGAAACTGTTTCGTCGCGGACTCTGTGTGCCGATAAGCTTCTTCTCGCCCGCGCGAGGGTGACGAAGAGAGCGGATACCCCGTTCTATTTACGGGAGCGGCGATACGACGGTGTAATGAAAATATAACGGTGTACTTTGCAGGATCTCTGTGTGTGTGCTCTCCAGTAACCGTCAAAACCTCTTGTTTTCGCTCGGTCGTTTTTCCGGTGTCTGTGATGTCTGTCAATATTAGCCACCCCCTCGGGGGTGCTCTCTGTTCTGCGCGACGATTCAAACGCGCGTCGGTGATTGTCGACAGATGAAAGAGCAGAAGGGGTAATTTGTTTGTTTCTTTTTCCCTTCGGTTATACGGGGGGCGAGGAGAAGACACGGTAAATGCTTTTGAATGGGCGATTTGGTAGGTTTTACTTGTCTCTTTTGCGGGGAGAATAAGCTTTCGAGAATGTTACGCGCTTGTTGCAGTTGAAAGTTTGGATGGCCGTGTTAAGGGGAAGCGTGTATTTACATATATGTATGTATGTAGATTTGGGAGCTGTAGGAAGACTTTATTGATGTTTAAATGAATCGCTGATCTGGCAGTTGGTTTATGCCGCAGACAAGTAAGTATCAATGCCAAGGAGTGCAAATAGGAATGGGTATGGGAGAATATCATATTCTTGGAACTGTAAAAGGTTAAGAGTTTGGCAAAGAGCTGAGCTTTCACTTCGGGGTTTCATGAATTTCACGAGTTGAATATATTCGACTTCTCATTTATTTAATGGAAACTGGTAATACGTGTGGTTTAGGTCAGAAATAGGAATGTTTTAGTGGGGATGGAATTAGTTAAAATTCCCTGGGAATACTCGAGAATTTTCTACATTTTTCATATATATTGACTCGTAATTGAAGAGTCCTTGTAGAAAACACTTTGTAAATGCCAAAATTAAAAAAAAATTATCAGAAAATTTTCTACGTACCAATGGTAATACTTAGAATTTGAATTTTGGCACCTACCGTGTTTTCTGCAGGGATCCTTCAATTCTTAGTATAGCTGAGAAAGGTTAATTTTTCATTTCGAAGTAAATCGAAAACGGAGGTTGAATTTTTGTGAAAAAATTCAACCTCCGTCAACGTCTAAAGATTGACAAATGAAGCCACAAAGCTGGAAGTAAATATATTTAATGATTTTGTTTTAAAAAATTCCCAAATTTCTCATCATTTTTCGTCCGTCAAGCTAGGGACACCCCTTAACTCTTTAAAAAGTGGATGGAAAGATGTGGCATTTAACACAAAAAATCGTCGTTTAAGCAGTCTTTTAAATATTACCCCCAATCTGCCAAAGATTTACGCAAATTATAAACATGTCTTTCATTCAAGAGGATGCTTCATCCCTTAAAAAAAATGGTTTTCGTGCAAATCGAATTCCTCTAGGAACCAACAAACAGCTCTTTAAAGTCTAAATTTTCCAGCGACTGGCATTTCCTCATCAGTGCAATAATTTACTGAATGACTTCGTCCAAGTGCCTTTCAGTGGGCATTCCTTTCCTTCACGGCGATTGCAGTCGTCTCGAATGTCCCCCCCCCCCCATTTTCCACCACAATTTGTGGTTCACGATACACGGGAAGTAATGGTCGAAGTAATTGCATGACCACAGATAAACGCCGCGGGGGTGTTCATCGACGCGTAAATCGATTGTCGTTCGAACGGACACCAAATTAATTTCACCGCGAAGGCCCGTGATGAAGGTGGTCGAGAAGAAGAAACTATAAGAAACGGGGGTTAAACAGCTTCTTCGTGTATTCCTTTAATTTCAGTTTGACTGCATTCGATCGAAGTGGGGTCACGTAAAAATTCACTCTCGCTAGAACAGTTAGAAGGGGTGCGGGGCCATGAATGTTATAAATGGGTGCGTGAAATATTTACGCGGGAAGGTTTTCTCGCGCGATGCACTTGCACGGGAGCTCACGTGTCACAAATGCGATCAAACCAATTCTCCTTGGTTTATGAAATATAAATTCGCATGGAATGCTGACTATCGTGCTGGCAAACGTTTCCACTCGGTTACGCAACAGAAACGTGCCAGGAATTCGCAGGGACTCGTGCATGATCCTCGATCTCTGACATTTGAAAGTTACACCTTAAATGTAGGTACATAAATCGATTTCTCTCGGCACAATCTACGTATAAAAGTCTTTGAGTAGATCGCATAAAAATTAGTAGTAACTTTTGTGGGGTTGCCTGGAAAAGTAATCGCTGAATTCATATTAAACATATTGTTGAATAATAATTTAAAAACAATGGGGAAACGATAAACGAAGAGTCCGAGGGCCGTCGTTAAATTACGTAAGGATAATTTTGGCGATTTCTTATCCCCTCTCTCCCAAAGTATAAGAATTCGTAAGATTTATATTCCAACACCTTGCCCCTTCCTTACATAATATTTTTTACATTACATTTTTTCAGTTATTAAAAATCTTTTAAAGGCTTCTTTACTGTTTTTTTTAGGGTACTCATATTAAAAATTAGGTTAAAAATATATTACGTAAGACGCTACTTGACCCCCTCCCCCCATTGTAAGAGAACCTAAGAATTTCGCAACCCCTCCCCCTCTCAAAGCGTTACGTAATTTAAGGACGAACCCTTACAATACGATGGTGAAACTAACGAAATAATTTAAAAAACCTCATGCAGTATCATTTCTTCGAACACCTCGCTCTAATAATTTAATACGTAGAAGATTGAAAAGTATCGATGTACGTAACAAAAAAGTGTATACTTCCAATTGAAAAAGAGCGCAGAAAAGATTTTCCCAGGGACATGAATTTATTGACAATTAGATATACCATTGAATTTTTCCTTCAACTACTATTTTCTTCTAATTGGCAGCCGAATACGAGATACAGCTTGTCCCAGTTACGTAACCCACCCTTAGATAACAACAGATTCAATAAGGGTTGCATATTAATTCAAAGCCATTCAGAGAAACATGCAAAAACGATGTAAAATATTGTAAAACGAAAGTACATGCTAGTAACGTGTATAGCACAGGGATACATAATGAGATAAAAAAAAAGTCTTGCAAGAAAGTTACAGCTTAAAATAACCAGAAATGCAATTTTCGAAGGTAGATTTTCATTTTAAGCGTCTCATGCATCAGCTTCGAACGAAGACCCATCCGCGAGTCCCGAGCGGTTTTAGCAATGCATTCACATGCCTGTGAAATTGATCAAAGATTTATCAGAATGCAACGTGTAAATCACGCGGGGCAATATTGTACGTAAACCGCCATTGTTTTTGGATGGGAAACGAAGGTGTGTATACATATGTATGAACCAATTAAACGGTCAACGTGCGATGACACACTTCCTAATTCTGACAATTGTTCTGCTTCCTGCTTGAGCTTGCGGATTACACGTTTCTCGCCGGGGACAATGTTAATGGAAAGCTGAGTTATGTAAACAAGGCGTGATCGCGCATCAATCGTGCATTCATGATTTAAACTTGATCAGCGTAGGGGGTGTTTCACGATTGCAGGTAGAAGCGTGGCATGCACATGTTGTATACATAAATGGTATAAATGTAAAGTTGTATACACGCTGGTTTTGTGATGTAGGTACAGTTTTTGTAACGAATTTTACAATTTTACAACTAGCTCAGAGAATATGAATTTTCGTTACATCTGTATTGGAATAGAGGTGGTGATTTAAAATTACCATTGGAACTAAGAAAAACTATTAGAAATAGTTGGGAGTAAGAGAAATGTTAGGGAATATAGATCCACGGATGCCTGCGTCTAAATCATATTATTCATTAAATAATAAATTAATGTTCAATTGCTAAACTTCGGTTTGTAATATATTCGGATACAATTGACATTTCTGTTTCGAGCATTAGTTGATTAACAGAGGAATCTGAATTATGCGACGTACCTACGTTACATATCTTCCAGTACATCGAAACTTTCTTCTCCATTACACAGTTTAGTTTATTTCTGCTATCTCCTTCGCGATAATTAGAATTGCAACTTCAGTTTATTACACAGGGCCGTAAATACTTCGTGCATGAGTTATAGTAATTTACGGTGCAGTTGGTGCAACGACACAATAGGTGCTTAGTTGCAACCGAAGTGAGCAAAGTTTTTATTTGTGCTTCCCAGCGACCTGTTCCTTCATAATTAGTCGAGAATAATATGCACCAAGCTTGTCGACATCGCGAAAAATTATTTTTTCCAGCCACACCTGTGGAATTAACCTCTCGCGACATTGGTAGGGTTCAGGATTGTCTGTACTGGGACAGTATTTCATATTTCACTACCGAACGTCTGCAAGAATCGGTGAAACGTCGAAATACGATGTGACCTAGTATCGTGTGTCAATTTCCTTCCGCAGAATTTTCAGGGAATGTCAATCACAACGTTTTCGTGCCATTCTAAAAGCGGCTGAAAGAATAGATGCATTCTCATTCCAGTTTCTCCGTTTCTTCGCAGGATATTCTTTATACGAAATGTCATTCAATTCAGATTTTATTAAATTCTTATGTACATAGACAGAAATAATCGAACGTATAAAAAGATTAACGAAACACGGCAGAGGTAAATAATGCAATATTGCAATAATGAAGATTATTCTATACAGTGTTGGACAAAGGAAATTGTAGAACTTTTATTTTTACATGTTTGCATAATAAATTTCATACTAGGGTTTTGCGTATTATTTTGTACAATAATAATAACATTTACAATTTACACTACGCTTCTTTCCTTTTTTTCTCTCTATCTTCTCCTATATCTACTTCTGTTTTACCCTATCGCCTGTCCACTTCCCCTTCTACTCTTCTCTAATTCCTTCGACAATGATGATTATATTTTTAACAAAAATGTTCCCGCACATTCTGAAGCATTCCCGCCTCCAGAAAGCGCACGGGAAGAATGAAACTCCACAAAAAATAGTAGCTTTCGAAGAAATATATAATTTAACAACTGAAAACTCAGCGTTCAGAGTGCGCGACGAAAGAAACCACTAAACTTCCACGTGAATCGCGTAAAAAATCATTTTCCAGTAACTACCGCAGAAAGGTTGATCAAGTACCAGCCACTTCTAACAACGGCTCCACGCGAAAACACTTCAGCCGCAGCTGGCTTTTTAAATATGAAAGGCAGCTGATGGTGCCTTATTCTATAAACGTCTAGCCCGACACAAGGTAATACACTTCCCTCTCGTGAAGCACCTACCTTGACTTCGAATAAATTACTTCCGATATGCGTCTGCTCTTGGCCAGGCCGAACTGGAATTACGACCAGTGGGATGTCTCTCGCTGTGGGATATTACTGTCTGCATGAATCTTCGGTATCCGACCGATTCTCTGGGGCGTCTTTAAGGATGTCCGCGTGAACTTACCCCTATCGGCACCTTATTCGCTCGCCACACCTTCCGGGGTGATATTTCACCTGTGGGCTCTACGGTCATGGTTACAGGGAATTTCTATTTCGCTCTATACTTTGCATTCCGCCGATAGCACGATGGCACCGGGGAATTCTGCGATGGTGTGGCTGTTATTAAAGGAATTACGCACCGACGCTAATTAATAGTATGTTGCCGAAACGAGGGCCGGATTAGCGATATGAAATGTTAGCCCTTAATGCAGACCTGGAGGTGTGGGTATATCGATTCTGCTTGCATTCGTGTGTGATTGAGACTGTTTTTAAATTAACCTGCGTTTGGCGGTTCTATCTTGTGTTTATAAGAAGGGATTCTATGGGGTTATCGATTTGAGTCTGTTTCCTGGCGAAACAAGTGTAGGTACCTGTGAAGTGTGCTCGAGAATGGGCATTCTTTGGGAATTTATCGGTGCAAGTTTTGGTACATTGAAAGTACACGAAGTGTACCATGGAACGTGGAGTCGTTCGTAAAGACGAATTTAGACTTTTCACTTTGGATGCGCATCGCGAATGATTCATCCACGGTGAATGCCAATTTTTTCCCTTTGAATAAAACATACAATTTTTTTGTATATATTATTCAGAGATGTCTCTATCTTTAAAAAAGTGTTTTTGTCACGTAGAAAGAAATTCCCAAGGATGAGGTGTTTCTTAACCTGGCCAAGGTGGTCTAGCACTTTAAGAAATCATATACTGCAGTGAGTGGTGAGTGAGTGAGTCAATTCAGAGTTTCAGATTGTGACACTAAAGCTGGGAATCCACCTGGAAGCTAAGCTAAGCTAAGCCATGCTATGCTACCTTTTAAAAAATTAGTTTCAATACATTCTTATGGAAACGTTTCCACCAGAAGCTAAGCTAAGCTGCGCCATGCTTTGCTATGTTTTAAAAAAACAGCGTCGAGCTAACCCGACAAAAACATAGCACAGAAACGTAAGCTTTTGGTGGAAACTGATGTATCGAAGTGGTTTTTTTAAAACATAGAATTGCATGGCACAGCTTAGCTTAGCTTTTGGTGGAAACGGTTCCACAATAATGTATTGGAACTAATTTTTTAAATCGTAGCATACCATAGCATATCATGGCTTAGCTTAGCTTAGGTTCCAGGTGGATTCCCAGCTTAAGAATAAATTTAAACTAATAACAAGACAAGGAGAGAAATAGCAAAAGTAATGTCAACACTATTTCTTCTAAGACCATCAGTTCAGATATTTTTACCTGAGAAACATCTTTCAACGATTTAATTGTACTAGACGTTCGATTAAACAGAATTGTACGGTCAGTGCCAATACACAGGAGCATTCTTTACATTTTTCAAGCAGGTATCCCAGTTTTTCCCCCAAGAAATCCAATACCCGAAGTCCTTTTCTTCCCTAGAATTCCTGGATCGATGCAATCCTTCCAGGACGTCGCCCAACGACCTCGTTGAGTTTCCGAAATAACGTCCGAGGTGGAACACAAGAGTCATTACTTACGGATCGACATTGACTTCAGTCGACGTTGTAATATCGTACGTTATGCACATCACTGACGCAATCGACATTCTGCCAGCTCCACTCTTTTTCTTCCGCCTTTTTTCCTCGCGAGAGGAAATTTTCAAGACGCTTTCTCGATAGCTCTCCATTAGACCGTATTCAGCCGGAGAACGGAGTTGTTGTTCACGTTGTAATCATTCATCTTGTTCTTGCAACCCATATCGACGATGCGAAAACTGTAGTTTCTTAGACGGCTCAGCTTTTTATCCCGTTGGAATGCATAATTCTGCGATTGTTAAAACAGTTAATCTTTGTCATTGGAAGTTATACGAACGACTGAAAGCGTTTTACATACACCTGGCTGAAGTTTGCTGCATAAATTAGATTTGCACTTTGGATTGCAATTTCTTCTATATTTTGACATTTAGAATTCCCATGCTTCTTTAATTTTGGTTATTTTTAAGGGTTCATGCGAGGTGATTATCGCAGTGTCAAAGTATACTTCCAATATCTAACGCACTGTATTCTTTAAACAAATTCGAAACCAGCAAAATGATGACTTAAACCCTTCCTAATATCACGCGAATTATATCATATCCCAGTTTCATTAAAATCCCAGGACATTGAGAATTAAGTCTAAAAAGATCCAAAGAAATAAAAATGCTATCGGGTCAAGAATGACCCGATGGACGTGGGAAGGTTAAGTAGGCTTAATTATGGGTCAACGTCCAATTTGTTGACAATATGGTTTGATTAAGTTTGAAGGCTAGTGCACTTTCTACTTGCCGCGACTTTGAAAGAAAATTTAAACTGCTTTGAATCCCGTACTGTTTCTCGTTGCGGAACGAGGGTATCGAAGTCTCGTGCCCTTAGATCGACGTGGCCGAACCGTTCTTTATGCGGCTCGCGTGTGTAAGTCGCATTAATTCAACGACTCAACGGAGCCCAAGAGTAACTATCGACTCGCTCGAGCTTTTAATTGCTCCGCCGGAATTGTGTCGGTGACCGTTTGCGACTCGTTCCCAATTACTCTTCGCGCGCTACACCTCTTCAGCCCCCGCGTATTTCTCCGAAGTATTTTGCGTTTAATTGGTGCACCGTCCCGGAGCCCGATTAAAAGGTGCTGGCCAGCAACAATTGAAATGGCGTGCGTCGTTTTCGCGACGCACGTGACTCGTGCACGTGGACAACGGTCGAGAATAGATTTCGGAGCGTCTTCTACATTGACTAGAAGTTCTTTTTGACAGACGAGTGGCAAAACGATGAGTGTCACATGTACCTTGCCACGAGGGAAGTTCAGATTTTTGGTAGGACTATAAAGAGTGAGAATAGTTGGCACACTGTGGTATAGAATTATAAAAAGATTGTTGTGATATATTTCTCAGGATTTCAATTTTTTTATTCTACTTTGATTTCGACACTGAATTGAGAGATACCTACATTTTTCCTTTTAATGAAAGTTTTTTTTTGATAAATATCGTGTACGGGGCGTGTTAAATAATAATCTGAAATAAGAATTTAATTTCTTCTATTTCAGGAGAATTTGTTCTTCTATATAGTGGTACGAATATTTTTAATCACATATAGCAAGTATTTACACAGATTGGAAAGAATGACATATGAAATTTTCTTTGAGAGTTTGATTTATAAAGAGAAGTCTTTTCATCGGTAAAATAATTATTTCTTCACCTCGTAGTTAGTCCTCAAGCAGTTTCAAAATTGTAGCCTGAGAGAGGCGGTTAGAAAAGAATTGCGAACAAAGCTCTGTCATTTGACCGCCGCCGTGCGTTTATTTTTACAAGGAGAGTCTTATAAATTATCCTTTGTTCGCTGCGTGCTAGTTCCCCTGTCTTCTCTAGTTTGGCTTCTGCAGAGAATTTTGCTTTTAATAGAGAACCACACCAGCTTCTCCCACGGCCTTGATACGTTGCTGCTTTTCTTTTTATTCAAACCATGCTTCTCTTGGTCACGCTGTCCAATTTTATGCGTTATTATTTAAACAAGCTTCTGTCATTTTTTTTTTTTTAATATGCCAAGCATGTTCGCAGAAAGTGAAGTATCTTCTAACGTTAGATCGCGAGCTGAAGGGAATTTTTTGTTTAATACAAAGTGAATGATTTATCGTGCGAGATTTGCAAATTGTAATGAATTATTTTATTTGGAACTTCTTTAATAATTGCGTCAAATCTGATGGGACTTTTAAAATGAACTGCAAATAACTACATTTCGAGATAGACAGAAATACATATGCCTTTCAGATATATCGGGGTAAATAATACGATATAAATTGATACGCATACACATGGGACGTATGGAAATTCAATTGCAGTGTTAATCTTTTAATTCTCAAATGCGATTACACGCAACAATAAACAGCACGATTGTCTTCACAATAGGAATTTATTACTTCACTCTGATCGTACAGTAATAATTAATTACACGCGATGCGTATTAAATGCATATTTCATTTTCCAGCGTACAGTCAACATAAGCTGCATTCGAACTCGTCAGTACATTTCAAATTAAAAGAACCGATTATTCATGATCCATCGGAATGTTACTTTTCGTTCATTTATCGCCCTCTCTATTGTAACTTTTGCCAATCGCTGCTTAACGATTTTTGAATTTATTTTTATTGTATCAGAAGCTTTAATACATCTTCAGGAAATTATTCATTCCGATGAAACTTCTTTGATATCTAATTTCACTATCTCCTTTGTTGTAAATTATATATAAAATCCACAAAAACTTTATGCAATCTCATAGAATAATTATCCACAACTGTAATAAAAGCAGCTGACTTTAATTTATCTCTTAGTTATAATTGGAGCCAAATTTTATCAATTATAGCTATGTAGTAAAATGCTCGCGAAAAACTTTCGAGATACATCTTGTTATCTACAGTATAACGTAGTCAAGTGGATACAGGATTGTTGAGAGCCTATTGTTTCGTGCCAATTCCGTTTTCTAGTATACTCCAATATGTATACCTGTCAATGAACTGGTTAATAACGATCATGAGTGTCTATGAGTATGTACTCGAAATAATTTACATAAAAAACGAAAACGGATGAGCACGTTTTACCCGTTTTTGAAACCCGTTAAGGGGGAATCCTATTTTTTATATATGTAGCTTCAGTTTGGTAATCCAGAATAAAACAAGAAAATTTATTGGGAAGAGTGGTGAGTTTTCACACTAAAAGGTTTGAAGCTTAAATTTTTGTAACAAAAGAAGTATATAACTTATCGGTATTCTGGTTCATCAAATTGAAGCTACATATGTATAAAGTAAAACGCCGTTTTATTGTTCTGTTTCATATTACCTGGAAGATAAATATCGTGAACACCAGCGGACGAGGACTTTTGCGCGGCGTGATAGTCGATCATGCATAACTCCTATATTTATTATTATAAATTAATAAAAAAAATTCTGCACACTTCGTCAAAGATGCGAACAAACATGACCTAAATTTCAGATGATTCGAATTGCCAGTTTCATAAAAAAAAAAATCCCACATTTTGGTATGCTTTTAGCCCCAAAAATAGGATTCCCCATTAATGTCCAACACACTGTGGTTCTGTTCGTAGAATAACAATGACTAAAGAATAATAACAAAAAGCCCCAAGTTTTCCATCCAGTGGTCAAGAAACTGACACCTGAAATAGTAGACAACCCTAAAATAACAAACAAAAAAAGTACATGCAAAACGCGTTAATGTATTGCGAATAACCGCGTCACGAACCACAAAAGTCTCTGGCTTGGAATAGCTTTCAGATCCGTTTCACCCATTGAAGCACCGTTTAATCGATTCAACGTGTCTCGCCGTTGAAAATTTCCCGCTCGGCCGGGACGTGTGCCGCGAGACTCCCGCGGTTAACGCGCGAACGTGCGAATGACGGCATTCAAGCTCGCGCTTTTCATCATTCGTCGGCCTCGTTTCTGCCCCCCGTTTTCACCTGTTGATAAACCTGTTGATGACGCGGACCGTTGTTGCGTAAGCCTGTCCGCGCGCGTTACAGCGCAAGAATCCTTTCGTGGCCGCCGGTTTTCTCTCGTTCACGCCCTCCCTCTCGGAACAAAGGATATCAATTCGACCGGGCACCGTAAACGCGGCTGGGAAACCGCGGGCACGATTCATCGTCGGATTATTCGGCGAATTTGCATGCATTGTTCACCGACGCGGAACCGAAATTTCGTATCGCCCGGACGGATGTTGCTTTCCTGGCCCCGGCCCTCCTGCTCGCCGCCCCAATGGTCCACCTACGCCCGTATTGTTCCCGATTCGGATGGTTATTTCGCCGGTGGGCCGTGTTTTCGAATCGGAAACGGCTTGCTAAACCGCTCTTCTCGCCCTCTGCCCGTTGTACCTCGCCGCGCGAACGATTCGGTTTAATCTCAACCCTGCGCCGATCGTTCCGCGATCTGTCAATGCTCCTGGCTCGCAATTGATGGTCGGGGTGTTGTTTAAATTATGATCGATGCTCGCTGAAAATTTCACGCGTGAGTTGGAACGCGAAGACTGTCCATCGTTGTTCTGGTTCTTTGACGAGTTTTCAGTGTCCCGGATGGCATGTGCCGTGATGGAGTCAACATTTTTGTGAAATTCTTTGGGGGTGAAGAAATAACGAAGATATAATTTCTGGTGTAATGGGGCTTATGATTTAGACCTGTTTGTTGTTTTGTGGGTAGTCAGAGTTTTAAGTAGAAATATTCATTTGCTATTGTTCCCACTTCTGACACCAATGTTGCGCCGGGGCGTTTTCATCGCAGGACACCTCGACGCAAAGGAGTGGAATAATAATTAGACGGACGCACGCACGACTGAACTATACTGTTACACAGACCAATAGTTTACAAAGGTGCGACCCGTTCGTCCGAACGCAATGGCGTTCGGTACAAGACCGTCTTCTTGTCGCCCTCCCAATTGTCCTCTGCAAGGGAGCCGACCTTCTTCTATGTTCAGCTGCGAGCACCAGCAGGCTATGCACGGGCCTATACCCGGTGCTCGCAACAATATTTATAAAGTGGACGGTATTCTGAGGATTTTTTGTTTATAGATATTTTTCGTCTGAGACAGGAAATATTTGGTGCTGTACGGCGCCGAGGCGATGTTTTGATAGATGGACGTATGTTGTTGCAAAGTGGTTTTGATGTATTTAAATGACAATATATGTTTTTAAGTACAGTGACGGAAATAATGATAGGTTCAGGAATTTTAACCTTTCATCTCTATGAGATTTGGTTAGAGGAGGCTTTTTGATTTTCCCACTATGACCTCAATTATGATGAATCTATTCGTTAAGAAATGTATCATGAACATAGTTATTTAAACATATATATCCTTATTTAGAAAAGAACCAAGAAACCAACACCCTACTCTCTACACAAAAATTAATCTATCCACGTGTTTCCTCCAAGATCAAATAATCACCAAAAAAATAAAAACTTGATATTTCCCTTATATTCAAAAACACAACGCCCTTAATTTTATACTCCACATACCCAACAACTTAATATTTCGTTCCTAAATGTCTCCCAAATTTCCCCTTCTTGAATCGACTTCCGAAAATCCGCTTACACTGTAAAATACCAACATTTCAATTCAACTGGAGACCATGTACATCTACAAACATCCTTCGATCTAGCCCTGCTCTGGGTAGCTCTTCCCGATTGCGCGTAAAGTATCGAGATTACGATTCGATTCGAACCGCGCAAACTTTTAAAGACATTTCGATCCAGCTTACTTCCGGTAGACGTACCCCGTCGCGCGGTAGAAATACCAAGATTACTATTCCGTTGGAACCGTAAAAATTTTCCAACGTTTCTCGATGCAGCTACGTTCCGGTGGATCCATCCGGCGGGGGTGAAACACCGAGATTGCTATTTCGGTGGAGCCGTAGAAATTTCCAAACCTCCCCAGATCTAGCCTACCCCCAGCCACTCTGTTCCATTCGTGTATCTTCTCGTTCATTCGCCAGCGATATATTCCCCGCTCTTATCGGTACGCAGCTGGATTACCAGTATCTGGTCCCCTTTCGCTTCACGTACGACCTCGTAAATGTTTACCCCTACTCTTCCTCTATTATTCCACCGTTGTGCCCTCTTTTCTCCCAGTGCTTTAGCCAGTCGCTGGCAATACATTACGAGCAGCATGTAAATGAAAGTAGAAAGCGGAGGGAAGGTTTGGGGGACACGGTTCCATGTCGCAGCTAGTTGGCGCGCGTAAGTTTCAGCAACTGGTTTTGCATTCCGAAAGCTCGGCCACGGGTCCCGAAGTTTCATCCGAGCTGGCCGCGGAACTGTGCCCGTTCTTTTCGCCGGCTAGGGGAGCTGAAAAATGGTTTCCCGCTGGAAGGAAACAATAATAATGCGCGAGCTTCTTTAGCGGGGGCCACTCGGGCAGCCGCGAACGGCCACGCGGTTTTTACGATTTCATTTCGCCTGGTAATTTCTGTCGAAATCCTCGGCGAGAAAGCGGCCTCGCGTGGCGCTGAGCGCCCTTGCCACCTTCGTTTTTATTGTTTTCTACCGGCGGGCTCGCCAAGTAACCGAGAAATAAAGGAAACTTTCCGCCGTGGCATGGACGGTAAAAACTTGCTATTGAAAATTTTGCGAGAGTAAGATTGCTCTTCGAAGTTCGGCGGAAGTTGGTACACTGTGAACGTGAGAAATGGTTGTCCGTCAAGCGAGGAATTGTTCGACGGAATTTCGGGGGCCATTAAGGTAAATGGGGCTATTACAGGACAAGTTAAGAGTATGATCGTCTAAAAGCGGGTTTATGATAATCGTTGTGCTGTGAACATTCGCCTTTTTAGTATGGAAAGTAAGTTTTGTTTTTAAGTTTGACATAAATTTTGATGAGGACATTTATTTCCTCGTTAATTAGTTTCTCAGTAGAATTTTTCTTCGTCACTTTAAGCAGCTTCTTTAGAGCTTGATAAACTTTTTATATTACGTTTTAGATAATACGAATTGATACTGCATTAAAATCTGTCTACTCTTATAGCAGTGAATAATTTTTCAAATGAATTTTAAATGGTGAAGAAATTAATGTCACAGGTTATTATAACGAGGGGATGTTTACTTTATATAGGAGATGAATAATTTTGGAAAGCAAATCTGTAGATTGTTAAGTTTCTAGGAACAATCCTTCATTCAGAGAGATTGGCAGTTCAGAATGTAAGATATAAAAAATCATTTCGAACTGTAACTAGGAAGGTGGACAATAAATTGATGAAATGGAAAAGTTTCATTGAAGAATTAGAGGATTATAAATTCTATGACATTTGGAAGTTGTTGAAAAGAAAGTGACTAACGAGGGAACGGGCCACGCGCCTTAATCTTCGAAATCAACTAAACGTAATTTGACCCAATCTAGCGACAGTACTTTTAATTGCAGTTACTTAAAACTTCAGAATTATTGAACGCAGTTCGAAACTTTCATCCTACCTTTGCACTCGGTGGTGAGGTAAACGGTATGAATCCCGCTTAAATATTTTATTCCGGTCTGTAAGATAATGATTTAATTAAGGAAGTTCCTTTAGCCGCCGCTGGTGAATTGTATCTCAATCGCGGAACTGTGTCAGTGAAAAGTAAAAATAGCGACACTAACAGTTTGACAGAAGTCTACGTTTCATTATGACAACCACGAGTTAGCTAAATAAGCCAATTCTTTGCTATTCACATCAGAATGGGGCTAAACAAATGAGATCCTCTATTGGAATTCGAGAGGAGATTATGAATAATATCTTTAACTAAGGATATCGTTTGACAACTTAATATAGCAATACCTTATTACCACAATACCTAAAATTACAAAAATTACATTCTCGAATACTGCATCTAATTACTACAATATTTTCGTATTATGGTGCAATTTTTATTTATTTTCGAGACAAAGTGTCTCCTTTCAAAACTTATCAAATCACACATTTTCAGAATCGATTTTCTCTAGTACGAAGTCTTGTACAGAATTTTTCTATTTATCAAAATGATTATTAATTTGAATACTAAAAGCCAACATATAGAAGAATTTTTATCCACACTATGTATGATTGAAAATTTATAAATTGCAATTATTGGCATATTTTTACAGTTACTTATTGCACTCCATTATCAAATATATAAATATAAATTACGTATATTGATATAGTCAGGTAGTTGCCCGTTACATAAACATATCGACAAGTATGTAGGTACACTGTACACAAAATCGAAAATATCGTTAGAATGTTATTTACAGACATCTACACGGAGAAATCGTCCAGGGGACTACCTGGGTTTGCTTAAGATTAAAAAAGAGGGGTCCAAGTGGAATTAAACGGTTGTATTACGGTTGTTGGCTACCTGAATCCAATGAAAGGCGAAGTTCAGGAACGCGCGGTAGATGTTATTTGCGTAAATTGTTGAAGTTTGCTCGTATAATATTTGCGGTGCCGTTTGATGAATATATACGACGCGGCGCCTCTCTGCACCGTGTATATACATTTTAGGGACGCCGTTTAATCTGTCGACGAACATCGACGCAATACGACTGAGAGATATTGAAGAACGGATTGCTGGTATAAAATATTCTGTATACTTTATCGATTCTATATCCCCCCACGAGCTGCACAAAGAGGAGGGCGTAATGTTGTACGCGAATGAAGGGTTGAATAAATGTGACAGATTATTGACAGAACTTGATGCAGTCGTTGTACCAGGGTAGTACAAATATTGTACTTCTTATGGAGTATTTATGTGTCACAGTTTTTCTGATATACAGGGATGGGCATTAATCGTGGTACACCTGGGAAGGGGATGATTTTTTTATGAAAATATATTTGGAAGTTGAATCGAATCGGAATTAAGAATCGGTTTCACATTCAAAATTAATATTATTCTATAATCATCCTATAATCACCTTTTCTACTTACACCACGACTACTACTTCTTATCTTGTAAGAAGAACTACGTTCTATAAAGTAACACGAATATTTCCAACTACCTCTTAGGAAATCACTTTCCTCGATTTAAAATACACGATATCAAATTATACACCCTAAATAATAGAAAAATATTCATTTCTTTTGTGCTACGAATTGAAGATAAAGACACAGTAATTAATTTTACGAAAATTCTAATTTCTATGCAGCCTAATTACAAGCTTCTAGAACTTAATTCCTTGTATCAGCGAAGGAGGACGGAATACAAATCAACCGAGCGTCTGAAAGAATATTATTATCACGATTGCGCAGCCTGTCTTCCGTAGCGTTTTGTCTGAGGTGTAAAGGGATTGTCCAGTCTCTCGTCCCGTATCTCGCGCCGAAATTCCGCGGCTTTTCTATGCATGCAACGCGACGAAAATAAAAGACACGGTCCGTAACAGCCCAGCCATTCTTCGCCGTCCTCAACGCCGCAATTCTCTCCCTCTCGAGATTTCATACATTGTACAACGTTCCTTACCGGCTAGTATCTCAGTAATTGCATAATTTAGCGGTAGGTATAGTGGGAGTAAAAGCGGCTAGACGGTGCCAGTATGCATTTAATACGGCCAGCTGTTGGCTGGTCCCATAGAAAAAGCACGTACCTCGTCGCAGAAATTGCTTTAATCTCGAGATGAAGACAGAACGTTTCTTTGTGATGCTTTCCCCAGGACACCCCCTGTTCTGTCCGCCGCGGCCATTTTACGGGTATCGTAATTTTTTACGTTCACGAGTTGGTCGGGAAACTTCGTCGATTTCGCTGGCCAGCCGCGACGAAAGTACGATAAACGTGTATTTATTGGAAAAATTTCTCGTTACAAAAAGGAACACAGTGTGTTTGAAATTTCACTCTGGGACGAAGCCTAAGTCGAATCCCGATCATGGTGGTGGTGAAAGTTACGATTAGCGGGTTAAAATCGAAGTACCTACGTTAATCATTTCGTCCGTGATGGGAAGTGTAATATGTTGTGGGTAACGAACAAATTCTTTTGCTAGAAGAATATCATGGAATAGTTGCAACTGTTTGGAAGATAGTCATTCTTACATTAGATTGATAGATTGATGTTCTGCTCGGAGAAAATTAGCAAAGGTTTCTGTACATCTTAAATGATTAATTTCGCGAGTAAAATGCGGTTAATACTTTGATGCAAGGTTTTAAAAAATGCCGCTTTATGTTAAAACCATCACAGGATCAAAGTGTTAATACGTTTCCTGTGAGTGAAAATATAATCGATGGTCTCAGAAGAGCTGCAAGGAAACGATTGAATTTTGTTGGACTGTTGCTATTAATAATGAATTATGTCGACAATGTATAATGAATGTACATGGTATTTGAAAACCATGCAAGTGTACTGTTGTTAAATCGTTGAGTAGACAGTGTTTGCGCCGGTTAAATTCGTAACAGCCACTTCAGCACGTAACCAGGGACACGCGATGTAAATTTAACAAAGTGTTAATTACCATTAATTATTCTGTACATCCTAAGAGTGGTGATTCAATATACTCTCTGGAAATTAGAAAAACATGCTGCACGAGAGGGATTTAAAAAGGGAAAATCCTGGTCGACTGGATATTGGTATTTCAAAGTGTAGCAGAACGTGCTCATTGAGATGATTCGTGTAGGCACTAGATATTTGTTTCAATTTTTTAAGTAGAATTACGAGAAGTATTTATTTGGAGCATTTATTCAGAGGCGAAGCGAGAAATTAATTACTATTATCGCCGTGTGAAACGTGCACAGAATGAAACTTTAATAAATTCGACCTGAAATCAAAACGTCCAACGAGAGAAAATGTGATCGCGAGGGGAAAAATTTAATTTTTTCTCGTAATTTGATTCTCTGCTGAGGAAAAGCGAATCGAGGCTACTGGAGTCTCAATCAGTTTAGGAAAAACCCAAGTCCTTATAATTTCTCGATGCTGATATTATACAAATATTGTGTGTAAGATGTGTTGCGATATATTTCGAAGTTTTCACGCGTTGGTTGCAGAATCTAGTTTTTGCATCGTTTGATAGTGTCATGTAGCGTTAATATCCTTTTTGCACCTTAAGGACTTTGTAACATTATAAAATCCCCTGGACGATCCAGCAGATATTTAAGGAAAATATTTTTAGTATTTTATCTTGTGCAATGTTTATGTAACAAACGTAGCTTAAGTCAATTTTTAGTTGTACCAGGGTGTATGCTGCGGTATTCAGGCGATACGAACAAGGTTATAGGTATATTTCAAACAGCTGTAAAGAAAGGAATATTACATAAAACTATATTGTAGTATTTATTCCCAACTTCACGTTACACACTTGTTTACAATATCCCACAAGGAAAATCATTTCTAAGTACCCAGCTTCGATAACTTAATACATGTAATAAAAGAACAATATTTTTCATCAGATAATATGATTACAGAAACTTGGAAAAACGGAGACAAGAATACCAGATATTATAGTATTTATAATTTCTACTTTTACTCAATCTTTATAAATATTTTAACTTCTTCGATAATATATATGAAATGCAACTCGTTATTCCAGATATTAGAATAGAAAAAGAAAACGTGTTACCGCCACAATGATCCACCGTTATTACGATAAAACTCACTTACCTAAATTAGCCGAATTAGCGTTTGAACGCAAGAGCACAATAAATTGCTCGAAGTGAATAAAAATAACGCTACCCGATGCAGCCTGCTAGCTGAGCCACGGAAAGTTA
This sequence comes from Andrena cerasifolii, assembly GCF_050908995.1. Classification (NCBI taxonomy): domain Eukaryota; kingdom Metazoa; phylum Arthropoda; class Insecta; order Hymenoptera; family Andrenidae; genus Andrena; species Andrena cerasifolii. Next base: position 11,042,440 of record NC_135120.1, on the reverse strand, counting down.
TGGTGGACCATCGTGGACGAATTAAAGCGACGGCTGATGTTCCACTTTGCTAATTATACCCCTGATTCAATTGTCTAAGGCGAAAAATAAATTCGAGAGAAGCGGGAGTGCGGACCGAGGGGGGATTAAAGCATCTCTTTCCTTCTCGAACGATACTTAGAAAAACGTGAACCGAGGCGAGCAATCTGAAGTGGTTTCCACCGTTTAACGAGATAAAGTGCAACGTATCCATGAAACGACTTCCTCGTTAGCGTGAACAATTAAGGAAAAGTGAGACCATTTCGAGGAGTGAAAAACATTCATCAAGCATTAAGGATTTTTCTTCCTCTTGCGTGTCTCAACATTTAACCAATTTTTTTCCGTAAAAAACAAAAAAATAGAAGATTTAGTGACTCGTAGAAATATTTGAATTATTGCTTTTGAATTCACTGTAGTATATTTCTCACCTATTCCAAAGTTGTCTACTTAAGGACTGAACGATCTACAATTTGCAGCGTGAAGGGTTGAAAGAAGGGAAGCTACGTTCGTCTTCCTATTTACCGCGAGCAGTTATTAATTTCGCGATAGCGTGATCCAGATTGTAATACGAAAATCGATCAAAGTGTGTCACTATCGACCGGCTTAATTAGCAAAATGAAATGGAATTAAATTACGCGATTCAGGGAAGGTTGCCTAGTCCCACTTAAATTTTCATTTCATTGATTACATTTCCTGTTGTTCGAAGTTAAAGCGGATTTCTATTATGTCGGCGTGGAAATCAAAACGACTTTGGCAGCGTAATTGCTCACAGAATTGCGTAATTAAATGCATAACCCGTATTAACGATTAAAGGAAACTTGCCACTCCGCGAGCGTAGTTAGCAAGGTGCCGAATGCTCAGCGGCATAAATTCCCTAGCGAGCACCGCACGGTGAAGAACCTAACTAGACATTATACAGTAAAGTTGCGATAAAGTTGTATCCTTCATGGACTTTATTAAAACTTCGCTCACTACGGAATACTTTCATTCAATTATTTCTTCCAACTTATGACAGAGGGTATTAGCGATAGCCCCGTCACGTTAATAACTTATACACTTCCATGAAATTTAGTCCCTAGGAGGGAAGCGCAACAAGCTTCGTAATCCCTTTCCCTACCCGCGTGTAAAATGCAAGGGAAACTCTTCAAATAAATGAAAAGCAAAGAATAACTACATTACGTCACACTAACATTATAACATTATAAATTTTCGCTACTTCCTTCTCTACATTCGGAAATTCAGTCCTTGCGAATTCTGGATGATTAAGGGGGTAGGTTATCCTAAACAGCCCAAAATCAGGCCCTTCTTCAAACGCATATTCTGAAGTAATAAATGAATATAGAGATAATTTTTGTTTTAATTTTTAAGCGCCATTTCGTTGACGCTCATGTGCAAAAAGAAAATTTAAATATGTTTATAGGGGAAAAAAGTTATAAATATAAATGTGAGAGCGTGTACGCGATGCACCGTTTGATGGTGAACACGATTCCGAACAGGTGAATTACCTAAAACACAAAGTAAATGCCTTTCTATAATCTGTAAGACTGTCTCCATCTTGTGCAGGAAGACAAATTTTGATAAACAAATTGATACAAATTTTATTTTGATGTTTCTAATTATATCCTTCTTTGTAGGAAAAATATTCTTTATCTTTTCATTAAGAATTTATATTGAAAATGTGGTCCCAATACATGGAGGAGAATAGATAAATTTTCATTCAAATCGTTGGAGCGGTTTTCGAAATTTTATGTTCACGGTTTTGGAAAACGTAGTTTCTGGGAAATCACGTTTAAAGTTAGATATCGTTATCCGATCTCATGTGCAGGCTCGTACATTTTTTACTGTAATTCCTTCAATTTTTTGAATTTTTGGGCCCGGTTGCGCTTAAAATACGTAGAAAAGATGTAGCTAGCGGAATATGCGAACATCCAAATTAGTTTTCACTAATTTTCGAAAATTTTGAGGGTAACGTACCCCCGTAAGTTGCAATATTGATACTTGTTATTTCTTTCCATTGTTTTCTTTGCTATTTGCGTACTTTAATCTTTATCATAATTTTATCTCATTTATCCGCCCTGTATGTCGTTTCATGTCACATTAATGCACCAAAGAGTTATTACCCGTAATACTCAAACAAAAAATAAAAAAAATATTCCTGAAATTTACCTTTAAATTTAAATACTATTCAATTCTCTTTCAATTAGTAAACATTTCATTAATTAATGTTCGTTTCCCCAAAAGCCTTACCAACCATGTAACAGGTAAGTAAAAAAGCACAAAATCCGCGCGATGTTCAATCATGCCACCGAAACTCGAAATGCACAGCTCGCGAGTTAAACTCGCAACCCGGCTCGTTCACGCGAGAAGCAAATTTCGCGCGAAAATTGGTGTGCCGCGCGTGGTTACCTTTCCTTGCATCTTTTTTTTTCTGATTGTTTGTTTGCCCTCTCTTTTTTGCCGGCCGGGGCAAATCGCATCCGGCGGCGCGTATTAAATTCGCACGCTTACGCGTGCACGTACAGGGACGTTGTAAATCCGTCGATACGAGGGTGAAATTGAATCGCGCGATTACACGTTCGTACGATCTCTCGCAGCCAGCGGGCAACTCCACTTCGCTAATTGCGCCCGTGATTTGATTGTCCGCTCGAAAAATGGATTCAGATAAACCGGGAATTTATGTAATCATAAAGGGAGGCAGCGAAGGGGCTCCAGGGGGGGGGGTTGGAAGGGTTTGCACGATCTGCTCGATGCCATTCGTTACGCGATAAATAGAAAACGATAACCAGCGTGCGGGCAATATTTTAAACGCGCGCGGTTCCACGCGGCCGGAATCGACAGGCTGTGATCGGAAACGTAGCCCGTTTAATTCCTTCGAGCATCGCTACCTATTACGCGGGCATGGCTACGTGATTCCATTTCTCCACGTTTAGGACTCGTGAAGTTGGTTATTCATTATCTTCTGATTAAAATCCATAACCAACCGAAAGTCTCGATACACCTGTATCTAGGAGTAGATGAAATGCATCTGCGTTTATATAATACTATTTTTAAGTAAAAGAATAAGGTGGATTTTATTTAAAAATTTGCAGAGGCTGAGTTCTTGAGCAATTTACGAGTTGGACTTACCCGAATCGAATCGGACGGCTATCTCACTGGGCGCGACTATCGAAATATTTTGATCGATAAACCGTCGATCCTGCTCCGCGGTGCTAGCGCGATAATGGCTTGTCACTCACTCCCTGTCAATTTTCGTTAGCACGGTGAACATGCAAAGTTCAGCGTCTGCCGTGCTCAATGCTGTCGCGAGGATTAGAATCTCGTGATTATACAGATTGAACTTGTCGCTGGGAGCCGCACCGCCGTGTCGTTCGTTAATTAAATTTTATCCGCGTCTCCTAGATGGGGGGAGACTTGTAGTGCCTCCCTCCAACTGCTGTTTCCTCGTGATCGTTCGTGCTAAGTCTCGACAGCCAGCGAAACCAGCGGGGCATTTCGTGGGAGCTAAAATGCGATTACTCGGTCGGGGAACGTGTGCGGGGAGCCTCGTATTTATAACGAAGCTACGTTTGAGGGAATCGAGACAATCGCTAGGCGCATAGGAAGCGAAACCCAGAAGCTTTATGCCGTAAAAGTCAACACCCCTTACCGAATATACTCAGAGTCGTTGAAGATACTAGCGGTCCGGAGTACGATACAGAAGATTCCAGCGTTACCGAACCAAACGACCCCACTGAGGCTGTAGAACTCGATGCCAATGATACTGAAGCCATGGAGCCGCGATACCTACGAGCCCAGCATTATACGACTCGATACGGGCGATATTGAAGTCATAAGATTCAATATTGACGACCGCTGCGTCATAGGACTCGGTACTAGTAATAGTGGAGGTGTAAGACTCGATACCGATGACCGTGGTGACATGGGAGACGGTACAGAAGGCACCGAAGTGCAAGTCCGCTCCAATGATTTGAGTGCAGGGACTTGCTATTGGGATTAGTGCTGTAAAACCGGATGTTGATGCAGCTGGGTGTGCGGAATTCGACATTGATGAAGTGTCATGGGATTCCGGTGGCAGCGGAGTGAAGGGAATGGATATTTGACGATCACATAAGTCATGAATGTAGGTGGTAGAATGCTGGATGGCCAGCTAGTAGAGATTGTTATTTTTAATTACAGTTTGTTACACTGTAGGGCAGTTCCACATACTCACAAGTAGGTAAGAAATTTAATTAAACTCTAGACCAGGGATCAAAAAAGTTATGGAACTCTTATTTTTAAAGAAATTCTGTTAAAACTTATATGTTTAGATAAAGAAAGTATCTGTTCCTATGGAATTTTTACTGAAAGAAATGTTACAATTAGGAACTTCTTTAGAAACTGTTCTCATGGAACAGATATTTTAGAACCTATATAATAAAAGTTCCATGGAAACAGTTATATTAGAACATTTATTAAAAAAGGTTCCATAAGATAAAGAAAAATACTAAACTATTAAGTACTAGTTTTATTTAACAATATAATATCATATTCCTCGTGTTTATTTAATAAAAGGTGTGAAAATCATAACATAAGTAATTAATAGTTTCTTAAGAAGTATTGAACAGAAAAGAGAACTTGTCAAGAATAATACCTAAATAACTTTTTTTTTATAACTTACAGGAACCAAAATACACAAAAATTGTGTACCTAATATCTGCGTAGAAATTATCTACGTAGGTAAATATTACAAATAAATAATACATTCAGAATATTAATTTAACTGTTCTTTAATATTGATGAACAAAATATCTGTTCCTGTTATAGAGAAATTTTTATTTTTATATTTTATAAGTTCCACTCCAACTAGAACTCTTATTTTCAAGAACTTTTACTTTATCAGTTCTCATGGAAACTTATAATGTGAGAACATTTTTAAAAATTTCCACGGTCCATATTTCAAATAGAACCAATTGAAAAGTTCCACAATTCTTTCGAACCCTGCTCTAGATTAGTATATAGCAACGTGAGTACCTTTGTAATGGCTCATGTGGGTTCCATTTCTGTCAGAATATCATATTTTCAAACCCTCTTTTTTCAAAGGAACATGGATATTTTCATGAAAAAGGCATAGACTCTCGCCCATAAAGGCTGGTTCAGACACAACCAGGAATTTAATCGGGTAGCGAGTAATTTAATAATGTATCGTGTGTGGACACTAAAATTTAGTCGAGTAGTTTAGTAAAATAATTACTAAATTACTCGCCACTCGACTAAATTGCTGGACATGTCTGAACCAGCCTTCCTAGCCTAACCCAAACCTTCAGACATGGAGCACTTACAAGGGAATATTCCAAAGTGACGATCGTCGATTTTGATAAAAATACATTTCACAAAACAATTGCTAGTAAAAAATAATTTATTCCCTTATTTAATCTACGACTCTCCATTTTTATACGTCGACGCCTTATCATTTGCAGCGTGTAAATCTGGCGCCGACTTATAAAAATTGAGAGTCGTAGACGAAATAAGGGATAACATTATTTTTACTTTTTACAACAGTTTTCTTTTTTTAAAGTCAGTTTTAATTTTTTTTAAAATATTTTTTAGTTTTAACTTTTTACTTTTATATATATTTACACAACATGCTGAGGAGATATACGCGTACGTGCATAAATTAATAATAATTAGGTGAAAATAGTCTTTATTAACTAGAACTGGCAAAATATTAGGCTAGTGTCAATTGCAGTACAGGGTGGGACCACCGGAGCATCGCCCTCTTTCGAATAGAAAAAGGATCATCAAAATCCGTCCATGTGCTCAGGACTTATGCGAGGATAAGCATTAAAAAAAAAACCATACGGATCGAATCTATAACCTCCTCTTTTTTGTAGTCGGTTAAAAATATGTGATAGGTACGTATTTTTTTTATTAGCTACTATCTATATTGAAGAGGCGAAAACACCCCGCAAAATTGGCGCTGAGAAATTGATCTGAAATTTACTTTGTTATGAATATAACAGAATGAAATAATAAAGGTACTTTAGACATTTGCACCCATGTTTCAATAATTGCCACAATGCACACTTCTTACACCATTTTCAAATACCTTTAAATCCATCCGTTGTTTGTCAAAGTTCCTCACCTAACATTGTGCGGTGGGATACGTCCACCGTATTAGAATGCTAAGAGTTTACTAAATATGACAAGCGCACACAACCCCGGGGCAAAGTTATAATTAAGTGATCCTCAGTTGCCAAAGTGTCGTCATGATAACGTCGTGTCAGTAGGTACGAACTCGCTTGTGCCGCTGTTACAGCGGGATCGGTTTAAAGCTATTTTTCTCAAACAACGCTCCATCGAATAAAATATTCTGTCCATGTGACCGAGAATTTCTCTGTCACTACGAATCTGTGGTTCCCATCTGTAAACCAATTTTACTCCACAACCGTCGACAAGGGCGTGTAACACGTCGCATTCGCAGGATCACTCCGCACGGACGTATGTATATCTATCTTGTCTAATTGTTTCTGTCGTTGAGTTCGTTACAGAGTTTAGTGTAAACAGAAGTTTCCGCGAACATCGCGAATGTTCAACAAGTAGAAACTAAATGTTGCTGAAACTTCTGTTCGGTAATCCGTCCAGGGCTGGAATTAACTCAGGTATGAATCCAACGTGTGATAGCCACCATTTTCTTCCTATTAACTAATTTCCACGGCGATTTTTATTAGATGTATCCTGCACTTGTAGCGCAAGGTAGTTTGAATTTTAATAAATGCAAATAATTGAATTATGCAGATTTTATGAAGATATTATTATTGCGCGTATTTTATACTAATCCTCTATGGCTTCATCAATAAATATCTGCGTCGGCTTATCAGAAATAGAAATTAATGATGCGTATCATTGAGAAGCCAGCTAACTGTCCCTGGTAATATGTACGTCGCGTCAGGCAAATGAATAATGAACAAAGTTTCGTTTCTATAAGGACGAATGCAAGAGTGTGGTAGCAACCCAAATGCATCAGTTCTAATTGTGCATAAAATGCAAGGACGAAACACTGCGTCAAGGGAAATTTATGCTTCAAGTTTTAAATGACGAGGAACGCACACAAATGTCTCGCTGTTGCAATTTTTAAATCCAGCGACATTATTTGTCGGTAAATTGTTGCTGTCACTGCAATCATATTTCATAGTATGCTAAGTTTAAATTTCCATTGAAATGGATTAAAAAGGGGATGGAGCAGTAGGTTTTATTTCTTTTCAAAATACATGATAAGTGTTCGATACATAAATGAAATACAGGATAAAGTATTTATTTCTGGAACACTTTAACATTTTTATAAATAGAAGCATGTATGCATTAAGAATTGTATTCAGAAAATTGCAATTGCAGTTTCCCATATATGACAGTGCATCTAAATTTTTTCAAAATATTCTATTACTTTATTTAGGGCTTATTTCTTTGTAAAGAAAATTGGGAGAAATTTCTTTTTTTTGTGCACTTCAGCAAAGCTGATTTTAAATTCGACACACACAGGATAACTTAATTATTTACGTATGTTTTATGCGAAATATTTGCTTACAAAGAGGTTAGTATTTTCGAAACGTGAAATAGTTGTGAAATAATTAAGACTTGAATTTGTTGTGGATTTCGGGGTCAAGCCATCGTCCATTACATGTAACCCGACCTTTCACCAGAGTTGCAGCTGAGTTCGTCAGCATTGGAGAAAGCACTTTTGTATTTCTCTCGTGGCAGGAACCCGTATTTGTACCTGTGCTTCTTGTTATGCATGAACGATTGGTCCATCAATTTTTTGTTCAATCAACGGTCCAATAAAACGATCACTGGTCCGTAACAACAAGCATCGGTACAAATATGGATTTCATGAAGAATACATTTAATGTCGACTTTCTGTTTGACTAATTGTTAGATGAAGCTGCCTGCATTGCTGATGCCGCATTGTCTTGTAGATAAAAATATATTCTTAATCACCTAATGCATTCTAAACATATTTATATTCACGATTGAAGGCAAGTTTAATAATGGAAATTGGTATGAAAAACTTATAATTCATCTCGTATGAAAACGTTGCGAGAGATTCTACTGTATAAAAAATTTACTTAGGAAGACTAAAACCTTCTCGATTAAAATAAAATAAGAATGAACTCCTTACAGTTGATAGTTTCGGTGATAAAAATTTATTTCTGTTGTCATAAAGACAGGCAAAAATTGAAAAATTTGAAAGCCTGTATTTTCTTAATAACTTTCAAATCAATAAAATGTTGATCTAATTAGAAGAGATGATTTCGGCGCACTGGTTCGGTCTATACGGTCTAGTCAACTCTTCTAATTAGAACAATTTTTACGGTCGAAATTCAAATTATATTAATAAAATGTTGAGTTAATCTACCCCCTAATTTCACGTGGACTACATCATACTTCAATTTCGTGTGCAAAAACTGGCCGATTTTTGGAGTACCCATGACCCACATAGCATTAACTGCCAAGAAATGACGAATTCCATCGATTAAACGAATATCTGTAGGTATAATTAGAACCCAATAGAAATTTGTGGATTGAGTTGGATCTCAAAAACGTCGGATTTATGTGAAATTGATTTTTTAAATCTTGCATGACCTCATCAATAAATTAATGCGAGAAATATTATATGAAGCAAGGAAATTCCTACGAAATCTATGTTAAACCTATTTCAATTCTCCTATAATGTGAAGGATTAATGAATAACAATCGACATTGCTCGATGAAGGAAATTTGTGTTTTAAAGGTGACACAATATTGAGTTTCTCGACATCTCAATCTCGCATAGATCAGCAATTTGCGTTTCGCACACGCATATGCCAGACACGTGTCGGGAATTCACAGGGAAACTCCATTGTGACGGTAGTTTAAACTGTTTAACGAGGACATGCAAAATGAATAATCCTGTTCCTCGTGTTTCAAGCAGCTCGAGGGTACTATTTAGTCTGACTAAATCCCACAGACGTAACGTGTTTGTTTAATAGTGCATTAATATAATACTGAATCGAACATTCTTAGATGCTTTTGAATTATTCTAAATATATTTTTGATTACGTTCCAGTTCCACTGAGTCTGCGAATGAAGTTCGATGAGGTAAACGGTGGATTAAATTAAAATAAGTATAAATTAATTAATATCATCGGTAATATTATTTTGGTCATCCTCGTATGACGTTGGATGTAAACATCATAAAAATTCAATGTTTCAGATTATTTAGATAATTCCTGGAAGCAAAACCTTGGAAACTTCTGCAGGTTTATTGCTAAAGATGGTCATATATGTTCTTTTCGATTTTCAAAAGTGTATTATGATTTTAAATAAACAGAAGATATTTACTACTTTGATATTGAAGATATTTTGACTATCAAGTTGATTTTCACTGGCACCTTATATTGGTAAATACTACTTGTATTATAAGTGAGCAAATATCTAAGAGCGATAGTATACATATAAAATTAATCGATAAAAAACTAAGTCCATGCAAGAATATTAAAATATTTTACAATTTTATATATTTTGTAACGTTTTGGTTATGCATTCCACATTTGCGAAATTCTGTGGTGCTACTGATTGTGAGCAAACTATAAGGATTTAAAGTAAATGGTTGAATATTGGATTTACACGGTGATTGGTAGATTTATTACTGCACCCGCGTTACCTCTATCGAGAATGTGTTCATGTAACTTTGGTTAAACACGGATTGTTCCTTGGAATTCGCCGCGAATTATTCCAAATGCAGATACTGTATTCAGGAACGTCCATTTTCCGAATGGACGATGCTCGAGGGAGGTCCGATGTATCATATGGCCGAAGGGACAATACAAAATGAATTTAGGCGTTACAAATGTTCGAAATACATCGTCGAAACGTGCACACGCATTTCAAGATTGATGTAGGCTTACTACACTAAAAGTTTCATTTATAACTGTGCTCTGAAAAAAAATTCAGCTGCTTCGAAATGTCATCTTATGCCTTTTTACAAAATCTGCAGCAATTCCTAATCATTTGCAAAATAACCATTTATTTTGGCACTTATGAAATAAACAGAAAAAAATAGAGTATCATAATCGAGAATTTTCTCTAATTCTAAAAGAATTAATTTCCTAATTTGCGTTTACAATTTAATTATTATTCTACATCCTTTAAGTTCCATTTTTTGTTTAAATCTCGTCCCAGTAAAAAGTAGTAAATATGTCTAAAATTAACAATACCAGAAAATGATAGAAGGATGACATATAAAACGAAGAATAATCGAGGAAAGCTTTTAATCGTACGATCCCTAAAATTTTCGTTGAAATTAAGTTTATTAATAAATTCCTCCCCTTCGATGAGGGAGAATATTAAGCGAAATCCGTTCACGTGAGCTGTAGCGTATTCCGAAATTAAATTAGATTTAGATGTTCCCTGCAAGAACATCGATGTAGCAATTTAGCCGGGTTTGGCGCGTTTTAGATGCATGTAAATAACTATCGTTGTGCACACGAATACGCGGGTACGGGGAAGCGCTGTAAACGATGGAAAATTACTGTTCGCAGATAAGTCGCTTGTTCGGTCGAAGGATACACGAAGGTAGGTACGTGAGATCGATAAGGCGTATGCTGTTCGTTCAATAAATAAAATAGGAAGCTTCAGACATCTTCTTATTGTTTTTCACATGTTACCTTGGGTGTAAAAATAATATCCGGCCCACTCCGAAACTTTTCGGTATCAAAAATGCAATCGAAATGGCGTGCAGAAATAGGAACGTTAGATTCGGTTATACGTAGCTAAATGCTTGCTGGATATTTCATTTAATTTTCTGTACGAATGATTCAATAAAATAACTTGAGGAATGATAATGCAACGCCGACGCAAGGCCGCGAATGGCATGCAATTTCAATTTGAAAGCTGTGCAAATGCCTGCGCCAACGAACTATCACTTTGTTATAAATTACTTACATCGTATATTTCGTTTGTTCCAGGCATGGCCATAAATTTAATTACGTTCGATTCTATTGAGCCTGGTATTATATTACCGTATAAATTAACCTCGGTGGTACAGTTGTGTAATGTAATACTAACTTTTTATTGAAAGCACAAGTCCAGCTCGTGGATTTTGTTAACCAAAATTTATAATAACAGGTAGTTAATGCCGGAAAGTGTGAAATATTATCTATTTTAACTAGGTAAAATTTGTAAAAAAAAAAAGGGAAGATAACGTGAAAGATTAATAATTTCGAAGTCTTTCAATCTAAATTCTGAAAATGTGAAAAAACTGTAATGGAATGAGGTACTATGAATAATTTAAGATTGTCAAATTGAGTACACGATTCCATAGATTCTATCGACAAGAAATTCTGTGATTTTGTAAAGCAAGTCAAATGTTTCATTCCATGTTTAACGACAAAACACAAACACATCGCAAATCACAGTATTGAAATGCATTCATCATGGAAAATGTTCCACTTTGGGCGCTGGTATTTTGGATTATGCATAGATCTGCGGGAATAGCATATTAATTTTGGAAACTAAGTGTAGCTGTCTGTCGAAATCCATGAATACGATAATAAGCTAAAGCATAATTGATTGAAGTATCATTAGCTGATAAGATTAATACCATTTTAAATCGAAAGGTATCTACTCTGTCAAGGTCCACGTTATATTATCCATTGAATCGTAGAAAAATAGATATTTAAAGAACATACTACTACACGATCTCGAAAACTGAATATAGGCACTATCTCAATAAATCTGTCTCCTCTGTGCATGTATAGACACACTTAATTCTGTTAGGGCGTAGGGAATTAGAACTTCAGAATTTCGGCGTACGTGTGATGTTACGGAAGCCCCTTATTAAATTATAGTTTCGGAGTGCTTAACATGAATTTTCCTACATTAATGTTCACTTTGGCGGGGATTGAATTACTCGCGAAACGAGTAACGTGCTTCTTTATGCTTAATCAAATAAAATGAAATATCGAATTTTCAGAATTTATAGCATATTTTGTGTTCCGGATTAATATCTCCATTGTTTTATCATTTACGATTGTTTCATTTTGAAGTCAACATCGTATAATCAACTTATATTGTTTTCGGATGGAAATACACAGTTAATCAATGTTATCTTCTTTTTTTAAATGGCAACATTTATTTTTGAATGGCTGGGTTCGTAGCCCATTCTGTGGCAAGTGAAATGGCTATAAAAAATCAAAAAATGGTGTGCAAAGACCCAGAATATCTCTTCGCGAACTGGTTGCTTCTCAAATAAGGCGGGCAAGTAGTGACGGTCTATATGCAGTCAGACACAGGTCAATAATTCACACTCTGTACGCGCTTAACGTTCTACTTCAAATCGAATTACAAATACACCACCAGTAAGTAAATTATTTGAATATTACACATAACATTGCAAATGCATTATTTAAAAATTCTTTGCTTCCTTTTCGTAGCAATCAAAAACATCTGCTTTTCACACACTATCTTGCCATTACATCCCCATTTTACTCATCAGAAAGTGACCAGTAAACACACATGTTCACGATCATATATCAGCATTTAAAAAAGTCAAGATGACACTGCTATCACCTAATCCCTGCCACCTAAACAATGGTCAAACCAAGCATATGGTACTTCCCAAACGAGAACACAATATTTCATATCTGGCTTAGTTTTAGAAATATCAGTAAGCCTACGTCACACGCGAAATTTAAATTGCATCCACTTAGTGCAGTTTATCGGAGAGGGCGACAAAGGCTGAACTATGCACTTCCGAAGTTTTCGAATGCTTTATCCAGCAGGGTCAGAGGCGAATTAGCCCGTACACAAATTTATCCCTGAAAAGAAGCAGGGTGGCAGGCGGCAGAAGTCGTGCTCGGAACTTTCGTCTTAACTTCTTGAAACGGCGAAGTCGGTAGCCCGCAATCCCCGGGCGGGGCAAACGGCGTGCACATCAGAAACTCCAGCCACGTTTAAATTGACAAGTAGCTGCACTCTGTCCAGCTTCCGTGTCGGTTCGCAGCGCAGAGATTTCCAAATTCCCGGCTCACCGGATGGAAATTTACGAGCGAGCAGAACGCGTAGCTACGTTAACTTTATAATTCCATTCGACGCCTATCGATTGGGTGGTTTAAACACCGGCACGTACGTGTTTTCCACTGTACCCCACTGATCTGTAATTCCGTCCGCAAATTAGTGGCGGCCCACGGTCTTTTTTTTTCGAATTTTTTTTCGATACGGGAACTGCATGCGTTACACCGTACACGCGATGGCTGGTGCATACAGTAGGTCACAAGATTGTTCATATAAATTCGGAAGAATAACTAGTTGCGAAAGTTACTATCTCTTTTTGTATCGATGCATAGATTGGTATGACCTTATTCACAATTTTCGTACAAAAAATACGTCTACACACACTCAGAAAATTGTGAAGGAAGATCTATTATGGTAAGTTGAGTATCAGAGTAGATGATGAATACATTTTATTTATTTATTTATTTCACTTGTACGGGTAAAACCCACTTGATAAAAAAATAAGAATAAATCGATCATCGTAGAGACACACTTTACTACTAAAAACACAACAGAGTACAATAAACATGAACAATCAAACAGAATATATGGCTAACAAGACCTATCATGGATAAATACCGCTCTGTAGATGCTTGTCTTAAAAGTAGAAGGAGATCGGTAAAAAAATCAACATCTTTGCAGAACAAATTAGCCAGATTACAGATCCTGTTGATGGGATCAGTGATGACAAATCTGGAGATGTAGTCTAGAGGTCTAAATAGCAAAGTATGCTTGATAGCCCGTTCCTGAGCATTAAGATTGATTTGACTGATAACAGGTGAGCTGCATACCAATCCATTAATGATCTTAAATAAAAAAAGGCAAATCAACAAATCATTAACCGTCCTCCTACATTTTTGTAGTTTAATGTTCTTTATATACATTACGTTTCTATTAGTAGTATTAAGTTTTATTTCCTTGAAATAGTGGTAATGTGTAACGAATAACGTAAATAGTTCACCAGGAATAGTCCGAATGCCTTACATACAATTATTAAGAAAAGTAATTGTACGTACAAATCAAAACTGAAACATGCAAAATGCATTCGAACGGGTGCAAGGTTTCTACGTGAAACCCTGGAGAAAGAATGCAATCATTTCCATGAGAATTTCACTTTCTGCCAGACGTATCCTCGTCGAGAGGTGAAAAAAAAGTCGCCACAAAGCTCATTCTTCTCGTGACCACAGTATGCACAGTGGCCATCGTATACCGAAAGTTCAACGAAACGAAGAAAAATGTTACGAGCACGCCGAAAATTCGTGTGGTTTCCTAGTTGGAAGCGCAGTGGCCAGTTTTTAGGATGCAAAGCGACGTTAAACAACGTGGATAACACAGATTCAAATGCTTTCGTCGCGGGTCCACCCAGTGTCGCGAAACATTTATTCGTCCCTTTAATAGGAACGTTGGCTGGCATATGCGGGAAATTTTTCACCGAGGATCGCTTGAGGCCCAATTCTTGCACCGTGAAATTTCGTCCACGAAGTTTGTCGGTGGTTAAGCGATCGCCGCCAGGCGCAGACGATGAATGAACCGTCTGCGCAGAATATTTTAGCATTAATCCTGGGGAACACGGAAGGTGGGCAGCTTCTTAATGGAATCGTATCGCTAATCAACCGCTGCTGCTTCCGAGAGGCTGTATTTGCTTGCGCCCGTTTCCTTCGGGGCTCTAGAGCGGATTTACGGTTTGACGTTTGTGATTAACACGGTTTTCTTCTAGCCCGGGGGAGTGCGATCGCTTTGAAAATCAAAATGACTTTTTCGCTGTATTTGACCAGGCTTCAATGGAAGATTTTGATCAAGCGAATGGAGTTTGCAGATGAAAAGGCCATAGTTCAATTCATTTTACTGTTTTATTTAGTTCTAAGAAACCAGAAATTTGTTCGCGATTATGTTCCACATTATGTGCGTAGTTTCAATCTGAGTATTAGAATGGAAAAAATTCGACAACTATTGGATTCACAAAATTGTTTCTGATATTTGAAAGATGGAACGAATTTAACATTGAATGACTAAAGAATTATAAAAATTTGTAACTTCATGCGATGTACTTTGTATTTACAAATGAAAACTGCATATTCGTTTAAGATTTTAAAGAACTTCTGACATAAAAGGTTTGGACGTAAAAGTTATGGTTAAAACAGAATTTCTAGCAGTATTAAGTACCCAAGTTTTCAACAGTAACATCAAACCAGGAAGCCCATTCATGGGAACAATTCGTCAGCAGGAGTGCCATCTCGTTATTTTTACCCCCGACAATCTGAATACTTAATATCTTTCATTTGTGACAGTTCTTCGGCTCGTAGAAATATGATGTATTCAAATTGCTCCTAACAGTACGGACAGTTAAACTGTGCTCAATCACGGGAATATTTTCGATGTTAACGTGAAAATTTATTCCGGTCACTACAGAATTTTTCCAGGCAACCCGACCGAGCATAAGGATACGATTATATTGGCTTCGTTTGATTTATATGCTGTGAAATACTTTCTGTTCACCGCGATGCAGGCTATTCCACGTCTATTCCAATCGATCTCTTCACTAATAATAATTAATAACAATGCCCAGGTCACTGAATTAATCCCCTGTAGCTTCGTTAAATTTCTGACGCATAAAAAAGTGAATTGCCCTAAACTAAATTAATGTAATAAGAATCTTCGTTTCTTCTATTGTCCTGAATTCGTGCAATAATTCAATTGCCTTCTACATAATATTCTTATAAAGAAAAGCTGATTAATTTCTTCGCGTCCCAACCTCTATTCAATAACTGCAAACTATCCGATTACTTGTTTTCCTAACTGAGGAACCAGATATTATTATTGTTATTAATCGTCTTTATTACTCAAAAAAGAAGAAACCTGAGTATGTACAGCTAAAGACGAGGCTGCAGTGGTAACACTGTTGGGAAGTCTAACCGTGAAACTAAAATAGAGACAACAACAAACGAACATAATAAATATTAAAAATTAAGACTTAACGCTGAACGTGAGAATAACACAAAAAGTAAAGTAAAGTAAAAAGTGAAAGTACATGGATTAAGGCAAGACGGAAAGAACGAATAAATTATCTTAAGAATAGTGTAATCGTGTATGTCGTTTAAATGACGAGTCAGATTTTAATTCGCGAATGAAAGTTGGAAGAGTGTTAATGTAATGGGCTGCGATGTAGGAAAAAGATGCTCCAATACCTTCATAATTTACTCATGCATCTACATCTCCAGCCTGTACATACATACCCCACACGCAACCCCTAAACAACGTATCTTCCAAACGCAGATGCACAGCGATGACGATCCGTTTAATCGTCCCAGGTAGTTGACTCGAGTCATTGAAAGCCCGCAAATTGCCTTAATACTGCCGCCCCGTATATTATAACAAACGATTCGGCCGGAAATTAGTCTCGGAATTGCTGGCAACGGATTCAGGCGTATCGTGGCGAAGCGGAAAAGGCGACTCGTCGACGCGGCAGGTGGCTTTTCTAAAACGTTTCGCAGTTAAACGAATAGCCCGGGGCGCGGACCAAGTAATTTCAGCGTGAAAGTAATTCGAGAGAGCCCGGGCTGGTGTTGCGTTTCAAAGAGCAGCTCGCTGGGGAGCGGACCCAGCCGAAAGCTCTCGAAAATCTCGTAAGACACGAGGTTTTTTAAAGGGTGAATCGCAAACACTTGCTTCCGACGGTTCCACTCGCGACAGGGCTGGACGTATCGCGAGACCCAGCCAGCCGTTAATTGACACTTCCCTCGCGAAGTCCATCCCCTTCCGATAGTTTTCGCTGGACGAAGCGTGGGCTACCACAAAGAGCAGCGAAAATGGTCAGGATGTATCTACAAAACCGTGAACCGCTGGATGTGACATCCTTTTGAAGAAAGGATTCAAGCCAATTTAAAGGGGATAGCGAGAGGATTCTATCTCGTAATTCTGAAGTTTGTTTGCTGTTTCCTGCAGTCACTGTTTGGACTTTGTCTATGTTTCTTCTTCGCCATTCAGGGGCGGTGGAAAGTTACGAGGACAATGCAACGGTTATAATTGGTTGAAAGATTTATGACATCTTCGGACTTGACACAAGTTGTTTGTCATGGGATTGTAATATTTCGTATATAAAGTACCTACATGTATAATGTTGAAGTATACATAATTCATGATAAGATTGAATAAAAGTAGCACTTTGAAAATAAAGAAACTCTTGGATCAATTGCTAATATCGCTCTCACTTTCGATCCCTGGAAGACACTATAAACTTTATGAGGACGTTTCAGATCCCCTCGAGAATTCGCGGACAATTTGAGCGAGCACTTGACGTAACATAAAATGCTTTCAATTTCGAAAAGCCTATATATTCAGGATATTTTTTATCCTGCGTCTTAACACAAGACAGAAGATCCTTTCGAGCCTTTTAGCTATGAAAATATGGAAGTTTGTAATTTTCCTCAAACGGAAAAGCTCCATTCAATACTTTTATTTTTGGAGGTCCTTGTAGTTAGTCCTGTTGTGGCCATCACAAACGTGGACAATTTTGGGGAACATACCTAATTTTAATTCATACATATCTTTTACAATGAACTTAACAATCACGCTCCTAAAGTTTCGAAAACGTTCAAACACGCAATTTTACACTGGCCGCTTTCCGAGCGGGGCAAACAGTGTACCAACTGCGCCCTGTTTCATAGCCCAAGTCAGAAGTAGGATTTCCAACGAACCTTTTTCAATCAGCCAGCGGCGAAAGCGAAGCGCCAGTAATTTTTAGGAACGATTCAACCGGAATTCTCAGCAACAAGTGTTGGACGTACGAGTGCACGGCGTGTGGGGCTGGCGACTATTATTTGCGATTCAGTCTCTCCCGTCTCTGAACTCTCATTGTGCCGGTTGAATCCGGCTATCATTGTCGAACAGAAGTCCATCGCGCGAGCTGCACGCCACGATCGTTAATCCGATCTCATGTACGCCGCACGTACACGTTTTATCGAACAGAGGGCACTCTGCCCTAGCACTAATAATGTCAGATGCAACAGGACACTCCGTGAAATGCATCGATATGTTGGGACGATGCATCGACGTGCAGCTGGAATATGGAGTATAATTCAGAACCGAAGTCGAACGAGGTCGTACATCGAATCGGTGATTTCTCGCCATTTTTGGGAAGGACTGGATCGAGATTTTAAGCGTCTCTGTGAAACAATCTGGAGACCTTTGTTGGGGTGAATAATTGTAGGTATGGGTGTCGAAATTTATTTCAGTAGAGAATCCTTCCTTTGTGGAAGGGAGCTTGATTATCTCGCATTATGGAGAGTGGAGCTTAACCCCCATCCGTCCCTCGTGTCAATGTCAATTTGACACAGTTTTCCCGTAATAAGTTATATATTATACTGCTCTGTTATTTGTGATTCTTGTGAACAAGCAGTATGTCCTGCGCATCATTTTATTTCATGCGAAAGTTGTGAAAACTCTAAGATGTAAATGTTAACTCATCAATTTGAATAAAAAACAAATCGAAAAATAACTGTTTACCTTGTCATTTCATCGATCTTCAACCACTGTGTCAGTTCGACACTGAGGGACAGGTTTAGGGATTGCAAATTAAAAATACCGGTAATTCGGTTAAATTTTCAATTAAAACCGGTTCACCAGTAATTTCTTAAGGTATTGAAAATATAAGAGTAAACATTACGAAAAAAATGTTCAACTCTAATCGCATTATAAAAAGTATATGCAAATAAAACTGTTCTGAACATAAAATATAAAATGATATAACACAAAATGAGATACCTCGGTTTTCGTCTGTATTAATAAATGAAGTTTTTTTTCAGTGATAACAACGGAGTTAATGAACGCATATATGCGCTACATTGCTATACATAATTCATCGAATTACCGGTAAAAATTTAGTTCATGAAATGAGAAACGGATGAGGGTTAAGTGCTGATACAAATAGGGGTTGATAGAAGGCACTGGATGAAAGAAAAGAATTGTAACTACCTAATAATTTCTATGTCTATGCAAGCTGTAGCATGATTGATATCATCTAGAGTTTAGCACTTATGTCAACGACTAATAGATCTTAAAATGAACATACCTATCTTCTTACGGATTGTTTCAATTTACAACCTACACACTATCGCCGTTCAAACTTAACAAACTTACCATTGTAAGTTTCTCTTGCAATTTTAAAATTGTCTACCTTCCTCTATAAAAGGGATTCGTAGAAGAACCTCATCAATGCTCAAACGCTAAGTAATCAAAGCAATGCTACGTTAAACAGAGGGATAGTATAATTCCAACAAACGTAACGTTTGTATTATATCATTTCCGTGAGGCAGCAGCGTTTACTGCATACGCTATTCGCGTGCGGAGGAAAGTCAAAAGTTCACTTTGGGGAGATTACAGAGAGTCGAATCGTTCTCTCTGCCAGTCCGGTCACGAATCGATGAGTTACGAGAATTCGTTCTTGACTCACTCTTTGGCGAAACTTTCCTCGTATTAAATTTCCTTCTCATTACCTCCACCTGTTATTCGCGAGCCCCGGGCGTTAACGGTAATTTAAAGTCAGCCGCGTCCGCTGCAATCGAAGGAAACTTTTATCCCGCCCGATCTCGGCTCTGAAATCTGTCTTCCGTTTTGTTGTTTTTCCGTCCACCCCAGCTAAATGCACCGTGAAAGGGGGGCCAGAGCGACGCTCTTCATTTTCTGAAATCACGTTTACGCGCGGCGGTAAAAATGTACTCCGCCTCTATCTTTACGACGAGAACTATTCGCTCCGTTCCTTTTTGCGGCAACGGCGCGCGCAACGTTACAGTCGCAGCAAGTCGACGCGAAAATCTTTTTTAAATTCTTATCTCCGGTGTAATGGGATTTTTTTTTTTAAGTTCGCGCTGGGTCACTCCACGCCCCTTTGTGATCTTCCTAAACTATCGCGCTGCAACTACCGCGTAATGATATTTCGTTTTCAGACAGGAGCTTTTGCTCGAAGGCATTATCGCGCGGAGGTCAGGACACAAAAATGTGGAATTGCTTATGAGCTCCGCGAGGTGCACACGTTCTCGCATTGCTTTCTGGAAACTATTTTCCGACGAATTTGTTTTAAAAATATGTTTTGCGTTGCTGGGGAATCGTGGAGATCAATTTCGATAAAGGAAACATTTGTTGGGAAAGGGGGCAGTTTCTGGGTCGGTGTTTGTGTTAAGCGAGACAAGCTTCTGTTAAAATCTGTTGCAGTCTATCCCAAAAAGGAAACTGCAGGAGATAGCTTTTGCTTTGGATGCTAGGTACGTTCGTTTTTGGACGAAAGCATTTCGTTATTAAGTTGACCAGCGGTCCCCGAAGTCCATTACCTTCCATTCCACTGTCTTATATTATTATCCCGAAAATTCACTTCCGTTGTAAAAACACGTTCGCGTGGGGTGTCAGAGACACGTCAGAAAGGCACGCGATCGATGTGGAAAGCTCGAAAGCTCTGTCTTTATGTACAATGAAAACAGTCGCGGTTGGATGTGGTGCTTTCATATCGACGACGAAGCGACGAGTGTTCTTTCCAATTAAAATTTTACGTCGAATGGAAAATGATATTTATTTTCATGATTTGCAGATAAAGAATTAGGAATTCGATGAAATGGAATCGGTACATTTGATAGAAGATAAAAGGCTACTGAATTAATTATTGTTATTTCGACAATTTCAGTGAAAAATGGGAGAACACACAGTATCATCCGGGATAACATTTATGTCTCGAATGTGTAAAAAAATTATAACTCATAGTATGCAAAAGTAGTAACTAAATATTTGCATTGAATTATTTTTACTATAAATAAAAGGAAATGTAAAACCTATAGACAATGGGTAAAATAGTGGGCACATGTGCGTGCATATATAAAAAAACTATGCATGGGAATTAAGTATGCAAAGCTAAAAACATAATGGGAAAGCTTATTCTATCACGGAACGAATACACTAAATTAATTCACAAATGGAGTACCGGCATTTTGAGAGAAAATTAACAAAGATTAAATTATCATTCGGATGAAATGCTTTACAGGTTCATTTAGTACATTACGTACAATGCATGCTACATCCAAAAATTGGAACAGAAAATTATAATAATTAATGCAATTCATATATACGTTTATTAGGTTTAATATTCGGATACCATGCTGCTCCTGAATTTATTGCTGCGGGTAATAATTATTGCAACACTTTGCCAAGATAAAAACAACTCTTTTAAAATTATGGTACTGTCTTCTATAGTTAGCTTTAAAATAATACGGAAAACAGTTATTTGTAAAGCAAGCCAATTGGAGTATTTAGTTCAACGACGTCTTTCGAATATATAAATATTCTTTCAGCGGCATCTGTGACAGTACTTTCAAATAAATTGAGCTCTTGCAAATCACA
Organism: Andrena cerasifolii; assembly: GCF_050908995.1. Lineage (NCBI taxonomy): Eukaryota > Metazoa > Arthropoda > Insecta > Hymenoptera > Andrenidae > Andrena > Andrena cerasifolii. The sequence goes on along the minus strand of NC_135120.1, from coordinate 11,020,978 downwards.
TTGCTCCAATTCACCCTAGAAATTTTTTATAAAGTTGATATGGAGTGATCGATTGGTATTGAATATTGCAATATCCAGGTATTTCACAGAAATGAAAAATAAACGACTAAAAAGTTATCGCCCGTCAATTTTATTTAAAAGAACATTGACCTATTTGGATTGCACGGTCTCCGAATATTAAAGTTAATGTGTACAGAAGACCATGTAAATAATTATAATACTAAACGTAAGTTAAGTGTAAAAATTAAATGCCACGTGTTAAATTCAAATTGAGCGCCCTTTTACGAGCCGCACAAAAGGAAACTTGCACATGAAAAAACTGAAAATACACATGCGTAAAAGTAAATATTACTCGCAAAAGATGAAATAATCCTTTAAGAGGGGATTCTCGTGTAACAGCCTCCAAAATTTATACATTTTTTTGAAAAAACTATTGTTAATATTTCATTAATTTTTTTTGGAATATAAGGAGGCAACTTTAAACTTGCAGAAAATATTTCTTTATGTCGATCCTCCTTATTATTTATTAATTATTGTGGAATCTTGTCCACCTGTTCGACGACGTAACTCTTGTTGCCGGAATGTGTAGCACCCATCACAGTTAACTGATTGCAAAAAAAAATGGAAGTTTCTTAAAGTTAGATAGTTTACGCTGGGATTGGTCCACTTTAAAGAAAAAAAAATTAAAAACTAAAAGAGTTATACCGTTTGAAAGAAAAAGTAAGTTTTTTCCTTAGAAAATTTTTTCACATTATTCTTTATATCGTCGAAAAAAGTATAAATAGAAACTAAAATTAAAATTTTATGTCCAGTACCAGCGTAAATTACTTAACTTTAAGAAAATTTTCTTCTTTTTGCAATCAGATGAACGCGACAGGTGCTACGCCTGACGCCAACATCGTTAACGCAATTCCACAATAATTAATAAATAATAAGAATGATCGACATAGAAAAACAATTCTCTGTCACACAAAAATTCAGAACGATAGTTCAAGATACAATAAAACAGCCTGCCAAACATCAAATTAATTTGTTGAACCGTTTTTGTACAAAAAATTCACAAAGACTTACCTATTTTTCGGCCCAACAAGACGCAATCTCCCCATAAGCGTACCGTTATTCACTGCATTATATGTATACCTCTGCTGGCTAAATGAACACACGAAGCAGGAAATTTCAGTTTCCCGCCTGAAATCGTTCTACAAAATACATCTACTTTCCCCCAGAAAACTGCAAATATAACAATGTCTAAATACACCGTAACATTATGGATAAACATTCTTTTAACTCACCTGTAACATTACTGGTCCGCTCGAAACTCGTATATCCCCGCGGTAAGGAAATAAACCGGAACTTGCATAGGCGCAGGTGAAGAGTCCGATTTCTTGAAGCCTATTCACGAGCACAGTACTTTGTACAGGTTAAGTTGCCGAAATGCGTGGCGCGAAAAATGCATCGGCCGAGCGGATGCACGCGGGCAAGAAAACAACGGCGGCAGGGCGTAACGATACGTTGCGTCATGCATCGGACGGTTTTCCGGATAGGGCAGTAATTTGGCGGCGCGGCGCACGCGCCGCAAGGCGGGTCCAGGTCAACGGCAAGAACCCAGTCTAGTCGTACGACGAACGTCCAACTGGCATGTCTATGTCGCGGCGCTCCGCAAGCTCGCGGGCACATCCGGTCCCCCCTCTATCTCGCTCGCCGAGCCAGTGAAGGCACGAAGCAACAGGACGAAGCCGCAAACGGACGGAGCGCAGCAAATCGTACCGCGAACTTTTCCCCCGTGGAAACGATACGCCTGCACGAATATCGTCTACTTACCGATTCGAGAGGTTTCTTCTTTACGAAGCACCGATCGGAAGTAATTCTGTCAGATGCCATTGCCACCGTCGAAGGATTCAGTGACCACATAGCTCGGATCTCGTAGACGAGAACAGTTTCAAGATTATTACACGTTGATAGTATCGAAGAGTGAAGATGCCGGTGCAGCAGAAATGGCATTAGAACGAGATGACAGAGAGCCCTGGAGCAACGAGGTTAGGGAAGCCACGAATCCTCTGCCAGTCGATGCTTTTTACCCTCGGGAAGAGCACTGTCAATCACAGGCGAGAAAATTGGAGGGAAAGTAAATAAAAACGATCGCCTTTTGGGACGCGCTCGCGGAAGCAATCAAGAGGCTTGGAGTACGTAGGAAGAAAAAGTTGGCGCGTAATTCGAATCTCGACGGGAGCCGGCAACGGCGGGGGAATTCGACGGTGGTGTCTCCTTTCTTCTCCAGTGAGTGCGACGAGGGGAGACTGACGCGCGAGTCGCGAGACGGACAGAGGTCGACGCACCTGTTTTGTTTTCGCTCGTTCGCGGTAGTTGCTAGTCGGAACAAGTGTCTTCGGGGACGGTTACCGTACGAGTGGCGTGTGAACGGATCTGGTGGTACCGACGGAGATTTTCTGGAGGCAGTTAATGATCAGCGATCGATCATCGCGGAGCAGAGGAACCCGATGGAAATTGGCATCTCTTGCTCCTGCTGCGCTGCGACGAGAGCATCGCGTGTCACGGCCGAACAGGTACTGTGAATTTCGCCACTCTTAACCTTAATGTTCCATGCTAGAATTATTACTGGCCAGAGCGGCGGAGGGGGGATAAGAGTGTGTCGGCTGGAAGCGGTGGAAAAGGAAATTGGTTCGTATTGACCTCTCTCGGTCGTCTAGGAGCGCACATGGTGCGCGCCGAGGAAAGGTTGGCCTATCGGGTAGTTGCGAGCAAGTTTCAACACGTTCACTCGCATGCTATACAGTTACTCATATTGAAAGCTCTCAGCACTCCAGCTTATGTATTACGATGTAAACTTTATCGTAGTCAATGTCGAAAAATGCTGATTTTTATAGTAGGCAGTACGGAGAGAAAATTTCGTGGGATATTACCGAAAGTATACCGTTCACGAAGGTGGATGTACAGGATAGGAACTTAATGTTAAAAATCGTTTATCTTTTTCTGGGTTAAATATAGTTTTTATTTTTTGGATCTTTTAAGGATATACTCTATTGTTTTATGACTTGTATTCATTATTTTTGCGATTTCAACTTGAGAGTTTCCTTGATTACGACGAGTAATCACTAGCTCTTGTTCAGTTGGCAATTTTTAGGTAGCTACTAAGTAGATATCACTGCATATCACTTTACAAAATTTCACTGAATTTTAATACTTTCTTAATACTTTTCAAAATTTTCCTGAATAGAAGGAAGTAAGTCGCTTGCGCTTCTAGATCAAAGAATCACGAATTACTCAGGCAAATTTGATTTGTAGACCTATATTAATTCGACATATTTTTTATACGACTCCAAATTGTTCGACCCTCACCTAAATCGCTCCACATCCGAATCTTAATATATAAAGCAGAAAGCTTCTATATGTTTGTGCGTTTGTCTGTCGCCTAAAAACTTTCGAACGATAAACTCTGCGATCACGTAATGTGCCTCAACTCATTATGCCTGATTAATCCAGATGAATGTGATTATTTTCATAAATTTTTTTTTTATAAAATAAGTATCTTAATTTCGGGCGAAGGCGAGTAGTATAGCTAGTGGTATCATATTAAGTGATTCTATTTCAATATAGGGTAAACTATACAATGATTGGCAGCCTAAGCAAACATCCCAATTCGAATGTCTATATTTTTTTGTGAAGTTTTTATATGGTCTTAATTTTCAGTTATTATCAATGATTATTGATTTCTCATTAAACTAAAACATCTCGAGTACCTATTAAGTCTTTTATTTTAAAAATATTCAATGAAAAACAAAATAGGCATAAATGTACAATCATTGGCACCCTAAAATTTCAAGTTATATAGAAAAACATATGTAGTTAAGAACGAAGTTCAAAGTGTTTAAGCAGAATATTTCGTTCACTATTAAATACCTACGACACTTAGTAAATCTGCATTTCAATACATTCCTTAGTTATAAAGCGACAAAATATAATTACCCACCCCTTATCAAAATTTGAAGCAAACGCCTAAAACTCAGCCCTCTATTTGTAGTTCAACTACTGGGGTTTGCAGTGTTGTAGTGAAAGAAAACTAATAAATTGTAAAACAGTACTTTCTAAGCTTGTACTTCTTAATATTTAACTTTTTAGTCAGGAGTGCCAGAATTAATGCAGTTTACCCTATCAGAAATTTCGTGTAGCACCAAGAGACACTTTTATCAAAAGTGCCTTGACAGTGAACGTGTTAAAATGTTTGCTGATGATAGAATCGGCAATGTTTCCAGAGATATGTAATTCTTTAACTGACTAAATGCTCGAGAGCTTCCGTAATGCTAGCCTCGAAAGCGGCGGATGTCGAGGTCAGAGGCTCGTTATAAGATGCATCGAACAGGGTGATTACTTATTGAGATACTGTCAGGATGTACGTAGTAGTGCGAGCTCTGTCGATGGACAGATTATAGAGTAACTCGACGTTTTGGAGCTACTTGAAAGGAACGTCCACTAGATTTTTAATCATTCTCGTATTTGACGTTCACTCACTCGGAGTACAGACACGTTTTTAACCCCACAGGATTTCTACATTCGCGAAAAATTTGTTCGAAGCCCATAGAATATTTCTTCGTATTCTCCATGCTCAGGGAAATCTGAAGAAAAATACCTTTCGCTAAGAAAATTTTCAAGCACATTAAGATCAAAGTGTTCGCGTACTCGTTAAGTTTTATCAGTGCCCTTAAACTTGTTATTTCTCTTATATCTGATATCTATTGAAGGGAAAGCCGCGTCTTGTGATTTATTATTCTAATACCTCGCACTACTTCGTAGTCGTAGGACGCATCGCACAATTACACACTTGTTTCAGTTCACGGAATAGCGGGAGATTTGAATTTTGAATGATAAAGGATCGCGATGATTTCAGAGGGACGTTTCGATTAATTCGATCGAGTCGAAGGCTTCCTGGAGAAACGAACGATCCCCGTCGTCGAAATCGTCGACATTATTTAAAGATAAATTGCGCGACCGCATATGGGACGGCCGAGTGTTCCCATGGCGGGTGTGCCCCGCGAAATGCTTGAATTTAAATGAGTGATTTAATCACGCGAAAAATGGGAATAACCCAGTTGCATCGTTGACCCTTTTGTGCACGCGGGAGCTTTAAAACAAATGGAAATATCATGGTAATACCCCATTATCAATCATACCGTCGTTACAAAACACACGCGACGTCTTCAAGGCCTCCGAATGCAACGCTTGTCACGAATCCGTTGATTACTCTTTGCGCTCTACGCTGAGCGATTGGCTATCTTCGAGGGGATCAGATCTTTGAAACTCCCACGACTTTGAGTTCTTGTAATTAGCAGGGTTCGTTTGCGCGGGTGAGAATAATAGGTTATCTTCGCGGGGGCGGCAGGCAAATTGTCCAAGTGTGTAATAGAACGTGGTGAGGGCAGAGATGCGAATTTCAGTTCCTGAAATAGTTGTAGGATTTTCTGTGTAGTAATTATTTTATTAGTAAGTATTTACGTTTCAGTTGAATACAGGCTATTTTAATGATATAACACTTTAACACTTTGATCGTATCTTCATCTCAGAAAACGACACAGAAAACTAACGAGAATTTTTCTTTTACTGCCGAAAAACATCAACCGCGGATTACTCTTAGGTATGCTCTAAGGCTTTAAGGGATTACTACTCTGTTGCCAGGGAAATCGCAGTGAAGTTTACGTGAAATGACTGGGCACTAGTGTTGCCATAAACAGGAAAATAACTTGGATGTGTAATGCGTTTAGAATTTTGGCAATTGGATTTGTCCCATTTAAAACCTGTCCCTTTTATAGCACCTCTCTCCTACCTACAAATACCGATAAAACGTTGCAAATATTTCCCAAAATAGTCATAGTTTATACCCAAATTGCCTCGGGGTAAACATTCCAGCTAATTCCTAATCAATTTTTATCCACAAATATCTGTCAAAATCCAGGATAACTCAATTGGTAGAGTATTCGATCAGCAGACAAAGGATTGGGGTTGGAATCCCAGTCTAACCAATCTGATCGGTCGATTCTTCTTACTCCAGTGGGATTTACCTACTGGGATTCCGCAAAAGTGGGATCCACCATTCCACCTTTGGGTATCTTCACCTTTGAATTTTCCTGGCCGAAGACAATGGCTGTATTTGTCATCCCACCCAATCCCTCGATACCATCCACTTCTGAATATTAAAATCCGCTAACTGTCCGAACAGCTTGATCGATGGGCCAGCCCTTCGCCGAGCGCGTAATCCAGGTTCGATCTTGCAATCCAAACTCTGGCAATCGGACTCGCGTCCCTTGCCGCCACAAAAAAGTATCCATCATTCGTTTGTCCCGCGTATATACGTAACGATGCACGTGTACTACATAGTACGGCTCTTTCCGCGAAGTTCATAAAAGTTGCAAGCTTGAATTATTCAAAGGGCAGGTCGAAAGGAGCCCGGCGACAGAGAGAGGATACCGATTCGAAAAAGAGAGATTTCTCGTTCCTACGGGGCTCGGATTAACGAGATTTTATGAGCGATGAGGGATTATATGGCTCAGAGAATGAAAGAGACCGGATGGAATTAAGCCAACCTGTCTGTATTTCTCCATTCTCTTTCCTCTCCCCTCCCCCCGTTTTGTTTTAAATCTTAACGGGTAAGTTTTTAAGGCACTTTGGCCCCTTTGAGGTTCCCATTAATATCGCCTTCTCTCTGTAATCGCGCGGGATGTGGAGTTATGTTTCTCGTGAAGCTTTTTTAATTACCTGTCTGGGATTTTATATCCTCCCCGAGATCTCCTGCGATTCAACGGACCTCTCTCTCTCTCTCTCTCCCTCTCTCTCTCTCTCTCTTCCTTTTTTTCTTCTTCCCGCTTGAATTTATTATCGAGGGATGAAACGGTAATGGAATAAAGTATACGGATATGTTTAAACTTGCAACGGGAGCATTTAGGAAGAAGGAGGTCGAGTCTTTTTCCTCGAGCCATGTTATTTTCGTTCATTTTGGAAACGTTAAATTATTTCGCTGTTCGCGCGGCGGGAACGTCTTCGATGTGCATGCCCGCTCGATTCCCTGGATATTACACCGGCGACGAGAGGCATTCGGGGTTGTCTTCTGACGCGCATTCGGCGAGGAAATATTTGAGGGAATTTCTATCCAGTTATATTTCACCGGCGCTGTTTCTTTCATCAGCGAGACCCTCTCCTCTTTAAATATCACTTACCCCGCAGTCACCGTGCCGAGAAAAAATAACTTTTCCCATTTGGATTTTCATAATCCAGCTTCTTCGTTTAAACGCTTGATACTTCTCGCCACTTTGTTTGTTTGCCTGCTTTCGTTCCGCCTCCCCGGCTTATCCGCGGAACGCGTCGGTTCTCAGAGTTATGCATATCAAATGCATCTTTGCACTGCGAGTACAAACATGTACCTTATTTATATAATATTACTTCACACTTTTACGAGAAGAAATGTCGATGTTCCCACTGGAGAACAGTGGTACTTAATTCCATTTGCGAAACGAAAAATATCATTTTGAATATTTTATTAAATATACAAGTATGTTTCTTTGAAATAAATCGAAGAAGAATATTCACACCTAAATATATATTATTCCAGTCTTGAAATTCCGATCACCAAAGGTAACATCGAGAAGTACGTTATTCCATATCTCGTAAAAGCGGGGGAAAAAGTACGAGCGTACGCGGTTGAATATTTAAATGGAGTCTAGTTACAGTCGACAACAGATGTCCACGTTAATGTCTTAAACATCGATTACCTTCGAACTTGGAAAGTTCAAGACTTGTCTTTCCTGGAATGCTTGCACACAGTGTCCATGTACATTCGCGAATATAGTGCACAGCGTCGCGGCAGCTATAGTTCTTTACTTTGCATGTACACATTGCCGTGGAAAATGTTGTCGCTACAAATATCTATCGACAGGGCCGCTTTGCGCACGTTGAAGCCTCCATTCTGCGAATCTCAATGTTTACTTCCTCGCCGGTCTCTGGCGATATGCACAGCTCGTATTGTTCCTAAGTCTGTTTGCTTTAGTCGCATACAGAACGCTGGAAACTTCCTACTTGGACGGTCTTCGCTTCCTTTTAATCGAAACATTCTGCTCCATTTTTCGATCCGCTGAGTGTTTTCCTGTCACCGCTGCTTACATTCTCGCTTTCGAACTGATTTCAGTATCGTGAAACCATCGCCACGAATTCTCCAATTTTCAGACGAAACTGTAGTCCTTGCACAGCCGAAGTGTAAAGCAAAGTATCGTAGCGGAGTATGTTCACTTCGGTTTGAAAGGTTTCAGTCCCTTCACGAGTCCACTTGAGGAAAATTCTTTAATTCGAAGTTGAGGAAACCACTGGGAAGTGGGAATGCTCGTGTATCAAATTTAAAATGTTTAATTGACATACATATTTCAGTAGTTTTTCAATTTGCCTTATGAAATTATCTGCGAAGTAACTTTAATTGAATTATTTTCCACGAGGGCAACACAATGTCAGCGATAAACTTTATTCCTGGTTTCTTCGTTCGAGCTTTATACAACAAATTTTTAATTTTACTCTTGTCCCTCGAAAGGTTTGTGGAAATTACTGTGCAGACTGAAAAGGAACTTTTAAATAAGTATCGTATTCCACGGTAATTTGATATGGAAAAAAGTAAGCTACAATAACTGCTACCACTGCCTTTTTAATATCAATCGCACGTGCTTCTTGCACTCTACTCCAGATTGCTCGATTGTAATGTCTTACTTCGCTGTGACATTAAATGATAGGTACTTTGTTCACTTGTTAGAGAACTATACCACGGTTCTCAGTACGTGTGCCTGTTCTTGGATACCTAGAACGCTTCTACAGAAACAAGTATTATAAAAATATCTTGCCTCGTATAGCTTCTAATTGTAAGGTACCTAGTGGCGCCGAACTTCTGACCACTATAAGAATGTGAGCATCGAAATCCACTCGTTACACATCTCCTCCTTTCACACCCTCCGCTTCATTCCTTCTTTCCTGGTTCGCCAGCCTGCCTCCGTTTCAACCTCCAGCCTGTTCAACCTGCCCTATTATTCTGTCCTTTCAAGCAACACGTATCCCCAGTTTTATTCTCCAGTGGTCATACTCGTTTGACCTATTACTTTATTTCCACTGGTCACAGCCCCAGCTATTGCAAAATCGTTCGCCATTCCACAGTTCCATATCTCACCTTGCGTCCACTTATTAGTTTGCGTTTGATTGCATTAGCCTGCCGATAAAATTCATTCTGGCCTTAGCAAACCAACTTCGACTTTTTCCATCGTTCAAAATTTTGTTTCCTCTTTATCAGTACGAGATATATCGTTCACACCTCGCTTTACAATTTTTTACTAAGCAGCTATATAGGTACAGCGAGTAACGAGGATATTCAGACACTAGGATGTACCTGGATTCATCTCCTTATATCTTAATTAATTATGCATAAAATCAGCTCGTTCTTTTTGCTTGTGTTAAGTATTTATCATAGCTATAAGATATATGGAGTTTTTTTTATCTACCTATTAATTTAGAAACGTTATATTGTAAAGTCGAGCTCAAATTTGTAACCATGTAACACGGAAATTAGTACAGTTCGTGAAGATTAAATAAATTGGACGTAGAATATCTGCACTTTTCGTCGTATTCACCTGATTCACGCGATCAGACGTTAGGATGTTTCTTTGGCGAGTGGAACAGGCGTTCGTGTGTAGTAATTCCAGAAGAACTGATTATTATACAGCAATGATGCCTCGCTCTGCTTTAGCGAAAGTGTACTTAAGCGAGTGGCACTTATTTCGATTGAAAGTCTTTATCCCGGCCAGAGCCGTGTCTATTTAGAACATTGCGAATTGAGGATATTAAACAGTTGTTCTCGGGAATTTAAATCTTTTCGCTCCTGCTTTGCATTTGGGAATGATTAAAGTATATTGCAAAGCCTGCATTATCTAAACTATAGGATATTCGCTTTTCTGACGTCGGTTATTTTGTATTCTAGGTAAAATATCAAATAATCAGATTTTAGTTTATTTAGCTGCCTACGACGATATTTTTCGTGTGCTTCAAAGTATCTAGCACAAAGCCTTTTTCTTGTGATAAGAACGCTCTAAAAAATTCTCCATAAAGATATTTTTAATGCCAGTAATCTCAGTTACGATACCATATATCCTTGCCAAGTTTACGACGCTTCTACCACTCTCCACATTTTAAATAATCTCTTCTTTAGTTTCTATAGCCGACGCCACACGTTTTCCTTTTATACCATTATTGCATGTGAACACGTTCATTATCACTTTCATATTAAATTGTTAAGATTAGAGTTGCAGATCAAATTTAATTGGCAGGAGGCATTTTTTACGAAAGCACGTTCTCTATGCAGCTAATAAAACATTCGAATAACAAAGCTTCGAAAATAGCACACTCGGCTAATAAAAATGTGGATAATGGAGGCTCTGTGCGTTTTTAATTTTCATTCGATCCCATCAATTAGGTCGAATAAAATTGGAAGAATCAGTTGTGACTCTTGTGAATCAGTCAGCTCTATGGAGCTCGCCACTATTTTTTAAGGATGCGACACTTAGAATCAATCATTCTCAGGACAGAATTTTACGTTTTCCGTTGGACGTTGAAATTGGAATGCAAACTGGAAAGTAACTCATTCGCAACCTTTGCGTCGATTCTTAGTTTCATCCGCCATTCATCATTATCGTTCATAGTCGAGGATTCCGCTTTTAGATTTCCTTCTACGCCCTCGACGTTATCGTTGCAACGCTTGAAAGTATTTTCCTCCTTCTACTAACAGAGAGAGGAAGGAATTTCACCCTTATATTTCACGGGTTACATCTCCCTCGATATCTTAGCAGACTATTTCGAAAGCCTATTCAGCATACTTCGCTTCGCTCCGTTGACACTCAGGTTACACCTGACGTTGTATCCACTTTTAAATCCATGCGGTGTGCACTTCTACACAATTTCGCACTTTAGCCCACCCTCGGGGCCAAGTCGAATAAGATGCACATTATTTATGACACCATTCTTCCGGGGGATTCGCTATTCCTACGGAGCAACCCTTTCGACTTGATTTGTTTCGTCCAAGACTCGTTACAGCGCGATATAACTACAAACGTTTCCTCTGCTTCTTTCATCCCCTTCCTTTATCTTCCAGTTCCTACAGCTTATTCTTACTTATCTATTCATTTTCAGCTTCTCCCATTCTTGTTCCTCGCCTTTTCATTCCTGCCCTTTTATTTTACTTTTACGAGGTGCAGGAGATGTAGGAAGCAAGGGATGAAATAGAGGGAAACGTTTTAACCCTTCGCACTTCAAATATGCTTCTCAGACACATCAAAGTTGGAAGTTTATATGCTGGTGTTATTGAAGCTTGAAATAGTGAAAGAATTCGAGGTTCGTACGATTAAATGAATTATATTGATCTTCAAATCACTGTACTCTATTTTTTACTATTCCAAAGTTCTGTGTTTGATGAGCTAATAAAGTTGGAGCGCAAAGGGTTGATATACGAGTAAACGTGCACATGATGTATCGTAAAACGTGGATGTAATTTTAGTGGTAAATTTGGCAGATGGAGGTGATAAAAATAATTTGTAGGAACTTCTTGTTCAGCCTTCCCTCTCAATCTTCTTCAAAGGATTTCTACCTCAGCGCTTCAATGATTTTCTTCTTGAATGTGCTTCTACGTGGTTATCTGCAAATAATTCTACTGTTAGAATAACTCATAAGTGATGAAGCCTAATATTCAAGCTCAGGGTGGTCAGTTTGAGTAAATTCATGAATGTAGACATAAAACAATATCAAATTCAAGTATGCCAATAAGAAGTGCAGGAAACATCTACTCTTCAATATAATTTTTCCATCAAAATTCGTGTCATATCCGTTACGACCATTTCTACTAATTTCAAATTTTTCTACATTGAATTTCAACACTAAAAGTGTCCCAATTTAAAGTAGTAGCCATCCACAGTCACTATCATATTGTACCATTATTATGCAACTTTTTTTTTTCAATTCCTCTTACAACCACGACAATTTCGATTCACGCTCCAGCAACAACAGTTTTTCCACCCCCGTTCGAACACTGCTCATTGTGCTTTTGTAGGTATCTCGCGCATCGGTGGACAGGAAATCGGGGATCCCTTTCAGCATTCGTGTCGCGTTATTTTCGAGTAATCTCGAGGCAGCGCTCGCACCAGGTCCTCTGAAAGGGAATTATTCCTGGGGACCCGTGGTGCTTTCGGAAATATCGGACTCTATCGGGAAAGTCTGTTGGGATTGAGGAAGCGTTTGGAGCGTTCTCGAGGACTACGTTACGTTTCATTAAATCCATTCTCCGGAAATCGACGTTGCGCTGTAGTTTTTTGGGGGGCGCCCTTTTAAATCGGTTCGCGGAGCTAGCGGCGGGATTTAAGACGTTTTAGAATGTGCCGAGTTAAAGCTCGAAACTTGGGGGAGCCCAAAACGTTTTGCAAGCACTTCGTGTTCGGTTGTTTGTACAATGTTGTAAATTTTATAAAATCTTGAAGGCGTTGACGGTCTTGGAATTGTTGAGTTTCCAAAATTTAATGCTTTACCTTCTATTTTTTTTCTATTTTATTTCAATTTCTTTTGCTGTGATAAATATCAGAGTTTTGTAAGTGGTTTGTGTTTGGTCGTGTTGTACACTCTTGTAAATTTTATAAAGTCCCCGAAGGTGTTGATGGTCTTGGAGTTGTTGGGTTTTGAAATTTTAATGCTTTACCTTCTATTTTATTTGCATTCCTTTTGCTACGATACATGTCAGAGTTATAACTTTCAAGTCCAAGTATTTCCAATACTTTCAAACCCACTTTCAAATTCCCAAAACACCGTATCCTTCATCTGTTCAAAACATTCACAACGCAAAGTCTCGAGGTCCCACCACTGGCGCGAGCTGGACCATAACGCGCGCAAACACGAGTCTGGAAGAGGGGGAGAGGTTCCTTGGGAGACGTCGAAGATTCCCCGTTTATCAAGTGCCTTCATTGGGATTTATGAAGATTTACTGGTCGAATTTCCTTCATAAATCGGCGGGGACCGCGCGTCGCGCCAACGACGTGGAAAATAAATTCGACGTATCCGCTTTAAGGAAACGGAACCGCTGAGCATATCCCCCTTTAACTGGCTATAGATAAAGCTGCGTGAATGAAAACACGAAAATACGGACATCGGTTGCAGGAGGTATCGCTTCCCCGTCTTATTTATTCATTAATCGCTTAACCTCGAACGATCATCATCCGTTCAAAGCCAGAACCTTGACCCGCGTCAATTATCGCGCAGCCTGTGCGGGCCACGGTCGCTGACGAGCAAGGATAATTCATTTTTTAATTACCGCGTCCGGTGAGTGATAGATCTCATTGTCCTTTCAAGAATCGATCGGGTGTACGCCACCCTCCCCGTTGTTCGTTCGCTCGTCGAGTGCTCTCCTTGCACTCCAATTATTCCTCCATTCGGTTATTACTCGCTAATCCTTTTCACGGTGCAGCCACGTTTCGCGAAGATAAGGTTGACTCGGGGCACGGGGGATGCAAACACATTCGCGGTGGATTCTACAGGTAATTCTGAAGGGGAAACGTCGTGTCAGTGTGGGTGGGATTTTCAGTGGTCATCGAGATACGGTTTGTAATAATACGACGGGATAACTGTGGGTGTATTATTATAAAATTTTGTCTTTTATTTAATTTAGTAGCATAGTTTCCTTTGGAAAGTTATATTTTCATTGCAACATTTTGGGGAGCTTAATTTGGAAGCTGAATATTTGGAGTTCTGAATTCGGTATAGAAAACGTGTGTTTTGTATATAAACGTTACGATAGGTACTAGATGTTTTTAAAGAGATTGCCGTGAATGTGTTATTCAGAGGCGCAGAGTGAATTCAGCGAGTGTAAGGTATTTCGTTTGGCAAGGCATTGTTTCGAAAGAAACTGAGAACTTTTGTTTCATGCGTATCCCTGACAATTATTGTTTAAAACGGCGCAAGCGTGGCGTGGTTGTTCGTTATGATAACGCGGATTTACTAGTGATCGTTGTTTTGGTGCAACGTATTGATTGCACGCCTCGTTCTGCGTTTCGGGTTTATGGACAAATTATTCAATTTAATAATTCATCGTTACGTTTCATCATGGAGTAATTTAGCGCTGCTTCAATGTGTACATGACGTATTGTCGCTTGAATAGTGCACCTAAAGTGCCACGGAAGATATATCGTTGCTTCCGTAAGCCGTTAAACAAGTGTTTGTAGATCACTTTAACCAGTGGGTCACTGGAGAAGCAAAGTGCATTTACTAGGTTGAAAAATCGGCTTTCTAAACTACTTGCAACAAATTCTTGCGAAGAAGGAATTTTATAGAGAATCCTGGTTTCATCCTCCAGTCAATTGAATACTAGTGATAAACGTAAGAATGGATGTGAATTAAAAAATAAAAGACCCCCACAGTTGAAGAAAATTAAAGAACGACTGCAATTTGACATCAATATTAGTTTAAATAATATAGTAGGACCTCGATTATTCGAACTAATGTAGTTATAAGATGATCGAATAATCAAATGAGTGGCATTACAACTAATTGTAAGTCTCACATGAAAAATGGTATCTAATTTATTACGTAGGAATTATTATTACTTCTTCGCGTTCTAGTGTCCTTGCCCAATCTGTCTGAATTGCTAAATTTTAGCAAATTTTCTTTAAAGTTAGTAGTTGAACGGGATTACTTTCTTTTTGTTATGTTATTTATGCTCTTCTTTGTTTCTCGTTGTTTCCTTTTCGTTGATATATTAGTATGCAGCACAGCAGTGACCCGAGAATGGTAATTAGCTTGCAAACGAAGAATAGAATAAGTATCCACAATATTTCTTCTCGGCTTCAAATTAATCGGACAATCAAGGCCTTACTGTATTATCAAAATTTAGTTATACAGGATGCCACCAAACAGGTACAACCCCGAATAATTTCAAACAACCCGTGTCTTTAAAACTAACCTCGCGTATCTTCAGAGTAGTTTTTTTTTTTTAACGAAACTACTCTGTTCTTCACGCGAGTAGTCGCGAACACTTGGTCGCTATATAAATTTTTCAAACGTTTTCTCGGGAACACGATGCATACCTAATCTAATCCCTCGAGCCATCGGTACGAGCTGTGAATTGAATATTAATACCGATGTTTGCCTGGATGTCCGCAAAGAAATGGAGAGAGAGGAAAACGGAAGAAAAACGCGTCACTTTCGCTTTCGGTTTATCGATAACGCGCTTCAGTCACATATATCTTGTTCGTGGACAAGAAAATATTTATGAAGCAGAGGTACATGATTTTTACATTGTCGCTGGAAATTTCGCGTGGATTTACGTGCTCCTCGGCGACCTGTATAAATTGAACGTTAGCATGTCAATGGGGCGGAAAAGTTTTATTTATAGAGCCTGAAAGTATTGTGCATGTTAATCCTACGCTTTTCGTAATAATATCCTGGGAGTTAGTAACTCGAATTACGCCGAAATTTTATAACAGGAGTTTGTGTTAAGCTTTGTTTATTATATTATAATCATCGTTGGCGTACTTTTTATTTTATTTTTTTATTATTATTGGCGCGAAGTCTCTGTACGCTTGTAGATTACCTCAATAGAAGTATCAGGGTGTTTTCGCTTATGCACGCTTTCAGTTCTTCAGGGGAAAACACTCCTTAAAGGTTAATGTAGGATTTTCGACTTTCTGGTATATCTTAACATATAAAAAAAAATATTGCAATGAAAACTTAACGGCTTTTATGCCCTATAAAACTGTGCAATGAAATAGTCATAAAATTTGTAGTTTAAATAAAGGACCGTTCCCCACTACAAATTTTAAACAATTTAATTACACCAATTTATAGGGCTTCAAAAGCCGTTACGTTTCCTTTGCTCTAATATTTTTATATCTACTATAGTTTTCAAGATATGTAAACAGGAAAATAGCAAAACACTCATTAACCTTTAGGGGGTGTTTTCAGTCTGCAGGACCGAAAACGGGTACAAACGAAAAATCGCCTGAAACTTCTATTGAGGTCCTCTTCAAACTTGCACAGTTTCAAAAAAATCGGTGTGTTCATAATTAATATGCAGTTGATCCCAGTAAAACTTAAATAATGATCCTTAGTTATCATCTACTTAATTTCACCCAGATATAATTATTATCCGATGAAACTCCGTAGTCTGAATCGATCCTGCTTAATATTTGCTTCAATTTCAGACAAGCTGTACCTTTGTTCACATTCAGTCAATGTCAACTAACCCTAATTAATATGCAGTAAATGTAAGGCAGACTTGATCGACTTTCGTTAATATCCAGTCAATCTCAGACGATCTCTGTCAACCTTTGCTAACCCCAATCTGTCCTAGTCATCGCCAGTCAATCTCAATCAACCTTAGACAACCTCATCAATCTCAGTCAATCTCTGTTCATCCTCCGTGTCCAACACCCAATTCATTATAATCAACACAAGATCCACTGTCTTATAGCCAAAACAAATAGCTTCTTTAGTTCGTTGAGTCACATGTTTCATTGTGTGAATTAATTACCATCTATAGCCTGATAATACAGTAGACGGCTTCAGTATCTAAACATTTGTTACACGAACGCTCTCTTATCCTGATGTTCTGTCAGTCGAACCTTGTATTATCTGAACAATCTTTCCTTCTATGATTGGGTATGTTATGTGCAGCTATGTATATCATTTACTATCGAAATAGATACAGATGTATCTTCCTTCCTTCTATAACGATCAAATTACACAGAGTGTGACTGACACGATAGTAGGTACAATGGGGAATGAGGTGATTCAGATGGAAGCTCTGCGACTGTATATTTATATTAGGTTTCATTTTCGGTATTTTTATATGCATTATTCGAAAAAAATTGTGAAAAAAGTGAGTGTTCCATTATCTGAAAATTCCATTATTCTAAGGATCATGTCTTTTGTATTTTAAATTGTCTATTGTATTCTACTGTAGGTAAATGATTCTATTTCTTTTAAACGCGACGATAGAGAAGAATAAAAACTAACAGGGTAAAGGTACCAGTAGTTGACAATGTATCAGTAGTTAACAACTTTTCAAGAAAACGTGAAAAATGAGGTTTTTAGAAGTGCAACTATCTCTTTTCAACAGCGCGCCGCGGCTTCTAATAATACCCACAGTTCGCCACTTCTAAAAACCTTATTTTTCACGTTTTTCTGAAAAGTTGTCAACTACTGATACATGGTCAACTACTGGCACCTTTACCCTAATTCAATTTCTTATCCAGCTTAACAACCCCGGCTGTTAATTTACCAATAAAGACACCATGAGTGCCTATAACAGTATAAATTACATAAAAGCTTCACGCGACCTCCACGAAAATTAAAAAAATCGAAGATAGCATCAATGGCATTTTATGGTTTGAGTGAAACTAAATATAGGTGCAGAATTAAGTTCCGTTTCGAGCACATGAAAGGGGTCCTTCGAGCAGCCAATTTTTAACATTTTGCTAATATTATTCCAATGGTAATGAATTCCGTCGTCTACGTCTATTCCCACAATCAGACGAATGTGAGAGAAATCCAGTGATCTCCTTAATTAAACAGGGAAGTTAGTTCCTAAGATGCTCCCACGCAGACGTTAAATCGACTAGAATCGCTTGTTGTGCCGCAGAATTGTGCGAATAATTCCATTACGGACAGAGGATCCTTCGCCGAAATTCACCGTCGTCCTTAATTGTCGCGTTGATATCGCCCCACTAGTGAATTATTCGAGTAGAAAACTCGTATGCGAACTCCATTGCGAAAATATTCCACTTAACTGTGAAAAAGTACCAGCATAGAAATGAGAATGCGATCGAACCAGCAGATAAATTAGAACAAAAACCAGAAAAATTCAGCGTCGTCGCTACTGTGCGTTTGACACAAACACATCAAAGGAGTATCGAGATACAGATGTTCCCTTAGTCAGATAGAAACGCGTTTCCGCTGCTAACAACTTTCCTCTACGACCTTTCAGTCTAGCAAACCAATTTCCTGCTTCACGAGGACTTGTATCTGACATTTTCGCTGTTTTGTTCGATCATGTACGTATGGAATTCGAGCCACCAACTCGAAAGGGATACCTTTTTGTAGGAAGTTGAGGGGTAGGTTCCTTTGGACGCAAGAATTCACTTTGCACTTTGTAACTTCACTTTTACTACTTACTTCTTTTGCTTGCGGTGTAAGAGTATTGATTATTTCATCCAGTTATGTTCTTTGACCAATAACGTTATGCTGGGTAAATAAATTTTAGTATAAAAGGGACTTCTTAATTCAGTGGATGGTTTAATAGTTAATTGCAAGTTTGTCAATTAGGCACTCGTTTGTGGTTTTTCTTCGTAGCTTCTGCTGAAGTGGTTCCTCTTTAGCAAGTGGTCATGTATTTGGTGTAATTTGGTCCATTTTTTTATTCAATTCTTCTCCAATTCAAAGAAAATTTCAGAATAAAGTCGATGTTCAAGAAAAATAGGCACACTCGTCATTTAGGTAGCCAAGATTAGAACTAAGTAGTAGGCGAATATAGGGTAGAAGAGTGAAAGTTGCTTGTTAAGCTTCGAGAGTTATCGTAAACGGCGAAAACACGTCCCCTGCACTCTAACGCCGTTTTAATCAAGAGCACTCGGAGGATTCTCAGGAGGAAACACTTAAACCAGCCGTTCTGTACTGATCTTTCCCTCTTTGCATGCCAAACAGCGGCTCACCCTGAGCCGCGCAATTAATTAGATCAAACGGTTGACCTTTTGAATGTTTCTTTAACTCGGGCAGATTAATTAATCTCGGAATAGCCGAGTGCCGGTTTCGAAGGTGAAGACGACACTCGAATCATAAGACGCTTCTACATTTCCCTTTCGCGATTGCGCTCGTCAGAAGTAATCACCAGGCGTCACGGACCGCGGTGCTTTGAAGGGGATGTCCTTTTTCAATAATACTCTCGCTACGTTTCCAGTCTTTATTATACTAAGACCCTGGAAAGCATTAGTTTGCTCCTTAATTATTTGCTTCCCTTGTGCACATGACACCAATCGTTTTTAAAAATACCTGTATCTAAGTATCAAAGCTTCTCTCTCCTTACGACTTTTTAGTACAGTCGTACCGAACTGACGTTTTAATTAGTTCAGGGGTAACTGATACACGTCGAAAAACACGCAAATCCAGGTAGAATTGATCATATGTATTCGTATTTTACTAGATTCCGAGGTAGGTTTAATTAATTAATTCGTTCCGTGAAATGATGAAAATTCAGATGTTTGGTAGGACTATAAAAAATGATGAGAAAAATAAATTGCAGTTTTCAATTATATTCTTCAGAATTTCAGCATTCTTTTGTTCCATTTTCCGCTTCATTTTGCACTCCAGTAGTGGTCAACAGAAAATTTAAACTCTGAACAGTAACAAAAATAAGAAAATTCCATTAGGAAGAATAATATTTTAAAATGCATATCCCATAGATTGGGAGGGATTGTAAAATGGGCGAGGGAAACCAACGTAGTACGTAAAAATATAACCAACATAATACGTAATATTAAGTTTATTCTACAGACATATATCACTATTAGTTTTAAACTTTGTTTACTAACACTGTACCTTTTCCCACCGGTGGCCTACGTGGCACGGAATGTGTTAAAAACTGTATGAGTACTGTTTAGTATGCATATATACATTTAGAAGTAAATATAAAAACGTGTGCATATTTATTATTATATTATTTATCATATGCATACACATATATATTATATACAGTATACAAATGACGTAAGTACGAAATAACTTAAGCTGGGTGGTCGTATTTCAGGGGATCAGTGTACATGGAATTGGCATATGAAAAAATATGAGCAGCGTGAAATTCTTTTGTGTTTATTATGTCTATGAAATCAAAGAGAATTACTTAACGGAGTCACAAGATTTTCTGATTAATTTTATACAAATTCAACTTGAGCTAGCTTTCGTGGATGTCACACTCTTCGGATCTAACAGAAATTGTACTGCTCTGTGCCAGGCCTTAATGCGTTCAGTGAATTTAGACGCGTGGCATATTGCTGGGCTGTGTACCTTAGTAGAGTCAAGACATTAATTACTGTCGCCACCGTAACCTTAATCCTGGATCGAGTAATCCACGGATTATACGATACACTCCTATCTCGACTGTCCAAGCTACTCCGCATTCTCCTCGCTTAGTGTTGTTTGAAATTCAAGCGCGCAAAGCCGTTTAATATTTATGCCCTTTCAACTGTGAAAACTTGAATCAAATTGCAGTTGGTTTATTAAGCCGCGCACCTTCTCGAAAAACGTTGAGTGGCTTTTAAAGCAGTTTCTGCGTACTCTTAGTCAAGCAGGAGAATAGTCCGATATCACGACTACTTAGACATCTAGAGTCAGATGGTGCCATTTTGATATCCTCTAATGGGGATCTGAGGGAATCTGAACAGAGACTATCATACAGTCGAATCTCACCAAATAGATTACCCAATTTGGAGATCATGCCACTGTTGAATAATATCAAATTCAGTGAGAGTTAGATTTCGCAAAAAATGGCCAAACCCTGCGAGACTTTAGATAACTAAAAAAAGATTGGGAAACACTGGCTTATGAGATTAGACGAAGTTCAATGATTAGCCCCAAAATCATTCATAATTCATTTGTCTTGCTAAGACACTTAAATCTTATAAAAGTCACCCAAACTGTCTTTCAAAATTGAACGTATTTTGCACAATCACTGGCCGAAGCATTGAAGATCGCCCGATCTCATAAGCACGATCCAGATCCTGCAAAGGGCAATCAAACACCGCAGACGTTAGTCACATCTTGTAAAGGAAGCGGTCAGAAGTGGGTCAGGCATCTCGGTAGTCGGCCTGAACTTCGATGCGCATATCAAGGGGTCGATAAAGCCACGTAAATCTAAATAGAGTCGCTTCGACCCGTCCAAGCCGAATGGATCACAAAAGACGCGAAAGCAGGTCGCTGGACCCAATCGAACTTCTTGCCCAGTTCCTGTTCCCTCCTACAAAGAAACGCGCTTTGTTCGATCGGACGTTCGATTCAGACAGACGCTGTTTACGCACGTCCAAATAATTACGGCGCATTCAGCCAACCGTGGACAGCCCCGCTGCGATCTGTTTAGATCACTCCCTTGAAGTACCAGCAGCTCTCGTAATCTCTGACTCTACTCCACTGCGTTAAACTGGATCGCGTCGGTTCTAAGAGGGTTTTTGGATTCTGTTCGAGGCTGCGGGGTCCTGTCAAGTTTGCTGGTTCTACTTGAGGTCGTTAACGTCTGGAATTGCTAGTATAGAGACTCATGGCAGATGAAAACTTTTGGTTTTCAATTTCTTCCCTTTTCTGTTCTTCTGACGCGTCGCCCATTCGTGCAAAACAAACATTGTGGACACTGATAACTTATCGCATCCAGTGGCGTAAGGTTTTGAACAGTGCTCTTTCAAGTCAGTTAGGACTAACTGTGGAAACTAGTCCCTGGAAAAGTTTATTACAGTCGGAGAACAGGAAAGGGTGCCGACCAGGCCTTAAAGTTTAGAATTCATCAATAGTTTGGATTTAAAGAATTTTTTCAAAAATGGTAATCCCTATCGAAATTTTGTTCAAATAATATCAAAAGAGTATTCAATTTTCTACAATTACTGTATATATCATTTTTTCCTGCTTCCAACCATTTTTTAGATAATAACGTTTGAAGACAGAGAGGTCTGCTCTACGCGCGTATAGGCAATATGTCACGCCGTACAGGTAGGACGCGCGAAGTGCGAACCTCTCTATATTCAAACGCTATTACCTGAAAAATGGTTGGAAGCAAGCAAAAATTATATATACAGTAATTGTAGAAAATTGATTGCTTTTTTAATGTTATTTGAACAAAATGTCGATAGGGCTTACCATTTTTGAGAAATTCTTCAAATTCAAACCATCAATGAATTTTAAACTTTAAGTCCTGGCCGGCACCCTTTTCCGTGGACCGATTGCAGTAATCTTTTTCAGCGTCTATTTTTTTATGAAATGGAACCATATTAGGGGGTGAGAGCAAAAGAAATCGCAGTTTGAAAATAAGGGCCACCCTAGGGTAAACACGGAGGCGCCAGTAAAAGTGTTAATAACGCGATCACAGTGTGAAAGTCTGCCCGAACTATAATCGTGAGTATAGATGTATAGATACCGTTTTTTTCTGGGCATTTTCTTCATCGATTGCTCCCGATCTAATGACCCAAATCTATTGTTCGGAGACCGCGCGTTTCGGTATCTGATTTGACAAAAAGTAAACATCGAAGGCATCCTCGGTATGCATGAGTTTGTACCACGAGAATTGGCGCACAATCGCGCAAAAACTGTTGGATGCAATGTAGCAAAACTTTTGGGGTACGTTTCGTGAGGTTTCCTGGTGTGTCAAAGATTTGCCAAACTTTGTCAAGAAGTTTCGCTGCCACTTGAGTACGTCCACGCAGGGTCGAGGATATTGTTTGTTAACGTGAACAGTGGGTATTGGTAGAGTAGCTCTGCTTACGAGCATAGAATCGCGTGAAGCCAAGAGATGTTATATATTATGCTACGTTGATTAATAACGAGGAGCAATCGTTATTCTTTAATTAGGAATTAATTGCACGAATGGGTCATATTTTTCCCTTGGGATCGCCCACGCGTTATTAATGCCACGTTATTTGTTCCTATCAGCAGGGCTGTGATATTACACGCTGCATTTATTATTCACTTTGCAGGAATGCGATGTAACGCGGAATTGTTACGGTGGGTAAAATTTTCTGATTTAGGAGCGACAGAACGATAAATGAAGTCAGAGGTCAGAGGATTACTTGAAATTTTTGTTCAAGGAATGAATTCGTCTGTTGAGTAGGGAGGGATGGAAGTTTTAGTTTGAAAACTGGGTAAAAAGAATTATCTATGCGATGGTATATAAAGATAAAAGGTCTCCAAAAAGGAATAGAATTATTTAGAAAGCCTGCTTTGTATGCCATGAAATTTCAGATTAGTATTTCAGTTGCTAGTTTGTTCCCCGCAAACACTAATTTAGTAGATAACACCTTTTACCTTGCACATTTATTTTCCTCATTTTTAACATAACATAAGAACTTACTTTCCGGATAGATAGAAATTTGAAAAACAAATCACGTCATAATCTAAAAATATATGAGGTTAGTCACCGTCCTGGAAGTTCACTTCACATTCACGCAATAAAGTGTATGCATTGTGGACATACAAAAAGCAGTATGCGAAAAGGGAGAGACGTGATGTTCTTTTTCCCTTTCATGTAGGTTTAACGTCGCATCAACAGCATAGATTATTAGCGACTGTGCATCAGCTTAATAAGATCTTTTTTCCCACATGTTTGTTACTGCTAAAAGTGGCTGATAAATAACTGTCGACGTTATTGAGTGGTAATGAAGATCGAACGGCTGCGATCACGCGATGCCACGTTGACCAGTATCGATCAACGTTTCTCGGCAGCAATTGGAGCGGCGATTTCGGGAATGGAGAAATTAAGTTATCAAGAAGCCTATTATCGCCCGTTAATACACGGCGATGGGATGGAAGCTGGCTCAATTACATGCGATTTCGCGTAGCGCAATTAGTGATCCTCAAAGAGACGAAATTGAACAGGAAGTATAGAAAATTGCCTTTCTGCTTGCACTAATTTAAATAGGAAGATCACGATATTTAAGGCATTTGATCCTATATAACAGAGGCCCGCCTTTGACATTGTACTTTTAGTATAATATCAGACATATCCGAGTTTTCTCGATTTTTCAATTAATTCATTAAAACTGACATTCAGAGTTTAGCGAAGAGTCAGATATGTTTCCTATTTTATCGAATATATGATAGAAGGTTTAATTTGTTTAGCATATTACTGGAAATACAAACTCTGGTCAATTTGAAAGATATGGAATGTTGTGTTTGGATAAACTTTGAAAAGTGAAAGTCTCAGAAAATAATTTGATCTTTTAAAAGCACTATTTCTATTATATTGGAAATTCCCAATTCATTTCCTTAAGATTTCTAAGGCTTTCGAGATATTTAGTTTCTTTATAGATCTCCATGTTTATTCCATTTTTTAAATTTCGATCTATTTCATTATACGAGTTCATATTACTAAACAATTGGCGTCTTTGAAATTTGCCTTCAGCGTGCTTCAAACAAAACGCCTGCTCACCCTTTTCCGTCTCGACTCCTTCGATATTCTTCTTGCGCGAATTCATCGCGCAAGAAGTGCTCTCGGTACAACGTTATCGATTTTTCGAAGAGCCTTGATAGGACCAGGGGATCCACAGTCTGATTTCAAATACTCAATACAGCCGGAAGGTTTATTGGCTTAGCGAAGGAACTAAGAAACGAGATAACTTTTGCTCTCCCTTAATAAAAATTGACGTTGACAGGTTCTCGCGAATTTGATGAAGGAAGTTCCCATCAAGCAGCAGATTCTCATAATTACGGTCCAACTTCTTTTCTCTGTCAATTAGGTACTCGTCATTCTGCTTATCGTATCGGAACGTCCGAAGTCGCCCCATCCGATGAAACTTGCAGCTCGTCATAACCATCCAACTAATTAATCAATCAGGCAATATGGGAGCAACATCAACCAAACGACTGCTTTTATTATCATACTTTTTCGTCTTCGCCACGAGGTTTACTCGTAATCCGTTCGCTCTTTCCTGAATTAATTGCCGTCGGTTTGACGTGGCGTTTGTGCACTCGACGAGCTGATTTACATGCGCGCGTATCGGTGACATTAAATTTCAATCAACGACGCCAATTTGCGAATCCGCCTATTCCAGCCGTATTCTGTGTTTTCTCTACGTCCCCCTGTCGTGTTACCGTACTTTCTGATTAACGATCGTACCAATAATACGGCAATTACAGCGCAGCAATATTAACGGTTAGCCTTTGCAACACGCGCCGTCGCTTTTCATTATTGTGGTCCATCATTTCATTCAA
Source organism: Andrena cerasifolii (assembly GCF_050908995.1). Classification (NCBI taxonomy): domain Eukaryota; kingdom Metazoa; phylum Arthropoda; class Insecta; order Hymenoptera; family Andrenidae; genus Andrena; species Andrena cerasifolii. The sequence continues at coordinate 10,995,961 of NC_135120.1, read as the reverse complement.
AGCTCGGTAACCGGCGGAGGGGAAAAAAGGAGAGCAATGGAAATTTTCCCAGCGAACTGCTTCTCCAACCTTTCATTTCCTGTTCCCCACGAGTTTGTTCGCGATACGAGGCGCTGAAAGCGAGGCGACACGAAGACTGTCTACGCCTTTGAAAAGATCAATCGTGGCGTGGGAGGAATTATGCAATGTCTGATAATATTCGCAGATTTTACAGGTCGAATGAAATCTCGCCAGGTCTGTGAAATCTGCGCTGCAAAGGCGCGTGAAAGGGCTTAAAAGTTTATCTTAGAAAATTCCATTATCGAGCCGCCGATGGGGGTGGGTTTGGCTCTACTCTGGGGTAGCCGATACCGTGGCAAAAGGAAGGCGAGGTGTGAATACCTTTATAAGAGGCCCTGGCTCTCCTCGTATCGCGTTTACTCACTATTTGCACCGTTTAACTGCCTCCACGAGGAGCGACGTTTGATCGACTTCGGCCCATTATTAGGATCGATGGCGCGTCAGGGGCGTTGCTTGAATTTCAGCGCTGGCCAGCGACGAAGCGAGAGGGTCGGAACACCAGACCGCCAGATAACGTCCCCAGAAAAGTCGAGGGGCGCCCGGCAACCTCTCCGACACTGTCGCCGGGAAAGAACGAGCTCGTGTGTCGTAAAAGGGATATTTCATCCCTTCGAAGGCCACTTCGGGGGAGAATTAACACGATAACGTTTCGGATGTAGGTGTTTCGTTTGTAGGTTAAATCGTTGCTTCTGGTCGGTGGTTTGGATTCTTTTTCTCGAAAGCAATTCGCGGATTGTCTTTTATGAGCTTTGATTTTGTACGTGGCTTTTGAATTTCAACGTGGTTCCTGTGGTTTGAGAAATTCTGTGATTCGAAAATGACGGAGTGGAGAATTATGGTATAGGTATACAGAATTTTTAACAATGGAGTTCGTGAAATGATATGAAATTAACGCATGTTAATTGTTTGTATTGTAGAGAATGTCCACTTCGAATTGTATGTTAAAAACTTTTCGAAACAGCTGGTAAATAATCGTGTCTTCCTCGTTTGAATATGACTGCTTGAACCGATGGCGGTACCATTTCAACTACTCAAGGGTACTAGGCAGTCGTTTTTGTCGGAAATGAAGAATTTCTTTTTCATTTAATTGGAAAGAAATAAATCGATGCTGAGATTTGCTCTTTGACACAAAGTTTATTAATATCATAAGCTTTAAAACGCATCTTTGTTTAGTCAAAAATATGCATTATACAAATATGACGCTACAGATGGATCATTAAAGAGGCTATTTAGAAATTTGTCTTTTGTTTTGCAGTGATAACTCAAAAACGGAGGTTCCAATCGATTCAAGTCGAATTCGAGCATGTTCACAAAATGTGTAGTTTCAAACCAGACCTAAATTGAAGTTAATGAAAAACTCTTATTCTTTATGAAAAGAAACTAAGACCTCATCTTTCGGGGCTTGGGGGAGGATTAAACCTCATCAATTTAAATTAAACAGTCTATACAGATCCTTGAAATATGTTATAAGTACGATAAGTAAATATAACACTTTACACGAAATAGTTTTTATATTATTCTTCAGCACTGAAAGGTTTTGAAACAGTAATTATTACAGTTTCCAGAAAGTATTTTACTGCAAAGGGATGTGAGGGAGAAAATGATTCGTAGAATTTCAGTAATATTTTTCATAATACTCGTCGGTGTGAATAAATCGAAACGCAGAAACGATTCAATATCCGACTGCAAAAATGGAAGAGGTTGGGCAGAGGAATACCTTCTAATTGTGATCGAAGATTTTTCCCTCTCATTTCATTTCCACCGCCTTTCAGCTTCGAACCTTTGCTGCTATTACAGTCGCCGATCTGATGGATTATTTTGCGAATAATAATGAATATTCAGACGTTCACGGAGACGATATGATTTCTATCAAAGGAGAAAATTCCTACTTTTCGCGTCGATCTTCGTCTCGGTAATTTCGCGCTTCCAGCGTGTGTAATGAATCCGTGGGGACGAATAAATTATCGACCTTAAAATCTTTCCTCGCGGAGCTTCCTAGTGGAAATGACTTTATACTTCAAAAGTCTTTACTAGAAGATCGATCCTCCAAGTATTTATTAAAGATTATTTACCTGTTAATACAAAATTTCAATGCAATTTATTCAGTAATTTCCAAACACATAGAAACAGGCATGAAAAAAGAATCCATTTTAGGAGAAAGGTCGCGTTTCTCTACTAGGGTTCTAAAAATGTGATTATCATTTCCACAAAATTATACCTGAGGGAATATATGCCAATTAAGTACTTTCTGAACGTTAAAAATTTAAAGTATGTAAAATCTAGATGATTATATTAACAAAGTAGAAGAAAAATAATTACGAAGTGAACTAGATAAATTAACATCAACAGAATTTAATGAAATTTTTTATATGTAATTAAAAAATTCATAATATTGTAAAGAGTCTTGTTGATTTTATCGTTTTGAATTGTACACACATTATTCTGTTGTAACATTTTATCGTTATTGTAGTTTCCTTACGTATTATTTCGACTAACATCCGCATTTATGGGAGAACGATGAAAACTCTTTCGAAACTATGCCCAGGGCCATTAAAGCTCGATAAATCCCCGGATCCGTATCGTCGAATCTTTGATTTGTTTCACTTCGATGTCGCGGCGCAACGGGTTGCGTTTGATATACGACACAAGCTCCCCTGTGCCGTGAATACTGGTGACGAACGAAGGAAAGGCATTTCTGATGGTAACACGATGTGTACTCAGCAAATACGTGTCGAATACTTATTGGAACTTGTAATCGATTTTCATGGTATGACTGCAGTTCCTGTAGCTCTTGGTGGTATATTGGAGGAAATAAAAAAGCATACTGGGTGTGAAGGAATGTACCTGTATGTAAGTGTGATAAATTGTAATGATACAATGAATTTACATTATACAGTAAATTGAATTCAAAGTTCACTATCTACACCAAATACTAGAGTTCTCTTAAGGGGTTTCTCGGCACTAAAACATGGCCAATGTTTGGGAGTGATTCAGGGATAAACTATTAGTCCCATTGGTTTAACTTTTATTGAATTGTATAGGTACATGTTTGTTGATTATAAAACAGGTCTGAGAATAGGAAAATGTTTAAAAATGTGGTGTCTGCGTGCAGTGGCTTAGAACACGTTCACTGGCGTCGCCTCAAACGTTGTGCACGATGAATCGTACGAGCTGTCTGAATAAAAAATCTCCGATTTTTTAACAATCTTTAGGATCGTAGTTCTCCAGCGACGTCGTCGCCATTTTTGCGATAAAAAATTGCGGCAATGGTAAACACTTTGAAGAAATGAATCGTGATTGTCGCTATAAAAGTCGTCCCTTTTTGCTTGTTATTGAAAAATGGTTCAATTTAATTGAAAAACTTCACCGAATAACGAATCTTATGTAGAATATGTGTGTAAATAGTGAAGTTACTTGGATGAACGGTGAGGCAGTTATCACGCCCACCATTTTCGAAAATGATGTTTCGAGAAAAACCCACATTTTTAAAAATTTTCCAATCCTCGTACGAGAGGTATATAAACATATGCCTGTAAAACACAAAAAGAATTAAACCAATCGGATTAATAGTTTATCCCTGAATCACTCGCAAACATTGACTACGTACATGACCTCTTAAAAGCACCGATTATCCCAAGATTTTCGAGCCCATATGCTGCAACGATTATCGGAGCAAATTACAGCGCATCGGGCATGAATAATTATTACAAAGTATCGTGGCGGAATTATTTATCACACGGAAGGAATGCCTTTTGTGCAAACACCCAGTTGATTCGCGCGGCCCACTGAATCCGATCGTTAATTACGGAAGTGGAGTGCATTATTAAGTTTCCCTTTCCATTGGAAGGAGGCGAGCGTTTGAATAATGAAGCCATCGCGACTCATTGACTTCTAGATAAATTACGTGAACGAAGGAAGAAACGGGACGAAATAGGAAACATTCTGGACGATAGTCTGATTGTGCTAAAATGGCAGAAAATAACGTGCCAAGTCCTTGTAAAATTCTAATCGTACAAAAGGATTTACTACAATCAGTCTGCCGACATTGCAGACCCTTTCAAATCAAATTACTTCGAATAGAAATAATTAGAATCGATCTATTCACACTGCCGATGACGTCGGCGCGTTTCCAGGCCGCGGGGCCAACTTAAAGGGACCATTTTCCAAAACCTTGCCGCCATTCGAAGTGTTAATGATGAAAATAATCGACCTAATTCAACCTGTGTCACGTGTCATGGATAATATTAATATCAGATGATAGCTAGTAGATATAAAAAAGCAAGAGGCCGATGATGAAGACGTCGAATAGGATGAAGCCAAGGAGCAACTTAGGAATGAGAGCGAAGGAGGACCATGAATTACGATTCTTGTTTTGCCACCGCGGTATTTTATCATTACACTAGGTGAAGTGAACAGGGTCCAGCGGGACGTTTTCATTCTTATCGGGTCAGTAAGTTACGATGCAGATAAAAGTTGGGTGCTCCTGCCGCGCTGAAAAACCCTCGAACCAGGGGCGCGCGGGATTCTCTGCTATTTCTCGATCTCGCAGTGGGAAGTGCAATATCTACAACGACGCCTTCAGGATGCGAGTGAACTTTCGCGGGGATGCATCACGAAGTCGACTTTTCCAAACTTTTTGACGATGGCTTCTCTCGCGCGAGAACTCGTCGCGAATAAGAAACGATCATCCCCGTGATAGGATTTGCATCACAAACACGCAGAATGAACTCACTTTAATGTTCCCGACGCTTTCGTTTTTACGGACTTTTACCGTGCTCGAGATGGAAATTGTTTTCTCAGCGACAGTTTCGCGAAAGAAATTTTCAAGCTACACACGTTGGTTGTTGAAAATTTAGCGCTCGAGGAGAACGTTCTTATAGATTTCTTGACTTCTGCTTTTTTAATCGCGAATGCGCGTACCTTTGGGCGGTTTTCGTAAGTACTTTTTAATTTCCCGTTAGAAATCCAGCGTTTAATATAATATTTTTGGGAATCAATCTGTTCAGTTGCAATTTGGGTTAGAGTGGAAGGTTCTGTGGAGTAGAAATTTGATTCCGATTTTGGTATTGATTCGAGTTTACTCTGGAATTCTGCCAGGCGACAGGAAGGAATTCAAAATGCTAGAACCAGTTTTAAACAATTCGATAGAATTTATACGAGTGAATGGAAGTATATTACTGAGAGTCGAGAAAATATGCTCGGCAGTCGTGGAGAAAAAGGTGGAGGAACATTTGACCGTATTTTCAAGCGAACTGCATACTGCATTGTGATATCAGAAATTGATAGTATCTTGAATAGTGTAATAATTAAGGAATTAAGCAACTCCTGTCTTCTTATAAATTAATTTTGTCAGAGAAACTTTAAGAAAATTACTGTTGTACGCATTCGCGAAAATTATTATCGATGACAATATTCTATGAAATTATGAATATTATATTTTGAATGGATAGATACAATTGTTTAATAAATTATAAAGAATACAAGGAAATTTTCTGTATAAAACTTGAATTCTTAAAGAAGAAGTTTCTGGTACCTAATCTCTTAGCTTCTACATCATAAGTCCAATATGGTGACTGAACTTGATACCTGCCGCCAATATTCATAGGCATATACAGCACGTGACTGATTTAGGAAAAATATGTGTACCGTAAACTAAGGCAAGAAAGTTATAGGAACGTGCCTTATCCAAACTTTACTCTCAACGAGAAAGTGATTGATAGATCGCATATTAAGTGCACACCTTCCACTTCAGCGTAAATATATTCAGTCATTCTGTCATTTCATGACTTCAGACGGAAGTAATAACTCTCTTGAACTCGCCACGACTTGGAAAATAAAGCTTTAGCATCCTGCATTCACATAACATTCCCTTCTCATTTTCTGTTACAGATTTAGCCTTTGAACCATTCACATATGGTTATAATAAGGCTTATTATTGTATTCTGCATATATTCTGCATGATTCATACGTATCTACATACGTTTTATTTGCATAAACGACCGCAGTCTAATAAATAATACAATAGCTGTAGAAACGTGCGGGATTATTCAAGGTCTCGAAACTCTTCCTAAGGTTAAGGAAACAGTAATATCACAAGGTTTGAGAATTAATACACTGGTAATGAACGCATTACACGCGTATGGAAACGCATGGAAGCATATTTCAATATGCCAGTGTTATCCGCACAAGGAATCGTTTCTTAATCGTCTCGCTTATTTAAAAGAATTTATCGCGTGAGAAGCTTTCTCCTCTGGTATGACAAATCAAGAACTGACCCTGCAGTAACAGTAAAGAAATTTTTGGTAAAACGAGGGATTCTAGAACCAAATCACCTACGTTTTCTCCTTATTTATCTCTGCCACACTATTCCTTATTAAGAGAACAGAAATCACAAATATGAAATATATTAGCAGAAACTTACGAAAGGAATTATTGCCATTGTATATAAATGAGTTCAAAAACTGTCCCAAATAACTTGACTAACGAGTATAAAAGTGTCTACTCTTCACTTCAGTTTATTTGCATCACTCTCAAAGTGAAAAGCAGGTAGAATAATAAAATACAAGATGGATGGAATAATACTCGTGCAATGGTGGATTCGAACATCGCAGTTTATTCACCTAAATCAGCTGCTCCCCTGGTACCTTTTCTAGGTGAATCCCTGGTTGGATTCCTCGATTCAGGCCGTTCAATTTATTTACCGAAATGAGAGTGGAGGGAAGTTAATTCCTTTAAACCGATAGCCGTTAGACTTTGATGTATTGCGGTAGTGACGTCGCCGCTGATATTTTATGTATGAACCGACGAAAGTAGATGCGCGCTCGATAATATTTGAATTTCCGACAAACCATTAGGATCTACCTTCTCCGCCACACCTCGGCTTTAACGCTGCCATAATTTGTACCCCCGCGACGTTCCTTCGTACGAATCAATGCTCACGCTTAAACTACGTTTTATTGATTTTGCGTAACTCCTGCTGCCTGGTGGATTGTCAATAAAATGTGTGGTCGCTCCGCCGAGGCTCGTTGCAACCGTCCTCGTTGAAAATTTCTGTCGTGCTTGTGTCGCGCGTGGTTGAAAAGCAAAAGGAACATGGGGATAAAAATTGTGGAATCGTGTATTGATGCTTGAGTGATAGAGGAGGATTTATTGTTCTGTTCTTGGGAAGAAATTCATGGTATTACAATAGGTTAATGATGATGCCAGGGATGTAGTGTATTTTTTAGGGGTTCTTTATACTCTTTGATGTTCACACTCGTTAGAGTGAGATTTTTTTAAGTTCGAAAGCTCAAGAAATATTTTCTTCATTATTAGTTTCACAGTGACAATTTTTATATATAGATGACCGGTATGGATAACTGTTTTACACTGCAGGATACTAACCTGAATTATTAAGACGGGAGATATATAATATATTATACATCTACATGAAGAAATGATGTGTGAGAGACTTAATTAAGTAGACGATAGTTTTTGGGGTATTGAAATGTTAATGGGTCAGTTCATTCTAATGGGAGTTAGTTTGAAGGAGGATAAAGGCTTTTGAGAAACGACTAAGGAAATTTTTGTGGAAAATTTTGTACTTAAAGTTGAGGATTTTTTAACTTAATTATAATTTAGGTAGATGAAATTAATGAGTTCGATAGGTTCACGCGAATTAGTTTGTCTATTGGGTAAGCGACTAAATATTTAGTCTAAAATGTAGATTTAAAATACTCTGGAAGATTCATTTTATTATCGACTATATCGTATTTCACTGTATAATTTCGCTACAAGGTCTGCTAATAACAATTTTCTAGAACAGATTGAGCTATTGTAATAACAAAGTAAAACCGATGTGGTTTAAAAATATTTTCATAGAGAGGACATTATATAAGGGTATTATGTTTATTTTCATTAATTGAATTATCAAAGTATCAAGTATTTAATCAAAATAACAGTCTTTATTTTAACGCAGTCATTGGAAGAATCTGTTGTAGAAGTCTAAAGTACTAACATGGGAGTTAAACACACAGTATTCTGGGAAACGAAACAATGACTTACGTTCCTTAAACCTATCGGATTTTCTTCTTGCGTTTTACCTTTCCTGGTTTCACTATCATCTGTTGTGTTCTTTGAGTGCTTATATTCGTTTTATACTTTCGAAATGTTTCGCCTTTACCGTTCTCTTCGCTCGACATCAAAGCACTTCTGAAATATCAGTAGTAAGAGATTGCACAGATCAGACATCGATTACCTGGAAGTAGAATTCCTCGTAATAAGAATGTACATCGCGTTCTTTGTTCGTGGTTTTTATAATTCTTTCTAGAATCATTTTAAAAGTCCCTTCTTACGTTTGATTTCTTCCTCCAAAATAATTTTTTTAATATCTATTATTGGAAACGGGCCCATATATTTGAACTCTTCTAGGACTTCCAGCTCCATAGATCTATGTGGTGACTATATCGATGCCTAAAATAATATCGACCAGGAAAATTGTTGGTACCTACATGTAATAAATAAATCTCTCAGTTGCAAAATTAAACAAATTCAATTATGATAGAAAAGGGAGCTAACAAAAATTGAAATATAGCTCTGGGCATTTGACTAAGAATTGGCAAATATCAGCCCTTAAGGGGTTAGACCACCTTGGACGAAGCACAGTGCAGCAGCGAATGAAATGAATCTTTGTCCAAAAACCAGTCAATACTCTGAAATACTAACTTTTAAAACACTTGATTTTCGAGAAAATCGATGTTGATGATCTCTAAAGTACGCGTGCACTTGCCCCGAAATCAGGTCCACCTTAAAACCTCATTCTCTCATAAACAAATCCCAATATGAAAAACAAATCGTCCTTATTATAAACTGAAACGCACAGAAGGAAATAAAAAGCAACGAGATGTTACAAGAAAATTTTACATTCAATAACACTGTGCAAATAGCCAGGTTCAGCGACCTAAAAGTGCGCTGCTATTACTCCCAACCCCGTTCTAACACTAATAATCACCCTCCCTCCGCCCGTGCCCCCAATTCCCTGTCACCCTGTGCAAACAGCATGAAAAAGTACCGTCTCATCTGCGAGCAGCGTAAAAACATGATTCCTCCTCCAACTATCATTCAAATTCTTCATTTCCTGCTGCTCATCGCATTAAATCGACGCGGAGCTTCAAAGCAGCGCGCCGCGGCCAATTTTGTACCATCCAGATCGCGCGGCAGCTAAGGGGCTGCCCCCTTTCGGAACGATACACTCTGCCCTTGATGCCGCGGGCCTTATGAAATCCATCACGCCGCGCCGAATAATTGAATAAACACTGAGAAGTAACTTTCCCGACGCGGTATGAGGGTCGTGACAGGTCGGCGGGACGCGACGCGACCATGTGTCACCAGCATTCCCCGGAGACCGAGTGTAAACAAATTCTAGCGTCAAATATACGGCCGCGTTAAAACGTCGGGGAGCAATGTAATAGTTTCCTTCGGTGACCCACAAACTCGAGTCGCCCCGGCAGGTGGCCGCACTTTTAGCCAGCGTTCAACCGTTATGCATCTACAGGCCGTAATTATAATTTACATCCCGAAACTTTGACGGTCCCGCGACCCGTGAATTATGACCACTTCTGGGCTACCCGCGGTTGTCACACGGTATTTCGTGTTTGCTCGTTAGACTCCTTATCGTCTATCTTTCTCAGGTCGTCCTTGATAATTGTTACGGCCCTCGTTTGCGAGGAGGTTTACGGCGTATGATTTCTTAGCATTTCTGTTCTATTTCTTAGTTGGAGCTGGGGGTTTTGACGGGTTTTTTTAATTCAATTTTGAGAGATTCAGCTACCCTACGCTGCGTTTTTGGTGGGGTTGGTCTGGTGTGATGTTTGTTTACCAGGGATGTTTTGGGAGGAAGTTTCTATTTGATTGAAATCGGTAGTTTGTAGACAGTTAGTGTTAAATACATATGTATGTGTTTCCTGTGTTTGTTACGAGACGGTTTGACCTGGGTGAAATATCTGTTGATAGTTTAATAATACTTCGAGCGACGCGTGGTTTTGGATAGCGTGCTTTGGACACACTTTGGAAATATGAATGCGAAAACACGTGAACGTCAAGGTGTTAAGGGGTTAACCTAGTCAGGAGACCGAAAAGAGGCGATTTTTTTTTTTAAATACGGAAGCATGTATTTTTAAAGAACTTTTTGCACTTAAAAGAGCAACATTTAAAGAACATTTCATAATATTTTTGTACAACAAATATTCACGTTTATAATAAAAAATATAACGACATCCAAGAAGCCTTTTTTAAAAATGGTGAGCAAAATATCTTAAAAACTACTGCACCAATCTTTCTGAAATTTGATGGGCTTGTTTTTTATATAAAAATCTACTGTATGACGGGAGGATTTTTTCCATTCTATAGTTTCGATTTTATCAACGAAAAACGGCCATTAGTGATTACCATGAAGCCATTTTTCGTTGATATAATCGAAACTATACATTGAAAAAAAAATCCTCCCGTCATTCAGTAGATTTTTATATAAAAAATAAGCCCATACAAAGGAACGGTAACAGATACGGTAATAAATTTACTACCACAGATAGCCATATTCGTATAGGTTAATGGAACTACTTAGTCTTTCTAGAATTAATCTGAAACGAGCTGCGTAATTGGAAAATGTTTTACACGAAAGTTACTTGGTTTTAAATGCTGAACCATTGCAGAATGGAAAAATTCTGTTGCTATTAATTTTAGAGAATGTTCCTCCACTGCTTCGGAATTACCTTCTGTCAGAAAATGTTAGTAACTATGAAGGTGGTAGGATAGCGGTACGGTCAATTATTCCCCACAAATGTATGGTCAATTTGAATATTCCTCTTTCAACTTTATTTAAGCAAATCTCCTAAATCACTTCAACAACCGCAGAAGCGTCATGTTTGATGAATTTCATTCAGATTCGATTTGGAATGATTGATAGGTACATTATATTAGTCCATATGAGATTTCCAGTACAGTTCAGTCATTTATCCTGCACCTCATATGTAATTGATTGATAGTGCTGACTATTATAGCTAATGATAGGTAGAGTAAGTCTGGATATTCAATATACTGAACACGATATTCGAACGTGCCCCATCCTCTGTACATCATAATCCCTTCCCTTTATATCCAACATTTACAAGCGAAGTTAGGCAACCCGGAAATTCATAAAATTATGCAACTTTGTGTGCAAGTAGAATAGTTCATGCGTAAGACCAACCTATTTTTTTTTGGTGCCGTAGTGTGATTTTGGGGGTGGAATCAGCGCTTGAAAAAAATGCAGAATTTTCTTCTTCGTGGAATATGTCGAGAACGGTGAGGGATTTCGAAAATAAGCATAAACCAAATATCTTTTTTTGTATCTAGAAAATTGCATAAAAATAATAATCAAAAAATCTATACTTTTCAAGTTACACCCACCACCAATCCTTAATTCGATAATAATTACTTTTCCGCAGTTTTGTAGATAACTATAAAAAAACATGCAACCATAAAAGAACAAAAAGAAAATTCTGAATTTTTCCAAGGGGTGATTCCACCCCCTAAAACCACGTTACGGCACCAACAACAAGTAGGTTCGTCTTACGCATAAACTACTCTACTTGCACACAGAGCTGTATAATTTTCTAAATTTCCGGGTGACCTAACATTCCTTGTTACTAAAAGTCTAAGAACCGTTGAAAATCTCGAAATTCATCCATGCAATCAGATTTATAAAACACCATGCAATACAGAAAAATGTTAGAGGTATGGAAGAAATATACCAAACCAAGAAAAGAAAAATATGTCTATATAAACTATAGCAGGAAAGAAGTAAAAAAAAAAATACTTACACTATATCCATGTTTTTCTTTTAATGCTTTAATTTTTTGAAGGAGTGAAAAAGAACGTAGGTACTGTCAGAGGAAGCTTGCAGCAGTGAATACTAATAACATCGACACGAAATTAATAAAGAAACTCCACGATAACTGCGTTTCGAAATCATCGCCAAATATTGGCGGGTTTTTCAAGTAATCAAGCTTACAACCAATTCCGCCAGCGTCTTGCGTGACAGGAACTCGATATCGAATTGTACAAACTATTTCACTCAGCCCGCCATACCGGTTGCCGCATAGTTTTGACATGTAATTTGGTATTACTTTGAGGCAATTTGTACCCCGTGCCTGTATATCCCATATTTACCGCAGACCTTGCACACGTATCCCGAATCGCGCGAATAATCCCGCATAGTTTCTCTGTTTTAGCGAGCCACATACCGAAGTCTCTCCATTTCGCGTTTCTTCGCGCGTGTCGTCGTCCTTTAGATTTTGAGTCAGATCGTAATACACTGTCAAGCAGAAATAAGGGTAAGAACGTAAAGGGTAAGAATTCCATCCCAGGGCAATTTCTTTTATTCCCAGAGACGGGGACATCGAGAAACGGAATCCAAATAACGTTGCTGGCTGTTTTTCACTGACAGAATTGCGACAAGAAAAGCGCGCTTTTCTATTTACTTTATCTGTCGTGATCCCACTTTTAAAGGGCCTCCGAGCAACTTCGCTGTTGGCAAATCGGATATGTGAGTCGAAGAAATACGTTGGCAGGACGAGCCGCCGCGACTCTCGCTCCGTTCTTACCGTTCAGGGAGGCGCACTTAACTTATTCAAATAAGTCTGCCTGCTACGACGGGGACACGAGCGCGAGGACTGCGAGCGAGAACGATGGGACTTCATTTGTCCTGTTATAAAGTAAGGGAAAGATTTGCATTCCCTTCAGCTCCTGTCTTTGTCATCCTGTAGCTCTCGTTGGATTACGCCAGCAAGATTAAAAACTGTTAACGAGGAAAGTGCTAGAAGAGGTCTCCGACTGGAAGATTAATTAATGCCAACGGTACAGATATTAGTTGAGTAACGAGTTTGCTTGGATTTTCAAGGTGCATAGTTCTTGGCAGCTTGGAAAGGGTTGTTTCTAAGGTCTGATTCTGGTGAACAGATGGGATGATAGATGTTTGAGGGGTGCATCATGTGAAGTGTCAGTTGCTTTTGGTTTTAGTTTACTGGAATTAAGGATTAGGTTTGTAAGTTATTAATGTTGCAGTGTTTTGGTATAGAGTTTGAATGTGGATGGGTAGGTTTCGATGATACTTATAAACACTGATATATTTCCAGATATTTACGTAAATTTTGAATGTATTCTGGTAGAATTTGATTAAATTTTAAAATGCTACGTTTGTTTTTCGAAGCGTTCTATTAAATTTTCATGATAATTATGATCTACTACAGGAACTCTAATAGGTCTACACAAGATTTTTCTAGGTTGTTGTGCCTTCATAGAAATAAGTTTCTTTGGGTTGAGATAATATTTAGGAAGCTGATCGGGTTTTGTACAAAAATAACAATAAAATAGATGATTAGATAGCACTTGGATTTGCTATTTTTTATTAAGCTACTTCGAGCTGATTTTTCTTTGAACCCACCAATTTTGGAGGATAGGCAATGTATTATTTATCAGTTATAGTAGGAGATGAAATGATTTTTCATTTTTTCAATGCGAACTAGGGAAACATTAATTAAAGACCTGTTTCATTGCGTTTGTCACATTTATATCGATTTAGATAACGAAAGGGGTATGCTTTCGTACAAATTTTTAATGGCGAATTAGATTGAAAAAATTATATATATGAGAATAAAATTACAAATTGTATCTCGTTTATCGACCGAAAGGAATGCAGACAGGCGGATAAACGAAACCATCAATTTTTCCCTTCGTTTGCACAAGTGTACAAAGAGGAAATGTTGCAAGTTACATACGGTTTGATATTTTTCATCGAGTTATGAAGCACCGACGACAATGCTGGAAATTAATTTTATTGCAAAATTTCCGTTATGGATGTCCATGGCGTTCTCGCATAGTATAGCAAACTATGAAACATTTGTTCAAATAAAGTAAATAGGTAAATGGTTAATCACTTAATTCCGAAGTCACTTCATTTTCTATTAAATCAATGACGCACAACGTTTATTTATTTCGAATCGTAAGTATATTCAATTAGAAGTCTGTACATAATATCTTTGCTTCATATATAAAATTCTCAGTATAATAAAGCGAATAGAAGAATTTAAAAACAAATATAATCCCAACCAAAGGTCTATATCCCTACAACGTTGGGGTCCCATTTTTATTTCTGCCATCGTTCAGATATTTATTCCTCCCTGCGGATTTGTCGTGCATAGAAAATATTGCTGATTCTGAGAATATCTGAAAATATTTACGGTATTAAGAAATATTATTAAATAAAGTTAAAGCGTTTTAGAAAATTAATTCATGGAAGAAACTTACTGTCTTGTACGTGAAAAGCGATTTCAGAAAAATTGAAAGAACAATTTCCTTTGATATAAAAAATATATATAAATATTATTTAAGCTCCAGTTATTTAAGCCTCTTTATCTGTCCAACCCGAAACTTAACTTAAATAGCACTTATGGAGCTGTAAAGTCAAGTTTTCCTAGTCCTGGGTCCAGAATGACCCAGGTGAAGCTAGTATTACAGCGTGATATCGTGAGTTTTCGGTGAGTGCTCACCTATTGTACCATTATTGATATAATTGAGCACAATTTGGTGTAAACAGAATTCCATCGTTCAGCCATTTCCCTCCAATGACATGCGTCGTTAATGAGTTACGTTTGACACGAAATAACCCCTCATAATGCAGCCTAGCTATTGAAACAGATCAATACGATAAGTTCTATTCCGACGTCAAATGTCAATTCTCCCCCTCGTTTCGTATTTACATCGAATCCAGCAATAGTTGATTTCTCTAGCGTGCTCGTTCGCTAGACAAACTTTAATAAACACCGCGTATAAATATTTCACCAATCGAATTTCCTATTGTACTATCTCACTGGGATTGCGAATCGTACAATGTTCGGGGAACATTCTCGCAATACGAACAATTTAATTGTCGATTTCACCAACGAAAAGGATTGTACTAAGCGTTGCTGTCGGGCGTTTACGATTATGAATAAATTAGCGATTAATCATTCGACCAAATATCCTCGTAATATCATATATAAAAATTGATGCTCTAGTATTTCATTACACTCGGAAACCTTTTGCTTGCAACTCCATTTAGAAGTAAACTTTGCAGTTCGTCTGCCTGCAAATGTGCAGGAAGAGTTTAAAACATAGAAACATAAAGTATAATAGAGAACAGCTTTTTTCTTTTTAATAAAAAATTAATTTATTTAATTTACAGATGCACAATACCTACACTCTTAATCCCATTATTGAAATTATTTTCAATCCTTTCTTTTCCTATTCTTCGACTTGATTACCTGAAACAGTTGCAACCTAGCGAAGAATATTTAAGACTGCATATTCATCACTTTTAGAATGTATTTAAAAAATTTGTAAGTACTTCACTGGTCTGATTAAAAAAATTAGCTCGTGGTCCTTTACGTGACGTATAACGTATGCGCAGAACGCGCATGTTTAATTAATGCAACAGGGCTGGAAATTGAACAAGGTTTTAGCAAACGTTTAGGGGAAACTACGACGCAACCGCAGACCGTCAAGTGCCGGTATTCTGACGAACCACTAAAGAGCGTGTTACAGCTACATACGATGGATTGGTTGAACGGTATGTACTTTGACCACTTTCGAATGCATTCGGTTTGGTCCAGTTCAGCAACCACGCACCGCCACTGCGTTCCGTTTGGGGACGTTTTGCCTCGTGGTAGGTGTCGATCCTCCTGTCATGGACAATATAATTCTCTCCCTTAAGGGGACTAGGCAGTTGAAAAATCGATTTTTTATTGCATTTTCCGAAAGTACTATCTTTTCTCAATAAAATGCCGCTTGGTTTATAGTAAAATTTGCAAAGTTGTAGATTTGGCAGCTAAAAGCGTCAAGCGGCAGCCTATAGCGTCGCCTTTGCCCAGAAACTTTAAATGCGTTTTTCTCGAATATTTTTCTCTCTTCATTTTTTCCTGATTGCGAGCGAATTGAGGTTCAAATCGACTTGGAAAAAATTACAGGATGTGTAGAACATGTGCCATTTCGGCGCAAACCTCTGATATGGTCTGTAAAAATTCGAGATTTTTATAAAAAAATTAAGAAGTCACCGAATTTTGGTAGCGCACCATCATTGTTTGTGTGCTACCAAAATCCGGTGACTTCTTATAAATCCGGTGATTTCTACGTGGCGTTTAGTGCACTGCTACAATAAAAGAGGCGTGTGGGTCTGTAAAATGGCAAAAAAGGAAAAAAATGACGATGTTTGTTACATGTTGAACCAAGAAGTACTAGAAGGTAATTTTCCACATAAAAATATTAATAAGAAAACAGTATGTGTTCTAAAATTTATGACTGAAGGCTGATACGATTGCCATTGATATAGCTTTGAAGAATTTTCTTGAATTTTTTATTTCAGACAATCCTACGTCGAGTTATGATGGTTACAGTATTTTTGTTGTAGCAGTGCACTGAGCGGCACGTAGCATTCGAACCACTACAGGAAAATGAAATTTTTTTCATATCCTCTAAGTCCCTTTATACTGTGAATTTTAGCAAAAATGGACATAGTGGGTTTTCCTTGTACGCCCATGATATTCACTTATTTATTTAGAAGTATTTAATTTAGGGGTAGGTTTAATAGCAGCGCACTTTTAGGTCGTTGAACCTCGTTCTTTGCACACTGCTATGCATATAAATTTTGTTCCTTCTTTCTTTTCCATATTAGCGTGTATTAAAGCCGATTTATTGTCATGATTATGAGTACCATCCATCCTAAATGCCACCATCTTCTGCCAGCAACGTCTAGAAATCCCAAGGCGATGCGCAGAGGGAAAGTTCGTAAACTTTTCCTATCTACAAGTCTCGGTGTGTTTTTGACGTGCCAGTGAGTCAGGTGAAAAGTGCCATCCACCTATAAAAATCCTCCACCTATGGAAACTGACTACATAATAAAGATGTCCTTCATAGTTCACACAGTCGTGTACCTAGTTTCTGCTCTTCGGCTATTCTTTCGGTGCATAACGTTAGTTTATAATATATCGAATTCGATTAACTGTATCGCAAGGAAGTATGAGGTGGATGGAAAAAGTTGGACAGTGTTTGTCTCGGGGCTGTGTGCCACAAGCTTGAACGCTTTCGTTCTGGTACGTGAAAATAAAGTTTCTGCTTGTCACAGGCAGTGGTTTGTTATTTATGGAGAAAGAGAGGCATGGGGTGTCCTGATTTGAAATTCCAATTAGAGTCCAACGCTCGGTCTCGACTTTGTTTCGCTCTTTCTGCTGATTTTTCCTGGCTCTCCGCGGATTTGGGTTTTCCGCAAGAAGCTCGGTACATCGTAACTTCAATGACTCGTTTCTGAACGAGTTACAGGATGTGTTTATTAAAATGCTAAAGGGCCGTGAGCTTTGTAAAATAATGTTATTACAAGGAATTGAATTTCAATATCAATAATTCAATTTCTGGGGAATGCGTTAAAGAATAGCTCTTTCGTGGTATTATTGGATTTGGATGCGGTTAGGTAGGCTGAAGAACTGCTTCAGCTGTTTAATTGAAAATTGAAAATATCGTCTCATGATGTTTCAGTTATATAGTAGATCATCCGATATCCAAATTATAATGGGAAACCGTCTCGAAAATGTCGACGCCACTCAAAGTGTTAATACTTTACTGTTATGAGGAAGAAATAAAATTACACATGTTACTCTTCAAAGCAATCAATCACCACATGCAACTGCAAATACCATATCTTCTGTTTACAAATATCACAATAGAAATCCAGGATTCACCCACTAAAAACAGGTCATCTAAAGAAATTTCTCTGTTTTGAAGACACGATAAAATATCCTACATACAATTCAAATCAAATACAGATAATTTTTCCCTAAATTTCCAAGCTTGTCACACCCTGTTTCCAAATGCGAAAAGCCTGTACCTCTCTTCGCATTCAAAAGGCGAGAAAAATTGATTGCATTGCAAAAGAAGTTAAGTTCCATGAAGGAAAATTCCTGCACCAAATTCTGCCAGAGTTTACTTTCGCATCGGTGATAATTCTGAAGGAAAACTTTACGCCCCAGAGATCGCGAGGGGTCAATCGATTTAATCCCAAAGTTACGTCTGCGTTCGAGGAACTTTGCTCGACTATTTTCATTGACTGGAATGGCCGCTTTGTAATATTATATCCGAGGGTGTCTCGTCGAAAGTTGTTCAAACTTGTCCCGTAGCGTTTTCGAGCCGGCTGGGCCGAAGTTCGCCTGGCGTTCAACCTCGATGCTTCGTGTGTCAAGGGAAATTTGATTCCGTCCCCTGAACCGAGGGATCATTTATAACGCGTCGAGCTATTGACAAAGATTGTTCAATAATTTACTGCCGCGCGGACGCTCTTTAAACTTCGCCAGTGCTGGTTTGACTCTTGGAGGAAGTTTTAGTAATCGTCGAGCAACGACGCTGGAAAATTCGCACGGTCGAAACAAAAATCGATTACCCCCTTAATCCTGCTACGGAGCAAGCCTCACGGACCATTCTCGCCTCGGGTGAAAGCAGAGATGGATGGTGGCTTTTCGAACCTTCGAATTTGGTCGTTTGTGTGTCGTTGGAATGGATTGAAGGATGAATGGGAAACGGTTGGGACCGATGACTGAAGATTTCTAATAGGTAAGTGTGCGCGGGTGTAAACAGCGAGTACTTTCGTCAATGTGTACCACAGTACAGGATAATCTTTTTATCAAACTTGGATATGTTCCATTGTTTCATTGGTGGCAATGTTAAAACGATGTTCATTGGTTGGCAATAATAAATTCATTTATAATTCCATATATTTAGCTGATGCGAGCAGGTAATTTTTATGGTAACACCCAGCAATGTACTGCAACCTGGACTGTCATTCTCCTTTAGATTTTTTATCATGATTATAATACAAGCCTTATTTTGCATCTAACAATTGAATTTATTTTTAAATGCTCTCACCAGTGTCTGTATATGTGGTAGAATGTTTATTTGAGAAAAACGTACAAAAGCTTCGTCCCGCTGTTTAGTAACACGATGATAATCTCGTTTGAGTCGTTCTCAACAGCCTTCTCAAATTATAATTGCATTACGATTCATTTAAAAGTCATTAAACGTAACTACTCTTTCCCCCTTTGGAAAGAATTTAATTCAATTCACGTTCTTCTTCGCTCGAATGCGCCGCATTTGTCGCCATCAATCTTCATTAGCGTTTGAAACTTTAAATACGGCAAAACAACATCTTTTTCAGGTATTCCCTCAGTCTCTGGTATCCCGGGGAAGTGTTTAACAAACGCTTAATTTTCATTATCGAGCCTTCAATTCCATTCATTCTATCGAAATTGAAGGAACTCAACAACAGCTGGGTACAGAAAAATAAAGAGTAATGCAGATAGAAGCACAGAGGCTACGCAGCCATTTTTACAATTAATTATTCCCTGTCGTTTATGTAAAGCGACTTCTGAGTGACTGTATTTGCTCCGTACCGTGGCGACCGTGTTATATAACACATTCGTTACAAAACGAGGTGCACGTGGCTCCTTTTTTACGTTCCTTACAGACGACCCACATTTCACTGAACCTTATTACACGTTAAGGTGGTACTCTAGTGTAACTGCCTGTTTTTCGACGCCACCTTTGAGAATTTATTTAATAAAAACTATAAGGTTATACTATCTGACGTTTTGTCTGCATATTAAGGTATGTTTGAAGTAATCAGAATTTTTTTGATTTTTTTATCGCACATATACATAGATATGTATAGCCGGTGGCGCAAGCTTCTTCAAAAAAATTCTTTTCCGGCGGGTGTTGGTGTAGGAACTGTTCTACTCCTCAAAAATGGAAAACTAAGGTTTATTTTCTTTTTATGTTTGTTGCTATGGTTGGAACCACAGAGGCCCCCTGACAATAAAAATTTGTAGAATGACAACAGTTTTAAAAAAATGTTCGATTTTTACTGATGAATTTAGCTGTTTTCGTTCTGTAGAATTAACTTTATACAATACAGAGATTCGTCCGTGGTCCCAACCATAGCGACAAACATAATAAAGAAAATAAATCTTAGTTTTTCCATTTTGGGTGACTAGAACAGTTCCCACAGCAACACCCGTCGGAAAAGAATTTTTTTTAAGAAGTTCGTGCCACCGACTATATCTATGTATATGTGCAATAAACTAGATTAAAAAAAATCTGAGTATTACTTCAAACATACCTTAATATGTAGGGAAAACGCCAGATAGTATAACCTTACAGTTTTTGTTAAATAAATTCTCGAAGATGGCGCTGACAAACGGGCAGTTATACTAGAGTAGGTAGTAATTTAAAGGGCCATAAAAAAGGCTACTGCAGGTCACGTGTTATTTTCGAGCAAAGTTTGAAGACGTATTTAGATGATATAATGAACGATTATACGTCGTCGATGATTGTCTAATGCCTAGGGCATCCGGAACGCGAGCTAATCGGTTCCGCGAATTTTACTTCCTAATTCGTTGAAATGGGCGAAGGTGATTATAATGGCCGCTATAATGACACGCTAACGGCGTACGTAAATGTTCATTAGACACATACTCGACGTAAGTACCCGTGGTGCGTGGTAAAATGTTACATGTAATGTTACGCGGTGGAAAATTAAGGCAGGAGTTGGGAGATAATGATTGTATATTATCTATGTACTTAGCTTTAATGATTGTGACATTACGACGGCGTGAACGCGAATATTCGCGTGTTACGCCCCAGTAAAACTTGCTCCGAAGATTATCATTGCTTACGCTAATAGTTGATTACTGCTCCGCTGCTGCTGTTCCATTAATAACAATGTTTCAATTATTCCCCGCGCTGCATCTTTAAAGATTCAAACACGTCAGTTGTTATCTGGAATTAGCAGTGGGAACAGGACAGAAAGGCGTAGAAAGGATTTTGTATTGATATCTTGAGCAATTCACTTGGAAATCACATTTAAATTCGTGGTTTTGATTTAATTATGTGGGGTTGACGAAAATTGATCAGGCATCTGGCGGTATTTAGGGGTTTCAATAGGACACGGGCTTCGTAGAAAATTATAATTAGGTACGGATGACTGTTTGATGAATTGTTTCATATATTTGAAACTACAGGTGATTATGGTTGCAAATAATATTATCTGAGTATTAACAATAATACTGTAATCAGTTCTTAGATTCTGTTTGCGAAAGGAATATACACATTCTTTAATGCCCCGAAAACTTAAATTAAAAAAATTCCGTAATCCATTTTTCAATCTTCTGAGGTATCAAATGAAAAATCCAAATGATCTATAAGTCACGTTTCCTGATCTTCTTTTAATTTGCTATGGAATATTTTAAATTTTAACGAAGTTGTGTTAAAATGGTGTAATTCAGATTAACAAATATCAGTAATATCATTGCAAACATACTGAAATTCCATCTGCCTGTTGACAATCAAACGCAGAGAAAATTTCTCAATAATTTATTATCCTAGTTACATACAACTTGAATGAAACCAAATTCATTTGATATTTTACTGACAACAAAATGGCAATTATTGATTCAAATCCTTCCGTAATAGAAAGAATAGTTATTCAACAGAGTGTTCACTCATAAATAGAATTTTAAGACAACGACAATCGCAATGTGCAATTTACAACCCATTATACCGCAAATGTATTTGCAATATAGGCCATATTCCCTGTGAAATCAATGGCATGGTAAATTAGTCACATTGTGTGAAACACGGATTAACACGGCATGTATGAATTGTCTGTTTCGATTGATAGGTGATTGATGGACGCAGCTGCGCGCCTATAGAATTGTTTCTGATAAGGCAAGGATGTTTATTAGTGAAATGATACACAGTATGTCCGGTTTGTTCGCATACACGCTATTATTTTTCTAATTATTAAAAAAAAAACAAGAAAATATTTCGTATGAAAGGTGTTTGATTTGATGAAGGAAACTTAATAGAATATTAGGATTTTCGTTTAAGCTATTATTTACAGAGATTTCAATATGAATGTAATTTTTTTAAATGGAACTATATATTTTTATCATTGCCACTTTATTGAACATTTCAAGACGCGTTCAATGATGTGTATGAAGCATACCTTTATGAATATTCGCGGCAAATTTTAAGTCCGCTTACTGCAGATCATAGTTTATGAGTAACAGACACTAACCGGACTTGAAATTTACCACGAATATTCATAAAGATATCCGGTAGATTATTGTTCAAATATACGCTTCATACACTATATAATAAAACAATAATCTTAATATATAAAGCAGAAAGCTTCCATATGTTTGTGTGCTTGTCTGTCGCCTAAAAACTTTCGAACGATAAACTCTGAGATCACGAAATGTGCCTCAGCTTATTATGCCTGACTAATCCAGAGGAATGTGACCATTTTCACGGAAAAAAACCTAAAAAATTTTTGTTATAAAATCAGAATCTAAATTTCGGGCGAAGCCGAGTAGTAAAGCTAGTAAGAATATATAGTTGAATTTAAAAAAATTACATTGATATCGAAACCTCTGTAAATAATAGCTTAAACGCAATTCCTAATATGCATATAAAAACTCAAATTTCGCAAAAGCGGACATACAATATTTGTCCTCCAAGCCATGGACATATAGTTTCATTAAGAAAACACACTAATGACCTCAGGAACTGGATAATCAGTTAACACAAATTATTTCTCAATTCCATCAACTCACATTGCATTTAGTATCTACTTTTCCACCCTCGCAATCTTCTACCAACGTCAAACTGACCGAAACAATTCATCCGACTGAAAACTTCTCACACACCCTGTCACCTCCCACCAACGTTTTATTTTTGCGAGTCTATCTTTCAACGGCGCGCCGAGAAAGTAGCGGAGCTTTAAAGCGCTAAATAACGCTTTAGAATTTACTGCCCCGCTTTCAACGAATATATAGCTTACGTGGCGCGCCTTTAACGTCCTCCTATAATGCCTCTTTACTTCGCAAGATTTATTTCGACGAAGCCCATCGCTGCGCGACTGCTAACAATAACATATCCTCCCCAACTGGTAAACAAAAAGATAAAAACCCCTTGTTACCTCGCTCTATTTTACACTATTGTTGTCAAGTCACCCTTCACACGTCTACCGGTTAACTCGGCACACGGGGCCTTGTAAAACCTTCGTTTTCTTCGGAGGAAGGAAACGTGTCCTGTTATCTCGAGGCGCAACTGCGCCAAGTTTCAGCGTTGCTGTCGCCTATGCGCGACTTCCTCCAACTACCATGGAAATCATAAGTAACTGTGGTTCTGCTGCTTTCATGACGAGATCCTCCGGGGCCATAATCGCTCCTTGGTGGCGCATTATAACAGCTAGTACTTAACGCGAATCGCTATAGCGCGTGAAAATGGAAGTTTCAGGCAACCCAGTCCCGCGCTTCCAGATTGCTGTCCCTACTTGGTAGCTGGCGTCTCTGGATTCGCGCCCCCATATTCTGGCTCGCTCGAATACGTCCATGTGAAATGCTGAGTGGTAACCAGGCAAGTGCTGGCACTCGAGGTGTGTTTTAAAAGCGTGCCTTCTACGGGGCACCCGACATATCGTTGCCACGGATTAAGTGGGCTTGTTGAAGATGAAAGGGAAACACGCGGCTCAAGCATGGACTGGTTCCCTCTGAGGAGAGCAGTCTTTGATTCCGAGATCGTGATAGCCGTGTCTGTGTTCGCAGTGGTGGAACATTTGAGTACGTATCTTCTTTAATGGAGGATACTTACAAGGAGAGTATCCCACGTGTCCGCCTCCGATTGCTTTGGTTTTTGGATATGTTTTAGACCAAAGAGTAAGATATACAGTTTTTTTATAGCGGCCCGTTTGCATGTTTAGTCCCCGACGAGCTAAAAGCTAAAGCAATCGGAGACGGGCACCACCTATTCTCATGAAGTTTGAAGGGTGCTTTCACACCCTGAACAAGCAAACGAACCAAAATAAAAGGACACCTGTTTCTTATTTTTCTGTCCTGTAAAACATATCCAAAAACCAAAGCAATCGGAGACCAACACCTGTAAATCTTATAACTTCGAGGGGTGGTTTCACCCCCTGAATATAAAAACGGGCCGCTATAAAGAAACACGCATATCTTATTTTTCAAAAATCAAAGCAATCGGAGGTGGACACCTGGGATACTCTCCTTGTTAGACCTGAAACATATGAAATACTTTGCATGACAGTCACTGTTTGAGCACAGTTCCCTGGTAACGAGTTTCCTATCTTGCGTTATTACTAACATCTGGATTAATTAAGTACATAAAAAATTCAATATCTTCGTTATCACCTCCTGAATCCATGGTGATTCTTGCCCACATTCTGAATTTTTCGCACGCAGAATTGACTTCCATTTCTGCCAACGTCTGCATGCCTATCCATGGTGATTTCCGTCGAGAGTCTCACAAATCCCACACGTCGAATTTAGTACCATTCCTATGATGCTTCCCCTTCAAACTCTTCCACTTCCATGCCCACGATACTCAAAAAATCGGGCGCTATACAGCAAAGCACGCGAATGCATTTGCGCATAAGAGTACAATGGTGCTCCATAGTTGCATCTGAGTGCGTCGGAAATTAAATGGTTAAGCAAGTAGCTGCGTTTAAACAGCCCTCCTGATATATCGTTGAGAATTAAGTAATGAAGTTGCGAGAATAAATGGTTGGTTCCGCGGCATCGTATACCTCGCAGTTACTCCTAATGGCCGTGGGTTTAGCTCGAAGCCTCCGCGGATTAAAAAGATTAAAAGTACGAGAAGATACATTATGCAGCCACGTGAGAAATGCGACGTCGAGGCGATCGCGCGACGGTTTAAGTAGATCGATCTGTCTCTTTCGATGTGTGGATTTCGGTTTGGCATCGATCCTCTTCTTTTTGCCCATAAATATGTCGCGCCAACCGAACTAATTGATTCCCATGGAACTGTTTCACGAGATTCCACGGCTGAGAGAAATTGCTGGCTCTACAGCCGAGATGGAGCTCGTATCGGAAGAGGCTAATTGAAAAAAACGAATTACCACAAGTTGAGCGAGGTGTGCTGGCAATTTCTCTGACGTGTGCTCCTCCAATTTCTAAGCTCGTCCTAAGTGTATAAGTAGAAGCTGGAATGCTAAGTACCTATGTCTTGCAAGGTTAATGGTTTGTTTAATATTCAAACCTGGGGATCTATGGACAGTTATTCTCAGCTCTAGGTATTAGTTAGTCGAGCATTTTGTCGGTTGTCTAATCATATGAAACTTCGCATTAGCCCGTAGTAAATCAATCGTCGGAGAAATAATTGGTTCCATCGTTAAATTGAGCATGATTTGGAACTCGAGCAAAGCTGTACATCAGTTTCGCGGATCGTGCCCGTTGAACTCGAATCGTAG
This sequence comes from Andrena cerasifolii, assembly GCF_050908995.1. NCBI lineage: Eukaryota > Metazoa > Arthropoda > Insecta > Hymenoptera > Andrenidae > Andrena > Andrena cerasifolii. Next base: position 10,970,520 of record NC_135120.1, on the reverse strand, counting down.
ATATTCCAGCTGGTCGCGTTGCTGCAATTAACACGTTGACTGCCGCGCAATTGGCCCGTGTTTTCCAATCACTTGCATTCATTTAAATCGTCAAAATAAGAACGCTCCATAGTACACAGTGCATTTCGTATTTTTCGATACTACTTGGGGCAGTAATTGCGCTCAGAATTTTTGCGAATTGTTTGCTTACAGGTTTATTTAAGGAAGAATAGTAATTTCGCGTCTCTAATCATCGATAACCCCCGCGACAGTCAGCGTATTAAGAGTTTAACCTTTTCGAGTGCATTGTTGATAAAATATTTGACAAAATAATTCCTCAAAATATTTAAGTTAAATTAGAAAACCTAAGCTTCGAGTTTAATATTTGATCCCTGGTCATGGGAGTTCTCTTATGGCAGTGAACCCGTTACCATTTCAAATTACACGAGTGCTTCGTCAATGAAATATTTGAAACTACTAAGAATAATTAAGCTAAGTTAGAAAACTCAAGCTCCGAATCTAATGACATTTCCTCTCTGGTCAGCAGAGTTCCCTTGTGGCAGTCAACTGGTTACCATTTCGAGTCGTTCGAGTGCTTCGACAATAAAATATTTGCAATTGTGTAAAATAATGGAATTAGGAAACTTAAGCTTCGAGTCGAATAATAGTGGGGAACATAAAGTGAAGTTTATTCGTCAATTAAGATGTCTTTTCCATTCTATTATTTTCTAATACTCGTCGCTAGCCTCTGCTCAAGCTTCCAAAGCCCAGTTTCATTATTACAGAGGAATACTAGAACACAATTACGGCGGGACGGTGCACCTACCCGTCGCGTAACATTATGATCAATTCAAATGGTGCACCGTAATGCGATCGCTGGTTGTAATGCGCAGGTACATAGGGTGGATGCAACGATGTGCCAAACTCTGTGCCGCACGACTACACAATGCACAATATCGCGCGGCTTTGATTTTGCCCGAGTCTTGGCAACTTGGTACGTGAAATTTGACTATAGGGTGGGATGTATGCAATTTGTGGGCCAATCGAAAACGACGAATCTCTCTACGATTTAAACTATCGCATTGGAAAGTTAGTTGAACGTACTTATGTACGCTTGAACGAAAGCTAGTCGATATTTCCGGTTATCACTTACTTCTACTATTTGTAGATGCTCGTAGTTAATATTGCGGACTAATATAATTGAAATTCGACGATTAATATAATTTCTTGTCTATGTAATATTACATCATGCAAGAAGGGCTCAGTGCCAAAAGTCAGTTACGAGAAAAGTATCTGTAAACATTTCGAAGTTAAATATTTTTTATACATAGTGAAGTTGTTGTAAAACAGTCTATAATATTTAAAAATTTGATATATCTGCTTTGTAGTTGTATTATTAGAATGGGAATTATGCAATAAATTATACAGTGTAATTAATTTTAATTATAGCCCCCTCTGGCCCTTCTTGCATAAAATGGAGAAATATAGAAAATAATGTTGGTTTTTATTATTTATTTAATATTTGCATAATATTTGAAAAGATATAGTCATAAAAATGGTTTGGCTTAGACACGAGTTAGGGTCAGTTGGTCAACATCGATTTACAAAATTTACCATAGCTCTGTCAATCTTAAAGACACCGCAATGAAATTTAGAGGGCATATGCAGAAAAGAACGAGGAACCTAATTACGCGTTTTATGCAAAAAGTGCCTGAGTATCCTGTGGCCGTCGTTGCATCCAACAGTAAAATTCTATTACAGTATCTATCATCGCAATTTACTTTTGCAGAGTGCAAGTTTGTGTACAGTACAGCTAGTATTTTCAACTATTTCTACACTGAGAAATACCCCTATTATAAGTAGCAATACAAAATACCAATCAGGAAGCACAGAAGTATACCTTACTCCAAATAAAAGGAAAACACAAATAAGGGAATAAGTCCTTTTTCACACGAGACACTTCCGAGTATCACAACCGATATTCCAAATATATTAATTTTCTCTGAATAACGGTGATTCAATAAGCAAAAGAGGAGGTAGAAAGAGTGCGAATATATCCAAAAATATTTCTCGCGAGTTATAAAATACTGCCGCGTGAAAAAGCCCTAATCGAGGGCCATTGAGCGGAAGACGCGCGGTGGTTCGTGGCGAGAGTACATCGCCGATGCGCGACGAAAGCGCGAGGATGATGGTGCAGTTCCGCGAGGAAAATTATGCGAGGCGTCGGGGACGTGGAAAAAATTACAGGGTGCTCGTAAATCACGCGGCTGATCGCACGTTCCGCGATTGGGGGTGGCCGAAGAACCCATAGGCACTCCAACTGTGGAAATGGTTTCTGGTTTTTGTCCGCCCTCGAACTTTCGACAGCAGAATTTCCACGAAACACCCCCGCCCCCGGTGTAGATAGAAACCACGTTTTTATCACTCACGGCTGGTGTTCCCATCGAATATTGTATTTCTTCCCCCGAAGTGGATTGTTATTTTATGCAGCGGCCACGTTTCGCCTGGCTAAACGGATCTCGGCCACGGAGCGCGCCTGGTAAATTGCAAGAATTATATTTCGTTTAATTTCCATCCAGTGGTTGGTCGACGAGCGAAAATTCAATAAAGCCCCGGTTGTAATTAGTTAGGCAGCTTCGCGCCGAAACTACCGATTGTTTTCGCTGGGCGTACATCCAACCGCCAAATAATATCGCGGCTTTATTGTTTTCCCGCTAACTGCCACGTTGTAATTGTGCGAGCACGGGTGGCGCTCTCGGTCGGCAATTTGATTTGGCAGCCTTCTTTCACTGTGTGGAAGCAAATCGTTGAAAATGGACTCGTAACAGTTTCGAAGGAAACATTTATGTAATCTCGTTTGACAGCCAAACTTCTGTTGATTAATTCGCGGGAATATTGTAACGTATTGCTTTTAATGTTATAAACAAAAGGAAGATGTTAGTCTGTAATTGAAACCAGCTTTAACGGATTCTTTTCTAAATTGGAGTTATAGCAGTTTCGAAAGAAACGAATCATATGTTCGCATTCTCCTTTTTACTTTTAATTTTCTTTTTATTGGTGCACCACTGTGCTTGGTAGCACGTGAGCCATATGGGAATTAAGGAACAGAAGTGTGACTTGCTGGGGAGAATTATGTGAATTGGGAGTGGTAAAAATTGCAGGAACTTGGTAACTTTAACACCACACTTTCTGCTTTCTTTACGAACACGGGAACGACTGATGCGAACTTTTTCCTCGAACACCTTTATCGCCGCGTTCGAACTTTCCTATTATATTTTTCTGAAGTCTGGGAACATCGTTATCCTTTATGGACAATGTGATAGCACACCCATCTCGGGAGGTGTATTAATGTAGTAGCGGGTTTTGTTGCGTTGAACATGTCTCAGGTGCAGTGTTTCGAATTATTGGAGATTAGTCGACATTTTTGTCGCCGATGACCCTTTGGAATAATGGATAAATGATGAAGAGATTTTTAGTAGTAATAAATGGATCCATTTGAAATGAATTTACTTGACAGATGAAGGTTGAGTGGCTTTTGCTTCTACGTCGACTAAGTAAGATCGGCACTCTTATTTAGAAATGCTCTGCGACTCGTTTGAAGTATAAAATATGAATTTAAGAAACTAAAAACAATTTTCTACGTTGTCCAAGCAAGCAGTTCTAAACTTCTAATCCCTTACATTATCAAATAAGTTAACGTCCTATGTCTCTAGGTCCTGTAAACTCTAAATCATCTTGTGTCCTGTGTTATCGTACTTCTTCTTCATCGTCAAACATACGTTTCTCACCTTTACTTCACCCCTACCCAAAAAATTTTCAAAAAGCCTCTAGTTACCAAAAATCAAATTTTGAGATTATTTTGCTAGTAACAGTGATGTCCTCTCGTTGGTGATTACTTTCCTCCGATATTCATCCTTTGCAATGTCATTGATAAAAAAAAGTACATATTTCGCCTGGGAAGGCCTCGACATGATTCAATGCGACAGTAGATTCCATTCGCATGAATTAACCAAGTTGCCAGGTAAACAGCGACCCCCGAAATTAGTCAAATTAAATACCAATTTCTCGTAGTGACTGTGTTCTGACGGGCCGTGCAATTTACTACACCGTGGATCGCAGTAAAACAGTAAGCTGAACATTAGGAGTTGAACAGATGTGCAATTGCATGGCTCCTCACCGCTCTGTCGTTTCATTGCGCTCAAGCTGGAATAAATGCTGGCAATTATATCGTATTAATTACATTGGCCACGGAATGCCTTCTGTTTTCGACGACCCGTAATAATTTATGGGCACCGATTTCGAATAAAATATGACTCAATGTATTCTGCTCACTGGCATTCTTTGATCGTTAGCATTTGACAAATGCGTTGGTATATAAAGGAGGAAGTGGAGTATAATTTATTTTTAAAATATTTATTACCAAAATAGTGTAATTTATTTTTTAAATATCTATTACCAAAATAGTATAATTTATTTTTAAAATACTTATTGACAAAAAATTTTAGAAATAAATTATACTCCATATCCTCCTTTAATATTGATTACTAGAATATTTTAGAAATAAATAGATACAAAATATTATAGCACTAGAGTTCTGAATAGAGTTTTTAAAAATATGAGAATTTATTTTATATTTAAGATTATATTTAGGATAATACATTAAATGGACAAGGAGGAAATTAAAATGATCTGTGTGTTTGTTTGCTGAATGATAAATACATATTAAAAATAAAGGGGCTGGGCTAGAATTTATGGGGAAAGTAGTTACAGTTTTCACAGAGGAAAGGATATTTTCGTTTTCTCTTTTGTTAATTATGTACTTTGAGACGTGCGCTGTTTAAAAATTCTAACAATAGAGAGTGCTTTTTATATCGTTTTACACAGCTCTTCTAGAGCCCCTTCTGTGCGATCGGGTGGTAAAAAGTTAAACATAGCTGCCTGGAGGTGGTTAGAGTTGCTCTGGCATTTTTGTATGACTTTACGACATCAAAGTTCCATTCGATTTTACTTTATGGGCGTTGATATCATTACATGACAAACTTTGGAACTTCGACTGCTATTTGCGCAGATTACTTGCTCAAGATACGAAACTCTCAAATCGTCGTCTCGATGTGAGAATCCTACGTAGGAGGCTGAAGTTTCAGTTTATCTTGTTTCTGATGATGGTCGAAGCATTAATCGTGTTTGCTCCTGATTTCCTTTACAATGAAAATTCGAGTTATTATTAATGGAGATTAGTGGCAGTAAATATTATTGAAAACATAAGGCTCTAAATATTTATTAATGAAACAGAATGTTTAGTAGTATAAATGAAGCAGTAGTAGTAACACATGGTCGCCCAAGTAGCAAACTACTGAAACTAAACTACGTAGCAAACTAAACATTCGATTTATTCACTTTAATGTATTATTAATTTATTCCTCTCATGATAGAGATCAGAAGAGGACATACGATTGTGTCCCTAGAAAAGCTACTTTTTCTAGCTACAAGTACTTCTAACTTACAGTAATAATTGAGAAGAATATTCACAATATTAGATATAGAAGTTCTTTTGTCGTCTTCTTTCTGTTAGTACTAAAAAATACCAGAACTTATTCTGACTAAATAAGGAAGCTTAACATTCCACTTAACTATTCAGTATTAGGAAAATAATTTCCTAATAACGTCTAAGTGAGTAGAGCAACGTTGGTCATTTATTTTTTAAATCTCCTGTGCACAAAAACCATCTTCTAAGTATAACTGAAAGGTGCTCAAAGCCTAGTGTCCATAATACATGCAGTCTCGCGTGCAGCAGAATTCCTCGATGAATTTTAACGACACTCTAAGGCTGACCTTTTTCAGGCAGACCGTCCATTTTCTGTTCCCTTGGAGGAGTACGCGTGCACTTGTATCTGAATATGCGAATGCTACTCGTTCTTTGCGTCAAAGGGCCGCGGATTTGCGCGAGTCACTATTACATACGAAATGCCTTGCCGCGAAGAACGAACGATCCCTTCGTTTGTGAGGAATTAAAATGAAATTTCAAGGCTGAGTGTCTCGGACGCAATATCTTCTTTTGATATTTCACCGAGAAGAAAATAGGTACATTTCTCAACGGTGCTGTCTGAACAATGCGTAAAGTCTTGTACAATTTTAATTGTGAAGTGAAGGATGGTCCCTTTATCGTGAAATATTTGGAATCGGCGAGGCGAGATGAATTTAATCTAAAGAATGCAGAATTGCAGCCATATTGGCTGTTGGTTAGTAAAGAATATTCTGCAAATACTTTATTATATCCTGTTAGAAAAATACTGTTCAGTGTTTGTTAATTCGTACAGATGCAGATGTGTTGTTAGTTAATTTCAGGCTATTTGCCTTTCTCGTGTTGTAGGATACGGTGTTAGAAGGGGCGTAGATAATTTAGATAATGATTTATTTTAACGTGTTGGAGATTTTCTTTCGTATAGTTAAAAGTGAATTGAGTTCCTTTGTAATTGAAATTATATTTCTAATTTTCTTATAAAATATACAGCTGACAGAGGGGTATTTGTGAAAGTGTTTCAATCATTTCTAAGGCAATGCATCAATTGAAGATTTTAATAAGTATTAAAGATTGGGACTTGAATTAATAGCAAAGGTTATTTTACATTTTTGGTTTATTCTTTCATGAGGAATCGCCTTCTGTCGAGTTACAGAACGTGCCTCGAGACATTGTATAATAAGGCACCGCGTGCATATCGACGCAACCAGAAGAACTTGCTAAGTCGAAAGATATTCCGCGTTACTTAACTTACAAGAGACGTACTCTACCAAAGTTAGAGACAAGAGACTGTACCTAAATTACGAGGACTTGTCGTTGCACTCGAAATCCATCTTCACACAGTAGGTACCTTTCGCCGAGGAATACTTCGTTACGGAATTCCTTGAAATATATTTCATTGGTGCTTTGAAATATCAAAAATTCAAGAAACGCGTGTAGAATATGTTCGTAAACTAATCACGGTTACAATCCCACACAGAATGTATCAATAAATCTTCAGTTTCAAGAAAACCTTCAAACATATTCCATTCCGAAGAAACTTATGCACCATACGTTGAGTGTCGTTGGATTAACGGATTCTAAAGTCATGCAAAAATTCGAATAGCTCAATTTCAAATTAATGAGTTACGTCCGTTCAAGCCCGCCAAGCTGTGTCTAACTAAGTTTATTATAAAATATTATAGAAAATATGGAACTTCGGTATATTAAATAACAGTTTATGTAAATTGCCTGCGTAGAAATCCAGGGGTGCAAGACTCGACACTTGCCTCGATGCCAGATTTATTTTGAGGTTCATAATTATTTTAGACTTCCGACTTGATATCACACGAAGCCTCGTCCGCAATATCGACCCACAGCGATAAAATAAAAAATACGCGCCCACAGAAATAATATCATTTGTCATTCGATAAAACGAAACATAACGACGTTCGCCACAAAAATGCCATCATTCACCCGAGAAGCCTCTACGACCAATAGTTCTGTCCTTCGGGCACGAAGGAGACATAAACGTCTAACGAGGCACTAGCGTACGTCCGCCTAGCAGGATTTACGCAGTCTCGATACGCGTGGCAATGTCGTGTAGCTTCCTTGTACCGCGATCAGGACGAATCCCATAAAGTGGCGAGGTGGATCAGCGTTGAGATGAAGGAGAAAAGTGGTATAAGAAGCTGGAGGAAATGGCATCGTATCGCGTGACAATGACCCGTCCCCTCTCGGTTGATCGTTGCGCGGCGATGTCTTCATACGTAAAAGCAGTTTCTGGTCGGACGATTTCTCTGTAATAACAGAGACAGGCTGCCGGTTGGGGAGGGGAAGACGGTGCCACGATAATCCGGGTTGATGGAGGAGCCTCGAGGACTTGAGGAAATAGTCTTCTGCAGCACGTGATCCGGCCCCAACGACGCTTGTACCGCGAGCGCGTCGCGGAAATCGCTTGCCTACTCCACTCGCGGGGGAAGTAAACTCGGATGTAAAGCAGCGCGAACTGCATCCTCGATACAGTTGACACGGCGGGAATAAAATTTCGGTTGAATTATTCAGGCGATGTTATCGGGCGGCCGCGTATTATCATTGGTACGCGGGCGTTATTATTCATGGAATTTCTTATAAACCGATCGCCGTGCGCGATGTTGCTCAGGCTTCTACCGAATTCATGCTTCTGCATACGTTCATTTCCCTGTACAGTGTCCTTGTAGCACCACATTTGCTTTATGCTTCTCTAGCCTGGAACACTTTTCACCGCAAGCTTTGTATGTACAGTAATTCTGTGCAACAGAAATTCGTGCGCGTTCTAGCATCCGAACTGGTGTCACGTCCCGAGCTCACCATGGGATCGCGACTTACAAAGAGAGGACAGGGTGCGATAGACATCGATTTTGATGAGCCTTGGCACGATGGATCTGTGTCGAAAATAAGTAAAGGGTGTTCAAGCGTTTAAGCCAATAAGCCTTAATGATAGAGATATTTACAAATATCCAATGAGCCTCAATGATAGAGATATTTACAAATATCGTATTGGCTTAAACGCTTGAACACCCTTTACTTATTTTCGACATAGATCCATCTTGCCAAGGCTCATCAAAATAGATGTCTATCACACCCTATCCTCCCTTGTTAGTGCTTCCCAAGCGCCACTAGACGTCAACTCTTTCTCACAAGTGTCAGGTTCCAGTCTCGTTCGTACATGTACAAATTCCAAGTTTATTCCTCTCGGTCCCCATGTGTGTAGCGCGTTTGTGCGCAGGGACAGAGAGGGAAAAAATTAAACTGATCCAATCAACAAAAAGAATTCTTTCGGTCCCCATGGCGGCTAGGGCCCCCAGGGTCCGTTGCCTGACGGTCCCCCCAATACGAAACGACACCTCTCCTCGTATCTTCTTTTTCTCCTCGATCCTTAAAATGCCGATCCACCTGCCCCGCACAGTTACACTCCATTGCGCGTAACCGGCCTTAAGGATTACGTTTGCGCCGGAGGCAACCAGGAACGGCAGTGCCAGACGTAGTGTAAGAGTATATGTACACATTTTATACCCTGTTGGATTGGAAATGTATTGGAACGACTACGACTGCCCAATTCCGAGGTTCTTAGGGTGCAAGTTGCCGTGTGGTGGTTCATCACAGTGTCTTCTTACCAGATCTAACCCAGATCTAACCAGAAGACACAAGAGATCCTCAAGGAACAGAGAATAATCCCCTTATTCTTTAGCAATACGGCCACGGGCCGCTTGCCATCTCTAAACTCTCTCAAGCAAGCAATCCTTCGGAATCTGATAGCTGGGAGGCTCAACGTGGTCATCAGAGTCCACCAGCCATCACCTGACGCGCCCAGCACTGGTTTAGTCTTACGCACCCCTCTTCAACGCCACACACAGCCTAAGTCCCTGTCATAAAACCCTCGAAGACATAACAGCATGGGGATATTCGCCCTGGACTCCATTCAAAAACACGTTGATGTTAACATACCCCTATTCCCAGATCATGCCACGACTACTCTCAGTCGTAATGTTCCTTTAACACCTGAGAGTTCGCAGAACAATATTTGACCTTCCGACAGGATTCGATGTAATGTGTGGGGAAATAGATTGTAACACCGTAAATTACAACTCTCGCTTCTTAATATTGTATTAAGAGAATGTGCATAATCGTTTTAGCTTCTGTGGCAGCATACCGTCAGCTTTTAAGCGTTGCTTAAAGCAGGACGTAGGTTGAGTTAATTGATAAATGTATTCAATGACTTCGTCTAATGTGGTCTCAGTTCATTTTGAAATTTGATAATTGCTAAAGAGTAAGAACTACGGAGTGTAACTTGAAAATGACAGAGTAATATTACACGAAATCAAACGCGATAAATTATTCTACTTAGTATTATGGTTGTATGCACGCAGAAAAATATAATTTCTGAGCTACACGAAACACATAATATCTTTCTAAACAATTTATTCCACGTAAATATTATACAAGTATCCCCCACAATGTACCGATTTCTCCGAAAGCCACGAAATCTCATAAACGAGTTTTGATACACAACCCCTATTCCATTAGTCAAGCAGAACTTCCAAAATGTGTTTCTGAGAGTCTCCGTCCCCTCCGTGCCAGCTCCAAGAAAACAGCGTATCACTAATCTTGTTATAACTTGGTGTATAACATGACAAATTAATCCAGACCTCTGCTGATTGAATTTACCGTTCGCGGCCAATATTCGGCCACGTATAGCAGGGGTTGGGCAAAACGAATCAGTGGCGAGTCGAGTCCAGAATAATCCGCCATTATTGTGGAAAGATGAGGCGTCGATCCTTGGAATTTTTCGCAAGGATTACGCGGATTACATCTCTCACCTTTCCTAGTTAATCTGCTCAGCTCGCGGCAACTATAAAGAGAAATATTCTAGAAACGTGTCGAGCGTGGTTTGAGGTATAAGTTGTCGGTTATCGCGTTGTATTCCAGTCTTGTGACATGTTTTGAACTCGATAAAACCAATCACGTTGACGTGGAACATAGTAATCCTTTCCGATACCCAGTTTGAACGACGTGGTCGTGCCTGGGATTGTACAGAAAGCATGTATTGAGAAATTTGGTGCTCATATAAAGGCATTATTAAAACGAAGGAATAAAAATGAATTTGTTTATGGTTTACAAATGCCTCTGGGAATGAAATGTTACACATTCTCGATGGAAAATGTGTCGAAAAGAGTAAAAAATCGTCGTGGTGCTTAATGGAATCACTAACGATAAGGAATTTTCTAGAAAAGCTTCGTTTTCAAATTTCTGAGTTGCTGAGAAATAATATCCTTGTCGAAAAAGAATATTTCATGGCAGATTAGAAAGTGCTTTCGGAAGATGAGTGTAACTTATATATTTATAAATTCCTTCATGTTTCAACACTGACAGTCTAAAATATGGCGTCCGTTCTACCAGGCCAACGAAGATTCGATTATAAAATTGCGGATCGTTTTAATTGGATTTGACTGTGTATCAAAGTGAATTATCTGAAACGAAGGTACGATGAGATTATTGGCCTCCGATTATACCTGAAGAATATTGAATTTTCGAATTACAGCGGCCTCCTCGTGGAAACCGACATTTCATTACCCACAAGGGAGAGCTTTTGCTAGTAAAAGGCTACAATCCTCGAATTGAACAACGCGTTCGAATGTTTCACAGTTTATTGGGGTCTAAAATTTGTCTTTACGGTTTGGCGAGGCTTCAGGCACCTCGACATACCTCGAGAACGCTTTAGAATCTCTGAAAATGAGAACTATTAAAGGATCTAACCTCCATTGGAGGCTTCTCTTAATTTTCGCCTTGGATATAAAGTCGCCAGTAAATAATTCTGCTACATTTTATTTCGTACCAGGATGCGCAGGTGATTCGAGAAGATTTTCTGAAGAATAATATCTTCACCATGAACACAAGTATTATGCTAAATTTTCTATGAAATTCGATTTATTTTGTACATGACCCAAAATTAAGGGTGGTTTTTCATTCTGAAGATTCTTACGGATGGGGGTGAAACTATTCTTCGATGTTCCATGCAGTGTGTTTTATAAGAAAACATTCGTTGACAATTTTCTTTACAACTGAACATTTTCATGATTCATTAAGACTTGTTTATCTTAACAATCTTAAATGGGATTGTTAGCAATTTTGGTATGTTTATAAAGTTCTTGATCATCTGAGTAATTTTTACTTGAACCAGTTTCAAGAGTACTGCACGTGTGAAAACTTACAGTGACATATAGTTCCTGTCGTGTGGGTTATAACATGTCAGACGATATACGGTTTTGTTTCCCTTACTTTCTATAAATCATTTCTCTCTTCTACTGCAGCCGCGCAGATCAATCATATGTTTTTCATACCATGCCACACAAACGTGTCTAACGTGTTTATCTTCGTCAAAACGGTTTACAGTAAAAATTTCTTACATTAACAAAGTGTTACAATAGCGTACAAATGACTGAACAGTGGGTGGCCAAATTATTATACTCAAACAAAAACGTTCGAGATGTTGTAAGTTTAAGCGATGGAATAGCTGTATCTCTGCGGTAAATGGTCGCAAAAAATATTTAAAACACGCATTTCAACGCTTGAAGTTTCTAGTTTTTTAATAAAGGATTCATTTTTTTTTATTCATTATGATACTGTTTTATCAAAATGAAGCGCAGGAAACGAAGTTTTAGCAGTTTGTGCCAGGTTTGAACGTATGCAGGGGTTAAAAAAAAATTTCCGATAAATCCAACTAAGAGCTCTTATGATCAAACATTTTTCTTTAACTCCGTTTTTTTTATTTTGTTGTATGATTTTTATTGACCGAGTTATTCGGGACAAAAAAGTTACTTTTCACTTTGAACACCTATAACTTGCGAACTCATGATCGTAGACAAATTTTCACGCGTGTTTTGGAAAGCTAAGGAAGTTTCCTTTCAGAACCTTTAGTTATCAATTTAAGATTTTTTTAATCGTATTAAATCCATTTTAAAATGATCCAAAAAATTCACGAAAATGTTTTGAGTATAATAATTTGGTCACCCTCTCTAAACTGTATGAATAATAACAATAACAAAACCATACTGAAATATACATTTTGTAACAGTTAAACAATCAGCGTGTTACGAATGTTATTAAACATTCAATGGAACGTAGCTGCATTATTATCACTCTTATCAAGTTCCTATCAAATTAAGCTCCTCGCTACTATGTACGTATAATTTACAACCCTTTTATTTTTTCTTCTATTCTTCTTGTAACCATTCTACCTACATCCTTTATTTTATGCTCCGCTATCTGTTTATCCTCTACACCCCTCTTATTTTTCTTTTGTACCAAAGGGTTTATCTCGTACAAGAAATAAATGAATAAAATAAATTCTCTAGGCCCAGCTAGTCTTTGTCACCCCAGCACAATGGGGGCCTCCGAAAATTGCCCTCGCGTGCTAGGAAAACTGGCGCCACGGCTATGGAAAGTCGTGCTCGGGCTACGAATGCTGGCGCCTTGAATTATAAACATTTTCGCTCCAGACGCTAGATAAAAGTTTCCGCCTAACGATGAAACATATGTTACACCCTGAAGCACATACTTTCCAATTCACTATTTAAAGTCATAGTTAATTAAAATCCAAAAGCCGCCACAGCCAAGCGCCTTCTATTGCCATTAAAAATCTCACCCTGCAATTTCACCCATTCCATCCACCACTCACGAGCAGCCAACCACCCCGTTTCGCGCCCACTCGCATGGCGTTCCCCCGCTCAAGGCGACGCGGCAGCAATTTCTAAAACAATATTATCCCTTGGGCTTGCAGGCATCCCGGATGCGCCACCGTTCGCCGTGTGGGGAAGAATCCGACGCAGCCAACGGAGATGTTTGCCTGAATTAAGTGCGGAGGCGAGCCAGCCCCTTAACGCCCCGCGACGACCAACAGCCGCCGCGTAGCTACGTGCATTCAAGCGGCCCGTAAATTACTCGCCGCGAAGGAGCCTCGATGCTGGACGGACAGTAATTCGAAGGATATTCGCGGATCCTCATAAATTCGCGGCGGCCGCGCGAGAACCGTGGCTTCGCGGGGGAAGAAAGGAAGAGACTTGGCCGTGGCGGGCGGCCAGGTGCCGTCGATATCCTGGGCCGACGTTTCCCCGCTGAGTTATTGTTTGGAATATCTTGGGGGGTTCGTGCTGATCGATCGGGCCCGGCATTATCATGTAAAACGACCGTCGGACATGTAAATTTCGGCGGATCAGCGAAGAAGAGAGCGCGTTCCGCGCGATTGGCCCACATCATGGAGCACAGTGGAGCAGCCACGATCGATTAGATGCGGGATCTTCGCAGCCGAGGGGATTTAATAACGCAGCGGGACCCATGCCCGAAAATGTCAATCGGCTGTCACGAGTTACCGGTAAGCTGGAAATTTGTGTATCACGGGGGTCGGGGTCGGGGTCGGGCAGAGGCAGGCTTCAGCGGAGCCCGTTTACGCGAAATACGTTCTACCGCGGTTCAGTCACGTAACTGGTACCGCTTGTGGCTTCTTTTTAGCCGAGGCGATACGACCAGGAGGGGGTGGTTCGATAGCATCTACCTTGGTCGGTCCTTAGGCTTTTAGCTGGCTGTATACGGGGTGTGCAGGAAAAGTTTGCGTGAAATTTTAGGGGTAGGAAATTTTGAGGGCAAGTATGAGATGATGGCGAGGTAAGTAGGGGTCCTTTCAGGGGAGGTACTTCTGTGGCTTCTGAGTGGTGTTTAGAATACATTGCCGTTCATAAGTATCAGGACACCAGCTGTGTTTGCATAGAGTGTGATATTGGGTAGAGATTGAATGCTTCTCACTGCTTTCAATTTAAAATACTAAATAAAGTAGAATTTGTTAGAGTTCTTCAATAAATTTGCAACGTTTGAACAAATTATTCCAGACAGGGTAGGGGTTCTAATATTCATGCAGAGCAGTGTGTGTAGATTTTATAGAGAGTGAGGTAGAGGACGTAGAAAAGGTGGGTATATTTATAAAACTGTGATCTAATGTCATAGCATTTTCTGTGAAATGGTGATGCAGATGGAAGTGTATAGGGTGTCAGGAGAAAGGTTTAGGGTTTTAGGGGGTAGAAAGTATCTACGAATCGGAGGGGAAAATGCGTAGTGGGTGTAGGACGACAGTCAACTTGAAGTTCAAGTGTTATACTGATTAACTCGATTTGTGATGTAACAGAATTCAGGGGGGGCACCACTGTAATGGGACGAAAAGTAAAGGTATCTTTGGAAATTTATTAAAAGCAAACTATGTAATGAAGCTGTTTTAAACTTTCAGGACTTTTTATTGGATATTTAAGTTATACGAATATCTTTATTTAAATTTATTTAAAGCAGATTTATAAGTTGTACAGAACCAGTAACTTATGGCTGCAGAAAATTTTCGCCGACACGGTTGACAGTTTTCTGACGAAACGGTTCTTTGGAAATCAAAAAACTAAAAAGTTTTAGAAACTATAGACAGGTTCGATTTTAAAAATTTTGTAAAATAACAAAATGACGGACCATCTGAAAAAAAATTGTGAAATTTGGTTCTAGTAAATTAACCTCTTTCGTTGTCAAAGAAATAGTAGAAGGAAACGACCAATCAAAAAATCCCCCGGCGTGCCATAGCCATCCGCTTATAGTTTCTAAAACATTTTTGGTTGTTGATTTTAGAAGCACCGTTTCGTCGGAAAACAGTCAATCAGATTTTTTGCAGCGCAATGTTATTGGTCCGGTACAGCTTGCAAATCTGCTTTAAAAAAATTTTAAAAAATATATTCCTATAACTTAAATATCTAGTAAAAAGTCTTGAAAATTTTAAAAAGATTCATTACGTAGTTTGCTTTTATTAAATTTCCAAAGATACCATTACTTTTCGGGCCATTACAGTGGTGGCTCTCCTTAAGGGTGAATGGGATAAATGCGAAATATGCAACGCCAATAAGATCTGTACACCTAAGTTTAACCCTCTATAAACCAAATCTGTCATTCCGTCTCAAAAGTGTACACATAATAGGATATGGTCAATATTAGAAACTATACCTATTATAGGCCCATTTTACCCATTAGTGGATAATACATATTATTAGACAAATTTAATCTAATTTGTCACTTTGGTATACCTACGTAATAACATACACAGATATGCCATTTTACCTCAAAGTTTTAATGGGTTTCAAAGCGTTAAACCGAAGAAGGGAAATATTACCAACTTCTTCAAATAACAATCGAGCTATCTCAACCATTGAACCCTTCGGGGGTTCCTCGAAATTCCCGCAACTTCGAAATCCATTCGTTCGGAAAGCACCAGGGCGGGAGCCGCGCGAGCGAGTGTAACATTTAAATCACACGTTCGATGACCCAGTGAGCACGTAATTCCACAAACAAGATATATTCTGTCTACGTAAGTATCAGTTGAATCGCGACTGACCGACTTACCGCCGAAATTATAGGGCTCCGATCTTGCCCGTACGATGGAACAGGTACGAAAGCTGGTGGAACGCAATCCCTGAAATTTCGCCGGCTATTCCCTGGTCGAAACATTACTCGTGGATTCTGTTTAATTAAAAAAAAAAAAGGCGGGCCACGATGGTAGTCGCTTCCCCAGCTTTTTCCACATCCACCTGGGGAGATTCGATTCGAATAAAATCAAGCTCGTAGCTGTGACGGCGATAAGCTTCGACAAATTCCTCCCAGCGAAATGTACTTTCGAAGAATAAGCTCCGAGATAAACCCTTGTCCGGGGCAACGTAATTCACGCTAAGAGATTGAAGATTTCTGTGGAATGCAAAAGTCTCCGTGGGCACTTCTCTCGCGAAGTAATTCATACACTCCACTGTTGACGTAATATGGTTATCGCTAATTAAAATTGAAGGAGCGAGGAAGAAAGGGAAAGTCGAAAAAGCGAAGTAGACTAATAAAAACATTGGTAAAGTACACTTCTCCTGAGCAAAACTGAGGGGGGTGAAACAAAGGGGAAGCTTGCAGTACCTTTATAATGTTATTTAAAGTAGAATAGTACCGCATACAAGACGAACCTTTTACACCAACCGAATATTATATCAAAGCAAAATTACAGACGGCACACGTGCGCGTGTGTGTGTCGGTGCACTTCACAAATGGAATCGTTATGATTCCGTATTCACGGGGGTAGTTCGTTCAAGGTGTCGTATGAAGTTTATGCGAGGGGGAAACCGTGGCGGCTAGCAATTCCAGCGAAGCTCGAACTCTTAAGGGTAGTAAAGCGCTAATTAACGTTGCCCAGTCACGGAAGGCTCGATCGTGACCACGAATCGCACACGAACCGCGGCTTCGTCATTTTCTTTGTCGTGCCGCCGTGATAGCAGTCGGTCCTATCATACCGAGAGCAAACTTCCATCTGACCGCTGCTGCATTCTCGGAATCGCAATTCAAACCCTTCGTTTCAGCCGATCGCGAGTTCCCGGCCCCGCGCCCCTTCGGGTCGCGATGCTTCGAACTGCCGGGGCTCCTGGAACACCGAAAACAATCGCGACACGCTTGATACCATTCGTGCCCATGGCATTCATCTGATTTGCACTCTCGACTCCGTCGGAATATTGCTAGGCGATCGGTGACGTTGGTTTCTGACGCGTTCCGTACCACGTGCGCCACGATATGCATGTATTGGAAGTGGAAGTTTCAAACGAAGGAAAATGTAAGGAATTAAAGTGGAACAAAATAAAGTTGGAATTACGAGGATATGATATTATCAGTATTTTTGTGTAATTGAATGTCGGAAGTGGGGCTTTCATTTAGAGGAAGAATGGATTTCTTAATCCAGTGTCGAAATCGAGGTAGAACAAGAAAAACTGAAATTGGGATAATTAGGGTGGCTTGGTGTAATATGCCACAGTTAATTTTGAAGCATGGTATCTGGCCAGTATAAGTAGATATAGGGAAAACGATTTAACCATACGAATGTATGATTAATCATGTTTAATGGCTAATAATTACAGATATGTAGCTCGTATAGTTTAATAATAACATTAAAAATACAAAAGTCTTCTAAAGTGGCATACTACCTAAGGTGGTGGGTAATATGCAACAAGCCCTGGCTTTTAAACTAACGATTAACAATTCATGAAAATTAATGATATTTTAAAATATATTCTCGCGTTGGCAGTTGCACTAAATTGAACGGAATGAGCAGTCAATTATCGTCACCTCTGAATTAAATCGGAACGTTACGTGGCATACTATACCAAGTCACCCCAGTTAATTCAACTACAATTTCAAGAACAGTGCTCGTTCCCAACCTGCAGGCTCATGAAACCCTTGAATAAACCAGGGATCAAAAAGTTCTGGAACTCGCGTATTTAAAAAAAATTCAAATAAGTAACACATTCAGAATATCAATTTAACTGTAATAATTACTTATTATTGTTGTAGTACTATTCACTGAACAGTATTCAGTATCTGTTACAACGATTCAGAACTTTTTTAATATTGATGAACAAAATATTTGTTCCTGTTATAGAAAATTTTTTATTTTTATATCTTATAAGTTCCATTCCTAAAACTTTTATTTTCATTGGGACTTATAATTTGAGAACATTTTTAAAAAAGTTCCACCGGCCATGTTTTAAATAGAACCCATTGAAAAGATCCAGAACCCTTTCGAACCCTGGATTGAACGTAGTTCAATCTTTCTCCGACGAACAAGCAGCAACGAACAGTATTAGGAAGCTACCAGAGGTGGAATCGCTACCGAGTTCCCACAAGGAGCTTTAATGCCTCTCAATTGGTATTTCAAACACATCTTCCATACCCAGAAACTATCAGTGCCTCCACCAAGTAAATACACCCGAAAATCGAAATAGTCGACTAAAACTACAAATCATCAAGAAGCAACCAACAATCCCTACGACATCTGACCATTCGACGTCCCTTCGTTTCAAGAATTCGGGTCCAAGGGTCGTTCCCTTGGAAAGCCTCCGTTTCTTAAAAGCCCCTTCAGTTTGTTTACCATACATAACATATGGCAAAGCCAACTGAAACCCGTTCCCCAGGTCGATTCGCCAAACAGCACGCCCACCAGCCGCAGATACATTAAGAGCTAAGTGCTTCGGCGAAGCCAGGCACGAGATCGCTCCTCTTTGCGCGTACGTGCCACGTGGTCTGGTCGGGGAGCGTTTTCAAAAATCACCTTCCGTTTCGAGAGTGAGCTCACGTACGCGGCTGAATCGTGGCCCGGAAGACGGAGAACCGTGAAACAGCGGCCAGTTAAACTTCGGGGGCTGTTCACTTCGGAAGCTCATAAAGCGTTCTTTATGGCCGCCGAGACCTAGGGCAACTTGCGCATCCGCGTTTTATCATCCGCGGAGGACGCCACTCATGAGGCTTTTTCACCTTCGAACGCTGCTCCGCGTGACCCCGTGCTCGGGACATTCATCAGGCAATGGCTGTTGCTTGGGGATCGCGCCGGCTGAACACGTGTGTAATTTTCCCTTCCATTCACGTGGTTTATGTGGGTGATAAAGAACGAGCTACTGCTGTTTTGATGTTTGGTGAGAAAATATTGTGCTCTGGTTTGTCGCAGTGGAGATAGGTAATTTAGTTATTTCCGTTTGTAAATGGTGCTTTGTGCTTTGACTGGGTTCGGTATTATTGTGATTTTGTAGATATTATTGTTTAGAAGTCGTAGGGCAGTTGTTGACATTTTCGTTTAACTTTTCGCGTTACCGATCGGCACAAAATAGTGTCCAGCAGTATATGAACCACCATTATAATTACAGTACTGAAGAATAATACCAGAAAGTCCTACTGCAAGGAAACACTTCTTGCTAACAAACGATTTCGTTCAGGGGGGATTCTCGTCTAACAGCCCCCAAAGTAACTGACATTTAAGAATTTTTTTTCAAAAAACTGTCGGTCATCTTGGATTAAACTCTTTTGGGATATAAGGAGGTATCTTTAAACTTGAAGAAAATATTTTTTTTTTATCTCGATCCTCCTTATTATTTCTTAATTATTGTGGAATCTTGTCCACCTCTTCGACAATGTAGCTCCTGTTGGCGGGATGTGTAGCATTTATCACAGTCATCTGATTGAGAAAAAAATAGAACTTTCTTAAAGTTAGATAGTTTACGCTGGTATTGGTCCACTTTAAAGAAAAAAATATGAAAAATTGAAAGAGTTATAGCGTTCGAAAGAAAAACTAAGGTTCTTCCTTAAACAAATTTTTCATATTATTCTTTATATCGAAGAAAAAAGTATTATAAATAAAAACTAAAATTAAAATTTTAGGTTCAGTCCCAGCGTAAATTATTTAACTTCAAGAAAATTTGCTTCTTTTTGCAATCATATGACTGTGACAGGTGCTACACCTGACGTCAACATCGTCGAAGAGGTTAACACGATTCCACAATAATTAATAAATAATAATAAAAAATCTACAAGTTTAAAGATGCCTCCTTATATCCCAAAAAAGTTTAATGCAATATGACCAATAGTTTTTTCAAAAAAAAAATCATAGGTTTCGGAGGGTGTTACACGAGAATCCCTAGTTAACCTCCACTAATTGACGAAGTTTTCCAAACATTCCGATTTCATCCCTTAAAAATTAACTGACACATGGCGCCAAAATTGTCTTCCCTCCTCTTATGAACAAAAATTTCAATCCAAATCGCTGTTGATGTCCAAATTCCCTCCTTTCAAACCATCTAGGGCACCACGTCCGTGTGGAAATTTCGGAAAACGACCTAAGCGTTAGTAACGAATACCGCGTAGCAATTATTTATCTGCAGCATAACATTGAGCGACTCTGTCGGAAAAGTTTCCGCGCTGAAAAATGGGAGCGGTGTATTTCAGTTGCAGGCGTTCCCTTATATTGACCGCGTATGTCCTTCCCCATAATTCACAAATACGGCCTTTGGTAAATGAAAAAATATGGTATATTTATATGAAACGTTTAACACACGACGAGCGTGGCGGTTACACGCCGCACGAAAATGAATAAGCGCCAACAGCCATTATTCATTCCTCGCGCGCTCACTGTAAAACGATATTTTACGGGACTGTGCTCTGATGAAAATGTATGGAGTATGAAAAAAGAGAAGTAAGGAAAGAAGAAAAAATGGGGAAATGCAAAATAATTAATCTTGTTGTTGAGTTAAGACCCGCTGTAAAGTGGGATAGGTACATGACGCCAGCTGCAGGCGTTTGTCGCGAAATTTTATACTGGGTGATTCCCTGAAAGCCGTCGTTCGGGGTAACTTTTTATCTGCCGGTTTCAAGAAAAGCGTACATACGTATATGTATATATTTTCGTATATCGTATGCTTTCAAAAATACCGGGCTAACCCTGAAGCTTTTAAATGCCATTGTTAAGTATAATAGTGGTTAAAAGAAAGTTTAAACTCTGAACGATAATAAAAAGAAGACAGTTCCACGAAAAAGAATACCTTTACATCCCATAAATTGGAGGATTGCCAAAATATGCCAGTGATATCAACATAATATATTTCATATTTTGCGTATAACTTTTTAATAAAGAATTTGTAGACCCTGCTTTCTATAGTAATTTCGTATCGTGCTTAACTATGGAACGCGTTGATAAAGGTTGCATGAAAATGTGTCAGACACCCTGTATAAAAATTGCAATAAAAATGCAAGTACCTACAGTGCTTCCCGAGAATTTTTGCAATTTACGCTCAGTGTGTGCTTAGGTTGATAAATATTGTTTAAGATAACGTTAGTGGAAGGTATTATTTAAAATTATGTTAAGTGGCATCTCTTTAATATTCTTCGCGTAATACATCGGTGCTTTTTTTTAAAGGTAATTACGGCGAATTTATAATAGCAAAAGTATGCAAACGAATTTTGTACTTGAAGCTTGATACATATTAAAGTGCAGAATATAAAAATGCACGCCCGCTCGTGTGTAGGGGAGACCGGGGCTAAAAGTTCCGGGGGTAAGTTGTTCCGACGGCTCTATCTTCAAAATAAAAAGAGCGTTGTACTTTAAATTATTTTTTCCGTGTGAGTTGATCACGCCACTCTGTCGCCCACTTTAATAGCGTCCGCGACAGCGAATTGTGTGGTTGTAAGCAAGGACCTATTAGTCCCGTACCAGATAAGTAAAAATTTTTCTATCATTACTTTTTGGTCTATTTCAATTATTTAACGTCGATATTATAGATTGAATCGTTCTTATGGATCAAATGACATTTAAGAACATGATGTAATAGTGTTTATCGTTTGAATACATGTATAAGCAGAATAGTCTTTGAAATTGCTACATGTGTCGGTAGGGGCTAGTTGTTACCGTGACTTGGGGCACGTTGTTACCGTAAAAACTTGCCCCGCCGTAAATAGGTCTGTGAAGATAGCACCCCCAAATTCGATTTTTAAAAGAAACTAAACGGCATTCGTTTGTTCATCGTATGCCCACGTTTGTCCATAAAAAATTTTCGTTTGCCCACCCTCCAAAAAAAAGTTATGAACAAAATAAAAAATTTGTCTTCATCACCCACGATGAATGCATTTCAATTTTTTAAAAGAAGGATACGAATATACCCGACCTGGCCACGTTTGTCCACTCTCAGATTTCATTTGCCCACCCTCCAGAATTTAAATAAAAAATAAAAACCTCGAAAAGAAGGGTACAGGTGAAGCGATCGCGTTAAAGTTCGATTTTTCTGGAAAATATTATCGAAATCGTTCTTTCAACGATGCGGTTCATTAGTTTAGATGTAAAAGAGATTTGCCCATGCATTAATTTCGTATGCCCACCCTCCAGAATCGAATTATTAATAAAGATAGCCAAGGAGTGCGTCGTTGGAAAGAATTCGAGTGTATCGCAGACATCTGTTTACGTTTCGGCAGTGGCACTCGGCGCTGCTACCCCTTAGGGTATCAGCGCTGCGTGTCGTCATCGAACGTGCCGAAACGTAAACAGATGTCTGCGATACCCTCGAATTCCTTCCAACGACGCACGAAAGTCAGTCGGTCTACAGAGTTCGGACGCAACTCTTGCAAGACCGTGCATTCATTTACGGTTTGTGAAGTAACTGTGAGATTATATTATTTTCCGTTGTGCGATATCATTGCGGTAATTAGTGAAAAATGACTAGAAAACCACTCTGGTGTTGTTCTGCACATGCTGCAGATGTGTGAAAAGTGTGAAGTGTTCGATGAGCGATACAAATTTAAGTGTCGTTCCAATAAAGTGAGAAAGAAGTGTGTGCAACATTTTTTGGATAACATGTCACCAAACACCTTCAACCTTTACGGTAAGTACAATTGATTTTGATAATTCATTCGGGAAAAAACGAACGGAAAGGTATTCGGTTCAACGGGTACCGCACTTCTTGGCTATCTTTATTAATAATTCGATTCTGGAGGGTGGGCATACGAAATTAATGGATGGGCAAATCTCTTCTACATCTGGACAAACGATATGCATCGTTGAAAGAACGATTTTGATAATATTTTCCAGAAAAATCGAACTTTAACGCGATCGCTTTAACGGGTACCGCACTTCTTGGCTATCTTCATTAATAATTCGATTCTGAGGGTGGGCATACGAAATTAATGCATGGGCAAATCTCTTCTACATCTAAACTAACGAACTGCACCGTTGAAAGAACGATTTTGATAATATTTTCGAGAATAATCGAACTTTAACGCGATCGCTTCATCTATACCCATGTTTTCGCGGTTTTTATTTTTTATTTAAATTCTGGAGGGTGGTCAAATGAAATCTGAGAGCCACGTATCCAATAGAATAGCACACGATTAAAAGGAACTAACACGAATTGCAGGATTTGCAATCGGGTCATTGCACGCCAACTCGATCACTTTTTCCCTCGGTGTCTCGGATTTTCTTTAAACTTGAATACGTTGTAGTCTTCGTGAAATTAGGGAGGGTTTAATTCACCATTGTACCGATTTCAAGTTCCTTTAAAAAATACAGGGCCTTGAATTTTGTGATTTTTGCATATTTTCGTGAAAATGTGTTGTACTTATGAATTTTTATCTCGGAAACTATTTATCGGATTTAGTTGATTCGTGCGTTATTTTAATCTATAAAGATCGACCTTCCTGAATAATTTTGTTTTCGGTTAAAAAATCCTTTTTACAATAATGAAAATTATAAACAAGGTTTTATTTTGCAACTTTAGGCTCAAGGTCGCCATATTGAAAATCCGAAAAATACTACCACATTCGCTGAAGAATTTTCTATAAAATAAGCCTATCTCTTGTTGGTAATTTGTATATTCAACGCCGTAGGAAGCTGTTAAAGCCAGCGGCGATTTCGATATAAAAAAGAGCACCTACGGTACCCAAAGGGTTAAATACCTATCTTTCCACATCAAACGTATCTGTGACTCACGTCCAGTATTTCAAATACGTTCACTCCACAAAGGCATCTCTAGTTCAACGAACACAGAAATAAAAGGAAACACTGTGTGCCAGTGTCTACGACCTTTCCACTTCACAACGGCCTAGAGAACGTGCTAGCTACCGAAGTTCCGCGGGCTTCCGCGCGGTACACACAGTACACGCAGAAAAGCATCGTTCCCAGCGAGATGGCGGATAGCGTTCCGTTAGATAATTATCGTTCGTTATCTCTGAAACGTTTCCACGCGCCCCCGTCCGGTTAGCCCTTTTAAAAGTAAGTTATAAACAGCAATCTCGCGATCTAATCCCATCCGGAGACGCTGACGGTAACCGAAGGTTTCGCCGGCCCCAGTTCGGTGGGACGTGTACCGAGAAAGGCTCAACGCTAGCCAGAACTGCTTAGCGTGTCGCTTGTAACACGAGTTCCTCTTATTTCAATGGTGGCACGTAATGCTGCTTTCGCGTGCATTCCCATCGATCGGCCCGAATATCGCCGAAGTAATCTGCCAAGCGTAGGAAATAAAGGAACGGAACAACCGAGACGGTCTGGCAGCCCTTTCATTCGCGCTCCCCGTGAATCGCCCCGCTCGCTTCTAACGTGTTTCGTTCAACGGAGTTGCAACGGCCACCATCTGTTTTTGCGGTTAGAGTGCACAGGGTGCGAGGGAAGAATTAGAACCTTTTTCGAAGGGGGCACTTTCGTGGTTCGTTAGTGGTATTTTAGATTTGTTTGCTCGGTAGAGGTGGTGATCGTTTGGAAAGTACATGGAGGAAGTGGTGAAATGAAATATTGCCTGGGTTATTGTCTTCGTTTATTGATAATAGCAGAATTTTTAAGCTTTCTACTGATTCTTATGTGCAATTTTAGGGGATTATCGGTGGATCTTGAAGGAAAGGGTAGTCATGTAACGATGTGAATTAAGGGGTTACATCCACCTAGAGGTTCGGAAAAAGCATACAAGTTCAGGAATTTTTTCTTGGAAAAGTATGTGTCAAAATCATACATAATGTTTTTCTACTAGAAGATACATCTTTTCAAGATTTCGACAACTTTCTATATTAGTGGCCAAAATTGTCACACTTGGGTAATAAATATATTAGTTTGGCTATGAAACTGACCAAGTCCATCATTCCATCCTAAAATCCTTAAGGGGGTATTCGCTCGAAAGTGTGTGGCAATGGACAGTTTTATGAATTTTTTCCTTTCGAAATAAACGTTCTACATAGTTCCGGTTTTGTGCATTTGTTTAATAATATGTTACCAATATTTTCACGCCGTTACATTAAAAAGTGATAAATATTTATTATGTTAGAGGTGTTTATGTGCGACCACTTTGAAAAATTCCTCCTTCACGATTAATATGATTGTCCCCGTTGTATTCGTCTGAAATAAAAAAATGGAAAATGAATAATTATGGACTTGGTCAGTTTTACCAACAAGCTAACAATACCGCCCTAGAAAAAATCATCAAATCCTTCCATTTCTTCACAATCCGCCATGAATTTCTAACAGTTCAAATTCAAACATTACAGATACGTACTTCAGAATTTCGTTGCCGTTACTGGTAAATTAATAAGCTGCGTCCATCGCATTGATTATATTTCACTTGATAGTTTTCTCCGTCTTTTGCAATTTGTCATCCGGCGTTAATTGAAGGAATGATGAACAAAGTTCAGCCTCCACAATGGTTAATCCAGAATCTTGTAATCTCGACGGGATTGAAGGGACAAATGCACGCAGGCAGCTCGCGACATCACGCTTCTAGACGATTTTTCCGTAAACTTGGTGGCGTAAGGTCGCTCGAAATCTTCTTGTAAGCGTTAACGTGGAGTGTATCGCGCTAGAAGTTCGCCGGAAGTTTAGTCATATATGCTAGACTCGGCAGTAACTAACAGCAGAAGCTCGCTTGAGATGTTCTTGTGCGCGTTAGTTCACGGTAATTCAAACTAAAAGCTCGTTTGATATTTGCTCGCGTTCGGAATGAATTCGAAATGAGTTTTGCAATTTGCTGGCGCGGTGTGTAATGCATTTACAGTGTACAGCTTAATGGATGCCACGGAGGTTGATCATCCGAAACTGAGCACTGGAAATTAGGCAATCCCCTTGCTCTTGTCGAAGATCGAAGAAATTATGTAAAAGAATGTTTGGAACAGGTACATTTTGACGAGAAATTTTTGTGACAAGTAATATTTCCCTTGAGATTATCTTTTACTTTCATTCAAATTACTGATTTTTCGTTTTTATTATTGTGAAATGGTAAATAAATGATAAAGATTACTGAGAAAATTCGTGAAATAATCTTGATCAGATCAGTTGGTCAAAAATGTTGTCTCCTATAAAATTTGAAACAATTAAGAAAATAATTTTATGTTATAAATTGAAACGTCTAATCTTAATTCTCTTATTATGTCTGTATTTACATTTCACGTTTCTGATTTATCTCCTTACACTTCTTTTGCTTAAGAAGCAACACGAAGTTCTACGGATACTCTTTTGAGTATTCAAAGACAAGTATTAGAGAGCTGTCGATCAGTCTTTGCGAAGAACAGAGCAGAGTTCTTGATTAATTTAGGAGATTGAATTCAGAAGAGTAGGTTTCTATAACGAGCAGTAAAACGATCAAATAAATTCCAATCTGTAGAAAGGTTCCTATATCTTTATCTAAATCTAAAATGCACTATCTATCATCGCAGATCCTTGACTGACTTCTTTTCAAAGAATCAAGTCCCTATTTAATCCCCCCAGAAGCAGTCATCGATTTAAATAATCGTTATCCCAAAGTATCACTAATCGAAATCTCATTCCTATCGAGTACCACCTACGTCCTCTGTGCATTTCCTTCGACTATCCTCCATCAGTCCCTCGTTTCCATTTCGCCCCTCTCGCAAAACCCTGCATTAACGATAGCCAAGGACCAAATTTGATAGTAAATGGACAGTGTTCGCTGTCTGAATAATAAGGAGCCGTGATTGTGCGTCGGTGCTTGATATGCCAGGGAAATTTGATTTGATATATTGCCACCCAATCTCGCGTCCACTAATGTTAATATCAGCTTTACACGCGAGCCGCTTGAATTGCGATGCAGTGGGAATTTTGGGTTAAGTAGAACTCGTTGGTCGAGTGGCGTTGTTTATGATGTGTCTGTGCTTCAATTCTGCCGATTGTTTACGTTGTATCGACAGCTTGACAAACAATGCACTAATTTTACGCAATTTTATGTAATTTCCAAATTGTCCAATGAAACATTTTGCGGGTTCCTCCGGTTTTGGGTAATACAACTTTTCTATAAAATATTATTATTTTGTCGGTGTTCTCCTGTTCCATTCTATTCCAATTTATTTTATTCTATTATTTAAGATTAGCTTTAATTGTAGCAGTAATTCTAAGCTACTCTTATTTGTCACTTTGCTAATTTGTCGTACTGTGGCCTCATTTTTAGAATTTGTAAGCATGCAGACTCCTTGAGTAAAAAGTTAATTATTTTAATAACAACTTTTGGGAATTTCAAGCATTCAATTATAGCTACATTTCGCGCACTGTAATAGATAGTACATACATATGTAGCTGTCATATTGTGGTTTCTATCATCTAGTCATCTTTTCAAATTTCATGAAATTTTGTATGGAAATTGTATTTTATTGTGTGAATAGATATTTCTGGAATTATTACTGTTCAAAGAACTACTAAATTTCGTTCGGAGGCAATTTTTATTCCATAAAATTCGAACGTGTTAATTGCAATCAGCGAAGAGTTCCGTGAACTCCACGATATTCTGCCGTTTTCTCTGCAGAGAAACGTCGATTTTCGAAGCGGTTCTTTCATTTGAGGGCATCGACGTGTTGCAAGCACATTTTGAATGGCTTTTGAATCGCGTGACCAATAACACCTCTGCTCTAGATATCCCGCGTTCCATGCTCGATTTATTGTTTAATTTGGAATGTAACACCGCCGATTCAATAATCGCCCATTGTTTCAGGGGGCAATTATAACGTTAATACTCGGTACAATTATGTAGCTTTACGAGTATCTACCATGCAAGCTCGCTTCGAGCGAAATTCTAGTAAGTCAAGTTGATGCTGTTAATATTTTACACCTTTTGGCTCGAGTACCTGCCACGTGGCAGTGTATAGTCCCAATTAATAGAATCGAACCTTTGATATTAAGATACTGCGATGAGCGTATCTAGAGAAAGAGGCATACTATCATTAAATTTCTGACGTGGTATCTTCGATGAATATTACTTATATTTTAGAATTTTTAATAGAAAGCAAAGGTTGATATGGTTATATTGTTTAAGATATAAATATCCAATTAGTATCCAGTCATAGATAGGAATATTTTTTACTTCTTCAGCGTGAACTTAACTTATTTTTAACAATTAATCACTGTTGATTTCAAAGGTAAAAATAATAGAGTACCTGAAAGATGGCCAGCCTATTTTAAAAAGTACATGTCAAACATTTCACTTCGCATAAATTCCTAAAGACACAAACTACTTGGAAACGTAAAAATCTCTGGAATGACTTTCTTTAGGTATCTCACTTTATTTCACCATTAATAATTTCGTATTATGGGTACGTGAACAACGTGTAGTGATGGCTTTACAGTAGTGTTATTATTATATAACAAAGGAGTCTTCCCGCGTCGGTCGACTTACTATAGCATGCACGAATCAGAATTTAATAAGCTCTGGGTCAGTTATTGCATCCCAGCCTTTGTTTCGGGGCAACACGGTACATAGTACATACTTGGTCTTCTTTGTTTGAGGATAGGTACATTATGTGTATTAAAGGAAGCACCAGGTAAGAAGAATTAACGTAATGACGAGCGTTGCAGAAATATATACATATGCTTATCTTAGGCTACTGCATAATAATGGAAGCATTAAAAAGTGATAGTACAGAAGAAAGTAACGAGGTACTAAAGGATATAATATAAAGCTAATAAACACAGATAACCAGTGCTGCTTGAGTACACTCGTGAATGGCTAGTTACTTCAGTATTATACATTAACCCTCGGTGGTGACACTGGGTCAAAATGACCCTCAATTTGACTTTTAGGTAAAATATTTTTGAGGTGTCATTGAAAATGGTACTACTGTTTAAATATGATGATATTTTAAATGTTACTCTTCAACGATTAAATCAACGATAATCGATTAAGCTTTATCTCAGAATTTTTGCGGTTTAATTTAACAGATAGTTTTTAACCCTTCGTTGCCACTCTGGGTGTGAGCCACCCAGGTATGTCAAAGTTGATCGAAAAAGGAGGTGTGTCAACGAAGGGTTAAATAGCAGCTGATAGAAAATTAGCTTGGGTCGTATCGACCCAGTGTGACAATTACGTTCGAAAAAATAGGTGTGACAATCGAGGGTTAAAATAGCTAGAAATGTTTTCCAAAAAGGGATATGTATATTCCTCTTTTAATTCATTTTTGTTTCAGTACAGTCAATATTGCATTTGAGTTTCATCCATTTCATGAAAGTAGAATGCAGACCCCCATTGCAAAATCCATTTCTGTACGAACCCCTTAAATTCAGGATAACTTTGCAGTCGAATTCCGACTGACGAAGCAGCGATCGAGCCCTGCTGCCAGGATGTTGGGGAATTAACGACACCAATGTACCGTAACACCGGTGATTCCAGCGATACAGGTCGACTTAGGTCTCGATTAGGAGATGCAGCGTTGCTGAACGCTGCGCCGTGCTTCGACGTAATGGATGACGGGTTAAAAAGGATTTAGATCGAGTGATTACCCGCAGTTTATCGCGGCGGAGGTGGCTATAGTCAAATACACTTTGTGTGCAGTAGGGTAAACTGAAATTTATATTGGTAGCTGGGGGATTGTTACTTTACTCGGGCTGAGTGTTCTGCGAAATTTCGTGTAACTAGGGAAGGGATTTCATGGGGTGCTTCATCGAGGATCTAGCTACAGCGTAGAGGATTTTATTTAGGGGCCAAGCAAAGGTTATATAATACGTTGATCCAGATAAATGGAGGGATAAGGTCTCTATTAAATAAGGATTTTAGGATTTCGGTATAATAGACCGCGACACCGACGGTGTTGTGGGATTTAATGGTGATCATTGACGGGTTGTGAGATTTCACAATGGCCGTTCCGCAACTTGGTGACATACTTCTTGATATCGTTGATTAGATTTTTCACGATCGCGTTACACAATAAGCCCAAGAAATTAACACTCTGATGGCGTCGGCACGATTTGCATTCTGTGCGTGCATGGTTTTGGCGTGTCTTCGCGTCGATATTTAATGGGAAGCGTCGAAAATGGTGTCCGGGACTTTGCGAGTGTTTACTTTGAAAGCAAACCCAACAAGGAGTTCGCTTTATACAAAACTTTCTCAGCAGAAGCAATCTTAAGCTCTTAAACCTCGCCAGTCGGATGAAGGGTCAATTCGGACCCATCCTAAATATTAGCTTACATATGTAATTTATTATTAATACTATTTCTTAACCCATTCGCATCACCCCTGTAAGTGTATGGCCTTCGTCAGAGTTGGGCATTAACTAAATAAAAAATTATTTAAATAAGGATCAAATAAAAGTTATTTTAACTTTAGATTATTCGACGAATAAAGTCAAATTTTTTATTCATCGGGAATTTCAACTTCAGCGTGGAATAAATTTTTTAACTTTAAATGTAACTGTAACATTAACTTTATTCGATGGTGTATTCGGCGTCGAGCGCGTGTAGCTCTACCGAGTCTCGGCTACCCGATAACTTTTAAGTTGTGATTTTGCAGTGCTATCAGATGTAAGAATTTTTAAGCAAGAAAATCGGCTCCCGAATCGCAAATCGGGTCCCGTAATTTCGGGTACCCGCACACCTAGGTATCTAAAGAATGCAACCTCCTGTTTTCTCTTTACTATTCGCATTTCTAACGTCAATATCGTAAATTCAATATTCCTGTATAATATGATTATGAATTGCATTCCATCGCCGAATACTTTTCTTCCGACGAATATTCGTAGGATCCACATTTCCTTAACCCGCCCCAGTATTCCTGGTTTCCGTCGTCGAGGAACCGCGTACCATCGCGCAATTTCTGGAATTCGAATAATCCGAACGGTGAAACGAGAATTGAACTCGACACGATCGTATGATTTATTACTCTCCCGTTTCCCTTTAATTTAGATTTTAATTCGCACAACGATCTGCCTTCCTGGGAGCGTCTTAATAATGCCAGCGATAAAGCAATTAGGCTTTTAATTACCTAAACTCCAGAGGAGTTAATCCAGTCCTTCTTCCTTCTCCTCCACCCTCTTTTATCTTCTTAGATTGTAATCGCGTTATATGCTGCAAAAATATTTTCTGATCGCCAGTGTAAATTTATAAGAGTAGTTGCGAACATATTGACAGTAACAAGGCTACATTTTAAACAAGGGGATATTTATTGGAGGAACTTACGAAGATTACCGTGGAACGAAAATGTTTTTATCATTGAGAACTTCCGATGCGAAGGCGGTAATTTAATGACCTGCGTTTGGTAAATATTTTGTGCCAATATTTACAAATTATAATATGTTGCTTAAAATATATTAATTGTGGTACATCTTACCACGGAGATAATAAAACTTTCATATTATACACTGTCTTAATTACAAGACACTGAAGGACTCTGTTTAAAATTAAATTTTGTTAGTTTCTACACGAAGGAATTTTATAGTAATAGTACAGTTCATTCTTCGGGGAATTTTCTGTAAGTCATTATCCGAAATATTGCCAGAGAATACTTGTTCTTTTCTATTTCCTTCGGTTTGCTACATCAGAAAAAGCAATATAAGGTGCTTGTACAGCGCCCTCCGTGCATTAATCAACTGTATTGAGCTTTAGCCGACGACACCTCATTTACAGTGGCCCTTTCCATAAATCATGAGACTAAACTTTTAACCCTTCTGTTCCCTTGAAATTTATGAAGTGTCAGAGCAGTTACGTCATGAATTTTGTATCTATAAGCGAATGAGATCGTTGAAGGACCTCGAAAGCGTCATGGTCCACGTCCTGGCAGATTACTCTCCTCGAACCTTTCAGCTGTAAGTCGTGCCCCTCCGGAAAAAGTGATTCCACCTCTCGCAAAGGGTACGGCTTCATCAGTATTCTAACAGTGGACACTGTTATCCATTTTGCACTCTTCGTCCAATTACCATTTGCTCGTACCATTCTTTTAATCTCTAATGTAAGTGATCGACAAAAATACTTCGCAACTACCACATGTTCTCAGAAACCAACTGATCAGTTCTACAAAACAGAAAGTAAAGAAAATTAGTAAATGTACTAATACTACTAATCATATGCTGAGGTAATAAAACTGGAAAACTTACCGAGAGAGCAGTTGATAAATTTAGTTTCCAAGATACTCTCAGGATCCCAATTTTTTTTTATAGTGACCACGGCAATAGAATACACTTTGCAACAACCGCGTATTTTCAAAACCACTTGAGCAACTCCCCAAAAAAGTTACAGGAGACAGATTGTACTAATCGCAAACTGGGCTACTAAACCACATCTTTACACAAGGGTGGAGTTGATCAATTTACCTTCTGAGGAACCCACGCAACCCCACCTTCCCAGTAGCTACGCCTATAAAAAGCGTTCTGCAGCCACCTTGTGTCCCACTAATGACAATTCGAATGTGGTTTCAGGGCTGGAACGACAGTACCCCGCAAACGACGGCGATGAGCGGCTGAGGTCGTCGGCAAGTGGAGGAATCGAGGGAAGACTCCCATGCACGGCCTGAGCCTCCCTGGAATCCCATGGTCGAGAGGAGAGAAGGAGCATGACGTAGCCGTCGACGAGGGGGGCGCTTCGGATGCTCCAGACCGCCGACTAGGGTCGTATGGAGGGGACGGACGTGATCACCACCGAAGGCACCCTGCTTCTAAACCTGACGACTATCGCCACACGAGACGACGACGACTTCCTTCGAGGATTCCCCGGCAAGAACTCACCCTACACCGCCGTCCAGGTAAGATTGATGGCGCCGCTGCTGCACGCTCAGTTTTTTTTTCCACCCTGCGTACCCCTCAGCTTCGTTTATCCCGAGGGATGAGCGGTCTTTTAATCTGTCAGCGCACGCGTTCGGGCCATTAGCTCAGGCTTAATAACTGGCAGGCTATAATGCGAAGTGTCACGCCTACTTTTGTGGCTCTACCTTTATCCACGTTTATCCACGTGTGATTTACTGGGCCGGCTTGAATGTTTAAAGAACGTCCCTGATGCTTCGGTATTTTTAGACCTCCGTTGACTTTCTCGCCATTCGTTGTGGGAGGCCGGTGTGAGGCTTAGTAATTTCATTTCGCTGGTATACGTGGAATGTTGTGCTACCTTAGGAAATTATAGTTCGAGGGAGGGTAAAGTAGAAATTGGGATTTTAAACGTGGGTGCTTAGAGTCACGTTCTACCAAGTTCTACTCATCATTAGCTGGTGTAGTCTATGTTTTTGGTATTTACTTACAAGAAGTGGTTTTTAGGTGTCCGCCTCAAATTACTTTCGTTTTTGGATATGTTTTAGAGAACACAAAAAGAATATCTGTGTTTTTTATTTTGGCCCGATTTCATATCTGGAGGGTTAAACCACCCCTCAATGTTCATAAGAAGAGGTATAAGAGTTTCTATTGTTAGTTTAAAGAATATTATAACATTGTGTTGAATAAAACATAATATAAATTTCATTTTCGTCATAACTTTCTGTAGGGATGATGTTTTTGTTGCCAGTCACTTTTGTACCTCTTCTTCTGAACTTTGAGGGGTGCTTTCACCCCCTAAACATGTAAACGGACCAAAATACAAGGACACTTATTTCTTATTTTTCGGTCCCCTAAAACATATCCAAAAGCCAAAGCAATCGGAGGCGGACACCTAAATTAAAAACCTCTCCTAATTAGTATCGCTAAGTTTTGGTATTTACATTGGAGGCTCCTTTCCTCTGGTCTGCTTCGGGTTGTTAAAAAATTTCGCCGATTTTAAAATCCCGTAACTCACCAATCTCGATGTATTGATCTTAAACCCGTGATAGGGTACATGAGCAACGTTCCAAACCTCAACAAGCTCATGTGCCTTTTAACCGAGAGTGTTCTGATCCCAATGGATTACACTGAAACCCATTTAAGTTCGCGGAACTTTAGACATTGTGGATACGGATATCAAAGCAAGATCATTGGCTGGAGATTATCGTGAGAGCCATGAATAATTATACCTGGGTATGTTTGTAATAAGGCAACGCCGTGCGCTGCCGCACGATGAAGTTCCTGCGGGCGGAACTTTGAAATCTGTGCTGTTAACGATAAGCATATAATTAGGTCGGTCCACGTAGACGCTAGGGAGACGAAAGGACGCAAGGACTTATTAGCGAAACTGGGTAAAGTTCGAAGTAATTTTCGTTCGACTATTACACGGGCGAAGCGTGATTAAAAATTGGGGATCGTACGTATTGTTGCGGGCAAAGGAAAGATAATACAAATATCGCAGTTCTCGCTGGAGGAACCATATTATAAACTGAGATACCGGTGACATTTCTTAAAATACAAAAATCAACTATTTCAACACGATGAACAATTATTATTAGTACGTTATTAAATACAGAGAAAGAAACTTTTATAATATAGGGAAGCTGTATGAAAAGCTAAGCTCAGAAGAACTCTGACGTTTTATTTATACTTGTAGCATCAGGGTTGCAGATTTCTTTCGTTTCCCTTAAGCGGCAATTTCCATTTCTGTCTCGTTGAAATTCCCTAGGAGCTGTAACGCGGAGCAGCCATGCATGCATTCTTAATCTACTTCAAAATTCCATTATAACGCGAACGAAAAATCTGAGATGTTCGATAAAACTTCCATAATACGCGTTACCGTCCCCAGAAGTTAATAATTACTTTATTCCATGGCGAGTGTGAATGATGTCTTTCGGTTTTTGAATGCTAACTATAATTGGTCGAAGAAGTAACTAAACCCTGACCTTGGTTGTTGTAGGAGAGGAATATACACGTAACCGGTGTATAAAAAATCACTTTAATAATAATACACTAAGTTTGACTAAAATTTTTTGTTTTAATGACCTTGAGAAAACCTATTAGTAAATTTCTATTGTTGCAAATGGTTTATGTAGAGTCAGAATTGAAGGGAATACTGAGTTTCGCGTCAAGACTAGTGAGACTGAACATGTAATTCGTATTTCACACATGTTCACAGGTCCTTCAACTTTCGACACCTTTAAAGCGAACAAATGTGTTTCGTATTGACCAAAAAGATTTTAAGATTGCAGTGATTAAAAATTAAACTCCACGCTCTTCAAATTTTTCTTGAAATTTATAAGTTTCTTACTCGTAAATAAATAGAAGAGAATTTTGTCTATATCGCAAGCTCAAAAGTCGAATGGTACCTATTCATGTTTTTCATCACAGTTACAGCCCAACGATCCGATTAAGCGAACATTTTGATTTCATACGGTTTCAACGGGTGCTCAAATGTTTCCAATCGTTTTTTCGCCGATAGAATCGATTAAACACTCGATGGATTATCGGGCAATTTGGATGCTTACCATATTTATTAACGTGAGAGCAATTAAGGTGCATCCGTTCGTCGTCGACTGTTTAACAGATTTTATAATCTGCTTATGCAATTTTGCCGTGTCGAAGTGGTAAAAAGCCTAATTTTCAAAACGACCGAATCGATGGATATCACCACTCAAAACATGCTTGCATTTCGAGTAATTTCTATTAATTGTAATGTATTTATTACACCGTGCAAAAAAAAAAGAAGAAGGCTCAGCTTAGCTGCTTTTAAGTACAACCTAAATATAATAAATTTAAAAAAAAACAGAAAGGTATTACACACAAATAAAGAAATAAAGTAAAAGAGGAAAAAGAAAAGAAACCAGTTAATGATAATTCTACTTTAAAGCGCGGCGTCGGAAACAAAACTGTTAAGAGAAATACAACACGAATCGGTGAACTGACGGTAGACTGGGGTGAATCGAGTTTTTCGAAGGCCTCTTGTCAAATTCGAGAATGATTGGCTCGGACGTTTGCACAGAGTTCTGTTCGTTACGAAAAAATATTCTTTTTTTGTAAAACAATTGGGAAATGTGCAAGTACTTGATACTTTCGCCAAACTACGCACCCATTTCCCTTTTTTGTTGTAACGGGAGTTGAAACTTTCACTGTATTGAAAATCAAAATTGTGCAGTAACTCATGTAGCTCGATCCCAAATTTTAATCCGTGACACGTTCACTTTATTCCATTTCACTGTTCACAAATCCTTTCATTTTGTACAATATTTTCAATACAAGCAAATCACAGAAATTCTATCAGTGGATCTATTTTTATAACTAGCTCATATTACGACTATTTTACCAGACTCGCATGATCGTACTACTATTATAATGCGTTTTATTTAATTTGTAACCAGTTCCTTTGTGCATATAAACGCCAGTTGATAGCCACATCGAATTCACTCTTTCAATATATTTTATCAAAATTCTGTATTGAAAACGTACAATCGATTCATGAGTAGCATTTATGGCGAATGTCACCTAAATCTACTGATTAAATAATTTAATAAGGGAATCCGAAATCGATAATACGATAACTGTCAATGAATAATGATTTCGACTGCGCGTACTCAATGATAGAGCCACACACAAAGCCTACTTTTATTGCAGCTAATATCGAGCGCCACGATGCTTGAATCATGTATAGTTAAAGTAGGTTATTGGCTCATCACGCTGGTGCACGTTCAATATTCATGCATCGGTAATAAATAAAGGATTCCTGCGTCTTTTTGCGGGACGTTTCTGTTCGACTACGTACACTGATCTATGGATAACGGTGCATCGTTCTGGCGGGTTTATATACCATAATACGTGGACACCATTTCAAAGGCAGATGCAGTGCTCAAAAGCGATGAAAATAAATGTCCATATAAAAGAATGCTTTGATTTATTTCTGGGTTACTGCCGCTTTTGTGTTGCATAATGCAAACGAAATGTCATTATTCCCGGTGTCGCGTTGCTTTTATGGACCAAATGCTTCCATTTTTCCATTAAAAGTGACAAAAATTTATAAATACACCGAGTAACATGGTGAACAATTGAAGTTCAGAATATGTTACAAATTAATTTCCTCAGGAATCTTCATGAATATAAAATTGCGAGGTTATTCACTGTTGCAGTGCCAGATATATTAGTTTTAATACAATGAAAATGTCCATAGTGAACCACTTAATTTGATTATCTTCATTTTTTCCGAAGTTGAGGAAAGAATTTTCATTTTTTGGTTCGGGTAATTTGGATCGGAGAGGATTTCCAGCTGGCTACTGTACATTTTCGTGAATCATCCTCTTTCCATATTTTCCAACTCATCTTTAGATTTTCTTAATTTTGAATTGATTATTTTTCATAAGATTTCACGAATAAACACTTTTTTAGCATCAGAACTAATCATATAAAATATTAGTCAAGACACATTGGAAATAACCGAGGTAGTCATTTTATATAGGTTCACTCTGTACATTATTCAAGCGGTTGCACCCAATATCAGAAACCTGTCAGGCTATAAACGAACTTATCACAATTAATAAGGAACATGCTGCTAAAAAATTAATTAATCAGGACACGATGTAGCCGGTAATTAATATAGGTGTGTCGATAAAGGGGACAGGAGATTGGATTTACTTCCCAATATAATTTTCTTATGAAAATTCACATCGTGTTTAAAACTAAATTTAATTTCCTCGATAATTGATACGTGACATTTACTCGCCCTATACATATAATCACAAAAGAATGTCTGCTTTCAAATGATTAAATTTTTGCATTCTCTCCAATGGAGCAGCCTACGTTCACCAAATTTTTATAAAAGCTCCATTTACTGCGTCGTATACAAAATCATGTGTTTCCAATCTATTTCCTGCATACGTTCCACATATTTACATAAACCGTGCGTGCATGCACATCCATACTCCAAAAATTGCACAAGTATTTATTTGACCATTCAACGAGCTCTATGGATGCGGGACATTTATTCGGCCTATCGAAAATCGTGACGCTTTCGTGTTATTCGGTCCAGAATCTTTTCCGGTATTCTCATTGAATGCACTCCCAAACACGTTCAATATTTATTCGATCCAATGACAAACAGGATGCTTTCAAGTCCGATCAAAATCCTTTTCTCTTCTACGCGTTAAATCTACTGCCACGCACTTTCGATGCTCATTTGCATCGCCGCGTAAAAGCATAACGTCACGTGGCCATCAAATCCCGGCATTTCAAGCGATTTTCGTTTCAGTCGGATCAAGAGTTTTGCAAGAGGGAGACGAGAGGCGATTTTGCCTGGTCCATCGCTGATGTAGATTTCACAATTATTTTCTGCGGAGAGAGTGCATATACAGGGTGGATAACGTAGCTTGATCACCTGAATTATTTCTATTATTAGTGGACCATTTCAAATTATAGCTTTTAAAAATCTTTGTTCAGAGAGGCGTAAAAGCTGACTGAAGTAGGTATATATTTTTAATTTAGTGGTCTTCGCGAATATAAAATTGTGAAGTCATTCACTGTTGTAAATATAAATGTACACAGTAAACGACATAATTTAATTAATTTGCTTGTTTCTAAGTTTGTGTAACCAAATGTTTAATGTTTCGTTTTGAGCAATTTGGACGACAAAAGCTTACAAGCTGGTTTAAATGATAAGAACAGTATTT
The DNA here is from genome assembly GCF_050908995.1 of Andrena cerasifolii. Taxonomy (NCBI): domain Eukaryota; kingdom Metazoa; phylum Arthropoda; class Insecta; order Hymenoptera; family Andrenidae; genus Andrena; species Andrena cerasifolii. Next base: position 10,931,940 of record NC_135120.1, on the reverse strand, counting down.
TGCTTCCAGAATTCGTCTCTTTGTCTGCTAAAAGGTGGAAGAATGATAGAGTGTCATTTAAAAAACTGAAGGTAACTGGAAAGTTAAACAAATGCTTTAACCCCTTGACTAAGGTAGATTTGGGATAAAACGAAAAAATAACTGTAAAATTTAATAAACTATAAAAACTAAAAAATAGTAAAATAAACTATTTGTGAGATGAGAAGTGATATGGGACGATTCGTTGAGGTGAGAATAATTACCACGGCACGAAGTGATATCTTCAGAATTCGTTTATTAACTACCCCGAACGGTACGAACAACGGAGCGCGTGCCTCCATTCCCACTACCTTCCCTTTTTTTCATGAAATATAACGGCCAACATCGGACGGTTGAAATTGCCTGAATTCGACGTCACAGTTCGACAGCGGAGTATTGTCTTAACAATAATACTCGGAATTATACGTGGCTCCTAACATATTTTGGTTTATTACGCATCGCCTACTAGATCGCCTGCTAGAATATTGTACATATCTATATGTATACCGTTGAAATCCAATGACACGCGTACGCAAGTAGAGTAATAACGTCGTAATTTTTGCAATGAAAACGTCCACCTGGAAATGATGCACGGTGAATACCGTACGTGCGAACACAGCAGTGTATTCGTCCTAACGCGAAAGATTATCTCGAATTAAATTGTACGCTTTGCTTCGCGGCCAATTTAATTGCCCCCGCAATTTCATTTTATTCCACCACTGCCAAGTTTCCGCTTGATTCGTCGAATTTTTACGACGGTATGCGCGAACGTTTTACTCTTGAGTACCTATCTCCCTGGAGGATTGTAGCGAACTGTAACCACCGTTCGTAGTAATCGCTTTCCGAAGCAAAGTTCCAGTGTTTGAGCGAAGTTTCCGGTAATTTCAGTGTTTATACTTTGTTTGGTTTTTTTACTTGTTTTCTGTAACTGATATTACTGAGGTATTGCGGTGTAGCGTCATGCGAGTACTGAAATATCGAAGTATCTAAATATTCAAGCAGTTATATTTTTAAATGTTCATATATCGGAGTCATTATAAACTGGTGTTTGAATATTTAAATATTCAAGTAATCGAATATTAAAGTTTTCAAGTACTGAAATATCCAGAAACCTGAATATTTAAATGCTAATATATCCAAATATGCAAGTTTCCAAATACCTAAATACTCGTGTACCCAAGTATTTAAATATATAAGTAATCGAGTATCTATATACTCAAGTACCCAAATATCCAAATACCCACGTAATAAAATGTCCAAATACGCAAGTACACAAATATCTAAACGCTTAAGTACCCAAATGTATCCAAATACCAAAGTAATCAAGTACCAAAAACTCAAATTATTCAGATATTTAAGCGACGTTAATGTATGCCATCAATTGCGAATCGAAACAGTAATACAAGACTTGTCACTTCACAACTGTCACTTGTTTCACCGCCAATATTCATATTTTCCCGCTTGATGAAAACGGCAATGGTGAAGCTGTAACAAATTGATACAAATGGCAGCAAACCCTTGTAAAGATTAAAATCCAATTCGCAACGGACCTCGGGACAAAATATACCGTCGTCCGACCGTTGCTCATCGTGTACGCAATAATAAGTGTGTTTACCGACAGTGGTCGAATCAGATAACTCTGTTTTATGGGGGAAAATAAGGATACACCCTCGTTCGATACGAAAACAATTCTGCCTCGTTTTCTTTATTTACTCCTTAGCATTTCCTACTATCCTTGACAATAAAAAATTCGTGATTACTCGATATTAATTATCCTAGAAATATCGTATCCATGCTAAGAAAAGTGCTACTTTGTATCGTGAATTATTAACAGAAAAATCTTACAGATAAATAGAAACACTTTTTGAATAGTAGGTACAGTGCAATAATTGCAACACACTTTAAATAAAAGTTCTATCGATTTATGAGACATTTCAGACTATTTGTCGACACACAAAAATTTCTCATCAGCCAACACTAATTATCCTGCATATAGCATTTCCGTGCTCAGGAAAGTGTTACTTTGATGCGTGTGACATTGACAAAATAAACTTGCAGACAGGTGGAGTCGCGTATCCAATATTATAATGCAATGATTGCAACACACGTTGAATAAAAATTCTGCTGCCGATTTATGGGACATTTGATTTGACTCGGTTAGAAGAGTCACTCTACATCCTATAACGTTATAGGAGGCTTTCGACAGTGATTTCATGATGTACATTGTATCACTAGAGATCCACTCAGCCACTTAGAGTCATTATACAAAATTACATTCCGTCGACGCTTGCGACAGCTACTAACGCATTTGCATATAGGGCAGTCTGATGTGACAAATGCATTCCTTGCGTCAATCCACTGTCATTGCGCCTACGACCTTTGCCACACGCATCTATGCTAATTTCTGAAGAAATAGTTGTTTAAGAACGATTGAAATATTTTGTGGTCGTGTACTTTGCAGGAGGGTCGTTAATGGTCGATGCAAGCTTTCACAAAATGAGAATACGTAATTAATTCAGAACGCTGCCCCATCGGGGTTTTATTGCAATTTAAAATAATGATTGGAAACTTTAAATCGTTATTTTAATAAGGAACGTTTTACGGTTTTACACGAGACGGTGTAAAGTTGGGTTGCTCGTTTTATACATCGACCTAAAACAGGGATAATTGTTTCCAATATTGGATGCGCAACTTTACTGTCATAGTCACTTTCTAATTAAAATGTATCGAAGTTTAGATGAACCCGTTAGTTTGAAATTTTCCGCTTTGTTTCTGTGCGTAAAAATATTCCGCACTGCAGTCTTCTATAAATTTCTAAATTTCAAACAGTGAATCTATATGATACCAAGAAAGAGATCTTTTACGCATCTTGATCGAATGCAGAGTCTTCGAGCACTCACAGTAATGATTCAAACTAAAACTCCTCGTTTTCGAGTTTCAAAGAAGAAGAAATTGTTCTAAATTCTGTATTACATAATTAGGATGTGGATGTTTATGCAAATATACATTTTTATAGAAAAGGACTAAACAAGTGAGACGGTGATAAAGATATGTTTCGTCATTAGAGGGTTTTCACAATATATTTTTTATTTTAAAACATGTTATGTTTATTTAATTCTAGCATATACAGAACTTACTTACTTAGCTCGAGTATAGTAGCGGCCATGATATAGTGAGTCTTATAATAGGCAGGTCGTAATTATTATAATAAATATCATACTTGCATTAACTTCCGCAGTCTATACATAGGTAATATGTATAAGGGGTTGACTAGGTGTGGGTTCCATCTTCCTCGTAATTGTAATTCGATTACAAAATTATGACATTTTTAAAAGATGTGAAAGATGTGAAAGGCCAAAGAAATTGAACGAGTTTATGTGTGAACGTCTTTTGGCGTGTGTGAATCACTTTGGAAGTTAGCAAAGCGATATAATTAAAAGGTTGCGTGCATTGATTTGGTTTCAAGTGAATTGGACTCGAATTATTTGGGTCCCTGTTGCATGAGTAATTCTACCTGCGCAAAAATCATGAATCGATTAGTTTGGTAGGTTTATGGTCACAGCGCAGAATTAGAATTAGAGGGAAACACGCAGCCATGCATATCCTGTTATTGGTTTTCGATTGATCGCGCCATCATTCATTTATCTTTAATTATTCGTGTCTGTAAACCGAATTACGGGTGCAGAGTGTGAGCCAAACTGTGGAGTGCTCACGAAACATTGGTAAACAGCAAGTGGTGGGCATTTTCGACATCATGTACCTTCCACTGTGGAAGATAATCTTTTCATTGAACTTGGATATGGTTCATCCTTAGAAAAGTGAGTAAAAATAAAATCACACTTGGATATGTTCCATTCTTTTATGGTTTGAAGTAAATTCTTCCCAAAATTCAAAAATTCTTCTTAAGACTTAAAAACATATAAGATCTCGATAAATTCGAAAAATTGTAGTTTGCTATGTTCTCTAGAGAATATTTTAAAGAAAGTTATAGATAATGATAAAGTTATAGAAATGTACTCATTTTTCTGATGAATCACAAATTTTGATTGCCAGGCAGTGTCATATCACTTTCGAGATACACGAGCAATTGGATTTAGTTTCGTGTGTACATTCATGAAGATTTTAGGTAACAGTTTCCAAAAGGAGATCCTAGAGACTCCATTACAAATAGAATCTATGTTCATTAATAAATATTATGTCACATTTATTAACACATCAGATTTAGAATAGTTAGAATTAAATATAAATCTTCTAATCATTAAATTGTAATTTGGATACATTCTATTATATAGTGCCCTATTTGGCACTTACAGTGTTTTCTACAAGGACTCTTCAATTTTATTTCACAAACGAAACAACCGAAAACAATTACGGTTTCAAGACAGCTCAGATGTTCCACAAAATCTTCAGAATTTATGAAGATATAAACTCTGCAGTTAGTCTCACAAGTGGTGATTACGCGAAAATTCTGAATTTGCAATTGAAAAGTCCAACGGTTTCTTAATGTTGCACCAGCCTCGGCCACTAGGAATCTCGATCCACGGTGTAACCACCCAATGGCCCAGGGAAATTGCAATTAGTTCGATAATTACGGGCCGTCGAAATAAAAGGGTGAGGGAGGTGAGAAGCGAGAAATGGACGAAGGAAAGGAAAAATCGGAGGACACCTAGTCGCGGCTGGAAAACGTAATTACGAGGCGATATCCGGCCATGGAGACTTTGGATCCCCTCGTCGCGTCAAATATTGAAAGAATGCTGGGACCCAGGGAAGGTCGCTAGTCGATATTGAGGGCGAACGATTGTTAACACAATACAATTGCTCTCGCGTATTCTCGAACGCGAGTATTCGGTATTTTCATTTTTTTTAAGCTATGCTCGAACTAGTCCCCATTGTTCCTCGGGTCAGTGTTGGAATTAGGACGCGCACTCGAGCAAATATTTTCATCCTTTTGTTTTATTTTTTTCGTTTTCCTCGTTTCTATCAGATCCTGGGCGCAAAAGCAGTCGGCCCGCCGAGAGAGGGAGCAACGGCGGCGAATCTTGTTGATGATTGTCCTTTGTTAATTAATAGACGACAACTAACATGGTCACTTTCCTAGTTCGATTTAAAGATATCGATCGATTTCTAGGGACCACTCGAAAATTCTCACACAACTAGTAGGGTAAGTGCACCTAATTTCGCCTACCCAAATTCAAATCGTTCTGAATTGAAGGATAATTTATATATTTCTTTCTAATTAGCCTCAGGTAACAAATGAATCATTCGTGTCTCATGTGTGGTAGGTTAGAACTGTTGAAACCTAAAGTTCTCAACAAGCAAAAATCGGGATTTTGAAGAAGTGCACATAATATCGCCTACCCAAGAAATATTGATTAATTGTAATTACGAGCCCCTAAAATTATATATATGTGATTTTAATTATTTTTAAGCATATCAATATTTCTTAAGCTTCTCGCCGAACTTTTTTTATTGGGATTAAGTTTAAAATATGACATTATTATAAAACTAAGGAAATACAATTTCAAAATATTTATATTATTATATATTACTCTTTGAGACGATCACGTTTACATGCCAAGCAAACGAAGTCCAGCTCTGTAGCTTCGGAAACTTCATGCCCGCATCTCTAGCAAATGTCACACTGAAATTTCAAACCACCTATTTCTTCGTAGGCGGTATTGAGTGCACGCTGGCAAATATACAAAAAAAAATATGTCATTAATTAGCTACTCCCAGTAAATATTCATGCATTCATCGACTTTTTAAACTTACCATCTCCCAATGTGATGTAGAATAATTGTCACGGTTCAATCAATTTTTACACTATCAAGATTCTCTACAATACTTCTGCTTGACTTCACATGCTTGGCTGCTAATTCAGTTCATTACCAACACATGTCAGCACTTGCTTCACGAGATATTACGAGTGGCGATATTAGGTGCACTTAGCCTATGGCCTTGCGTTTGAATATCAGAGTCGAATTTCTTGTCTAAGGTCCCGCCAGAAGGCTGGAATTCGGTAGTGACGCAGAGCGTGTTAATAACACCGTTATATCTAGAGCAACACGAATCCACTTCAGTTACGTTTGTTGTTGTTGTTTTTTTGCTACAGGCAATACTGATCGCCCTGGTGCTTGGTAGCATCATCGTCGGGACCGTGATCGGCAACATTCTGGTCTGCGTCGCCGTGTTCCTCGTTAAGAAGCTGCGAAGGCCCTGCAACTATCTGCTGGTGAGCCTGGCAGTTAGCGATCTCTGCGTCGCTCTACTGGTAATGCCGATGGCGTTGCTCTACGAGATCTCTGGTAATTGGTCGTTCGGCGCAATTATGTGCGACCTTTGGGTTAGCTTCGACGTGCTCAGTTGCACGGCCAGCATCCTGAACCTCTGCATGATCTCCGTCGATCGGTAAGTATCTTCGCGATAGGTGCTTGGTATATTAGATTTAAGGGGCAACATACACCTAAGAGGCGCAAAAGTAGGACAGATTTGAAGATTTTTTTTCGGCGGAGAAACGTGTCTGTCGAAGAAACATTAGGTACATTAGAAAGGTCATACTTTTGTCCATAAAATGTGAAATTTTCATTAAAAAATTCGGAGAAGAAACTGCGTTGTAGCTGTTTCCGTGCGACGGTTTTTTTTTAGGTAGCCATCATATCCTCGCTGTTTTTCATCTGAAACAAAAGAAGAACAATTATTCTTAAAGTAGATAAAAGCAGATACTCCTTGTCGTAGCCGATTTTGTTTTTTTTTTTCAAGTTTTCGCAAAAGGGGCGCGTCTTTGAACGTAGAAATCGACGTTATGTTTTCAGTCATGAAGTCCCTGTAATCGTTAATATAAATAGCAAGATTTGGTAACGAGCTCGCATAAGACGGTTCCCGATTAGTCGGTGCACCATGGCTCCTCAGCCAGTGGTGTAGAAGCACAGCATTCTGTATCGCAGGTTCTGCGCCATAACGAAGCCACTGAAATACGGAGTGAAGAGGACGCCACGACGGATGATCATCTACGTCAGCCTCGTTTGGTTAGGAGCAGCCTGCATTAGCCTGCCGCCCTTGCTGATAATGGGGAACGAGCACACCTACTCCGAGACCGGGCCGTCGCATTGCGTTGTCTGCCAAAATTTCTTCTATCAGATTTATGCCACCCTCGGGAGCTTCTACATACCTCTTTTCGTGATGATCCAGGTAAGCTTCCTCTTTGATTTTCGTATTCATCGATGTATACAGTGCTACTTTTCAAGCGAATATGTTTTGAATAAGTTGATGATTGCTTAACCCTTCGTGGTCACACATTTCGGTACACCTTCTTACAATCACAAATTAGTCACACGGGGTTCACTGCACCTCAGTGTTATTTTTGACTCACCATTTTTGTATTTTTTAATCTTTTAACTTTTGAGTGATAATTGTACATTCGTAATACTCATACAATCATGCTCTAATAGTTTTTTTTATAGAAATGTAAATTTAGATATGATGAAATTTCTAGTTGAAAAATTCAAATTCTATTGCAGTGGAAATAAAACATTTTTTTATTAAAATTCACTAAATTTTTAAATTTAGATATTAAGGTCTAAAACGTTACAGAAATGTTGGCAAATAAAAAAATTGCTTCGGCAATTAAGCTGAGCTGTGTCTTAATGCATTATGGGAATTTCCTAATCTAGCACAATTCTTTTGAAAAATATTGTGTCGAATTATATCGGAATTAGAGGGTTAGTGGATCGCACGTTTGGGTTGAAATTTCTTCGTTTTGGTAAAATATATTTTCAACTAAATTTGATGTAATATTAATCTAAATTTTATATTAAATCGGATGGCAGTTTGAAATTCAAATTGCAGCTGGCGTAGTTTAATTGTTTCTCTATCCATCGTTGGGTATGGTGATTTCCGACTAAATATAGTTTCTGTGAGTTGATTATTTTCTTATGGCAGGATGTGTCTTAATAATGCACTGCATTATGGAAAACTCCTTCGTTAGGCACGATTCTTGTAAAGCTTTTGAATCCGAGGGTAATTGGCTCATTTGCTCACGGCCCCTTTCATTTCGATAAAATATTCCATCGCGTTCAATTTTATGTTAAATGGCACACCAGCTTTCCCTTTTGTTGTCACAGGAGTTTACAATTTTGATGTGTTTAAAATTCAAATTGCAGCTCATGTATTTTAAACGTTTCTGTAGCAATTTCTGTATCCACCATCGCGTGAAGTGTTATGTTTCAAACAAATATGTTTTCCATAAGTTTTAATAATGCACTGAAGTATGAGAGGCTTCATAATAGAACGCAATCCTAGTTTATAACTACAGTCAAAGGCAACGAAAAAGTTGCCTCTGTATAATACGTGCATGCTGCACTATCTCAGCTGCTTGCAGAAGTATTTCCTTTTCAATTTAAACGTGGAATACGTCTCTATAATGCACTGCGTTGTGGGAGCCCTCCCTTCTTGAACACACCCCCGTGTTATGGCTACAATGTAATTCTGGTAGAGATGGGTCATATAACGAAGGAAGACTGACACAATGCGTATTTGATGGATTGTTTGAAAAATACTTACTGATTCGTCTCTCCCGGAATTACCCTTCATGCACAAGTTTCATCCTTTCACATTCGTGCAGATCATGATCCAAAATTCGAAGTTTCAAATAACTCAGAATAACACAGCTCGTTAAGTGGCAATATCAATGAAAGAGGGTAGTCCATCATTCCAATCGGGACTATAAAATTTTCATATGCTACAATTTCAAAGCAAAAGCTCCCTGCCCAAGCAAACAGTCGTTAAATACGAATCTAAGAGTGTTACTAGTTCGAGTCTCGAATAATTCTGCTATAAACCTTACGCATAATGCCTAAAGTAAACTAATGTATCCTTTAAAACATCCCAGGACTGAGATATCTTGGAGAGACACTACACTGCAGAAACTTAAGTCCTCCAAGTTGGTCCCATCGTAATTCTGAAATACCCAAACTATTTGTATCTCGACAGGCGTTCGTATGTCGGTAAATTTGCTGGCTTAAGGCAATGGCAAATGGCGAGCAGTAATCTTCAGCAGCCGCCCTCGAAAGTCGAATGTGCGCTTGTTTCGAAACAGCGTTACACGACTTGTTAAGCTTCATCGAACTAATGGAGACGGTGACGTTGGGAACTTATTAAGGGCCATCGGCATTTAATAATATATCGGTCGACAACGAAGTTAGTTATCTCGATCTAATGAAGCCTGATTAATGTGTTAGGAAGTGTATTACGTTACTAAGTGGATCGCCTAGTGGAGCATCGAGAATGATGATCAGAATGTCTAAGATTAACTACCTCCACGTCGGATAAGTTGCTAGTAATTCGATCCTTCGATTCAGCACTGGTTGATCCCGTCGAATTTGCTTGTGTTTGTTATTCGTCGCGGAAGGAAAAATTAAGTAGGGTAATTTTTAAAGTAACGTTATACGTTGGGAATTTGTTATGTTTTAGCGTTATTTTTGCAGGGAAAAGGCATGCTACTTCATTAATATTTACGGTCGTTTTTAACTTCTATGTAGACAGATGCATTTTTAATTATGAGCAAGTGGAAACATTCTTCATAAATGAAAAATAACACGAAGCACTTTTCGCGAAGTAAAGAATGATAATTCACGTAATTGTCTCATTTATTTATGAGCTCTACTTTTAAAATTCTATTAATAAATCTGCTGAAAAAATTTCCCCGTTTTTCCACGCAACTTCAAATAATTTTTTCTTTTAAACGTACCTACAATCTTTTTTTTAGATTTCAATAAAACTGATAGCTAGCCAATTGCAAATATTAAAATTAATTTTCTTGTCGCTTTCACCAAATATCGCTATTGTTAGAAAACTATTCAAAGGACACTTTAATACCCAAAGATCTTTGCAAAGTTTAAGCAGATTTTTACGATGAAAATTTTTAATTAATTGCCAGCGATATCGTCGTGTATTCCTGCCAATTAGGTTTCACGATTGTAGAACGAAATAAATACAGAGATCGCATTTCTTCACGGTGAATTCATTCTGCTCGAACAATCGTCACGACAGTCGTTCCGCAGCATTAATTAAAATCGCTATCGGCGTTATTCCACAACGATTATACGCCTTCCCGTGACTGAATCGGTTTTATAATTGCAATAAAATTTTTTCGCTCTTTTGCTGAAGTTTTCTTTCGATTAGCGAAGGCTGAATTAATTGGTTTCCTTCGTCGCGTAAAGAACGCAATCGAACGATAATGCCTGATCGAGTCAGTGAAATCGAAACAGTTTATTTTGCAAAATTAAAACAATTTCACGTAACTCCATCTATTACGTTTCATCACTTTCTTTTTATTTCTTTTTAATCTCTCCAAATTCTTCCATTCACATTTGATATATTGCTTTTGTTGTTTTAAAAGTAGTATATTTTTTTGACACTGTGTAAAATTAAATTATTACACAGTTTTACTTCTAGAATATTGAAATAGTAAATAAAGTGTGATGATTTTTTCTGATTTTGATTTGATATTCTAGCAGTATCGCACATTAAAATAGATTTTTTATTCGGAATGCAATCAGTGGTCATTATAGTGAGTGAAAATTATTTTAAAAACTTTAGAATTCAGTATCTTTATTCCGCCTAGGGTAGATGTCCCATTTACTGTCAGTGTCCCTATTACTGCCACTTTATTTATTTCAGTTAAAAAAAAAACGTAACGTATAAAGAAAAGACGTATAAAAAATGTACTATAATAATAAGAAGAACAGTCCCAATTTTATGATAAATTCTTTTTTACACTATTCGTTATACGTTGCGTATTTATTAAGTAAAATAAATGAAGTGGCAGTAATAGGGACGCTGGCAGTAATTGGGACACTTACCCTATAGTCTTTTATCATTCAATTCTAAGTTCGTCGTAGATATTTCCCCCCAAAATAACCAAATGTGCTTCAAAACCAAAAACAAAAATCTTCAAATTTAATAAGCTTCTAAAACTTTACATTTATTTGCAATTAAATATAAAAAAAAACTAATGCTCACAGTCATTTCTTATCTGCATCACGTTGTGTAGACTAATTTAAAAGTTGGATAATCAAATTTCTAAATTGTCCATCGTTCATCACAAACGTCTTTGTGCATTTATTGCATTAACTGAAGCAGTGTATACCGATGAAACTATCGTACAGTAACTGGTGACGATGATTTCTCAGCGTAGCAATTATTGTGTCAATTCACGTTAACGTTGGTACAAGCGCGATAAAGGGTGCCATCGTTGATTTTCGGAACGAGTTATGGCATGTTCCCGCCAATTATTTTCACGGGCTTTGTTTGCCGTGTGGCAAACGGCCAATCAACGGAAACCGCAACGTGGAACGTTAATTCTCGCGCGCGAAAAGAAATTGGGGAATTTAATGATTCCCTCGTTATGCTTGCGAAAATTTGCGTCATTACACCGAGACCTCAATGTTCACCACATTTTCAACGCTCGTTACCTTCCGTCATTGTGGTACTATATAGAGTATAAATGAAAATCTGGATCATACGTAGGTATAACTTTTCCAATTTCAACGTGCTCAATAGAATATTTTACAAACTGCACAGACAGCATTTCTATTTACAGTTGCTGATAATAAATGTGATATTACGCACGGAAGAAATTGAATTTTAAAATTAATTACTGTAAGCAAAAGTTTGAAGTCAAAATCTATAGTGGATCCAACGGACCTTATAATTTTCGCCTCACGAAGCGACTGCACTTTAAACTCACTTTACAAATTTCATAAAATTCAGCTTAATAATATTTCTAAGTTAAGGTAACAATAATTTGCAAGAGAAGTAGGCATTAAAGCGTAGCGAAGGCGAATTTGCACTGAAACTGAAATGCGAGTGTTTACACATTTCAATGAAATTGATTAAACTGGTTCACTTAAAAATAGTGCCGAAGCAAGTGGTACGTGCCGGTGTTGAAATGATTTGTAAACATTATTATACGATTCATCGTTTTTGTACGTACAAATCGAGAATTAATGGAGTTTATTCATCTCTCCAGTTATACACCTTTATAAAATCGAGAGGTATGGCAAATTATTTATAATATTCTTATTGCCTTCAAAAACAATTTTCTTCGCAAAACAGCTCTGTTTACAAACAATACATCGACGCAATTTAAATTTAAACCTTTCAGTGTTCAAGATGCGTTTTTAGACGGTGTCAGTTTGGATGAATCATTCTGAATTGACAACCGAGTTGAACAAAGTAGAAACTCTGTCACCTTCTTTCAATGTTCAATTTTGTTAAATCAGCCGCATGATTCAACCAAAGTGAATCATTATTCGAAATAAATTTTTTTCAAGAAGCTTGCGCCACCGACTATATCTATGCAGGTACATGTGCAATAATAAAGATTAAACAAAATCTGAGTATTACCTCAAACACACCTTAATATGCATGCAAAACGCTAGACAGTATAAACTTTTAGTTCTTGTTAAATAAATTCCTGAGGATGGCGTTAAAAACCCCTAGAGTAGCCCCTTGGTGGCTAGGAAGATGGTGTTGAGAAATAGGCAGCTACACTACAGCAGAGCTGGGCAAAATTTTTATTCAAATAAAATATCGAATAACGAATAAACGTTAAAACAATTCGTCCTGTGTCGAATAAAGTTGATCCGGGTTAACTTTATTCGTTGCATAAATTCTCGTCGAATAAAAATCCGTTATTTAAATAATTTTTTAAGTACCCCTTAAGCAACACTCGATTTCCAGATTCGCGACCAATTGCAGGGTGCGCCATCCCGCGTTAAACTAAACACGGGGCTTGTTCTGTTGCAGGTCTATTACAAGATATTCTGCGCCGCTCGTAAGATCGTTCTGGAGGAGAGGAGGGCTCAGAGTCACTTGGAGGCCCACTGCTACCTCGACATCGAGCCGACGGTGCAGCATCATCAACCCGCCGCTGTGAACCGTCAATTAAATTCCGATGTGCAAGGGATGCAGGGTAGTCCGCCAGTAAAGCAGCACAGAAGTTCCAGCGCCTCGACGACGGTGAGTAGACGAAAATCATTTCACTGGGTGGGCTGGTGCAACCACAGGACTTCGATCCTTCTGTTCGCGATCGTTGCCGATCGCTGACGAGCCATTTCCCTGGCCAATTCGTCCGCCAGCCGCCATTGACGAATTGCAACCGCTAATGCCCGCCATGCTTAAGCACGAATTACTCCGCTCACCGTGGAACGAGTTAGATTCGATGGAGGAGGCTATTTTCGCGGCAGCAAAAAGCCTGGGTCTTCTGTCCCTCCTGCCTTTAGAACGAAATGGTCTGTTTGCTTGGGACTATCTTACGCTGTCATCTGCATTCACGCTGGAAGTTAATTTTCGTTAGCCAGGGGGTCGGCTTTGGGGATGTTTCCCTGGGAAAGGGAGGTTTTTGTTTTTATGCCTGGGGGAGGGTGTATTAAGGTTTCAGCAGTTAGAAGTGTGATGGTACCTGGTTTGTTTGTAACAACTAGATCTACTTAAGATAGTGAACTGGCTCCGGTGTTACATTCTAGTTGAGTTTGTTATGTTTTATTTTTGGAAGGAGATTTAAGAAATTGAGTTTGTATTATATTTAGTACTTGCTAACCCGTTACTCGGTTTCACCCGAGAATTATTTATGATGTTTCCCAGGTTCGTTATAAACAGTCTATCATCTAAATTAGGACGTATGTAATGGATATTCAAAATTTCATTCAAATCCGTTCAGCCGCATCGGCGTGAGAAAAACGCCAAACAAACAAGTTTCACTTTTATATATTATGTAGTAGGGATTACTTAGCAAAATGCCTGCGGTTTGCTACGGTATAAAGTAGACTTTCCCTTCTCATTTAATTTTAAAAGTAAGTGGATGTGGGTTTTGGAACTATTCTACGACCTATAGCAGTTCTGATATGTGGTTCAGGCACGAACATTTTTATATAATGGTATAGATGTACTTACATTCGTTTGGGATCGTCTTTTCGCATTTACTTTGGGTGTGGAAGAGTTGATTTTATTTAAATGGATCTCTGTGAAGATGTATCCGACATAATTTTGGAAAGTTCGTTGGTGGACACGGGTATAAAAAAGTGTTCTTGAAATGTAGATAATTATATTGTCCTGCAAATAGGAATTGATAGAATTCATAGATTAATGTGTGATATGGAAAGCATCTATTCATTGTTTTAATGAGTTCCGTCACAAATTAGCATTCACTCTTACATGGCAGGCCCCCTGTTCGTTGATTGGAAAGGGGTTTTGAGGTAATGGAAGGACCGTGTTTACTTTCACTTTGGCGTTCCACTAAAAATAATCGTCCCGATCGAAAATTGGAGAGTTTCCCCTAACCTAAGTTCGTTAATTCTGCGCGTAGGACAACGCTTTCACAGTTTACTTGAACCTGCTAGTTGTTTTCGCAGAATTTTCTCAAACCACATTCTGGCTTATCGTCATTAATTAAAAGAATGTCTGGTGTCGTATTATACTTTGCGTAATGGTGGGCGTTCAGTTCATTACTTTGCAAATTTTCAATCAACTCGATTACTCAATCATTCACCTGTATCGTATCAAATCGAATAGTATCTGAATCCCAGAAGTTATAAGAGTCTCATTAAGATCGGCAGTTTTTATGAACTTTTTTCCTTCCAAAGTGAACGTTCTACATAGTTCTGGTTTTGTACATTTACTAACACTTCCTTAAAACCGAAGCTGAAAATCTGAGCACTGAATTGATTTGTGGCCAATAAAGGAATGTCAAGTATAAAAAGTGACAGAGGAATCAGTGTTCGAACGGAGAACGAGAATACAATTGGAATTAGCAAAGTTGATTTCACAATCTTTGCGTGAGAACTTTTTTCGTGAATTAAAGGGAATTAGCTTCTTTCATACATGAGTCATGTTTATGGGGGGGAGGGGGGTTATAAATTACATCGACAAAAACCGTACTTAATTTCGATTTCGTGGTCTGTGGAACTGTAAAACTTCCGCCAGATCTTACCCTTTCATCGCGGATGTCGCGTCTGTCAGCTGACAAAATGTGGGATTTACACCTGTGAGCGCGCATGGACCGATTTAATGAGCAGGATCTCGCGATTGCCGACCGCAAATTAGCAACGCACATTTCCTGCGCGGGGCCACCTTCGTGTCGCGATTGTCAAACCCGGCATGGAAACAAAACATCGTCAATATCTGTGTGCGCGGACCCAACATTTACGTTGAAACTGTTTAACCAGCATGATTTTGCAGCTGTCGAATTAGCACGAACCGCGAATTACCAGCGTAAACTTTCGTGATATTCGATTTTCGGGATGGGTGAAGGGAATGTATCGAATCAACTAAAAATCAATGAAACGTATCCTGTGAATATATCTATTTTTTCTAATTGTTTCTATAAAAGCATTTCTGGGCAAATATACCATCAAGGATGTCAAGAATGATAAAAAATAAGTGTCGTTTGCGAAATACAGCATGATTTAGAAAAGAGGTTGAGGAATTTTGAGACAGATAGTATCCATAAAAGTGAAGAAAGCTGAGGAATAACAATTGGAGAAATTATTGTGGACGTGTAATGTAATATCTGAAATAGATTCAGAAATGATTTAACAAATTTCACGAACCTTCGTCTTTGTCCATTAGTAAAGTTATTATTCTTGAAATTGTTTCATTATGCGAGAAATTCTAGAGAAAATTACAACACCGTCGTGGAAAGTTAAACCCAACTATGAAACATAAATACACACACTAAAATCACAAGTTATTAAACTAAAATATCTCGTTACATGCATATTCAGCCGGGGGTGAGAAAAGCAGCCACGGAAACAAAATAAAATTATCCAGAATAAAATAACTAAGAATACACACAAGTTATTTACCACCACTATAATTCATTATGTGGAAACGAAACACCAGATTTTATGTAACATTACAAATTTATATTATATGTCTATATTTTTATAATTGGCAATGAAAATAATTTTGTATTGTTAGCCAAATTCACGCAAAACGACATATTTTACCAGTTTCTGATATTACACAGACTACATTTGATCTCGTCCTTATCTGTCACGCGATACTTTACAGTATCAGTTTCAAAAAGACAGGCCACTATGCGAAGAATCTTTGCCGACGTGGTTAGAATTTCAGTCGACACGAGGAGAACTTCTCCGCATATTTCCTGTAGTATATAACATTGTACACGTAGTTAGAGTAACGAAGTTACACGACCGGCAACTACAAAATTATTTCCTGTATCACCTTGGGACATTACCGTGTACACATGCGCGACACGAGATTTTCTAATAAATCGCTTTATCGCCGACGACGGGACTGCTAACACGTGCGTGGAATATTTCTTCCGCGCAACTTCCGTTCATCGTAATTCCCATCGAACACAATAGTTTCGGAAACACAGATTAGATTTAACAATTTGAGGTTAGTCAATTTGATATTGCATTTATTTATATTGAAACTGTCCAGTGGTCTATTTTAACGAGTGGGGAAGAGAGCCAAAAAAGAGGGACCAAAAGAACCATTTCGTAGTGAAACGAACTTATATTATTAAATTTTTATAATTTCAATATAATTCGTTAAAAATTTTTGGTTGTCACCTAAAGATACAATGTTACATTTTTTAAACTCTTTGTTACAAATTTCGTTATACAGATTCTTTTAATAGCTGTACTGCTACTTTTTACGAAATATTCTGGTTTTATTCATTTTGGAAATAATGGACCAATAAGATTTACAATTCTCAGTTTCGTGCTTCATATATTAATAGTTTTATCGTCGCGATAGAAATATAAATATATTTTTCAAAACTGTGCTCCGTTCTCAATTTTCTCCACGAAATATTTCTCACTTTCGACTCAATTGCTCGCGCTGAACAGTAATGGTCAAAAATAAAATGCAATTTCGTGATTCAGAATGGTGTTCTTATTGGTGCTCGGCATGTGGTCCCTGTGTTGCTGTTTCTGGGAAATAGAACATCGATTTCTTCCAAAATCACTGCAAAAATCGTAAAATTAAGATAAAAAAAGGAGAACCTACTATAACACCGAGAAGTATTACTGAAATCGCTGAAACTTTATTTTCGAGATTTCCTCTACTGAATTCTTCCTGAATTACAATCACTCTTACATTTTTCTTCACAAAATACTGTCACGTTCATTCGAACACCTCATACAAGTAGTCTTATTTTTCGTATTAACATCATGGTTCAAATGATACCAATCTCGGCATCAAGGAGCAAAAGTAAAATAGTAACTTTCATACTTAATTATTCTTCTGAATTTATATGAACAAACTTGGGAGTCACTCCGTGACAACACACACTGTATATTTTATTCATATCCTGATTTAAGAGCTGCTTTCGTTACTTTCCACTTTAACAATTATAACAAAATCCCATCGTTAGCAAACACAATATTAATAGATTAACAAGACACACGATAACGAGATATTTCTCCACTTTTAAATGCTTCGCAAATGTGTATGATTTTTCGTGAACTTTGGGTATTTCTAGTCGTTTGGGAATTAGCAAATGTAAATTAAGATGGTCGAGGGCTTGACAAAACGCTTCTGTCGGCCTCGTTACCATCGGATTCTTCCCTCGCCGATGGAACACGCCATAAATTCACTTTTTCCGCGTCCCAGAAAAATGGAGAAAATTCACGGTGAGATGTCGGGGCAGCTGTGACAGTGTCGCCCACTTTTACGGGTGGAACGGTTTAACAAAAAAAAAAGAATTCTCGCCCGATGCGCCTAGAAGTTGTCGCGTCGAAAACAATTCGGATTTTTTTTAATTGCTCGAAGGACCCTGTTCGTCGCATGGGAAAATACGTGACACACGGGAAGTTCATATATTCTAAACAGCCCCCTGGATTTTTATAGAATTTATTTTCGTTCTAAAGGAAAGGAAACTAAACAGTAGTTCGACGTGTAAGCTGAAGATAATACAGATAGGAGGATATAATCAGCACAATAGTTTTCATAATCAGTTATTTTTATAAATATTTTATATGAATATTTTTATTATCAATAAAACTGAAATAGCATTAATAGTCATCTATGGAGCGAACTGTCTTGTCTTATCATTGCATAGAATTACAAGCTTCATAAAACACCATGGAAATGTTTATTATTATTATTATTATTATTATGTTTATTAACGCACGGAACCCTTTAAGCTACACAGTGAGTAAAAAGAACAACCCAAAGTAGACACAGACTTTATTATCAAAGAAAATGCATGAACTGACAAATCTAGCTCTTTCATTCTTCTAGACTCCCTGCTGTCTGACTTATTACGTACACTTTCCACTCGCTTATATCACTGAACGTAACCAAATGCAGTTGCAATACTTTTCTGACAGAACATAGGCAAATGCATTAATGTATTAATATATAGTGTGCTACGAAAAAAGGATTCAGAGCTTGAAAATTTTGTGATGATTATTAAGCCGAATAATAAAATACTTAATGAATAGAAGCCACAAAATCAACCCTGTCAGACTTGGAAGCAATTTTTATTATTGGTCATACATTTCACTGGTGAAAACAAAGAGTTATTATAACACATTCTTACTTCGATATTAAAAACGAGGGTTTACTTCCAAATATTTTTTCTTTTTAAAATTCGTGGTTTTCATCCGTATGTAACAGATTTGAATAACATCTAAGTTCAATGAACGGCGGTATCATTCAGACGCAAACGTGAAGCAGGTTCTTTAAACCAGCTCGCTTCGGTCAAATAATTCTAATAACTTCATTCCCCGTAAGAACTCCAGTGTTAGATTTAGTAATAAACGATGCCCAGAGATCTCGAAAGCTCTCCGCGCTCTAGATCCTGGCTGAAACAGTGCGCGCGTTAAATTCGAAGAATCGTGGCGTAATCTCAGAGGTCTTAACGTCGGGAACGATAAAAGAAAAAAAGAGTGGAGGCAAGATGGAGGAGCAGGATGATAAGGAGGGAGAAAAAGGAACGGGACTTTCCAAAAGTTCGGATTCGCAGTTCACCCGATAGAATCGAACCTCGTATTTATGCTCTTTCTTGCCCCCTAACGCGCTTCCGTCATTGCATAAAATCGTTATTTACGCGGCTGTTGATAAGGTGTTCCGTTGCCGGAAAGAGCGAATCGAACTGATGCGTTGTGGTTTTAAGGTCGTCTGACCTCTTGCGTATATGTTCTACTTACTTCATTTTATGTATACATACAGTGCAAGGCTTGTTTACTTGTGTTTGTATATTTACTTGAAGGAAATAGGATGTGCTTTGAAATACTAAAAAGAACAGCAAGTTTCCTATCTCGCTCAGTACCACTTGGTTACCATCATTTTCCTCGCACGATCCTGCGGAATTGATTGTTCCGATCGTGCGCAGGTATTCAGTGGCGCAAACGGCAATTCGTGTTCATTAAAAGGAAGGCACGCGTGCCGAGCGTGTACTTGAAGGGCGGCCATAAATACGCGACAAGAGCGTCAGATATATCGAGCCCGATACACGATATTGCATTACCATACATCAAACTTCCGACCGAATAAAGCCACTTGGATTTCCGCCAACATATCTCAACAGATGCGTGAGAAAAGCCTCATGCATCTTTCATCTGGCCGTGAGCGTTCGGCTGCTTGCACACCCCCTGATGCCCGCTGGAACGCGCTGTACAGATCTCGCCCTTCGCTGGCGATTCTTCAACATTTTCGAAAGCGAGCGTTTACACGAATTATTGGCCTGTGGCCAGCGGCCGTGGCCGCTTATCGAGCCTTCCTCCCCATGCTCGTATCAGAGGAGCCAGCAACGTCTCGCACAGATTTATGACGGCGCGATTGCCTGGTTTGATAATTAAAAACTCGCGCGACCAAACCCTCGTGGTCGCGTGGAATTTTCAAAGTTCTGGATATTCTCACAACCCGAGCAAATTTTGTGATACGCTATCAGCTGTGTCCTCTGCTGCGCTATTCAAATTTTTAGATACTAATTTTTCTACTGTTTTGCTTAGAGTTTTTTTTTGTATTTAGAAATAGATTTGAGTGGAAATTCGAATAATATAGCACTGTGGGTAAAATTTGCTTGCGTGGAATTTTCACTTTGCGAATACTTTCGTCCCGCTAGCAAATTTTATAGTAAGATGCGAACTGTGTACTGTGCTATACAATTTGAATTTCTGCCATGGCACTTTTCCTACTATTTCCATGAAATTCTATTTCTATTGTCTATTCGATTCCTAGTGATGTAAATGGTGGAGTTTAGAAATGGAAGGGATAGAAATAATGTAATCGACATTCAAATGGTCTAGCACTGTACGCTGGATACCATATTCTGAATTTTGCTCGTGTGCAATATTCTCAGAAGGGGTGGACGCGAATGGGACGAGCGATTGGATAGGGATTCTTACCAACCACAAAATACAAAATTGTAATCCATTCTCCACTAGTCAATGGGCCATCGCGTCGTTATTAAATATTATCCCCCCATGTGGTTACCCAAAACTTGCATTGCAATTTATTTTCACGAACAGAAGGCACAAAAATACAATGCTTTAACTTTTATGGAACGTAAGCTATGTGAGCCACTGTACTCGTGGAAACACCGAGAAAAATGAAACAGCGACTGGACGAAAAACGTATTAAGCTGCTGGGGACACGATCTAAGGCGTCGTATTGAGTACGTCTTTCCCCCGCATGAAATATGGGCCTGTCGTGTCGTAATGTAAAGAAAAATACGTTTTATAACGTCCCGTTATACGGCGAATTTTTCTCTATACCGTGCCATTATAAAGCAAATTTTTCTCTGTAATATGTCGCGGAAACCTCTCGTATTTCACGTGTCGCGGGAAAGTATCGAGGCGGTTCGATACGTGTCATACACAACCGACTTCTTCCTCGTGAAAGTCTATACAATTGTTTCTCTAAATGGTGGTTTAATGTGATTTTACGAAGGAAAAATTGCAACGATCGGACAATATATTGAAACGAATAAAGAAATTCATTTTTAGAAGAAGAGAGTGCATAGGTTTTTGTCTTAATTAATTCATGCATGTGTTTTCAATATTGTTAATGGTTTCAAAAAGTGTTCAGATTCAACCAAATAGGCTTGTATTTGGAATCATCTTTTCGTAGATACTTTCGAGTATTCATTTTTAGAAGAATTTATTTGATAAACATCTTATTTAATTTAATTTGAAAGTATATCAGTACAGAGAAAATAAAAGAACTCGTGTAAAAATTGATAATTTAGGAACAACATTTGTTAACTAATGCTAGCCAGTTTACAGTTTGGTGACGAAATGTTGAGATAGATATGAAATTAACGTATAATTAACTTGGGCTATTAAATGATAGCAAAATGAAGTTCACTTCATCTCTTCCTTCAAACATTTCCTCACATCACAGATAATTTCAATAATATTTGCTCGGATAAAAATAAGTCGCTGCTCGTGTGAATTCTCAAAACTGTAACTTTTTCTCTTTCAAAACAATTTTCTAATGTTACCATTAATTCCTTCCCCCCAACTAAGTGTTCCAATCACTAATCGAACATTAGTAGTCCAGAAATCCTAGTCGGTTTCCAAAACAACTTGCTCAGTCGCGTGGAAAAGGCTACGGATACGTGCTTGGAATAGTTGAGTGTGCATTCGAGAATAAGGTCAATCGGCAGAGAAAGCTGCAAAAAGGAAAAGAAGTCCTGAAGCCTGAGAAATGTTTGAAAATTTATTTCCACTTACATTTAACAGCTCGGACTACTTCATTTCTTAACATAGGTATTTCAATGTTTCCCGGAATTCTGTTTTCCTCTGATATCTTCAATATAACGCGCCAGTCTAAATCATACATCATGTTAGAAGGCTGTAGTGCACGAAACTCAGCACGCCAGTAATTACACGTTTCATTAATTTCGAAACGATCGTAAACACTTGCCAGACGTAAATCTCTCCCCTTTCTTTCCTCTTCTCCCTGCTTCTCACACTCCTCGTCTCTCGCCTGTCTTCTTGTCTTTATGTTGTCTGCTAGCACCTCCGCGCTCTCTCCCCATTTCTCATCCTCCACACACTTCCCCCTTTTGTTCCCCAACTTCCTACTTCTACTCCGCACCCTCGAGTTCTCCCGCCGCTACCCCCTGGCAAACGGAAAGTCTGCGGAAGACACACAAGGAAAGGGAAGAGTAGGTACGAAGTAGGTGTCACGCAGCGGAGCAAAGCAAAAGAATTTCTTTACTACTTGCCCCGCGTATTCGCCCCAATTTTATAGTTTCTCCGCCACTTTTCTCCCTACATGTTGCGTCGGAATACTGCCGGGTGGGTACAATAGAACTGTGTTTCTGGAAGCATCCGTGCAGCGAATATTAACATTCTTGATTATGGACGACACGTGCGGATGATTTTAGGGTCCCCATGATGCGAATATTGGGATTTGCTGTGCACGTACACTGCTTATCGTATGCAGAAATTGAAGTAAAGAAATCGAAGCTCTGACGATCATAAAAATTCTAATGAGAAATTCTACTCTTCCTCCTCTTCGATGATATTACTTTCGTTAAGGTAGTGATTAATAGCGTTCGTGTCACGTGGACCATCAGTGTCCCATTATCTTCAGAAATGAATGTTTCGTTCAGAGGAAGAAGGTATGTATTTCTCAATTGAGCGTCCAAATCAAGTAGCACAACTTAACAACATAACTACTATGTTTCTGTAATCGAAAATCGTAATTTATTTTTCCCCTCACTTTCTATAGCCCCTCAAAATGTCTGAGTTTACACCGTGGCCAGGAACGTGTTAAGATGTAAATACTAGAAATATTATTGGTAGACTAAATTTCTAAACAATCGAGTCGAATTTTAAATAACTTATAAGACGACAAAAGCACAAGTACCCACAAACTGATTAGCTATAAAAGTATTATAGTTGCTGCTGAGCCCTTCTCCCATCTTCTACAGGGTATCCCTAATATTCTATTTGTAGCTCTTCACATCTTTCCAAATAAAAGCAACATTTTCAGTTTTTATCTTTGCAACCACAGACCATCGCTCGTACATCACGGGGATAGCAGGGTTTTCGATATTCAGAGCAGCCTAGCCTACCACCGTAAATTTCAGGCCGCGCGAAACGTTGACGCGAACACGTTAGCCCCCTGTCGATGGAATTCGCGCGGATGTACTTCCGGTGGCGCGCGGGCCGCGAATTACGCGGGAAATGCGCGACCTCGTTAATTCGCCTGGCTAATTGATGCCGCGATAATTGCAGCGGAATCATTGTTCAGTTCACTACGCGATAACGGTCTCAGAAATTGTTACGTGTGGCCTTGAGTGTGGCGGAGTTGATTGTGATACGAATGGATCGGAGGGACATCCATAACGACATTCGTGAAACATTTAATCTTTTGCAGTGCAGGTATGAAGCATCGTTTATAAAAGAAAAGATGAATGTAGGATTAAATGACGTAGCGAATTTGGAATTAATTTGCTATATGCTTAAGTGGTTGCATACGTTCTCGGTGCCTAGTGGTTGATCACATTTGGCATTTTTTTTTCTCGGGAGGTGTGAAATGGATCGAGGGTTTTGTAATTGTATCTTGTTCTTGAGACCTTTATTCATATAAAAGGATTTATTTGACACACTTTTGTCGTATATTGCCGTTCGTTCGCTGCAACCTCTGCACCAAGCAGGGGGCCTCCTTACCAGCATGATAACTTCGACAATTTACAACCTTTTTTCATGAACTTTGCGTTAATATATACAGAATGACATTCTCCAAAGGCCATCGGGTCATTTTTTAAATTTATAATTTTTAATATTCATTTTACCATTTAAAGATCGAAATTGTAGACGAAAAATCGATCGCTTTCTTCAAAATGGCATAACTTTTTTATTTTCTAAAAATTCATAAATTTGGCTTGATGGCCCTTGAATAGAAAGGTCCCAAGAACAAGATAAAATTATAAAATTTTCGATATATTTCACACCTCTCGAGGAAAAAAATTCCAAACGTGATGAATTATTAGGCGCCGAGAACGTATGCAACCCCTTAATGTTGTGTGTTTAATATGTTGAGCGTGAAGATGTTATTGTCGAACTCGAAGCGTATCTTAGTGTCTTGTGTTTCGTCGCTTCGTATGTGGCAGACACTCGGTCTGTCCGCCCGAGTCTAACATCTTGTGACTTAGTTAATTACAACCGGCGCCGAAGAATACAGGCTATTAGGGCGAGTCGAGACCGCGTATCTGTAGGCGACAATAAAGTTTCGCGGAAAGTCACAGTTTTCCTTTCCGTTTCTTTTCCGTCGTCCAGTTCCACAGCCACTTCCAACCAGTAGGCAATAGTTTACCACCTCTTATTTTAAGACACACCCTTGCAACGGTTTCGAAGGCTTCGTGGAGCCTCAGAGCAAAGTGAAAAACCAGATCAAACAAAACCTCTGTACCATCAGCATCGACAGAATCGCATAGAGCGTTCCGAGACACTACAATCGCGTATTATAACTCCATCAGAACTCGATTTTATACACTAATATCTTCACTCTTGTTGAAATATATTTTAAGCATTAATTGTTACGCGCTGCAGTTAGATTTCACCATTATCCTCATACACAACTCAATCACCATCAATTAGTGAACTCTTGCGGTCGTAAAAAACTGCAAGGAGTGTGACAGTGTGTCATCGGAGACTCACCCCCTCCAAAGAATAAAGGCGACATTTTGGCCACAACATAATAAGTGCAGCACTATTTAAAGGTATCTCTGGTCCATCGATGGGGGAATAAGTCGGAGTACAAAAGATTCAAGTGTTTGTGTGCTGGTAACCCCAGACCTAACCCAGACCTATTAAAGCACACTCCCATATACATATACAAATTCCAAAGCGAGCATCAAAAATTGGTCACGCAAAGGACACGTTCATCCTCCCTCGCACATTTCAAGCACACCTCATTACCATAGCAAACATACCATCAAGAACTCAGTAAACGTTCCGCAAAGGCGATGCTCATCATCAACATATCCCACACGTAATACAGCGTCTAATGCATTCTCGTATACATCTTGTAATCGTATGTCACTGTTGCGCTGTGTGGTTAACGCTGTTGGAAAGGGAGACGAGCACCTTGGTAGCCTGACGCGAGCAAATTGCGCGGCCCTGACCCAATTGCCGCTGTTTCTTGCACGCTGCGAGCCGGTTTCGACGATTACTTCTGCCTCTAATTGGTTTATTCCCAGCTGGCTCGTTCGCTTTTATCGGCAGCGGGGAGCAGCCAAGGATAACGACCCCCTGGCAAACGAGGGAGCATCGCGGAACGGTTCGCGTTGTAATTGTGCCTTGTTTATCAGGGAAACGTTCCATTGTTCATCCGCCAGATGAATGGCGCGCGAGAGACACCTGAGTGTCTCTGGTGTTTTTGAGGATACTGGGAGCTGGGTCGCGTTAGCGTTGGATCCGAGCTTCCTTCGTGGTTCTGCATCATTTCCATTGAGCGCAAAGCCACTAGGCGTGGATTAAAATATGACGGTGGTTCGAAGACTTGGGGCTTGCGCGAGGGTGAAGAGGGTGTACCGAAGAATCGTAGATGTTCGGATGGTGTAATTAAATTACATTGCATGCAATTAGGATTTATACGATTTTGATATCCTGTAATGATAAAGCATCGATAAGGGGAGAGGCGTTCTGATTTGTGGCTTAATATTGGGAAATTTGGGCTGGAAGTAATGTTTAGCTGAGTTAATTGATAGCTTGTAAGGGATGTGGAAACGAATGTTATAGGTAAATTGGCAGAGTGGGAATCGTGAGGTTTAGAAACTTGATATAATTATTATTGGAATGGAAGGAAGCTTTTTTGAATTAATTGAAACTGATGTGTTGATAACAAGTAATTTACAAAGTAAATATTTGTAAGACTTTGATGTTTTACTATACATATTTGTTATAAGCCATTTTTTTTTAGAAAAAGGAAGACATCGACATGCACTTTTTTAAAAATTCATGGGATGGAAGATTCTCTTACACTATGTAGTAAAAAGAGTTTATAATCCTATTTAAGGGGTGTAAAAGGCAGCCAGCTACAAAATTTAAAATGCAGCAGACAGTAAACTCTTATGCATTCCTAGCGCTCTTATTATTCCGAACACCTTTCACATGAAAGATTCATAATAATAATACACCGTCTCGTTACTATTACCTTGTTGAATAATTTCGTTTGTTCTTCCTAGTTGTAACATTCTTTTCAATTGGTTTTTGCAGTTTGTGCGGCAGTAAACATTGAACATGCTGATTATTTTGAATATTTATTAAAACGAATAAACTAATACTTCAGAATAATAAGAACTTGAAGAAGCATTTTCATACTGTTCTGTTTAAATTGTATAGTCACTTTCTTTTCACCTTACTTAGACTAACAAGGGGAGGACACCATGTGATAGATATCGATTTTGATGAGCCTTGGCACGATGGATCTATGTCGAAAATAAGTAAATAGGTGTCCGAGCGTTTCAGCCAATAGGCTTTAATAATAGAAATATTTATAAGTAAATTATTAAAAATTTCATAGTGGCCGTGGGGTTTTAGTGGGTAAAAATCCCACAACTACCCTGGTGCCCGCGGAGAATTCCCTTCTGCAGGTATCGGGGTGCCTTTTGATGATATCTCCACGTTAAATTTTTTTTTTATAAATTATTTTTTTATAATTTTTCTTTTAACTTGGGGAAATTTTCAACAGGCACCCCGACTCCTCCAGAGAGAAATCCCTCGGAGGCGTTAGGGTAGTGTGGGATTTTTACCCACTAGAACCCAACGGCCATTATGAAATATTTAATAATTTATATGTAAGTATCTCTATTATTAAGGCCTATTGGCTGAAATGTTCGGACACCTATTTACTTATTTTCGACATAGATCCATCGTGCCAAGGCTCATCTAAATAATTTGAGCTTATCTTAAAATTGATCAGTTTCTTTTTTGTGATAGCAGTCAGGAATGGGCGAGCAAACCAATGTCTGACTTATTACGTGCAACGCTACTTAATTCCTGCGACGCGTTACATAGCTATCAATAGTTAGGTATCCACATCGTTGAGAATTAATACCATAAAAATTCAGCTTACCCAAAGTACATACTATTTTCTGTCAGATAATTCCTCTAGAATTTGCAAATTTCCCATTTAATATCCATAGACGAATCAAAGGACTTTGGAAGCAGAGAAATTGGAATCTCCAATTCCATTCACAAGACTGAAAAAATAATCCCCTAACTCCGACTCAATAATATTCCAATTAAATGTCCCTTTTGCACTGTGTTACAAGAAGACACATGCAACATGGAATTGCAATTTAAAAGGAATAGTTCTGTCAAGCAAAAAGTTTCCAATTTTAATACAAGAATATAAAACAAAATATATTCTCCCCGAACACAGAATAACCCACCATTTCTTCATTTCAACAATTCTCTTTCAATCGCCCATTCCATTCACGTCAACTGATCTCCAACAATTTCTACCATTCGTATTGCATTCCTCAACATTCATATACATCTAAACAGTCATATATCTACGCATAGAATTACAGAAGCATAGTTCTACCTGGCTCGGAGCTCACGAATGTAACAAATGAGTAATGAAAAAATATGGTTCTGCATTTCTACTCGAAGTTTGACCTCGCGTAAAATTCGAATGCCCGCCCTTTATTAAAAACGTCATTTGTTTGACGGTAATAAAGAGCACGGTGCGGCGCAACGTCGAACTTCAAAACGTAATGCAATACCCGCGTAATGCATCTCCCGGCTGATTCCCTTTTTCCTACGTCGCCTTTCCTTGTTATTACTTTTGCCCCGACGTATCCATCTTCCGATATCATCGTAAAAATCTCTTTTACTCCTTATAACACTGACCTGGAGAAATGGTCCAGCTTCTATGCTTTCACGTGCACAGTGCGTCCAGATTGTAATCGATACGTGCGCGAAGCGCTGGAAATCTCGAAATCATTCCCCCGATTCTTTTCGTTAATACCGAACGGTCGATTTTATCGCTTTCATCCAGACGCGGGCATTTCCTCGCTCGATTGGTATTGCTTGCATACTATGTCTACGATTTAAGTCTCTTGTTGTGCAACGCTTTACAACTGAGGAGTGATTGTTCAAAAGGACACATTTCCACGCAGAAAAAATTTTCAATAACCGCAAAAATCTGTGGTACCTACGTTTATTAAAAAAATCTTTTTTTTATTAGGACACGTATATTTTATTCCTCCTTCTGATAGCGGTAATGTTTTAGCAACATTATTTTAATAGTCATTTTGTGAGTTTTAAATCTGAAGCAGAGTTGAATTTCTCTGACAGCAAAGTAAATATCTCAAGTAATTATGCTTGAGAATTACATAGAAGTCAGTTGGTTGTGGTTTCACTTTTACGGGAGTTTCTGTAATCCAAGAGCAGGAAAATTTCCCCGCGCCTGTTATTCAAGAAGTTTTTACCGCGAGACGTAACGGAACGACAACAAAATGATGAAGCTGCAAAGTTTCTTCCATTTCGAAGAACTCCGTTTGTTCCATCGAACAGACTTCTCCCATCTCCATCCTCAGCACGAATGTTCTTCTCAAAACGAAGAGCCTGGCAAGTTGAATTTGTTCCTCATGATACATTCCACGAATTGGACTTGGACAAACAGTAATGAAGGGTTTCGAAGACAAAAGTTTGCGTAATACTTTCCCCCTTTGCGGCGAGCCGTCGCAAGTTTCCACTAGCATTGATTGCGATAGACAACGTTTCAAGCATAACTCCAAAGAGAAATTAAAAATATCTCAGTAAAATATGATTTTCAACCGCAAGGGATTAAACAATTTTCAATTCAAAGGCCTCGATACTCCTCAAATTCCAAATAGGGTAGATGTCCCAATTACTGCCACCTTAAGCTCATCCCGTAACTTTCGTTAATTATTTCAGAAGTTATTTAACCTCAAAATCATTCCAATTTGCAGCATAAGAATGCCTAATATCTGTTTTATCTAAGAAACTATTTGCTAATTAATTGAAAATGTATAAGGAACTGCAATGTCCCTAAAACTGTCACTTAAAAAATCGTCGTGTCCGTATAACTGCCAGAAACATGACCCAATAACTGTCAGTCCTATTGACTAATTACATACAGGTACATAAATGTTAAAACTATTAAATAGGTAAGCAAAACAATGAAATAAATTACAAAGCCAAGAATTGGGTAATTAAATTTTTTTCCTTCACGATTTTGCAAGCATTATTTCACTATTAAGTAAAATAATGAAACTGACAGTAATAGGGACACTGACAGTAATTGGGACATCTACGGAACATTCTCTATTCTATTAAAAACTGTAGAATATGAAAAATACATTGTAAAAAAATATACTCCTTTTTCAAGCTAACTGAATCACCCTTCACATCAGAAATTATACCCCTTCGACTTTCAAATTCCATTCTTTATTTCACACTGGGACATTCGTTTACAAATTACAAAATCGGCCAGACGTGTTTCAACGTCGAATGTCCTGTCACTTTTTTTTTCTCTCTTCTCATCCCTCGGTACATTTTAATTAATCTATGTGCCATCCAAAATTCCTTCGTCCTCGTCGCAGCTTCCCGCTGCAAAGCTCAGCTGCCGCGTTACTACCTGCAAAAAGAAACAGTCGACTCATTCACGCCCTGGAACTTCCGGCGTATATCAGACGACGTTCTTTCTCGTTAGAACTTTCGTGCCGCGGTATCCGTCTTCGTATATCATCCGCGGGGGAATATCTTCCTCGGGGAACTTGGGGACCGGGAACCGTTGCCGCTATCGGCGAGCCGATTGTTTGCACCGTCGCCGTCCTGCCCGACTTCCTGTAGACGGGCGATCTCGCGGAACGGAACGTTTACTTCTGGCTCGTGCATCGAAACCGCTAGCAAAGGCGATACATATACCGCCACACAGAACTTCGGAATCACTTCTAAAAACCATACAAAGTTTTAACATTCATACCATTTCGAGAACGGTAGGAGATATTCAAAAGAAGTTTAAACAAAAGTTACATCTTTTTTATACCTACAAAACTGTGTAAAAATTATTATCGAATTAAGGATTGATGGTAAGGGTAGTTTGAAAAGTACGAATTTTTTCGATGATTATTTTTACGTAGTTTTGTAGATATAAAAAAGATGCAACTTTTGTTTAAATTTCTTTTCGATGTCTCCCCCCGTTCTCGAGATATTCCACGAAAAAGAAAATTCTGCATTTTTCTCCAGGGGTGATTTCACCCTTTAAAGCCGCATTATGGACTGCTCTACTTGCACGCAAAGTTGCAGAATTTTCTGAATTTTCGTGTTGCCGAACTTCCCTTGTTACAACCTGTTAAGTGACTTTGTCGCGTGGTGACACATGAAATATTTATTGAGACAAACGATATCGCGACATCGTTGGAAGTATTAGCTTCAGTAGACAGAATAGATTTTCCATACGAAATGCTTTTAATAAATGTCACCAAGTGATTTGAAGCATGTTTTCAGTAGCGTGGTGTCCTGAAAAAACGGCAGATTTCAGGTGGAATTAACGGGTCCGAACAGCTTTTGGAAAAATCACTGCGAACACCTGGGGCTCGTCAACGCGCAATAATCCCTGCGCCGTTCATTGTGTTGATTGCGTCTCTCGTTGACGGTCCCGCGAAAAGGGTAATTTGTTGCAACAGAACCAACGATCCACGATCGCCAGGAATCCGTGACATTCGTTGTGGAATGTGGCGTGAAATGGAGAGGATTCTCACGCCGTGGAATATTTCCTCTGCTCGTTTGTTCGATGGCCTGGCGAAAAAGGGACAGCTTGTTAGTCACGATGAATAGCTTCGGGGGCCGTGGCCGTGGAAGATGTATCTGGTGATGAATGTTTAGCGTTGAAAAGAATTTTCGGATCTTGGGGTAGAGAAAAGTAGCTTGTACTTGTTGGCATTATATAAATTGCATTGCATTACAGAAAATACATAGTGTCGTAGGATTTTCTATCTTGGCAGTGCCAGAAAATTGTTGTCCATATGGAGGACCATAAATGCTTCCTTAAGCAGTGTTGCACTGGGAATAGGATATGTAGAGCAAATGGACTTAGTTTTCCCTGTTATCTTGTAACCATTCTCATTTTCTTCCTCTTTCAATTTCCTCTTTCAACCTTACAGCAGCTAAAATTCTTTCTGCACCTTCTACATGGAAATTTCATCTTCTTTCCTTCTCTTGTAACTTAAGGTGCATTTACTATTATTCAGAAGATATATTAATAATCACATTCATATAAAAAATCTAGCAGTAAAATCTTTCTTCCATTATACCGTGATTTTCCAAAAGGCCACTTATCAAAACGCCCACTTACCAGCTGCAACTGATATTCCAGCTTCCTACTTCCGTTCCCTACATTTTGTAACTCCTTTAGCCACTCTATTAACAACACTCCTTCCCATTAACATTTGACACAATATTACCTTTCAAGACCAAAGCAAATCTGTGCCATTTGCTGTCACAACTTGTCCCCCTAATGCTGCCCTTACCCAGCCAAGCGCCCTCACCCTTTTCTCTTGAATTACACCCCTAACAACGCCATTCACCCTCGGAAGCCACGTTATATCTCGAAGCACGTATCGTTCGTGGCCATTCTCGTCCGAGCTGGGTACATACGCGTGTTTCAGTTACCCTCGATCGCGAAGTTGATAATCGATGGCTGCTGTAATGATGGGAACAGCTAGGCCAGTGATGCTTGTTAGCGTCAGATTTGGCTTCGATTTCCGCCAGTGATTTATTGTCGGTATCGGCTAACTGCACCTCCTCTGGGGAAACGTTACGATAGACGTTCGAATACTTCGGTGAACACCAAACTGTCGACGGTGCTCGACGAACGAAAAATTCGCGTCCCTGGCGTCCCTTGACGGTTTCGAAGTTTCTGTCCGCGTGGAACGTCTCGGCTGGATGGAAATTAATTTGACTCGCAGATGCATTCGCGGGTGCTCGTCTAAATGTGAGCTTGGTCGTAGTGCCGGAGAACAATTAGAAAGTCCGATTCTCTTAGGTTTCATGTTTATTCTGAAATGCTGTGAATAAAAGGGGGTGCGGTACTTTTTTAAGTATTGCGATGGTCCGATTTTGCGATATAGAAAATGTTTATTGCATACCATAGACATCTACGTTGCGCCTATGCTACGGTGTCCCTTAGAATTGAAGGTGCGATAAAATGTTTGGGCGCCAGCGAATTTTATTCCTTTTGGTGTGCTAAGTAAGTATGCAAAATTTCGGCGCAATCGAATTATTCTGAACCCTGCCTCAAGAAGCTTAATGTTATTATATACTGTAAACTTTTTTATTCATTTTTTTTCCACCTTTAGAAAATAATCGTTCACTTGGAACAGAGGTTGCTGGAATGCATAAATATTTTACCACCATAGTTCAAAGACTGGAGAAATGGAAAAGTTGTACCACCTTCGTTCTTCCACTACTTAACGATACATTAACGATATTATCGATATATCGTTAAGTATCAATAAGTTATCGATAAGATGTCGATAATTGATAGTTTTAAGTCCAGTTCCGCCACACATTTGCTTACATACGGGGTTGCATATTTAAAAAACAGCTGTTTGCAAGAGCGCAGTTTCGTTCGAAACTTTGAGCCTCTTGAGGCAGGGTTTAGAGTTGTTTGATTGAGTCGAAATTTTGCATACATATTTACGACACCAAAGGGAAATAATGCTGAGGGCGTCTCGGATCGAATTCTTAAATTTAAAAAAAAAAAAAACAATTATAAGGGACACCCTAACCTATGCACTATTTCTGTAGATCCATTCTGTTTACTTTGGACGAGATATTAATTAAGCAATAACTTTTCCAGTACTAGTATCGAGGGAGGGGAAGTGTAATTGATAATATGTTGAATATTTGAATGACGTAATAATGATTTTTAGTAGTGCATTTATTATTTAATAATTAGAAACACTCGCGTATTAGAGGCTTGCAAAATAATGTTAATTGCACCGATTCAGTATGTTTTGCATTGCTATATACATGAGTTGGTCGCTGTAGGTAATATTCATTTTCTTTAACATTGAGTTTGTACGTTAAAGTATTTGTGGATTAGCATGTTATTGTGGTAAGGTGTCAGGTTGGTGGAAGAAAAATAATAAAAAAAAAGTTGATGACTTCGATATTCGAGACCAACACCTAACTGCATCACGAAAACCATTGTGCTCTCAATACCAGATATTTCTGGTGTTATCGAGGCTTCTATCTGTACCCTTCGATATTTCCAAACATTTTTCGATTCGCGGATCTGGCTTTTTCTTCTTTTTTTCTGGTCAACGAGAACAAACGATGTGTCGGTAGATATAGGAACTCAGTGAATCGATACATCGTTGAATCTGAACGTCGATACATGTATTCATGAGTTGCGGCATCGATTGATCGGCATCTTTGTAGAGTAATATATTGACGAATGAATATATCTGTAGTCAAGGATGTGTATATATCGGTATATTTCTGAATCAGTATATCAGTGAAGTAGTATATTTCTGAATCAGTATATCAGTAAAATAATATATTTCCGAATATACCAGTATATCAGTAAAATAATATATTTCCGTACCAATATATGAACAAAGTTATATTTTGGTGAATTAGCATATCTCTATAATTACGCAGCGATTCATACTACTTTACTGTAACAGGTTTACCACTACTTCTGTTACTACTTAGTACTATTACAACGACTACTACTATTATAAATTCTACTTTGCTGATGAATAGATACACATATCAGTATATCAGCGTATAGGTGAAACAGTATTTCTGTAAGTTAATGCGTCGACGAGACACTGCACCTGTAAATCGGCATATTGGTGAATGGACACAACGATAAATCGATATATTTGGTAAAGTGACCTATCGATAAAGTGGCGCCTCGGCAAATCTGTGTGCTAGTGAAACAGTACGTCGTTGAATCCGTGTTTCGCTGTACCGCTAAATTTCTGGAACAATAAATCTGCATGTCAGTGTCACTAAAACAGGGCATCGATGAACCTGAATGCTGATGAATTGGTGCACAGGTAAATCGACACCTTGGTGAATTGATTCCTCGGTATGCGAATACATCAGTGTATCAGTGTATCGATATATTGATATGTCGATAGAATCTTTTACAGTATTTGTTATATCCATATTATTATGCTTCATATTTGTTGCACCGTTCCTTCTGTATTATTATACTTTCAAATCCTATGTCATCTTTAAGTTGAAGCATCAAATTATCGCTTCCTAACATTCTATTAAATATACAAGAATTAAAGTAAACCATTTGAATTTCAATTATCTAGAGACAGCACAGAATTCGAAGAAAAATCGATAAGTAATCAAGCACAAAGGACTCAAATACGAAATTTACATACAATCAAAAAAACACAAACCAGTTTGGCATTCGATATCACTATCTGCAAAAACTATGCAAATAACCCAAAAATATTCTACATTTTTCACATGTGCGTCCGGAGGGGAGTGCAAAAGAGGCAGTTGTCCCTCCCTGGCTTTTGAGAAAAAATCGCTTAGTTTTCAAAACTGATCTTTATCAAGTTTATACTAAAAAGGGGAATATTTTTAAATTTCGGTTTTAAAATTTTAATTAAATCGGCACTATAAAATGGGTTAAAAGGAGCAAGAAGCATATATTTTTCTTTACCATCATCCCAAAGTTGACCCCCACCCCCGGGGCGGTAAAAGTCTCCGAACACCCTTGATTTTTCACTTAATTTTTCACGAGAAACTTAGCTTGCTTTTTATGCTATGACTTACAAGCACGGAGTAGTGTTCACCTAATTGCACATGATTTCTATCGCTCATTACTCATTCGGTTCTGACTATAAACGTATGCATGCCTAGTACATTCTTTCCCACGCATCATGAAGTCATATTCACTGGCTCGTTTGTACCGACTCTAAATCGACTATCTGTATAGCGTGGTTTAGTTTACGGCACTCCTCATTGCGGCGAAACCGCGGCCTGCACACTATCGTGCAAACAAGCATGTAAAATCCATTTGTAACTTGGAAACGATGCTTTCCGGGCTTCCACCCCCCACGAACGAGGTCGAAAAAACTTTCCATCCTTGTATGTCAAAAACTTCTTCAGCAACATATACTTCCATCCATTAGCAAGAACGAAGAAAGGAAACACTAAACCCCTAACAAAAAATCTTTCCTCTTAAGCAAACTTCCCCCTTCTTACCTTGTTTCTTGCTTGCATGCAGGGTGATTCAGAATTCCAAGATAATCTCGACGGAGGTGGTAGTGGATGATAAAAGAAACATTTTGTTTTAATACACATACAGTTACTCATAAAAGTGCCCCCCGCACGTATAACATATTTTGTTTGTTTAAGTAGACAATGTTAAACTCGGAATTACCCGTTATAATTTACATTAGTATAGACCTTGATTAATACATTTTTAGTTAGTACCATCTACCAAAGAAATGCTCAGAGAAATTTCGCTAGAAGAATATGGAACGGGATAATTAGTTGAATCTATGCATAACAGATTAAAGCTTAGATAGATCAAAGGCTTGTAACTAAAAAATAAATCACAATCAAACATACCTATGCTTGCTCCACAAGAAGTCTTTCTACAGTAACATCCCTTCCTACTCGATCTATAATTCTGAATCACCCTGTACACGAAGACCAAGTTTCAGGCAACGCTGCGTGTCGATCAAACTTATCTCCTTCTAATGAAGCTGTCGCGGTGTAACTGGCCCCACGACGCGACGTTCGTAATAGGATTCCCAATCCCCCTACGAGCATAGCCACACATGGCACGCTGTATTAAACCCCCATTACCGAAGGGTCGACACCGAGATCGCGAGATCCGCGACGTCGCCGAATCCGCCGAGGGCGAATTGATTCGCAGTAATTGCCATCGGTTTTGCCCGGCGAATTTACTGCGACGCGAGCACCGACCGCGGCTGCAGGATGTCGGCAAAAAGCGCTCGTGTCGTTACTGCTAACCGTCGCCGACTCTCCTGGTTATTTACAGTTCGGATGGAACAAGACGCTGGAATTGCGATCTTAAAACACCCCCAGCGTCCCTCTTAATGCCGGTGATCTACGCCAGATACCTGGACAGCGTAAAAACCTAGCCCCGGGCGAGAATTAATATTCCGCTATTGTTCTGCGGCATTAAGCGCGCGTTAATGTTCCCCGCAAAAATGCCGGTAATTGATCGCGACGGGGTAGCAACTCGCTGGCTGGGACGAGTCCGTGGGTACAGCGGGGATGTGACAGCGGCTGAATGTGTTATGGAAATTGATGGGGGGAAGAGCTAGCTCGGCTGTCAAATGATTCGGGTCTTTTGGTCTGGCTCGGAGCGTAACCTTAAATTGGGGCTCGGGTCGTGATCTAGGGAATAAAATGACCGCAAGCGGGGGGTTCCGGGCATGCTCGTGCTCGTGATCATAAGTCGGGGAGGGGTTTTGTTGCGGGCTCGGATCACGACCTGAAATGGAACACGCGGAAGGTCAGTTAACCCTTGGGGGTGTCTTTTCGCGAGAACTTCTGGGGTCGTTCCATTGAAAGTAAATTTTATTGGGCTTGAATGAAGTGAATTTTGTGGTGCTTTGGGGGAAAAACTGAGGGGGTTTGGGAACAATGTTGGTTATTTTTTTTATTAGGATTGTGGAAACGTTTGGAAGTGCAAGGGAATGAGATTCGCAGTTTTTTGTGCAAATAATTTTTTATATGGATTAACTGTTTTGAGTGGGGAGACGTATGGTCTTGAATTT
Source organism: Andrena cerasifolii (assembly GCF_050908995.1). Lineage (NCBI taxonomy): Eukaryota > Metazoa > Arthropoda > Insecta > Hymenoptera > Andrenidae > Andrena > Andrena cerasifolii. The sequence goes on along the minus strand of NC_135120.1, from coordinate 10,895,159 downwards.
GGAATATTAAGTATATCGTTGCGGGGTGATATTTTCACTTTAGAATTTAATATTACATTTTTTCAGTACCGCTATTATTTTGTTTATATACTGTAATAAACAAACATAGCGAGGTTTTGTTTTTGACTGTAACGATGTCGTTACGTTTCACTTTGGTAAATTCGAAGTCATAGGCTTGACTATGCACCAATTTTCAAATTTCAAAAGATTAAATGTTAAGCAACGGCTGTTAGCCACTTTCGATACTTTCATACCAATCTTATAATGGTGTATGTACCTACTCGAAAAAAAATTGGTTAAGTAAAAATACATTAGGGAGATTATTTGGAAATAGAATAAAAATTGAAGGATTACGAGGAAGGCCTTGGGAACCTTGGGGACGCCCTATTTCCCGTGCGATCTCATGTGGAATGATTCACGCAATCTCGAATTTACTAAAAGAAAGAAGCGTTTACTAAGTAAGGGGCGCATGCACGTTCCTACGAGAATACTCCACGGTTTTCTACAAAATTGCTCAAACTGGAGCAGAATAATGTGAAAATTAAAGGTATTTTCAACTCCATGGGTGCTAACTCTATTTACACTGTAAGAAAACGTTCCAAGCTCCGCGATTATGTAAAGTGTAAAACTTCCAATTCATCGCAAATATGCTTACAGTTCTCATTCACCTGTGATCTCTAATTTAAAAAAAAACTTATCTATTGCCAAACGTAAACGTGAATTTCGCTTTCCAAGATTGATCTTGGCGGGTTGTCACTGAAGAAGCTGAATATGAAAAGCAAAAATGCTGCTCCAGTTTCTGAACGTTCGTATCATCGTGCAACAGTCACTATATAAAACTAAAGAAGAAAATTCCAAATCATAATGGAAATCTCCCTACAAACAAACACACTCACTCACACATTTCTTCACGAAAGATTGCCACCTCCAGTCAACTAGGTACATTACCTGTGCAACCATATTTCTTTTACGAAAATTATGCTACAAAGTGACATCAGTCGGCGCATGTGGAGGCGAGATAGAAATTTTCTGAGGCAGTGAAATGCAATTCATAAACCCAATCTCTGCCACTAGCATCGCACAGTTGCGCCACGCCAACTTCCCTACGAATTCCTGACGATCACATATTCGCATCCCCTCTGCTTCATCCCTTCTAACGGGAGACTCTTACTACATCGGTCCCGAACTAAATACTTGCGTAACTAGATTACTAGCTCCGATACACGTTACCCGTTAATTAATTGAATCCCCGAAAGCGACGTTTCGGTTTGGAACTGCACAAACGAAAAGCAGTTATCGCCCCCGTCGGCGAGGGTCTGCCACTTGCTGCAACGCCCATCTTTCTCCATTTTCCTGCGCCACCACCGCGCCGGATCGATCCAAATTGTTCGCGACTTTCCCGAAAACCTCGTCGATGGCGGGAACGGCGTGGTGCTGGCGATTAGATGAATATTTCTACGCGGAACCGCAACGTCGAAACGGATGTCCGAGCTGTGGGGCACGTGGACCACGAATTCCGGCGGAGGGGGTGAGTTTTTTTTTTTTTTGAAAATCGTCGGCGACACGCGGCTGCGGGGTTGGGAATGGAGGCTGACGTAAACGGCGGGGACTGTATAAAAGACCGTGGGATTCTTGTTTTACGATTTTCATCGGGCTGGCGTGAAATGGAAGAGACTTCCGGCGACGGGAAATGAGCGCCGTTGCGGCTGGTCGGAATTTACGTTCCGTCGAAAGCTCGTTACGCGCAGGTGCGCGTGCACCGTGTGAAAAAAAGGGACTAATACTGTCATCAATGAACGTCTGTCGTTGCTGGGGTGCAGCGCTATGATTAATGCAGCGATGTGTAATTAATATTGGAAAACGTTTATTATTCGACGGAAGTGGGGCGCTGTTGTTGCGCCGTGGTGATGGGTTCATGGGGTAGATACATATGGGGTGTTTCGCAAGTGTCGGGGTTCTTTCGGGTGAATTTGTTTTAGGGGAATATGTGTCGTTATCGAAGCACGAGTTAGGGGTTGTGGGAGTGCAGATGCTTGTGAATTATTTAAGTTTTAGTGGTTCCAAGCATAACAAAGAAAATGAACCTTAGTTTTTCCGTTTTAGATGACTGTAAAAGTTCCTATACCATTGCCCAAGGGTAATTTTTGTTAAGTATGTTGCGCCACCGACCAGAGATGATCAAAATTTCGATAAAAATGATGATAAAAATTTCGTACACAAATTTTTATTTAAAATCATTTTTTTGCCCATCTCTGCCACCGACTTTATCCACATTCCTATATCTATGTAGGAATGTATGCGATAAGAAAGCTAAAAAAAATTATGAATATTACTTCAAACATACTTTAATATGCAGGCAAAATTACAGACAGTATAAACTTATAGTTTTTGTTAAATAAATTCCTGAAGATGGCGTTGAAAAACGGACAGTTACACTACAGTAGCCCCTTAAACTGAATTTTGCAGGATAATTCAGAATGACTTGTGGTATTTGAATAAGTCCTGAGTAATACACTTTGTTATGACTGTTTGGATGTGGTGTAAGAATAATTCTTCGGTACGCTACGCATAATAATTGGTTTATAAATATAGATAGTATGTTATTGCCTGTTTGATACGGCTTTGCTTCATCTTTTGATCAATTTATGGGCATCCCTTCTGTAGAAATTAGTTGGTTCGTTTTGGAAGACTCGTTCAGTGTCTAATACTTGTTTAAATTTTGGAATAAGTGTTAGTTCGATGGAATTATCTCGGACAGATATAAAGGATAAGGTTTTCAATTCTAGTGAGGTCCTTTTCTTAATTTTGTTAAGATGACGTGTTTTCCATTAACTAATTCTGAATAATTTATTACTAGTGGTTCCATCAATCAATTTTACGTATGTATGTGTATGAAGACTCGTAGTAATAACTTTAGGAAATCTTTCTAAAACCCTTCAATAAGATTCTTTCATTTTTAATTATTTCCGCGATCCAATGTTAATATCAGCATAACAGCAAGTAGAACCTACGCTCATCGTAGTATCAGTTTTAGGGGCCAGATGCGTTTCATCTCGGAATACAACCGAACTTCGAATTTAGTAACAGAGCTACACTGAATTACGAAACCTTGGGTCTATGTAACTTCCAAACTCGCAGCTTGTAACTCAGTGAACTTAGAATCCCACGTGTTTATTTTGGACTCAAGCAAGATTTGAAGCAGTTTGCGAAACCAACGCTGAAAATGCCGCAAACGATCAAATATAGATATTGTAGCACAAAAACGACCCGAAGACAAAATAGCGTGGGACATACAATCGGAATAAGGCTTTTTCTATTTGAGGGACTGTTCTCCATATGACATTAATATAAGAAAGTACGCGCTACATTTCACGCAGATGAAACTGTTACTTTTATTGAATCATAAAAATTATGAGTGCATTTTGATAAGGGTAAAGTTTATTTGATCAGGGCATAGCGCTGTAAGGGGAATTGGCTGAAATGAAGAGATTGAACGAGTATCACAGAGTTCTTAATGAAAGTTTCAGGTGTAATCAGCGAGGGCTATTGAGATATTAGGATTAGAGAGATCGAGTTCGTAGACTGGATAGCTTAATTGGCGAAGCAATTGTCCGGCAAACAGAAGCTTCCAAGCTTCGAATTCCGGTCCAATAATCCCTATGAATCACCGATACTTTTCCCCTCCGCGCGAGAAATAACGGTAATTACTGAGCTGACCGAAACACTTGTAATCGTTAGAATTAGTTTGTCCTTTAATTTCCTTCCTTTGGAGAAATCTGGATCGTGTGGTGCGCATAAAATAACCACTAATAAAGGAGTACCAATGAATAATGTTAACACTACAAACACATATGACATACAATAGTATACTTTTTGTCAATATATTCGTAGTAAATTGTTATAAAATTATTCATCCAGTCCACGAGTTTCTTCCACGAAATAAAGTTTACGAATAATAAAAATTACAACGTGTAATAATTAATACAGCGTTTGTGGAGAGTTTGAGATACAGAATTCAATTTCTCATCAATAATTCATTAACATCCCTTTGAACGTCGTTGCAAGATGATGATTAGGTAGTAATAGAATCCAGCTTATTAATACGTACTCGTGAATTAGTATTAATTAAATATTTATACGTACATCAATTCTCTGAAATCTAGAGACACTTGATAAAATAAAGGATTAATTGCTTAGTAGAAACGACTGTCTTCGAAATCTGGGCACTTGAAAAAAAATTTCCCCAACCATAATATTTACTCTGATCGAGTATGCAAAACAAAATAGCTAATTGAAGTTTTACACTCGTTACAAATAAGATTTTATTCGTATCGCTTATATTAATATTAAAGAATCCAAATATTGCAGCGTACATAGAAATACAAATTGCAGTAACCAAAATTAAGTAACAAAATTTTCACCTCGCAAGTTAACTGTTAAAAGTCCCCCAAGTGCTTCTGTTGTTATCAAATTTGCTAGCTATTTAAATAACTTGCCCAAAACGGACCGTTCAACATCCTCTTACCTACTTCTTTGTTATCCTCTCCAAAGCTCTGATCTCTTAGGGAATACTGTAAAACGAGTTTAGTTGTACAGAATAAGATCGCGTGCTATACAGCAGCTTTCATCCAGCACCGTATATTGCACAATAAAACCTTGATTATAATAGAATTCAATCGCGTAACGATGTCTGCTTTACTGCAGGGAGCATGACCCGCGCCCTGAAAGTGACTCATCATTACAACGAGTTAGAGCACATCTGTTTCTCGTCTACGATGATCAGGTGGGTCAAGCGTGCAGCAGGAAACAGCCCCGCGACATTTTCATTAGGGAACATCCGGGGAGACGAGCGGCCTTCAGATGCAGCGCGTTTCCATTTTGTACTCCGCTGGCTACTGCATTTTTCCTCCTGCCTCTGTCTCTGTGAGCCTTCATTTTTCCCCCCTTTTTTGTCCTCGTCCAGGGCCCAGGCTGCACTTTGATACGAGAGAACCATGCCTGGCGCTTGTCTCCACTGTCATTTACTTATGTCGTCGCTCGTTCGCTCGCGATTTCCAAATGTCGCGTGCCTCCTCTCCCGTCGAGCAGTCGTTTTTAATCTTCGGCGTGCTTCACCGTGCATCACGCAACCCGCGTGCCGCTAATTCAGTCGCGACGGAGGATCGTGAATTGAGAAGCTTTTGAAATTATCATACGTTTCACCTGGGAAAAAGTGTATCGTAGCATGGCACTAGTTTCTCCTCTATTTTTTTTTTTTCGCCTTTTATGAATTCTTCGCAGTTAAAATGCAACCTTGCTTTGAAGCTCCTGGCGAGCGAGGCTTGTCATTGTGCATTTTGCCGCAGAGAGCTCGGGGAGAGGTAGACTCGCAATTTTAGCGTGAAAGTTTAACTTAACCTTGCAGTCGCAAAAGCGGGTGGAAGTCACGTTGCGAAAATTCTAGGGTGGTCCAGGCTTTTACTACGTAGTTTTCGGGTTGTTGTTAAGTGAATTGTAGTTTCGGGGGATCTTAGGGGTTGGTGGAAAAATTCAGATGAAGTTTAATTTTTTAAACGGAAAGGATTCTATTGAGAAATTGAAATTTTAGGGGAACGTGTTTATTTTCTATGTTAGGAGTGACTCATTTTTGGAATGGCAGCAAAATGTGTGTTTAAATTTGTGATGGATATTGACACAATACGGGGGAATGGTGACTTATCAGAATGCTAATGAGTTAGCAATTAAATGATTTTTTGGTGTTTGGTGTGTGGTTCAAATCTGGCTACTCAATTTTCACCCACTTCCACCAGTCCAATTGTGTTGAAACTTTGTGGGCGTGCATGGGTGTGATGACAATAATAATTTTTATACAAAGAAAGTAAATCAGACTGTAAATCATTTGTGCAATTGTATAACAATATAAAATTCTTCTTTCCCATCCAAAAAAATTCTGCGTACCAAAGTCGTAGTTTCGATGTTTTTATTTAAATAAGAAATAATCGATTATTTACATAAAATAACGGATAAAATATTGGATAAATGTTATCCAAAGAATATAGGTATCCGAATAATGCGCAAGTCTGGCGCTTGCATAATAAGTTTTAGTAGGTATATATTTTTCGTTTTGCTTTCTTCCGGGCAAATATGAATCTCCCTTTTTAATTTATCTCGGCAAAAATTGAGATATTTCACATGCTCCAATTAAAAACTCTCACGGAAGCCAACAGGACTAATTGTTTAAAAAGCAAGCATTTCAACCCTAAACGGTCTGAATTAAAAATTTTCAGCAAAAAATTGTTCTCGCTTCTCTCTATTCTGCTTCAGTAGTGGAATACGATTCATATTAAAAAAAAAACAAAGAAATAACCTCACCATTTTTAATTTCATTGAAATATAATAACATTTTGAAGAATTCCTGCTCTCTAATATTTCTAGATTGAAGAATATTATTCTAAATATTGAGTAAATAATATATTATTCGTTCGCAACAGTTTGGAGTTAACCTATTTTATGTGGAAAAAAGGAAAGAAAGTATAACACGTGGATCGTTGGAGAAGTTTCAGCACGCTCGGAAATATCTCTTCCGACAAAATTTCGATTTGCTCCGGAAGGCATTCCCTTCGTTTACTCTTTCAATCCACGTCCGAGGGAAGTTTCTTTCTTATCCCCGGAAAATTCAGCATCTGATATCGTCTAAGGATTTTTCGTCGAGTTCCCAACGGTGCAACTGCTTCTTCGAATTGGGGTGCAGATAATAATCATTCGAAACCGAACCAGGTGAACGCGGTATAGCTGCGGAACTGCTCCGGAAAGGTTGGAACGGAGGCGGGCGATACGTGTTCGTACGTTCTTACCTTATTCCTCACAGAATTTTAATGAACACCTAACGTAGGTATTCTCTGAAATCATTTTTCTCTTCTGCTCTCCTCCAGCATTATTTGAGTTTCGTTACGCGATTCAATTGAAGCGCTGCAATATCACGAAACGTTGAGTGTGCTGAAGAATATAGTATTCTTTCAAACATACCTTACGTCGTAAAAAAATTATTTAACAATTTTTTAACACTATGAAAGTACAATATATTCCTTTATAACATGTGTTACGTGTTTTTTCTTCTTGTCACTTGTCATTTGGTTAGAAGCTTCCGCTATTTATAAATTCAAATGGATTTCAGTAAAGATAAGAAATTAGAAAAATATTATGCAAGCCAAGAAAAGCACTACGTCAGACTTTGAATTTTTTTGCATAATTTAAAATTACAAAATTTACAATAAATTATATATATTTGCCAATTAGAATTAATGCAATATTCGCTACAAATTGTGTCGATATAAAATTTAATGAATATCATGTTAATTCTCGTGTAATCACGTGGCTATACGGATTCGAAGTCGGGGAAACATTGAAAATCGAAGCTAATCGAAGACACGGAAAGGGTAAAAGGGAAATGAAGTTTTTTTTTCAACTATCAGCAGTGTCGTTCGATCTTATTATGGAAATTCGCTCGGGCATGTAGCACAGTTTAATTAATCCGCATCGCCGAAGTTCGTTCGTTTAAATTTCACCAAAATGTTTAACAAGATCCTGGGAAAGCTGGGAAAAGGAAAAAAGTTGGACGATGAAACGGGTTATTTAAGGGATGGAAGGGGTGCCCGTATCGTAAAGAAGATTCTTTACGGAGAAACCGTAATTGTTATTTTATGACGGTAGTTTTTCAGCATTTTATATAACAAAGCCCATCTTCAAGTACTAGTTTCCCACGAAAGCTGGCATTTCTCTGGCCGCCAGTTGTTTTAAAAAACAGATTTATTGGGCCTTTATCAAACGACTTCATCTTCATACCTAATCCTCGGGTTTTTTGCTCTGTTACACAGCTGAGTTTTAGCTGAATTAATATTCTTACCTTATTCAATGGATTGAGACAATTTTTTATACATATTCTTCTGTCTAATTCTATAAATATTCAGTGTATTTAACAACAGATGTTGACCTTACGTTGATTACGTAGAAACTTTTATTTAGCCACTGGAATTGATTGTATTCAAATAACTACAATGCTTTCAAACACATATTTATTGTAAAACTTTAGAGTTAAAAAATTCTTTACATTCACAGTATAACAGTTTTTTTTTATTATGCCTCGGGAATAATGATAAGGTAGCGAGGAAAATGCAGTAATTGACACTTAGCCCCTTTTTAGTAAATTACCTTTTCATTTTCCCCCAAAAATGGACCCCTCAAAACGTTCGCCACCCGGGCCTTTTTCATTAAATCTGCCACTGACACCTCCTACCTTCACAAGAACTATCCAGTAGGTCTAGGTACATTTAATTTGCACCAAAGCCTCAACAGAGGACAAGGTCCGATCCTCAGGATCCTCAAGGACGTACTCCGTGGTGCGTCGCGTAAATCACGGGAACGTTCACCATGGGATGACGATCCCCTGTCGAGAACCAGCCAGTTTCCAATAAATCCCGTCCCTCAGTGGTAGACCCTTTTATTTACGAGCGGACTAATCAAAATGATATTCGGCCCCGTTAATCCGACTCCACTTGCGGGCAATTAAAGTGTTGTCGCCGGGTCGTACGTCACGTCGATTTAATGGAGGGCGCAGCAGGGCGGACGGTGAAAGCCCGTGTCGGACACGGTGTCGTGATTGTCATTCGCGTGCAGAAAGCTCCCTGTGAAAAGAGACGGAGACCCATTCGGGGACAATGAACACGGAGGACAACCAGCGGCTTCCAGCATTTCCTGCGCGGATAGTCGGCGCGCAGACGTTCGGGGAAACACGAGAAAGGAAGGAAAAATAATACAGCGTGACTGACAATGGATCGACGCGAACGGTAAACGTGATTGATGCTCGTCGAACGAACGGCTGAATGATCATTTACGCGCAAATAATCCTGTGTTTCGCGAGATCAGAGGTGATCTCTGTGGATAGACTCATCGGTGTTTGGGTGATCTAGGAGTATGCTCACTTTTTTAGTAAAGATTCAGGGAGATTTGAATTTCTGTAATTTGTGGCGTATAAAGGTTTTCTTGTTAATGAGCATGTGTTGCTTATTAATCAGCTGCTTTTATTTTTGTATTAATAGCGACAGGAATGTAAATGTTTTTAAGGTGGTGCTTAGTGATTTAAATTTGGAATATTTTGAGCACCAGGTATTCGTGATTTTATGTCTTTTATTGAGTTTATTGGGAGTCTTCGTGGATATGGAGTTGAGGGGTTACTCATTGACAGGAAATGTGGTAGACGTTAGTAGACGGTGAATTTATGTATGGAGGCGTAGTTTTGTCCTTTTCTCTGAGAGTAGTTTAGATACCTGGATCAGAAATTTGTTTCGGAGTTTAGTGTCTTTTCAGATCTGTTAGATGACAAGTAGGGTTCCAGACGTCCAGGGGAAGCAAAAGTTGGCCTGCTTATTTTCTTTGCAATTTATATTTTCATATAACTCTGTTAAATTCTAACAACATTTATGTAAAATATTCTTTTCTGTTCTTCATAGTTCAAGATTTACGTTGACAAGTCATTTTCACGAGGGGAATTAAATTTGTCTCTACATAAACTATAAAAATAAACGAAAAAGGGGGTATAGTTTTATTTTGAAAAATGAAATTCGTCTTTAAATCTTCAAAAGAATTCCATCTGAAGCAAGGTTGTATTCAGTAAAAGGTGCTCTCGAAATAGAATAAATTTAATCCAAAACATTATTTGAAACCACTTGATTTAAATATAATCGCGGGAAGATTGAAATAGGACACCCAGTAGGTACAACTCTCCAGTAAGCAATCGTTCAAAATTTAATAGAAGGAAAACCGAAAGGATTTCCCTGTTTCCAGGCAAAACAATTTCCTTACCCAGGGCGGGTATGTCATGAAAATTCGATGCACCTGTCGTGCTGTTCTCTATTTACTGCAACAATGGCGCCGCGTTCGAACTCCAAACTTGGATGTCCCACTCTCACGACGATTCGGATTCCCTGGGAAACCAATATCGTAATCCATTGGGTACGTAATTTCTCCATGCCATCTCGCTGATTAATATTTCCTTGAATCAGGAAACCATGAATCGAAATACCAATAATATTTCAAATGCTCCCCTTTGAGAGGACAGCATCGTGTCGCCATGAGGATTATTTAAGATTGTCTCGAGTAAGAAAAATATTCGACCACGTGGAAAAAATTATTTCAGAAAAACTTAGATGTGTATAGACCTCAGTTCCTTTAATTTATATAACAATTGTGTTAAAATTGTGTTTCATATTTTCGAACAGTGAATTATATAATTGTGGCGATAGTAGTGGTATGAAAATATACTAGACATTTCACTAACTTCTGTATAAGGGATTTTCTCAAATATAATTTAGAAGTGACTTTTCTATTTGACCTTTAAAACGTAAAGTACCTTTTCATTTCATAAATAATGAAAGATTAATTCCCCAGAAACATACAAAACGAGGTACAAAATCCTTCTTAAGCTTTCCCATATCTTCTAACATTCAGCAACTACTTGCACTTCATGTAGCAACTCACTTCATCTACATTCTACAATAAGGCAACTAATGAAAGTGGGTGTTAATGGTCAGACGAGCTTTGCCAACCACTGTAACGTGCACCCACGTCTGTTCCTAACTTTTCGCGCGTGTATTATTGCTTTGCAAGTAATTTTAAGCCAACGCTGTTGCCTTGAAATTATTGCATTTTTGTTTAAAAAATAGTAACAGAAACAGTTACTTCCACCTTTAATATACTTACTCGCGTAAAGGCGAGTGACGCTTTTTCGAAAGGACTTTCGGGTAATTAAATTTCAGCCGTAATTTCGTGGAAACATAAACCTCTCCGTTTCATGAAATTAAGCTACGCGATGACTGCAGGAATTGTTTTAATTCCATAATTTTCGAGGGATTAGCGCCTTTGGTACGTGAGACTTTTTCGCAACGACACGCGCGCTACCGCCCCTTTTAAATACTGCGGCAAGAATTGGCTGGAATTCCAGTGTCACTGGAGTTAACTGAATTTCAGAGTGGCTCTGGCGTACTTACAAAATCCTTTGTACGAATTTCACCTGAAAGACTTTAAATAAATCCAATGGGAAATGTATGCAAATATATTTAAAGCGTAATGTTGCCCCTTAGAAAAAGAACGTCTGCGCAGTTTTAGGAGCAGTTCAGGATTCCACTTCGACCTTATTTCGTTCTGCATTTTAATTATGTCACATACATCTTTCCTTATTTGACTTGCTAATTTAGGAATCGGTTTTATGATACATGTTTGATAATATGAGGAAGCATCATCAGCTTTGAGTTTTAAAAGTAAGGAGAAATGCTTATCAATTTTAGGGATGAAGTTAGGATTATTTAGTATGTTTCTTTTACTGGAATTGACCTTTGTTGTCTCTAAAACGAAACTAAGGTACAAATAAATTAAGTCCCATCTAAATATTAATAAGCACGAATTTCTTTGTAAGCTTTGTAACATATTGTAATTCGCTCTACGTGCAATTGGACCCTTTTTAATTTAACTCAAAATATCCCATTCTGTCCATAACTCATCTCCTAACTCTAGAAACTTATTATTATTCAATACCAAAATTCATTTTGGAATTGGAAATATTGCTTGGAAATACCTTTTGCATAAGAGAGCAACAGACAAAAAAAAATAAGTTCGAACTTAGTGTGCTTAAAGAAACGAGCACCGTTTCCCTAGCTTGTTCTCGAATTACACGAGATGTTTATCGAGGTAAGGAATGTTGGAGGATTTGGCCGCCTTCTTTTCCCTTTTTACTTGAGGTGTCGCTCTTCGAGTCTTCTCCACTCAGTCGACAAGATTGACCTCCATTCCAGACAGCAATCTTGTTACGATTTCCTCGGAAGAAAGGGTGTAAAAAAACAAATAGAATACCAACAGTGGGGCGAGCTTTTTCGCGTACACTTCTTGGTCGAAGGATTTGCGAAACTGTTTTCGACGGACAGAGCATGTCGTGTTTGTAACTTAACGAACACGTGCAACAAAAACGACTGATAAATTCAAGTTCAAATACAATGGATTTATAAGTATCCTAATTCCACGAGTATTAAAAAGTGGGACATAATAAATGAATATCATTTGCTTGAGCAGGAGAAGGATAACAAATGTTCGTAAATAATTGTCCGAAGATTTTTCTTTTGTAGAATCAGAATCTAAATTCCGGGCGAAGCCGAGTAGTAAAGCTAGTATATTATGAAGAGGTAGAAAGACACTAAAACAATCATTGACAAAGATACTTAACTACTTCAATCTTCTTTTTCTATTTGACACGTACAATGAACAAGCCAAAAGTAACGGAAAATTAATTGACAGGTACATTATATATGTACGAAAAAATTTGAACTCCCAGCGTACGCCGTGTGCGGGACTTCTGTAATCGTATCTCCTAACCATAGTCGCTGAACGCCCATGGGTGTTTCCCGCACACACGCATACACTTGAGTACACTGAACGAAATCATACACGCGCCTATAGCACCCAAAGGGTTCTAAACCTAATACATATCATAATGACTAAACAATTCTATGGATTATCACCTATTAATCTACACGTTAACAATTATAAGCCCCTATCCTTGAATTTCCATTCATGGTATTGCCAGTAATGAAATTTCTCAGGTGTTGCGGTCTCCTTGATCCTATTACTAGTAGTGACGCTTAGTTTGCTAGTGTTGTTCAAAAGGGAAGGAACAAAATCAGTTATAGCAGTTTCTATTCAATTAAAGCGATCAGTTTTGATGGTCTTTTGATAAAAGTGGTATAACTAATAGCTTGTTACAACTCGTAATTCTAGTTGCACTAACGACTAGCAAGTGTTGCAGAATTTCCACTGAACCTGGAAACGCTTAAGCAGAAATTGGTTTAGGCCGATCGAACGTGCCTCGTGGGTTCAAAGCTGTTCGATAGGACTCACTGATGTAGACTAAGATAGTGCAAGGGAAGTCCTAGCACATCATGGGCCTGCAAGCATAGCTTGCTAATACAGAGTGGTCAGGAAATTGTGAGATACCAGTAGGTGATTCCTTGTGAACAAAAAAATGGCACATACAGGACATACACATTTAGTCCCATAGTGTCCAAGATAAATGATTTTGAGCGTGAAAGTAATTTGCATTTGCTTGACAATGTGTGAGATACTTCTTATGAATGGTCTTGGTATTTCATTCGCTGTTGACTTTTGCTTATGCAGCTCTCATTCAAAGAATTGCGTACATCTGATACACAATAAATGTTGGAAGGTTTATATTGACGTAAGGGATGTTGAAGGAATAAGTGGTTCTAGAATTTATTCACGAGAATTTCATATAGGAAGAATTTTGTTTCCAATAACATAAGAAATATTCTTTCAGCCAACACGAATGAATGGAAAAAAGGAAGAAGAGAGGAACTAATGTTCTTTCAGTTAAAGAAATGAGACAAACGGATCAATGGTTCCGTTCAAAGAGAAATTTCGCCTACAAGGATTTCACCGTTCGCCACCTTTGTGTTTCTATGAGGGACGATAACGATCTTCGGTTAAGTCAGGCAAAAGAAGGAAAAGGTTACCTTAGGTTAGGTCGCGGAAACGGTATAAGGGTGGTTACTACACTGCACACCCCTTATTTCCACCCCGTGCACTTTCCTCATTTCCCTCTTCTTCTTTCAGCCAACCACCTTCTCCTGCCGTTCGATTCGTTTCTGTTTCGAGCGCCTGTCTGATTTATTTTACCCTCATTTAAGGATTCCACCCTCCTCCCTGCCAATAATTGTATTACGTTTCCGTACAATTTTCGCGCTGAAGGAAACCGTTCCTTCGCTTCTAAATGTCGTTTTATTGGTGAAAGAACGCTACATGGGTTCTCTTTTATACTCCTTCGTATTTTAGCGATGATAGGGTTTCAAATAAATTGCCCCATGCGTTGTAATATTTCGTCACGTTAGTAAGTGCTCGGAGAGAAAGAAAGGAGGATTTATTTATTCAGTTGAATGTGCGTGTGGTTTTTGGATAGAGTGTACTCGAATTTATAACTGAAATGCTAATTTTGTCAAAATGTTAATTTTGATATAATGCAACTCGTATTAAGTACTGTGACGGTGGGAATAAAATGTTAATATCTGCAATGGAAATTACTTAATGTAAATTTCCATTTTGCGCTATGAAATATTCATGGCGTCCCTGCGCAGAAGAATGTTTATTTATTAATTGTAATTCGGCCATGAAACGGTAGGTACTTGTAAATTATTTCCACCGAATATGATTTTATACGCATTACTAGGCATAATTACGAACGTAATTTTCAGAAGAAAAGTGTTTCACATTTTCTGCCCCGTGTTGTGTAAATAATTATAATTCTAAAGGATTCGAAGCTGCGAGGAGCGAGGTACTACATTTTTAATGACAGGCCGAACAGATCGTTGAGGAATTTTAATTGAACGAACTCTGAAGTGCGACGTGCCCTGGAGAATCTTTTTGATCAGGAGCTTGCCAGGTTGTGGGAATTGAGATGTATTGTTCTTTAATGCAACTCAAAGGAATCGCGACTGTGGAAAACGACCCGCAATATCAGAATGTGAATGTAGTGCATCCACGAGGAAATGCCGTTCGTAATGAGGCTGCAATTACACGAGTGACTGGGTAAAAGTAACAAACAGGCCGTGGCATTCATTTCTTAAAATACTAAAAACGAGGGAAACAGGTAAATGATAGCGTAAGATTGATAATTTAATAATAAGATGCTCCCTTGAAAATTTTCTACCACGTTTGATGTTATATCGGAATATTATTGGAAAATGAACCTCCATTAAACGCACATCACTTCTACTGTAACTTCAAAAATTCTTAGGATTCGCGAAACATTCAAAGTAACTGCAAACCTCTCGAAAATAATGTAAGTGAGCAGTAGCCTGTATTACAGAAAGCATCTTAACCCTCTCAATAAATGAAACACTGATCCATGATAAATTTTCAATTACTGAAGCTGAAAAAGAATTCATACTCTAAAGTACGTACCAGTCACGTCACTAATATATAAAATTTTCCGATTCTCACGACTTCTCGAACAATCTTACCCTCTTTCCTCCGATCGCACTCCGTTCCGCTTGTCTCGGTTTAAAAGAACATCACTTCGCTTTTTTTTCACATCGATCGTCACGGTCCTTTCTCGAGACGGTGATCCCCGCTTTCGCGCAATTATTCGAAGGCGACGAGCGCCCTCGAGCGAGCGCACCCCTCCTCGAGTGTCGCCTCGGCGCCGCTTCTTTGATCCTTAATTGAATTTTTGAGTTATCAATCGAAAGAACCGTCTCGCTCGCTTGCTTAATGCGCCGCGACGATTTATCTTTGGCGAGGGGGCGTCGTGTGCCACGCTGGACGCGGAAGAATCGGGGTCAGAATGAAATCCATCCTGGCCATTGTCGAGACGGGAATCGAATAACGCGGAGCCGGTGAAATGAAAAGCATAAAAATATCGCGGGGCTTTTATCTCTCGCCAGCCATCCCTGTTATCTAATTTCTGGCATTTGATCGTGGTCGCGAGGGTATAAGACCTTGAAGCCTGTTCTTAGGGATGAAGCACCATTGCTGGGCAAGTTTTACTTGAAATCGAAATAAGGAGTATGATCTTTTGATCTCTTGCTGATCTTTTGTGTGATTTTTTTAATTTTTGATGAAGCGAAAGTCTATGAGATATTCAAGTTAAATGTATTGTGTTGATTAGTGGACTTTTAAAGACGTAACATGGATTTTTATATGTAATTTGGATTAGTTATTAGTTATTAGTAATGTTCTTATTTTATATGAATTCAACTGCAGTCACTATTAAAATTAAATCGTAACAGCCAAAGGGAGTAAAATAGTAGGTAGTAGTTTTTAAGGAAACAGAGATTTTGACTAAACCATTTCAAACTTCTTAAATTAAAGGAAACAGCTTTTAATATATCTGCAAAAATACAAATAAACTATCGATATCTTCGTCAATTCTTCAAATTCTAAAGGTGTAGGTACTTGTACTACTTAGGTGTCTAAATTTTTAAGAAAATAAGAAAGAAATATTTATTTTTTCCTCGAATTTAATTTTTGTGCTACTACACTTGCATCCTATTGATTAATATATTTGTAACTGTATTTGGTCGAGCTGGTGGTAATAAGATACCCTTTGCATTAGAAGATATGCTATGACAATGGTCGAAAACTTCGGATGGACACGTTTGATAACTAGGTCGAATTTGGTGTCTTCTCTGGACGAAATAAAACCCTTTTTCGAAGTGGAAGTTTTTCTCGCGGTCATCGTCGAGTCAACTACCACTTCTTGGAACTTTCCCGTCCGAATCCTGGAAATTTCAATAAAATCTAAACGGAAGTCGAACTCTAATTGCGTTGACACCAGCTTCCCCGTATTTTCCGCATTCGAAGTTTTCCTCGATTATGAATTTGAAATTGCTTGATGCAGACAGTTCCACGCATCCCGTCTGCAGATATTGAAAGTAGGATAGCAGGGTAAAATCCATCACGATCTTAAGAAGAAACTTAATACTTAAATATCTTTGATGTACACCTTCATAGAAAATTTTTATGCGATATTATTACTTAAGAATTCTTAAAAAATATTTATATAACATCGCTATGAACAAATGAATGTTATGTTCCAACATTTATTCACAAGCAGTTATTATACAATTTCCGATGGATATATTATAATTCCAATTTATCGAATCGTTTTGCATGTATCAAATCTTTAAATAGTTTCGATTATGTTTAAACTATGGCATCTCATTATTTTGTAGGAAATTGACCAAGTATTACAAAAATAATATTCTGTATTATCATATATGATATAAGTAGTAGAAGTGGTAGGCTTAAAAACAGCACTGTAAATATTATTAGATTAATGAGGTCTACCTTGCACTCTAAGGTCTATCTACATAGAAAATCGTAGGTATTAAACTCCAACCAGCACTGTCACTCGTTACACAAACTCGACTGAGGGCACAACTACCTCTGTTTATATGCTCGGAGCGTCGCGTCAGGCAGGCAGGTACATAGATGACGGGTTACTCGAATTGTTTACTCGCGGAGTAAAACACCAGTTGAATCGAAGAAAGTAGATAAGCCGGGGAATAAGGGAGATGGCTTGGAAAATATAAAGGTCCTTAGAGCGTAATAAATACAGCGATACAGGGGTGGCCAGGTGAAGAACAATCAGGTTTGGGACGGGGATTGGTGTTAGTGCAACAACCCCTTCTAACCCCTAACCGTTGATTCAATAATTTTAATACCATTTTATTTATATTATTGTATTATTCCTTCAATGTTTTGAATATTTGGGCCCGGTTGCGCTTAAAATACGTAGAAAAGATGTAGCTAGCGGAATATGCAAACATCCTAAAAACAAATGTTAGATAATTTTGAGTGTAACCTACCCCTTAACCCTGTATAATACCATATGACGTTGAGGAAACGTCTCACATTATTCATATCATACAAATGCACAAAATATTTATTAAACGCTACTGCCATACACCTACTTTATCCACAATACTTAATCTCTAAAAACGTCCCACAAATTTCAGTTACAGAGGGTTAAGCTGCACATGCCCGCGAGTCATACCTCGATTGCAAAGAGCCTCAAACCACTCGACAATTTCCCCTTCAGTCATCATAGTCCCTACCATTAACAATAAGCCAGATATAACCGCGTTAAGTCGTGAAACTCCCTCTGAAAACTTCCCAATGCAGGATGGATCCACGGTGCACACCATGCATGACGACCCACACTCTGAAATAACAATTGCGTCTTGGGGCGCAAGCAGCGATAATACGAATCGCTCGCGGTAACGGCTTTTCCTTTACCGCATGATTCTACAAAGCTTTCCAGCCGTTTCCGTCGCGACTGGGAAGCTCCTATCGCACGGGGCCACTTTTCCCTTTGTTCCACGTTTTGCCTTGTGCGCGGTGTCGATATCGAATATCTCCGCGGCACAGCAGTATCTCGGCGACCACTCCGCCGCTCGACCCCTTTCCCGTTTCAAATTCGAACGTGCGCGCAGTATTCGAGCCCCGATCGCCGGCTGTGTCGCGCACTTGGAGATTCGATTAACTCGCGTGCCTCGCCGCGCTACGTGGCGGGACGAATGCGAGAAGTTTTATTCACGGATGCTAGCGGGCGATAATTGGGTCTCGTCGGAACTTTATCCGCGTTCTTCACCTTGCACTTTTCACTTTTTCACGCGCGATATTATGGGCAGGGGTGAGCAAGAACTTTTTCGCAGCAGATATCGGTGTGGCTCGTGAGTAGCATTCGGGGTTTGTTTAATTGATCCACTGTACACTGATGTTTCAGTTTATTTTCTTATGTATTTTAATAATCCCAGGAACCCCAAAGGGAGGACCATTTTTAGACCACGTAAAAGAAAATGCTGAAAAGGATATTTTCTTACGCTCAAACTATTTATAGTTATATAATAAATAAATGTAGAAAGATATGAAATGTCTAAAAACTTGTTATTGAAAAAAATACGTAGGAAAATATTAAATAATAATAAAACAAATAAACATTCCACTATTATTATCTGACGTAATTTAACAGTTTCATTTATTAGGAACACTTAGATTTATTTACTCTGAGTAGTCACCATGTTCTTTATTACGAACAAAACAAACATTTGTCTCTACATTGTGCTGGGCACAAACATACTTGAAACAATTTGAGCAAATGTTGTTTTTGCTAATTTTTACAGTATCCAAAAAAGGGACCCCGATATCTAATTCGTTGGTTTACAATCATTAAATACACTTACATTCTGACACACTAACATTACTGGCGGCCTACAAAATTATTTTATGAAAGAAACAGAAATTTGAATCTTCGTGAACATTTGTTTACCCTCCCTTGGGCTTCCTAGGAATAATAATTAATAGCCATAATGTTGGTTTCAGAAAGATAGATCTGATATAGATATATGCTACTTAATAACTGCAAAATGTCACGTGTGAAAGAAACGTAAGATTAACTGTGTCTAAGAGGTATTAGTAGTAGTTACCTATTTTCATAACTTTTTATTTCTAGTAACAATAACTTTTCGTATGAATCCCCAAATTATGAAGAATGGCTTTGCTTTGTATACAGCAGAAATCGGATATTTCATTTCTTACGAGTAGGTACAAAAGAAGCTTGAAAGCCCATTTCACTTGAAATTTTTTCCGCCTCGGGGGATTCATTGTCGATTTCACGCAGGCTGACCGGCTAACAAAAGAAATCCGCTGGAATATTCGACGAAAGAAAGACGAGAACGACATTTTGGAAGATAAGGGGAACAGGAATGAATTTCTTGGCTCTGGGGCATAACTGTTATCATGTTATCACATTATTTATGGAGTACCTACCTATTGTAAAAAATAATTGGAAGCACACATTCTAACATATTGGCTATTCAGATTCCTATTCAGAAATTCTTTTATTTTCTTCCCACGGGGTTGTTTGAAAGATAAGGGAAGATAAGGTTATAATTCATTTATAAATAGGAGACGAAGAAGGAGGAGGAAGAAATGGAACTAAGAGGGGTGACAAGGAGATAACGAGAAATAAAGACAGAAAGGGGTGAACATAAGGGGTGGTGAAGAGAAAGGATGATCACTATAAGCAGAAAATAGGAAAATGTGAAATAGAAGCAGTATAAGGTAGAATTAAGTGTAAGTGAAGACATGCAACATGACACTAAAGAGACAGCTTGGTAAAAGAACAATCCAACCCTGCATCGTTGTGAAAAAGCAATTAGGTTTTAAACCCATTCGATATTTTCCATCCCCACTTTTCTCTATTCTGAATTTCAAAAATGATAGAACACGATCAAATTACGTGACTCATCCTATAATCTAATCTAATACTCATCCTATATTTAATTATAATACAACTTGAACTCAAGCTTCCAACAATTCGATACTACCTGCAGAAGAAGAGAAGAACTCACTGTTCTTTACCGAGAGTACTGGGAAATCGTGCGAGCTACGATATTAAATTTAAAGGAATTTCAATTGAAGTAAACGTCAGGCATGCTTCTTTCCCTTTGCGCGTCTATTTAGGTGCATCCATCCTTCAAGCTACTTAACGGAAAGATACGAGACTGCAAACATTATAGATACGTGAAATTGAGGGGGAAGCTCTTCTGTTAGGGGAATATTGCCTGCGGTGATTCGCTGTAAATGTTTTTGCTTCTCCTTTGACGCCACCAATCCCTGTGAACAGAAAGCGAATTTAACACGAAGCGTTTGATGGACGCAGTGCAGAGGAATCTGATTCCTTTGCTTTCAAGATTCATTCAGACCTGTGGAACAATTTCAACGATACTAGTGACTGATAAAATAAATAATAATACGAGACACATTCGTATAGTAGAACAGATAATATTGTTAAACATGGTGCAACAATAATAATAATTAGCAACTCATTTTAGAAGCAACGAATTCCGCATTAAAAATCATGTACCTGCATCACAAAATATTACAGTAAATAGAGCAGCAATTTTTGATATTCGTAATGTCGTAATTAAAGTTTTATTCGGACACTAAGTGGTTGGGAAATTATGCAAAATTATTCTGTACCGTACCTACATTGCTTTTTAACGCGATAGATATTATTACGGGTGTGTGGGCGAAATGGAGTGTTTCAGTTTATGTACGTATGTTTATTTTTGCTGCAAGCAGCGTTTAGATGAATCGAACGTGGCATTTCTACGAAGAAAAATGAAGGAGAATGCCAGCGATAATTAATCCTATCTGTACGTTGCAAGAAAGTGGCTCGATTTCTTCTATTGGATGGCAATCATCTTGCTATAAGCCATAAAATTGCGAGCTAAGAGGATATCGCAATAAAGAATCACACAAACCAATAAACGATCAAAAAGTAACGAGGTAGGGATTCATCATCCTTCTTGCGAGCTTACATCCTGGAGAAAGTTGCCCCTTAAAGCGGCTGGCGAAGTGAAAATCAATTAAGGAAGTGTAACGAGTTTTAGGAATCACTCGTGCGTGTACAGTAAAGCGAACGAGGAGAGATCGAGTGCTCGAATAGAGGAACGAGAGGCATAAGGCACTTTTCATGTTTACTAATAATTTATATCAATTTTCAGTGGTAAAATGGTACTGAACTTCGCATTCCATTTCACTTTTTAAACGAGAATGAACATTTCTTTCATATTTTGAGAAGTCAATAAATTCAGGCAAAAATTTCAAATGTTCACACTTGAAAGGTAAAGGGCGGAAACTGGGAACGTCACAAAACAGCATTACCGAGAAAATTGAGTTTTAATACTTTAGTCCCCCAATAAAGGAAGAAGGTTCGATGAATCTATTTGCATTCTTCATAACACGAAGCTTATACGCTTATTAGACATCAGAAAAGAATTAGCAACGTATATAATAATTGTTTTACATTATTTTAATATTTGTTCAAGTTTGAACAGGGCAGCATCATGAAACAAAATAAGAAATGTCCAAATTTATTATTGTCGAAACAAGGAAATCTGTTCAGTTTATTAATTACTCAATTAATTGCTTAATTTGATTAATTAATTACTTAATTTGAAAATATTTCAAAATCAACGTATCCTAAAATCTTAATAAAACAGTCCAAAGTTTTTCTATTTTAAAGTCCAAACGTAAAACTCTTGATTGTGATCAACTTGATTTGGCCAAACTTTGTAAAATTCGACATGCTTATCATTCCTTCCACTTTCTTCACTTACATTTTCTTTCGTCATATTATTAACCAAAAAATTACCGAAGCATTTCATTTCATTCTTCCATTCTACAAAGTCGCTTCTGTCATTAAAATTCTAAAATAAACATTTAAAAAAAAATTTGCTATTCGAATTAATCACCGAATAAAAGAAAAAATTGTATCACCGTGAAACGACACTCCATCCTTCAAATGTTCTGGAAATATTGTTTCCACTTTGATAAAAGTGAATTGACTGATCGGTCGACCTACCCCAGTGCAACGTGCGAGGCGAATAAAGGGCAGCGAGCCGGGGGTAGGGAAAAGTCGGAAGGGGGTGCATGAATTTTCAAGGAATAAGGATGACTATGAGGCTAGACAAGCAATATAACAGGCAAGGAACAACAAGGCGGATCTGAAGACGCGAAGAAGAACGCAATTTGGTGAAACGAGAACGAGATATACTCGGTCGGCGGAGCCAGCTGACAGGGAATATTTCAAGTGAGCGGGCATTCTTGCAGCCGATTGCATGGAAATTCTTTCAACAATGTTTCAATCTCCGGGAAATATCCCGAATTGTAAATCGCGCCCCATTTCAACACTTTCGAGTCACTGCGGCGTCACTTCAGTTTCGTCGATTTAGTAATCGAATTGTATAATACTGAAGAATAGCCGATGCTTAAGGACGTTCACCATTTTTGTTTCCCCCCCTTTTTTAAGCGATAGAGGGAATATGTTGCTATTTGCGTGAAGTGTAGTGCGAAATATTAATTTTTAAAAAAATTTGCCTAAGTAAAAATATTTTTAAAAGAATGTTAATTTATGGAACTTCCGGATTATTAACTAGAAATTAAAGAAGGCGAAGTATTATGTGGCAGAAGAATGGAGTCACTGATTTTACAGTGATGATAAAAATATTTCACGAAGATTAATTTTTTACTACCACTTCTACTAGAAGCAGAAGCTGTTTCAGTGAATTTATCGAAGAAAGCAACCCCAGCATATTCAAAAACTAGAAGCATCTATAAATACACTGTTGATAAAATTTCACCAGCAATTATTCTAAATCAGATCAGTTCTACAATAAAAACAGAACCATCTCGTACACGAAAAAGTAGGTACTTCAAAAAGTACTTTTACCTCGAGGGTCAGAGAACGACAGAACCAGAATTCGTAAATAAATGCACGATCCACTTTCCAAGCGAACAAAGGATCGTTCTTTAAAATCGTTGATTGAACATTCGCCAAAAACCACTGTAACCGAGACAGGCATGGAGTATTCAGAATTTCCACCAAAAAACGAGCGCGCAAAACGCTGCACGTTCCGCCTCGACAGCGATTTTTTAAAATAAACTCTTCGCGAGACCTTCCATCGGTGCCAATGAGACGATTACTGACAAGTGGCACATTAATTCGAAGCGTCGAGTCAGCATCAAACAGCAAGAATTAACCGTACCAATGTGAATCCAATTACGTGCCTCCGTTCGCGGGGAGCCGCCTAATGAAAAATTTAACCAACTGCTGGATGAATGGGCCTGAATAGTCCTCCGTCGTTATCGAAAGTGGTGCAGGAATTTCAGAAACGACATCACGACCGACACGCTGGCAAATACACATAATTTGGCGCGGGCAATCAGCGTGCTAATACGTTCACCTCGATTCCCCAAATAGACCAGGAAATTGATCGTGTTTGACAGTGGAAAACCAATATCGCGCTCCCCTTTATTACGGTTTCAATTTGATACGGTGACAGTTCATGAATATATTACCACATCATCTCGCGCTCCTAGAAAACTTGATAACGTGCTGCTCACGGCCGCCCCATTTACGATCGCTGCGAGAGAGATTGCTTTTCGTTTTCAATGAATTCGCTACTGGACTTTGCTGATCGCTGGGAGTAGGATCCACCGCGTCGTTTGCGGATGGACGAGCGAAATGACGGGTTCTGAGGTGATATACTGCTACCTGCAACTGTTGCACCAGGAGGGAAAATGCTGTTGGATTATCGACATTGTGGTTAATGGCATTGAGTAACGTGTGTGAGGGATACCAGGTCATCTGTTGCAGATTATACTGTTGCAAAATAAAAAGGACCTTGCTGTATTTAGTTGGTGCTACTGTTGGACTTCCTTTAAAGTCGAAACTTACTTGTACTTTTCTACTTTAAGGGAGGTCGTTTGCACTAAATAAAATAAAAAGAACTTTAATGTCGATAAACAGTTCCAAATAAATACAGCAAAATTCTTCTTATTCTATTTAATACAAACGACTCCCCTTAAATTAGAAAAGTAGCACCAAACAAATACAGCAAAATTCGTAGCGCGGGCCAATGAACGATTATCCAAAGCTTCGTAAGAATCGGCGTGTGACACTTACCAAACGTCCCGTGCAGTAGATTATATAATGTGTTTTATAACACGAGAGGGTAGCTTGAGGGATGAAATATGTATGTATATGGAGATGATGACAGAGTTTCATTTCAATGCTGCTTCTGTGTAATAAGCTCCCTGAGTTAAGGGTGTCTTTGTGCTTCCGTGATATACTTGTTATAAGCTGACTCTACCTTCGTCTGATTTCAAGGAAGGTGGTCAAAGTGGCCGTCTTGAGCTTCGACACAGACCCAATTAGCTATAAGTTTTTACCGGTGCAGTCAGTTGTGCCAACTCAGAGCTGCAGAGCCTGTCGCATTTATTTGCGTTGGAACGTAAAATATCGTTGACAGCCGTTGTCAGTTTTGATTGGCCATTTTTCTTCGCGTCGCGCGCGTCGTGATGTATCGAACGCAATCAAACGAGCAATTCGATAATTAAATTTCACATTTCGGCCTTCAGATTATTCGGTTTATTGGCTTGACGTGGCGAAATTTATTCGTCGACTTTAAATTATCGCGTTGGGAGCGGAATGAATTCTCATTGGGCCGTGTTGCGACAGTTCAGACACGGGAAACGGTGCGGCTGAAATTCCGAAGGATACTCGCTGCTTTGTACGCGCCAAAATAAAATGGAAATATAGAGAGTGGGTCGAGCGACTCTGGCGAGGAATTTTAATTTCTAAATTGCAAAGTGTTCTCTGTTAAAAATGCCACTTCTCGCACCACCTGAACTGCGACTAAATATTCCTTCACATCGTGCTTTCTCCAAACCAACGTACAACTTACTCTCAATCGAGCACAATGAGGCCCTTGAAACTTGGCATATCGGCAGGAAAACTGACGTCTTGGCTAAGAGCACTTGTGCTCAAGTTTCAGGACGGAACACATTAAGTAAAACTGCATCTACTTCCAAGGGAAATTCGGCAACTCGAAATTTCGACAAATCTGAAACTTTGGAGAAATGTAGCTTAAGGGGAGGTTCCGGTCTAGAAGTCGATTTTTTTTTTATTTCATTTTTCGAATGTTCAACCTTTTAGGAATGCGTGTTTAAAAGAATTTGTTGAAAATCGAAAAATTCCCGAAGTTATAGGCATTTGAGTATAAAATTGTGAGTTTTCAGATTATCGTGAATATCTGCGAAAATGTAAAGGATATAAGAAATAATTTAAATTCAAAGTTGTATGGTTTATTATGTATCATAAAGTGGCGATAAAAAATCGGCAAAACACTTCTTTTTTCTAAATTCCCACCACCCTTATTTTGACAATAAATTCTTTATCACCATATTGTAGAATATACGATATGGAAAGTACACCACAATTTGAATTAAACTTTTTTTCGATATCTTTTACATTTTCGCAGACATTCACAATAATATGAAAACTGGCAATTTCTTTGAGGGGGTGTTTTCACCCTTAGCACCGTTTTATTGCCGAATCAAAGAATAGTTACGTTATTAGCATCGCTTGAGTTGCATTTCGGCAGTTTCAGATTGTTTTAAATTTTCGAATTGCCGAACCTCCCTTGCTATTCGAAGGACGAGCCAATAAGTTGTAGCGCAAGGGGTTAATGTCGAGGCAGACGTCCACTGTCTACGCCGTCCCATGGCGTCGACCGAATTTCATTTAACAGCGCCGACCCAGCTGGAATATCGATGGAAATAGTGCACCCCGCAATAAATCTGCGGAATCGTGGACACGAAGAGTGTCTGGAGGCACGAGGATTTCGAGGCGGACGAGGAGATTCTCAGGATCCTATCGACGTATCGTGCACCCTCGCGGACGCGTGAAGTCGCGGAACGAAACGAAAGCGAAGGGGGAGGCCATAAGAACGGAAATGGAGCGTGCGTTACGCGATTTATAATGCGTCGCGCGTGCCTGTTCGACGTGTGAATAGGCGGGAACGGTGAAATATACGCTGTAAAGTCCCGTGAAAGGGACTGAACGCGCGATGAAATATCCTGGGTACTTGCCCGTGGAAAACGCGCCAAGGTCGACTGGGTATGTGCACGGCTCGAGGAGGGATTTTTCGCGACTCGAGTGCCGTTGGAATAACTCTGCCGCGTTGAAACCGCGATTCCTGGATGCAGTTCGAAGCGTGCAGTGGTCTTAAGAGTTGAGTTCGAAGCGAGAATTTTTCAAGCAATATTTTAATCGAGAGAATTTTAGTACTGCGAGGGGGCGAAAGACTTGTACCTAGGTGGAGTTACACTAGGGGGCAGATTTGTGAGGTTCGTATAAAGTAAAGTTTCATTTGGAATATACATATGTAATTCTAATTGTGAACTTAATTCATTTTTGTTCTTTTATTAGGTTTCTTTTCATATTTTGACGAATGAAATAATTTGTGTCTTCTTGGAATTTTTTTTGATTTATTTTTGCTAATCCTCCAGGTGAGTGCTGGGTAGATGTTGGCAACCGTAGCTTAACACCTGCCCTATAATTACAGAAATGGCCGTGCGAAAAGTATTAAGGGGTGATTGCGCCTTGTTGGGCCGAAAATTAGGTAATTCTTTATGAATTTTTTGTACAAAAACGTTTCGACGAATTAATTTGAGGTTTGGTAGGCTGTTTTATTGCACCTTGAACTATTGTTCTGAATTTTTGTGTGCCAGTGAAAAGAAAATATGTCAGATACAGAGAGAGCGTTGAAAAATAATCGGGTGGTCCTGGTAGTCCAAAGTAATCTCATTAGTCACAAAGTCACCCCCGCTCGCGGTATGTGTATATATTTGTAAGTCTTAGCTGAAACAGTTTAGTGGACAGTACATATTTGTTACTGCATTTTGGATTTTGGTGACAGCATCCTTAGAAGGTTGTGTAGAAAGAACATTGATCGTTGTTGTGTTCGCGATACTGTCTTCCGCCAGCTCGAAATCACAGATGCATGATCCGTTCCCCGCTTTCCCACGGGAATTCGGGCTTACGAGCGCTACGGGAAAAAAAAAGAAGACTTAGGAAAAGGTTTCCTAAGCGTCTCGAAATTCGTGATAGGATTTGAGGTGAAATGGAAGCTCGCGAGGGCAAGGTGTCTTTGGACAGAGATTCCGGAGATTTTCGAGCGCATATTGATGCTCGTATCAATTTCGCCGGGAGCCCAAGCAATATAGCAGCAAATGAGAATATATTATCATACAAGACTTGAACCCAGGCACCGTCGTATCACATTCTTTCCAAATCTTTCCTTCCCAATCATCGCATAAAATTCGAAATAAATTCTGACATCACAAAACACATATATTCAACTCTAAATTAAAAAAAAAAATCACTTTGCATATATTCGTCGCATTGACATGATGCCTTTTCGCGAGATAAAAAGTTCCATCAACTTTAACACTAGATTAATAGAATCAGATGATTCGAAGAGAAGCCTTCATCCACCTTTCCCCACGATTGTGCGCTTGAAACTCTTCCTCCCATTCTTTGAGAAGACAGCTCCGCGCAGCTGATTTCAAGAACGCGTCATCCAGCGGGAGCTGGCGAAGATGAAGAGATTTTAGAGGGTTTCGGGTGAAACGATGCACGAAAATCTTTGGAACATCCAGCAACGGGAACTTGCAACGCTGCTAGCGGTCCGGACGAGCTTCGAGGTAAACCGAAAATCGATATCCGATTCACGGGCGACAAGAGAGGCAAACAAGGTACGAATCCATCAAAATAGACACCCGCGGGGACGGATGATCTATGGATTCTGGGCGACGTTTCCATATCGTTACCCTTTTTCTTTGTAACCTCGCCTTTCGCTGAGCACGCCGAAGGTCGCTGGGGGTTATGGGTTGGAGATGGGATCCATTCAATGGAGTTTGAAGTAGTTTCTATGTCGGGGAGTAAAGGTACGCCTGGGGTTCCCGCGAAATACGCAGATATCTTGAAAGTTATACTTTTTGTACCGATGTACTCTTCGCGCAAATCTTTTTCGAATGGCATTTTAACCAGAATGGGAATAGTAATGATTCAGTTATATATAATTTGATTTGATAGTTGATGCATGGCTCGAGGAAAGGGGAGGAAACTACTTACAGGTAGTATTCGCAAGGGACATGTGCGAGGTTTGGGTCACCAATTTGGCTTCTTTGCATATAGTTAGTGTGTACTGTGTGCAGCAGTGTATTAAACGAAGAGAATATATTACTCGAAATTTTGCGGGGAAAATGAGTTCGAAGTTTAGTCTATCCCAGATCTTGTGTGTAGATGTGTTACACGAGACTGAGAGGAATGTAAATACGAGTTACAGGAGTAGTTGAAAATTAAAAGAAATGTACATGCGCTTGGATAAGAAAAAAATAGGTTGATAGTGTCTGAAGAGAAATTACAGATCTCAGCGTATTAATCGTTCAATTTCTGTATATAGATAGACATAGGATTTTGAAAGAGCCAAAATTTGAATTAGATCTTCTCTAAAAAATTAGAATTGTGTGTCGTCTGTATTTAATACATTATTTTATTACACATGGTGGGCACTAATTACATGCAAAATTTCAGTCGAATTCGTCGTTAGCTAACCCCCATTTCTGATGAAAATTCATATCTTCCCAATCTTGAATTTCATAGTAGGGGAGACCGGGGCTAAAAGTTCCGGGGGTAAGTTGTTCCGACGGCTCTATCTTCGAAATAAAAAGAGCGTTGTACTTTAAATTATTTTTTCCGCGTAAGTTGATCACGCCACTCTGTCGCCCACTATAATAGCGTCCGCGACAGCGATTCGTATGGTTGTAAGCAAGGACCTATTAGTCGCGTACCAGATAAGTAAAAATTTTTCTATCATTACTTTTTGGTCTATTTCAATTATTTAACGTCGATATTATAGATTGAATCGTTCTTATGGATCAAATGACATTTAAGAACATGGTGTAATAGTGTTTATCGTTTGAATACATGTATAAGCAGAATATTCTTTGAAATTGCTACATGTGTCGGTAGGGGCTAGTTGTTACCGTGACTTGGGGCACGTTGTTACCGTAAAAACTTGCCCCGCCGTAAATAGGTCTGTGAAGATAGCACCCCCAAATTCGATTTTTTAAAAAAACTCAACGGCATTCGTTTGTTCATCGTATGCCCACGTTTGTCCATAAAAAATTTTCGTTTGCCCAGAATTTAAATAAAAAATAAAAACCGCGAAAGAATGGGTATAGATGAAGCGATCGGGTTAAAGTTCGATTATTCTCGAAAATATTATCAAAATCGTTCTTTCAACGGTGCAGTTCGCTAGTTTAGATGTAGAAGAGATTTGCCCATGCATTAATTTCGTATGCCCACCCTCCAGAATCGAATTATTAATAAAGATAGCCAAGAAGTGCGTCGTTGGAAAGAATTCGAGACTATCGCAGACATCTGTTTACGTTTCGGCAGTGGCACTCGGCGCTGCTACCCCTTAGGGTATCAACACTGCGTGTCGTCATCGAACGTGCCGAAACGTAAACAGATGTCTGCGATACCCTCGAATTCCTTCCAACGACGCACGAAAGTCAGTCGGTCTACAGAGTTCGGACGCAACTCTTGCAAGACCGTGCATTCATTTACGGTTTGTGAAGTAACTGTGAGATT
The DNA here is from genome assembly GCF_050908995.1 of Andrena cerasifolii. Taxonomy (NCBI): domain Eukaryota; kingdom Metazoa; phylum Arthropoda; class Insecta; order Hymenoptera; family Andrenidae; genus Andrena; species Andrena cerasifolii. Next base: position 10,865,551 of record NC_135120.1, on the reverse strand, counting down.
ATATTATTTTCCGTTGTGCGATATCATTGCGGTAATTAGTGAAAAATGACTAGAAAACCACTCTGGTGATATTCTGCACATGCTGCAGATGTGTGAAAAGTGTGAAGTGTTCGATGAGCGATACAAATTTAAGTGTCGTTCCAATAAAGTGAGAAAGAAGTGTGTGCAACATTTTTTGGATAACATGTCACCAAACACCTTCAACCTTTACGGTAAGTAGAATTGATTTTGATAATTCATTCGGGAAAAAACGAACGGAAAGGTATTCGGTTCAACGGGTACCGCACTTCTTGGCTATCTTTATTAATAATTCGATTCTGGAGGGTGGGCATACGAAATTAATGGATGGGCAAATCTCTTCTACATCTGGACAAACGATATACATCGTTGAAAGAACGATTTTGATAATATTTTCCAGAAAAATCGAACTTTAACGCGATCGCTTTAACGGGTACCGCACTTCTTGGCTATCTTCATTAATAATTCGATTCTGAAGGGTGGGCATACGAAATTAATGGATGGGCAAATCTCTTCTACATCTAAACTAACGAATTGCACTGTTGAAAGAACGATTTTGATAATATTTTCGAGAATAATCGAACTTTAACGCGATCGCTTCATCTATACCCATGTTTTCGCGGTTTTTATTTTTTATTTAAATTCTGGAGGGTGGGCAAATGAAATCTGAGAGTGGGCAAACGTGGCCAGATCGGGTATATTCGTATCCTTCTTTTAAAAAATTGAAATGAATTCATCGTGAGTGATGAAGACAAATTTTTTATTTTGTTCATAACTTTTTTTGGAGGGTGGGCAAAAAAAATTTTTTTATGGGCAAACGTGGGCAAACGATGGACAAACGAATGCCGTTGAGTTTTTTCAAAAATTCGAATTTGGGGGTGCTATCGTCACAGACCTACCGCAAATGTATAAATTGTTTCCGCTGTGCTTTAAGATGCGAACATATGAATGAAAGGCGGAAAGGGACACGACTTCGATCGAAGTTATGCGTAAAGATAAATAAAAACTGTCGCTTTTGGTTTTCTTTTAAAGATAATACATTTTTGTTGGTCCGAACCTTCATAAATAACCATTATTAATAAAATTCTGCTTTATTTCATTAGAAAGTGAAATATTTCATTAAAAGGCAACTCTTATATCATAGTAACAACTTACCCCAATGCGATAACAACTTGCCCCATATAGGGGTAAGAAGTTCCGCTTCGATCAGCCACAAATAAATTACTTTCTATGGGAAACCTATTACAATATATTAAACACAAGCTTAAAATCAGAAGATATAATAAATTTAACAAGAAATTAGTCAATAGTGAAGAGAATAACTACATTATTTTCCAGTCATTTTTATGGTTTATCGAAATCGGAACTTTTAGCCCCGGCCTCCCCTACTCTGATCTCTTTGAAACATCTGTCATTTCACAGTACGCGTAATCGTATGCAGATAACAAAATAAAAAGCTGAACATTTTGAGAACAATGAACTTATGGACCCATGTACCTACGTTTGTGGAAACTTTGAATTTTTGTATAATATCTATTGGTTAGTCAAACGTACATTTACTATTCTTCGCGAGGCATTTTTTCCATACAGAATTCAGTAACGTGATGTTCACGGGTACAAAGTCGTTACGTGGAAAATATTTCAAATTATTTCTCCATCACAAAACTTTACTGTTATAGCGTCGGGGTACTAGGCTCTAGCAGTAACACAGACTTGGCGAAGCAAATAATTAATTAAGCTTTCCCTGAAAGCAAATATCCAGTACGAGTGGTTGTGCTGATTTTTTATTAGTGTAAGCCTCATTTGCATATACTTGAAACAGTTAGAATAAATTTATTTTCAAAGGCAACACTCCTAGAAGTGTTTTACAGTACATTATACTTTAATAATGCAGGTATTATTTATTTAATATTTTAAGAGGATTCACATTCTGTAAAGTGATCCCTGATCGTAACTAATTAGGCAGCTCCCAAGCTTGAAAATGTGCTGATCAAAATTACTGTTGCAAATATTGAGAACACAGAGTTTGTAATAGTCAAGTCTACTGTGATCCTTAAAAAAAAGAAGAATGTTGGTTAACTTACAATTAGTTTACTACACGAAGCTGTAATTGTTTTGAATAATGTATCCATACCTATTACATATATTATTGGCCACCAGTCGTAATTCTGCTCAAGAAGAATGTGCAGCAGCATTTTGCAATAATAGAGCAGTATTTATTAAGAAACATATACAATATAATATCATCATAAAAAACTTTATCCCGCTTAAAAAACAACTACAACTCTTCCGAATTTCCATATAGTTGAACGTCAAGCACTTTAAATCTCAAGCACTGAAAGTAAACTTCAGGAATGCACTTCCCCCCTTCCTTCTATCGTTCATTTTCCCGTTTAACAAATTCCGAGGTAATCCGAAAGTTGGCCCTCAAAAAATAAGGGGGAACTAGCTCGGGGTTATCGGCGGTGGCTCTACAAATATTCAAGTAATTAGAATTTCCAAGAACTTATAAAGTTTCGCAAATTTTTAGAAGCTTCTGACGATCTCCCAAGATTTCCGACCCCGTTAAAAAGTTCGCGAGCTGTGTACATACATGCTATCTTCTCTGCGCCATATTTAAAATCTGTACTACTTCTCAAAGCTGACCCCTGGTTTCCGCCAACAAAGTATAACACTCATTTCCATATTATCAGTGACTACCGATAGAACTGAGTGGACACTAATTAATTTTCAACGCAAGTGGTTAATTTTTTTTCTGCGCTTCAACGAAAAATTTCTGTCATCAATCTGCGAGCACCCTGTATTTCGCAACTTATTCCCCCGGAATCGGATGCGAAATTCCGAATCGAAATCTTGAGAAAAGAAAGGGTACATCGGATTTACGTACATATATACATCCTGTACGTGCACGCAGGCAAAGGTTACGAATAAATTCTGGGGAAGGATTGAAAATCGATATCCAATTTGCGGGTAGCGAGATGAAGGAATGGAATACGCTGGTGCACGCGCAACCTTTTTAAAATGTGCGGTAAAATTTAATCAATTATGGTAAAACGCGTCGCTTATCAATTCGAGCGAGCTAGCACGGCCTAGTGGTTGCTGTTAGCTCTTACGTAATATTTGTAGAAATACTTAACGATTCGAAACATAAATTTGATTAACAGTAGCTCTTGGACGATAATTTAACAAGCTCTGGAAAATCGGAACTTAAAATGTGCGTTGTAAAAGTTGCCAAGTTCAATCTTCAATATTTAAACTGCAGAGGAGAACTGTTTGAGAAATCGAACCGCTTCAACAGTTCAAAAATTCAGAAAACAGATGTTTGATTTGTCGAAGTGAAATGTAATTCAAGTATTCGGGGGAGCTCGATTACCTGAAATTATTATTATTCATCATTACTCACAATTAAATCTGCATAGAACGTTTCGCAAAAAAAAAGCGAACGCAGGTACGAAAATACGACAGTGGCCAGATGCCATATTGTGATCAAGTTTCATCCCCCTTTTCATCAGATGAAGATGGACATTATTCTAAATAGCCCTGTTTCTACAATACGAAGGTCCACATAATTTTACAAATTCTAAGAATTTAAACAAACACACTGCGATGCTGTGACTCTAATAAAAGTAAACGCCAAGGATAACGAATTAGTTCAGTTGCAAAGTGCCAGATGCGGCTTCTCTAGCGTTGATCAGTTCCGTAATCATATCTTTCGTATTCAAATATTCATGAAATTCTTTAGCTCCGTGGGAGGGATCCAATCCTTTTCCTTTCTGATCTTTTGCACCTCATTCCCCGATATAGAATGGGATGTGATGTCAGTGGTAACGTAAGGAATAAGTCCGCCAGTAGCGAGGAGTTCGGGGTTTCGTTTGCAAATAGGAATGGCGGAGGAAATGTACGTCCCTCCCGGGAAAATCGAATGTGGCGCACGTATCGGCTCTCTCATCTCATAATGTGTACGTACGTGAACGAATTATTAACGGGCTGCACGTGTCCATAAATGTTTCGCATTTTTATGACCACCGATTTATACGACCCAATCGCAGATCGACCTTAGAAGCAAAGCCAGAGCTAAGATATCATCCCTTTTGGCAGTTAAACACTGACTGTTCGGTGTAATATTTTATTTAGTGGTAGTAAGGACCGTGATTTGATAACTCCGGTGTATAAAATCTATTTAACGGGGAAACGATGGGTACAAATCAGAATTTGATCAAATATAGTTGCTGAATTCAATTTTAAATTGGAGAATGTTTTTTTCCTGATAGTTCAATCTATTATGGCAATTTTTACATGTCAAATTGCCTAAATCATTTCTTTTAAAAAATATGTGTAATTATAAGTATAGTATTCTCACTTCTTAAATTTTAACTTCGATCATCTCGTCTTACTTACTACAGTTGTATCGAACCCTTACAAAATATTATTATTAATGTTTTACTTGCGGTTTAAGGGGTCATGCCTTCCTGTGAGGTCTGAGAACACATGTATTTTCGGGATTTTTTTTTTTAAACTTGAAGACTTTTTTCAATAAAACAGTTTTGTATTCGAAAGTATATATTTTGAAGTGCTTGTAGTATTTTTTGCAATGCAATATATAAATAAATGAAGGAATTATGGGAATTAAAGGAATTATTTAAAATATATACTTTCGAGTACACAACCGTTTTTTAAAAAAAGTCTTTAAGCTTTTACAAAAACAAATCGCCTAAAATACAAGTGTTTTCAGATCTCACAGGTAACCCCTTAATTAATGAACTAAAATCTCAGTGTAACCTCTTCGTGCTCTGTAAATAGAATTAAAATGCACTCGCTGGTAAACGTTCCCATTATAAAGTTTGTAAAATAACTATCTGAACACCTTACCACCAGAATAGCCTTTCCTACATCTCGTTACTTCCGAACAATTTCGCAAACAGCATTATCGGCGAAAGGATCCAGAATATCCCGCAGGATGAGGGGAGAGATGTACTGCCGAAAAATGCATTTGCATGCGAGGCCGGAGTTACGAGATAATACGTATCGTGAAGTACAACGTTACATGGAAAATTGAAATCCTTTGGCGAAAGCGTACCGCCTGTAGCACGAGGATATTTTTGGTCGTAGAAATTCCAGGCGCGGGACGCTTGTTCCAGAGAAATATCGGGTCAGTTGGTGCGTTAAGATGAAACTTTGATATTTCTAAGGGAAGAGAAGGTACGCTTAATATTACATCTCCCAGACGTTAAATTCTTTTTTAATATTCTTACGGTTGAATATGAAAGGAACAGGTATTACAACAGCTGCGTATCTTTTGGAAAAAATATTAGGACGACAGTTAGGAAGTAAGAATTATTTTTCAGAAATTTTTGAGAAAAGTATTGGAAGCACTTTTTTTCTTAAAAGATATAAGTTGCCTGGCGTTTTCTATCATCATGCGATTTTCTTTGTACGATATCGTCGGGAATATTAAGACAATTTCAACGAGTATTGTAATCTTCATTTTAATTCATATTAAATATTAAATATAAGTTTAACTATTAGGTATGAGTACAAAGCGTAATTGCAGTTAGGAGATTTGTTTTAACACAAAAAAAGAAGAATAGTTTTATATAGAGAAATTCAGGTGGTGCTGATCTTTTAATGGAAACTTTGTGACTCGTTTGAGATAAATAAATAGCGACATCCCTTCAGACATTTTAATGAAACATAATCGCTATTTGGGAGTACACAGAATTTTTCATCAACAGCTAACGACGATCGTTGCGTCCATTGTTTAAACATTATTCTTCGCACCGGAGTGCCCAAGTTCTTTGAAGTACTCAGAAATAGTTACGCGTATCTCGTAAGCTCACGGAACACGTGCATAGATCTGAAGGAACATGCAATCAGAAGTTTGAAGATTGCCTACTAAGAGAGCAGTATTACGGTATAGCAGCTGTAAGAGGGAAAAGTAATTTTGCAACAATGAATTGCTACATCTGCCGTTATGGCTTTGCTCTTGCGACACTTGAAGTTGCAGAGCCGCGCTAACCATCAGAGTGTTAACAACCCCACTTACGCCACCAAAGAAAGTGCTAATCCACTCCACGCACTCCTGGGAAATACGAGTTGTCGCAAGATTCGCGACAAAATAATAGCAAATTTCAACATGAAAGAACATCAAGAAAACCATCGACTATTGTACAACGAAGCGACTAACGCGGAGACACCTAAACACACTTACAATTCCCACGTATCCTCTGCGAGTGCTCCTGAACCTATTAAACACGAAAATACGCGAGACGGAAATCGAGTTCGCATAATTACATGCAACCGAGCGCCACTCCGAGCGTGTCGCCGCGCCTTTTGCCGGAAACGTATGCTACCCTATTCAAGGAGCAACTTCGAAGAGGTATTTCCCAGAAGATCGCTTTCTTGAGCAGTTCTTCGCAGATTCTCCGTGAAGTTACATCGATTCCCCGAGTCTGGGGCACGCGAGAGCCAGGAGCCGAAGGAAGATCCGAGGGAGCTGGAGCAATTCATATATACAGGACTCGGAGTATAATAACTCTGACGACGCTGCGAAGGCGACGTCGAAGTCGAGGAACTCTGCAACCGCCGCGCGACGTCGAATCGAAATGGAAGTTTCCGTGTCATTGAAGTCATGAAACTTCGTGCTCGCGTCATCGAAGCTGTCGAACGTCCCCTTGGTGTCTGGCGTTTTAAAAACATCAAAGCGAAAGTGCTTCTTTGGCGAAGAATGAGGGGGCGCACCGGACGTATAGATAGGGTACGGGGGTGGAAGGAAGGAGAGGAAATGAAGGCTGGGGATTTCGAGGCTGTGGCGAAAGCCGGATACAAGAGGGCATCCAGAGGAAAAGGATTGACGCTGGGAAATCTGGGCTTTATTGACGAATATTTCACGTTTTCAGACGCGATTGACTGGCTCCTTACTCGATTCCGATTTAACCCTTCCATTGTGTTCAGGAAAACTCAGTTTCTATTGTGTTCGGCTCATATAGACCCCGTGGGAATATACGTGTATACTTTTGGGAGAGTAGAAGGAGAAAACGTGCATAGAAGTAAACAAAGTCGAGAAGTCTGGCACCAATAAGAATTTTAAATGAAAACGTTAGGTATATGAACCTGAAGACATGTCCGGTCATCTAGACTCGAAGCACAGTAGGAGGGTTAATTTGCTGCATTGTGGTTGTAGTATAAATTAGGAATTAGGATCTGGGAAATCGAAAAGAGGTACCTTATTGGGGAGATAGGTAATCGTAGAAGCAGATTCATTCATTTACTTTTGAAGGTATTTTGATAGAAATAGGGCATTTGAAGACTTTTTGATTTGGAGAAAGTGTCTGTAGGCTTAAACTATTGAAGTATAACTGGAATGGATTTTTGAGGGGTATTTTGGAACTTATAGCTATAACTTCTGGGACGAAGTAGGTCGAAGTTTTTTAGAAGGCAAATTCATTGTATGAAATAAAAAATAGAGGAAACTGATAAGTTGAGCAGTAATTGTAGTACCTGTGTAAGCTCAAATATTGAAATTAAGAGAGACAGTGGTGGAGTTGATCCAGCATTTCCACTATTTGAGTTTGAAATAATGAACAAAAGTTTACACTATGATTCTTCCCTAGTTGTAGGCATGAAAAAAATGTACTAACTTCAAGCAAACCTCTAAACTTCAAGCGAACCTCTATTCACTTTTCCAAAAGCAACAAGACAACGAATAAAATATTATATTTTCAAATCATGAAAACTAAGTCC